>NC_092711.1:162358085-163558085 GCF_047496885.1 Scyliorhinus torazame
AGAGGCCAATTGATATAACCTGATATTCAGGAGACCCAAACCTCCTTTAGCTCCTGGTAATTGGAGCTGCACAAACTTGAGGCAAGGCTTTTTAAAATTTCAGATAAATGTACTAATCATTCCATCAATTTCCTTAATGACTGGTTGACAGATGTTTAGGCAGCATCTGCAGAGGGTACAACAGTCTGGGCAACACATTTCATTTTACATGAAATTGGAAGAGCCGACCACTGGGCAAGGTCCCACCTAATAGCCACCATCAGCTGTGGAACGTTGGCTGCATATAGCTGTCTGAAAGAGGGGGGGGGGGTCATTGACATTCCCAGATATTTAAATCCCAAGGGGGGTGCCATCTGAAGGGGAAGTTAGCAAGAGGAGGGGGCTTACCCCGCCCCACTAATTAAGGGGCAATTTAGCGTGGCCAATTCACCGACCCTGCAATCTTTGGGTTATGCGGGTGAGACCCACACAGACACAGGGAGAATGTGCAAACTCCATTCCGGACAGTGAACCTGAGCCGGGATCGAACCCAGGTCCTCGGCACCATGAGGCAGCAGTGCTAACCACAGCGCTGCCCATGTAAAATTGATCATATAACCAGAGAAGTCACTAAATCTATCCACTACTCCAATAATGGCCGGGACTGAAACACTGGGGATCGACACAAACAGCAGCCCGTCATCTGCACACAGAGTGATCCATCCTCCAGTCCTGATATCAGAGACTCCGATCTAATAGCTCCCGGCAAGGGTTCAATGACCAATGTAAACCACCAGGGGGACAGAGGGCAGCCCTGTCTAGTCCCTCTCTGAAGCTCAAAATTCAACGACCGTAAACCATTCTGGAGCACCGCTGCGGATGGTCTGTGATTTTTCACAAAAACTTAGAGTACCCAATTATTTTTTCCCCAATTAACGGGCAATTTATTGTGGCCAACCCAGTTACCCTGCACATCTTTTTGATGAGACCCACACAGACACGGGGAGAATGTGCAAACTCCACACGGACAGTGACCTGGAGCCAGGATCGAACCCGGGACCTCAACACCATGAGGCAGGACTGCTAACCACTGCGCCACCATGCCGCCAAGTGTGTGCTGTTTCAACATCAAGATTGCCACGCTGAACGTTTGCATGGTTTATATGCCACAACATTTTGTCTCGACCTAAGTTTAAAAACACAAATGCCAAATCTTCAGAAAAAGTATTTTATGGGGAATCTTGTGTGATGCAAGTTCTTCACGCAGAATGTACAGCACAGAACCAGGCCATTCAGTCCCTGTCATTTATACTGTACACAGGGCTCCTCCCATTTTACTTCATCAAGCTTCAGCAACATTCGAACCGTTACTGGAAAATCTTCCCCTGATAAACCCAGTCTGGTCCTCCCGCACAATTGTCGGAAGGATGTCCTGCAGCCTTATCGCCAAAACTTTAGATAGCGGTTTCAAGTCAATGTTCAAAAGAGAGATTGGGTGATGAGAGACCCACTTCTCTGGGTCCTTGCCCACCTTCAGAATCAAAGAGATATTAGCCTCACGAAAAGTCGGTGCTGCATCACAGAGTCAAAAGAGTGACAATACATATCTACCAACGGGTCATCCAACAACAAATCCTCAAACCCCCGATAAACCTCACCCACAGCCATCTGGTCCCGGGGCTTTACCCAGCTGCAGCTCCTTCATGGCCTTTGACACCTCTTCCCTGGAAAGGGGAGCATTGAGAGCGTCACACTGGCTTTCTGAGGCCTCCGGAAGCTTCAGGGAAGAGAATAAATGCTCCACGCCCACCGACACATCACTAGAATGTCAGCACACTCGGTCTCTGGTCAATAACACGGAGAATGTCGGCAGTCATTTTCACAGCCTCCGAAAGAGCCCCGGAGAGCGCGGGGTCGGGAGACCTCCTGAGGGTCAGGCCGCCATGTTGAAAAGGCGACTCCAGCCCCGCTGAATCTGCCTGTGCTCTTTTATCGACTAATTCCTTGATGTTCTTCAGCATAATCTTAGCAAACTCAATCCCGAAGTCTTCCAGGGACGTGATAACAAATATTAATTCAAGGATTCGGTAGATGAGTGCCGGGCATTCAAGATAAATGATGCATTATGGGCGAGTGGCACCATAACCTGCAGAAAAACAGCTACTCCGGCGCCCGCAGCACGTGGTTTCCACCCCCCAAACCCGGGACAGATTTATTTTTTTAATTGTAAAGTAAATTATTTCATTTGCCCATTAAAGGGCAATTTAGCGTGGCCAATTCACGTAGCCTCACATCTTTGTGTTGTGGGGGTGAGACCCACGCAGACACGGAGAGAATGTGAAAACTCCACACAGTCAGTGACCCAGGACCGGGATCGATACCGGGTCCTCGGCACCGTGAGGCAGCAGTGCTAACCACTGCACCACTATGTCGCACTCCACAGGACAGATTTCCGATTGACGAGGGAGTCGAGGGTTATGGGAAACCTGCAGGAAAATGGAAAGAAAGCGGAGATGAGGAGGGATTTCTTCACTCGAGGATCATAGATTATCATAGAATTTACAGTGCAGAAGGAGGCCATTCGGCCCATCGAGTCCGCACCGGCTCTTGGAAAGAGCACCCTACCCAAGGTCAACACCTCTACCCTATCCCTATAACCCAGCAACCCCACTCAACACTAAGGGCAATTTTGGACACTAAGGGCAATTTATCATGGCCAATCCACCTAACCTGCACATCTTTGGACTGTGGGAGGAAACCAGAGCACCCGGAGGAAACCCACGCACACACGGGGAGGATGTGCAGACTCCGCACAGACAGTGACCCAAGCCGGAATCGAACCTGGGGCCCTGGAGCTGTGAAGCAATTGTGCTATCCACAATGCTACCGTGCTGCCCCGATGTGGTGAAGCTTTAGAATTCTCTACCCTAGAGGATTGTGGGGCCTCAGTCATCAAGTATTTTCAAGTCAGTGAATGATCGGTTTCTCAATATTGAAGATATCAAGTGAGATGGGGGTAGTGTGGGGGAATGGTACTGAGGTAGATCGGTAAATGGTCTCATTGAATGGTTGAGCAGGCTCGATGGGCCCAATGGCCAACTGCAGGTTGGATAAGTGAGTGAATCCCTTCCCTATTTGTTATAATGTCTACATCCAGGACAGGAAGCAGTGAGCAGGGATCTGTCAATCAGCCTGAATCAGCACCTTCAGGAGAATTGGGAGGGTGAATAGTAGATACAGCAGAGTGAGAATGGAGGGAGAGTGTGTGGGATGGAGATTTACAGCTTTTGGGGAATGAGAGAGGAAAAGTGTACTATAGAAACTAGAATTATCTGTTCTGAGTTTCTATCCTGTGCTGACAGTGATGTCTTTTGTAAATTGTTTTTACAGGATATTAGAAGAGGAGGAATTACAGACAGAAATCTCAAAGATCACGTTGGCTTCAGAAGATTTTAACCATCCGTGTGACTGGAAAAGCACCGAGAGAGAGAGACATACCCGAGTGAGAGTGTTCTAGAGCAGTGACTGTGGAAAGAGCTTTAACCAGTTACACAGTCTGTAAAAATATTGCACCTGCTGTGACACCCAGACACGAGTGATGACAGGGGTTGGATTCTGCTGTTTTTGCTGTTGTTAATCACATCCAGGACTGAATCATGTTCATTCTGACACTTGGTGAAGTGGGAGGGTCGAAGGGTTTCTTTCTGCTGGACTGGCCGGTCTCACAACTTTGCTTCCAGTGGGCTGACAGGACTTTTATCCTGCAGAGTAAATAGTCCTACCGCCTCGGGTAGAACGAAAAGAAACACATTTGTCTCTGTTCCATTGAGTCTACAACACAGGGCCAGGCCAGTCGGCTCAATTGTCTCTCTGTATTTATGCCCCACATGAGCCTACATCCAGCTCTCTTCATCTCCCCCATCAGCATATCCTTCTATTCCTTTCTCCCTCATGTATATATCTCGCTTCCCCTTCAATGTATTCAGGAGAGGCAGTGGCGTAGTGGCATCGTCCCTAGTATTCCAGAGGCCCTGTGTAATGTTCCAGGAGCCCGGTTCAAATCCCACAAGACAGATGGTGAAATTTCAATTAAATAAAAATCTGGAATTAAAAGTCTAAAGGTTAGACCATTGTTGATTGTCACATGAACCAGTGTGGTTCCCCTTTAGGGCTGGAAATCTGCCGTCCTTGTCTACTTGGGCCTTGTGAAATGGCCTCAGTTCCAGGGCAATAAATGTTGGCCCAGCCAGCGACACCCACATCCCATGACTGAATTTTTAAAAATTCTGTTCACCTCAACCACTCGCTGTGGGAGTGAGTTCCACATTCTCACTCTCACTGGGTAAAGAGGTTTCTCATCAAATGCCTATTGGATTATTGAACCCCTTCATCATCTTAAAGACTTCCATCAGGTCACCCTTCAATCTTCTCTTTTCTAGAGAAAAGCAGCTCCAGCCTTTTCTGAGGGTGAAATGCCCTCAGTTCTGGTATTATTCTTGTCAATCTTTGTTGCACCTTCTCCAGTGCCTCTATTTCCTTTTTCTAAATGGAGATCACAAATGTTGACAGTGCTCCCAGTGTGCAGGCGGTGCTGATGGGGGTGGGAGGTGAGGAATATGCAGGAATAGTGATTTCGGACCACGCCCCGACTATTGAGATGTGAGAGTTCGTTCGGGATAGGCGCAGAGGTTGGGGTGGAGGCGGGATTCAGAGCTTTTGACCAACAAGGGAGTTCCGTGGGAAGGTAGCAATGGTGATTAAGAATTATGTTGCGCTTAATCAGAATGGGGAGGTATTGGCAGCCATGCTTTGGGAGGCCTTGAAGGCGGTGGTCCGGGAGGAAATTATTTTGTCCAAGGCCCATAAGGATAAGATGGGAGGGAGGAGCATCGGCGACTGTTGGACCAGATAGTCGAGGTGGATAGGAGGTATTCTGTGGCCCCCACGATGGGGTTGTTGGCGGAAAGGAGGAGGTTACAAGGGCAGTTTGATCGGTTGACAATGGGAAGGGTGGTGGGTCAGCTGCAGAGGGAGTGGGGGTGCAGAGTAGGGGGGGGGGGGAAAAGGTGAGTCGCACGCTGGCCCACCAACTGTGATGACTGACAGCGGTCAGGGAAATTCTTCAGGTGAAGCTGGAGTGGGGGGGAACATGGTGTTGGATCCGGAGAGTATAAATGAGGTGTTCCAGTCAGTTTTAGATGGGCTGGACTTCCCGGAGTTGGAGGAGGGGAAGAGGCAGGCACTGGATGAGCCGTTAGGACTAAAGGAGGTGATGGAATGCATTGGCACGATGCAGTCAGGTAAGGCGGCGGGGCTGGATGGCTTTCCGGTGGAATTTTATAAGTCGTTCCCGACGGAGAAGAGGGGGGGATTTCGGGCTATGGCGCAGGCGTCGTTTTCACTAATCTTGAAAAGGGGGAAGAATACATTGGACAGCGGGTCCTATAGACCCATCTCGCTGCTGCATACTGATGTGAAAGTCCTGGCAAAGGTATTGGTGAGAAGGTTGGAGGGGTGTGTGCCGGAGGTGGTCTCCGAGGATCAGACGGGGTTTGTGAAGGGGAGGCAGCTCCCTCCTGCAATAGTAGGAGGTTGTTAAACATAATTATGACCCTGTTGTGGCGAGGAAGTGGAGGGGGTGAGTGCCAGAGGTGACTGTGCCAATGGACTAAGAGAAGGCCTTTGACTGGGTAGGGTGTAGGTATTTGTTTGAAATCCTGAGGAGGTTTGCGTTCGGGCCAAGGTTTGTGGCGTAGGTCGGTTGCTGTATGTGTCCCAAATGTGACCAAATTATCCTGTTACAACAGGCCCAACTCTGACGTGAGATAATGGTCACTTTGGGGATAAAAGTAGAGGTTCCGAACGTTTTTCTTGCTGGCCAAGTACTGAAGACTCCCGAGGCCGAGTTCCAAGGAAATTACTGTCAAATAAGGAGCCAGACTCCCGAGGCTGAATTCCACAAGAATTACTATCAAAGAAGGAGCCAGAGAGGGTTACGCTTCTACAGACTGATCACCCACATGAAGTTATAAAAGTGAATGTCTTAAAGTTGTTCAGAAAACCTTTTTCATTTAATAAACTTATTTTAAAATTTACTATCCAGAGAATTCTGCCTTTGTCTTAATTGGTTAAAGTCTTGTCTGAACCAAAGTGAATTTATTAAATGGTAAGTTGGGGGTGGCTGAAATCAATTAATTTCCAGATAATGAGATCAGATAACAAATCTTCAATTTAAAAACATGCATTACTCTAGCGCCTTCCACACCCACAGAACGTCCCAAAGTGCTTTACAGCCAATGAAGTACTTTTGAAGTGCAGTCACTGCTGTAATGTAGGAAACACAGCAAGATCCCACACACAGCAATGTGATAATGAGCAAATGTTTTTAGTGATGTTCATTGAGGGATATTGTGGAGGTGGCGATGGATATTGAGGAGGGTCTGATGGATATTTTGGAGGTGGTGATGGATCCTATGGAGTCTCCGTTTAAGAGCGCAGACTGATTCCCTCCTCAGTAACCAAATCGTGTTTGGTATTAAAATTGAAAAACGTTGTGAGCATTTGCTTAGCAGCACAATGTATCGTTAGAAGATGCAATATGTTTGTGCCGAGTGAGTGAGCTTGCCGCGAGTCAGTCTGCAGATATACAGACCCGGGAAAAAGGCGCGAAAGAAGACAACGTTGCTGACGCCATTACAGCTGTGGTGCAGTTTTAAAAATGACGCGCTGCAGCTGGCAGCCATTTTACAAATGACATATGCAGCTTGGTGATGTGTGCACGCTGTGGCCACGCCCACCAAGGAATAAAATGCCCAGCCATTGGCAAACTTATCATTATGCTTCACAGTGCCGTTCAAGTACAAAAAAGCCTCCAATTAATACAAAAAACTTTTTTAACAAGGCCATGAAAATTCAAAGTATGCAAAACAAAGCAAAATGTTCTCATTTCGATGTTGAAGCACAACAATACGATTTAGAAGACACATTCTTTGTTGATGCAGTCAACAAGATTGATAATGCTGAAAAATGACAAAGCAGATATCATCTGTTCATATTAAGAAAGATTGGAACACATCATTGAAAGTAAATGGGTCCAAAATATTTTTCAAGTTGGATACTGGAGCTCATGCAAATTTGATCACTGTATCACACCTCTTTCCTCCAATTGAAGCTACTAAATGCCAATTGAGGGACTACAGTGGCAACATCATCAGCACAAGAGGGTTGTGTTGTCTAACAGTAAGTAACAATGATATCCACCTGCCAGTGCGATTTGAAATAGTTGATGCCAATAAATCATCTCTACAAGGTGTTGATGCTAGGGGCTGGTTTAGCACAGTGGGCTGAACAGCTGGCTTGTAATCCAGAATAAGACCCAGCAGCGCGGGTTCAATTCCCGTACCAGCCTCCCCGAACAGGCGCCGGAATGTGGCGACAACAGCGCGTCGACAAGTGATCAAGAAATATTTTTCTTTTTCTTGGACTTCACAGCATGAAACGGAAAAGTCTGACCTCAAACCCGCACTGACCTCAGCCCCACTTCTCACATTTTACGATCCGACAAAGTAGGCAAAGATCTCGACGGACGCGAGTCAAGTCAGGATGGGAGCTGTTCTTCTACAGAAGACTTCAAAATGATCTGTGGAGACCGGTAGCATATGCTTCTTGAGCCATGATGCCCACTGAACAATGCTGCGCACAGATTGAGGAAGAATGTCTTGGGTCTGGTGAAGGGTGTTGAAATATTTTCCTGTGTTTATGGTCTACCTACATGACTGATCATAGGCCACGTGTGTAAATTAACTAATTCACAAGAGTCTGAATGATATTCGCCCAGATTACAGAGAATCCTAATGAGACCAAGAAGATATGATTTTTGTCCAGTATATACTCCAGGAAAAGTTCTGATCCTTGCAGATACATTATCACGTGCTACTGAAATGAAGATAAGATTCCAGATCTTGTGCAGGTGATAGAAGCTCAAGCTGACATGCTAGCTGACACACTACATGTTTCTGATTGCAAATTAAGATTAATTAAAGAAGAAACTGCAAAGGATGAAGTTTTGCAGTGAATGATTCAGCACATGACTGATGGATGGCCAAATGCAAGCCGTTCTTGCTTCAGAAATGTTAAAAATGGCCTTTCTGTGGTAAATTGAGTTTTCCTCAAACTGGATAGAATAGTCATTCCTACAAAGTTGAGAAGACAGATTCTTACCCAGGTCCATGAAGGACACCAGGGTATTCAGGAATGTAAATGACGCGCGAGGCAATCCGTATATTGCCCTGGTATAAATTCAGACATTTAAAATTATGTTTCTGATTGTGACATTTGTCAAAGAAACTAGTCTGCTTAACAAAAAGATAAATTCCCAATGATGAATATTGTACAATTCAATGTTCTAAAGTGGGAATAGATGTTTTCTACTTTCAAGGCAAAGGTTACCTCGTCATTATTGACTATTACTCAAATTATCCAGAAGTGATTAAACTTACAAACTCAAGTTCAAAATCAGTCATCAAGTCAACTAAAAGATGTTTTTTCTAGACACGGGATAACATTGATCGTCGAAAGGGACAATGGACCTTGTTTCGACAGTTGGGAATGGACCCGGTCCAATGGGAATGCTGAGAAAGGTGTAGGTATCGTGAAGAAATTGTTGAAGAAAGCATACGAGGCGAGACTAGATTTTGTGCTAGCTTTATTAAGTTATAGAGCTGCTCCTTTATCGACAGGTCTTTCGTCAGTGCAACCTCTTATGAACAGACTGCTGCATACAACATTGCCAACCTAACTGTACCAAATCTTGATGATAAATCAATTGTAAACAAGATGAGACAGCAGCAGCAAACTCAAAGCTTGTATTACAACAAGTCAGCCAAACAGCTGATTCCGCTAGTTCCAGGAGATTGTGGACGTGTACAAGATCCAACAGGTGGATCGTGTTTTAAGTCAGGCAGCTCCACATTCCTATCTTGCAAAAACATCTGAAGGTTCGATATTCAGGAGAAATCGTCGTGCATTGTTGAAGGTGAAGCAACCTCCAACTCCAATTCAACCTCAACAATTGTTTTCCAACAGTAGGTTTCCTGGACATTGGTTAAAACTCAGTACTTCATCATCTGATGCTCAACTTACTGATGCAAATATGAATCAAAAGAAGAAAAATTCTGACTCAATGACAGTTGGATTGAGAACATCAACAAGATGAAGGAAGAAACCTGATCGTCTCAATTTATGAACTATAAAACACTGATTTAACTCGTATAACTTTTACTGGTGTTCATTACTGTACATTGCCATTACACTGCCTGTATGTAACTTTGAATGCAAGAATCAAATTTTTCAAAGAAAGGGGGCTATCACAATATGTGGATTTTATAAAGCACATAAAGGGTTAATGTAATGTTACTACTCTACTCACTAGATGGTGCCATAGAGCAACCATATAAATATCACTGGCCTCCTTGACTTCTGGGAGAGAGTGGAAGGGAACCAGACAGAGTAGGTGTGAGATAGTTTAACTGATAGAATAATTTAGTGTTGTAGAAGTGTAGTGTCATCTTGACTTGTCTAATTCCTTAGTAATATGTTCGAATCTAATTCAGTGTAGTGTAATAAATTAGCTTTGTTTGTTAAACGCTGCTTGCTGTTCTTTGTTAACACTACAACCTTCACCATCCTGAAGGACAAAAACAAAGAACACAACAATCTCTTACTCTGAGATGATGCTCTCTGGTCCTAGGTTCTCCCACAAGAGGAAACATCCTCTCAGTATCTATCGTGTCGAGCCCCCTGAGAATCCTGTCTCAATACGGTCACCTCTCATCCTTCTAAACTCCAATTAGTACAGGCCCAACCTCTCCTCATCAGAAAATCCCTTCAAACCCTGGATCGACCTTGTGAGCATTCTCTGGACTGCCTCCAATGATAGTATATCTTTCCTTAGATGAAGGGACCAAAACTGCTCGCAGTATTTATGGTGTGGTCTAACTACTGCCTTGTATAGTTTTAGTAGAACATCCCTATTTTTATATTCCATTCCCTTTGAAATAAATGCCAACATTCAATGTATCTTGGCAATTACCTGCTGAACTTGCATGCCAACCTTGTGATTTATGCAGGAGGACCCCCAAATCCCTCTGTGCTGCAGTGTTCTGCCATCTTTCTCCATTTAAATAATGCTCAGCCCCTTTAGTTCTCCTACCAAAATGCATAACTTTACATTTTGCTACATCATCTTCCATCTGCCAAGCTTTTGGGCACTCACTTTAAAACAAAACTATTTTTATTGAAAGATTTTCATTTTATGACAGACAGACTTATCATCCACACACTCCGACTGCGCAATTGTATCTGCCCAGAGAGAAAAAAACCACACAGGAGTAATAATAATAACAAAAACATAACACAGGATTCGCCATGGTAACAGAAACAAACATTTTGCATCTTTAACTCGTTCTAGACACAGTGCGGTTAGGCTGTACATTTGTGCTCTACATTTTGCCGGTGTGGTCTATGTTAGTGCATCATTAGACCACAGAATTTACAGTGCAGAAGGAGGCCATTTGGTCCATCAAGTCTGCACCGGCCCTTGGAAAGAGCACCCTACTTAAGCCCACACCTCCACCCTATCCCCATAACCCAGTAAACCCACCTAACCCTTTGGACACTAAGGGGCAATTTAGTATGGCTAATTCACCTAACCTGCACATCTTTGGACTGTGGAGGAAACCGGAGCACCCAAAGGAAACCCATGCAGACACGGGGCGAAAGTGAAAACTCCACACAGACCAGTCACCCGAGGCTGGAATTGGACCCGGGTCCCTGGAGCTGTGAGGCAGCAGTGCTAACCACTGTGTCACCGTGCGTGCCCAGCATGGTAACTTCATGGCTTGAGAACCCCCCCCCCACCGTTGTCACCTGTGGGGGAGTGGATAGTCCCAGCGCTGTGAGGGTGGTGAGGCCTCACCAGGAGAACTTGACCTTCTTTTGGGGGTGCTGCTCGTGGGCCCTGCACCCTGTTGTATTATATATTTCCCCTGTGTTTTGGGTGCTGCCTCTTTCCCCCCCGCCCTATACCTGCACGTTTACTCTCAGCGACTGATGCATGAGGACACCAAAGTCTCACTGAGTCTCCACCTCTTTCAATTAACACCCATTGAAATAATAATCTGCCTTCCTATTTTTCTACCAAAGTGGCTAACCTAACATTTATCCAGGTTCTCCTGAAACTACCATTCATATGCCCACTCACTCAGCCTGTCTAAATCCTGCTGAATAATCTCTGCATCCTCCTCACAGATCATCTTCTCCCAACTTTGCATCATCTGCAAACTTATTTTCCTTGTCCAAATCATTAATATATAATGTGAACAGTTGGGGTTCCAGCACAGTACCTGTGGCACTTCACTAGTCACTGCCTGCCAATCGGAAAAAAACATTCATTCCAACTTTTTGCTTCCTGCCAGCGAACCAGCTTTCTATCCATCTCAAGACACTACCCGTAATCCTATGCCCTTTGATTTAGCAATCTGCTGTGTGAGACCCCTTGACATCCGTCTGCACAGCGAATGCATCCATTTTATTTCAAATGCTCTGAGCATTCAAGTACAAAACCTTGGGTGGCACAGTGGTTAGCCCTGCTGCCTCACGGCGCTGAGGACCCGGGTTCGCTCCCAGCCCTGGGTCAGCGTTCGTGTGGAGTTTGCACATTCTCCTTTGTCTGCGTGGGTTTCACCCCCACAACCCAAAGATGTGCAGGTTAGGTGGATTAACCACGCTAAATTCCCCTTTAATTGAAAAAAATAATTGGGTATCCTAAATTTATGGGGAAAAAAAGGATAGTCCTTTTAACATTCCTTGACCGGTCCCTACTATTTATTACAATGTCGTTATCTGATACAGGCCCTTGGTTTCTCTGCTTTTTTATTCTCTTTGCTGTATTTTTCTTGTGTTTCTGATTCCCCCTGCTCTTAATCCTGACATAGGTTCCCACCCCCTGACTATTTTAGTTTAAACCCCCCCTCCTCCTCTTGATTCTGTAAAACTTCTAGACATACGCTCAAAAGAATCATTAATTCAAAGTCCCATTTATTATGAACATATTTATTTTAGATCTACCTGTAGTGTTAGGAAAAACACTATTTATTATCCAGGATAAAATAAATGTCCTTCATCAGCTTTTGTGGATCATTTCAGGGAAATGTGCTCTCCTCGGCTCAAAGAGCATCAGCCCACTGGAAGCAAAGTTGTGAGACCGGCCAGTCCAGCAGAAAGAAACCCTGCGACCCTCCCACTTCACCAAGTGTCAGAATGAACATGGTTCAGTCCTGGATGTGATTAACACCAGCAATAACAGCAGAATCCAACCTGTCATCGCTTGTGAACTCGCTGGTGTCTTAGCAGACTTGACAAGTGAGTGAATCCCTTCCCACACTCAGAACAGATGAACGGCCTCTCCCCGGTGTGAACTCGCTGATGTGCCAGCAGGTTGGATAGATCAGTGAATCACTTCTCACACCCAGAGCAACAGAATGGCCTCTCTCCAGTGTGAATTCTCTTGTGTGTTAGCAGGTTGGATAACTGAATGAATCCCTTTCCACACTCGGAGCAGGTGAATGGCCTCTCCCCAGTGTGAACCTGTTGGTGCTTCCGCAGATTGGATAACTGAGTGAATCTCTTCCTACACTCTGGACAGGTGAACGGTCTCTCCCCAGTGTGAACTCGCTGGTGTGTTAGCAGGGTGGATGAATCACTGAATCCCTTCCCACATTCAGAGCAGATGAATGACCTTTCCCTGGTGTGAACCCGCTGGTGCACCAACAGGTTGGATGAATTAGTGAATCCCTTTCCACACTCTGAGCAGGTGAACGGCTTCTCTCCAGTGTGAACTCGCTGATGAGTCTGCAGGTGAGATAACTGAGTGAATCCCTTCCCACAAACAGAGCAAGTGAACGGCCTCTCTCCGGTGTGACCACGTCGATGAGTTTCCAGTGCAGATGGGGTACAAAATCCCTTCCCACAGTCCCCACATGTCCACGGTTTCCCCATGGCGTGGGTGCCCTTGTTTATCTCCACGTTGAACGATCAATTGAAGCCTCGACTTTACAGCGAACAAAGGTGCAATCTCTCCCTGCTGGGAACGTTGTGATTTTTTCAGACTGGATAACTGGTTAAAGCTCTTTCCACAGTCAGTGCACTGGAACACTCCCACTCAGGTGTGTGCGTCTCAGTGCTTTTCCAGTCACACTGAAATTTTAAATATCTTGAAGCCGACAAAAGAGACAAAAAATCACCCTTGAGATTCAGATCCTGATGAATTGAGTGAATGCCATATCTTGACAATTGGTTTGAGATTTCTGTCTGTAAATCGTCCTCTTCGAACATCCTGTAAAAGGTGTTTTCAAAAGTCATCACTGTCAGTACAGGACAGAAATTCAGAACAGACCATTTTATATTTGATTCAGTTGTTCCCCCATCTTGACTGTAATCCTCCCCATGCACCCTCACTTCCCCCGCTCCTTCTGTCGCCATTGTTTACTCCTGATAATTCTTATAACATTAGAACATGAGAAACTGGAACAGCAGGAGGCCATTCAGCCCCTCAAGACTATTCTGTCACTTCATCAGATAACGGCTGATCTTCACATCCCTGCGCTCACCCCAAGTCCGTTCATTCCTAAAATATCCAAAATTCCTCTATTCTCTGTCTTGAACAAACTCAGTGACTGAACATCCACAACACTCTGAATTTATTTATCCTTCTTAAGATAGCGGCATCACTGGCATGACCAATATTTGAATAGACATGATAAATTCGACTTTAAATAGCTGATACATCAAAAACAGGTTTCACAAAATCACAAACATTTCTCCTGTCAGTTACAGAATGGATTGCTTCTGTGACTCAATGACTCTGTGTCTGGAAATATAAAATGTAGCGACAATACAATGTTACACAACTAGAAATAATAAATGTACTTTAGTACAGAACCATAAATAATATATCTAATCTGCATAATATAACAATACTGGATATTTCTCTGTCTGATATTAATTTACTGTCAGCCACCTCCTCGGAAAGCAGCCTTTTAATTGTGAACATCAGGAAAGAGACCATCCTTTTAGCCAGACAAATAAATGTGTCAAGCTGAGGGAGCAAAGGATGTCAATGTCTTTGAGAGAGAGAGAGAGACCTGGGCCAAGCTTTCCAGAGTCTGCACCCTCCCTGGATTCACTTCCTTTCCCTTCAGTTGCTGCAAGTCACCAATTGAAGGTGAGAATGAGAAAAGAAATGGAAAGGGGGGAGAAATGAAAGTGTTTTACTGACAGATGTTGGAGACAGGAGGACGTTTTAGTCTTTTACTCAATCTTCATCCTCAAGAAAGGCCGCACTCTGGCTGGAGGACCAGAGTCCTTCCGGTCCTCCAAGTTTCCCATTGGTCAACATCTCAGCCGAATTGGGGGGGGGGTGAAACTTCCACACATGCGCAGTTTCCATCTCCCTTGGACATGCGCATCCCGAGACGCCTGCGCGGCGGATAGAGCAGTTTCCCGAGCGTGAGGAATTGTGGGAGTTATACCCGCCATTATTCATACGGAACCCAATGTGGCTAACATATTGGGGAGGATAATAGGTGGGAGTGAAACTGAACCCGATAATCAGCACCTTCAGGGGATGAGAACTGGGGGCGAATAGTGGGATTAATTAGTCTTAAAATCAATAGGGAGAAAGGAGTGTGTGGCCGACAGCATTTTCTGTGACAACTGGAACTGTCAGTTTGGAATTTATATCCTGTGATCAGTCATGACTTGATGATGTCAACCCCATCACACCCATTAAAATCACTATCAGGTCAGTCTTCAACCTTCTCTTTCCCAGAGAAAATATCCCCAGCCTGTTCAATCTATCCTGTAACTCAGTTCTGGTATCATCCTCGTGAATCTTTCTCTGTCAGATTTTAAGGGGTATATAATTAATATTTAGGCTCAGTTTAATTTGGTTACAGGTGCCAATTACTCAGTTCCAAATTGACCCTCTAAAATGCTTCAATTTGAAAGAAAGGCAAGACAGGACTCTGAAATAGTAAATATTTATCCGTATTTATTTTTTAAAGATAGTATGCTGATGAAAGACACAAGTGATTTTCATCTCCTGAATTTGCGACCATTCAATGTGGATCTGTGAATCTTCCTCCGATTCCTGAGCCAACAGTCATTTTGCAAAATTGCCCCAGGGACATTCAGTATCTCCAGGACTAGAATCCAACTTAGCTCAAGACCGTTCTGGAAACCCACTTTAAACACGTGAATGAGCATTACCCAATCTGGAATCAGACTTGTTTTAAGCAGACAATTGCTCATTGCTGTCACTGGGTTAATTTTATTGAATGTAAGCTTTTATGTAAATTGTTCCATGGGCAGAACAATGGGACTGTTCAGGACCTTTCTTTTAAATGAATTTGGACAAGATCATGACTGGTTTACCTCAAATAAATAAAGGGAAACTGTTTCCACTGACAAAGGGATTGTTAACCAGAGGACACAGATTTAAGGTGATTGACATAAAAGCCAGAGGGGAAATGAGAAAGATAAATCTTTACACAATGAGGTGTTGTGATCCGGAATACACTGTCTGAAAGGCTGGTGGAAGCAGATTCAGCAAAGGGAGTTGGATAAATACTGGAAGGGGATTAGTTTGCAGGGTTCATGGGGAAAGGACAGGATCATTGGACTAATTAAGTAGTTCTTTCAAAGAGCCAACAGAGGCACGATGGACCGAACTGCCTCTTTCTGTGAGGTGAGATTATGTGATCGCAGATAAATAAATATGTGGCTGCAATATAGACAGTGATGTCAATAATATCTGGAATTCCCATCGTGCCCCTGCTAGCCAAGATTTTATGGAGGTCCTTCCATTAGCTTTCGGATGAACAACCCTCCAACTTTCCTTTAATACCTCAAAATTGTGGACCTCTCAGTCCAACGTGGGCTTCACTATCTTCTTACTAAAAGACTTAAACATTAGCAACACCCCTGGTTCCTCACGGCCCTCTTGACTTCTGGTCTCACAGCTCCTGGTCCCACAGCTGACTACTTCCAAGCGAACTGCAGATTGCCAGCTTTCCATGAGAAACACCCAGAATTCAAACCAAGGCTCCACCCTGAATCACTTATCCCCATGGCAACACAGACTCTTGGGGATGTCCAACAGATGTTTAAAGCGTTCAGCTTCAAAAACCATACCTTTCGACCCGGAGGTCTGCATGACGAATTCACCTCTGTGACAAAGACAGGGCAGTAATTGTCAGACCCGATGTCTCCAGGTCGCCAGCAAAAAGAGCTCAGCTGCCCTTTTACAGATCTTACCCTTCCAGCTTTGACTTCTTAAGTCAACATGGGTGATTGCGAATTCCCTGAGGGTGTTTCTGTAAGATTCTCAACCCAGGTTTTCCATTTATCTTAAATTTTAAAAAATCCAATTCCCAAACTAAAAGTTATATTTCTTAAACATGAATCATGAAACTAGATCTTCACAACATCTTCCCCAGGAAGAAATGAAAATGTATCACCCTCGTAATACCCCATTTAGAATATTACAACTTACACCCTTCTGTATATTTTAACAACAGCCATGATCTTATTGAATGGTGGAGCAGGCTCGAGGGGCTGAATGGCCTACTCCTGTTCCTATGTTTTCCTGTGTTTAAATATCTGATAATCTGTTAAAGACATAATAATCCCTCCATTGTCCCCTTCACATTCACAAGTCCATCTTGCTAACAGCACACTGCTGAATTCCATGTCCAGGAATCACAGTTCACTTAAGGTGGAAAACATTATTGCTCGCTATATTTTCTGAAAGTTTTCTTCTTACAATAATTATCGTCCAAAGTTCCTTCTGCGAGAGGAGAGTCCTCATTGCTGCTCAGATGTGCGTTTTCAAGTTCAGTTTCGAATAGTCTGTTCAGAGTTCAAGTTTTGAACTTTATTTTCTTCTATGTGTGTAGTTTCCCCATTGTTTCAATCCAAAGGGAATGTCCCGGTCAATCCCACATTTAAACTCTATTCTTCTGGCTCAGTTCTAGGCGGAGCTTCATTTTTCAGTTCATTTCCCAGACTCCAACATTTTGGATTATCTTTTGGAGACAGCAAGTTCAAAATGGCTTCTTTTTGTGTCAATAACTCGCTCACCCATTGGTCAAAATCTTCATTAGTCTGATGTTCTTTGAGCCTTGGAGCGCTTCAGCACAATTGGTCTCTGTCAGTATTTATGTTCCACAAGAGCCTCCACCCACCCCTCTTCATCTCCCCCATCAGCATATCCTTCTATTCCTTTCTCCCCATGTATGTATCGAGCTTCCCCTTCAATGTATTCATGCTGCTCACCTCAACCACTCGCTGTGGTAGTGAGTTCCACATTCTCACCACTCACTGGGTAAAGAGGTTTCTCATCAAATCCCTATTGGATTATTGACCTCCTTCATCATCTGAAAGATTTCCATCACGTCACCCTTTAGTCTTCTCTTTTCTAGAGAAAAGCAGCCTCAATCTTTCCTGAGGGTGAAATGCTCTCAGTTGTGGTATTATTCTTATGAATTTTTGTTGAACTTTCTCCAGTGCCTCTCGTTCCTTTTTCGAAATGGAGATCACAAATGTTGACAGTCCTCCCAGTGTAGTCTAACCCTGGTTCTAAACAAGTTGAACATAATCTCCCTGCTTTTCAATTCTATCCCTCTAGAATGGAACCCTATTTGTGGGCCCCACACTTTAAGAAAAATAAAGTTCTCAGAGAGAATGCAGAGGAGATTTATGAGAATGGCACCAGAGAAGAGTGATTTGGGGGGGTTAGAGAGAGTGGTACAGCTGAAATTTTTCTCTTTACATCACAATCATGGGGCTGTGAAGGAGGCTATTCAGCCCATCAAGACAATGCTGTGATAGAGATATAACTCTTCTGCAAAACCTGAAATCTGTGTCCCCTTATTTCTTGTACCATTAAGTTATGGCAGGGTTTTTCAAACTCAGGGTCCCGACTGATGAAGAGTGCCTTTGTGTTACTGTATTCTCCTATACAATTAACGAGGCAGAAATTTGCACTAGACTTCTCGGATGCAAAATGAAATTTTATTGATATCTATTGATTATAAAGAGAGTAATCTTCTTGTGGTTACAAAATCAAAATGTTCTCAATTCAGGCCCCTGCTGAAAGCTTTACTTGTGATGATTATACTTAGTAATTTACAAACGACTTGGAATTCAAAATACAGTAATGGTTTCTTTGCTCGAAGCAAACAGCTGTGCAGATTAGAAGTAGAATGAAAATATGAAAATACGAAATAAAGATAGTAAATAGCTTGGCAAAAGTATAAGATGATTCTAGAATGAAATAATAGCCTAAAACTATTACCTTTAAGGAATTTGTTATCAGCCTAAGTCAATCTATTCCTGCCCCTGTAACATGCTGATTGGTTTGGATGAGTCTTCAATACATTTGGTTCGATAATTGGGTTGTCAACCTTCAATATGCAACATTAACTTAGAATTAACAGCCATGTTGCATCTGTGAATTCTTTAGTGGGCATTGGTATGCAAAATCTGTTCTTATCATGGACTGGTATGCGCTTTATCCTGTAATTCCTTCTTTCCAACAATGGAAGGCTCATATGAACTCTAATGTCAACCTGACCTTCAGTAGAAATGTGGCATTTGCTTAGCTCGTTTGCAAACTGTTTCAAATGCTGTGCCTTCGCTTTACTTATTTCTGCAAGCTGTGTGCTTTGTAAACTGATGTTAAATTTGTACAGTTTTGCAGTGTCATGATGGAATCCATTTTAAAATGACTTTTGAACTGAGTTTTTAAAAATCTACAATCAAAGGATCATTAATTAACCTTTTTACCTATCAGAACCAGTTGGTTTCCTTCAGCGACCAACGCGACCCATGGGTGGGTCATGGGAAGGTGTCGGGAGGGTCGTGGAGTGATCGGTTGTGGCATTCCCGATCATAGGAAGATGACCCCAACAGCCGTGACCAGCTTATAGGAATGCTGCTGCGGGCAGTCTCCAATTGGTTGCAGTGTTGGGGGCATGGGGTTCGAGGCTGGGCTATGTGCTGGTCACCGCACGCAGGGGATGGGGACAGGGGCTGACAGACATCCACATGGGTGCACAATGGTAACAGTGGTGGCCCCAGCTTGGAGCTCCGCTCTGGTGCTTGTCTTCTGTGCGCTGCTCAGTTCGTCACCCTCCACCGATCGATAGTACACGACCTGCGGCTCTGTGGTCAAGCTGTTCAACAGCTGGCACAATGTCTGCTTGCACTCCCACACTGTGAAGTCCTGATCGGGCAGTGGTCAGCAGTCTGTGACTGGGGCGGATGCAGCTACTGGACAGTGAGAGCGAAGCCAGGCCAGATTTGTTGGCGAGGAATACCGATCAAACGAGGCCAGTCAATACAGCCGACACATATTAACAGTCATCACTTACACAGAAACTTACACAGTCATTGCTTTGTGTCACCACTCTCTGGAAACCAGGGAGTAAGTGCTTTTGGTGAGAATGGAGGAGGAGATGACTTGGATGTTTGGATAGTGCAATGCAGTGGAAACAGTGAGAAATATTGTGACATTGTGTGTGTTTGACAAGTTACTTCATCTTGTCTAAAGTCATAATTTGTAAAGTAAAAACAAGATTGTACTTTTTTCTGTACTTGTTTAAATATCTGAATAAATGGGAATATATTTAAAACAAAGTTTGTGTGTAAATGTAAGGATGCACATGTTCAACTGAAAATGTTTTAATTTTCAGTAATTATAAAGTCATATACTTGGAAAAATCAGGTATTGGAAATAAAGTTTAAAAAAATAAAAGAATGTCGACCGTGACTGGCCTTTAAATATGAACGATGGAGTCTTTCCGCCAGAGGGCGGTGAGAAGGTCACGCGTCTGGTACGTACACTGACGCCATGTGCCCTGTACGTCCATGCTTTGGGTGTGAAATCGTGGAGCAGAGATTCCTCCATTTTGTAGCTGCCAGCAAGCAAGCAATAGGACTGTGTGAAGAACTAAAGATGGATTATTTTATAATAAGGAAGAGAGGGCAGAACACAAACAGACCAGGATCTCTCAACTGAATCTACTGGAGAGAGCTTCGCAGGAGAGTCCACGGCAGGACAAAGCAGTGCTGGTGTGAGATAAATACAGAGCCTCAGGGCCTCATTAAGAAGAAACTGAAATTGGGAACAAAGCTGTATAAAGATGATTTCTTGAGATATGGCTTTAATTGTGTCAATGCACTTCAGGATGCAAAGCCCTTGTGCGTTATATAAAAAATAAATACAATAAAATCGCTTATTATCACAAGTAGGTTTCAAATGAAGTTACTGTGAAAAGCCCCTAGTCGCCACATTCCGGCGCCTGTTCGGGGAGGCTGTTACGGGAATTGAACCGTGCTGCTGGCCTGCCTTGGTCTGCTTGCAAAGCCAGCGATTTAGCCCTGTGCTAAACCAGCCCCTGGTTTCCCTATGCAGGGAAGTACTGGCAAATGAAAGATTAAACCGTCAAATCTTCAAATGCATGGCGAGTTCGAGGACAAACCTCTTGATTTTTTTCAAAAGATGCAGCGAGAACTTAAATCGTCAGCTATCGTCCTTATCAAAATGTAACATTAAATAGCAAAGCAAGTCAGATCATGAGGACCAAACAGGCTCACCTGTCACATTAAAGGCAAGCAATAATGATCGTGAAGGTCAGCCGGCGTGTGTCCTAAAGATCAGTAATTTGGTAAAAGTGGGCTGCGGGAAAAACAGTTTGAAATACACCGGTTTAAGCAACGGCAGTTTGAGGAGAACAACCCCCAACTTCTTCAACGAAACTTGTGGTTAAAATCCCTTATCCCTGAAACCATTCTGGTAAATCTCCTCTCCCCTCTCTCAAGGAGCCTCACATCCTTCCTGAAGACCCAGAACTGGATTCAATACTCCAGTTGTGGCCTAACCAAAGCTATAGAAAGCTTCAGCATAACGTCCCTGCTCTTGTTCTCAATCCTTCTATTTCTGATGCCCAAGATCCCAGTTGCTCCAAACAGGAAAATCAAACTTTGTCACTTGAACACAAAAAGCATTTGAATGATATTCTTCAAATGCCTAAAGGAGACGGATGCTCTTTGAGGCTGGGAGCAAGGTGAGACTGGGCAGTTCAGCAGAAAGAAACCATCCATCCCTCCCAATTCACCTACTGTCAGAATTAACATGGTTCAGTGTGGATGTCATTAATGGCAGCAATAACAGCAGAATCCAATCTCTGTGAAGACTTATGAAGTCGCTGGTGTTTCCGCAGGTTGTGTAATAGAGTGAATGTCTTCCCACAGTCAGAGCAGGTAAATGGCCTCTCCCCAGTGTGAACTTGCTGGTGTGTCTGCAATTTGGATAACTGAGTGAATCCCTTCCCACACAGTGAACAGCCTCTCCCAGGTGTGAACTCACTGGTGTATCAGCAGGGTAGATGACGTTTTAAACTTGTTTGCACAGTGAAAGTAGCTGAACGGCCTCTCCTCCTCAGTGTGAATGTGCTGGTGGAACATCAGTTCCACAGGTTTTTAAAACAACTGCAGCTGTTTTCACAGTCCCTATGCTTGTGTAAGATTAGCTACTTTTCCCATCATGCTTGGTAGAAGTTTAGCAGTTCGCCGTCCGGCTACAGTCCCCCTGTGATCCATGAAGCCTCAGTAAATTGGATCACAAAACGTTTCCTGATCATACCCCACCTCGCGGAAGCAGACATTCAAGTCCAGGCCATGTTACACTTTAGTTTTATCTCTCATTCATTCATGTTTTCACACATATAACTCCATTTCTATCTTCCCTTCCATCTCAACTTCCCAATGTTTAAACATGACTAAAGTAAACACCTGATACAACAAAATCAGAGTTATAACCATTAATCATGCGGTGTGAAGCAATTCTTATCCATGGGTGTATCTGTACATTTGTAACCCAGTTCCAAATATCATCCCACCAGTTGGTCACTTGAATCATTTTGGTCTGTTCCCCGGTTCCCTCAGCTTTCTGAATGACTTTGACAAATGTTTGATGAGCTATAACTTGTTGTTTTTTGATCCATTGCAAATCCTCGGGTTAAAGCTTAATGTTAGTTTCATTTATCCAAATTCTGTTTAATTTCTCCATGACATCATTGCAATATTTCTATTGGCATTTGAATGAAATGAAAATCACTTATTGTCACAAGTATCCTTCAAATGAAGTTACTGTGAAAAGCCCCTAGTCACCACATTCTGGCGCCTGTTCGGGGAGGCTGGTACGGGAATTAAACTGTGCTGCTGGCCTGCCTTGGTCTGCTTTCAAAGCCAGCGATTTAGCCCATTGTGCTAAACCAGCCCCTATGTGCTAAACCAGCCCCTATGTGCTAAACCAGCCCCTTGATGCCCCTGAATGTAATACAAAGACAGAGCTCCACAGACAAAGAACAATACAAGAACAACGGTAATAATAGTTAATAATAAAAACAACAAAACACGAGCCCCGTGCTGTCACCATATCCGTGATTGAGGTCCCAGTGTCACATTACATTATTTAGTTATTGAGGGCGACTCCCTCCGTTTTCCTGGTTTAGCCTGTGTGGGAGGGGTTTGTATTCCCTCCTGTGGGTGGCCCCCTCCCTGTTCCTTCTCTGCTATTCACAAGCTCCCATCCATCCAGTCAACATTCCCTGTCCACCTCGCCAACTCACATGCAGGAGGTGGAGTTGACCCTGTACAACGCCTCGATCCAGAGTCCTCCCCCTATCTCCATGCTGATTTCCTCCATCCATTTCCACATGGTCTCATCCAGTGGGGTCCTGACCTTTTCCATAAGTCATCAGCAGATGTCGCCACACTTGTCACCCCCTAACCCGTCCAGCCCTACCATTGTGTCCAGAAATGTATGTCTGGGTCTTTGTGGGAATGTTTTTGCCTCCTTACAGAGAAAGTCAGGCAGCTGCAGGTACCTGAGCTCATTCCCTTAAGGGAGTTGGAGCCTCTCTGTGAGTTCCCCATGGTTACCAGTCTGTTGTCCATGTCCTCTCCTGTCAGTGTCCCTCTGTCTGCCTTCCATGACCCAAATGTGGCGTCTACCTTCGCCAGTGTGAACCTGTGGTTGTTGCAGCTGGGTGTCTCGATGGACACCTCGCCCAGTTCGAAGAGGCGCCTGAACAGGTTCCATGTCCTTAGGGTGGCCACTACCACTGGGCACCTGAGGTGGGTGTGGCGGGGGTGGGGGGTGGGATGAAAGAGAGTGGTACGGTGGCCAGCGCTTGGAGAGACGTCCCCATGCAGTAGGCCTCCTCCATTCGGACCCAGCCTCCAGTTCACTTAGCCCCCTCACCTCTCCTCGTTTGCCGCCCAGTGGTAAAATAGGAGATTGGTAGGGCCAGGCCTCCCACATGCCGCCCCCGTTGTAAAATACTCTGACGCACCCTAGGATCTCTTTCCCCCCCCCCTCCCCCTTCCCCAAATTAAGATCATGATTAACTTATCGACCTGGTGAAGAAGCATTTGGGATGAAGATTGGGAGTGACCTGAACACAAAGTGGAACCTAGGCAGTACATTCATTTTGATTGTCTGTACCCTTCCCACCAGGGAAAGAGGGAGTGAGCCCCATCTTTACAGGTTCCTCTTCACCTCCTCCATGCTGGAGAGGTTCCATTTGAGGAGCCTCTTTCAGTTGTGGGTCACTTGGATCCCCAGGTACCTGAACTTGGTTTGGGCCACTTTATTAAATATCAATTCCTCCAGCTCTGTTCCTCCCCCTCGAGGGTTTACCAGGAAGGTTTTGCTCTTTCCCAGGTTGAGTTTGTAACCTGAGAAGATGCCGAACTCCCTGAGGAGTCCAGTTAGCTTTTGAATGCTGGCTAGGGGGTTCGACATGTAGAGGAGCAGGTCATCAACATCAAGTGAGACTCTGTGCTGTCTGCCCCCTCTCCCCCTACCCCCCCGCCTCCCACCCCCCAGCACGCTGCTATGGGGTCAACCACACGCACCTTGTGGTCCCGGCCTTGTCCGTTTGAGCCTGCCCTTGCTCACAGGCCATTCAAGATGGCCGCTGACTACGTCCTCTTTTTCACCATCTCCACGTGTTGTCTGTTGTAACCAGCCCTTTACCCGCCTCCATTCCCCCTTGTTTCTCCCTGTTCCCCCGCCCTTGTGCTCCCCCCTCCTGGTCCCCCTCCCCCTTGGCTCTCCCTCTTCAATGCAACCCTGGACCACTGCTCTTTTTGCCCTTATTTCCCTGAATTTCTCTGTTTTCCCTTCCTCCTGCCAGACGCTCCCTCCCTCCTGGGAGGCATGCGGCAGCCTCTTCCTTCACTATGCTCCCATACACCAGCTTACTCGCTAGTGTAGTGGCAACCCCCTTAGCCAGGTTCCCCTATTTAACCCCCATCTGCTTATCCCACTTTCTCCGCACCTTTGCTTGTGTTCGCCCCTGCCCCTCTCATCCTTTGCAGCCCGTGTTCTGGCCATTGCATTCTATCGCTGTTTGCCCAGTCCGTTCTTCTGGACAAATGTGTTGCCTTTCTCCGGGGCATCAAAATAATGTTCCTTCCCATGATATGTAACCCATAGCTTGGCAGGGTAGAGCATGCCAAACTGCACCTCATTTTTGTACAGGGCGGATATGGCAGTGTTAAATTCGGCCCGACTCTTGGCCAGGTCGGCACAATGTTTTGGTACAAGCAGATGGAATGTCTTTCCCACTTGCACCCTCTCACGCCTTTCGCCCACCTCCGCTCCTTGTCCTGGGACTTGTGCAGCCTCACGGTTGTCACCTGCGGTGACTCCCCAACTTTGGGGAGGTGGCCTGTAGGCGAGGTCTACTTCCGGGGCTTGGTGACGCCCTCCTCGCTGACCAGCTTCCCGAGCATCACCGCTACGCACTGCATTGGGTTCCTCCCCTCCGTTCCTTCCGGCGGCCCCAGAATTCTCAAGTTCTGTTGACGCGATCTGTTCTGGCCATCGACATTTCCTTTTAGCTCCTCCTGGGCCCTGATCAGGCTCGCCACCTTGGCCTCAAGTGCCACGACCCGGTCCCTTGATCCATGGCACCTTTCTTAAGGTCTCTTGCATTGTCTTCCGGACCTCAAGCTCCGTCTTGGCCATTGCTTCCCTCATGGGGGCCGCAGCAGCTTCTGCTGCTGTTTTGACAGCTGGAGGTCTCTTCTCAACTCCTCCCTGTGTCTCTGGAGCTCCAAATGGTGATGAAGCCCATAAGCTGGTCCATCAGTGCCTGGGTCTGCACTGGGAGCTCTGTGGGATCAGCCCCACCTCATGTGGCTGCCGGCTCCCAGGCTGAGGTTACCCTCCCCTTGTCCTTGTTGGCTTTTCGACTGGGCGGCTGACTTTTTCCCATTCCTCTTGTCAGTGCGGTTGACGGGGGTCAGGCTGTGGGATTACAGTTACTTTTGGTGCCCGTTGCTGGGACTAAAGGTTCGTAGTCAAAGATTTTGTGTGAGCGCTCAGCTCATGGCCACCACTGGAAGTCCCTCCAATGACATTATTAACAGTTTCTTCCCCCTTATGTACGTCAACCAGCTCAATTTGGCTGGACCTGGCTGGTATCTGGGGTTTAAAACAGGATGATGGTCAGCTATTAATATTATTTCCCAGAGTCCCTTGTATTGCGCCTAGCCACTTGACCAGCCCTCTAAGGTATCAATTATTTGTGGGAATATCTCTCGCATTATGGGAAATAAAGTGACTCCTTTTAAACATCACAAGTTATGCACATTCTCCCCGTGTCTGCATGGGTCTCACCCCCCTCCCCCCCGCCCCCCCCCCCCCACCCCCACAACCCAAAGATGTGCATGGTAAGTGGACTGACCACACTAAATTGTCCCGTAATTGGGGGAAAAAACACATTAGACGACACTAACTGAGGCTGGTTTAGCACAGGGCTAAAGAGCTGGCTTTTAAAGCAGGCCCGCAGCGGGGGTTCAATTCCCGTACCAGCCTCCCCGAACACGCGCCGGAATGTGGCGACGAGGGGCTTTTCACAGTAACTTCATTTGAAGCCTACTTGCCACAATAAGCGATTTTCATTCACTAATCTATTTTTAAAATTTAGAGTACCAAATTCTTGTTTTCCAGTTAAGAGGTAATTTAGTGTGGCCAATCCACCTACCCTGCACATCTTTGGGTTGTGAGGGTGAGACCCACGCAGACACGGGGAGAATGTGCAAACTCCACATGGACATTGATCCAGAGCCGGGATCGAACCTGGGTCCTCAGCACCGTGAAAGGCTGAATACTTTAATGATTGTTTTTCTTTGAATTTAGAGAACAGAACTGATTATTTTAATTCTGAGGAAGGAGGATAGTTCATGAATAGTAAATGTTCACCCTTTGACCTCTCACATAATGCTAAGACCAAATCATGTGATGAGCTTGTGTCCCACAATTCAGTATAAAATCCTGGAATAACTACTGCTGTGTTTTCTCCTAAAAGTGTGGGGACCAGACTCCCGTGTACCTGACCACATTTAAGTATGATAGCTCTGTCTTTTTTTACTTCACCAGCATCATTTTAAATCACAACGCATTTACTCACCCTGCTATTATTTTTTTAAAAAGATAATTCATTGAAGGTATATCCAGAAAATACAAAAACAGGAAAAGACAAAAACAAAACAATATTGAACAAGCCGTAATACAGTAACAGTACATATAACACTACAGCATTACAACAGAGCAGGAACCCCCATATATACAAATACGGACTGTGTATGTTCTCTTGGCCGCAGAAAAATACTTTGCACTGAACTTCGGTACATGTGACAATAAATCAAATAAAATAAAATATTACCCAAACCGAATCAAAGATAATCACTATCCCACATCTCCCAAACCCAGAACATCAAACACACCTCAATAAAAAGAAAACTGGAAGGAGAATGATAAAGAGAACATAACAAATGTACAGAAATGCACAACAACTGAACTATCAACAATATCATCAACAGCACAGAACAAGCACATTTTAACATATTTACAGATCCCCAATCTCCTGGTCCCTCAGAAACTTGCCTGCCTCCTCTGGAGTGTCTCAAAAGTGTTTCTGGTTCCGAAAGGTGATCCATAAAAGAGCCGGATACAACATTCCAAATCTCACACATTCCTTGTGCAGGACCGCCTTGACCCTGTTCAATCTGACTCGCCATTTGGCCAGTTCCGTGGCCCAATCAGGGGTGATTGAAAACGTTCTCACCTACCAGCTTCTGCAGCATCTGTGCGACATACTCCAAAGATTACTAGCCCTCTAACCCCTCTGGCAGACCCTCTATTCGGATATTTTGCCGAAGCTCTCGATTCTCCAACTTGTCAACCTTGTCACGTACTTTTCTGAAGCTATCAGCCACCAAGGAGAGCTCTGCTTCCACCCAGCCAGTCCTCGTGGTCGGCGACAGACTCCTCCATTTTCTGTAGAGATGCACCCTGAGCCTCTAGTCACTACTCAACTCTCTCCACTTCCGCCTTAATTGGGTCAATGGCCCTTACTAGATCTTCAGAGATTTCAAACCTCTGTTTTTGGAAATGAGCTGTTAAAAAGTCCACCAGCTGAGCTGTGGACCATTGGGCCGGAAGTGCCGACCTAAGGGCGAGAGTCAGCGGCTCAATTGGCAGCATGAACAGGAGTGGGGATAGCGGGCACCCCCACCTCATTCCCCTGTGCAGCCGGAAGTACTCAGAGCTGGTTGCATTTGTCTAAACACTCGCCATAGGAGTGCTGCACAGCAGCTTCACTCACAGGGTGAACCCTGCCCCAAACCCAAACTGTTCAAGCACCTCCAGGAGATACCTCCAGTCTACTCGATCAAAAGCTTTCTCAGCATCTAGGGAGACGATCACCTCTGGTGTCCTCTCCACTGATGGGGTCATTATAACGTTCAGCAGGTGTCTGATGTTTGTTGCAAGTTGTCTGCCCTGAACAACCCCTGTCTGATCTTCCGCAGGCAGCTCTCCAGTCGCCTCGCCAGTGCTTTCGCAAAGATTTTCACATCAGTATTTAAGAGAGAGATGGGTCTGTATGGTCCACACTCTATTAGGTCTTTGTCCTTCTTGGGGATTAAAGAGATCGAGGCTGGGCTAGCATGGGTGGCAGGGCCCCCTTTGACAATGAGTTATTGAACATCTCCCGCAAGTGTGGGGCCAGCGCTGCTGAGGATGTTTTTTAAAGTCTGCCGGGAACCCATCCGGTCCTGCTGCTTTCCCTGATTGCATGGTGTTGATACATTCCACGATTTTGCACAGCCCTAGCAGTGCTTCCAGCACCCATTTCCCGTCCTCCCCCACCACCAGCATATCCAGTCTGTCAAGGAATTGTTCCATCCCGGAGACCCCTTCTAGGGTCTTGGAGGTGTATAGCCCTCGGTAAAAGGTTTTAAAGGATTTATTTATTAACCTTGTTTGCGTTCGCTACCGTCCGACCGTTACTGTCCCTAAGTTGAGCTATCTCTTTCCTGGCCGCCTGTTTTCTCAACTGGTACGTCAGCTTGCGGCTGGCTTTGTCTCCATGTTCGTAAAAGGCCCACCGTGCCTGGTGGAGCTGGTGGGCTGCCTTCCGTGTGGAGAGCTGGGCCCACCATGCCTGGTAGAGCTGGTGGGCTGCCTTCCGTGTGGAGAGCTGGGCCCACCGTGCCTGGTAGAGCTGGTGGGCTGCCTTCCGTGTGGAGAGCTGGGCCCACCGTGCCTGGTAGAGCTGGTGGGCTGCCTTCCGTGTGGAGAGCTGGGCCCACCGTGCCTGGTAGAGCTGGTGGGCTGCCTTCCGTGTGGAGAGCTGGTCAAATTCCATCTGCAGCTTATTCCTTTCTGCCAGCAGTTCCACGGTTGAGACTGTGGAGTTCTGTCGATTCACCTCCAGTATGGAGTCGATCAGCCGCTGCTCGACTTCCCTTTCCTTCCTGTCCCTAAGGGTCCTATAAGCTATGGTTTCCCCCTGATCACCACCTTCAGTGCCTCCCAGAATGTGGAGGGTGAGATCTCCCTGTTCTGGTTGCAGGAAACATAATGGCTGAGGGTTTGGGATATTTTAGTACTGAATTTCTTATTAGTGGGGAGGGCTGTGTCCAGCCTCCATGGCAGGGTGTTGGACCCATTCCTTCTCCAATCACATGTCGATGTAATGCATCGAGTGGTCGGAGATTACAATCACGGAGTATTCCGCCTTTGTTACTCCTGGAAGTACTCGCTTCCCTACCACAAAAAGTCTATCCGTGAGTAGGCCTTATGCATGTGGGAGGAGAATTATTTTTTTCTCGGCTGGTGGAACCTCCACGGGTCTACCCCCAACCCGCCCTCTCCCTCTCCATCTGCTCCATAAAGGTGTTCAATTTTCATGTCATGCCTGACATGTTACCTGTCCTGGGGTTTCATCTGTCCAATGTCAGGTCCTGTTAAAGTGGCCCCCATCATTAGTCGGTGTGTGTCCAAGTCCGGGATTTCGGCCATTGTTTTCCTGATGAACTCTGTGTCGTTCCAGTTCGGGGCATTTGTTTACCAAAACAACAGGGGCCCCTTCCAGGGTCCCGCTGACCATTATGTACCACCTCCTGGGTCCGTCACCGTGCTTGTTGCTGTAAATGAGACTATGGCCATGCCCCCTTGTCCGAGTGTCGAAACATGAGTGTAACGTTTGTGCTGTCCAGCCCTTCCTTACCCGCTGTCGGTCCCTCTCTCCCAGGTTTGTTTCCTGTTGGAAGGCTACGCCCATCCTCAGACTCTTGAGATGGGCGAGGCATCCGGATCTATTCAACAGCCCATTGATACTCTCACGGTCTATTTAACAACCGGGTTGGAGGGGCTGGTGTGCTGCCCCCTCCTGTGGGGTTAACTGTACTCACCATGTGGGCCCGGCCCTGTCCGATCGGGCCTGCCCTCGCTCTCAGGCCGTTCAAACTGGCCGCAAACTGCTTCCTCTTTTCCGCCATCTCCACGTGTTGTCTGTTGCAGCCAGCGCTCTACCCCCTCCCCCGTCTCCTCTTACCCTTGTGCTTCTCCCTCCCATTCCCCCCCCTCCCCTCACAACCCTGGCACTGCCTTCTTTGCCCCTTTGTTTTCCCTGAATTTCTGTCTTGCCTCTCCCGCCTGCCAGGCGTGCATTCCCTCCCAGGAGATGCGCCGCAGCCTCCTGCTTCATTGTACTTCCATGCACCAGCTTATTTGCTGGTGTAGCGGCTCCTCTCTTGGACAGGTTCCCTATTTAACCCCGTCTGCCTCTTCCCCGCTCCCTCGCCCCTGTCATCTCTGCCCACATTCGTTCCTGCCCCTCTCAGCTCTCTACTCGCATTCTAGCCCATGTGCACTCGCACTGCCTGTCCAGACCATTCTTCTGGATGTATTTGTTGGCCTCCTCCAGGGTGTCGAAATAGTACTCTTTCCCCTGGCATGTGACCCATAACTTGGCAGGGTAAAACATGCCAAACCGCACCTTGCTTTTGTATAGGGTGGTTTTAGGGCTGTTAAATTCGGCCTGGCACTTGGCCGGGTCTGCCCCAATGTCTTGATACAAGCAGATGAAATGTCCTTCCCACTTCACCCTCTCGCACCTTTCGCCCATCTCAGGATCCATTCTTTGTCCTGATACTTGTGGAACTTTACAATTATCGGCTGCGGAGATCTCCTGACTCTGGGCCACTGCCGAAGCGACCTGTGGGCGTGGTCCACCTTCGGGTGTTTGGCGAAGCCCTCCTCACCAACCGGTTTCCCGAGCTTTGCCGATATATAATCCGTGGGGTTCCGCCCCTCCATACCTTCTGGTACCCCACAATTCTTAGGTTTTGGCATTGACGACTGTTCTCCCGGTCGTCTATTTTTTCTAAGCCCTTCTGGGCCCTGATTAATCTTACCACGATCCCATTCCCTTGCTTCATGGCAGCCTTCTCGAGGGCTCTCGCCATCGATCTTTGGGCCTCAAGCCGCCGCTCCATTTTGGACATAGCCTCCCTCATGGGGGCCGTTGCCGCCTCCACTGCTGTCTCAACGGCTGCCAAGAGGTCTGCAGCTCCTCCCTGTGGCTATGGGGCTTGGAGGTGATGAAGCCGATAAGTTTGTCCATCAGCTTGGGACTGCGCTGAGAACTCTGTGGAGTTGGTCCTTCTCGGTTCCGTGCCACCTCGTGTGGCTGCCGGCTCTGAAGCTGCGGTACCACCCCCCCCCCCCCCCTGCTCTGAAGCTGCGGTATCCTCCCCTTGTCCTTGCTGGCTTTTCCGCTGGGCGGTTGGCTGTCTTTTCTATTTCTCGTTGATGCGGTTTGCGGGGGTTAGGCGGTGTGTGCGAGGGATGGGAGTGGGGTCGTGAATAATTTTGGTGCCCAATTGATGGGGTTAAAATGTCATATTCAAGGTTTCACACCAGGGTCACCTTGCGTGCGACCGGTCAGCTCATGGCTGTCACCAGAAGTGATCATGCAGAGTTACATCTCCGCCTTAAGGAAAGCCTTAGCCACAGGAAGAATCATGCTGCAGTCACCTTAGTTTAAACCATGTATTGCTTACTTTGTTCCAAACTTTCCCCACTCTTGTTATATTTAAAACTCACAAATTCCTTTACACCCAAGGGATTATGCTTTCCAAAATCCCAGGCAAGCCCCCAATTTGTTAAGAATCCACCTGATGTTAATATGAGGGTATCCCAAAATCCAGAAGAGTAACTTGGAACACTGGTTCTTCACAGCGTATATTTTTAATTTGGTATATTGTGAGAAAAATGTGAACCAGGGTGGAATATTCCAGTCGTTGTGTGAACCATTAATAAAGAACATTTATTTAAAATAAAAAACAGGAAGACAATAATACACTACAACAGTTAAGTACACTGATGGCTATACACACACTGTGTTACAGGCAGTTACCACTTGGTTCCCAACTACCTATGTCTCCTGAACTCTGAGATGCCTCCTTGTTCCCAACCAACATCCATTATATAACTCTGAGCCAAATCCAGCAGATAGTTACCATGTGCTGGTTATTTGCCAAGTTTGGGGAAACCGTACTCAGTTTCAGCAAAGGCGAAATCTGCTACTTCTCTTCGGGAGACTTTTTCTGCAGCTGGGTGTGGCTGTGATGGTTTGTTTGCCTCTGTCCTTGTCACAAGCATTATGTTATTGATATATCATTCTTTCCCTTTGATGTTATCCACCCTGTGGAGTCAGCTTTTAGCATATACATATCACTTTCCTTATCTCTCCACTTTGAAGTTACCTCTTCTAAACCCCATTGTTATCCTCTAGTCACATGGGTAAACACTTGCTTTTCTCACTGATGTGCAAATTTGCATCTCAAAACCTCTTCAGATAGTTGCCATTATCAACTCCCCGTTTTATTTTATCCCCATTTCATTTTCCAAATCTTAGTTTTCCCCAATTATTAACATTTCTGACAAAAGTTTATTAATGAAACAGAACATGGTTAAAAATACAGAAAATGACTTGAGGATCAAAGACAACCAGAGTAAAAGGATGTTCACAATGTTCTGGACCCAAACTCTTTAATTCATCTGTAGCCTGTTCCCTGCCCTCTTTGTGGAACACCTCCGCTAAGTCCACAAGCATGACCCTGACCTTCCGCTTGGTGCCATTAGAATTCACCACCTAGCTCTCAGGCTCACATTTCTGTCCTCGGCCTGCTGCAATGTTCCGGAGAAGCCCAACACAAGCTGGACGAACAGCCCCTCATCTTCCCATGAGGCACTTTACAGCCTTCTGGACTCAACATTGAGTTCAACAACTTCACACCCTGAACTCTCTCCTCAATTTTGATTTTTTTTTTTTTGCTGAGTGTCAGTCTACATCTTGTTTTCATGGGGTTTTTTTTGCTTCCAGACAGAGCTGTCCTTTATTCTGCCATTAACACTTACTCTGGACCAATGTTTTTTTTCTTTACTACAACCATGTACTGAATGATCTGTCTGAGCTGTCTGCAGAACAATACTTTTCACTGCACCTTGGTACATGTGACAATAAACAAATCCAATCCAATCCATTGCCTCTACCTTTGCCTTTTGTTCCAGGACATTTTAGTCTTTTAATCTCACCCGCCCTCTAACCAATCCCTGACTTTCTCTTTTGTTCTACCTGACCCTTCCCCTTTCTCAACAGTATCAGACCCATCACATTTCTCCCCCTCTTTAGTTCTGAAGTAGAGTTACATTGGACGTGGAATGTTAACTCTGTTCTCTCTCCACAGATGCTGCCAGGTCTGCTGTGTTTTTCCGGTTAATTCTGTATTTATTTAACTGTAGTGGGGGGTAAATACTATTTACTGTCCGGGATAAAATATATGTCCTTCATCAGCTTCTGTGGATCATTTCAGTGGAAATGTGCTCTCCCAGGCTCAAAGAGCATCAGCCCACTGAAAGAAAGTCGTGAGACCGACCAGTCCAGTAGAAAGAAACCTCCGACCCTCCCATTTCACCAAGTGTCAGAATGAACATGGTTCAGTCCTGGATGTGATTAACAGTAGCAATAACAGCAGCATCCAACTCTTGTCATCACTTGTGAAGTCGCTGGTGTAAATGCAGATTGGCCGATGTTTTAAACCTCTGTGCAGTGAGAGCAGCGGAATGGTCTCTCCTCAGTGTGAATGCTTTGGTGGATCATCAGAACTCCAGCACTCCTGAACCCTCTCCGACAGTCAGAGCATTTAAAGGGGCTCTCATTGGTGTGAGTGACATTATATTTCATCAGACTGGATGTCCAAGTGAATCTCTTCCCACACATGGATCAGGGAACGGTCTCTTCACAGTGTGAACCCGCTGGTGTGTCAGCAGGGTGGATAACCGAGTGAATCCCTTCCCACAGTCAGAGCAGTTGAATGGCCTTTCTCCAATGTGAATTTGCTGATGTTGCCACAGTGCAGATGATGTTTGAAACATCTTTGTGCAGTGAGAGCAGCTGAACGGTCTCTCCTCAGTGTGAATGCGCTGGTGGATCATCAGTACATGAGAGCTTTGGAAATCTCTCCCGCAGTCAGAGCATTTAAAGGGTCTCTCATTGGTGTGAGTGACTTTGTGGGTCAGCAGGTGGGATGACTGAGTGAATCCCTTTCCACACACAGAGCAGGTGAATGGCCTCTCCCCTGTGTGAACTCGCTGGTGTGTCTGCAGATGGGGTAACTGAGTGAATCCCTTCCCACAGACAGAGCAGGTAAACGGCCTCTCCCCAGTGTGAACTCGCTGGTGTGTCTGCAGATGGGATAACTGAGTAAATCCCTTCTCACACTGAGCGCAGGTGAATGGATTTTCCCCAGTGTGAACCCGCTGGTGTGTCCGTAGGCTGGATAACCGAGTGAATTCCTTCTCACACTGATAGCAGGTGAATGGCCTCTCCCCAGTGTGAACCCGCTGGTGTGTCCGCAGGCTGGATAACCGAGTGAATTCCTTCCCACACTGAGAGCAGGTGAATGGCCTCTCCCCAGTGTGACTGCGTCGATGTGCTTCCAGCTCTGATGGGGTTCTGAATCCCTTCCGACAGTCCCCACAGGTCCACGGTTTCTCCATGTTTTGGGTCTTGTGTCTCTCTGGGTTTAACGATCAGTTGAAAGCTCATCCACACACGGAACAAATGTATGGTCTCTCTCCGGTGTAAATGGTGCGATGTTTTTTCAGGCTGTGTAACTGTTCAAAGCTCTTTCCACAGTCAGTGCTCTGGAGCACTCTCGCTCGGCTGCGTGTTCCTTGGTGCTATTTCAGTCACACTGATATTTAAAATCTTTTCAGCTGGCAGTTCAGGCAAACATTTCTCCTTTGAGGTTCAAAGCCAATGATATTCAGGGCCTGCTAAATCGAGTGACTCTGTCAGATCAAGACTTGATATTTGAGTTTTCTGTGTCTAATTCCTCCTTGCCAAATATCCTGCAAAAACAATTTACAAAAGACATCACTGTCAGTACAGGATAGACATTCAGAACAGACAATTTGAGTTTTTTATGGAAAATTCTTCTGTTTCTTATTTCCCAAAGCTGTAAATCTCCATCCCGCACATTCCCCCTCTATTCTCACTCTGTTCTCACACTGCTGTATCTAATATTCACCTTCCCAATTTTCCTGAAGGTGCTGATTCAGGTTGATTGACAGATCCATGCTCACTGCTTCCTGTCCTGGGCACAGAGATCATAACAAATCGGGGCTGCAGTCAGCCATTCAGCCCATCAAATCTGCTGAACCATTTAATGAGCTAATTGACCGATCTACCTCAGCACTATTTTCCCACACTATTCCCCCATATGCCTTGATATCTTCAATATCAAGAAACCTATCAATCTCGGTCTTGAAAATACTTACAACACCAGGTTAAGGTCCAACAGGTTTGTTTCAAACACTAGCTTTCAGAGCACAGCTCCTTCCGCAGATGATTCACCTGAGGAAGGAGCACTGCTCCGAAAGCTAGTGATTCGAAACAAACCTGTTGGACTTTAACCTGGTGTTGTAAGACTTATCATAGAATTTACAGTGCAGAAGGAGGCCATTCGGCCCATCGAGTCTGCACCGGCTCTTGGAAAGAGCACCCTACCCAAGGTCAACACCTCCACCCTATCCCCATAACCCAGTAACCCCACCCAACACTAAGGGCAATTTTGGACACGAAGGGCAATTTAGCATGGCCAGTCCACCTAACCCGCACATCTTTGGACTGTGGGAGGAAACCGGAGCACCCGGAGGAAACCCACGCATACACGGGAAGGATGTGCAGACTCCGCACAGACAGTGACCCAAGCTGGAATCGAACCTGGGACCCTGGAGCTGTGAAGCAATTGTGCTATCCACAATGCTACCGTGCTGCCCTCTTACTGTGCTCACCCCAGTCCAACGCCGGCATCTCCTCATTTTGAAAATACTTGATGACTGAGGCTCCACGGTCTCTAGGGGAGAGAATTCCAAAGTTTCATCCTCGAGTGAGGAAATCCCTCCTCATCTCAGCTTTCTCTCCATTTTCCTGCCTGTTCCCCATAACCCCCGACTCCCTGGTCAATCAGAAATCTGTCCAACTCAGCGATGAATATATTCAGTGACCCCCAGACTCCACTGGTCCCTGTGGAAGAGAATTCCAGAGACGAACAACCCTCTGAGGGAGGAGATGACTGGAAATATATAACGTAGCTACAGGTCAATATTACACAGCTATAAATTATAATAAATGTACTTCATTACATAACCATCAATAATATATCTAATCTGCACCATTTAACAACACTGGACATTTCTCTGATATTAATTTACTGTCGGTTGAGGGAGAAAAACCCGACAACAGAACCTCCTCCAGACAAGGTTTCCAGGCAACCGGCTGACGGCTCCGGTCAGAGCGAGAAGCCACTCGGTGATCTCCCCCAGACCCGGGACTGCGCATGTCCAAGAGAGAGGGGAAGATGCGCATGTGCGGAGGAGAGCCCACCCCCTGACCTTCCTGCTGATTTGGTGACTAATGGGAAGAGGTGCAGGACCGGAAGGACTCTGTTGCTCCAGCCAATCAGAGCGCGGGCTTTGTGTGACTGAATATTCACACAAACTAAAACCTCCTCCTGTCTCCATCATCTGTGAGTAAAACACTTTATTTTCTCCCCTTTCCATTTCTTTTCTCATTCTCACCTTCAATTGGTCACTTGCAGCAACTGAAGGGAAAGGAAGTGAATCCAGGGAGGGTGCAGACTCTGGAAAGGTTGGCCCAGGTCTCTCTCTCTCTTAAAGACATTGGCATCCTTTGCTCCCTCAGCTTGACACATTTATTTGTCTGGCTAAAAGGATGGTCTCCTTCCCAATGTTCACAATTAAAGGGCTGGTTTCCCCAGGCGATGGCTGACATTTAAGTGGACATCTAACTAATGTAGGACAGAGATATGCCTAGTGTTATATGCTACAGATTAGATATATTATTTATGGTTCTCTTATGGTCTTATAGGAACAGGAGTAGGCCATTCAGTCCCTTGCACATGCCCCACCATTCAAGGAGATCATGGCTGATCTGTGACCTAACTCCATTATACCTTTTTCTTTCCTTGTTTTCTATAAATTCAGAGTATCCAATAATTTTTTTTGCAATAAGGGACAATTTAGCGTGGCCAATTCACCTATCCTGCACATCTTTGGGTTGTGGGTGTTCGACCCATGCAGACTTGGGGAGAATGTGCCTAACTCCATATACCTGCCGTTGGTCCATATCCCATCAAATCTTTGTTCAACAAAAATCTATAGATCTCATTTAAAATTAACAACTGATCCAACATCAAATGCTGTTTGTGGAAAAGAAATCCGAACCTCTACCATCCTTTGTGTGAAAATGTTGTTCCAAATATCGCTCCTGAACAGTTTAGCCCTAATTTTTAGACTATGCCCCAGATTTAAAATCTCCAACCAGTGCAAATTCATGCTCACAGCTCCGAAACTTCACATGTCCAGGTACACTACCAGGAGACCAGGCTGCGAATCCCCAAGGTAATGTTATTATACTCACAGTTCCGATACTCTGCCTCTCCGAGTCCACTCCCTGGAGACTGGGCCGCAAATCCCTGAGGTAAGGTTTTTACACTCACAGCTCTAGTACTCAGTCCCTCCGAGTCCGCCCCCTGGAGACTAGGCCGTGAATTCCCGAGGTAAGGTTTTTATATTCACAGCTCCGATACTCCGTCCCTCCGGGTGCACTCCTGGAGAGTTAGGCTGCGAATCTCTGAGGTAAGGTCTTTGTACTCACGCCTCCAACACTCAAGGGGTTTACAAACTCAGTGTCGCAACCCGCGGGTGGGTAGTGGGCAGGTTTTGGGAGGATCGCGGCACTCGTTCGCGGCATTTCCGATTGCGAGAGGAACGCCCAACGGTTGAGACCGGCTTGTAAAATGCGAGCTGCAACGGACTTTCGAGATTGCCGGCCATCCCATGGATAGCACTGTTGTTTCACAGAGCCAGGGTCCCAGGTTCGATTCCCTGCTGGGTCACTGTCTGTGCAGAGTCTGCATGTTCTCCTCGTGTGTGCGTGGGTTTCCTCCGGGTGCTCCGGTTTCCTTCCACAGTCCAAAAACGTGCAGGTTAGGTGGATTGGCCATGATAAATTGCCCTTAGTGACCAAAAAGGTTAGGAGGAGTTATTGGGTTACAGGGATAGGGTGGAAGTGAGGGCTTAAGAGGGTTGGTGCAGACCCGATGGGCCGAATGGTGTCCTTCTGCACTGTATGTTGTATGTTCTAAGTCCGCTCCACGAGCAGACCACGAATCCCCAGGGAAAGGTTTTTTACTCAGCTCCAAAAATCCAGACCTCTCAGTTCTCACCCTGGAAACTAGGAAAGGTCTTTATATTTACTACTCTGATGCTCCGCCTCTTCACATCCTCTCCCTGGAGACTAGGCCTTGAATTCCCGAGGTAAGTGTTTTGTACTTACTGCTCCGGCACTCCACCCTCTGAGTCCACTCCCTAGGTATGGCAAAATAGGTATTAGAGACTAGGTATTGGGAAACGTGAGAGAAAAAAATGTTCTCTAGAAACTAGAAATCTCTGTTCTGAATTTCTACCCTGTACTGACAGTGATGTCTTCTGTAAACTCCTTTTACAGGATATGAAAAGAGGAGGAATTACAGACAGAAATCTCAAACATAACCTCTCGATCTGACAGTCACCAGATTCCTTGGGACCTGAATATCATCGGCCTTTGAATCGAGAAGGGGAAGGAAAAATGTTTGCCCAACCTGTCAGCATCAAAAGATTTTAAACATAATTGTGACTGGAAAAGCACCGAGACACACACATCCGAGTGAGAGGGTTCCAGAGTACTGACTGTGGAAAGAGCATTAACCAGTTACACAGCCTGAAAAAACATTGCACCATTCACAGCGGGGAAAGACCGCACACGTGTTCTGTGTGTGGACGAGGCTGCAACTGATTTTCTGACCTGCAGAGATTCGAGGAGACACAAAACATGGAGAAACCGTGGATATGTGGGGATTGTGGGAAGGGATTCAGTGCCCCATCTCAACTGGAGATTCATCGACGTATTCACACTGGGGAGAGGCCATTCACCTGCTCTGTATGTGAGAAGGGATTCACTCAGTTATCCCACCTAAATACACACCAGCGTGTTCACACTGGGGAGAAGCCATTCACCTGCTCTCAGTGTGGGAAGGATTTCAGTGATCCATCCGGCCTGCGGTCACACCAGCGCATTCACACTGGGGAGAGGCCATTCAGCTGCTCTCAGTGTGAGAAGAGATTCAGTGATTCATCCACCCTGCGGACACACCACCGGGTTCACACAAGGGAGAGGCCGTTTAGCTGCTCTCAGTGTGGGAAGGGATTCACTCATTCATCCTATCTGAATGCACACAAGCTAGTTCACTCTGGGGTGAGACCATTCACCTGCTCTCAATGTGAGAAGGAATTCACTCAGTTATCCCACCTACAGACACACCAGCGGGTTCACACTGGGGAGAAGCCGTTCACCTGCTCTCAATGTGGGAAGGGATTCAGTCAATTATCCAGCCTGCAGACACACCAGCGAGTTCACACTGGGGAGAAGCCGTTCACCTGCTCTCAATGTGGGAAGGGATTCAGTCAATTATCCAGCCTGCAGAGACACCAGCGAGTTCACACTGGGGAGAGGCCGTTCACCTGCTCTCAGTGTGGAAACAAATTCACTGAGTTATCTAGCCTGCAGACACACCAACGAGTTCACACTGGGGAGAGGCCGTTCACCTGCTCTCGATGTGGGAAGGGATTCACTACATTATCCAGCCTGCGGAGACACCAGCAAGTTCACACCGGGGAGAGTTAACTCAGTTGGCTGGATGGCTGGTGTGTGGTGTACAGCGACTTCAACATCATGGGTTCAGCTCCCGTACCGGCTGAGGTTATCCATGAAGGCCCCACCTTTTCAACATTGCCCCTCGCCTGAGGTGTGGTGACCCTCAGATTCTATCACCACCAGTCAGCTCACTTTCTCAAAGGGGAAAGCAGCCTCTGGTCCCCTGGGACTTGACGACTCTTATTTCACACAAAAACAACAAACATAGATTCCTTTAAGGAGCAAAAATCCAACAGGAAAAGTGATGCAACCGTGTCTAACAAGAAATGTTAAAGATTCCATTTGATCAAAGAAGAGACTCATAAAGTGGCCAAAATAGCTGTACGCCTGAGGATTGAGAACTTGTTTTAGAATTCAGCAAAGGAACAAGAAACTGATAAAGAGAAAATAGAATATTAGAGCAAACTGACGATAAACATAAAAACCAACTGGAAAAGCTCCGATACGTATGTGAAAAGGAAAAGATTAGCAAAGACCAATGTGGGTCCATTCCAGACAGAGACAGGAGAGTTTATAATGGGGAATAAGGAAATGGCAGAGAAACTAAACAATGTGTGTCTGTCTTCATGGAGGAAGATACAGAATTTGTCCCCAGAACACGAGAGAACCAACGGACTAGTGAGCACGAGGAACTGAAAGAGATTAGTATTTGTGAAAAAGTAGTACTGGAGAAATTTATGTGGTTGACAGTTAATAAATCTCCAAAAGCTGCTGCTCTACATCCCAGAGTGCTGAAAGAGGTGGCTGTCGAGATAGTGGATACATTGGTGGTCATCTTTCAAAATTCTATAGATTCTGGAATGGTTCCTGCAGGTTGGAAGGTGGTAAATGTAACCCCAATATTTAAGGAGGGTGAGAGAAAACGGGGAACCACAGACCCATTAGCCTGACATCAGTAGGAGGGAAAATGCTACAATCTATTATAAAGGATGTAATAACATACAAATTAGGAGCAGGAGTCGGCCATTCGGCCCCTCGAGCCTGCTCCACCATTCAATAGGTTCCCGGCTGATCTGATTGTAACCTCAACTCCACATTCCCCCCGATAACCTTTCACCCCCTTGCTTATCTAGAATCTATTCAACTCCATCTTCAAAATATTCACAGACTCTGCTTCCGCTGCCCTTTGAGGAAGAGAGTTCCAAAGATTCACGACCCTCTGAGAGAAAAATTTCTCCTCTGCCTTAAATGTTCAAGTTCTTACTTTTAAAGTGACTCCAATTTCTAGATTCTCCCACAATCTTTAATCTTTTTACGATCAGTTCCCTTTAGATTATCTGACGTATCTTTGACCTCTTTGTGCTTCTCATCTGGAGTCAACTTCTCCAAGATGTCTGCATTTTTTTGTTGGCTGTTCACAATAGGTGTGCTCTCGACTTATTTGTTCAGTGTTGCACTCTCATTGTCAGCCTCTGTACAGTCCAGCTTAGAACTGTCAGTCTCGCCGTTATCCTGCACACATTGTATGCCACCCGTGATCACTTTGTCACTAGTTGCAAATAAAGTTTTTTGTTTTTTTAATTAAGATAAACATTTTATTTTTAATGTGATTCTTTGGCCCCAATATTTCCAAGATGGCGTCCAATGGACATCCATCAGAGAACAGATTGAATCAACAGGTTCATTGTTGAAGGAGCCACTCTGGCTACGCATCCAGCAGAAACCTGTTGTACACAATGTTCTGAGTGACATCAATAAGTCCCTTTTTGTCAACCCAACTACAATTATTGTTTCCTCATATCTGTAGAGATTAACCATATCAATTATTATATCAACCATATCTTATTGCAACATTCAGACCACGAGAAGTTTATTAACTGCCCCACGTCCGTAGAGAATCTTTCACAATCAGTGGGACTTTCAGACTCATTGTTGGAAGGAAGCAGCTCAAATGCCAATTAGGTCATCTTCAGGTTCTGGGTCATTCAATGGCGAGCTGCCCAAAGTAGGAAATAAACAAAGCTTTTGGGATTCCAAAGACATTGGTGAAAAATCTTTCAAAAATTGTGTTTCCAGTAAAACAGTTTATCTGCATCAATTTCCTCATTCATATAATCCATTTTGCAATAAAGTTCTGGCTTATTTTGGTCTTTAACACAGTTACTATGGAAAAGAGATGCTCCCATATGCTCAGTTAAATCCCTTCCTTCACCTTCACCATACACTGTGGTGGCCAAATATTTGCACAATTGCTCCAATCTACTGCACAAATGCTGCATGTCCAAATGGTTGATCAACCAGTTGCAAATAAAGTTGATAGGCCTTCATAGTCTTCCTCTTCTGGCTCATCATCTGTTTCATCACTGTCCTCATCAGATGACTGCGGCATCATATCTCGTAGCCAGTTACAATAATCCTTTGTCTTCACGCTGTCTGGAACGTACAGTCGCTCAACGAGGTTCAGGGCTTTGCACACTTTCACTCCCAATATGGACTCTCACTTTGTGTCCACAATGGCGAATTGCACAATGTGACTTTGATTATGCACCCATGCTTCTAGGTCACATACCCCTCGCATTTCAATCGCATTCTGCGCATAGCCAATCAGTTGTTCCAGTCAAACAAAAACTGTTGGTTGAACTCTTAGGTGGTTCAAATCGGAGAGGCTGAGGAGATTGGCACTCGTTCCCGTGACGAGTTTGCAGTTGATTAATGTGGCATTCAGCATCACTGGAATTGTCCATTTGTCTTCAATGATATGTGGCCTGTATGAGCAGGTTCTTTGAAGGGATGGAGAATAGGTGTGGGCGGTGTGTGGGAGGGCCCGCAAATCATGTCCACATGTTTTGGGCATGTCAGAAGCTTAGGGATTCTGGCAAGGATTTGCCGAAGTCATATCCACGACATTGAAGGTATGGGTGGTTTCGAGTCCAGAGGTGGCGGTTTTTGGTGTGTCGGAAGACCCGGGAGCCCAGCGGTTGAGAGAGGCTAATGTTTTGGCCTCTGCCTCCCCGGTAGCCCAGAGATGGATCTTATTGGTGTGGTATGGGTTAGTGACATGGCCAGGTTCCTCAGGCTTGAGAAAATCAAGTTCGTCCTGAGAGGATCAATGTTAGGGTTTGCCCGGAGGTGGCAGCCGTTTATTGGCCTCTTCAGGGAAAATTAAGTGTCAGCAGATACAAAATGGGGGGGGGGGGGGGGGGGGGGGTGGAGGGAGGGAGGTAGGGGCAAAACAGACTAATAACACAACAGAATTAAAATGAATAAGTTGAATTGAATTTCCTCATGGAAAGCCCAGGAGGTTCTGGGATGACATTGCTGTGGGGCTGGAAAGAAGGGAAAATCCCTGCGCCGGTTGCAAATTTCTTCAAACATCCACATAACCACCTCCTCACAAGCCCAGGGGGGAGGGATGGTTCCTGGTAACTGGGAGCTTATGTACCAGAGGATTCAAGTTTGTAGAATAGAATCCCTCCAATGCAGAAGGAAGACATTCGGCCCATCGAGTCTGCACCGGCCCTTGAAAAGAGCACCCTACTTAAGGCCGCACCTCCACCCTAACCGGGGACCCTACATAACCTTTTGGACACTAAGGGGCAATTTAGCATGGCCAAACCACTGAAACTGCACATCTTTGGACTGTGGGAGGAAACCCAGGCAGACACGGGGAGAACATGCAGACTCCACAAAGTCATCCGAGGCTGGAATTGAACCCAGGACCCTGCAGATGTGTGGCAGCAGTGCTAACCGCTGTGCAACCCGTAGTTGAAGTCGGCAACCACAAAGAGTTAGTTGAAGCTAACTCTGCAATATCCACAAAAGCCTTCGTAGACTTCCGGAGACGGAGCTGTGCTGAGCAGTCGCACATCAGGTGCATCTCCTCCTACAAACCCCAAAATAGGCTCTCTTACTCAAAATAGCCCGCTAAAACCGGAACAAAATACCCCTCGCCCTAACTAACAATAGTACTATTGGAATGAATTTTTGGACTTGGCTGTGCACGCCGGGATACTATTGTACGAACACCGAATTCTGCTGAACACAAACTTTGGGGAAAATAAGTGTCCCCTGACCAGGTGCATCCTGTGTATGTAACTGACCCATTGCTCCACAACCACAGGAGCGGGTGACCAAACTCAAAATAGCAACCAAAAGAGGAAGAGGCCCTCTTTGTGCGTCACTAACAGACACCATGACTAACATATAATCACGAATGTGAAGAGCTGATTGGAACAATGTAACCTAATGTGTAAGGAATTGATTGGAGAAATGTGATCTAAATGTGTTAATCGGCTCCATGTAAATGAGTACACAAACTAATTCCGCTTTTTGAAACTGTATGTTAAACCAGTGTAAGCCCTGGCTCGAACGAGAAGATGTTTCCACAGACTGCAGGGTCTGGGACTCTTCTCCCAGAGCTCTGTAACAAGCTGGAATGCCGCCCGAGCCAGTGAACTGGGCAAGTCGTCAAAGTTCTGACAGCCAGAAATTAGAGTCATTTGGCGAGGCGGCCGGACGGCGAAGTGATATTCAGCGGATCAGGCAGTCAGACCGAGTGAGTAAGAGACACAATTTAAAATGTGTCCGTCTTGCTATTACAGGCTTTGTGATGGGAAGCTGCTCGAGGGCCCAGACTGAGCCTGAATGAAGGGTGCGATTGAGCCCCGTGTGACGGCCAGAGTTAGTTGGGAATCTGAGACGCACAGAGTGCCATGTGTTACCCGTCCGGTGTAATCATCATAACGACATAGTTACAAGTCAGGACCCCCACCTCTCGAGGCGGACGAGTGGGAAGGCCTCCGAGAACGAGTCGCCTGAGCGGGACCGGATTCGTGGTGATATTAGTTAACAAGTCATGGAAGCGAGTGGTCGAGGACCACCGAACTGGGGCCCCCCGGGGTCCCTGAAATGTAGGCAAAGAGTTAGTGAAGAAAATGTGTAAAGAAGGATGGGACCCCACAGTGTCGCTCACAGCGCAGAGAAAGTGGTGGGATGGACAAAAACGGGACACGACCGAAAAGGCCGGGATCATCTTGGTCCATCAACTGGTAAAACTGATAAAGCCGCCACCCAATGGCTCCGCCCCACCAAAACGGGACGGGGAAGAAGTAACAGGAGTCAAGTGTGCACCCTTTCAGCGGGATGCTACTGCCACAAACCAGAGATACAAGGGGCGGGATTCTCTGCCCCCCCCCCCCCCCCCGCCGGGTTGGAGAATCTGGCCCCTGGAGGTGCACCCACGGTGGCCTGGCCCGCGATCGGGGCGACCGATCTGCGGGCGGGCCTGTGCCATGGCGTCGGCCGCTGTGGACCTCCGCGATGGCCGACGGGAGATGAACGCCCCCTGCACATGCGCTGGGATGACGCCAGCACACGCTGGCGCTCCCGCGCATGCGCCAACACGCGCCGGCTGGCGGAGGCCCTGCGGCACCGGTTGACGTGGCACCAAGCCCCTTGCCAGCGCGGCGCAAACCACTCCGGCGCGGGCCTAGCCCCTGATCAGCACCTTTGGGCGGGAGGAGTGATTCACGCCACTCCTCAGCGCTGGAGTTGCCCGCCCCGCCGATTCCCGCAGAATCCCGCCCAAAGCCTCACTCCGCTGAGAAGCTGGCTGTTTTGAAGGGTTTCGGAACCCTTGCCACTTACAAAAGTATATATATATATATAATTGGATTGGGGGGTTCAAGGACCCGAGTCTATAAGAGCAAAACAGTTATATTAGACATAGCCGACCGACTGAGACCAGTCCAGATTTTTGTATGCCCTAATAATGAGGGATGAGTCCTGGGAATGGACCGACTAAAACAACTGAATATACTGATAGACGCAGCGAACCCCAAGGTTCACTGGCCACGAAATGACGATCCAAGGTCCGATTCAACCAACATTGCCACCACATGGCCAAAGTGAGGAGTGCAAGCATCCTAAAAGGAGATTGGGACGAGGAGCCGGGGCCTTTCGGCACTGTGTGCAGATTGATGGATGGGGTATGGGCCAAAATGAAACAGGAGATGGGGGAGATCCCTATGGAACCCATCGTCCTCCAAGGACCTGAACAAAAACCACAAAAGCAATTTCCCATGAAGCCCGAGACATAACAGGCAGTACAAGACGTTGTTCGGGATTTAGAAGAGAAGGGAATAATTAGGCTGACCGAGAGTACTACGTACCAGTATGGCCAGTAATTAAACCTGATAAAACATTCCGTCTGACCATCGATTACACAGAATTGAACAAGGTGACTCCTAAATTACACCCCAGAGTCTCGAGCCCAGCTACCATTTTGACCGAATTGAACCTAGAACACAAGATACTCACCGTTTTGGATATAGCTAATGGATTCAGGTCGATCCAGAGTCCCAGAATAAATTTGCCTTCACGTGGGGGATAAACAATGCACATGGACGAGGCTGCCGCAGGGATTCCACAACAGCCCAGCCATATTCCACCGTGTTATGAACTCCCTGCTGGAAAGGGTGGATTTAAGCCTGTATCGCAGCACAATTCTGCAGTGTGTGGATGATCTGTTGACCGCCTCAGAGGACGAACCAGGATACGCTGCAGCGTTGACGGAGGTCCTACAGGCATTAGAAACAGGAGGATTTAAAGTAAACCCCAAAAAGGCTCAGATAGGACGCAAGACCGTCATTTATCTGGGGCAACAGATATCCCAGGGAACTCGAACCATGCCCCAGGAAGCCGAGCGGCAATCCAGAAGATATCTCTGTCCGCGGAGTTCGTAAGGTTTTAGGGCTGTTTAATTATAGTCAGAATTTTATACCTGACTTTGCCGCCATAGCGGAGCCTATCCAAAGACTGGTAAAAGGGGGAAATCCTGGCACCCAGTCCATAGGCTGGGGACTGGAACAGGAAGAAGCACACGGGAAGTTAAAACAAGCATTGACTTCAGCCCCCGGCCTCGGTCTGCCAGACCCGAGAAAGCCGATCCACATACATTGCAGGAACGATGGTGAGTTCCATGCCGCAGTAGTGACCGAAGTCCACGGGGACAGGCGAAGACCAGTGGCATATTACTCAACAAGACAGCCGCCCGCACTGGCGGGCTTGTTTCGCTGCGTGGCAGCTCTGGACTGCGCAGCATGGGCGGTCAGGGTCAGCGAACCTACAGTAATGACCGGAGATATCATCGTACACACCAGGCATACCATTGTAGAAATGTTGAACAACAGTAAACTCAGATCAGTCTCAAACCTACGACAGGCCCAATGGGAATCTTAATTCCTAATGATAGATCAGTGTCATCATAAAGGACACGGGGGAAAAACCTGCAGAAGGAATCACATACACAGGAGAGTCCCATGTATACTCTGAGACAGGTGAGGAATCATTGAATCATAGAATTTACAGTGCAGAAGGAGGCCATTCGCCCATCGAGTCTGCACCGGCTCTTGGAAAGAGCACCCGACCCAAGGCCAACACCTCCGCCCTATCCCCATAACCCAGAAACCCCACCCAACACTAAGGGCAATTTTGGACACTAAGGGCAATTTAGCATGGCCAATCCACCTAACCTGCACATCTTTGGACTGTGGGAGGAAACGGGAGCACCCGGAGGAAACCCACGCACACACGGGGAGGATGTGCAGACTCCGCACAGACAGTGACCCAAGCCAGAATCGAACCTGGGGTAAGTGGAGCGATAGTGGAAGACCCTCGAGAAACCCCAGAACTCACCTGGATGTAGATGGATCTAGAAAATATGTCAACGGTCCCCACGAACCGGATGGGCAGTAGGAGATGACAAATTAGTAACAGTCCTCTCGGGAAGGCTGGAAGAAGCACTGTCAGCACAGGTGGCTGAATTGGTGGCTTTCACTCAGGCCCTGATCATGGCCAAGGGGAAGATGGTGAACATATCCACAGATAATAGGTATGCCTTCGGGGTCGTGCACAACTATATAATGGCATAGGACAGGAGGGGCTTTGTCACTTCTGGAGGAGATAGGATAAAACAACAACAGCATGTAGAAGCCTTATTGGAAGCCACAAGGTTATCGAGACAGGTAGCAGTGATAAACGTTAAGGCCCACTAGAAGGTAGAGACACCCCAAAAAAAAGGTAACAAAGCAGCAGACAAGGCGGCCCAAATTGCCCTGGAACACGACATTGCCGATATGAATGCCCAGGTAGAAGACATCAGTGATGAACAATTACACAAAGACATATCAAGGGAAGAAAAAGATCTGGAGGAAGGATGGAAGGGTAATTGCCCTTGCCTGCATCAGGCAGACCCTCCTTGAATTACACCATGGAATGGACCACTCAGGAAGAGAGACCATGATACACTTAATCGGAATGGGGCTGGTTTAGCACAGTGGGCTAAACTGGCTTGTAATGCAGAACAATGTCAGCAACGTGGGTTCAATTCCCGTACCAGTCATCCGAACAGGCGCCGGAATGTGGCGACTAGGGGCTTTTCACAGTAACTTCATTGAAGCATACTTGTGACAATAAGTGATTATTATATTATTATTAAGGAATGGTGGTGGCCAGGAATGGGGAGAGATCTAGTTAATCACTGTCAGAGATGCATCCCATGTGCGCAGTACAACCCGGGGCGCTCCATAAAGATCCGGGTGGCACATCAGCCGAGACCAAAGGGACCCTGGGAGAATCTCCAAATTGACTTTACTGGATCACAGCCCCTGAGCCAGAAGAACGATACTGCCAGTAATAATTGACTAATTTACCAGATGGGTGGAGGCATTCCCAACCCGAGACTGCACGGCCACAACCGTGGCACGAATATTAGTCAAGGACGTGATTCCTCGCTGGGGGGTACCCTTGCAACTAGATTCGGACCAAGGAACACACTTTACTGGAACAGTAATGAAGAAAATATGTGAGTGGATGGGGATCAAACACAAATTCCACATCCCTTACCATCCCCAAAGCTCAGGAATGGTAGAGCGGATGAATAGGACTCTAAAAACTGCCCTGACAAAGGCTCAAGAGTAGAAACAGCAGCAAGGGGTAGATGTGCTGCCTACTGTCCTAATGCAGTTAAGAGCGAGCCCAAATCGAACAACTGGATTATCACCCTATGAGGTGATGCGGGACGAGCTATGCAACTGCACCAGGGATAATAACAGGGGGAGAAGAAATATGTCCGATAAGGGAGAGGAAGCGTAAATACATATTAGAGCTCAGTAATCCGTTAAAGGAAATGCGGCAGCCAGTGTGGACTGGGCAGGAGACAAAGGAGAAAAATCTGGAACTTTTTCTGGACCGCATTCCCTGATGACCCGATAGCAGGGATGAAGGTGATGGTAAAGGTGCTACCTGGAAAGCCTGGGGTCGCCCCCAGATGGACCAAGTCCTGATCAGTGGGGAAACCTGTGTATGTGTGGACATAGAGGGTATGGGACGATAGAAACATTGGACACAATTAAAAGTATACCGAGAGTAAAAATATATATTTATGTTCAAACCAGGTAACTCCACACAACCAAAATTCCGAAGAACTGCAGAAGACCCATGATGTTTGCTGTAATAATGATAATATATTTGATGGTAGTAACCGGGAGTAGATTCCCAGCACGGAATGTACAGGGCTTGCATGTAAATCCCTACTTGTACATGTCATATGCATATGCGAAAGGCAAAGATGTCTCTAGCTGTTGGGTTTGTGCCCATGTGCTAATTCATGCAAAAGTGCCCTTTAATATAACTGAGGTGGCAGCGTGAATAATTAAGCAGAATGAGACGCGGGGGAAATCGCCGGAAGGTATCTCGGGGATAGATATGTACGCCATACATCTAGAACAATGGAAGAAGGCAGGGTACCATTTCTCAGGGGTGTTCACTGGGTTTTACCAACCCCGGTATAAATTCACCCAAGTTCCACCAATATCTGTGAGTAAAACATTTTCTTTTCTCCCCCTTTCCATTTCTTATTCTGACCTTCAATTGGTGACTTGTTTAAATCCTCAGGCCCAGATGAGATGTTTCCCAGGCTGCTGTGGGAGGCAAAAGAGTAGATTGCAGAGGCTCTGACAATAATTTTCAAATCTTCTTTGGTCACAGGAGCAGTGCCAGAGGACTGGGGGACAGATAATGTGGTGCCATTATTCACAAAGGGAAGTAGGGAAAAAACATGAAATTACAGACCAGTGAGTCTAACTTCAGTGGTGGGGAAACTATTGAAAACAATTCTGAGGGCCAGAATTCATCTCCACTTGGGAAGGTAAGGATTAATCAAGGATGGTCAGCAAGGTTTTGTCAGGGGGAGATCGTGTCTTTCAAATTTGATTTGTAGTTTTCGAGGCGGTGAATAGGTGCTGACGGTTGTGCAGTTGATGTGGTCTACATGGACTTCAGTGAGGCTTCAGTCTGTCATGGGAGACTTGCCAGGAAGGTAGGAGCCCAAAGGATCCAGGGCATTTTGGCAAATTGGATCCCAAATTGGCTTTGTGGCAGGAGGCAGAGGGTGATGGTTGAAGGTTGTCTTTGTGACTGGGACCCCATGTCCAGTGGTGTTCCGATAGGATTGCTGCTGGGCCCTTTGCTGTTTGTCGTGTACATTAATAATGTAGATGTGAATGTAGGTGGCAAGAATGTATTCAGATGACAAAACATTGTGGAGTGGTAAATAGGAGGAAAGCCTTATATTACAGGACGCTATAGATGATCTCGTTAGATGGTCAGAACAGTGGCAAATGATTTTAATCCTGCAAAGTGTAAGGTAATGCATGTTGGGAGGACTAACTAGGCAAGGGAATATACTATGAATGGTAGGATCCTAGGAAGCATAGAAGACCAGAGGGACCTTGGTGTGCATGTCCATAGATCCCTGAAGTCAGAAAGACACGGAGATAAGGTGGATAATAAGAGGTATGGGATACTTGCTTTTTATCAGCTGAGGTATAGAATATAGGAGCAGGGTGGTTATGATGGAGTCGTATAAAATGCTCATTAGGCTACAGCTGGAGTACTGTGTGCAGTTCTGGTCGCTACACTAGAGGAAGGATGTGATTAGACTAGAAAGGGTGCCGAGAAGATTCACCAGGATGTTGCCTGGACGTTTCAGCTATGAAGAAAGGCTGGTTAGGAGTTGTTCCCCTTAGAGCTGAGGGGTAAGTGATTGAGATCTACAAATTTATGAAAGACATCGCAAGAGTAGATTGGAAGAAACCTTTCCCCTTAGTAGACATGTCGATAAACAGCGGGCATAAATTTAAGATGAGTGGCAGGAGGTTTAGAGGGTATTTGAGGAAAAACATTTTCACCAGAGGATGGTGGAATATGGAACTCACTGCCTGAATTGTGGTCAAGGCGGGAAACCTCACAACATTGAAGAAGCATTTAGATGAGTATTTGACAGGTCAAAGCACACAAGGCTACGGACCAAGTGCTGGAAAATGGGATGAGAATAGATAGGTGCCTGATAACCAGTACAGACAGGATGGGCTGAAGGGCCTCTTGCTGTGCTGTGAAACTCTGATTCAATGAGGACAGCGATATATCTGTGTTGTTACATTGCACAGATTTGATACATTATTGGTGGCCTTGGAATAAAGTACATTGATTATTCCAGTCTTGTAGCATAGTACTGGAGCTAGTTTAGCTCAGTGGGCTAGACAGCTAGTTTGTGGTGCAGAACAAGGCCAGCAGTGCGGGTTCAATTCCCGTACAAGCTTACCCGAACAGGCGCTGGAATGTGGCAACCAGGGGCTTTTCACAGTAACTTCATACTTGTGACAATAAAATATTATTATAGTACTGTAGCTACGTTATATATTTCCGATTAGATTTATTACAGAAGATCAGGAGTCTAATGGACATTTCGAGTTGATGCCGACTCTGTTGAGCAATTCTGTCAGTCTCGAGTGGGTCCCATTCTGTAACCTGCAGCGACCATCCAATTTCATTTGGAATATTGATCATCTCTGCTTGTCTACCCTTATAGGCAGCAAGTATCAAGATCATGATCAGTCACAAATGCATGTTTCTCAACCAACTGGAACAAACCTATACATTAAACACATTTTTAAGCCAGTAATGTACACATATATCTGGCAGCCTGCATGAAGATTTTCAGATCTCTGCATCCAGGACAGGAAGCAGTGAGCGTGGATCTGTTACTCAGCCTGAATCAGCACCTTCACGAGCATTGGGAGGGTGAATATTAATAATAATCTTTTATTGTCACATGTATGAAGTTACTGTGAAAAGCCCCTAGTCACCATATTCTGGCACCCGTTCAGGTAGGGAGAATTCAGAATTCTCAGCCGGAATGGGAATTGAACCTGCGCTGCTGGCCTTGTTCTGCATTACAAACCAGCTGTCTAGCCCACTGAGCTAAACCAGTTCTGCATACAGCAGAATTGATACAGCAGAGTGAGAATGGAGGGAGAGTGTGCAGGATGGAGATTTACAGCTCTTTGGGAATGAGAGAGGAAAGAATGTTCCGTAGAGAACTAGAATTGTTAGAATTGTCTGTTCTGAATTTCTATCCTGTACTGACTGTGATGATTTTTGTAACCCCCTTTTACAGGATATTAGAAAGTGAGGATTTACAGGAAAAAAAATCTCAAAACGAACATCATGTCAAGTCTGACAATCAGTCGATTCATCGGGACCTGAATCTCATCAGCCTTTGAATCTAGAAGGAGAAATGTTTGTTGTGTCGACTTCAATAGATTTTCAACATCAGTGTGACTGGAAAAACACCAAGACACACACACACGAGTGAGAGTGTTCCAGAGCACTGACTGTGGAAAGAGCTATAACCAGTTTCACACTCTGAAAAAACATCACACCATTCACAGTGAGGAGAGACCGTAAACGTGTTCTGTGTGTGATCAAGGCTCTAACTGAATATCCGAACTGGAGAAATACAATGAGATGATAAACATGGAGAAAGTGTGGAAATGTGGAGACTGTGGGAAGGGATTTAAATATCCATCTCAGTTGGAAACTCATCAACACAGTCACACAGGGAAGAGACCATTCAGCTGCTCTCAGTGTGGGAAGGGATTCACTCAAATATCCAACCTGCAGACACACCAGCGACTTCACACTGGGGAGAAGCCGTTCACCTGCTCTGTGTGTGGAAAGGGATTCACTCAGTCATCCAGCCTGCAGAGACACAATGTCACTCACTCCAATGAGAGACCTTTTAAATGCTCTGACTGTGGGAATAGGTTCAAAAGGTCTCAGGAACTAATGTTCCACCAGCGCATTCACACTGAGGAGAGACCGTTCAGCTGCTCTCACTGCACAGAGAGCTTTAAAACATCATCCACATTGCGGAGACACCAGAGAGTTCACTCTGGGGAGAGGCCGTTCATCTGCTCTAAGTGTGGGAAGAGATTTACTCAATTATCCAACCTGCAGACACACCAGCGAGTTCACACTGGGGAGAGGCCATTCGTCTGCTCTGTGTGTGGGAAGGGATTCACTCAGTCATCCAGCCTGCTGAGCCACAATGTCACTCACTCCATTGAGAGACCCTTTAAATGCTCTGACTGTGGGAATAGGTTCAAAAGCTCTCAGGAACTAATGTCCCACCAGCGCATTCATACTGAGGAGAGACCGTTCAGCTGCTCTCAATGCACAAAGAGCTTTAAAACATCATCCACATTGCGGACACACCAGCGAGTTCACACTGGGGAGAAACCGTTCACCTGCTCAGTGTGTGGGAAGGGATTCACTCATTCATCCAATCTGCTGAGCCACAATGTCACTCATTCCAATGAGAGACCCTTTAAATGCTCTGACTGTGGGAATGGGTTTAAAAGCTCTCAGGTACTGATGGAACACCAGCGCACTCACACTGAGGAGAGACCGTTCAGCTGCTCTCACTGCACAAAGAGGTTTCAAACATCATCCACATTGCGGAGACACCAGCGAGTTCACACTGGCGAGAAGCCGTTCACCTGCACCGTGTGTGGGCAGAGATTCTCTCGGTCATCCCACCTGCTGAGACACCAGCGAGTCCACTAGTAAACGGCTCAGAACAGATTCCGTTACCTGGGGATCCAGATAGCCAGAAACTGGACACAGATCCACAAGTGGAACCTGACCAGCCTGGTGGAGGAAGTTAGAAAAGACCTTCAACGGTGGGGCTCACTCCCACTCTCCCTGGCGGGGAGAGTGCAGACGATTAAGATGAACGTACTGCCAAGGTTCCTCTTCCTGTTGAGATCCATTCCAATCTTCATCCTCAAGGCCTTTTTCCAAAACGTAGATAGTCTAATCATGGCATTTGTCGGCGGTAAGAACCCGAGAATTCCCAAACCGACACTGCAAAGAAGAAAAATCAAAGGGAGCCTGGCTTTACCAAATCTACAATACTACCACCGGGCAGGAACTGCAGAAAGAGTGAGGGGATGGGTACAAGAACCCAACACAGATTGGGTACAAATGGAGGAGGCATCCTGTAAAGGAACAACCCTCCGAGCCCTGGCCACAGCAGCACTCCTGTCCCCCTCAGCAAGATGCACAACAAGCCCAGTGGTAGCAGCCATGCTGAGAACGTGGACCCAGTCGACACAGCACTTTGGGATAACTAAAATGGCCCCCATGGCCCCATCTACGGCAATCACAGATTCCCCCCTCCCCCCAGCTATGCTAGATACCACCTTCAAAAGATGGAGGCGGGACAGTAGCACACTGACGGTCTGGGACTTCTACGTAGGACGCAGACTGGCGACACTGGACGAACTGACGAGGAAGTGGAAACTCTCAAAAGGACAGGAATTGAGACACCTCCAAATAAAACACTTCCTCCGCAAAGGGACAGTCGGGTACCCCAGGTCCCCAGAAAGCACACTACTAGAGGATCTGATTGGCACAAACAGCGAGAAGGGGGGGCTATGTGGGAAAATAAATTGACAGCCACTGAACAGAGCTCGAACACCACTGGACGAGACCAGACAAAAATGGGAGGACGAACTGGGGACAGAGGTAGGGTGGGGACTCTGGAAAGAAGTACTGAGTAGGGCAAACTCCACCTCCTCCTGTGCAAGGCTAAGCCTAATGCAGCTCAAAGTGGTGCACAGAGCGTACCTGACCAGAACCCGAATGAGCAGGTTCTTCCCAGAGGTGGAGGACAAATGTGAGCGGTGCCAGAGGGGCCCGGCCAACTACACCCACATGTTTTGGGCTTGCCCCAAGCTTGCTGGGTTCTGAACAGCCTTCTCTGAGGCAATGTCCAAGGTTGTGGGGGTGAGGGTGAAGCCATGCCCAATAGTGGCAATTTTTGGGGTATCGGAGCAGCCAGAGTTACACATGGGGAAGGGGGCCAACGCCCTTGCTTTCGCTTCCCTAATCGCACACCGGAGAACCCTGCTTGGCTGGCGATCGGCAGCACCACCCGCAGCTGCAGACTGGCTCGCTGACCTCTTGGAATTTCTCCACCTGGAGAAGATTAAGTACGACATCCGAGGGTCAGAGGAAGGCTTCCTGGATACTTGGGGGTAGTTCATAGAATTTACAGTGCAGAAGGAGGCCATTCGGCCCATTGAGACTGCACCGGCTATTTGAAAGAGCACCCTACCCAAGGTCCACACCTCCACCTAATCCCCATAACCCAGTAACCCCATCCAACACTAAGGGCAATTTTGGACACTAACAGCAATTTACCATGGCCAATCCACCTAACCTGCACATCTTTGGACTGTGGGACACACGGGGAGAACGTGCAGACTCCGCACAGACAGTGACCCAAGACGGGAATCGAACCTGGGATCCTGGAGCTGTGAAGCAATTGTGCTAACCACTGTGCTACCGTGCTGCCCCACGGTGTGTTCCAAAACCTGTTCGAGGCCCGAAACAAGGAGTAAGTTAAGAATTTTAAAAAACAAGATAGCTGAGGAACCAAAGAACTGCGTAACCCGGGGGGAGGGAGACGGGGGGAGACGGGGGGGGGGGGGGGGGGGGGGGGAGGAGAGAGACGGGGGGGGGGGGAGATTTTGAAGTGTCACAGGGCTCGGCAAATAACAAGGTGGCAAGGGTGGGCTCTCCTTTCCCCTGCCGACTATGTTACCGATGGCGACGATATCAGCCGCAATGTGGCAGCCGAGTTAGAGAAACATCACCAAAGCTTGGCGGTGGAATTAAAGAAATCGGTCGAGGAGGCCCCGGCTCATAGCTCTGCAAAATGGGAAAATCTGAGTAAAATCCTGGAAACACGTGGTGCCACCGAGAAAAGCTGGGAACAGCCTCTCCGACCACACTGATCAGATCGTAACAGCTTCTCCGACCATACTGATTGGATCGTAACAGCTTCTCCGACCACACTGATCGGATCATAATAGTCTCTCCGACCACACTGATCGGATCGTAACAGCTTCTCCGACCATACCGATCAGATCGTAACAGCCTCTCCGACCATACCGATCGGATCGTAACAGCCTCTCCGACCATACTGATCGGATCGTAACAGCCTCTCCGACCATACCGATCGGATCGTAACAGCCTCTCCAACCATACCGATCGGATCGTAACAGCCTCTCCGACCATACCGATCGGATCGTAACAGCCTCTCCGACCATACTGATCGGATTGTAACAGCCTCTCTGACCATACTGATCAGATCGTAACAGCCTCTCCGACCACACTGATCGGATCATACTGATAGAAACCAGCCTGACATCAGTAATCGAGGTTAACAAAAATGACTAAGATGAGCAATTTAGCAAACTGGTCACTTAGGCAATATGTCCGTATTGTGGGTCTGCCGGAGAGGATAGAGGGCAACACCCCCACTGATTACTTCACTAATATGACAATTAAAATGGTGGGTGGTGGGTTCACGTCACACCCTTTCCCTCCCCCCACATCTACAGTTCATCCTCTGATGTTAGTTTCTCTGCTGTTTGACCTTTCACCTCTTTTGTTCTCTCTGGGGACTGCCATTAACACTCTTTCCCCTTGGTATCTGTGACCATCAGCACCCGGTTTCCCTGGGTTTCTGTGGCTATGACTCATCTTTCATTCTCACTCCACAGTATAAATATTTCCCACTTTCTCTGTTAGTCTGTTAGCTTTAACAATGAGTCATCGGACTCGAAGCGTTAGCTCTTTTCTCTCCCTACAGATGCTGCCAGACCTGCTGAGATTTTCCAGCACTTTCTCTTTCGTTTCAGTGCCCCTGTGTCCAATGTGGGGAGTCACAGGGGCAGGGTACAGGGGAGCTGAAGAGAAACATTTGGGTCTGAAACATTGTGAACATGTTTTTATTCTGGTTATTCTTTTACTCTGGTTGTCTTTGATCCTCAAGTCATTTTCTGATTTTTTTTTAACCCATGTTCTGTTTCAATAATAAACTTGTTTCATTAAAAATATATATATTTTTTTGTCTTTTTCTGATTAAATTCATTCACTTTGGGGAAAGTGGGTGAGAGGGGTTGGCAGGCTCTTTAACAGAGAGTGAGCCCCTTGAAGGTAATTAGCAAAGGAGACAGAGGGGTGGAGGAGACCTTTTCTTTTGACACACAATGTTTAAAAATGAGATTCAGGGATGAGCTAATTTATCTAGGCTCTTTGAGGAGGGAACAAGGAATGTCAATAAAGGGAAACCTGGAGATGTGGTTTATCTAGATTTCCAGAAGGTATTTTCCAAGGGGCCACATCAAAGGTTATTACACATAATAGGAGCTCATGGTGTAGGGGGTTAACATATCAGCAGGGATAGAGGATTGGTTAGCTCACAGGAAGCAGAGAGTAGGTTTAAATGGGTAATTTCTGGGTTGGTAAGATGTGACAAGTGGAGTGTCAGAAGGATCAGTGCTGGGCCCTCAACTATTTACAACTGTATTAATGAGTTGGGTGATGGGATTGATAGGATGGCGAATAAATTTTCTGATGACACAAAGATAGTTCAGAAAGTAATTTGTGAAGTGGACATAAGGAGACTGCTAAGGACATTAAGTGAATGGACAAAACTCGACAGATGGAGGATAATGTGGGAAAATGTGAATTGTCCACTTTGTCAGGAAGGATTAAATAAAACAATATTATTTAAATGGTGAGATATTGCAGAATGATGAGGTACAGAGGGATCTGGGCGTCCGTGTACAGGAATCACAATAAGTTAGTTTGCAGGTACAGCAAGTGGCTCGATCGAGTCCTTGAACAGTTTAATCAGGCTTTATCGAGTGAGTTGAAATCACTTGGGAAGCACAATGGAATGTTGTGTATGGCAAAGAGACTGGAATATAAAAGTCGGGATGTTTTGTTGCAGTTGTACAGGACCTTGGTGAGACCATATTTAGAGCACTGTGTACAGTTTGGGTCTCCTTATTTCAGAAATGAGATAATTGCATCAGAAGCAGTTTAGAGGAGGTTGACTCCCCGGATTCCTGGAATGAGGGGGTTATCCTCTGAGGAAAGGTTTGAGAGGTTGGGACTGTATCCATTGCAGTTTAGAAGAATGAGAGAGGATCTCATGTGTTTCAATAAGATCATGAGTGGAATTGACAGAGATTGCTGAGAGAATGTTTCCCCCTTGTGGCAGAGACTAGAATTAGGGGACACTGCTTAAAAATTAGGGGTCTTCCATTTAAGACGCGGATGAGAATATTGTTTTTCTCCTGAGGGCCGTGAGTCTGTGAATCTCCATCCCCAGAGGGTGCTGGAGGCAGGGTCACTGAATGTTTCGGATTGAATTTGATAGATTCTTGATTGACGAGGGAGTGAACGGGTGGAGGAAGGAAAGTGGAGTTAAGACCACAATCAGATCAGCCCTGATCTTATTGAATGGCGGAGTGGGCTCGAGGGGCCGAATGTCCTGCTCCTGTTCCTGTGTCTGAGCAGTAATATCAAAGTGCAGCAGTATTACCATTACACTCTGGGTAGAAGCACCATCTCCAGGTAAATGCTCCCTGCTCTGCCCCAGATGCCATGGTCCCAGTCAGTGGAATATGTAAAACCTCAACAAATCTCTGTGCTCGGGGAATCCCTTCTTATACTTTATTACATCACAAAGTCTATGGAGACAGATTTAACCCAATCATTGCCGAGCTAACATTTGAATGGACCAATTACAAAACCTGTCATTGAACCATCTGTACCTGCCCAAGTCACGTCAAACTCTCAAACAATTGTCTTCCCCACACTCCGTCCCCGGTACAGGGAGTCATCATTCCCATGCCAAGCGGTGAAAACATGGTGGCCTTGACACCAGGGTGTCGTCTAGGATTCCAGGCACTCTTGTTTTCTCTGTCCTCTGGGAGCTGTTTATCTCCCTGTTCCCACACAGCAAGTCGTCTGTTCTCAGCTCAGCTCGATTTCTGCTGGAGTTTGGTCCCTTTTACACCTTTCGGATCAATAAAACATTTTGTCAGTGAAGACCCAAACCACAATTTCCCATCCTGTCACCTGTCGACCATCCTTACCCAGAGCATGATCACAACAGGAATAAAAACAGAAGTGTAACAATCAAATTCAAAATAAATCCACAGCCAGTCATAGAATTTAATTTAATGATCACTAATTAACAAGAAAACCCGAAGCACGGAGTCCCCCAGGATTCTTACAGTCCACACCTTGAGGGGGAGGAGAACTCTCTCTCCAACCCCTCACTCAATTTCACTCCGTTGTCTTCCAGTTCTGTTCTGGCCCCGCCTGCGGTAACATCTACTCGATCGTTTCTCCTGAAGGAATGCCGTGAGTTCTAAGTTACTGGTACATAAGGACAGATGCTTTAAGCAACAGATCAAACGTGGATGTAAAATATCCTCCAGCTCCCTCTTTACCCCTGTCCAACTTGTGGACAGTTCTTACTCAGTATTATTTCTCCCAAGTCCATTATTGGCCCAATCGAATTTTTAAATAAAAAAATACATATAGTTACAGGATGTGGGCTTTGCTGGCTAAACCCAGCATTTATTGACCATCCCTAGTCGCCTTAGAGAAGGTAGTGGTGAGCTGCCTTCTTGAACCACTGCAGTCCATGTGGTGTTGATACATCCACTGCTATTAGCGACTGAAGGAACAGTGATATATTTACAAATCAGGATGGTGTGTGGCTTGGAGAGGAACATCTAGGTGGTGGTGTTCCTGTCTGTCTGCTGTCCTTGTCCTTCTATATAGTAGTTCAGGGGTTTGGAAGGTAGTGCCTGAGGAGCATCGGTGAATTCCTGCTATGCATCTTGTAGATGGTACACACACTGCTGCTGCTGTGCCTTGGTGGTGGAGGGAGTGAATGATTGTGGGCGGGGTGCAAATGAACCAAGCTGCATTGTCCTGCAAGATGCCGAGCTTCTTTAATTTTGGAGATGCACTCATCCAGGCAAGTGGAGAGTGATCCATCACACTCCGGACCTCTAGATAATGGACAGGCTTACAGGAGTTAGGAGGTGAATGATTCACAGCAGGATTCCCAGCCTCTGACCCACTCTTGTAGCCACAGTATTTATATGGCTAGTCCAGTTCAGTTTCTGGTCAATGGTAACCCCTAAGATGTTGATAGTGGGGAATTCAACAATGGTAATGGCATTGAATGTCAGGAGGTGGTGGATAGATTCTCTCATAAGGGAGGTGGTCATTGCCTGGCATTTGTGTGGCTCAAAGTTACTTGCAGGACTGCAGAGCTCAGATCTGATCCATTGGTTGTTGCATCATTTAACTCTGACTATTGCTAGCTGTGTTTGATGTTTGGCACACAAATAGTCCGGTTTCATTCATAATATCACTCCTGCCTCGCAGTGCCAGGGACCCGGATTCAATTCCAGCCTTGGGTTACTATCTGTGTGGAGTTTGCACATTCTCCCCGTGTTTGCGTGGGTTTCCTCCATCGCTCTGGAGTCCTCCCACTGTCCAAAGATATACAGGTTAAGTGGGTTTATGGGTATATGGCGGGGGAACAGACTGAGGTAGCTGCTCTTGGTACGGTTGGTGCAGACTCGATGGGCCGAATGGTCCCCTTCTGGGACTGTAGAATTCCATTCTATGGAATAAACATCCTTGAGGATTCTTACAGCTTTGTGCTGGGCCATTTCAGAGTCAACCACATTGCTGTGGATCTGGAGTCACATGTAGTCCAGACCAGGTAAGGAGGCAGATTTCCTTCCCGAAAGGGAATTAGTAAACCAGATGTTTTTTTTCTACCAACAATGGACAAGATCATTAGGCTTTTAGTTCGCGTTTTAAATATATGTATTTTATTCGAAACATAATCAATTATACAAATAAACAACAATCAAATACCATTGGCTTTCAAACAATTTATCATTTTCCCCCCTAAACTACCCCAACATCCCAACATCCCTTTCCCAACTGACACCCCCCACGCACGGCGACAAACAGATCCTTAAATAGAGACAGAAAGACCCTCCGTCTTAAGTAGAACCCTCTTCACCCTCGGAGAACGTACTTAAGTCTTCTCCAACTGCAGAAATTCCGTCAAATCCCCCAACCATGCCGATACCTTCGGTGGGGCGACCGACCTCCAACCCAGTGAGATTCGCCGCCGGGCAATCAGAGTGGTGAAGACCCCCTTCCCCTCCAGCAGCTCTGGCAGATGCGAAAACATGAAAGCCCCACTAAAGATCACGGCGCCATCGTCACCCCCACAATTCCGGCAGGGTCTCGGAAATCAATGGTCAGAATCCCCGAACTGCGGGCACACCCAAAAGATGTGAACATGATTGACAGGCCCCCTCCTGTACCTCTCACATCTGTCCTCAACCTCCGGGAAGAACCCACCCATACGAGCCCGAGTCATAACATGCAAAAAACTTGGGCAGCACGGTTGCATTGTGGATAGCACAATTGCTTCACAGCTCCAGGGTCCCAGATTCGATTCCGGCTTGGGTCACTGTCTGTGCGGAGTCTGCACATCCTCCCCGTGTGTGCGTGGGTTTCCTCCGGGTGCTCCGGTTTCCTCCCACAGCCCAAAGATGTGCAGGTTAGGTGGATTGGCCACGATAGATTGCCCTTAGTGTCCAAAATTGCCCTTAGTGTTGGGTGGGGTTACTGGGATGTGGGGATAGGGTGGAGGTGTTGACCTTGGGTGGGGTGCTCTTTACAAGAGCCGGTGCAGACTCGACGGGCCGAATGGCCTCCTTCTGCACTGTAAATTCTATGAAAGAACATAACATTTACAAAACTTATATATACACATCGAGACAGAACAGATCCCACCATTACTCCTCCCCAACCCATGCTCCTTGACATAGTCATCCGCTTCTTCTGAAATCGTAAAATAATGTCCTTTGCCCTTGTGAAAGTCACCCAGAGTTTGTCCGGATACAACACCCCGAACCAGACCTTGGCCGAAAGAGCGCAGCCTGGGCCCTGTTAAAACCCAACCCACCTGCCATTTGGCCAGGTCGGCCCCAATGTCCTGGTAGATCCGGATCAGATTCCCCTCCCAGCTATAGCCTCACGTCGACTTCACCCACCTCAGAATCCTCTCCTTCTCCTGGAACTTGTGCAGCAGGCCGATCACTGCCTACGGCGGCTCCCCAGCTCTCGGCCTCTGTTGTAATGATTGGGGGGCCCGATCCACCTTCGGGGCCTTATCGAAGACCCCCTCCTCAACCAGCTTCGTGAACATTTTCAATACATAGCCCATGGCACTCGTTCCCTCCACCGCTTCTTCAGGCCTACAATTCACAGATTCTGTCGCCTGGACTGATTCTCCTGGTCGTCCACCTTCGCCCTCAGCACCTTTCAGGCCTCTTCCAGCATCACCATCTCGGCCTCCAGCAACACGATCTGATCACCGGGATCCAACACCGTCCTTTCCACCTCTCGGATAATCGCACCTTGTGACTCCAGGCGTTCCTCCACCCGCTCCAAAGTCCCATGAAGAGGGGCTACTGTTTCCTCAATCGCCCTGGACCTGTCCTCTTGCATCTCTTTCTGATGCTGCCGAAACACCCTCCAACTCCGTCATACTCTCAGTTGCTGCACCACACGGCTATACTCGACTTTTGCCGGGTGTTGTAACCTGCTGATATTCCACTTTGGAGGAGAAACCAACTCCCTCCACTTATTCTGCACTTTTTACAAACTAAGTGCCCATTAACCGGGCAGAAAGGGCCAGAAATCCAAGCTTACAAGCAGAAGTCACCTTGTGTGCGGCCGATAAACTCAGGGCCTCCACTGCAAGTCGTTCCAGGACATTTTTGTTATTTAATCTCACCAATCCCTGATTTTCTCTTTTGTTCTATCTGACCCTCCCCCCTTTCTCACCAGCATCAAACCCATCACATTTCTCCCTTTCTTTAGTTCTGAGGTAGAGTTACATTGGACGTGAAACATTAACTCTGTTTCTCTCTCACAGATGCTGCCAGACCTGCTGCGTTTTTCCAGTTCTTTCTGTATTTATTTTAGATCTACCTGTAATGGGGGAAAACACTGTTTACTATTCAGGATAAAATAAATGTCCTTCATCAGCTTTTGTGGATCATTTCAGTGGAAATGTGTTCTCCCAGGCTCAAAGAGCATCAGCCCACTGGAGGCAAAGTCGTGAGGCCGGCCAGTCCAGCAGAAAGAAACTCTCTGACCCTCCCACTTCACCAAGTGTCAGAATGAACATGGTTCAGTCCTGGATGTGATTAACAGCAGCAATAACAGCAGAATCCAACCCTTGTCATCACTTGTGAACTCGCTGGTGTCTCAGCAGAAGTGTTGACCAAGTGAATCCCTTCTCACACACTGTGCAGATGAATGGCCTCTCCCCAGTGTGAACTCGCTGGTGTGCTTGCAGATTGGGTAACTGAGTGAATCTCTTCCACAGTCAGAGCAGGTGAACGGCCTCTCCCCGGTGTGAATTCGCTGGTGTGCCTGCAGGTGGGATAACCGGGTGAATCCTGTCCCACAGTCAGAGCAGGTGAACGGCCTCTCCCCAGTGTGAATTTGCTGGTGTGTCTGTAGGTGGGATAACCGAGTGAATCCCTTCCCACAATCAGAGCAGGTGAACGGCCTCTTCCCAGTGTGAATTTGCTCGTGTCTCCGCAGGTTGCTTATTTGAGTGAATCCCTTTCTACACTGAGAGCAGGTGAACGGCCTCTCTCCGGTGTGCAGGATCTGGTGTATCAGCAGATGGGATGAGTTTCGAAACCTCTTTGTGCAGTGAGAGCAGCTGAACGGTCTCTCCCTGGTGTGAATGCACTGATGGTTCATCAGTTTGTGAGACCTTTTGAAGCTGCTCCCACAGTCAGAGCATTTAAAGGGTCTCTCATTGCTGTGAGTGACAGTGTGGCCCAGCAGATTGGATACCTGAGTAAATCCCTTCCCACACTCACTGTGGGTGAATGGTCTCTCCTCAGTGTGAACTTGTTGGTGTGTACGCAGTTCGGATGAAGTACTGAACCCCTTCCTACATGTGGAGCAGGTGAATGGCTTCTCCCCGACATGGACTGGCTGGTGCTTCTTCAGGTTGGATAACGTAATGAATCCCTTCCCACACTGAGAGCAGGTGAACGGCCTCTCCCCAGTGTGAATGCGTTGATGAGTCTCCAGTATAGATGGGAATCTGAATCTTTTCCCACAGTCCCCACATTTCCATGATTTCTCCATGGTGCTGGTGTCCTTGTGTCTCTCCAGGTTGGACAGTCAATTGAAGGCTCACACAGAACTCATGTACGGTCTCTCCGTGCTGTTTATTTTCAGTTTGTGTAAGTGGTTAAAGCTCTTTCCAGTCAGTGCTCTGGAACACTCTCATTCAGGTCTGTGTGTCTCGGTGATTTTCCCGTCACACTGATGGTTAAAACCATCTGAAGCAGGAAGAACAGACAAACCTTTTTCCTTCTCGATTCAAAGGCTGATGATATTCAAGTCCCCGTGAATTGAGTGAATCTGTCAAATCGGGACGTGAGGTTTGGTTTGAGATTTCTGTCTGTAATTCTTCCTCTTCTGATATCCTGTAAAAGGAGTTTACAAAGTACATCATTGTCAGTCCAGGATCGGAATTCAGAACAGACTTTTCTAGTTTCTATGGAATATTCTTTCCTCTCTCATTCTCCAAAAGCTGTAAGTCTCCGTCCCACACACTCTCCCTCCATTCTCACTCTGCTCCCAATTCTCCTGAAGGTGCTGATTCAAGCTGATTGACAGATCCATGCTCACTGCTTACAATCGTGGACAGAGAGCCCTGGAAATCTTCATGCAGACTGCCAGTCTAACGGAAATATGTAACAGGACGAAAATTGTGTTTAATGTATAGGATTGTATCAGTTGGTTCAGATACAGGAGGTAGTGATTGATCATGATCTGGAACTTTCTGCCTATGAAGGTTCTCAAGCAGAGATGATCAATAATTTCTAACTGAATTGGATGGACGCTGCAGGGTTACTTTTGTCAATATTAAAGCTTATTATTCCTGTAACCAAAGACTATCCTTCTCACTATTTACCACCCCTCCAATTTTCGCACAATCCGTGCACTCACCGAGAGGCCTGGGCCAACCTTTCCAGAGTCTGCACCCTCCCTGGATTCACTTCCTTTTCCTTCAGAGACAGAGTCCTTCCGGTCCTCCAACTGTTCCCATTGGTCAACACCTCAGCAGAAAGGTCAGAGGCTGGGTTCTCTCTGCACATGCGCAGCTTCCCATCGCTCCCAGGGACATGCGCAGTCCGGGCAACCCGCTCGGTGAATAGAGTGGTTCCGTTACCGCGGGGGATTCTGGCTCTGATGGCCGCCATTGCTTATCCGGACTCCAGTCTCCAATCTCCTTGTACTGGGATGAAATGGGGAGGGGGGGTTTCACACTTGTAGGGGTAAGAGCAAAATTGAATTCAGGAGAAACTTCTTTCCAGAGAGTAGTGAGAATGTGGAACTCACTACCACAGTGAGTGGTGGAGGTGAATAACATCGATATATTGAAGAGGAAGCTGGATGAACACATGAGGGAGAAATAAACAGACGGACTCACTGATAGAGTCAGATGGGAAAGCATGGGAGGAGGATGAAGTGAAGTAAAAATACTGGCAGAGATTGGTTGGGCTGAAAAGCCTGTTTCTGTGCTGTATATTCAATGTAATTTAGCCTGGTATTGCCTTTAACTCTGACATAGTCCATTCTGGATTAAGGAGAAAATGTTTCACTCACAGAACATTTCAGATCATTGTTTCCACTATTGTCCAATCAATGCCTTTGCCAGTCCGGTACCTGAGTGAGCTGCTGAGGCAATAAATTCAACCACAAACTTCAAATGGGATTTCTTCCAATATAATTTGTAGAGCAGATCTTTTTTCAAGTGGACTGAATTGGTTATATTTTCTCAGTCACAGTCCTTTCCGACAACAATTATTATTTATCAGCCAGTCTTATTCAAATTATGGAGTCTGTTTTATACAGTAAGACGTCTCACAACACCAGGTTAAAGTCCAACAGGTTTATTTGAAATCAAAAAGGTTTTGGAGCACTGCTCCTTCATCAGGTGAAGTGAGACCTGTAGAAGGAGCAGTCCTCTGAATGTTTGTGATTTCAAATAAACCTATTGACTTTATCCTGGTGTTGTGAGACTTCTTACTATGCTTCCTCACCCCCCCGCCCCCCCCCCCCCCCCCCCCCGCCCAGTCCAACGCCGGCATCTCCACATCATGTTTTACACAGGACAAAGCATCTGCTTGCTCAGTGCCCCATCCATCACCTGAAACAGTGACTCCCTTGACCTCCAGAGCACAATGGTGGCAGTGTGTGTACCATCTACAAGATGGTTCACGGTAGCACAGTGGTGGGGCAACTCGGTAGCACAGTGGTTGGGACAGCACAGTTGCTTCACAGCTCCAGGGTCCCAGGTTGAATTCCTGGCTTGGGTCATTGTCTGTGCAGAGTCTGCACATTCTCCCCAGGTCTGCATGGATTTCCTCTGGGTGCTCCGGTTTCCTCCCACAGTCCAAAGATGTGCAGGTTAGGTGGATTGGCCAAGATAAATTGCCCTTAGTGTCCAAAAAGGTTTGGTGGGGTTACTGGGTTAAGGGGATAGGGTGGAGGCGTGGTCTTAAGTGGGGTGCTCTTTCCAAGGGCCGGTGCAGACTCGATGGGCTGAATGGCCTCCTTCTGCACTGTAAATTCTATGATTATGAACTCAACAGAGCTCCTTCGACATCAACTTCTAAACCCATAACCTTGACTGTCATGAAGGACAAGGACAGCAAACACATGGGAATAGCACCACCTGAAATCACCTCAGTGCGACTTGCAATAATCTGCTTCAGGGTCTGTGAATATAAAAAACCCTTCATGTCAATATCTGTGTGCACACAAACCTCTTTAGTTCAGAGCTGGAGGAGAAATTTAATCTGCCCTCTGGAAATGCCTTCAGATACCTTCAGGTCCGTGCCTTTCTAAAAAACAGGTGGTGGCATTTCCGTTGCTACCCCCACGTAGGATAAAGGATAGGGTGGTCTCTGGCACCTGGATAGGAGAGGGGAAGGTGTCGGACATCTACCAAGAACTACAGGAGGCGGAGGAAGCCCCAGTGGTGGAGCTTAAGGGCAAGTGGGAGGAGGAGCTAGGCGGGAGCTGGATGCAGGCCTATGGGCGGAAGCCCTAAATAGGGTCAATTCCTCTTCATCATGTGCCAGGCTTAGCTTAATTCAGTTTAAGGTGGTCCATCAGGCACACATGACGGCAGCAAGAGTTAGCAAGTTCTTTGGGGTTAAGGATAGATGTGCGGGAAGCCCAGCGAACCATATCCATATGTTCTGGGCATGTCCGGTTCTCAAAGGATTCTGGCAGGGAATCGCGAAGGCAATGTCCAAGATCCTAAACACGCAGGTGGTGCCGAGTCCAGAGATAGCGATCTTTGGTGTGTCAGACGATCCGGGAGTTCAGGAAGCGAAAGAGGCCGAGGTTTTGGCCTTTGCCTCCCTGATAGCCGGATGTGGAGGGACTCGAAACCCCAGAGTATGGAGACCTGATTTGGTGACATGGCTGGGTTTCTCAGTCTTGAGAAAATAAAGTTTGCCTTGAGAGGGACCATGACAGGGTTCTCTCGGAGATGGGCATGACTTGTCAATTTTTATACTCAATGCCCCAACCAATGAAGACAAGCATGCCATATGCCTTCTTAGCTACCGGATCCACCTGCGTTGCCACTTTCAGTTATATGTTTATTGTAATTTCCCAAACTACCACAGTCAACTTGCCCCTCAGACCCTGATAGTTTCCTTCTGTGAGAAACATCCAGAAAAATTAGACAAAAGAACCCTGTAACCACCACAGCCCATCTTCATGGCAACGTGGCTGCTTTGGGAACTAAATAACTTCCAACGTGCAAACACCTTTTCATTTTGTGCTCCTCATCAAACAAGGAACCAGGTAATCGCAACTAGCCTCAAAAATGGTCAGCCTACCGGAGGCAGAGGTGTTAGACCGGCCAGTCCAGCAGAAAGAAACCCTCCAATCATCACCAGTCACCAGATGTTAGAATGAACAAAATGCAGTCCTGGATGTAAGTGAGAGCAGAAACAATAACAACGAAGCCAACATCTGTAATTCATTGTGAACTTGTTGGAGTCACAATAGGCGTGATGAATCACAAACCCCTCCCCACATTGAGAGCAGATGAATGGTCTCTCCCCAGAATTAACTCGCTAGTGAATCCGTAGTTGGGACGGTTCATTGAATGTCTCCCCTGCTCAGAGCAGTTGAATGGCCTCTTCCAGGTGTGAACTCGCTAGTATTCCTGCAGGGTGGATCTCGGAATCCTTTCTCTCACTAAGAGCACGTTAACGTCTTGTCCCCAGTGTGAACTCGCTGGTGGTTCCGCAGGGTGGATAACCAAGTGAATTCCTTCTCACACTGAGAGCAGGTGAACGGTCTCTCCCTAGTGTGAACTCGCTGGTGTGTCCGCAGGCTCGATGAAGTAGTGAATCCCTTCTCACACTGAGAGCAGGTAAAAGGCCTCTCCCCAGTGTGAACCCGCTGATGCCTGCGCAGGTTCGATGAATCAGTGAATCCCTTCTCACACTGAGAGCAGGTGAACGGCCTCTCCCCAGTGTGAACATACTGGTGTACCGCAGGTTGGATAACTGAGTGAATCCCTTCTCACACTGAGAGCAAGTGAATGGCCTCTCCCCAGTGTGAACATACTGGTGTATCCGCAGGTTGGATAACTGAGTGAATCCCTTCTCACAATGAGAGCAAGTGAATGGCCTCTTCCTACTGTGAATTCGCTGGTGTGACTTCAGGCTGGATAACAAAGTGAATCCCTTCTCACACTGAGAACAGGTGAATGGCCTCTCCCCAGTGTGAATGCGTCGATGAGCTTCCAGCTGAGATGGAGCCCTGAATCCCTTCCCACAGTCCCCACATTTCCACGGTTTCTCCATGTTTGAGGTCTCTTTGTGTTTCTCCAGGTTTGACAATCAGTTGAAGCCTCGTCCACATACAGAACACGTGTACTGTCTCTCCCCGCTGTAAATGATGCAATGTCTTTTCAGGCTGTGTAACTGGTTAAAGCTCTTTCCATAGTCAATACTCTGGAACACTCTCACTCGGGTGTGTGTGTCTCGGTGCTTTTCCAGTCACACTGATGGTTGAAATCTTTTGAAGCCGAAAGAACAGACAAACATTTCTCCTTCTTGATTCAAAGTCCGGTGATATTCAGTTCCAAGGAATTGAGAGACTCAGTCAGATTAAGAGATGACGTTTCAGATTTTTGTCTGTAATTCCTCCTCTTCTAATATCCTGGAAAAACAATTTCCAAAAGACATCACTGTCAGCACTGGATAGAAATTCAGAACAGACAATTCTAGTTTCTGGAGAACATTCTTTTCTCTCTTATTCCCCAAATGCTGTAAATCTCCGTCCCACACACTCTCCCTCAATTCTCACTCTGCTGTATCTAATATTCACCCTCCCAATTCTCCTAAAGGTGTTGATTCAGGCTGATTGACATATCCCTGCTCACTGCTTCCTGTCCTGGTCACAGAGACCATAACAAATAGGATCTGCAGTTGGCCATTTGGCCCATCGAGCCTGCTCATCTATTCTATGGAATCATTGGCCGATCTATGTCAGCGACATTCTCCGTGTTACTGACCAGAGGCTGAGTGTGCTGACTCAATATCTGTGAGCTCATGAGGCTGAGCTGCAAAACATCAAGGAAAAGATCAACGATCCCGAGGAGAGAATCCTGAATGTTGAGCAAGTTGCCTCCTCGGTGAAGGCAAGAATTAAATCCTGGGAAAACCGGCCGAGTGACGAGAGGGAGGTCCTGGAGGATTTGGAAAACTGAAGGTCAGAGAAAGAACATCCGAGTCGTCGGCCTGCCAGAAGGTGTGGAGGGTGAGGCTCCCGTTAGGTTCTTCGAGGACCGGCTGCCACGTTTTCTCAAGCTGGATGTGAAGCCTGGGTGTTTCAAATTAGAAAGGGCATCGGATCCTGTATTTGAGGCCGAGGAATAGTTTTCATCCTACATGAATAGGATGGGAATAGAGAGATACGGACCCAGGAAGTGTAGAAGGTTGTAGTTTAGTCGGGCAGCATGGTCGGCACGGGCTTGGAGAGCCGAAGGGCCTGTTCCTGTGCTGTACATTTCTTTGTTCTTTGTGCCTGTAATCATTCACTTCCACAACTTGAAAGATCACCAGAAGGTCCTGAAGACGGGTAAGGCGAGGTGGGACCTGCCTCCATGAGGGAGTGAGGATTTCCTTATTCCAGGATTTTTCAACAGCAACACAAACGAAGCATCGAGACTTTGATGAAGTTTGAAGGGAACTATGTTGCTTTATCCTGTGACCCTGAAAATTATATTTGACAACTCCGTCAAGACTTTCGATAATCCGACTACTGCCTTGGTCTTCGTTAAATCCATGAAGGGCAAAGATTTGGAGGGATGGTTTGCAGCTCGGACTAACTCAGGCTCTAATCCGGACTCTTTCCCTGTCGTGGTGTTGTTGTTTGAATTTGTTATCTTTTATCCTGTTGAAGGGAGTTGTCATTCTGTAAGTCCCGCTTGAATGTCTTTTTCTCCTCGAGTGTTGCAGAGAATTGTATTATCTTATCTGTTATAGTAGATGTACCGTGTGCTTCCTTCTATTATCCGAGCGTTAATCATGGCAGAACCGAGTGGCGCCATTGCTGAAGGGTGGGTGGTGGTGGATGTAGGTCTTCACGGGTGGGTCTAAAATGTGGGAAGGAAATTCGATCCCCATTCCCTTGTTGGCCCTTATTTTCTTGTCCTCAGAGGTACTTCATTCACTGCACATTTTCAGGAAGAGTTTTAGTTCTTCCGTTTACTCGGCCCCTGGTATTTCCCCCTCCAGACGTGTAAAGCTCATTCCGGGGGCGGGGGGGCCGGGGGGGGGGGGTGTGATCATTTGCGTCACTGCTGATGAAAGGTGCAGAATGCTGGAGAACCAGCGGCGTCTGGAGGTTTGTTTGATGAAGGCCCAGGAGGAAGTTTCCGCCGGAGTGAAGCTCAGTCATACAAACCCCACGCTCTGATTGGCTGGAGGACCAGACTCCTTCCGGTTGTGCAACTCTTCCCATTGGTCAATGCCTCTCAGGAGTTGAGCTCGCCTGCACACGCGCAGCTTCCACTCTCCTTCAAACATGCGCAGTCTCAGGCAGGGGGGAGATCACCGAGCCGCCTCCAGCTCTGGTCGCAGCCGTCAGCCGGTTGCCTGGAAACCTGGTCTCGAGGTGCAGAGGGAGGGGGTTGAACGGGTGGGGGCGGGGCTCCCGCGACCGCGACCGCGCACTGGAACCCAGTGACGACACTTCGGAATAGAGTAATTCCAATTGGCTGATTCAGGCAGGGCTCTATTGTGATGTCACAGCGGATGTGAAGGTAAAACCTCCTCCTGTCTCCAACATCTGTGAGTAAAACACTTTCTTTTCTCCCACTTTCCATTTCTTTTCTCATTCTCACCTTCAATTGGTGACTTGCAGCAACTGAAGGGAAAGGAAGTGAATCCAGGGAGGGTGCAGACTCTGCAAAGCTTGGCCCAGGTCTCTCTCTCTCTCTCTTAAAGACATTGACATCCTTTGTTCCCTCAGCGTGACACGTTTATTTATTTGGTTAAAAGAATGGTCTCTTTCCTGAAGTTCACAATTAAAGGGCTGGTTTCCCCAGGAGATGGCTGACATTTAAGAGGTCAGTAAATTAATATCGGACAGAGATATGTCCAGTGTTGTTAAATGGTACAGATTAGATATATTATTTATGGTTCTATAATGAAGTATATTTATTATTATTTCAGTAGTGTATTATTGTGCTGTAGCTACGGTATATATTTACAGTCATCTCTTCCCTCAAGAGTGTTAGTTTCTGGATTTCTCTTCAAAAGGGATCAGTGGAGTATTCATGAATGAGTTAATATTTTTAATATTTCTTTTGAAATGTTTTTTAAACAATGAATGCAACAGAATAATAGAAATTTTGTGGAAAATGGGTACAGTGCAGAACTGATACGGCCAGCATAAATACAAGCAACACATTGCAGAATTAATTCGTAACAGGATATTTGAGCGACCAGAGCCTCGAGATGAACTGCCTGATCCATTAAACAACCAGTTAACATAGTGAGTGGAGAAAGAGGGTAAGATTATATAAAAATGGAAGGATAATAATGCAGGACACCCCCCCCAAAATATTACAAATGGACAAACAGCATAGTCGAATTCAAATGAATAACATAACATAGATGACTTAGAATCTCTACAGTGCGGAAGGAGGCCATTCTGTCCTTCAATCTGCACTGACCCTCAGAAAAAGCACTCCACGGAGGCACACTTCCCACCCTATCCCCGTAACCTCATGCATTGATCATGGTCAACCCACCTAACCTAACACCTTTGGACACGAAGGGGCAATTTAGCATGATGAATTCACTGAACCTGCACATCTTTGGACTGTGGGAGGAAACCGGAGCAGACACGGAGATCGTGCAAACTCCACACAGATAGCCACTCAAGGAATCTAACCTGGGTCCCTGGCTCTGTGCGGCAGCAGTGCTAACCACCGTGCCTCACTGTGCCCGACTCCCGACCTAAGTTGAATTTAATTCACTGATGGAAATCCCTGGAGGAGCAAGTCAGTCAAATTGGAACTTATATATCTGAGATAGGGGTCACATAATTTACCAAATATATCAGACTTTGAATGAACTGCAGACATTAAACATTCCATGGGGGTGCATTCTGTAATCCGCCTATGCCAGTTTTGGATAGAGGGAGAAGTGACTGGTCTGCTTCTATATCGAGCCAGAGGGATGTTGGGTCCATTCTCACCCAATCCCTTATGAACCTTAGATGAGAGGCCAATTGATATAGCCCGATATTCCGGAGACCCAACCCTCCCTTAGCTCCTGTTGATTGGAGCTTAATAAACTTGAGGCGAGGTTTCTTTTTGTTCCAGATAACTGTACTAATCATTCCATTAATTCCCCTAACGACTCTGGTTGACAGCAGTATAGGCAGCATCTGCAGAGGGTACAACAGTCTGGGCACCACATTCATTTTAATGAAGGCGATCCTCCCTCGCCATGAAATTGGAAGAGCCGACCGCTGGGCAAGGACCCACCTAATAGTCACCATCAGCTGTGGAAAGTTGGCCCCATGTAGCTGTTTGAAAGAGGGGGTCATTGACATTCCCAGATATTTAAATCCCAAGGGGGAACCATCTGAAGGGGAAGTTAGCAAGAGGAGGGGGCCCTCAACCCCTCCCCACCTTGGACTCAGTAAAATTGATCTTAGAAGCAGAGAAGGCATTAAATCTATCCACTACCCGGGTGCAACTGGTTAAGATGAACATTGTGCTGTGGTTTTTATTTTTATCGGTCTTTTTGCCGAAATCGTTCTTTATGGGGTGGATAGGTTGGTTTTGTCATTTGTGTGGGGGGTAGGTTACAAGGATTAGGAAGACAGTGATTCAGAAAGGGCGACAGTCAGGGGCTTGGCACTTCCGAACCTGTTAGACTATTATTGGGCGGCAAACGTGAAGAAGGTGCATGTTTGGAGCAGAGAGATGGAGGCTTTGTGGGAGAGGATGGAGACTGGCTATTGTAAGGGGTGGGGGTTGCAGGTGCTGGCGATGGTGCTGCTCCCGTTTCCCCAGGGTAGTTCTCAGGGAGTCCTGTGGTGGTGGCCATGCTGAAAATATAGAGTCAATTTGTGCAGCACTTTAGGTTGGGGGGGTTGAGGTCAAAGTTGATGCCAATCCGAGGGAACCACAGATTTGAGCTGGGGAGGATGGCTGCATCATTTTGGGGATGGGAGGAGCGAGGGGGTGATGGAAATGAAGGACTTATTTCTATAGGGGCAGTTTGCGAGTTTAGGGAGTTGGCGGAGAAGTTTAGGGTCTCACAAGGGGAGGGGTTTTCAGGTAGATGCAGGTGCAGGACTTCGCAAAAAAGGATTTTCCAACCTTTCCGGTGACACCGCCTTCCTCTTTGATGGAGGGGATGGTGTCAGTGATGGAGTTCGGCAGGAGGGTCGTCTCGGCGATTTATGTGAGGAAGTGGGGATGGTGCTGGAAGAGGGGCTGTGGTGTGAGGGGCTGCGGAGGGTGAACGCCTCAACCTCGTGTGCGAGGCTGGAGTTAATGCAGCTAAAGGTAGTACACAGAGCCACCTGACCTAGTTGTTTGAGGGGGTGGAGGATATTTGTGAGCGGTGTAGGGAGGGGATCAGCCAATCTTGTTCTCATCTTCTAGTCCTGCCCGAAGTTGGGAGAAATTTTGGAGGTTGTTCTTCAGCACCATGTCGGTGATCTTGTGTGTGGATTTAGAGCCCAGTCCCCTGGGGGACATGTTCGGGGTGTCGGACGTGCCGGAGTTGCAGGCAATAGCGGGGGATGTTTTAGCCTTTGCCTCGTTGATCACTCGCAGGCGGGTTCTGTTGGGATGGATCTCATTGAATGGTTGAGCAGGCTCGATGGGCCAAATGGCCAACTGCAGCTCCTACTTCTTATGACCTCTGTGTCCAGGACAGGAAGCAGTGAGCATGGATTTGTCAATCAGCCTGAATCAGCATCTTCAGCAGAATTGGGAGGGTGAATATTAGATACAGCAGAGTGAGAATGGAGGGAGAGTGTGTGGGATGGAGATTTACAGCTTTTGGGGAACAAGAGAGGAAAGAATGTTCCAAAGAAATTAAAATAATCTGTTCTGAATTTCTATCCTGTACTGACAATGATGTCTTTTGTAAACTCCTTTTACAGGATGTTAAAAGGATAGGATTTACAGACAGAAATCTCAAACATCACGTCTAGATCTGACAGTCACTCGGTTCATCGACCATTAAATCTGGAAGGAGAAATGTTTGCCCGACCTGTTGACTTCAAAAGATTTTAAACATCGGTGTGACTGGAAAAGCACCGAGACACACACACCCGAGTGAGAGTGTTCCAGAGCACTGACTGTGGAAAGAGCTTTAACCAGTTTCACAGCCGGAAAACACATCGCACCATTTACAGCGGGGAGAGACTGTACACGTGTTGTGTGTGTGGACGAGGTTTCAACTGACTGTTTGGACCTGGAGAGACACGAGGAGACCCAAAACATGGAGAAACCGTGGAAATGTGGGGATTGTGGGAAGGGATACAGTTTCCCATCAGAGCTGGAATCTCATTGACGCAGTCACACTGGGGAGAGGCCATTCACCTGCTCTCAGTGTGAGAAGGGATTCACTCAGTTATCCCACCTACAGACACACCTGCGAGTTCATACTGGGGAGAAGCCGTTCATCTGCTCTCCGTGTGGGAGGGGATGCACTCAGTTATCCCACCTACAGACACACCAGCGGGTTCACACTGGGGAGAAGCCATTCACCTGCCTTCAGTGTGGGAACGAATTTGGACATTCATCCACCCTGTGGAAACATCAGCGAGTTCACACTGGGGAGAAGCTATTCATTTGCTCTCAGTGTGGGATGGGATTTATTCAGTTATCCACACTGCGGATACACCAGCGAATTCACACTGGCGAGAAGCCATTCACCTGCTCTCAGTGTGGGAAGGGATTCAGACATTCATCCAGCCTGCGGAGACATCAGCGAGTTCACACTGGGGAGAGGCCGTTCACCTGCACGGTGCGGGGGAAGGGATTCACTCAGTCAACACACCTGCGGAGACACCAGCGAGTTCACGAGTGATGACAGGGGTTGGATTCTGCCGTTATTGCTGCTGTTAATCACATCCAGGACTGAACCATGTTCATTCTGACAGGGGGTTAAGTTTGTGAATAGGAGCTTGAATGTAATTTTAGTGGAGTCTTGTTATTCCCAAATTGATGTTTTATTGTTGCTAAGTCCCTCCTCCCTTCAGTGGCGGCAGCCGAATATTCGGCAATTGTCATCTCTGACCACGCCCCTCATTTTGTTGATTTTGGCCCTTCCCAACGCCCACCTTGGAGACTCGACACCACGCTGAGGTCTGATGACAAATGTTGTGAGTGGTTGTCTGCGGCCAAAGCTCAACAAATCAGAGTCAATATCTCCTTCCACATTCTGGGAGGCCCTAAAAATGTAATCATGGGGGAAATGATCTCACATAAAGCTCACACCATGAAAACAGAGATTGGAGCGACAAAGACTGGTGGACTCCATTTTGGAAGTTGTCCGCCAATATTTACTTGTCCCAACACCGGAGCGACTGACGTACAGGAAGAAATTACAGCTCCAATTTGAACTGATATCTATGGATAAGGCTGTGGGTCAGTTACGGTGTTCCAGGGACACCTTGCACAAACATGGGGAGAAGGCTGATCACCTTCGGAATAAGGAAGGTAACCTGGATCAGCTCCTCTCCAGGTTAATGCAGCTTTCGGTTCATATCACCGTGAGCTGTATGAGTCTGAGCCTCCAAACACATCAGGTATGATGGGTATTTTGGATGGTTTACTTTTCCCGACCGGAGAGGGAGGCAGGAGATGGGAATTGGATTCCCCCCTGTGCCGGGCAGGAATATTGATGTGTATTGGGCAGCTGCAATCTGGCAAAGCCCCTGGTCCGGACAGCTTCCCAGCTGAATTTTAGAAATGTTCTTGGAGCAGCTCATACCTTTGTTAATGGACATGTTTAACCACTCGCTGTGCAGGGGGTCACTACCCCTGACCCTCACTCGAGCCTCAATTTCTTTGCTCCTCCAGGGGGACAAGGACCCAGTAGAAGGTGGGTCGTACCGACCCATTTCACTTCTGAACACCGATGTTAAGCTGTTGGCTGAGGGCGTCGTTCCAGCTGGAGCCGTGTCTCCCAGTTATCGTGCCTGAAGATTGGACAGGCTTTGTGAAGGGGTGGCAGTTGTCGGCCAATGCTCAACGCCTCTTAAACATTGTCCTCTCCCCTCCACTGCTCTGGAGCCTGAGGTCATGGTGTCTTTGGATGCTGAAAAACATTTGATAGGCTGGAATGGAACTATTTATTTGAGATTTTGGGGAGATTTGCAATCGGTCCTACATTTGCCTCCTGGATTTGTTTGCTGTATAATGCCCCAGAGGCCAATATTCATACAGATTTTAAAAATAAATAAATTCAGAGTACACAATTTTTTTTTTCAGTTAACGGGCAATTTAGCATCGCTAACCCACATACACTGCACAACTTTGGCTTGTGGGGGTGAGACCCACGCAGACACGGGGAGAATGTGCAATTTCCACACAGGCAGTGACCCAGGGCCGGGATCGAACCTGGGTCCTCGTCAACTGGTGTGTAAGGGAACCGTTGGGTGGAACTGAATGTAGAATGGGATTAGAACTTAAATAATTACCAATCATAGTGTTAGGTTAGTAGCATGAACTTTATTCATTTTGTTTAATTTCCATTAAAGTTTGTTTTTGCTCAGAGGAATGTAATCTTGTTCGGTTCTTTTAGTTAATTACTGAGTGTTTGGATTTCTCTTTAAACAGTAACAGTCCCTACTGGGATCGTAACAGCCGGGGAGAGCATATTTCCACTGAAATTACCCTAAAAAGCTGATGAAGGACATTTATTTTATCCTGGATAGTAAATAGTGTTTTCCCCCCACTACAGTTGGATCTAAAATTAATACATTTGCCTCTGTTACATTGAGTCTACAGCACAGGGCCAGGTCAGTCAGTTCAATTCGTCTCCGTCAGTATTTATGCTCCACATGAGCCTCCACCCAGCCCTCTTCATCTCCCCCATCAGCATATCCTTCTATTCCTTTCTCCCGCATGTATGTATCTAGCTTCCCCTTCAATGTATTCATGCTGTTCACCTCAACCACTCGCTGTGGTAGTGAGTTCCACATTCTCACCACTCGCTAGGTAAAGAAGTTTCTCATGAAATCCCTCTCTTACCTGTGATCCAGTTAAGAAAAAACTGATGTAAGAAACGATACCGATGGAACAATTCTAGTAATGGACACGAAAGAGGCGGCGGAAGGTTTTGCAGAATTTCCAAATCAAACACTGGCACAGAAAGGACTGAAAGCTGATCCGAAACGCCGTGGAAGTGGGAGGGTGTTCCAACCTGAAACACTGGTTTGTGTGGTGGCTTGTTTTTTTGGATATTAGTGAGACAGGTCTGTGGAAATAGTGAGAACTCAATCCCTTCCCACACGCGGGCGGGGCAGCTAAAAGGCCGCTCCCCAGTGTGAATTCACTGGTGAGTCTGCAGGTGGTAAGACTGAGCGAATCCCTTCCCACACTCAAGAGCAGGTGAATGGCCTCTCCCCGGTGTGAACTCTCTGGTGTCTCTGCAGAGTGGATGAATCAATGAATCCTTTCCCGCACATGGAACATGTGAAAGGCCTCTCCCCACTGTGAACCCACTGGTGTGACAGCAGGTTGGATAACTGAGCTAATCACTTCCCACACGCAGAGCAAGTAAAAGGCCGCTCCCCATTATGAATTCGCTGATGTGTCTGCAGGTGGGATGACGGAGTGAATCCCTTCCCACACTCAGAGCAGGAGAACGGCTTTTCCCTGGTGTGAATTTGCTGATGTTTCTGTGGAGTGGATGAATCAATGAATCCCTTTACAAATCGAGAGCAGGTGTATGGCCTCTCTCCAGTGTGAACTCTCTGGTGTAACTTCAGGTTGGATGACTTGGTGAATCCTTTCCCACACTCAGGGAAGGTGAATGGTCTCTCCCCAGTGTGGCTGCGTCGATGAATTTCCAGCTCCGATGGGGCTTTGTATCCCTTCCCACAGTCCCCACATTTCCATGGTTTCTCCATTCGGCAGGTGTTTACGTGACTCGCCAGGTTTGGCAATCAGTTGACAGCTTGGCTCACACACACAGAACACGTATGGTCTCTCCCTGCTGTGAATGGTGTGATGTTTTTTTCAGGCTGTTAAGTTATTTCCACAGTCAGTTAACTGGAACACTCTCACTTTGGTGTGTGTCTCAGTGCTCTTTCAGTCACACTGATGATTAAAATCTTTTGAAGTAGTCAAAACAAACATTTCTCCCTCGAGACTCAAAGGCCAATGACATTCAGGCTCTGTGAATCTGAATGTCTTTGGCAGATGCTGACATGATGTCTGGTTTGAGATTTCTGTCTGTAAATCCTCCTCTTGAAACATGCTGTAAGAGGAGATTCCAAAATTCATTACTCAGTACAGGATAGAAATTCAGAAAAGACAATTCTGTTTTTATGGAATATTATTTTCCATCTTGTTTCCCCCAAAACTGTAATTTCCATCCCACACACACACCCTCCATTCTAGCCAGACAAATAAATGTGTCAAGCTGTTGGAGCAAAGAATGTCAATGTCTTTGAGAGAGAGAGACCTGGGCCAAGCTTTGCAGAGTCTGCACCCTCCCTGGATTCACTTCCTTTCCCTTCAGTTGCTGCAAGTGACCAATTGAAGGTGAGAATGAGAAAAGAAATGGAAAGGGGAGAAAATAAAGTGTTTTACTCACAGGTGTTGGAGACACAGGAGGAGGTTTCAGTATGTGTGAAGCTCAATCTTCAGTCACACAAAGCCCGCGCGCTGATTGGCTGAAGGAAGAGAGTCCTTCCGGTTCAACAACTCTTTCCAATGGTCGAAACCTCAGAAGGAAGGTCAGGAGGCGGGCTCTCCCATGCACCTACGCAACTTCCCCTCTTCCTTGGGACATGCGCAATCCTGGGCCGGGGGAGATGACCGAGCTGCTTTTCGCTCTGGTTGGAGCCGTCAGCCGGTTTCTTGGAAACCTTTGTCTCGAGGAGGGACAGGGTGAAAACTGGTGGGGGTGGGGCTCCATGTCCGCGTGCCGAGTCTGCGCACTGAGACCCCAAAACGTCACTGTTGAGCAGAGTGATTCTGGGGCTGGTTTAGTATAGGGCTAACTCGCTGGCTTTGAAAGCAGACAAAGCAAGGCCAGCAGCACGGTTCAATTCCCATACCAGCCTTCCCGAACAGGCGCCGGAATGTGGCGACTAGGGGCTTTTCCCAGTAACTTCATTGAAGCCTACTTGTGACAAGTGATTATTATTATTGGCTGATTCAGGGGTTCTCGAGACGTCACAAAGCGGAGGTTGGAGGTGAAACTTCCTCATGTCTGCAACATCTGTGAGTAACTCTTTTATTGTCGTCACAATTATTACAGAAACCAATTTACAAGGTTCCAGGCCTCATTACACTTCAAATTGACGATTAAACAGTCACTTAACACAAAACAGCTGCAAGGCACAAGGCCCAATTACATTTCACAATAACGTTGTAACAGTCATTGAACACAAACAGCTGCAAGGCACAGGGCCGAAATACGTTTCCAAATACCAATTAACCAGTCACTTATCACAACCAGCCGCAAGTAACAGGCCCTACGTATATTTCAAGTAACAATCGAACAGTCACATAACACGAACAGCCGTGAGGCACAAGGCCTCGAAACCCAACGACCATTCCCAAGAAAAAAGGAACAAAAAAAAAACCACAAGACACGAGTACATTTCGAGGTAACGACCTCTAAACACAAAACAAGCAGGCGAGGCACAAGACCTCGGAACCATACGACCACTCCAAAAGAGATGAAATAAAAAACCAAAAATAAAATCCACAAAACACAAGTACATTTCAAGGTGACGACCTCTAAACACATAAGACAAGCAGTCGCGAGGCACAAGGCCCCGATACAATACGGCCGCTTCGGAAACAAATATGACCCACAGGCCCTCGATACATTTTAACAGTCATATCAAACCCAATCACCAGGCACCAGGCCTCAATTCACCCCAGAAAAGATTTAACAGGATAGAATCAATCACCGAACACTAATCCCCGCTCGTTCACCCCGCCCTGCAGCCGACACCCCGGGGGAAAGGCCCCTCCTCGCTAAGAGCACAGACCTCTGGAGAGCCAGACCAGGGCGCGGCGGAGGAGAGAAGGTTTCCTCCCTCCTGGACCCCGCCCAAAGGCACGGGACCATTCGGAGGGAGAGCAGTTTCACACCAACTAGCGTTCCACCACAATTACTAATTACCATTTCAGGGAAACCCGAAATGAGTTGAATGTCATAGGCTGCTAAAGAAAACGAAAGCAAAGAAAACATGAAAACAAAATCCCTTAGTACTCATAGAAAAGTCCATAAAAAAGAATCCATTAATTTTGCACGTTCCACATCATGACCCCGGCGCTCCAGCCGAAATTTCACAAGGAACAACATGTCCTCAAAGTCCTCCAATGGCAGCGGCCAGAGTCGCTCCAATGTTGGCAACAGTCGACAACAGGGAAGAAAGTCCCGGAGTCAGTCCCAACCGCCCACAGGGCGTCCAGGGGGGCCGAACCCCCGGAGACCCCAGGAACGGCAGCAACCCACCCCGGGCTGCAGGCCGCGGGCCACCCATCGGGTATCCACTCCCGGTTCCGACCCGCCGCTTTCAGCAGCCTATCCAGCTGCCATCCTTCCTCCATTCCTTCGTCCTCCATTGGGCGAACTCAAAACCGCCGACAGCAAACCTCGCAGTCCGAAGCAGCATCTCCGCAGCTCAACCGCTGATTTGAAACACGACTGGTCGCAGTACTCCGAAACCGGTCTTCTCCCCTTCCCTCGGAGACCAGGAGCGATGGGCGCCGAGTTGCTGTTCCACCCAAAGAACAAAGAACAAAGAAATGTACAGCACAGGAACAGGCCCTTCGGCCCTCCAAGCCCGTGCCGACCATACTGCCCGACTAAACTACAATCTTCTACACTTCCTGGGTCCGTATCCTTCTATTCCCATCCTATTCATATATTTGTCAAGATGCCCCTTAAATGTCCCTATCGTCCCTGCCTCCACTACCTCCTCCGGTAGTGAGTTCCAGGCACCCACTACCCTCTGCGTAAAAAACTTGCCTCGTACATCTACTCTAAACTTTGCCCCTCTCACCTTAAACCTATGCCCCCTAGTAATTGACCCCTCTACCCTGGGGAAAAGCCTCTGACTATCCACTCTGTCTATGCCCCTCATAATTTTGTATACCTCTATCAGGTCGCCCCTCAACCTCCTTCGTTCCAGTGAGAACAAACCGAGTTTATTCAATCGCTCCTCATAGCTTATGCCCTCCATACCAGGCAACATTCTGGTAAATCTCTTCTGCACCCTCTCTAAAGCCTCCACATCCTTCTGGTAGTGTGGCGACCAGAATTGAACACTATACTCCAAGTGTGGCCTAACTAAGGTTCTATACAGCTGCAACATGACTTGCCAATTCTTATACTCAATGCCCCGGCCAATGAAGGCAAGCATGCCGTATGCCTTCTTGACTACCTTCTCCACCTGTGTAGCCCCATCCAGGAAGCTCCCAGAGGCGGCCTGCCTTTCGAATCGGCCCGGGGGCGGACACCAAGCTCGCACACAACCGCCCAAGCCTCCTCCACTTTTCACCCCAGGAGTTTGGACAGTGTCGGCCGTAGCTCCCACAATCCCCCGCGCTGGGGAACCCGCTCTATCCGCCGCACGGGCGGGTGACCAGGTACTGCGCATGTCCAAGGGTGAGGGGAAGCTGTGCATGTGCGAAGGAGAGCCCGCCTCCTGACCTTCCAGCTGAGGTTTTGATCAATGGGAAGAGTTCGGCCCGGAAGGACTCTGGTCCTCCAGCCAATCAGCGCGAGCTTTGTGCAAATGGAGATTGAGATTCACACAGACTGAAATCCCCTCCTGTCTCCAACATCTGTGAGTAAAACACTTTCTTTTCGCCTCCTTTCCATTTATTTTCTCATTCTCACCTTCAATTGGTCACTTGCAGCAACTGAAGGGAAAGGAAGTGAATCCAGGGAGGGTGCAGACTCTGCAAAGCTTGGCCCAGGTCTCTCTCTCTCTCTCTCTCTCTGAAACACATTGACATCCTTCGCTCCCTCAGCTTGACACATTTGTCTGTTTGGCTAAAAGGATGGTCTCTTTCCCAATGTTCACAATTAAAGGGCTGGTTTCCTCAGGAGATGGCTGACATTTAAGGGACAGTAAATTAATATGAGACAGATATGTCTAGTATTTATAAATGGTACAGATTAGATAATTATGGTACTGTAATAAATAAATTGATTATTATTTATGGTTGTGTAATATTGAACTGTCCCTATTTCTATATTTCCAGTCATCTCTTCCCTCAGTGGGTTGTTAGTCTCTGGCTTTCTCTTCCACAGGGACCAGTGGAGTCTGGGAGTCACTGAATATGTTCAAGGATGAGTTGGATGGATTTTTAATATTTATTTTGTTCTGTTTTTTAAACTATTTTTTAAATAATGAATGCAACAACAGACTAACAGAAATATTGATGGAAAATGGGTACAGTGTAGAACAACTGATATTGCCGCATAAATACAAGCAACACATTGAGAATTAATTTGTAGCAGGATATTTTTTGGACTAGAGCTGCTATGTGAAAATGCCAGATCAATTGAACAACCAGTTAACAGGTTAACATAGTGAGTGGGGAAAGAGGGTAAGATTATATAAAAACAGAAGGGTAACAATGCACACCCCAAAATATTACAAAACAGACTAACAGCATAGTCAAATTAAAATAACAGAGATGACGCAGAATCTCTGGAGTGCAGAAGGAGGCCATTCGCTTCATCAAGTCTGCACTGACCCTCAGAAAAAGCACTCACCGAGGCAGGCTCCCCACCCTATCCCCAAAAATCCAGTGCATTGATCATCGTCAACCCACCTAACCGAACATCTTTGGACACTAAGGGGCAATTTAGCATGACCAATCCACTTAACCTGCACATCTCTGGACTGTGGGAGGAAACCGGAGCACCCGGAGGAAATCCATGCAGACACAGGGAGAAAGCGCATCGCCACACAGACAGCCACTCAAAGAATCGAACCTGTGACCCTGGCTCTATGCAGCAGCAGTGCTAACCACTGTGCCCTACTCTGGGCTCAGTTGAATTGAATTCACTGATGGAAAGCCCTGGAGGAGCAAGTCAGCCAGATTGGAGCACATATATTTGAGATCGGGGTCTCATAATTTAACAAATGCATCAGACTTAGAATGAAGTAGACATTAGAAATTCCAATGGGATACATTCTGTAATCAGTCTGTGCCAGTTTTGGATAGAGGGAGAACTGACTGGCCTGCTTCCATATCGAGCCTGATGGATGTTGGGTCTATCCTAACCAAATTCCGTGTGAACCTAAGATGAGAGGCCAATTGATAAAGCCTGACATTCGGGAGACCCCCCCCCCCTTCTTGGTATTTGGAGCTTAACAAAATTGAGGTAAGGTTTATTTTTGTTCCAGATAAATGTACTAATCATTCCATTAATTTCCTTAATGACTCTGGTCGACAGCAGTACCGGCAGCATTTGCAGAGGGTACAACAGTCTGGGCAACACATTCATTTTAATGAAGGCGATCCTCCCTCACCATGAAATCGGAAGAGCCGACCACCGGGCAAGGTCCCACCTAATAGTCACCATCAGCTGTGGAAAGGTGGCCCCATATAACTGTCTGAAAGAGGGGGGTCATTGACACTCCCAGATATTTAAATCCCAAGAGGGGAGCACCTGATTGGAAACTTAGCAAGAGGAGGGGGCTTACCCTTCAACACCCCCCTCCCCCCACCAGCATGGCCTCTGACTCAGTAAAATTCATCTTATAACCAGAGAAGTCACTAAATCTGTCCACAATCGGGTGCAGCTGGTTAAGATGAACATTTTGCTGTGTTTTTTATTTTTATCTCGGTGCCTAATGGTCTTTTTGCCGAAATTGTTCTTTATGGGGGTGGATTGGTTGGTTTAATCGTTTGTGTGGGCAGATAAGGTGGCAAGGATTAGGAAGACGGTGATTCAGAGAGGGCAACAGTCAGGGGGCTTGGCCCTGCTGAACCTGTTATACTATTATTGGGCGGCGAACGCAGAGTAGGTGTGGGGTTGGAGCAGGGAGACAGAGCCTTTGTAGGCTTCCATTAAAGGGTAGATGGGGTTAACGGGTTACATAGATAGGATGGAGACATGGGCATATGTAGGGTGCTCTTTCGAACAGCCGGTGCAGACTCGATGGGCCGAATGACCTCCTTCTGCACTGTAGGGATTCTATGTTCTATAGTAGGGTACGGGGGGTAGGGGGGGTGGGGGGGATGGAAGGGGGGAATACGGTCTGATCATGGGAGGGGGAACTTCACAACTGTTCACAGGATCCATTGACTGACAGATCAATCCCAGAACAGGGAAAATCACAGGCATGGCGAGGGAACTGGGGACGTTCATGGAGCAGATGGGGGCAGTGGATCCCTGGCGGTTCATGGAGCAAATGGGGGCAGTGGATCCCTGGCGGTTCATGGAGCAGACGGGACAGTGGATCTTTGGCGATTCTTACACCCGGATGAGAAGGAATTCTCGTTCTTCTCACCAGTGCACAAGGTCTACACTCACATCGGCTTCTTTGTTGTGGGGAAATCGGTGCCTCCAGAAATAACCAGAGCTGAATAATCCATGATTGTAATCTCAGACCACGCTCCACATTACATGGATGTGAGGTTGGAGACGGGACAAACCCAGTGCCCCACATGGAAGTTGGACACGACCCTCTTGGCCGACAAGGTCTTCTGCCAGAAAACATCACCGGCCAACGGAAAGTACGTCACTAACAACCAGAATGGGGAAGTCTCACCTTCCACATTCTGGGAGGCACTGAAGGCTGTGATTCGGGGAGAAATAGTCGCCAAAAGGCTCGTAGAGACAGGGAAGAGAGAGCGGTTATGCAGCAACTGATCGACTCCATTCTGAAGGTTGACAGACGATACTCCGAGGCCCTGACCATAGAGCTTCTGCTGGAGAGGAAGAAGCTGCAAAAGAACTTTCACCTGCTATCCACCAGGTAGGCAGTGCACCAACTCCGCCAGACACGGGGGACCTTTTATGAGCACAGAGAGGGCTAGCCGCCTGCTGGTTCACCAGCTGAGAAAGAAGGCAGCCACGAGGCAAATAGCCCAGGTAAAGGATAACAGAGGCAGACGGTATAATAATAATCTTTATTATTGTCACATGTAGGCTTACATTAACACTGCAATGAAGTTATTGTGAAAATCCCCCAGTCGCCTGTTCGGATACACTGAGGGTGAATTAAGAATTTCCAAATTACTTAACATTATGCCTTTCGGGACCTGTGGGAGGAAACCGGAGCTCCGGGAGGAAACCCGCGCAGACATGGGGAGAACGTGCAGACTCCACACACACAGTGACCCAAGCCGGGAATCGAACCTGGGACCCTGGCGCTGTGAAGCAAAAATGCTGACCATTGTGCTACCGTGCCGCCCGACCATAACCGTCCCGTAGCCCAACCAAAAAAGGTCAAGCAAGCATTCGAGGCCTTCTACCGGGGACTGTACGCATCCGAGGACCCCCCCCCCCCCCCCCCCCCCCAAGAGAGGCAGAGAGGGGGAGGGGCAGAGCTGGAGGGCCTCCCAGTTAAAATAGCCCGAAACAAATCCCGCTACCTGGAGATCCAGGTTTCCCACGAGTGGACACGGATCCACAAGTGGAAGCTGACCAGTCTGGCGGAGGAAATCAAAAACGACCCACCGAGATGGGATGGATTCCTGCTTTCCCTGGCGGGGAGGATGCAGATGATCAAGATGAACGTACTGCCCAGGTTCCTCTTCCTGTTTCGATCCTTACCGATCTACATCCCCAAGGCCTTTTTCCATTCAATAGATAAGGTGATTATGGCGTTTGTGCGGCGGGGCAAGAATTCAAAAATCCCTAAAACAGTACTACAATGGAGAAGAAACATGGGAGGCCTGGCCCTCCCGAACTTGCAATACTATCACTGGGCAGCCACGGCCGAAAGAGTGAGGAGATGGGTAAAGGACCCAGACATGGAATGGTTGATGATGGACGAGTCCTCACGTACAGGAATGATCCTCCGGGCCCTTGTCACGGCAACACTCCCATCCCCGCCAGCACCAGTCCAGTGGTGGCAGCTACCCTGAGAACCTGGAACCAGATGTGGCAGCATTTCAGTCTGACCGATGTGTCCATCATGGCCCCCATCTGCGGCAACCATAGGTTTGCACCAGCCATTCTCGACGCCACCTTCAAGAGGTGGAGACAGGACGGGGGAACACTGATGGTTAGGGACTTTTACATGGGAAATAGACTAGCGACCTTAGAGGAGGTGATGGAGAGACTGGACCTACCAAACAGGGATGAGCTCCAGGTCAAAAGCTTTCTCCGCAAGGAGACACCAGCATACCCAGGAACCCTGAGAAGCACAATGCAAGAGGAGCTACTGGACGCAGACAGTCTGGGGAAGGGAAACTGGGGACCTGCACGGACAACTCTTCATCAGGATGCGCTCTTTACTTGACGAAACCCAGGAAAAATGTGCGGAAGAGCGAGGGACGTAAATAGGGTGGGGACTCTGGAGCGAAGCATTGGACCAACTCCACCTTCTCCTATGCAAGGCTAAGCTTCATGCAGCTGAATGTTGTGCACAGAACATACCTGACAAGAACCCGAATGAGCAGGTTCTTCTCGGAGATGGAGGACAAATGTGAATGGTGCCAGCGGGGCCCGGCAAATCATGCCCACATGTTCTGGGTATGCCCCAGACTTGTCGAATTCTGGACAGCCTATTTAGAGGCAATGTCCATGGTTATGAGGGTGGAGCCGTGCCCACAAATGGCAGTCTTCGGGGTATTGGACCAGCCAGAACTATTCATGGAAGAGGCTGGACGCCCTTGCCTTTGGTTCTCTAATCGGCCGCTGGAGAATCCTGCTCGGCTGGCAATCAGCAGCACCACCCACAGCTCAGACTGGCTGGCAGACCTATCGGAGTTTCTCCACCTGGAGAAGATCAAGTTCACCGTCCGAGGGTCAGAGGACGGTTCCCACAAAGTGTGGAGGCTATTCACCAACTTGTTCCAGGACCTGTTTGAAGCCAGCGGCCAATGGAACACTGGGGAGGGAGGTGGGCGTATGGGGGCCAACGGGATCACAGGGAGCAGGCTGGAAAATGGGGGGGGGGGGGGGGGGCTACTGGGACAAGGAGGGAGAACCAGAAACCAACTGACACAGAGAGCCTAGAACAAAAACACAAGAAGAGGAACCCCCAAGGGAAGGTTTGAAACAGGACAGGGAGTGCGCGGGGTGGAAGGGGGGAGGCCCATCAATGGGGGGGGGGCACCGTCCACTTGTAAATAATAGATAACTCCCATTGTACAGTGAAGAGTCCAGGAAAAGACGAGTGAAGGGGGCGGAGGGGAGGGACGGGAAATAGGGGACCGGCACAAAGGAAATTGACATGCACACTGTAATCGGCAGAGTTACCCTGACTGCTTGGATACTATAATAAGCATTGCCACAAGTCTGTTACTGGATGAAAAAGAGGTGAAAAAAACTGCCCCATCCAATCCCACCTCAATTTAAAGTGTTCCTCATAATCCAGATGAGTTTCCTGTAATAAAGCTATGTCGACTTTCTCCTTTAGAAAGGAGAGGATATTTTTCCTTCTGATAGGGTGATGGATACCCCGTACATTCCCTGAGAAAATTTGCAGATTAACTGCCGCCATTAGTTAGGCGACAGAGAGAACAGGAACAGATTTTCGCACCACAATCGGGCGTGCGTCATTACCCCCTCCTCCAACTCACTTTACCAAAGTTTCCCCAAACTGCTCCTTTCACAGATAAAAGCCCTGTCTGTACCAGACTAGGATAAAGTCAACAACACATAAACCCTCCCATAATAACAAAAATACAAAAGAATCACCACCACAACAGATCCAAGGGGACATTCCTCAACAAGACTGAGGACCCGGAGGATTAACCCCACGGCCAGACTGTCGTTACCCTCAGGATACCTTCTCCAAAATGAGGAGAAGAAAAGTAACTTTTATAAATTGTTTTTACAGGATATTAGAAGAGGAGGAATTACAGACAGAAATCTCAAACGTCACGTCTCGATCTGACGGAGTATCACCGGACTTTGAATCGAGAAGGAGAATTTTTTTTCTTTTCAGTCGGCTTCAAAACATCATTCTGACTGGAAAAGCCCCGAGACACACACACCCGAGTGAGAGTGTTCCAGAGAACTGACTGTGGAAAGAGTTTGAACCAGTTACGCAGCCTGAAAAAACATCACACCATTCACAGCGGGAGAGACGTTACACATGTTCTGTGTGTGGACGAGGCTTCAACTGATCGACAAACCTGGAGGGGCACGAGGAGACCCAAAATATGGAGAAACCGTGGAAATGTGGGGACTGTGGGAAGGGATTCAGGGCCCCATCTCAGCTGGAAGCTCATCGGCGCAGTCACACTGGGGAGAGGCCGTTCACCTGCTCTGTGTGTGGGAAGGGATTTGTTGCTTCATCCATCCTGCGGATACATCAGCGAGTTCACACTGGGGAGAGGCCGTTCACCTGCTCTCAGTGTGAGAAGGGATTCATGACTTCATCAAGGCTGTGGAGACACCAGCTAGTTCACACTGGGGAGAGGCTGTTCACCTGCTCCCAGTGTGAAACGGGATTCACTGAGTTAACCGACCTGCAGAGACACCAGCGAGTTCACACTGGGGAGAGGCCGTTCACCTGCTCTCAGTGTCAGAAAGGATTCACTCAGTTATCTAGCCTGCGGAGACACCAGCAGGTTCACACTGGGGAGAGGCCGTTCACCTGCTCTCAGTGTGGGAAGGGATTCACTCAATCATCTGACCTGCAGAGACATCAGCGAGTTCACACTGGGGAGAGGCTGTTCACCTGCTCTCAGTGTGAGAAGGGATTCACTGAGTTTTCCAGCCTGCGGAGACATCAGCGAGTTCACACTGGGGAGAGGCCGTTCACCTGCTCTCAGTGTGAGAAGGGATTCACTGAGTTATCCAGCCTGCGGAGACATCAGCGAGTTCACACTGGGGAGAGGCCGTTCACCTGCTTTCAGTGTGAGAAGGGATTCACTACTTCATCGGGACTGCTGATACACCAACGCGTTCACAGTGGGGAGAGGCCGTTCACCTGCTCTCAGTGTGAAAAGAGATTCACCCTATCATCCGACCTGCGGAGACATCAGCGTGTTCACACTGGGGAGAGGCCGTTCACCTGCTCTCAATGTGAGAAGGGATTCACTACTTCATGGAAACTGCTGGCACACCAGCGAGTTCACACTGGGGAGAGGCCGTTCACCTGCTCTCAATGTAAGAATGGATTCACTCAATCATCCGGCCTGCGGAGACATCAGCGAATTCACACTGGGGAGAGGCCGTTCACCTGCTCTCAGTGTGAGAAGGGATTCACTCGGTTATCCCACCTGCAGAGCCACCAGCGAGTTCACACAGGTGAGAAGGCGTTAACTTGCTCTTAGTGCGAGAAGGGATTCAGATATCCATACACCCTGCAGGAACACGAGCGAGTTCACACCTGGAAGAAGCCATTCACCTGCTCTGAGCAGGGGAGACATTCAATGATCCGTCCCAACTACAAAGACACTAGCGAGTTAATTCTGGGGAGAGACCATTCATCTGCTCTCAATGTGGGGAGGGGGTTTGTGATTCATCTAACCTGTTGTGACTCCAACAAGTTCACAATAAATTACAGATGTTGGCTCTGTTGTTATTGTTTCTGCTCTCACTGACATCCAGGGCTGCATTTTGTTCATTCTGACATCTGGTGAATGGTGATGATTGGAGGGTTTCTTTCTGCTGGACTGGCCGGTCTAACACCTCTGCCTCCGGTGGGCTGGCCATTTTTGAGGCTAGTTGCGATTACCTGATTCCAAGTTTGACAAGGGGCTCAGAATGAAAAGGTGTTTGCAGGTTGGAAGATATTTAGTTCCCAAAGCAGCCATGTTGCCATGAAGATGGGCTGTGGTGGTTACAGGGTTCTTTTGCCTAATTTATCTGGGTGGTTGTCGCAGAAGGAAACTGTCATGGTATGAGGGGCAAGTTGTCTGTGGTAGATTGGGAAATTACAATAAACATATCACTGAAAGTGGCAAAGCAGGTGGATAAGGAGCTAAGAAGGCAGACGGCATGCTTGTCTTCATTGGTCGGGGCATTGAGTATAAAAATTGGCAAGTCATGCTGCAGCTGTACAGAACCTTAGTTAGGCCACACGTGGAATATTGCCTACAATTCTGGTCACCACATTACCAAAAGGATGTGGAGGCTTTGGACAGAGGAGGTTTACCAGGATGTTGCCTGGCCTGGAGGGTATTAGCTGTCAGGAGAGGTTGGATAAACTCGGATTGTTTTCACTAGAGCGACGGAGGTTGAGGGACGACCAGATAAAAGTTTACAAAATTATGAGTGGCACAGACAGAGTTGATAGAAGCTTTTTCCTAGGTTGGAAAAGTGAATTACCAGGCGACATAGGTTTAAGGTGCAAGGGGCAAAAGTCAATTACCAGGTGACATATGGGCAAAGTTTAGCCGAGATGTACGAGGGACGTTTTTTACACAGAGGGTGGTGAGTGCCTGGAACTTGCTGCGGGAGGAGGTGGAGGAAGCAGGTACGATAGTGACGTTTAAGAGGCATCTTGATGAATACATGAATAGGATGGGAATAGACGGATACAGACCCTGGAAGCACAGAAGGTTTTAGTTTAGACAGACATCATGATCCGAGCAGGCTTGGTGGGCCGAAGGGCCTGTTCCTGTGCTGTACTGTCCTTTGTTCTTTGTTGTTCTTTGTATGACGATAGACAATAGACAGGCAACCACTCGCATTTTATTTACATAAAATATAGATTCCTTTTAGAAGCAAAAGTGAAGCTATCGTGGCGAACAAGAAAAGTTAAAGATTCCATTAGATCAATTGAGGAGACTCATAAAGTGGCCCAAATAGTACTGAGCCTGAGGATTGGGAACTTGTTTTAGAATTCAGCAAAGGAGGAACAAGAAACTGATGAAGAGAAAATAGAATATGAGAGCAAACAGGGGAGAACTGGAAAAACTCCTATAGGAATGTGAAAAGGAAAAGATTAGCAAAGACCAATGTGGGTCCATTCCAGGCAGAGACAGGAGAGTTTATAATGGGGAATAAGGAAATGGCAGGGAAACTAAACAGTGTGTGTTTGTCTTCATGGAGGAAGATACAGAAATTGTCCTAAAACACGAGAGAACCAAGGGAGTAGTGAGCACGAGGAACTGCAAGAGATTAGGGTTAGTGAAAAGGCAGTACTGGAGAAAATAATGGGATTGAAAGTTAATAAATCCTCAAAAGCTGCTGCTCTACATCCCAGAGTGTTGAAAGAGGCGGCTGTAGAGATAGTGGATACATTGGTGATCATCTTTCAAAATTCTATAGATTCTGGAATGGTTCCTGCAGATTGGAAGGTGGTAAATGTAACCCCAATATTTAAGTACGAAGTCTTACAACACCAGGTTAAAGTCCAACAGGTTTGTTTCGATGTCACTAGCTTTCGGAGCGCTGCTCCTTCCTCAGGTGAATGAAGAGGTCTGTTCCAGAAACATATATATGGACAAATTCAAAGATGCCAAACAGTGCTAGGAATGCGACCATCTGTAAAGATCTGTAAAGATTTAATCACCTGCTAATGGTCGCATTCCAAGCATTGTTTGGGAACTTTGAATTTGTCTATATATATGTTTCTGGAACATACCTCTTCATTCACCTGAGGAAGGAGCAGCGCTCCAAAAGCTAGTGACATCGAAACAAACCTGTTGGACTTTAACCTGGTGTTGTAAGACTTCGTACTGTGCTCACCCCAGTCCAACGCCGGCATCTCCACACCAATATTTAAGGAGAGAGAGAGAAAATGGGGAACCACAGACCCATTAGCCTGACATCAGTAGGAGGGAAAATGCTACAATCTATTATAAAGGATGTGATAACATACGAATTAGGAGCAGGAGTAGGCCACTCGGCCCCTCGAGCCTGCTCCACCATTTAATAAGTCCTCGGCTGAGGACTTCCGGTTGCGGCTATGCCTAAATAGGTCATTCGTTCGGCAGCTCTCGCCGGGAACGGACTTTTGGGCGCTCCAGATGAGCCCCAACGGCAATTGTTCGACGACTTCCAGTGTGGGAAGGTGATGGCAAGGTCCCCCTGACAGTATATGGATTGGACCAGGAGTGGAGCGGTCAAAAAAGGGTTCTTGGAGCAGCAAAAAGTGCGAGGGAGGAAAAACAAGATGGCGACGGGTGGAGATCAAGCAGCGTGGGCGCAGTGGTCAAAGTACAAAGAACAAAGAAATGTACAGCACAGGAACAGGCCCTTCGGCCCTCGAAGCCCGTGCCGACCATGCTGCCCGACTGAACTACAATCTTCTACACTTCCTGGGTCCGTATCCCTCTATTCCCATCCTACTCATGTATTTGTCAAGAGCCCCTTAAATGTCACTATCGTCCCTGCTTCCACCACCTCCTCCGGTAGCGAGTTCCAGGCACCCACTACCCCCTGCGTAAAGAACTTGCCTCGTACATCTACTCTAAACCTTGCCCCTCTCACCTTAAACCTATGCCCCCTAGTAATTGACCCCTCTACCCTGGGGAAAAGCCTCTGACTATCCACTCTGTCTATGCCCCTCATAATTTTGTATACCTCTATCAGGTCTCCCCTCAACCTCCTTCGTTCCAGTGAGAACAAACCGAGTTTATTCAACCGCACCTCATAGCTAATGCCCTCCATACCAGGCAACAGTATGGTCGCAGGAGCAGCAGGGGTTTCTCAAACGCTGTTTTGAGGAGCTGAAGAAAGAAATGCTGGCACCAATGAAGACGGCGATCGAGAAGTTAGTGGAGACCCAGAAGGCCCAAGGGGCGGCGATCCGGGAGGTGCGGCAAAAAGCCTCGGAGAACGAGGATGAGATCTTGGCCCTGGCGGTGAAGGTGGAGGCACACGAGGCACTGCACAAGAGGTGGGCGGAAAAATTTGAGGACCTGGAGAACAGGTCGAGGAGGAAGAATCTTCGGATTCTGGGTCTCCCTGAAGGAGTGGAGGGGGCCGATGCCGGGGCATATGTGAGCACGATGCTCAATTCGCTGATGGGAGCGGGGGCCTTCCCGAGTCCCCTGGAGTGGTAGTGGTGAGGTTTCACCGCTTCATGGACAGAGAGTGTGTCCTGAGATGGGCCAAGAAAGAGCGAAGCAGCAGGTGGGAGAATAGGGAGATCCGAATATACCAGGACTGGAGCGCAGAGGTGGCAAAGAAGAGAGCTGGTTTTAATCGGGCCAAGGCGGTGCTCCATCAGAAGGGGGTGAAGTTCGGTATGCTGCAGCCAGCGCGATTGTGGGTCACATTTCAAGATCGGCACCACTACTTTGAAACGCCGAGGAGGCTTGGACCTTTATACAAACTGAAAAGTTGGACTCAAACTGAGGGTTTGTGGTTGTGGGGGGGATGTCTGCTGTATATAGGGTTTTAACTATGTGTAGGGAATGTTCCATTGGTTGGGTGATGGATGGGGATGGGGGAAGGGATCTGATGGGGTGACTGCAAGAGAGAGTGGGCGCCGGCGCAGGAGGGAGGGGAGGCCCAGGGATGGGGGAATTGCGATAAGGCCGCAAAATGAGCTGCGCCAGAGGGGGCGGGGCAGGCTCAGGAAAGCGCGGGCTTTTTCCCACGCTAGGGAAGGACAGGGGGGTGGGGTGGGTGGAGGAGCGCACACTGATTGATGGGGAGGAGGGGGTATTCCTACACGGGGGGTGGGGGCGGGTGGGGGGGTTGTCAGTGGGATGGCGGGGGGGGGGCCGGGGTCAGCAGGAGTCAGCTGACTTACGTGAGTGTTATGGGGGGAGCAAAAGAGCTAGATATGGATCTAGCGGGGGGAGGGGGGTACAGGGTTGCTGCTGCATTGGCCAATGAAGAACTGGAAACAGAAGAGGTGGTCGGGACGAGGGTCCGCCGTCTGGGGGACTGGAGGGTGCGGGAGGCGCGGGCACGGGACTGGCCTAGAAAAGGAGATGGCTAGTCGGCCTGGGGGGGGGGGCGGCGGTTGGGAAGCCCCCCAATCCGGCTGATAACTTGGAATGTGAGGGGCCTGAATGGGCCGGTTAAGAGGGCCCGAGTGTTCGCGCACTTAAAGGGACTGAAGGCAGACGTGGTCATGCTTCAGGAGACATATTTGAAGGCGGCAGACTAGTCAGGTTGAGAAAGGGATGGGTAGGACAGGTATTCCATTCAGGGCTGGATGCAAAGAACAGAGGGGTGGCAATACTGGTAGGGAAGCGGGTGTCGTTTGAGGCCAAGAATATTGGAGTGGACAATGGAGGTCGATACGTGATGGTGAGCGGTAGGTTGCAGGGGGTGGGGGTGGTATTGGTAAACGTATACGCCCCGAAACTGGGGATAATGCCGGATTTATGAAGTGCATGTTGGGGCGGATTCTAGACCTGGAGGCAGGAAGCTTGATAATGGGGGGGGGGGGGACTTCAACACGGTGTTGGACCCAGCATTAGATCGCTCCAGATCTAAAACTGGGAAGAGGCCGGCTGCGGCCAAGGTGCTTAGGGAGTTTATGGACCAGATGGAGGGGGGGGGGGGGGGGGGGGGGAGTAGATACGTGGATAACTGCCAGACCCCTGGCTAGGGAATTTTCCTTTTTTTTCTCACGTACACAGAGCCTATTCCCGGATAGATTTTTTGTTTTGAGTAGGGCGCTGATCCCGAAAGTGGGGGGAACGGAGTACTCGGCCATAGCCATCTCAGACCACGCCCCGCACTGGGTGGAGCTGGAGTTAGGAGAGGAGAGGGACCAACGCCCACTGTGGCGTCTTGATGTGTGATTACTGGCGGATGAGGAGGTGTGTGGGAGGGTACGGGGGTGTATCGAGAGATACTTGGAGGCAAATGACAACGGAGAGGTGCAGGTGGGGGTGGTCTGGGAGGCGTTGAAGGCAGTGGTTAGGGGAGAGTTGATCTCCATAAGGGCTCACAGGGAGAAGAGAGATGGCAGGGAAAGGGAGAGGTTAGTGGGCGAGATCTTAAGGGTGGACAGGAGATATGCAGAGACCCCCGAGGTGGGACTACTTAGGGAGCGGCGAAGCCTCCAGACGGAATTCGACCTGTTGACCACAGGGAAGGCAGAGGCACAGTGGAGGAAAGCACAGGGGGCGGTGTACGAGTATGGGGAGAAGGCGAGCCGGATGCTGGCACATCAGCTCCGTAAGAGGATGGCAGCAAGGGAGATAGGTGGAGTCAAGGATAGCAGGGGGAATACGGTGCGGAGCGCGGTGAGAGTAAATGAGGTATTTAAGGACTTTTTGAGGAGCTGCACAGATCTCAGCCCCCAGCGGGGGAAGAGGGAATGCGACGGTTTTTAGATCAACTGAGGTTCCCGAGGGTGGAGGGTGGTTTAGGGGCGCCAATTGGATTGGAGGAGCTGGTTAAAGGACTGGGGAGCATGCAGGCGGGGAAGGCCCCGGGGCCAGATGGGTTCCCGGTTGCATTTTATAGGAAGTATGTGGACCTGTTAGGCCCGTTGTTAGTGAGGACTTTCAATGAGGCAAGGGAGGGGGGGACCCTGCCCCCGACAATGCCCGGGGTGCTGATCTCGCTGATACTGAAGCGGCAGAAGGACCCACTGCAATGCGGGTCGCATAGGCCGATTTCGCTCCGTAATGTGGATGCTAAGTTGCTGGCAAAAGTGTTGGCTGCGAGGATTGAGGACTGTGTTCCGGGGGTGATCCATGAGGACCAGACGGGATTTGTAAAGGGCAGGCAGTTAAACACCAATGTGCGGAGGCTCCTAAACGTGATTATGATGCCATCGGTGGAGGGAGAGGTACAGATAGGGGCAGCTATGGACGCGGAGAAGGCCTTTGACCCGGTGGAGTGGGAGTATCTCTGGGAAGGGTTGCGGAGGTTTGGGTTTGGGGAGGGGTTTATCAGTTGGGTTAGGCTCCTATATAGAGCCCCGGTGGCGAGTGTGGCTACGAATCGGCGGAGGTCAGAGTATTTTCGGCTGTACCGAGGGGCAAGACAGGGGTGCCCCCTGTCCCCCCTGTTGTTTGCATTAGCAATTGAGCTTTTGGCCATGGCATTAAGGGAGTCCAGGAAATGGAGGGGGGTGGTCCGAGGGGGAGAGGAGCATCGGGTGTCGCTGTATCCGGACGACCTGTTGCTGTATGTGGCAGATCTAGTGGAGGGGATGGTGGAGGTCATGCGGATCCTAAGGGAGTTTTGGGACTTCTCGGGCTCTAAGCTCAATGTAGAGAAAAGTGAGCTCTTTGTGGTGCATCCAGGGGACCAAGGAAGAGGGAAAGGGCGGAAAGGAGCTTTCGATACCTGGGGATCCAGGTAGCTAGGAGCTGGGGGGCCCTGCACAAACTTAATTTGGCGCGGTTGGTGGAGCAGATGGAGGAGGACTTCAAAAGATGGGATGTGTTGCCACTCTCGCTAGCGGGCAGGGTACAGCCGATTAAAATGATGGTCCTCCCGAGGTTTCTTTTTGTGTTCCAGTGCCTTCCTATTATGATTACCAGGGCCTTTTTTAAGCGGGTAGGTAGGAGCATCATGGGTTTTGTGTGGGCAAATAAGACCCCGAGGGTAAAGAGGGTGTTTCTGAAGCGTAGCAAGGACAGGGGAGGGTTGGCGCTGCCAAATTTGTTTGGCTATTGTTGGGCAGCCAACGTGGCGATGATCCGTAAGTGGGTAATAGAGGGAGAGGGGGGCGGCATGGAAGAGGTTGGAGATGGCGTCCTGTAAAGGCACGAGCCTGAGGGTGCTGGTTACGGCACCGCTGCCGCTCTCGCCGACAAGGTACACCACAAGTCCGGTGGTGGCGGCAACGCTAAAGATCTGGGGGCAGTGGAGATGACACAGGGGTGAGATGGGAGCCTCGGTGTGGTCCCTGATCCGGGAGAACCATCGGTTCGTCCCAGGAAGGAATGACGGGGGGTTTCGGAGCTGGCATCAGGCAGGGATCAGAAGGATGGGGGACCTGTTTATAGATGGGACGTTTGCGAGCTTAGGGGCGCTGGAGGAGAGGTTTGGGCTACCCCCGGGAAATGCGTTCAGGTATATGCAAGTGAGTGCGTTTGTGAGGCAGCAGGTGAGGGAATTCTCATTGCTCCCGGCACAGAGGATCCAGGACCGGGTGATTTTGGGTGCACGGGTTGGAGAGGGCAAGGTTTTGGCGATATATCAGGAGATGAAAGAAGAGGAGGAGGCTTCGGTAGAGGAGTTGAAGGGCAAGTGGGAGGAGGAGCTGGGGGAGGAGATTGATGAGGGTCTGTGGGCTGATGCCCTGAGTAGGGTTAACTCCTCTTCCTCTTGTGCCAGGCTCAGCCTAATACAATTTAAGGTTATTCAGAGAGCGCATATGACCGGGGCGAGACTGAGTAGGTTCTTTGGGATGGAGGACAGATGTGGGAGGTGCTCGGGAAGCCCGGCGAATCACGCCCACATGTTCTGGTCGTGCCCGGCACTGGATGGGTTCTGGAGGGGTTTCGCGAGGACCATGTCCAAGGTGGTGAAAGTCCAGGTCAAGCCGAGCTGAGGGCTGGCGCTATTTGGGGTAACGGACGAGCCGTGAGTGCAGGAGGCGAAAGAGGCCGGTATCCTGGCCTTTGCGTCCCTGGTAGCCCGGCGGAGGATCTTGCTATTATGGAAGGACGCAAAACCTCCCAGTGTGGAAGCCTGGATAAATGATATGGCAGGGTTCATTAAGTTGGAGAGGATAAAGTTTGCCTTGAGAAGGTCTGCGCAGGGGTTCTCCAGGCGGTGGCAACCGTTCCTAGACTGTCTCGCGGAGCGTTAGGAGGAGGTCAGCAGCAACAGCAACCCAGGGAGGGAAGTGGGGAGGGGGGTGTATCTTATGGGGGGGGATGGTATTTGGGTGGGGGGGGGGGGGTGTTTCCCAGGGGTACTTGTAAAAAACATAAGGGAGGGTTAATATATGCAGGAGAAACCCACTGTACAAGTTCTGTGTTATTTTTGATTGACATATTTATGTTCTGTTCTTTTCTTCTCTTTCTTTTGTTCCGGGGCGGGGGGGGGTTAATTGTTGAAAAATTTCTGTTGGAAAAATTTTGAATAAACATATTTTAAAAAATAATAATAACTTCCCGGCTGATCTGATTGACACCTCAACTCCACAGAGGCTCCTTAGAAAATAAATCTTGGGAGAGCGTAATAATATTCTTTATTATAATCATCTTTATTATTGTCACAAGTAGGCTTACATTAACACTGCAATGAAGTTACTGTGAAAATCCCCTAGTCGCCACACTCCGGCACCTGTTCAGGTAACGGAGGGAGAATTCGGAATGTCCAATTCACCTAACAAGCACGTCTTTTGGGACTTGTGGGAGGGACCCGGAGGAAACCCACGCAGTTTTGGGGAGAACGTGCAGACTCCGCACAGACAGTGACCCAAGCCGGGAATTGAACCCAGGTCCCTGGAGCTGTGAAGCAACAGTGCTAACCACTGTGCCTCCATGCCGCTGTGCCAGTTATGGGGAAGAAGGAAATGGCAGAGGAGTTAAACAGATATTTTGCATCAGTCTCTACGGTGGAAGATACTTCGAATATCCCATTAATACTAAAGAATACGGAGGAAGCAATTAAATACCAACGTTGGAGAGGTTGTATTGGACAAACTAATGCGGATAAGGTAAGTCCCTGGATGGCTGCATCCTAGGATCCTAAAAGAAATGTCTACAGAGATAGTGGATGCATTGATTGTAATTTCCCAAAAATCCTTGGATTCTGGAGAAGTACCAGAGGATTGGGAAACTGCCAATGTGACAACCCCCCGAATCAGAATGGGAGGGAGGCAAAAAACGAGACACTATAGGACGATTAGCCTAACATTTATTGTTGAAAAAATGTTGGAATCAATTATTAGGAAGTAATAGGCAGCACATTCAGAAAATCATAATCTAATCAAGCAGTCAGCATGGCTTTGTGAAAGGGAAACCGTGTCTGACTAATTTATCAGAGTGTTTCAAGGAAGTCTCAAGCAGAGTGGATAGAGGGGGACCAGTAGATGTGTTGTATTTAAACTTCCAGAAGGCCTTTGACAAGGTACCTCACAAAACGTTAAGTCATGAGATAAGAACCCATTGTGTTGGAGGTAGTATATTGACATGGATAGAGAATTGGCTAATGAGCAGGAAACAGCGAGTGGGGATAAGGAGTTCTTTTTCAGGTTGGTGACCTGTAACCAGTGGGGTTCCACAGGGATCAGTGCTGCGACCTCAACTGTGTACAATTTATATTTGACTTGGAGGAAGGAAGCAAACGTACTGTGCCCAAATTTGCAGACAACACAAAAATAGGTGGAAAGGCAAGTTGCGAGGGGGATATAAACAGTTTGAAAAGAGATATTGAGAGGTTAAGCAAGTGGACAAAAAGTTGCCACATGGAGCATAATGTGGGAAAATGTGAAGTTCGTTTTGGAAGGGAGAACAAAAGAACAGTATTATTTAAATGGAGAAAAACTGCAGAAAGCTGCAACACAAAGGGACTTGGGGGAACTTGTGCACGAAACACAGAAAGCTAGCAGACAGGTGCAACAGGTAATCAGGAAGGTGAATGGAATGTTGGCCCTGATTCCAAGGGGGTTGAGTATAAGAGTCGGGAAGTCTTGCTGCAGATGTGGACCAGAGGGACCCGTCTCAGAATAAAGAGGTGCCAATTAAAACTGAGATGAGGAGGAATTTCTTCTGTTGCGGATTGAGAGTCTTTGGAACTGAGAGCTGTGGGGGCAGAGCCCTTCGCCCTGATTTCAAGAGGGTTGGAGTATAAGAGTCGGGAAGTCTTGCTGCAGCTGTACAAGGTGCTGGTGACACCACATCTGGAGAACTGTGAGCAGTTATGGTCCCTTTATTGAAGGAAAGCTGTTACTTCATTGGCGATAGTTCGAGAAGAGTCAGTAGGATGATCCCCATTATGGAGGGATTGTGTTATGAGCAAAGATTAAACAGGTTGGGACTCTACTCATTGGAATTTAGAAGAATGAGAGGTGATCTCATTGAAACATCCAGGATTCTTAAGGGGTTTGACAGGGTAAATGCTGAGAGGATGTTTCCATCATGGGAGAATCTAGGACCAGAGGGCACCGTCTCAGAATAAAGAGATGTCAATTTAAGACTGAGATGAGGAGGAATTTCTTCTGAGAGTCTTTGGAACTGAGAGAGTTGTGGGGACAGAGTCCTTGTGTATATTTAAGGCTGAGATAGATTCTTATTTTTTTGTTTTTTTTAAATGTAAATTTAGAGTGCCCAATTCATTTTTTTCCAATTAAAGGGCAATTTAGCTTGGCCAATCCACCTACCCTGCACATGTTTGGGTTGTGGGGGCGAAACCCACGCAAACACAGGGAGAATGTGCAAACTCCCAACGGACAGTGACCCAGAGCCGGGATCGAACCTGGGAACTCGGCATCGTGAGGCAGCAGTGCTAACCAATGCGCCACCATGTTGCCCGGCTGAGATAGATTCTTGATCAGTCAGGGAACCGAGGATTATGGGGAAAGGGCAGGAAAGTGAACGTGAGGAATGTTGGTTTCAGCCATGATCCTCATTGAAAGGTGGAGCAGCTGGATGGGCTGAATGGCCTCCCCTATCCCTTATGGTCTTTGTATGGTCTTGTTCCCACCTACCCCTGGTAAACTTTCACCCCCTTGCTTTTCAAGATTCTATCCAGCTCTGCCTTCAAAATATTCAAAGACTCTGCTTCCACTGCCCTTTGAGGAAGAGAGTTTGATAGAAACTAACCTTTTATTATAGGTAAAAAGGGTTAAAGGAAGAATTTATATAAAGAAGTTATAATTCCAAATATTTTAAATTATTATGTATTAACCATAACAGTAAGAAATGGATAACTGCTTGTGAAAGGATCAGATCAGCAAACTGCAAGATTTTGCAAGGCCAATCTGACAGAAAGACTGTTGGAGAGCTGGGATACGATCCAGTTCCGTGTCCATGGTAATCACAAATCACCCCATGCAAAGAATTTTTGCTGTGAAAGCTTTTCATCAAGTGGAAAATTACAGAAATGTTTATCTCTTAATTTAACAGACAGACACTTCAGCCAAATTAAACGAATTACAGATTAGTTAAAACCATTCACAGCTGTAAAGAGGACAAAACTTTATAGATAGTAATCTTCATAAAAGTTCAGGTATCGGGATGGAAAGCCATTCTAGAATCAATTCAACCTATCCTCTGAAACCTATTCTGTCCGCTGGCTTTGCAAAACTGCTATTTATTCTATTTTAAACTGCACAGTCCTTTGTACAGTGTATCTTGATTTGAAGAAATTACTACAAGCTGTCATTGTATTTTGAATTCAACAATCTGTATTTGTGAAAGACAATCATTCTGATTAGCTTCCTGCAGGGCTAGTCGGAACATCCTAAATTCTGTACATGTGTGAAAATTGAAACTAACCATTAGATACTACTCGCTTACAAAATAAAAGTGGCAAATTGCCTTTAACCCAAGAAGCCAGTCTTGAATCTCTGTTTTTTGGTACATGCTCTGGTGTTACAAGTATATGAATAGACGCAGAGATCCGACAGAGTGCTAAAGACTCCCAACCCTCGGAGAGAAAAAAGTTCCCCTCTGCCTTAAATGGGCAAGTTATTACTTTTAAAGTGACTCCAATTTCTAGATTCTCCCACAAGAGGAAACATCCTTTCCACATCCACCCTGTCAAGGCCCCTCAGGACCTTATACGATTCAATCAGGTCACCGAAACACAAGCCCAGCCTGTCCAATCGTTCCTCATAAGACCAGCCTCCAATTCCAGGTATGAGTCCAGTAAACCTCCTCTGAACTGCTTCCAACACATTTACATCATTCCTTAAATGAGAGCAATACTGTACACAGTGCTCCAGATGTGGTCTCACCAATGTCCTGTATAACTGAAACATAACCTCCCTACTCTTGTATTCAATTCCCCTCACAATAAACAATAACATTCTATTAGCTTTCCTAATTACTTGCTGTACCTGTATACTTGCCTTTTGTGATTCATGCTCTTGGACACCCAGATCCCTCTGAATGTCAGAGCTCTGCAATCTCTCATCATTTGTATAATAAGCTTTTTTATTCTTCTGGCCAACATGGATATTACACATTTTCCCACATTATTCTCCATTTGGCAGATCTTATTCCACTCGATTTCAACATCTATCTTTTTAACCTCCTTATGTCCTCGTCACAATTTACTTTCCTGCTTATCTTTGTATATTGGAACATAGGAGCAGGAGTTGGCCATTCAGCCCGTCGAGCCTGCTCCACCATTCAATACGATCATGGCTGATCATCCACTTCAATGCTTTTCCCCCACACTATCCCCATATCCCTTTGTGTTATTTGTATTTAGAAATCTGTCAGTCTCTGCTTTAAACACACTCAATGACTGAGCTCCCACAGCCCTCTGGGTTAGAGAATTCCAAAGATTCACAACTTGTAGATCTTTGCAGATCAAACCATTCTATCCCCGTTTCTCTGTCAGTTTATTTCCCTCAAAAGCCCAACCAATTTCCTTTTGGAAACATTCCATCATCTCTGCTTCTACCCCCCTCGTAGGAAGTGTGTTCCAGGTATTTCCCAATTTCGTCAAATGCAAACGAGTCTCAGAGAGCACAGAAAGACGCCATCCCGCTCATCATTCCCATGCTAGCTCTCTGAGTGAACATCAAATTAGTCCCATCGCCCGGCAAGTTTCTTTTCCCACAGAATCTGTCCAGTTCCCTTGTGCAAGTTACAGTTGAATTTACTTCCTGCACCTTTGTCCCCCAACAACTCGTTCTGTTTTAAATCTAATAATTTCACGATACGCTGTGTTTGGATTTTCACAGAGGATTTGAAATGGAGAAAAAGACATGGTTGTTGCACAAAATCACGATGCAATCTTTATGAGTGATCTTCAAGAATGGGCAGAATGTGAAATACCCAGTTTGCAGTGCCAAAGTGCAGTCTGGCAGTGCCAAGGTGCACACGTTCCAGGGGCTGAGCCAGGGAGACCACCCTGACCTATCCCTGACCAGTTGGGGGGCCTCCAATGGCCCGGGAAGCCCCCAGGTACCCTGATGCCTGGCCCATGTCTGCGTGGGCCAATACTAATCGGCGTCCATGTGACCGGCTGGGGAGTTGCTTAAATCAAGGGAGACCTTTAGATAGGGAGTCCTTCCCGATGGAGATTGGCCTTAATTGTATCATGATCTCGCCAATGGGAATAGGCCGGTTAGATTGGAAATCGATTGGCGCTTGGTGCAGTGCCCGATTTCAGACTCTCCTTCGATCTAACTGGCAGTCTTGGTTTCGCGCATTGCACATCCGTATAAAGAATGTGCAATGAGGATAAATGTACTGGCAAGAGAGATCTTCAATCTCTGATTAGCCTCAACATTTGAAGTTGTATGAATAAGGGATTGTATAGAATCAGATAAAGGGATAGTATGAAATAGTTCTATTGTATACTGTCTAAGATAATGAGAGAAGGTGGAGTCAGTAATTGGGGATCTAATTAAATTAATCTAGTGACCAAATTGACCAATTATCATGTTATAACAGGCCTAACTCTGACGTGAGGTAATGGTCACTTTGGGGATAAAGGTAGAGGTTCTGAAGGTCTTCCTTGCTGGCCAAGTACTGAAGATTCCCGAGGCCGAGTTCCAAGAAATTACTGTCAAACAAGGAGCCAGACTCCCGAGGCTGAATTCCACAAGAATTACTGTCAAAGGAGCCAGAGAGGGTTACACTTCTACAGACTGATTATCCGCATGAAGTTGTAAAAGTAAATGTCTTAAAACTGATCAGTAAACCTTTTTCATTTAATAAGCTTTTTAAATTTGCCATCCAGCGAATTCTGCATTTGCCTTAATTGGTTAAAGTCTTGTCTGAACCAAAGTGAATTTATTAAATGGTAAGTTGGGGGTGGCTGAAATCAATAAAATTCCAGATAACAAGATCGGATAACATAAATCTTCAATTAAAAAATTGTATAGCACCTTTCACAACCAGAGGACATCCCAAAGTGCTTTACAGCCAATGAAGTACTTTTGAAATGTAGTCACTGTTGTGATGTATGAAATGCAGCAGCCAATTTACACACAGCAAGATCCCACACACAGCAATGTGATAATGAGCAGATGATGTGTTTTTAATGATGTTGATTGAGGGATAAATATTGACCAGGACACCGGGGATAACTCCCCTGCTCTTCTTCAAAATAGTGGCTGTGGGAACTTTTACACCCACCTGAGAGGGGCAGACAGTGCCTCAGTTTAACATCTTATTTGAAAGTAGGCTGTTCTGACAGTGCAGTACTCCCTCCGTGCTGCAACGAGGAATGTTGGAACTTTTTGTCCACAGTTCCCTGACTGGGTCTCAACCTTCTGACTCAGAGGTGAGAGCTGCCCACTGAGCCACGGCTGACACTGTAGACAATACAAAGTTAGTAAGGGAAAGTTACCCTTTAAACCCCAACCCTTTGCCTCCAGTAAATCCAATAATAAACACCCCAGTATAAATAACATGGATTTGACTGACAAATGTTAAAGTGTTGGTTTAGAGCCACAAGTTTCAACTTCCCATTTGAGCCTCGGGCACCTTCCTGTTTCTATTGCTCGTGTCAAAATTAAGGTGTTTACTTTGGCAGGAGGAATAGAGAAGCAGTACAATACTTGAGGAGAACGTTTTTCTCTCAGATGGTGTTTAGTCTGTGGAATTCTGTAACCCAGAGAGCAGTGGGGGCTGGGTCATTGAATATATTCCCAGTTTCGATTCCCGGATTGGGTCACTGTCTGTGTGGAGTCTACACGTTCTCCCCGTGTCTGCGTGGGTTTCCTCCGGTTTCCTCCCACGGTCCAAAGATGTGCAGGTTAGATGGATTGGCCATGCTAAATTGCCCTTAGTGTCCAAAAGTTGGGGTGGGGTTACTGGGTTACGGGAATAGGGTGGAGGTTTGGGTTTGGGTGGGGTGCTCTTTCCAAGAGCCGGTGCAGACTCGATGGGCCCAAAGGCCTCCTTCTGCCTTGCAAATTCTATGATTCTATATTCAGGGCGGAGTTGAACAGATTTTTGACAGATAGTGGAGTCGGGGGTTATGGGGGCCAGACAGAAAAGTGGAGTTGAGATCACAACCTCACAGGTGAGGGGCTGATTTAGCACAGGGTTAAATCGCTGGCTTTGAAAGCAGACCAAGGCAGGCCAGCAGCACGGTTCAATTCCCGTACCAGCCTCCCAGAACAGGCGCCGGAATGTGGCGACTAGGGGCTTTTCACAGTAACTTCATTTGAAGCCTATTTGTGACAATAATAAGTGATTTTCATTTGGGGCAGCATGGTAGCATAGAACAATTGCTTCACAGCTCCAGGGTCCCAGGTTCGATTCCGGCTTGGGTCACTGTCTGTGCGGAGTCTGCACATCCTCCCCGTGTGTGCGTGTGTTTCCTCCGGGTGCTCCGGTTTCCTCCCACAGTCCAAAGATGTGCAGGTTAGGTAGATTGGCCACGATAAATTGCCCTTAGTGTCTAAAATTGCCCTTAGTGTCTAAAATTGACCTTAGTGTTGGGTTGTGTATTAGGGATAGGGTGCTCTTTCCAAGAGCCGGTGCAGACTCGATGGGCCGAATGGCCTCCTTCTGCACTGTAAATTCTATGATAATCTATGACAACCAGATCATCCATGATCTTAAAGAATGGGGCATAAGGCTCGAAGGGCTGAATGCCTACTCCTGCTCCTCTGTTCCTGTCTGCAAATTTCACAGGATGTTCAATTCAAACCTGTTTCAGTTGATCTAAACCCAGAATTTATTCCAGCCCAGTTACAGTAACCTCACCTACACATCTTTGAATACTAAGCGGCAATTTAGCGTTGTCAATTCACCTAATCTGCACATCTTTGGACTGTGGGAGGAAACCGGAGCACCTGGAGGAAACCCACGCAGACACAGGGAGAACGTGCAGACTTCACACAGACAGTGACCCAAGTCGAGAATTGAACCTGAGACCCTGGAGCTGTGAAGCAGCAGTGCTACACACTATGCTCCCGTTCTGCCCACAAGGGAGTTAAGGGTTATGGGAAACAGGCAGGAGGAGGGATTTCTTCACTCAAGGACGTAGTGAAGCTTTGGGAATTCTCTACCCCAGAGGATTGTGGAGCTTCAGTCATCCAAGTATTTTCAAGACTGAGATTGCTAGGTTTCTAAATATTGAAGATATCAAGGGATGTGGGGGACAGTGTGGGAAAATGGTGCTGAGGTAAATCAGCCAATGATCTCATGAAATGGTTGAGGAGGTTCGATGGGCCTAATGGCCGACTGCAGCTCCTATTCTGATCTCCCTCTCCTGGAGAGGAAGCATGGATCTGTCAAGCAGCCTGAATCAGCACCTTCAGGATTAGATACAGCAGAGTAAGAATGGTGGGAGAGTGTGTGGGATGGAGATTTACAGCTTTTGGGAATGAACGAGGAAAAATGTTCTATGGAAACTAGAAATGTCTGTTCTGAGTTTCAATCCTGTACTGACAGTGATGACTTTGTAAATTGTATTTCCAGGATATGAGAAGAGGATGTCTTTTCCAAAATGTTTTTACAGGATAGTAGAAGAGGAGAAATTACAGTCAGAAATCTCAAAACATCATGTCAAAATCTGACACAGTCACTTGATTCCTTGGGACCAGAATATCATTGGCCTTTGAATTCGAAGAAATGTTTGACTGCTCTGTCGGCTTCAAAACATTTAAACATTCGTGCGATTTGAAAATCACAGAGACAACACATGATTGAGAGTGTTCCAGAGCACTGACTGTGAAAAGAGCTTTAACCAGTTACACAGCCTGAAAAACATCACACCATTCACAGCCGGGAGAGACCATACACGTGTTCTGTATGCGGTTAAGGCTTCAACTGATTGTCCAACACTGAGAGATACAAGGAAACTCAAAGCATGGAGAAACCGTGGAAATGTGGGGACTGTGGAAAGGGATTTAGAGTCCCATCAGAGCTGGAAACTCATCGGCACAGTCACACTGGGGAGAGGCCGTTCACCTGATCTCAGTGTGGGAAAGGATTCACTCAGTTATCCAGCCTGCAGACACATCTGCGAGTTCACACTGGGGAGAGGCCGTTCACCTGCTCTCAGTGTGGGAAGGGATTCACTCACTTATCCCACCTTCCGGTACACCGGTGAGTTCACACTGGGGATAGGCCATTCTCCTGCTCTCAGTGTGGGAAGGGATTTAGTGATTCATCCACCCTCCAGACACACCAGCGAATTCACACTGGCGAGCGGCCATTTCTATGCTCAGTGTGTGGGAAAGGATTCACTCTTTCATCCATCCTGCTGACACACCATAGAGTTCGCACCGGGGAGAGACCATTCATCTGCTCTGAATGTGGGAAGGGATTCATGCATGAACGCAACCTGCGGAAACATCAGCGAGTTCACATCCTGGAGAGGCCATTTGCCTGCTCTGAGTAGGGGAAGGGATTCACTGATCCATCCCACCTGCAGAGACACTGGCAACTTCACACTGGGGAGAGGCCATTCACCTGCTCTCCATGTGGGAAGGGTTTCCGTGATTCATGGCGCCTGCTGGGACACCAACATGTTCACAAGTGATTACAGGGATTGGATTCTGCTGTTATTGTTTCTGTTCTGAATTATATCCAGGACGGCATTTTGTTCATTCTGACAGTTGGTGAATGGGGAGGGTCGGAGGGTTTCTTTCTGCTGGACTGGCCGGTCTCACAACTTTGCCTCCAGTGGGCTGATGCTCTTTGTCTTGTTGAGAATACCTGGTTTCAAATTTCACAAAGATCACAGAGTGAAGGGGTGTTTGGAAGTAGAAGATATTTCATTCCCATTTCTGTTTGGGAACCCCTAAAATTATGCCACCTTGCCATGAAGATGGGATATGGTCATTACATGGTTTATTTCTTTAACTTATTTAAGTGTTTTTGTCTGTGAGAAACAATCAGAGTATGAGGGGCAAGTTGTCTGAGGTGAACTGGGAAACTGATAGGAGACAGGGAATAGCTAATATTTATGGAATTATAACATATTTACCAGGGAGTCAATTTGCTCAGTTGGCTGGATGACTGCATCATGATGTGGAATGACACCAATGGTGCGGGTTCAACTCCCATACCGGCTGAGGTCATCCATGAAAGCCTTCTCAACATTGCCCCTCGCCTGGGGTGTGGTGATCCTCAGGTTAAGTCATCACCAGTCAGCTCTCCATCTCCTAAATACATACATAGATACATCGAAAATAGAAGCAGGAGGAATCCATTCGCCCTTCGAGCCTGCTCTCCCATTCATTATGATCTGGGTGATCATCAAGTTCAATACCCTGATCCTGCTTTCTCCCCATATTCCTTCAGCCCCAAGAGCTATGTCGAACTCCTTCTCGAGATGACACAATGTTTTTGCCTCAACTACTTTGTGTGGTGGTGAATTCCACAGATTCACCACTCTCTGGGTGAAGAAATGTCTTCTCACCTCATGCCTAGAAGGTTTACCCCTTATCCTCAAACTATGACCCCTAGTCCTGGTCTCTCCCACCACCAGCAACATTCTTTCTGAATCTACCCTGCCTAATCCTAATGGAACTTTATCAGTTACTATGAGATCCCCTCTCACTCTTCTAAACGACAATGAATATAATCCTAACCGATTTAGTCTCTCCTCATATGACAGTCTCGCCATCCCAGGATTTAGCCTGTAAACCTTTGCTGCACTTCCTCCATAGCAAGAACATCCTTTCTTATATAAGGACACCTAAACTGCACACAATACTCCAGGTGTGGCCTCACCAATGGACTATACAACTGCAGGAAAACATCTCTATTTCTATACGTATATCCTCTCACGGCCAACAAACCATTTGCCTTCTTTATTGCCTGCTGTACCTGCACACTTACTTTCAGTGACTGATGCCTAAGGGCACCAAAGTCTCGCTCTGTATCCACCTCTCTCAATTTACACCCATTCAAAAAATGTGCCTTCCTATTTTTGCTACCAAAGTGGATAACCTACCATTTACCCAGGTTATATTGCATCTAACATACATTTGCCCACTCACCCAGCCTGTCCAAATCACGCTGAGGAATCTCTGCATCCTCCTCACAGCTCACCCTCTCACCCAAGTTTCTATCATCTGCAAACTTGGAGATAATACATTTACTTCCCTCTTCCAAATCATGAATACATAATGTGAACAGTTGGGGTCCGAGCACAGATTCCTGTGGCACCCCAGTAGTTACTGCCTGCCAATCAGAAAAAGACCCATTTATTCCAACTTTTTGCTTCCTGTCTGCTAACCAGCTTTCTATCCATCGCAAGACACTACCCGCAATCCCAAATGCTTTAACTTTACACAGTAATCTGCTATGGGAGACCTTGTCGAAAGCCTTCTGAATAAACCACATCCATTGGGTCTCCCTGGTCAAATCTAGTTACCTCACGGCGCTGAGGTCCCAGGTTCGATCCCAACGCTGGGTCACTGTCTGTGTGGAGTTTGCACATTCTCCCCGTGTTTGCGTGGATTTCATCCCACAACCCAAAAGATGTGCAGGGTAGGTGGATTGGACATGCAAAATTGCCCCTGAATTGGAAAAAATGAATTGGACACTCTAAATTTATTTATTTCTAAAAATCTACTAGTTACATCTCAAAGAATTCTAGTGGATTTGTCAAGCATGATTTCCCTTTCATAGATTCTTTGGTTCTTCGGCAATTTCAGTTTCTGCTGATTGACCTGAAGTCGCAGTCACATGATCGGGTAGTATGGATGGCGGTTCATCCTGAGGTAGTTCTAGCACACATGGTACTGGCATATTGATCTGTGTCGTCGCCACACTCGCTCATCTTCAGTTTGTACAATGGGGCACGGTGGCGCAGTGGTTAGCACTGCTACCTCACAGCACCAAGGACCCGGGTTCGATCCCAGTCCCGGGTCACTGTCCGTGTAGACTTTGCACTTTCTCCCTGTGTCTGCGTGGGTCTCACCCCCACAACCCAAAGATGTGCAGGGTAGGTGGATTGGCCACGTTAAATTGCCCCTTAATTGGAAAATAAATAATTGGGTACTCTAAATTTATATTTTAAAAAATGTTCAGTTTGTACAGTATAGGAATCAGGGTCCGTTTCTATGAGACTAGGGATGGGCAATAAATACTGGCCCAACCAGCCCGTATCCCGTAAATGAATAAAAAAAGATTGAAGCAGAATCAGGCCATTCGACCCATCTAGTCTGCTCTGCCATTCAATCATGGCTGACATGTTTCTCATCCTTATTCTCCTGCCTTCTCCACATAACCCCTGATCCCTTTATGAATCAACAACCTATGTGTCTTAAAGACACTCCGTGAATTGGCCTCAACAGCCTTCTGCGGCAATGAGTTCCTCAGATTCACCCCCCTCTGGCTGAAGAAATTCCTCATCTCAGTATTAAGAGATTTTCCCTTAAGTCTGAGGCTGTGGCCTCAGGTTCTAATTTTTCCTACTGGTGGAAATATTCTCTCCGTTCCACTCTATCTCGGCCTCTCATTATCCTGTAAGTTTCATTAAGATCCCCCCTCATCCTTCTAAATTCCAACAAGCGAAGACCCAGAGTCCTCAACCGCTCCTCATACGATAAGCTCTTAATTCCAGGGATCATTCTTGTGAACCTCCTCTGGACTCTTTCCAAGGCCAGCACATCCTTCTTTAGACACGGGGCCCACAATACTCCAAATGGGGTCTGACCAGAGCCTTATACAGCCTCAGAAGTACCTCCCTGTTCTTGTATTCTATCCCTCACGACATGAATGCTAACATTACATTTTCCTTCCTAACTGCTGACTGAACCTGCACATTAACCTTAAGAGAATCGTGAACAAGGACTCCTATTTTAGAAAATAGTCTATGCCTCCATTCTTCCTGCCAAAGTGTATGACGTCATACTTTTCCACATTATATTCCATCTGCCACTTCTTTGCCCACTCTCTGAGCCTGTTCAAGTCCTTCTGCAGCCCCCTGCTTCCTCAATACTAACTGTCCCTCTGCATATCTTTGTATCATCTGAAAACTTAGCAACAGTGTCCTTAGTTTGTCTTCCAGATCATTAATGTATATTGTGAAAAGTTGTCCCAGCACAAATCCCTGAGGCTCACCACTGGTCATCAGCTGCCATTCTGAAAAAGACCCCTTTCCCCACTCTCTGACTTCTGCCAGTCAGCCAATCCTCTTATCAATGCCAGTATTTTACCCTTAACACCACGGGCTCTTAACTTGTTCAACAGCCTCCTATACGCCATCTTGTCAAAGACATTCTGGTAATCTAAATAGATCTCGTCCACTGGTTTTCCTTTGTTTAACTTCCTTGTTACATCCTCAAAGAACTCCAACAGATTTGTCAAACGTGACTCCCCTTGACGAAGCCGTGCTGACTCAGTCCTATTTTATCATGTACTTCCAGATACTCCGCAATCTCATCTTTAATCTTACATCTTAAAATCTTACCAAGGACCAAAGTCAGAAACCGGTCTATAATTTCCTGTCTTCTGCCTCTCTCCCTTCTTAAACAGCGGTGTTATATTAGCCAATTACCCGTCCTTTGGGACCCTCCCTGCCTTTAGTGATTCCACCAGAAATGCCTCCACAATCTCCTCAGCTATCTCCATCTGGTCCAGGTGATTTATCCACCTTCAGACCTTTCAATTTCCCCAGAACCTTCTCCTTAGTGATGGCCACTACACTCACCTCTGCCCCCTGATTCACCTGAAGTTCTGGTATCCCACTGGTGTCTTCCACCTTGAAGACTGACACAAAGTAGCTATTCAGTTCCTCTGCCATTTCTTGGTTTCCTGTTACTACTTCTCCAGCTTCATTTTCCAGTGATCCAATGTTTATTCTTGCCTCTCCCCTTTTATGTATTGTCAAAAGCTCTTGCTATCTTCTTTTATATTACTTGCTATTTCATCTCACCCCCCCCCCCCTATTGGTTTTTTAGTTGTCCTCTACTCGCTTTTAAAAGCGTCCCAATCCTCTGGCTTCCCACTAATTCTCACCAACTTGTATGCTTTTGTTTTGCTTTTATGCTATCCCTGACTTTCTTTGTCAGCCATGGATGCCTTGTCCTCCCCTTAGCATGTTTCCTCCTCCTTGGGTTGAATTTCGGTTGTGCCTCCCAAATAACCCCCCAAAATTCCTGCCATTGCTGTTCCACTGTCTTCCCTGCTAGGCTCCCCTTCCAATCAACTCTGGCCAGCTCCTCCCTCATGTCTTTGTAGTTACCTTTATTCAATTGTAATACCATTACACCTGATTCCAGCTTCTCCCTCTCAAACTGCAGGGCAAATTCTATCATATTGTGGTCACTGCCCCCTAAGGGTTCCTTCACCTTAAGTTCCCTAATCAGGTCTGCCTCATTACACATCACCAAATCCAGAATTGCTTTTTCCCGAATGGGCTCTACCACAAGCTGTTCCAAAAGTTCCCTTTCTTGGGATCTGCTAACAACCTGATTTTCCCAGTCCACCTGCATATCGAAGCCCCCCATGATTATTGTAATATTGCCAATACAGTTGCAGGAACCCACTTCTCGCTGGTAGTACAGCTGCGCACCAATACTTGCTCTCCTTGTCCAAGCAAGTACCTTTTGGGATTCCCTTCTCTTCAGGTTTGTGACTGCTGATTGTGTTCCACTGTCTCAGACGTCTCCGGGGGAATGTTTTTTTTAAATTTGTTTTTATTAAAGCTTTTTTCAAACAGAATTTTTACATAACCAATAACAGAAAAATAAACGAAAAATATTTAACAAACCTAGGTGGCTGTTATTATACAAAAAGAGAATATACATTAAATAGACAGTTCCCCCACCTGAGCCCCCACCCCCGATTTCTGCTGCTGCTGAAATTTTACTGCTCCCCTAGAAAGTCAAGGAAAGGTTGCCACCGCCGGGAGAACCCCAGCAAGGACCCTCTCAAGGCGAACTTTATTCGCTCCAGGCTGCGGAACCCAGCCATGTCACTAACCCAGGTCTCCACACTCGGGGGTTTCGAGTCTCTCCACATGAACAAGATCCGTCTCCGGGCTACCAGGGAGGCAAAGGCCAAAACCTTGGCCTCTTTCGCTTCCTGCACTCCCGGATCTTCTGACACCCCAAAGATCGCTATTGTTGGACTCGGCTTCACCCGCGTGTCCAAAGTCCTGGACATAGCCCTCGCAAAGCCCTGCCAGAATTCTTTTAAGCGCCGGGCATGCCCAGAACATATGGACATGGTTCGCTGGATTCCCTGAACATCTCGCACAACTATCCTCCACCCCAAAGAACTTGCTCATTCTCGCCATCATCATATGAGCCCGGTGTCCCACCTTAAACTGAATTAAGCTGATCCTGGCACATGATGAGGAGGAATTTACCCTGCCCAGGGCATCAGCCCACAGGCCCTCATCTAGCTCCTCACCTAGCTCCTCCTCCCACTTGCCCTTCAGTTCCTCCACTGATGCTTCCTCCATCTCCTGCAGCTCTTGGTAGATGTCCGACACCTTTCCCTCTCCTATCCAGATGCCAGACACCACCCTGTCCTGTATCCTTCGAGGGGGTAACAACGGAAATGTCCCCACCTGTTTTTTGAGAAAGTCACGGATTTGGCGGTATCTGAAGGCATTTCCCAGGAGTAGGGTGAATTTCTCCTCCAGCGCCTTCAAGCTCGGTAAAGTCCCATCTATAAACAGGTCTCCCATCCTTCTAATGCCTGCCCTATACCAGCCTTGAAACCCCCCGTCTCTCTTGCCCGGAGCAATTCTATGGTTGTTCCGTATCGGGGTCCAAACTGAGGACCCTCCTTCCCGAGCCTTCTCCACTGACCCCAGACCCGCAGTGCCGCCGTCACCACCGGGCTTGTGGTGTATTGTGCCGGTGAGAGCAGCAGCGGTGCCGTTACTAGTGCCCCTAGGCTGGTGCCTTTGCATGATGCCGCCTCTAGCCGCCCCCACGCCACCCCCTACTCCATTACCCATTTCCTAATCATGGCCACATTAGCACCCCAATAGTAGCTACAGAAGTTCAGACACACCAACCCCCCCCCCCCCCCCCCCCCCACCGCACCCCCCAACACCCCTCCCAGTCTTTTAACACGCGGGGTCTTGTTTGCCCACACAAATTCCGTGATAATCCTGTTCACCCACTTGAAGAAGGGTTTGGGGATGAAGATGGGAAGGCACTGGAAAACAAACAGGAATCTGGGGAGGACCGTCATCCTCACGGTCTGCATCCTTCACGCCAGGGAAAGTGGGAGCATGGCCCACCTTTTAAAGTCTCCCTCCATCTGCTCTACAAGCCGAGATAGATTGAGCCTGTGCAAGGCATCCCAGTTCCTAGCCACCTGTATACCTAGGTAAAGAAAGCTTCCCTCCGCCATCTCGAGCGGGAGTTCCCCCAGTATCTCCTCCTGACCCCTAGCGTGGATTACAAACAGCTCACTTTTCCTCACATTCAACTTGTATCCCGAGAAGCTCCCAAAGTCCCTTCGGATCCGCATGATCTCCCCCGTCCCCTCTGGCGGGTCCGAAATATACAACCTACCTCACACTTCCCACAGGTACTCCCATTCCACCCTGTCAAAGGCTTTCTCTGCGTCCATTGCAGCCACTACTTCTGCGTCCCCTCCTTCTGAGGGCATCATAATAATATTCAGGAGCCTCCTCACATTTGTGTTCAATTGCCTGCCATTGACGAAACCCGCCTGGTCCTCCTCAATCACTCCCGGACGCAGTCCTCTATTCTGGTAGCCAAAGTTTTTGCTCGCAGTTTGGCATCCACATTCAGGAGGGATGTCAGCCTGAAGGACCCACATTGAAGCGGATCCTTCCCCCTCTTCAAAATGAGCGAGATCAGTGCCTGTGACATCGTCGGGGGGAGGGTTCCTCTCTCCTTTGCCTCGTTAAAGGTTCTTAGCAGGAGTGGGCTCAGTAGCTCCGAGAATTTCTTATAAAATTCTACAGGGAAGCCGTCCGGACCCGGGGCCTTGCCCGACTGCATACTTGCTAAGCCCTTAACCATCTCCTCCAACTCAATTGGGGCCCCCAGTCCCTCCACCCGCTCCTCGTCCACCCTTGGGAACCTCAATCGATCCATAAATTGCTTCATCCCTTCCCCTCCCCTCGGGGGTTCTGACTCGTACAGTTTACAGTAAAACTCCTTAAAGACTTCATTGACCTTCTCTGGGCCCAAGAACGTATTACCTTCCTTATCCCTCACTCCCCCGATCTCCCTGGCCCCATCTCTCCTGCGAAGTTGGTGCGCTAGCATCCTACTTGCTTTCTCCCCATACTCATAAACTGCCCCTTTCACTTTCCTCAACTGTGCCTCCGCCTTACCAGTGGTCAGCAAATCGAACTCCGCCTGTAATCTCCGGTGCTCCTTTCGCAACCCTCCCTCGGGGGCCTCCACATACTTCCTGTCTACCCAAGGTATCTCTCCCACCAGCCTCTCCCTCTCCGCTGTGGGATCTTTAACATCCACCTGATAGGGCCAGACAGGGTCTCCGTTTAGAATCTTATTTGAATCTTATTATTAGGGTCTGGTTTAGCACTGGGCTAAAACGCTGGCTTTGAAAGCAGACCAAGGCAGGCCAGCAGCACGGTTCAATTCCCGTACCAGCCTCCCCGAACAGGCGCCGGATATGTGGCAACTAGGGGCTTTTCACAGTAACCTCATTTGAAGCCTACTTGTGACAATAAGTGATTTTCATTTCATTTTATTTATTTGAAAGAAGGCTGTTCTGACATTTCTCCTCAGTGCTGCGAGGAGAAATGTTGGATGTGATTTTTGTCCTCAGGTCCCTGGATTGGGACTTGAACCAACAACTTTCTGACTCTGAGGTGAGAGAGCTGCCCACTGAGCCACGGCTGACATTATAGGCAATACAAAGTTAGAGAGTGAAAGTTACCTTTTAAAACCCCCCATCCTTTGCTTCCAGTGCCAGAATGTAATAATAAAACCCCCAGTATAAATGACATGGATTTGACTGACAAATGTTGAGGTGTTGGCATCAAGTCACAAGATTTGACTTCCCATTTGAGCCTCGGGCACCTTTCTGTCTCTATTGCTCATGTCAATGACGGGCAGCGACGGAGCTGAGGGCTGAATTTAACTGAGAATAACGCTCCAGTTGGCAAACTTCCATGAATGTCACACACTTTATGTAAAGGGCTAAATCCAGATTTTAGACAGATTTTTAATTGGTAATAGGTTCAAGGGTAATGGGGAACTGGCAGTACGGTGTAATTAAAGCCAGGATGAGCACAGCCATGATAGAATGGTAGAGCAGACACGATGGGCCAAATGGCCTAATTCTGCTCCTATATCTCATGACCTTCTGAAAAGGGGAGACATTGATTTGCTCCCAGATGTTGCCCAGAGGAGGAAGTTTTAGTCTGAAACTCATTGTCCAACCTCCACATTGTGACATCACAAAGGAGCTTGGCCTCTAAATCAGCCAATAGGAATAAATCGGTTCCGCAGTGACGTCACTGCATTTGAGCGCACCGCCCGGCGCGAGGACACGGGAGCCCCGCCCTCACCCTTTGTACTCCCTCCCCCAGCACATCGTCAATACGGTTTCCAGGCAACCGGCTGACAGCTGAGGCCAGAGCGAGAAGCCCCTCCCACCAACTCAGGACTGCGCATGTCTCAGGGAGAGGGCAATCTGCGCATGTACAGGGTGAGTTCACTATCTCTGACTTTCCCGCTGACTTGTGCCCAATGGGAAGATAGGAGGACCGGAAGGACTCTGTTTCTCCGCCAATCAGAGCTCTCCCATGGTCTCAATGCGAAAGCTGGACATGGAGGTTTCTGCCGAGCAAAGCTGTTGTTCCTCCAACCCTGAATGAGCTTGAGCGACACAGAGGAAAACTTTCCCCTGTCTCCAACATCTGTGAGTAAAACACTTTCTTTTCTCCCCCTTTCCATTTCTTTTCTCATTCTCACCTTCAATTGGTCACTTGCAGCAACTGAAGGGAAAGGAAGTGAATCCAGGGAGGGTGCAGACCCTGGAAAGCTTGGCCCAGGTCTCTCTCTCTCTCTTAAAGACATTGACATCCTTTCCTCCCTCAGCTTGACACATTTATTTGTCTGGCTAAAAGGACGATCTCTTTCTTAATGTTCACAATTAAAGGGCTGGTTTCCCCAGGAAATGACTAACATTTAAGGGGACAGTAAACAGGGCAAATCCAACTCAGCCAATTACTTCTCTGTAGGTCCACTGTCCATCATCAGCAAAGTGATGGAAGGAGTCATCAAAGTTGCTATTAAGCGGCACTTATTCTGCAATAACCTGCTTCTGGACGCTCAGTTTGGGTTCCACCAGGGTCACTCAGCTCCTGACCTCTTTACAGCCTTAGTTGAAACTTGGACGAAAGAGTTGAATGCCAGAAGTGAGGTGAGAGTAACTGCCCTTGACATCATTGCAGCATTTGACCGAGTATGGCATCAAGGAGCCCTAGCTAAACTGGAGTCAGTGGGAATCGGGGGATAACTCTCCACTAGTTGGAGTCATACCTGGCACAAAGGAAGATGGTTGTGGTGATTGGAGGTCAATCATCTCAGCTCCAGGACATCACTGCAGGAGTTCCTCAGGACAGTTTCCTCAGCCCATCCATCTTCAGCTGCTTCATCAATGATCTTCCTTTCATCATAAGGTGAGAAGTGGTGATGTCTGTGGATGACTGCACAATGTTCAGCACCATTCTCAACTCCTCGGACAATGAAGCAGTCCATGTCCAAGTTCAGTAAGATCTGGACAATAAACAGGTTTGGCCTAAGAAGTGGCAAGTTACATTCGTGCTACACAAGTGCCAGGCAATGACCATCTCCTACAAGAGAGGATCTAACCACCACCCCTTGACATTCAGTGGCATTCCCATCGCTGAAACGCGCACAACCAACATCCTGGGGGTTACCATTGATCAGAAACTGAACTGGACTAGTCATATTAATACTGTAGCTCCCAGGGCAGGTCAAAGGCTGGGAATCCTACGGCAAGTAACACACCATCTGATGCCCCAAAGCCTGTCCACCAGTCATCTACAAGCACAAGTCAGGAGTGTAATGGAATACACTCCACTTTTCTGGATGAGTGCAACTCCAACAACACGCAAGAAGCTCAACACTATCCAGGACAAAGCAGCCTGATTGATTGCATCGCCTTCCACAAACATTCAAACCTTCCACCACTGACAAACAGTATCAGCTGTGTATATCATCTACGAGATACACTGCAGTAACTCATAAAGGTTCCTCAGACAGCACCTTCCAAACCCACAACCACTACCATCTAGAAGGACAAGAGCAGCAGATACCTGTGAACCCCACCACCTGGAGGTTCACTTCCAAGTTACCACCCTGACTTGGAAATATACTGTCCCTGGGGCAACATCCTGGAATTCCCTCCCTAACAGCACAGGGGATGTCGGGCAGCATGGTGGAGCAGTGGTTAGCGCTGCTGCCTCACAGCGCCGAGGCCCCAGATTCAATCCCGGCTCTGGATCACTGTCCATGTGTAGTTAGCGCACTCTCCCTGTGTTTGCGTGGCTTTCGCCCCCACAACCCAAAGACGTGCAGGGTAGGTGGATTGGCCAAGCTAAATTGCCCATTCATTGGAAAAAAATGAATTGGGTACTTTAAATTTATAAAAAACAAATTTTAAAAAAACAGCACAGGGGATATACCTACACCTCAATGACTGCAGCAGTTCAAGAAGGCAGTTCACCACTACTTGAAATGAAATGAAATGAAAATTGCTTATTGTCACAAGTAGGCTTCAAATGAAGTTACTGTGAAAAGCCCCTAGTTGCCACATATCCGGCGCCTGTTCGGGGAGGCTGGTACGGGAATTGAACCGTACTGCTGGCCTGCCTTGGTCTGCTTTCAAAGCTAGCGATTTAGCCCTGTGCTGAAACAGCCCCTTCGGAAGGGCAACTGGGGATGGGCAATAAATGCCGGCCTAACCAGCATTGTCCACATCCTATAAATTAATTTTTAAAAATTTAATATCGGACGGAGATATGTCACGTGTTATGTGGTATGATGGTTCTATTATTATTATGATATTCTCTGATATTATTGATGGTTCTGTAATAAAATACATGTATTATTATTTCTAGTTTTGTAAATAGTACTGTACCCACATTATATATTTCCAGTCATACAGTCATTGCAGCACTGACAGAATCCATTTGGGAACTCAAGTCAATGCTGACTCTCTGTACAGCAATCCAGTCAGTCCCATTCCCCCTCGATATCCCTGTTCCTCTGCAAGTTTATTTTCTTCAAGTAACCATCCTATTTTATTTTAAATTATTGATCATCTGGACTTCCACAACCCTTGTGGGCAGTGAGTTCCCTGTCATGACTACTCCATGACTAAATAAAATTCTTCCTCAGAATTTCCCCATCTCTAATCAGTAAATGTACTTATATGGAGATTCTCTACTCTTGTACAGGTTTTAGTGAGTTTAGATTTGTTGATCAGCACCTTCAGGAAAATTGGGAGGGAAAGTAAGTGAATACAGTCTGGATATTGCACACATTTTTCATCCAGTAATATAGACATATATCTGTCTGGCAACCTGCATGAAGATTTTCAGGTCTCTGTGTCCAGGACAGGAAGCAGTGAGGTTGGATCTGTCAATCAGCCTGAATCACACCTTCAGGAGAATTGGGAGGGTGAATATTAGATACAGCAGAGTGAGAATGGAGGGAGAGTGTGTGGGATTGAGATTTAGAGCATTTCGGGGAAAGAGAAAGGAAAGAATGTTCAATAGAAACTAGAATTGTCTGTTCTGAGTTTCTATCCTGTACTGACAATGATTACTATTGTAAAATCTGTTCACAGGAAGTTCGAACGAGAGGAGTTTGACGCCAAGATCTCAAACTAAATATCACTTCAAGAACTGACTGAGTCACTCAATTCTTGGGAACCGGAGATCATTGGCCTTTGAATCTAGAAGGAGAAATGTTTGTCTATTCTGTCTGCTTCAAGAGATTTTCAACATCAGTGTGTCTGGAAAAGCACTGAGACACACACACACACACCCGTGTGAGACTGCTACAGAGCACTGACTGTGGAAAGAGCTTTAACCAGTGACACAGCCTGACAAAATACTACACCATTCACAGCTGGAAGAGACTGTACAGTTGTTCTGTGTGTGGACGAGGCTTCAACTGATCGTCCAAGGCGGTGAGACGCAAGATCACCCGGACCATGTAGAAACCATGGAAATGTGAGGATTGTGGGAAGGGATTCAAAGCTCCGTGCGGGCTGGAAAGGCAACAATGCAGTCACACTGTAGAGAGGCCGTTCACCTGTTCTGTGTGTGGGATGGGATTCACAGCCCCGTGCGAGCTGGCAAGGCATCAACGTAGTCACACTGGAGAGAGGCCTTTCAGCTGCTCTCAGTGTGAAAAAGGATTCACTGACGTTGGCAACCTGCGGAGACACGAACGAGTCCACACTGGGGAGAGGCCGTTCACCTGCTCTGACTGTGGGAAGGGATTCACTCAGTTATCCAGCCTGCAGAGCCACCAGCGAGTTCACACTGGAGAGAGGCCGTTCACCTGCTCTGACTGTGGGAAGGGATTCACTCAGTTATCCAACCTGCAGAGCCACCAGAGAGTTCACACTGGAGAGAGGCCATTCACCTGCTCCAAGTGTGAAAAGAGATTCAAAGACATTGGCAGCCTGCGGAAACACGAACGAGTTCACACCGGGGAGAGGCCTTTCACCTGCTCTCAGTGTGAAAAGAGATTCAGTGACATTGGCAAACTGCGGAAACACGAACGAATTCACACTGGAGAGAGGCCTTTCACCTGCTCTCAGTGTGAAAAGGGATTCACTGACATTGGCAACCTGCGGAGACACGAACAAGTTCACATTGGAGAGAGGCCATTCACCTGCTCTGACTGTGGGAAGGGATTCACTCAGTTATCCAACCTGCAGAGCCACCAGAGAGTTCACACTGGAGAGAGGCCATTCACCTGCTCCAAGTGTGAAAAGAGATTCAAAGACATTGGCAGCCTGCGGAAACACGAACGAGTTCACACTGGAGAGAGGCCTTTCACCTGCTCTCAGTGTGAAAAGGGATTCAGTGACATTGGCAACCTGCGGAAACACGAACGAATTCACACTGGGGAGAGGCCTTTCACCTGCTCTCAGTGTGAACAGGGATTCACTGACATTGGCAACCTGCAGAGACACCAGCGACTTCACACCGGGGAGAGGTCGTTCATCTGCACTGTGTGTGATAAGGGATTTGCTCAATTATCCAGCCTGCTGAAACACAATGTCACTCACACCAAGAGCAGGCCCTTTAAATGCTCTGACTGCAAGAAGGGTTTCAAAAGCTCACAGCTACTGATGTCCCACCAGCGCGTTCACTCTGAGGAGACACCGTTCAGCTGCTCTCACTGCACAAAGAGGTTTAGATCCTCATCCAACCTGATGAAACACGAACGAGGTCACACAGGGGAGAGCCAGTTCACCTCTCCGACTGGGAAAAGCTTCACTCGGTCATCACTTGCTGAGCCACAATGTCACTCACAGCAACGAGAGACCCTTTAAATCCTCCGATTGTGGGAGTGGGTTTAAAAGCTCTCAGGTACTGATGGAACACCAGCGCATTCACACTGAGGGGAGACCGTTCAGCTGCTCTCACTGCACAAAGAGGTTTCAAACATCATCCACATTGCGGAGACACCAGCGAGTTCACACTTGATTCACCTGCTCTGATTGTGGGAGGAGATTCCGTAATTCATCTGCCCTGTTGACACACCAGTGAGTCCACACTGGAAAAAAGCCATTCACCTGCTCTCACTGTGGGAAGGGATTCACTCAGTCATCCAACTTGCTGAGACTCCAAAGGGTTAACAAGTGATGTTGGGTTAGATTCTGCTGTTATTCCTGCTGTTAATCACATCCAGGACTGAACCTGGAGTGGGTGGAGGGATTTGCCTCCTCGTCAACTCCTGGTGCTCGGACGTGGCAACCCTAGTGAACTACTGCTCCCCGGACCTGGAATACCCGACTGTGAAGTACCGTCCATACTACATTCCACGGAGTTCACTTCTGCCATCATCACAGTGGTCTACATCCCACCCCAGGCGGAAGTGAAGAAGGCGCTTGATGAATTGTAACCGCTATAAATAACAATGAAGCAGAATACCCGGAGGCCTTGTTCATCGTGGCCGGGGACTTCAACCAGGCCAACCTCGAGTGTACTGCCGAAATTCCACCAACATATCTCATGTCCCAACAGGGGCCCCAACATCCTTGACCACTGCTACACAAACATCAAGGGCGCCTGATGATCCATCCCCGGACCACACTTCGGAAAATCGGACCACCAGACGGTGCTCCTTCTCCCGGCGTACAAGCAGAAACTTAAGCGAGAGAATCCGGTTCTGAAGGTTGTGCAAATGCTGGTCCGAGGCAACAGAAGAGCTCCGATGCAACTTGCTTGGAGTCAGTGACTGGTCCATATTCAAGAACTCGTCAGTTAACCGAAACGAGTATGCCAGCACCATCACAGACTTCATCAGCAAGTGTGTAGAAGATTGTGTGTCAAGGAAGGTAGTACGTACGTTACCCAACCAGAAACCATGGTGAAGGCCAGGTGTGAGGAGTTCAAGAGAGGCGATCCTGACCTATACAAAAAAATCTAGGTACGACCTTTGCAAAGCCAACAGGGATGCCAAGAGACAATACCCGACTAAGCGAGAATCATGGACTCTCATCGATTGTGGCAAGGCTTAAACAACATAATGAGCTAAAAAATCAAAGCCGAGTAGAATCTTTGGTAACAGCGCACCCCTTCCCGATGAACTCAATTTATTCTATGCTTATTTCGAGCAGGAAACCAACAAACCATTGTCATCTGCCCCAGCAGCCTTCGATACACCCATACCTATCATCACAGCGTCCAAAGTCAGATTGGCCTTCTTGAAAGTGAACCCTCGGAAAGCGATAGGTCCTGACGGGATCCCTGGTCGTGCACCCAGATCTTGCGCGGACCAACTGGCGGGTGTATTCGCGGACATCCTCAACCTCTCCCTACTCTGTTCTGAGGTTCCCACCTGCTTCAAGAAGACCACCATCATACCAGGGCCAAAGAAGAACCAGGCAACGTGCCTCAATGATTACCGTCCGGTGGCCTTGACATCGATCATTATGAAATACTTAGACCACAGCGGGAGTAATGTGTGCAGTTTTACTCCCCTTACCTTAGGAAATGTATTGCCACAGAGGAACAGCAACAAAGTTTCACCAGACTTGTTCCAGGTTTGGCAGGACTGTCCTGTGAAGAGAGATTGGGGAAACTAGGCCTCTTTTCTCTGGGGTTATAAGGAATGACAGTGGATTTCATTGAAACTTACAAAATCCAAAAAGGGATAGACAGGGTAGGTGCAGGTGAGATGTTTCCCCTGGTTGGGGAGTCGAGAATCAGGGGACACAATTTCAAAATAAGGGGGAAGCCACTTAGGACGGGTCCCGGAGGAGACATTTCTTTACTCAGAGGGTTGTGAATCTTTGGAATTCTCTACCCCAGAGGGCTGTGGAAGCTCAGTCACGGAGTGTGTTTAAAACAGAGGCTCACAGATTTATTTTTTTGTTTGTTTAATAAATTTAAGAGTACCCAATTATTCTTTTCCAATTAAGGGGCAGTGTAGTGAGGTCAATTCACCTCAACTGCACATCGTTTTGTGTTGTGGGTCTGAGACCCAAAAGACACGAGGAGAATGTGCAAACTCCACACAAACAGTGACCTGGGGCCAGGATCACACCCAGGTTCTTAGTGCCGTGAGGCAGCAGTGCTAGCCACTGTGCCACCCAACTGACAGATTTCTAAATCCCAATAACGCAAAGGGATATGGGGATAGTGGAGAAAAAGACATTGAAGTGGATGATCAGCCATGATCGTATTGAATGGTGGAGCAGGCTCGACGGGCTGAATGGCCAACTCCTGCGCCGATGATATAAAGATAGGTAAATTGTGAAGAGGACATAAGGAGGTTACAAAGTGATATAGAACAGTTAAGTGAGTGGGATAAGATCTGCCAAATGGAGAATCTTGTTGGAAAATGTGAAATTGTCCATGTTGGCCAGAAGAATAAAAAAGCTTATTATCTAAATGGTGAGAGGTTGCAGAGCTCTGAGATTCAGAGGGATCTGGGTGTCCAAGAGCATGAATCACAAAAGGCGAGTATACAGGTACAACAAGTAATTAGGAAAGCTAATAGAATGTTATTGTTTATTGTGAGGGGAATTGAATACAAAAGTAGGGAGGTTATGCTTCAGTTATACAGGACACTGGTGAGACCACATCTGGAGCACTGTGTACAGTATTGCTCTCATTTAAGGAAGGAAGTAAATGTGTTGGAAGCAGTTCAGAGAAGGTTTACTGGACTCATACCTGGAATTGGAGGCTTGTCTTATGAGGAATGATTGGACAGGCTGGGCTTGTGTCTGATGGAGTTTAGGTGACTTGATTGAACCAGATAAGATCCTGAGGGGCCTTGACAGGGTGGATGTGGAAAGGATGTTTCCTCTTGTGGGAGAATCTAGAAATTGGAGTCACTTTAAAAGCAATAACTTGCCCATTTAAGGCAGATAACTTTTTTCTCTCAGAGGGTCGCGAGTCTTTGGAACTCTCTTCCTCAAAGGGCAGTGGAAGCAGAGTCTTTCATTATTTTTAATGCGGAGCTGGATAGATTCTGGTTAAACAAGGTTATCGGGCGGTCGGCGGGAATGTGGCGTTGAGGTTACAATCAGATCAGCCGGGAACGTATTGAATGGTGGAGCAGGCTCGAGGGACCGAATGGCCTGCTCCTGCTCCTAATTCGTCTGTTATCACAACCTTTATAATAAATTATAGCATTTTCCTTCCTACTGATGCTGTGGTTCCCTGTTTTCTCTCTCCCTCCTTAATAGTGGGGTTACATTTACCACCTTCCAATCTGCAGGAACCATTCCAGAATCTAAAGAATTGTGAAAGATGATCACCAATGTATCCACTATCTTTACAGCCACCTCTTTCAACACTCTGGGATGTAGAGCATCAGCTTATGGGGATTTATTAACTTTCAACCACGTTAATTTCTCCAGTACTACTTTTTCACTAATCTCCTTCAGTTCCTCGTGCTCACTAGTCCGTTGGTTCTCTCGTGTCTTTGGGATAATTTCATGTCCTCCGTGAAGACAGACACACATTGTTTAGTTACTCTGCTATTTCATTGTACCCCATTGTAAACTCTCCTATCTCTGTCTGGAATGGACTCACATTGGTCTTTGCTAATCTTTTACTTTTCACATTCCTATAGGAGCTTTCCTGTCGTTTTTTAATGTTTCTAGCCAGTTTGCTCTCATATTCAATTTTCTCTTTATGAGTTCCTTGATCCTCCTTTGCTGAATTCTCAGACACGTTTCCAATCCTCAGGGTTACACTTATTTTGGCAACTTTATGAGTGAAAAGATCTCTTATTTTATCTTCAAATAACAGCCCAAGATCTGGTTGATTGGAGGTGTCCAAAAATACAATTGTATTGCTAATTATCCACCTTAATTATCTTATATAAAAATGAATCAAAACTTCGATCAAATACAACATCAAATCATAAAGAGAATTAAATGAAAACATAAGAAAATATTAGGAAAGCAATAGATGGTTCAGAATTTCTTAAAGCATGAATACAGAACAAACTTTAATCATGAAAACTTATTCTTAAGAAATTCTTTATCACTGGTCTAACCCTTATTGGTTTCAAATTCTCAGCTGAGGCTTCCTGATTTATTCCAAAAACTCTCTCACTTGGAGCATGATTTGTTATCCAGACATTGGTCATTATTTAAGATTTATTAATGTCTATCAAATTAATTAAATGTCTACATGCTCCCACCATGTGTACCAATCCTATGAAGATAATATGTTCTGCATTAACCTTGCTTGTTGCTCAGGTTTTGCGATATTTGTAAATGTTTCTGTTGCTAAGGCTGCAATACCTTTTCGTTACTAGATGTATTTGTAGAACAATGGTTTATTCGTCACGAGGGCTTTTATGCAACTTTTTGTTAAGCAGTGTTAGATTCTGACACACATTAAGTTACTGTACAGCAATTCTCATATTTTATCTGAAACAATGACTTTGCCTTGTGGATTTTCCATTTTCTGTCCATGTACTGAATTTAAGAATTATACTGCAACAATTCTTAAAGGTACCAATAAATCAGTGAAGCAATAAATCTGTAATCTATCAATGAGCTTCTTCCTTTGACCTAATGGAATCTTTAATTTTTCTTGTTACTGGAGTCCACCAGAGGCAAAGTTGTGAGACCGGCCAGTCCAGCAGAACGAAACCCTCCAACCCTCCCACTTCACCAATGTCAGAATGAACGAAATGCAACCCTGGGTGTAATTGAGAGCAGAAACAATAACAACAGAATCCAACCCCTGTAATCAATTGTGAACTTCTGGTGTCTCAGCAGGTACGAGGAAATACAGAATCCCTTCCCACACTGAGAGGAGGCGAATGGCCTCTCCCCAGTGTGAACTCGTCGGTGAGATGTCAAGCTAGATAATTGATTGAATCCCTTCCCACACTCGGAGCAGCTGAATGGCTTCTTCCCAGTGTGAACTCGCTGGTGTCTCCGCAGTGTGGATGATTCACAGAATCCCTTCCCACACTGAGAGCAGATGAATGGCCTCTCCCTAGTGTGAACCCACTTGTGCCTCTGCAGGCTGGATAATTGAGTGAATCCCTTACCACATTTAGAGCAGGTGAACGGTTTCTCCCCAGTGTGAACTCGGTGATGTCTCTGCAGGGTGGATAAATGTCTGAATCTCGTCCCACACCGAGAGCAGCTGAATGGCCTCTCCCCAGTGTGAATGCGCCAATGAGCTTCCAGTGCAGATGGGGCTTTGAATCTCTTACCACAGTCCTGGAATTTCCACTGTTTCTCCATGTTTTGGGTCTCCTTGTCTCTCCCTAGGTCAGACAATTGAAGCCTTACCCACCCAGAGAACACGTGTACGGTCTCTTCCCTCTGTGAATAGTGCAATGTTTTTTCAGGCTGTGTAACTGGTTAAAACTCTTTCCACAGTCAGTGCTCTGGAACACTCTCACTCGGGTGTGTGTGCGTCTCGGTGCTTTTCCCGTCACACTGATCTTTAAAATCTTTTGAAGCTGACAGATACGACCAGCATTTGTCCTTCTAGGTTCGAAGGCCAATGATATTCAGGGGTCTAGGAATTGAGTGACTGCCAGATCCAGACAACATGTATTAGATTTCTGTCTGTAATTCGTCCTCTTCGAATCTCCTGTTAAAACAGTTTACAAAAGACATCACTGTCAGTACAGGATAGAAATTCAGAACAGACAATTCTAGTTCCTCTGGAACATTCTTTCCACTCATTCCCCAAACGCTGTAAATCTCCATCCCACACACTCGCCCTCCGTGCTCACTCTGCTGTATCTAATATTCACCCTCCCAATTTTCCTGAAGGTGCTGATTCAGACTGATTGACAGATCCATGTTCATGGTTTCCAGTCCTGGACACAGCGACCATAACAAATAGGAGCTGCAGTCGGCCATTTGGCCCATTGAACTTGCTCAACCCTGTAATGAGCCCAATGGCCGATCTAGCTCAGCACCATTTCCCCACACTATTCCCCCATATCCCTTGGTGACTTCTACATCTCGAAACCTATCAATCACGATCTTGAAAATACTTGATGACTGAGGCTCCACAGTCCTCTGGAGTAGAGAATTCCAAAACTTCACCACATCCTCAAGTGAAGAATTCACTCCTCACCTTATCTTTCAGTCCATTTTCCTGCCTGCTCCCCTTAATGCTCAACTCCCTCGTCAATCAGAAATCTGTCTAGTTTCACGGCGCCGAGGACCCAGGTTCGATCCGTGTGGAGTTTGCACAAAATCCCTGTGTCTGCGTGGGTCTCATTCCCACAACCCAAAAATGTGCAGGGTAAGTGGATTGGCCATACTAAATTGGCCCTTAATTGGAAAAAACATGAATTTGGTACTGTAAATTTAAAAAAGATGTTTTGGTGAGGCGGGGGGGGGGGGGGGGGGGGGGGGAATCACAATCAAATCCAATTACTAGCCACATGTACTTTGTGTCATGTTGGGGTCAATGTCCACCCCCTCACTTTTCATCCCAATCCCAGGAGGTTGGAGACTGGGCTCCGGAGAAGTAATGGTGGCCGCAGCTCCCATAATCCCCACATGCTGAAGAAACTGCTCTATCCACCGCACAGGCGAGCGGGTGACCGGAATTGCACATGTCCAAGGGAGAGAGGCCCTCAATTGAAAAAATAGACTGGGCATTTAAATTCAAAAAAATAATTCTGTCTAATTCATCCTTCAATGACCCCCAGACTCCACTGGTTCCTGTGGGGAAAGAATTCCAGAGATTAACAACCCTCTGAGGGAAGAGATGACTGGAAATATATAACGTAGCTACAGTACAATATTACAAAACTAGAAATAATCATAAATGTACTTTACATAACTATAAATAATATATCTGATCTGTACCATATAACAACACTGGACATTTCTCTATCTGATATTAATTTACTATCCCCTTAAATGTCAGCAATCTCTGGGGAAACCAGCCCTTTAATTGTGAACATTAGGAAAGAGACTATCCTTTTAGCCAGACAAATAAATATGTCAAGCTGAGGGAGCAAAGGATGTCACTGTCTTTAAGGGAGAGAGAGACCTGAGCCAACCTTTGCACAGTCTGCACCCTCTCTGGATTCACTTCCTTTCCCTTCAGTTGTTGCAAGTGACCAATTGAAGGTCAGAATGAGAAAATAAATGGAAAGGGGGAGAAAAAAAAGTGTTTTACTCTCAGATGTTGGAGACAGGAGGAAGTTTCTGTTTGTGTGAAGCTCAATAGTCATTCGCACAAAATCCACGCTCTGATTGGCTGGAGAACCAGGGTCCTTCCGGTTCTCCCAGCTTCTCATTAGCCACGTGGTCCGAAGTCCGCCCCTCATTGTCTCCATGAGTGACATTGGCCAATAGGAACTGGATGGACGCTGATCTTCCAGCCAATCAGAGTCTGGGGCCTGTGTCATGGCTGCACGGAGGTTCTTTTACTGTCTGCTCAGCAAAGCTGCTGCTTCTCTCGCTTCACACAGACTGAAATTTCCTCTAACTCCTGTAAGTAAAACACTTTCTTTACTCCCCATTAAATTTATGTTCTCATTCTCACCTTCACATAGTGACTTGTTTAAATCCTCAGTCCCAGATTAAATGTTTCCCAGGCTGCTGTGGGCCGCAACAGAGGAGATTGCAGAGGCTCTGAGAATAATTTTCAAATCTCTGGTCACAGGAGCGGTGCCAGAGGAAGGAGGACAGATAATGTGGTTCCATTATTCAAGAACAGAAGTAGGGTAAATCCAGGAGATTACAGACCAGTGAGTTTAACGTGAGTGGTCAGGAAATAAATATTCTGAGGGACAGAATTAATCTCTGTTGCGGAGGCAAGAATTAATCAAGGATAGTCAGCATGGCTTTGTCAAAGGGAGATTATGTCTTATAAAGACCGACCCAAACAAAGGCTGTAACAGGTTTGTGAGCAGCAGTAGCAGTGCCTCTGGTTCTGCACCAGAACAAGGAGATGGAGCAGAGGCTGTGGACAGGGCACGTTCTGCACAATGTCCTCTGCCAATTTGGAGACTTGGAGTCAGACCTCTACATGCTGCTTGGCAGTGAAGGGGACTGACTGTCTGACAAGCCAGCCAATCCACTCAGCATCTCAATGTACACCCTCATCAGTGCCTCTTAACATCTTCATCTGAGTCCACCCATCGCAGAACCCATCTCTGACTTCACCATCCAATGAACTGGCAAGCAAACTATATTTCACCCTGATCTGGATCCAGGTCCAGTGTTTCACCACAGCTGATCCCAACTCTATTGTGGCTGCTAAGTTTGTGCAGTGTTGTATCTGAGCTGGTGGCAGTGAGGGACAGACCAAATGGCTACCTGTCTTCATGAAGTGCTGAGCTGTTGCTCTCTCTTTTCATCTTTGACCTGCTGTGGCTGAACAGGCAGCATTTTCACGATGGGCCGAAGGGCATCTTTCTGTGCTGTAAAACTCTCTGACTCTTAAAGTTTTGGGTCACTGAAAGCAGGAAATCAGAAGGAGAAATTTGGTTTGAAGGAAGACGGTGGGGGATTGGAAAGGAAGAGATCTACATTGGTCTACATTGTGTGGAGTTTGCTCGTTCTCCCCGCGTCTGCGTGGGTGTCCTCCGGGTGCTCCAGTTTCCTCCCACAGTCCAAAGATGTGCAGGATAGGTGGATTGGCCATGAACAATTGCCCCTTAGTGTCCGAAAGGTCGGTGGGTTTAAGGGGATAGAGAGGGGGAGTGGACCTGGGTAGCATGCTCTATCGGAGGGTCGGTGCAGAAGGATTCTGTGGATTCTATTTCATTTGAATTTTCTGAGGAGGTGACTAAGTGTGCAGTTGATAATATCTTTTGTCACAAGTAAGCTTACATTAACACTGCAATGAAGTTACTGTGAAAATCTCTTAGTCGCCACATTCCGGTGCATGTTTGGGTACACAGAGGGAGAATTCAGAATGGCCAATTTACCTAACAAGCAAGTCTTTCGGGACTTGTGGGAGGAACTCAGAGCACCCGGAAAAACCCACGCAGACGCGGGGAGAACGTGCGGACTCCATACAGACTGACTCAAGCCGGGAATCGAACCTGGAACCATGGAGCAACAGTGCTACCCACTGTGCTTCCGTGCCGCCCACATGTAGCCTATTTAGACTTTAGTAAGGTTTGTGACAAGGTCTCACATGGGGGACTGGTCAAGATGGGATCCAGGGCAAATTGACACCAAAATTGGCTTCCTGGCAGCAGGCAGAGGGAGATGGTCAAAGATTGTCTTTGTGACTGGAAGCCTGTGTCCAGTGGTGTTCCACTGCGATCGGTGTTGGGTTCCATGTTGTTCGGACGTACATCAATGATCTGAATGTGAATGTTGGAGATATGCAGATGACACAAAAATTGGGGGTGTGGGGAATGGTGAGGAACGCCTCAGATTACAGGATGATATGGACGGGCTGGTTAGATGGCAGAACAGTGGCAAATTGAATTTAATCTTGAAAAGTGCAACAGGTCGAATTTGAGTAATTTCTCCTAACTCAGCAACTGGAGCTGTGTATATAGTTAATGTTAAATAAAATAAGTTAAGTTTTGTTTTCTCTACAACTTGGTGTTATACTCTTCATTGTCCCGTATTAAATACCCATATCCCCACACTCCTGCCACTCAACCAATTTCCTAACCGTGTCAATAATTTGCCCTCAACTCCGAGGGCTTCCACCTTAGCGAACAGCCTCTTGTGTGGGACTTTATCAAATGCCTTCTGGGAGTCCGTATAAATGACATCCATAAACATTCCCCTATCCTCTACCTTAGTCACCTCCTCAAAAAATTCAGTAAAATAAGTCAGGCTGGCTGTCCCTGATCGAACAAAGTTTTTCAAAGTGTTCAGTTACCCCATCCCTGATTATACGTTCCAGCAGTTTCCCCACCATAGATGTTCATAATAATCTTTATTAGTCTCAAAAGTAGGCTTACACTAACACTGAGGGACTGAATTCAGACTGTCCGATTCACCTAACAGCTCGTCTTTTGGGGACTTGTGGGAGCACCAGGATAAAACCCACGCAGACACAGGGAGAACGTGCAGACTCCACATAGACAGTGACCTAAGCCAGGAATCGCACCTGGGTCCCTGGGGCTGTGTAGCAACAGTGCTAACCATTGTGCGACCATGTCGTGTTTGGCTAACTGGTCTGTAATTCCCTGTTTTTCCCCTTTCACCCTTCTTAAAAAGTGAATCCCTTCCCACACTAAAAGCAGGTGAATGGCCTCTCCCCAATGTGAACACGTTGGTGTATCCGCACTTCAGAAAGTGCAATTTTCCAATCCAGAGGGACAACTCCTGAATCTAGGAAACTCTGGACAATTATCGTTGGGGCATCTACAATGTGCTCCCCGACTTCCTTTAACAGCCTCGGATGGAAACCGTCAAGTCCTGGGGATTTGTCGCTCTTTAGTTCCATTAGTTTCCTAGTTAGTGATGGTATAGTTATGTTAATTGTATTAAGTCCCTGTCCTCTATCGACTATTAATTTTTTCGGGACTTATGGCAAGTTATCCTCCTTTTCAACTGTAAATACTGAGGCAGAGTAATTGTTCAGTGTGTCTGCCATTCCCCCATTATCACTGACAATAGCTCCACTTTCAGCTTTTACTGGGCCTACATTGCTCTTCACACCCGCTTTCCCTTTATATAAGTAAACATTTCTTCTCATTGATATTGATGTCTCTTGCAAGTTTCCTTTCATAATCCCTTCTAGTCGCTCTTACAAGCTGCTTTGTGACCCTTTGCTGGTCCTTGTACCTATCCTATTCGTCCGGATCTGTCCTGTGTCTTGTATTTTTATGCGCTCTTTCTTTTAGTTTTAAGCTGTCCCTAATCTCTTTATTTGTCCATGGCTGTTTTTTTTTTGTTAAGTGGAGCCTTTTCCTCTCAGGGGTATATACTTGCTCTGTATCTCGTTAAATGTTTCTTTAAATATTCTCCACTGATCCTCAGTTGTTTGACCCATTAACAGATCTCCCCAGTTTACCGAGGACAGTCTCTGTCTCATCCCGTTAACGTCAGCCTTACCCAAGTCTAAAACTCTACTGTCTGTAACGTGCTTTTCACTTTCAAACACTACACTGAATTCATCATGTTGTGATCACAGTTAGGCTACTAATTAAATTGGGCTCATTACTCATAACTAAATCAAATATTGCCCGTCCCCTTGTTACATCTGGAACATATTGCTGCAGGAGACTATCCCTGACCCCATTCCAGAAATTCACTCCCTTTCTGACAGGTGCTTGTCTGCCTCTCCCAATCTGTGTGTCAGTTATAATCCCCCATTAATACTCCTCTGCCTTTGCTACACACTTGCCTAATTTCTGCCTTTATACAATCTAGCACCTGAGAGCTAACCAGACGGTCGATACACAACACCCATTACAGTTTGAGATTTTTTTTGTTCCTCAGTTCCACCCATGTGGGGCGGGATTCTCCGTCCCAGCAGCCGGCCAATGGGGTTTCCCGTTGAGGGCACCCCCATGCCGTTGGGAGGTCCGTTGGCGTGAGCGCGCTGCCAGCGAAGCGGAAGATCCCGCCGACAGAGAATCCATGGTCTCCGCTGGATCCTTCCCCTCATTATATCCTCCACAGCAGACACCATCTCCCTGGCGCCACACTCACCTGGAGCATCTCGACAACAAGGACTCCGACATCAGACTCCTATTCATTGACTACAGCTTCAAATTCCGAGGTGTGCACATCACCAACAATCTGTCCTGGTCTACCCACGTCAGCACGACCAAGAAAGCACAACAGCGCCTATACTTTTTCAGGAAACTAAGGAAATTTGGCATGTCCACATTGACCCTTACCAACTTTTACAGATGCACCATAGAAGGTATCCCACCTGGCAGCATCACAGCCTGGTACAGCAACTGCTCGGTCCAAGACTGTAAGAAATGACAGAGAGTCGTGAACACGCCCAGTCCATCACGCGATCCCGCCTCCCATCCATTGACTCTGTCGACACCTCCCGCTGCTTTGGGATAGAGGGCAGCATAATCAAAGACCCCTCCCACCCAGCTTGTTCACACTTCCAACTTCTTCCATCGGGCAGGAGATACAAAAGTCTGAGAACACGTCCAAAGACGTGATAAATTGCCCTTAGTGACCAAAAAGATTAGGAGGTGTTATTGCGTTATGGGGATAGGGTGGAAGTGAGGGCTTAAGTGGGTCGGTGCAGACTCGATGGGCTGAATGGCCTCCTTCTGCACTATGTTCTAACAGATTCGAAAACATCTTCTCCGCTGTTACCAGACTCCTAATCGACCCTCTTATGGACTGACCTGATCTCTTCACACACCACCTCCACTGAGTAGTGCTACACTCCTGTATGCTTCACCCGATGCCTGTGTCTATGTATTTACATTGTGTATTGATGTTTGCCCTGTGTGTTCTCATGTATGGAATGATCTGTCTGAACTGTACGCAGAACAATACTTTTCACTGTATCTCGATACACGTGACAATAAACAAATCCAATCCTCACCATTGAAGTGATAGTATTTCTAATCAGTAAGGCTACTCCACCCCCTCTGTCATATTCTCTGTCCCTCCTGTAAACTTTATAACCGGTATATTTGTCCAGTCCAGACTGTCCTGCTACTTGTTTTTGGAACTGTATTGAGTTCCCCTGAGGCCTTCCCCTCCCCCTCCATTTATTAGTTTAAAGTCCTTCTGACCTCCCTATTTATCCTTTCCACGAGGACACTGGTCCCAGATCGGTTCAGGTGGAGACCGTCCCAACGGTACAGATCCCTCCTGTCCCAATACTGATGCCAGTACCCCATGAAATGGAACCCCTCTTTCCTGCACCACTCCTTTAGCCACGTGTTTACTTCCCTAATTTTCTCATCCCTCTGCCAATTTGCACGTGGCTCAGGGAATAATCCAGAGATTATAATCCTTGGGACCTGTTCTTTAATTCTGTTCCTAGTTCCTGATATTCCCAAACAGGCCCTCTTTCCTAGTCTTGCCGATATTGTTTGTCCCAATGTGGACCACAACAACAGGATCCTCCCCCTCCCTCTCCAATATCCTTTCAAGCCGGTTAGAGATGCCCCTCACCCTTGCGCCGGGCAGGCAACATACCATGTGGGACTCTCGGTCCTGCTTCCAAAGAATGTTATCAGTTCCCTTAATTATAGAATCCCCGACAACTACCACTTCCTCCCCCCACTTGAATGGCCTCCTGTACCAGGGTGCAGTGGTCAGCTAGCTCATCCTTCCTACAGTCTCTGCTCCGATACCCTGCCCCTCCGAGTCCGCTCCCTGGAGATGAGTTATTGGGGAATGAGAGGAAGGAATGTTCCCTAGACACTAGAATTCTCTGTTCTGAATTTCTATCCTGTACTGAGTGTTGACTTTTGTAAACTCCTTTTACAGATATTACAAGAGAGGAATTACAGACAGAAATCTCAATTGTCACGTCTCGGTCCCACAGAGTAACTCGATACCTTGGGATCTGAGTATCATCGGCCTTTGAATCTGGAAGGAGAAATGTTTGCCCAATCTGTCAGCATCAGAACATTTTAAATATCAATGTGACTGGAAAAGCACCGAGACACACACACCCGAGTGAGAGTGTTCCAGAGCACTGACTGTGGAAAGAGCTTTAAACAGTTACACAGTCTGAAAAACATCACACCATTCACAGCGGGGAGAGACCGTACACGTGTTCTGTGTGTGGACGAAGCTTCAACTGATCGTCCAACCTGAAGAGACTCGAGGAGACCCAAAACATGGAGAAACCGTGGAAATGTGGGGACTGTGGGATGGGATACAGATCTCCATCAGAGCTGGAAACTCATCGACGCAGTCACACTGGGGAGAGACCATTCACCTGCTCTCAGTGTGTGAAGGGGTTCTCTGAGTTATCCACCCTGAAGAGACACCAGCGCGTTCACACTGGGGAGAAGCCGTTCACCTGCTCTCAGTGTAGGAAGGGATTCACTGAGTTATCCAGCCTGAAGATACACCAGCGAGTTCACACTGCGGAGAAGCCGTTCACCTGCTCTCAGTGTGAGAAGGGATTCACAACTTCATCGAGCCTGCTGACGCACCAGCGAATTCACACTGGGGAGAGGCCGTTCACCTGTTCTCAATGTGAGAAGGGATTCACTACTTTATTGAGCCTGCAGAGACACCAGCAAGTTCACACTGAGGAGAGGCCGTTCACCTGCTCTCCGTGTAAGAAGGGATTCACTACTTCATCGAGCCTGAAGAGACACCAGCGAGTTCACACTGAGGAGAGGCCGTTCACCTGCTCTCAGTGTGAGAATAGATTCACTACTTTAAAGAGCCTGGGGATACATCAGCGAGTTCACACCAGGGAGAGGCCGTTTACCTGCACTGTGTGTGGTAAGGGATTCACTCAGTTATCCAACCTGAAGTCACACCAGCGAGTTCACACTGGGGAGAGGCCATTCACCTGCTCTCAGTGTGGGAAGGGATTCGCCCAGTTATTCAACCTGCAGAGACACCAGCGAGTTCACACTGGGGAGAAGGCGTTAACCTGCTCGTAGTGAGAGAAGGGATTCAGATATCCATACACCCTGCAGGAACACGAGTGAGTTCACACCTGGAAGAGGCCATTCCCCTGCTCTGAGCAGGGGAGACATTCAATGATCCGTCCCAACTATGGAGACACTAGCGAGTTAATTCTGGGGAGAGACCATTCATCTGCTCTCAATGTGGGGAGGGGTTTGTGATTCATCACACCTGTTGTGACTCCAACAAGTTCACAAATTACAGATGTTGGCTCCATTGTCATTGTTTCTGCTCTCCCTGACATCCAGGACTGCATTTTGTTCATTCTGACATCTGGTGAATGGTGATGATTGGAGGGTTTCTTTCTGCTGGACTGGCCGGTCTAACACCTCTGCCTCCGGTGGGCTGACCATTTTTGAGCCTCGTTGCGATTACCTGGTTCCAAGTTTGACGAGGAGCACAGAATGAAAAGGTGTTTGCACGTTGGAAGATATTTAGTTCCCAAAGCAGCCACGTTGCCATTAAGATGGGCTATGGTGGTTACAGGGTTCTTTTGCCTAATTTATCTGGGTGTTTCACACTGAAGGAAACTGTCACGGTATGAGGGGCAAGTTGTCTGGGGTAGATTGGGAAATTACAATAAACATATCACTGAAAGTGGCAACGCAGGTGGATAAGGAACTAGGAAGCTGCTTCTCTCTTAGTGAGAGAAGGGATTCAGATATCCATACACCCTGCAGGAACCCTAGCGAGTTCACACCTGGAAGAAGCCACTCACCTGCTCTGAGCAGGGGAGACATTCAATGATCCGTCCCAACTATGGAGACACGAGCGAGTTAATTATGGGGAGAGACCATTCATCTGCTCTCACTGTGGGGAGGGGCATGCTTGTCTTCATTGGTCAGGGCATTGAGTATAAAAATTGGCCATTCATGCTGCAGCTGTACAGAACCTTAGTTAGGCCACACGTGGAGTATTGCCTACAATTCTGGTCACCACATTACCAAAAAGATGTGGAGGCTTTGGAGAGGGTACAGAGGAGGTTTACCAGAATGTTGCCTGGCCTGGAGGATATTAGCTGTCAGGGGAGGTTGGATAAACTCGGATTGTTTTCACTAGAGCAACGGAGGTTGAGGGACGACCTGATAAAAGTTCACAAAATTATGAGTGGCATGGACAGAGTGGATAGTCAGAAGCTTTTTGCCAGGGTGGAAAAGTCAATTACCGGGTGACATAGGATTAGGTGCGTGGGGCAAAGTTTAGAGAAGACGTGCGAGGGACGTTTTTTACACCGAGGTGGTGAGTGCCTGGAACTCGCTGCCGGAGGAGGTGGTAGAAGCAGGTACGATAGTGACGTTTAAGAGGCATCTTGACGAATACATGAATAGGATGGGAATATACGGATACAGACCCTTAAAGCACAGAAGGTTTTAGTTTAGACAGACATCATGATCCGAGCAGGCTTGGTGGGCTGAAGGGCCTGTTCCTGTGCTGTACTGTCCTTTGTTCTTTGTATGACGATGGACAATAGACAGGCAACCACTCGCATTTTATTTACATAAAATATAGATTCCTTTCAGAAGCAAAAATTAAACAGCAAAAATGAAGCTATCGTGGCTAACAAGAAAAGTTAAAGATTCCATTAGATCAATGGAGGAGGCAATATAGTAGTGAGCCTGAGGATTGGGAACTTGTTTTAAAAGTTCAGCAAAGGAGGAACAGGAAACTGAGAAAGAGAAAATAGAATATGAGAGCAAACTGGGGAGAACTGGAAAAGCTCCTGTAGGAATGTGAAAAGGAAAAGATTAGCAAAGACCAATGTGGGCCTATTCCAGACCGAGACAGGAGAGTTTATAATGGGGAATAAGGAAATGGCAGAGAAACTAAACAATGTGTGTCTGTCTTCATGGAGGAAGATACAGAAATTGTCCTAAAAGCACCAGAGAACCAAGGGACTAGTGAGCACGAGGAACTGAAAGAGTATTAGTATTAGTGAAAAAGTAGCACTGGAGAAAGTAATGGGATTGAAAGTTAATAAATCCCCAAAAGCTGATACTCTACATCCCAGAGTGTTGAAAGAGGCGGCTGGAGAGATGGTGGATACATTGGTGGTCATCTTTAAAATTCTATGGATTCTGGAAGGTGGTAAATGTAACCCCACTATTTAAGGAGGGCGAGAAAACGGGAAACCACAGACCCATTAGCCTGACATCAGTAGGAGGGTAAAATGCTACATTCTATTATAAAGGATGTGCTAACATACAAATTAGCAGCAGGAGTAGGCCACTCGGCCCCTCGAGCCTGCTCCTCCATTCAATAAGTTCCCGGCTGATCTGATTGAAACCTCAACTCCACAGAGGCCCCTTAGAAAATAAATGTTGGGAGATGGTAATATTCTTTATTATAATAATAATCTTATTATTATTGCCACAAGTAGGCTTACAATAACACTGCAATGAAGTTACTGTGAAAATCCCCTTGTTGCCACATACTGGCACCTGTTCGGGTACACTGAGGGAGAATTCAAAATGTCCAATTCACCTAACAGCACATCTTTCGGGACTTGTGGGAGGAAACCGGAGCACCCGGAGGAAACCCACGCAGACACAGCGAGAATGTGCAGATTACTCACAGACAATGACTCAAGTCGTGAATCAAACGTCGGTTCCTGGTGATGTGAGCAACGGTGCTAACCATTGTGCTACTGTGCTGCTTGTAGTTTCTACACACTGCTGCCACTGGGTATTAATGGTGGAGATGGTGAATGGGGTGCTGATCATGTGCCTACTTTATCTTGTATAAAACAAACTCTCCGATTTGAATAAGACTGTCTGATAATTAAGCACTTTAAAGAATTGATTAAAACCTCAAATTTAAATAATCCAGTCCATTTGAAAAAAAGATCTGCTCTTCAAAGATATATTGGTACAAAGTACATAAGATCTTTGTCGTTGAATTGAATACCTTGACTCCTCACACGAACACCTGGCTGACAAGAGGCACCGATTGGACAACAGCTGGAAACAATGAGCTGAAATGTTTTTCTGGGAGTGAAACTGTTTCACTTTAACCCGGAATCGACTATGTGAGAGTTAAAGGCAATACCAGGCTAAATTACATTGAATATACAACATCGAAACAGCCCAACCAATCCATGCCAGTGTTTAGACTTCACTTGAGCCTCCTCTCATGCGTTCCCATCTGACTCTATCAGTGCAGCCGTCTGTTCATTTCTCCCTCATGTTCATCCAGCTTCCCCATAAATATATCGATGTTATTCACCTCCACCAATCCCTGTGGTAGCGAGTTCCACATTCCCACCACTCTCTGGGGAAGAAATTTCTCTTGAATTCCTGATTAGATTATCACATTGATAGCCTCTAGTTTTTCTCTTACCCTTACAAGTGAAAACATTCTCCATGTGTATCAAAATCTTTCATAATTTACAGCCCTCCATTAGCCCCAAAGCTTTGTATTGTGAAGAGAGCAGTGACCCGGCCTATTCATTGTCTCCTGATAGGTTTAACCTCTCACAATAAAAATCTGAAGACAAAAATGCTTTGTTCGCACTTGAGCTCAGCGCAGTGAGAGCAGGGATGGAGTTACAAGGGAGCCTGAGAAAAGCAGATGCACTGAGAATGGGTGGGCTGGTCTGATCTGTGTGAATAAGCTGGTTAATCAGACTGTTCATGATCGGGGACTTGGTGTTCAGGGTAGTGGAGGAGGCCAAGCGTCAGTCTTCAATAACACAGTAATTTGATCCTGGTGAGCAAGCGGGTGACTTTTGAGGCGATGAGTATTGTGGCGGATAAAGGGGGATGGTGAGTGGTAGGCTGCAGGGGGCCCGGGTGTTGCTGGTGAATGGAAATGCCCCGAATTGGGACGATGCAGGGTTCATGAAGCGCATGCTGAGCCGGATCCCGATAATCTGATAATGGTGGGGGGGGACTTCAATACGGTACTAGACCCAGCACTGGATCAATCTAGGTCGAGGTCGGGCAAGAGGCCAGCTGCAGCCAAGGTTCTGAGGGGGTTGATGGATCAGATGGGGGGAGTGGACCCGTGGAGGTTTGCCAGGCCAGCGGCTAGAGAGTCCTCCTTCTTTTCTCATGTGCACAAGGCCTATTCACGGATAGACTTCCTCATGGTGAGTAGGGCATTGATCCCAAGAGTAGAGGGGACGGAGTACTCGGCAATAGCGATTCCGGACCACGCCCCGCACTGGGTGGAGCTGGAGTTGGGGGAGGAGAGGGGCAGGCGCCCGCTGTGGCGCATGTGATTGCTGGCAGATGAGGAGGTCTGTGGGCGGGTCTGAGCGTGCATTCAAAGGTACATCGAGGCCAATGATAATGGGGAGGTATCGGTGAGTGTGGTCTGGGAGGCGCTGAAGGCGGTGATCAGGGGAGAGCTAATCTCAATCAGGACTCGCAGGGAGAAGAGGGAGAGAATGGAGAGGGGGAGATTGGTGAGGGAGAAACGGAGGATGGATAGGAGATACGCGGAATCGCCTGAAGAGGGGCTGCTGAAGGAGGGCCGGAGCCTCCAAACGGAGTTTGATTTGCTGACTACGGGGAAAGCTGAGGCCCAGTGGAGGATGGTGCAGTGGCAGCGTACGAGTATGGGGAGAAGGCGAGTCGGATGCTGGCGCATCAGCTACATAGCAAGGAGGCGGTGAGGGAGATTGGAGGAATCAGGGACAGAGGGGGGAACACGGTGAGGAGTCCGGCCAAAATAAATGAGGTCTTTAGGGATTTCTACGGGAACCTGTACAAGTCAGAACCCCCGGGGGGCAGGGGGGGGGGGGGGGGGGTGGGGGGGGATGCGATGGTTCCTGGACCAATTGAGGTTCCCGAGGGTGGAGGAGGGACAGGTCGAAGGTTTGGGGGCCCCGGTCGGGATGGAGGAGCTGGTTAAGGGGTTGGGGAGTATGCAGGCTGCCAAGGCCCTGGGGCCGGATGGGTTCCCGGTCGAGTTCTATGGGAAGTTTGTGGAACTGTTGGGTCTGTTGCTGGTGAGAACCTTCAACGAGGCGAAGGAAGAAGGGATTCTTCCCCCGACAGTGTCTCGGGCACTGATCTCACTTATCCTCAAGCGGGACAAGGACCCGCTGCAGTGTGGCTCGTATAGGCCAATTTCGCTCCTCAATGTGGACTCTAAGTTGCTGCCGAAGGTCCTGGCCACCAGGATTGAGGATTGTGTCCCGTGAGTGATACACAAGGACCAGACGGGGTTTGTGAAGGGCAGGCAATTAAATGCAAATGTGCGGAGGCTCCTGATTGTGATCATGATGCCCTCGGAGGAGGGGAGGGGGCGGAAGTGGTGGTGGCAATGGATGTGGAGAAGGCCTTTGATCGGGTGGAGTGGGAGTACCTGTGGGAAGTGCTGGGTAGGTTTGGGTTCGGGGAGGGGTTCATAAGGTGGGTCAAATTGTTGTACCAGGCCCCGGTACAGAGCGCATCGACAAATCAGCTGTGGTCAGAGTACTTTAGACTGTACTGCGGGACGAGACCGGGGTGCCCCCTGCCCCCCCTGCTGTTTGTCCTGGCGATTGAGCCGCTTGCCATGGTGCTGAGGTAGTCTAGAAACTGGAGAGGGTTGGTCCGGGGAGGGGAAGAGCATCGGATCTCATTATATGCAGATGACTGCTTTTGTATATCGCAGATCCAGTGGAGGGGATTGCAGAGGTCATGCAGACCCTTAAGGAGTTTGGAGACTTCTCAGGATACAAGCTCAACGTTGGGAAGAACGAGCTCTTTGTGGTGCATGCGAGGGGTCAGGAGAAGAGGTTGGAGGAGCTGCCGCTCAAGAGTGTGGAGAGGAGTTTCCAGTATTTGGGTATCCAGGTGGCCAAGAGTTGGGGGGTCCTGCATAAGCTCAACTTGGTGCGGTTGGTGGACAAGGTGGGGGAGGACGTTAAGAGATGGGACGTGTTGCCACTCTCCCTGGCGGGCAAGGTGCAGTCCGTTAAGATGACGCCCCTCCCTAGGTACTTGGTCATGTTCCAGTGCCTGCCTATTCTCAATCCTAAGGCCTTTTTCAAGCGAGTGAGCAGGAGCATTATGGGATATGTGTGGGCAAGTAAGACCCCGAGGGTTAAGAGACTGTTCTTGGAGCCCAGCCGCGAGGGGGGGGTGGGCTGGCGCCGCCGAATTTGTGTAGCTACTACTGGGAAGCTAATGTGGCAATGATTCGGAAATGGGTAATGGAGGGGGAGGAGGCGGCATGGAAAAGACTAGAGGTGGTGTCATGTGTAGGTACTAGCCTGGAGGCACTGGTGACGGCACCGTTGCCGTTACATTCGACGCAGTACACCACGAGCCCGGTGGTGGAGACGACATTGAGGATCTGGGGGCAGTGGAGACGGCACAGGGGGGAGATGGGGGCCTCAATCTGGGCCCCGATACGGAACAACCACAGTCCAAAGATGTGCAGGTTAGGTGGATTGGCCATGCTAAATTGCCCTTCGTGTCCAAAATTGCCCATAGTGTTGGGTGGGGTTGCTGGGTTATGGGGATGGAGTGGAGGTGTGGGCCTTGGGTGGGTTGCTCTTTCCGAGGGCCGGTGCAGACTCGATGGGCCGAATGGCCTCCTTCTGCACTGTAAATTCTATGAAATCTATGAAACCATAGGTTTGCACCGGGCAGGATGGATGGCGGATTCCAAAGTTGGCATCGGGCGGGAATCAAAAGGATGGGGGACCTATTCATTGATGGGACTTTTGCCAGTCTGAGGGCACTGGAGGAGAAATTTGGGTTACCCCCGGGAAATGCCTTCAGGTATATGCAGGTTAGGGTGTTTGTGAGGAGGCAGGTAGGGGAATTCCCACTGCTGCCTGCCTGGAGGATCCAAGACAGGGTGATTTTGGGCGTGTGGGTCGGAGAGGGTAAGGTCTGGGCGATATACCAGGAGCTGCAGGAAGCGGAGGAAGCCTCGGTGGAGGAGCTGAAGGGCAAGTGGGAGGAGAAGCTGGGCGAGGAGCTCGCTGAGGGCCTGTGGGCTGACGCCCTGGGCAGGGTTAATTCCTCCTTGTCTTGCGCCAGGCTCAGCCTGATCCAGTTTAAAGTGGTACGCAGGGCGCATATGATTGGGGCGAGGATGTGTACGTTTTTTTGGGTAGAGGACAGGTGTGTGAGGTTCTCGGAGAGCCCAGCAAACCACGGCCATATGTTCTGGGCGTGCCCGGCGCTGGAGGGGCTTCGCAAAGGCTATGTCCAAGGTCTTTGATACTCGGGTAAAACCGAGCTGGGGGATAGCAATATTTGAGGTGTCAGACGAGCCGGGAGTACAGGAGCCGAAAGAGTCCGTAGTTCTGGCCTTTGCCTCTTTGGTAGCCCGGAGAAGGATCTTACTAATGTGGAGGGACGCGAAGCCCCCAAGCCTGGAGGCTTGGATCAATGACATGGCGAGGTTTCTCAGGTTGGAGAAGATAAAGTTTGCCTTGCGAGGGTCTGTGTAAGGCTCTCCAGACGGAGGCAACCGTTTCTAGACTTTCTCACGGAACAGTAGGTTTTGGTTTATGTAAGGGGCGTTTGCCCCATTTTTGTTCTTAATTTGTTAAATCGTTCAAGGGTTAGAGGATTAAGATGCTTTGTTTGTTGGCGTATTGTCCTGTTTATTTCTCTTTTGTATATTTTCTTTCCTTAATGGAGTGTTTTGTAAAAATTATTGAAAAACTTTGAATAAACATATTTTTTAAAAAATAAATAAATAACACAGTAATTTGCATTTATACAGCACATTTAATGCAATTAAATTTCCCAAGGTGTTTCAAAGGGACATTGTAAATCCAGGTTTCACAAATGATTTGATAAAATTGTCCAAGCTCATGATCATGTGACAGAAAATACTGCTTCTCCCTGTCTCTGCCTCCACACACTCCTCCCTATTGACTGTAACACTAATTCATCCCAATTCTCCTCCCCTGAAGATGCTGACTCTCGAGTTCAGTTTCACTCTCACCTATTGCCCTCCCCAATATGTCTAAATCGTTACACCTTAAGTTAACGGCAGCACGGTAGCACAAGTAGATAGCACTGTGGCTTCACAGCGCCAGGGTCCCAGGTTCGATTCCCTGCTGGGTCACTGTCTGTGTGGAGTCTGCACGTTCTCCCCGTGTCTGCGTGGGTTTCCTCCGGGTGCTCCGGTTTCCTCCTACAGTCCAAAGACGTGCAGGTTAGGTGGATTGGCCATGATAAAATTGCCCTTAGTGACCAAAAAGGTTAGAAGGGGTTAGTGGGTTACGGGGATGGGGTGGAAGTGAGGGCTTAAGTGGGTCGGTGCAGACTCGATGGGCCAAATGGCCTCCTTCTGCACTCTATGTTCTATGTTAACAAAACATTGTGCTAAGGGGCATCACAAAAAAATCCAGTGACTACCCACATGTACTCTGTGCTCTCCACTCCCTCTTTTCATCCCAGTCCCAGACGTTTGTAGACTGGGCTCCGGGTGGGTAATGGCGGCTGAATCTCCCATAGTCCCCAGCGCCGGGCAAACCACTCCATCCACCGTGGAGGGGGCATATCGAGAGGAGAAGAGGCGCATGCGCGGTGGTGATTATTCCCTCAGGTAAAATGAGCATCAATGACCACGTGACACCCGTTGCCCATTGTCTTCAGGCAGGCGGCCAGCAACCAATGGAAAGATTGGAGGTCCGGAAGGACTCTAGTCCTCCAGCTATTGAGAGCGGGGGATTTGTCTGGATGACATTTGAGCTTCACAAAGACTGAAGCTCCATCCTGTGCCCAAGATCTGTGCGTATAACACTTTATTTTCTCCACTTTTCCATTTCTTTTCTCATTCTGGCCTTCAATAGGTCACTTGCAGCAACGTTATATTCCAGAAGAGACAATGCTGGAAAATCTCAGGTGTGGCAGCGACTGTAAGGAGAGAAAATAGCTGACATTTAGAGTCCAGATGACCCTTTGTCAAAGCTAAAAGGCTTAGAAAGTGGGAGATATTTATACTGTAGTGTGAGGGAATGAAAGATGAGTCATAGTCGCAGAAACAAAGGAAAAAGAGTGCTAATAGCTACAGAAACCAAGGGGAAAGAGTGCTAATAGCTACAGAAACCAAGGGGAAAGAGTGCTAATGATAGTCCCCAGAGAGAATAAAAGATGTGAAAGGTCAAACAGCCGAGAAACTAAAATCAGAGGGTAAGGTGTGACAGATATAGATGTGGGGAGAAGGGGGACATGGATGGGAGAGAGGTAAAATGAGAGAAAGGGGGAAGCAAAGGGGAGAAAAGGTAAGGAAAGAGAATAAGATTGGGGGGGAAATATATATGAAGAAAGAAATAAAAGGTAAATGACAGTTTAAATGAGATGGAATGAAAACGAAAAGGGTCGAGGTGGGTAGAGCTAATCATCTGAAGTTGTTGAATTTGATGTTCAGACTGGAAGGCATGTCTAACCGAAAGATGAGATGCTGCTCCTCCAATATGCGTTGAGCTTCTCTGGAACATCGTAGCAGGCCAAGGACAGACATGTGGGCATGGGAGCAGGGTCTTGTGTTAAAATGGTGAGCAATGGGAAGGTCAGGGTCCTGAATGCACACAGACCGAAGGTGCTCAGCAAAGCGATCACCCACTCTACGTTTGGTCTCTCCGACATAGAGGAGACGACATTGGGAGCAGTGAATGCAATTAACCAAATTGAAAGGGGTGCAAGTGAAACACTGCTTAACTTGGAATGAGTGTTTTGGGCCTGGGATGTTAAGCATGGAAGAGGTAAAGGGGCAGATGTTACACCTGTGATTGCATGAGAAGGTGCCATGGGTGATGGGAGAGGTGTTAGATATGATGGAGGAGTGGACTAGACTATCCTGAAGGGAACGGTCTCTGCGGAATGCTGACAGCGGGTGGAAGGAAAGATGTGTTTGGTGGTGGCATCACGCTGGAGTTGGCGAAAATGGTGGAGGATTGTGCTTTGCATATGGAGGCTGGTGGGATGAAATGTGAGAACGAGGGTGACTCTATCCTTGTTCTGGGAGTGGCGGGGCGAGGGTAGTGGCGCGGGAGATGGACCGCATGTTGTTGAGGGCCCTGTCCACAACTGGAGGTGGGAAATCACAGTTTTTTTTTTTAATTAAATATTTTATTGAAAATTTTTGGTCAACCAACACAGTACATTGTGCATCCTTTACACAATATTATAACAACACAAATAACAATGACCTATTTTATAAACAAAAAATGAATAAATAATAAATAACAAAAATGAAAACTAGCCCTAATTGGCAACTGCCTTGTCACAAGTAACACTCTCCAAAAATATAATTTAACAGTCCAATATATAATTATCTGTAGCAACGACCTATACATACTATACAGTATATATTAACAACCCTGAGAGTCCTTCTGGTTCCTCCTCCCCCCCCCCCCCCCCCCCCCCCGATCCTGGGCTGCTGCTGCTGCCTTCTTTTTCCCATTCCGTCTATCTTTCTGCGAGGTATTCGACGAACGGTTGCCACCGCCTGGTGAACCCTTGAGCCGACCCCCTTAGGACGAACTTAATCCGCTCTAGCTTTATAAACCCCGCCATGTCATTTATCCAGGTCTCCACCCCCGGGGGCTTGGCTTCTTTCCACATTAGCAATATCCTGCGCCGGGCAAAGGCCAAAACATCGGCCTCTCTCGCCTCCTGCACTCCCGGCTCTTGTGCAACCCCAAATATAGCCAACCCCCAGCTTGGTTCGACCCGGACTCCTACTACTTTTGAAAGCACCTTTGTCACCCCCATCCAAAACCCCTGTAGTGCCGGGCATGACCAAAACATATGGGTATGATTCGCTGGGCTTCTCGAGCACCTCGCACACCTATCCTCCACCCCAAAAACTTTACTGAGCCGTGCTCCAGTCATATGTGCCCTGTGTAATACCTTAAACTGAATCAGGCTTAGCCTGGCACACGAGGACGACGAGTTTACCCTGCTTAGGGCATCTGCCCACAGCCCCTCCTCGATCTCCTCCCCCAGCTCTTCTTCCCATTTCCCTTTTAGTTCATCTACCATAGTCTCCCCTTCGTCCCTCATTTCCCTATATAGATCTGACACCTTACCATCCCCCACCCATGTCTTTGAGATCACTCTGTCCTGCACCTCTTGTGTCGGGAGCTGCGGGAATTCCCTCACCTGTTGCCTCGCAAAAGCCCTCAGTTGCATATACCTGAATGCATTCCCTTGGGGCAACCCATATTTCTCGGTCAGCGCTCCCAGACTCGCGAACTTCCCATCCACAAACAGATCTTTCAGTTGCGTTATTCCTGCTCTTTGCCACATTCCATATCCCCCATCCATTCCCCCCGGGGCAAACCTATGGTTGTTTCTTATCGGGGACCCCCCCAAGGCTCCAGTCTTTCCCCTATGCCGCCTCCACTGTCCCCAAATCTTCAGTGTAGCCACCACCACCGGGCTTGTGGTGTAGTTCCTCGGTGAGAACGGCAATGGGGCTGTCACCATAGCCTGTAGGCTAGTCCCCCTACAGGACGCCCTCTCTAATCTCTTCCACGCCGCTCCCTCCTCCTCTCCCATCCACTTACTCACCATTGAAATATTAGCGGCCCAATAATACTCACTTAGGCTCGGTAGTGCCAGCCCCCCCCTATCCCTGCTACGCTGTAAGAATCCCTTCCTCACTCTCGGGGTCTTCCCGGCCCACACAAAACCCATGATGCTTTTTTCAATCCTTTTAAAAAAAGCCTTCGTGATCACCACCGGGAGGCACTGAAACACAAAGAGGAATCTCGGGAGGACCACCATCTTAACCGCCTGCACCCTCCCTGCCATTGACAGGGATACCATATCCCATCTCTTGAAATCCTCCTCCATCTGTTCCACCAACCGCGTTAAATTTAACCTATGCAATGTGCCCCAATTCTTAGCTATCTGGATCCCCAGGTAACGAAAGTCCCTTGTTACCTTCCTCAACGGTAGGTCCTCTATTTCTCTACTCTGCTCCCCTGGATGCACCACAAACAACTCACTTTTCCCCATGTTCAATTTATACCCTGAAAAATCCCCAAACTCCCCAAGTATCCGCATTATTTCTGGCATCCCCTCCGCCGGGTCCGCCACGTACAGTAGCAAATCGTCCGCATGCAAAGATACCCGGTGCTCTTCTCCTCCCCTAAGTACTCCCCTCCACTTCTTGGAACCCCTCAACGCTATCGCCAGGGGCTCAATCGCCAGTGCAAACAATAATGGGGACAGAGGGCATCCCTGCCTTGTCCCTCTATGGAGCCGAAAATATGCAGATCCCCGTCCATTCGTGACCACGCTCGCCACTGGGGCCCTATACAACAGCTGCACCCATCTAACATACCCCTCTCCAAAACCAAATCTCCTCAACACCTCCCACAAATAATCCCACTCCACTCTATCAAATGCTTTCTCGGCATCCATCGCCACTACTATCTCCGTTTCTCCCTCTGGTGGGGCCATCATCATTACCCCTAACAACCTCCGTATATTCGTGTTCAGCTGTCTCCCCTTCACAAACCCAGTTTGGTCCTCGTGGACCACCCCCGGGACACATTCCTCTATTCTCATTGCCATTACCTTGGCCAGGACCTTGGCATCTACATTTAGGAGGGAAATAGGTCTATAGGACCCGCATTGTAACGGGTCCTTTTCCTTCTTTAAGAGAAGCGATATCGTTGCTTCAGACATAGTCGGGGCCAGTTGTCCCCTTTCCTTTGCCTCATTAAAGGTCCTCGTCAGTACCGGGGCGAGCAAGTCCACATATTTTCTATAGAATTCGACTGGGAATCCATCCGGTCCCGGGGCCTTTCCCGCCTGCATGCTCCTAATTCCTTTCACCACTTCTTCTACCTCGATCTGTGCTCCCAGTCCCACCCTTTCCTGCTCTTCCACCTTGGGAAATTCCAGCCGATCCAAGAAGCCCATCATTCTCTCCCTCCCATCCGGGGGTTGAGCTTCATATAATTTTTTATAAAATGTCTTGAACACTCCATTCACTCTCTCCGCTCCCCGCTCCATCTCTCCTTCCTCATCCCTCACTCCCCCTATTTCCCTCGCTGCTCCCCTTTTCCTCAATTGGTGTGCCAGCAACCTGCTCGCCTTCTCCCCATATTCGTACTGTACACCCTGTGCCTTCCTCCATTGTGCCTCTGCAGTGCCTGTAGTCAGCAAGTCAAATTCTACATGTAGCCTTTGCCTTTCCCTGTACAGTCCCTCCTCCGGTGCTTCCACATATTGTCTGTCCACCCTCAAAAGTTCTTGCAGCAACCGCTCCCGTTCCTTACTCTCCTGCTTCCCTTTATGTGCCCTTATTGATATCAGCTCCCCTCTAACCACCGCCTTCAACGCCTCCCAGACCACTCCCACCTGGACCTCCCCATTATCATTGAGTTCCAAGTACTTTTCAATGCACCCCCTCACCCTTAGACACACACCCTCATCTGCCATTAGTCCCATGTCCATTCTCCAGGGTGGGCGCCCTCCTGTTTCCTCCCCTATCTCCAAGTCCACCCAGTGTGGAGCGTGATCCGAAATGGCTATAGCCGTATACTCTGTTCCCCTCACCTTCGGGATCAATGCCCTACCCAGCACAAGAAAGTCTATTCGCGAGTAGACTTTATGGACATAGGAGAAAAACGAGAATTCCTTACTCCTAGGTCTGCTAAATCTCCACGGGTCTACACCTCCCATCTGCTCCATAAAATCTTTAAGTACCTTGGCTGCTGCCGGCCTCCTTCCAGTCCTGGACTTCGACCTATCCAGCCCTGGTTCCAACACCGTATTAAAATCTCCCCCCATTATCAGCTTTCCCATCTCTAGGTCCGGAATGCGTCCTAGCATCCGCCTCATAAAATTGGCATCATCCCAGTTCGGGGCATATACGTTTACCAAAACCACCGTCTCCCCCTGTAGTTTGCCACTCACCATCACGTATCTGCCCCCGTTATCCGCCACTATAGTCTTTGCCTCGAACATTACCCGCTTCCCCACTAATATAGCCACCCCCCTGTTTTTCGCATCTAGCCCCGAATGGAACACCTGCCCCACCCATCCTTTGCGTAGCCTAACCTGGTCTATCAGTTTCAGGTGCGTTTCCTGTAACATAACCACATCTGCCTTAAGTTTCTTAAGGTGTGCGAGTACCCGTGCCCTCTTTATCGGCCCGTTCAGCCCTCTCACGTTCCACGTGATCAGCCGAGTTGGGGGGCTTCCTACCCCCCCCCCCCCCCTTGTCGATTAGCCATCACCTTTTTCCAGCTCCTCACCCGGTTCCCACGCAGCTGTATCTCCCCCAGGCGGTGCGCCCCCGCCCATCCTCTCCCATGCCAGCTCCCCCCTCTCCCCAGCAGCAGCAACCCAGTAATTCCCCCCTCCTACCCCCCCCCGCTAGATCCCCCGCTAGCGTAATTACTCCCCCCATGTTGCTCCCAGAAGTCAGCAAACTCTGGCTGACCTCGGCTTCCCCCCGTGACCTCGGCTCGCACCGTGCGACGCCCCCTCCTTCCTGCTTCTCTATTCCCGCCATGATTATCATAGCGCGGGAACCAAGCCCGCGCTTCTCCCTTGGCCCCGCCCCCAATGGCCAACGCCCCATCTCCTCCACCTCCCCTCCTCCCCCCATCACCACCTGTGGGAGAGAGAAAAGTTACCACATCGCAGGATTAGTACATAAAACCCCTCTTTGCCCCCCACATTCGCCCCACCACTTTGTTCGAACGTTCTTTTTAATAACCCGCTCATTCCAGTTTTTCTTCCACAATAAAAGTCCACGCTTCATCCGCCGTCTCAAAGTAGTGGTGCCTCCCTCGATATGTGACCCACAGTCTTGCCGGTTGCAGCATTCCAAATTTTATCTTCTTTTTATGAAGCACCGCCTTGGCCCAATTAAAGCTCGCCCTCCTTCTCGCCACCTCCGCACTCCAGTCTTGATAAACGCGGATCACCGCGTTCTCCCATTTACTGCTCCGAGTTTTCTTCGCCCATCTAAGGATCATTTCTCTATCCTTAAAACGGAGGAATCTCACCACTATGGCTCTGGGAATTTCTGCTCTCGGTCCTCGCGCCATCACTCGGTATGCTCCCTCCACCTCCAACGGACCCGCCGGGGCCTCCGCTCCCATTAACGAGTACAGCATCGTGCTCACATATGCCCCGACGTCCGCTCCCTCCACACCTTCAGGAAGACCAAGAATTCTCAGGTTGTTCCTCCTTGCGTTGTTTTCCAGTGCCTCCAACCTTTCCACACATCGTTTCTGATGTGCCTCCTGCGTCTCCGTCTTCACCACCAGGCCCTGTATATCGTCCTCATTCTCGGCTGCCTTTGCCTTCACGACCCGAAGCTCCCGCTCCTGGGTCTTTTGTTCCTCCTTTAGCCCTTCGATCGCCTGTAGTATCGGGGCCAACAGCTCTTTCTTCATTTCCTTTTTGATCTCTTCCACACAGCATTTCAAGAACTCTTGTTGTTCAGGGCCCCATGTTAAACTGCCACCTTCCGACGCCATCTTGGTTTTTGCTTGCCTTCCTTGCCGCTGTTCTAAAGGATCCACTGCAATCTGGCCACTCTCTCCTCCTTTTTCCATCCGTATCCAGGGGGGATTCCCTTCTGGTTTACCGCACAGTGTTTTTAGCCGTCAAAATTGCCGTTGGGGCTCCTATCAAGAGCCCAAAAGTCCGTTTCACAGGGAGCTGCCGAAACGTGCGACTCAGCTGGTCATCGCCGCACCCGGAAGTCCTATGATTATTTCTTATCGGGGACCACACTGAGGCTCCCGTCATTCCCCTATGCCGTCTCCACTGCCCCCAAATTTTCACTGTTGCCTCCACCACTGGACTTGTGGTGTATTTCTTCGGGGACAACGGCGCCGTCGCCAGTGCTTGTAGGCTGGTTCCTTTGCAGGACGCCATCTCCAATCTCTTCCACGCCGCTCCCTCCCCTTCTCCCATCCACTTACACACCAATGAGATGTTGGCGGCCCAATAGTACTCACTTAAGCTCAGTAGTGCCAGTCCCCCCCTATCCCTGCTACGCTGCAAAAACCCCTCCTCACTCTCGGGGTCTTCCCAGCCCACACAAAACTCATAACACTTTTCTCGATTTTCTTGAAAAAAGCCTTCGTGACCATCACCGGGAGGCACTGAAACACAAAAAGGAATCTCGGGAGGACTACCATTTTGACCGCCTGCACCCTACCCACCAGTGACAGGGGCACCATGTCCCATCTCTTAAAATCCTCCTCCATCTGTTCCACCATTCGTGCTAGATTAAGCCTATGTAGGGTTCCCCAACTCGTGGCTATCTGAATCCCTAAGTACCGGAAATCTCTTGCTACCTTCCTCAGCGGTAGATCATCTATTCCCCTGCTCTGCTCCCCCGAATGCACCACAAACAACTCACTCTTCCCCATATTCAATTTATACCCCGAGAATTCCCCAAACTCCCTGAGTGTCCGCATTATCTCTGGCATCCCCTCCACCGGGTCCGCAACATACAGCAATAAGTCATCTGCATACAATGATACCCGGTGTTCTTCTCCTCCCCTGAGTACACCTCTCCGCTTCCTGGAGCCCCTCAGTGCTATGGCCAGGGGCTCAATTGCCAATGCAAACAGTAACGGAGACAGGGGACACCCCTGCCTCGTCCCTCTGTAAAGACGGAAGTAGTCAGACCTCTGCCTGTTCGTGACCATACTTGCCACCGGGGCCCTATATAGCAGTTGTACCCATTCAATAAACCCTTCTCCAAAGCCAAATCTCCTCAACACTTCCCACAGATAATCCCACTCCACTCTGTCGAATGCTTTCTCGGCGTCCATCGCCACCACTATCTCCGCCTCCCCCTCTGGTGGGGGCATCATCATCACCCCTAGTAGCCTCCGTATGTTCGTGTTCAGCTGTCTCCCCTGAACAAACCCAGTTTGATCCTCGTGGACCACCCCCGGGACACAATCCTCTATCCTCGTCGCCATCACCTTGGCCAGGAGCTTCGCATCTACATTCAAAAGAGAAATGGGCCTGTAGGACCCACACTGCAGCGGGTCTTTTTCCTTCTTCAAAAGTAGCGATATCCTCACCTCCGACATGGTCGGGGGCAACTTCCCCCTTTCCCTGGCCTCATTAAAGGTTCTCGTCAAGAGCGGGGCCAGTAGGCCCATATATTTCCTATAGAATTCCACCGGGAACCCATCCGGTCCCGGGGCCTTCCCCGCCTGCATGCTCCCAATCCCCTTTACCACCTCCTCCATCTCAATCTGTGCTCCCAGTCCCGCCCTCTCCTGCTCCTCCACCTTTGGGAATTCCAGCTGATCCAGGAAACACATCATTCCCTCCTTCCCTTCCGGGGGCTGAGCCTTATACAACCTCTCATAGAATGTCTTGAACACCCCGTTTACTCTCTCCGCTCCCCGTTCCATCTCTCCCTCCTCATCTCTCACCCCACCTATCTCCCTCGCCGCTCCCCTCTTCCTCAATTGGTGGGCCAGTAGCTGACTCGCCTTCTCTCCATACTCATACTGTACACCCTGTGCCCTCCTCTACTGTGCCTCCGCCTTACCCGTGGTCAGCAGGTCAAATTCCACATGTAACCTTTGTCTTTCCCTGTACAGTCCCTCCTCCGGTGCCTCTGCATATTGCCTGTCCACCCTCAGAAGTTCTCTCAACAATCGCTCCCTTTCTTTACCCTCTTGCTTCCCTGTATGTGCCCTTATGGATATCAGTTCCCCTCTGACCACCGCCTTCAACGCCTCCCAGGCCACTCCCACCTGAACCTCTCCGTTGTCATTAAGCTCCAAGTACCTTTCGATACACCCCCTCACCCTTAGACATACCCCACATCCGCCAATAAGCCCATATCCATTCTCCAGAGTGGGTGCTGTTCTTTTTCCTCTCCTACCTCCAGATCTACCCAATGCGGAGCGTGGTCCGAAATGGCTATGGCCGTATACTCCGTCCCTGTCACCTTCGGAATCAGTGCCCTTCCCAAGACAAAATCGTCTATCCGTGAATATACCTTGTGAACATGGGAGAAAAATGAGATCTCCTTACTCCTAGGCCTAATAAATCTCCAGGGGTCTACTCCTCCCATCTGCTCCATGAAGTCCTTGAGCACCCTGGCCGCTGCCGGCCTCCTCCCAGTCCTGGACCTCGACCGGTCCAGCCCTGGATCAAGCACCGTTTTGAAGTCCCCCCCCATTACCAACTTTCCCACCTCCAGGTCCGGGATACGCCCCAACATACGCCTCATAAAGTTTGCATCATCCCAGTTCGGGGCGTATACGTTCACCAGAACCACCGCCTCCCCTTGCAATCTGCCACTCACCATCACATATCTACCCCCACTATCCGCCACTATGGTCTTTGCCTCAAACAGTACCCGTTTCCCCACTAGGATAGCCACCCCCCTATTCTTTGCATCTAAACCCGAATGAAACACCTGCCCCACCCATCCTTTACGTAGTCTGACCTGGTCTATCAGTTTCAAGTGCGTCTCCTGCAACATAACCACATCTGCCTTTAATTTCTTTAGGTGTGCGAGTACCCGTGCCCTTTTAATCGACCCGTTCAGCCCTCTCACGTTCCACGTGATCAGCCGGGTTGGGGGGCTCTTTACCCCCCCTTGTCGACTAGCCATCCCCTTTTTTAACCCAGCTCCTCACCCGGTTCCCACGTACCTGTATATCCCACTGACGGTGCCCCCACCCCCCGTCTCGACCACCCCGTCCCATAACAGCTCCCCCTTCTCCTTAGCAGCAGCAACCCAGTTAACTCCCCCCCTCCACTAGATCCCCCTCTAGCGTAGTTGCACCCCCCATGTTGATCCCAGAAGTCATCGAACTCTGGCTGACCTCGGCTTCCCCCTTTGCCCTCGGCCCCTCACTGTGCGAGGCCCCCTCCTTCCTGCGTCCCTGTTCCCGCCACAATTATCATAACGCGGGAGCAAAGCCCGCGTTTCCCACTCAGCCACGCCCCTAATGGCGCATTTCCCTTCTCCTTCCCCTTTCCTTCCCACCGGCGCCCACAGTTCCTCATGCTCCCCCCTCCCCCCCAACGAGGGGGAGAGAAAAGTTACAGGGTCGAAGGATTAACAAATTGAGAAAATCATCCCCCCCTTCCCCTTCCTCGTCCCACATAATCACTCCACCACTTTATCCCAGAAGCTCTTTCTCTCGCCAGACTATTCCAGCTTCTCGTCCACAATGAATGTCCACGCCTCTTCTGCCGTCTCAAAGTAGTGGTGCTTCCCTTGGTGTGTGACCCACAGTCTCGCCGGTTGCAACCTTCTTTTTGTGAAGCACCGCCTTAGCCCGATTGAAACTTGCACCAAAACATCTTTTAATTTAAAGTACCTAATTCATGTTTTTTCCAATTAAGGGCCAATTTAGTATGGCCAATCCTCTTACCCTGCACATATTTGGGTTGTGGGAATGAGGTCCACGCAGACACGGGGATTTTGTGCAAACTCCACACGGAGCGAACCTGGGTGCTCAGCGCCGTGAAACTAGACAGATTTCTGATTGACGAGGCAGTTGAGCGTCATGGGGAGCAGGTCGGAAAATGGACTGAAAGATAAGATGAGGAGTGAATTCTTCACTTGAGGATGTGGTGAAGTTTTGGAATTCTCTACTCCAGAAGACTGTGGAGCCTCAGTCATCAAGTATTTTCAAGATCGTGATTGATAAGTTTCGAGATGTTGAAGTCACCAAGGGATATGGGGGATAGTGTGGAGAAATGGTGCTGAGGTAGATCGGCCATTGGGCTCATTACAGGGTTGAGCAAGTTCAATGGGCCAAATGGCTGACTGCAGCTCCTATTTGTTATGGTCGCTGTGTCCAGGACTGGAAACCATGAACATGGATCTGTCAATCAGTCTGAATCAGCACCTTCAGGAAAATTGGGAGGGTCAATATTAGATACAGCAGAGTGAGAATGGAGGGAGAGTGTGTGGGATGGAGATTTACAGCTTTTGGGGAATGAGTGGAAAGAATGTTCCAGAGGAACTAGAATTGTCTGTTCTGAATTTCTATCCTGTACTGACAGTGATGTATTTTGTAAATTGTTTTAACAGGAGATTCGAAGAGGACGAATTACAGACAGAAATCTAAAACATGTTGTCTGGATCTGACAGTCACTCAATTCCTTGGTACCTGAATATCATTTGCCTTCGAATCGAGAAGGACAAATGCTGGTCTTATCTGTCAGCTTCAAAAGATTTTAAAAGATCAGTGTGACTGGAAAAGCACCGAGACACACACGCCCGAGTGAGAGTGTTCCAGAGCACTGACTGTGGAAAGAGCTTTAACCAGTTACACAGCCTGAAAAAACATCGCACTATTCACAGCAGGAAGAGACCATTCACGTGTTCTCTGTGTGGGTAAGGCTTCAATTGCCTGACCTAGGGAGAGACAAGGAGACCCAAAACATGGAGAAACAGTAGAAATGCCGGAACTGTGGTAAGGGATTCAAAGCCCCATCTGCACTGGAAGCTCATTGGCACATTCACACTGGGGAGAGGCCATTCAGCTGTTCTCGGTGTGGGAAGAGATTCAGACATTTATCCACCCTGCAGAGACATCACCGAGTTCACACTGGGCAGAAACCGTTCACCTGCTCTAAATGTGGGAAGGGATTCACTCAATTATCCAGCCTGTAGAGGCACAAGTGGGTTCACAGTTGGGAGAGGCCATTCATCTGCTCTCTGTGTGGGAAGGGATTCTGTGAATCATCCACACTGCGGAGACACCAGCGAGTTCACACTGGGGAGAGGCCGTTCACCTGCTCTCAGTGTGGGAAGGGATTCGGTGTTTCCTCGTACCTGCTGAGACACCAACAAGTTCACAATTGATTACAGGGGTTGGATTCTGTTGTTATTGTTTCTGCTCTCAATTACACCCAGGACTGCATTTCGTTCATTCTGACATTGGTGAAGTGGGAGGGTCGGAGGGCTTCTTTCTGCTGGACTGGCCGGTCTCACGACTTTGCCTCCAATGGACTCCAGTAACGAGAAAAATTAAAGATTCCATTAGGTCAAAGGAAGAGGCTCATTGATCGATTACAGATTTATTGCTTCACTGATTTATTGGTACCTTGAAGAATCGATGCAGTATAATTCTGAAATTCAGTATACATACAGACAGAAAATGGAATATCCACAAGGCAAAGTCAATGTTTCAGATAAAATATGAGTATTGCTGTACAGCAACTTAATATGTGTCAGAATCTAACACTGCTTCACGAAAAGTTGCATAAAAGCCCTCGTAACGAATAAACCATTGTTCTACAAATACATCTAGTAACGAAAAAGTATTGCAGCCTTAGCAACAGAAACATTTACAAATATCGCAAAACCTTAGCAACAAGCAAGGTTAATGCAGAACACCTTATCTTCAGAGGATTGGTACACATGGCGGGAGCATGTAGACATTTAATTAATTTGATTGGTCATTACTTAAGATTTATTAATGTCTATGTCTGGATAACAAATCATGCTCCAAGTGGCAGAGAGTTTTTTGAATAGATCAGGAAGCCTCAGCTGAGAATTTGAAACCAATAAGGGGTTAGACCATTGATAAAAAAAATTTAAGAATAAGTTTTCATGATTAAAGTTTGTTCTGTATTCATGCTTTAAGAAATTCTGAACCATCTATTGATTTCCTAATATTGTCTTATGTTTTCGTTTCATTCTCTTTATGATTTGATGTTTTATTTGATCTAAGTTTTGATTCATTTTTAGTAAGAGAATCAAGGTGGATAATTAGCAATAAAATTGTATTTTTGGACACCTCCGATCAACCAGATCTTGGGCTGTTATTTGAAGATATAATAAGAGATCTTTTCACTCATAAAGTTGCCAAAATAAGTGTAACCCTGATGATTGGAAACTTGTCTTAGAATTCAGCAAAGGAAGATCAAGGAACTCATCAAGAGAAAATTGAATATGAGAGAAAACTGGCTAGAAACATTTTAAAAAATGACAGGAAAAGCTCCTATAAGAATGTGAAAAGGAAAAGATTAGCAAGGACCAATATGGGTCCATTCCAGGCAGAGATAGGAGAGTTTACAATGGGGTACAATGAAATGGCAGAGAAACTAAACAATGTGTGTCTGTCTTCATGGAGGACATGAAATTGTCCCAAAGATGCGAGAGAACCAACGGACTAGTGAGCACGAGGAACTGAAGGAGATTAATATTAGTGAAAAAGTAGTACTGGAGAAATTAATGTGGTTGAAAGTTAATAAATCCCCAAAAGCTGCTGCTCTACATCCCAGAGTGTTGAAAGAGGCGGCTGTAGAGATAGTGGATACATTGGTGATCATCTTTCAAAATTCTATAGATTCTGGAATAGTCCCTGCAGATTGGAAGGTGGTAAATGGTGGTAACTATTTAAGGAGAGAGAGAGAAAACGGGGAACCACAGACCCATGAGCCTTGCATCAGTAGGAGGGAAAATGCTATAATTTATTATAAAGGTTGTGATAACAGACGAATTAGGAGCAGGAGCAGGCCACTCGGCCCCTCAAGCTCCACCATTCAATACATTCCCGGCTGATTTGATTGTCACCTCAACTCCACATTCCCGCCGACCCCCCGATAACCTTGTTTAACCAGAATCTATCCAGCTCCGCATTAAAAATATTCAAAGACTCTGTTCCACTGCCCTTTGAGGAAGAGAGTTCCAAAGACTCACGACCCTCGGAGAGAAAAAAGTTGTCCTCTGCCTTAAATGTGCAAGTTATTACTTTTAAAGTGACTCCAATTTCTAGATTCTCCCACAAGAGGAAACAACCTTTCCACATCCACCCTGTCAAGGCCCCTCAGGGTCTTATACGCTTCAATCAAGTCACCTAAACTCCATCGGACACAAGCCCAGCCTGTCCAATCATTCCTCATAAGACCAGCCTCCAATCCAGGTATGAGTCCAGTAAACCTTCTCTGAACTGCTTCCAACACATTTACATCATTCCTGAAATGAGAGCAATACTGTCCACTGTGCTCCAGATGTGGTCTCACCAATGTCCTGTATAACTGAAGCATAACCTCCCTACTTTTGTATTCAATTCTCCTCACAATAAACAATAACATTCTATTAGCTTTCCTAATTACTTGCTGTACCTGTATACTTGCCTTTTGTGATTCATGCTCTTGGACTCCCAGATCCCTCTGAATCTCAGAGCTCTGCAATCTCTCACCATTTCGATAAGAAGCTTTTTTATTCTTCTGGCCAACATGGACAATTACACATTTTCCCACAAGATTCTCCATTTGGCAGATCTTATCCCACTCACTTAACTGATCTGTATCACTTTGTAACCTCTTTATGTCCTCTTCACAATTTACTTTCCCACCTATCTTTATATAATCGGCGCAGGAGTGTCCCCTGGTTCTAGACTCCCCAACCAGGGGAAACATCTCACCTGCATCTTCCCTGTCTATCCCTTTTTGGATTTTGTAAGTTTCAATGAAATCCCCTGTCATTCCCTGAAACTCCAAAGAAAAGAGGCCTAGTTTCCCCAATCTCCTTTCATAGGACAGTCCTGCCAAACCCGGAACAAGTCTGGTGAAACTTTGCTGCTGTTCCTCTGTGGCAATACCTTTCCTAAGGTCAGGGGAGTAAAACTGCACACATTACTCCAGCTGTGGTCTAAGCATTTCATAATGATCGATGTCAAGGCCATCGAATGGTATTCATTGAGGCACGTTGCCTGGTTCTTCTTTGGCACCGGTATGATGGTGGTCTTCTTGAAGCAGGTGGGAACCTCAGAACGGAGTAGGGAGAGGTTGAGGATGTCCGCGAACACACCCGCCAGTTGGTCCACCTAGGATCTGAGTGCACGACCATGGATCCCGTCAGGACCTGTCGCTTTCCGAGGGTTTACTTTCAAGAAGGCCAATCTGACTTTGGACGCTGTGATGATAGGTATGGGTGTGTCGAAGGCTGCTGGGGCAGATGACAACGGTTTGTTGGTTTCCTGTTCGAAATAAGCATAGAATAAATTGAGTTCATCGGGACGGGGTGCGCTGTTACCAAAGATTCTACTCGGCTTTGATTTTTTAGCCCATGATGTTGTTTAAGCCTTGCCACAATCGATGAGAGTCCATGATTCTAGCTTAGTCGGGTATTGTCTCTTGGCATCCCTGTTGGCTTTGCGAAGGTCGTAGCTAGATTTTTTTTGTAAAGGTCAGGATCGCCTCTCTTGAACTCCTCACACCTGGCCTTTAGCAGGGAGTGAATCTGCCGATTAAACCACGGTTTCTGGTTGGGTAACGTACGTACTACCTTCTTTGACACACAATCTTCTACACACTTGCTGATGAAGTCTGTGGTGGTGCTGGCATACCCGTTTAGGTTAGTTGCTGTGTTCTTGAATATGGACCAGTCACTGACTCCAAGAAAGTTGTGTCGGAGCTCTTCTGTTGCCTCAGACCAGCATTTGCACAACCTTCTTAACCGGATTCTCTCGCTTAATTTACTGCTTGTATGCCGGGAGAAGGAGTACCATCTTGTGGTCCGATTTTCCAAAGTGCAGTCAGGATGGATCATCAGGCGCCCTTGATGTTTCTGTAGCAGTAGTCAAGGATGTTGGGGTCCCTGTCGGGACAGGAGATGTGTTGGTGGAATTTTGGCAGTCCACTCTGGAGGTTGGCCTGGTTGAAGTCCCCGGCCACGATGAACAAGGCCTCTGGGTATTCTGCTTCATTGTTATTTATAGCGGTTACAATTCATCAAGCGCCTTCTTCACTTCCGCCTGGGGTGGGATGTAGACCGCCGTGATGATGGCAGAAGTGAACTCCATGGAAGGTAGTATGGACGGCACTTCACAGTCGGGTATTCCAGATCGGGAAGCAGGAGTTCGCCAGGGTCGCCACGTCCGAGCATCAGGAGGTGTTGACGAGGAGGCAAACCCCTCCACCCACTCTAGGTTCAGTCCTGGATGCGATTAACAGCAGAAGCTAACCCGACATCACTCGTGAACCCTTTGGTGTCTCAGCATGTTGGACGACTGAGTGAATCCCTCCCCACAGTGAGAGCAGGTGAATGGCTTCTTTCCAGTGTGGACTCGTTGGTGTGTCAACAGGGCAGATGAATCACTCAATCTCCTCCCACAATCAGAGCAGGTGAATGAAGTGTGAACTCGCTGGTGTCTCCGCAGTGTGGATGATGTTTGAAACCTCTTTGTGCAGTGAGAGCAGCTGAACAGTTTCTCCTCAGTGCAAATGCGTTGGTGTTCCATCAGTACCCGAGAGCTTTTAAACCCACTCCCACAGTCGGAGCATTTAAAGGGTCTTTCATTGGTGTGAGTGACATTGTGGCTCAGGAAGTGATGACCGAGTGAATCTTTTCCCAGTCGGAGAGGTGAACAGGCTCTCCCCGGTGTGAGCTTGCTCGTGTTTCATCAGGTTGGAGAAGGTTCTAAAGCTCTTTGTGCAGTGTGGATGCGCTGGTGGGACATCAGTCGCTGTGAGCTTTTGAAACCCCTCCTACAGTCAGAGCATTTAAAGGGCCTGCTCTTGGTGTGAGTGACATAATGGCTCAGCAGGTTGGATAATTGAGTGAATCCCTTATCACACACAGAGCAGATGAACGGCTTCTCCCCGGTGTGAACTCGCTGGTGTGCCTGCAGGTTGGATAACCGAGTGAATCCCTTATCACACACAGTGCAGGTGAATGGCCTTTCCCCAGTGTGAACTCGCTGGTGTCTCTGCAGGCTGGATAACTGAGTGAATTCCTTCCCACAGTCAGAGCAGGTGAACGGCCTCTCCCCAGTGTGAACTCGTTCATGTCTCCGCAAGTTGCCAATGTCAGTGAATCCCTTTTCACACTGGGAGCAGGGAAAAGGCCTCTCTCCAGTGTGACTGCGTTGATGCCTTTCCAGCTCGTGCGGGGTTATGAATCCCTTCCCACACACAGAGCAGGTGAATGGTCTCTCTCCAGTGTGACTGCGTTGATGCCTTTCCAGTCCGTATGGGCCTTTGAATCCCTTCCCACAATCCTCACATTTCCATGGTTTCTCCATGGTCCGGATGATCACATTGGATGATCAGTTGAAGCCTCGTCCACACACACAACACGTACACAGTCTCTCCCTGATGTGAATGGTGTAGTATTTTTTCAGATCGTGTAACTGGTTAAAGCTCTTTCCACAGTCAGTGCTCTGTAACAGTCTCACATGGGAGTGTGTGTGTGTGTGTGTGTGTCCCAGTGCTTTTCCAGACACACCGATGTTTAAAATCTCTTGAAGCAGTTAGAATGGACAAACATTTCTCCTTCTAGATTCAAAGGTCGATGATATTCGGTTCCCAGTTCTTGACGTGATATTTAGTTTGAGATATCCACCTCAAACTCCTCTCGTTCTAACTTCCTGTAAAAAGATTTTACAAAAATCATCACCGTCAGTACAGGATAGAAATTCAGAACAGACAATTCTAGTTTCTGTCGAACATTGTTAGCTCTCTCTTTTTCCCTCAAATGCTCTAAATCTCGATTCCACACACTCTCCCTCCAGTCTCACTCTGCTGTATCTAATATTCACCCTCCCAATTCTCCTGAAGGCACTGAACCAGGCTGATTGACAGATCAAAGCTCACTGCTTCCTGTCCTGGACACAGAGGCTGCCAGACAGATCTCTGTCTCTGTTACTGGACGAAAAATGTGTGTAATATATAGACTGGATTCACTTCCTTTCTCCCAAATTCTTATGAAGGTGCTGATTGATGCTGATCAACAAATCTAAACTCATTACAACCTGTGCAAGAGAAGAAACTCTCCATCTAAGTATATTTACTGATTAGAGATGGGGTGATTCTGAGGAAGAATTTTATTTCGTTATGGAGTGGTCATGATCAGGAACCCACTGCCCACAAGGGTTGTGGAAGTCGAGATCATCAATAATTCAAAATTAAATATGAAGAAAATAAGCATTCAGGTGAAGAGGAATATCGAGGGGGAATGGGACTGACTGGATTGTTGTACAGAGAGTCAGCATTGACCCAAGTTCCCAAATGGATTCCGTCAGTGCTGCAATGACTGTATGACTGGAAATATATGTAGGTACAGTACTATATTACAAAACTAGAACTAATAATACATGTATTTTAGTGGAGAACCATCAATAATATATCTAACACATTCCATATAACACTAGATATATCTCTGTCCAATGTAAAATGTTTAAAAATGCATTTACGGGGCGTGGACGTCGATGATGAGGCCAGCATTTATTGCCCATCCATAGTTGCCCTTCACAAGGTGGTGATGAGTTGCCTTCTTGAACCGCTGCAGTCCTTGAGTTGTAGGTACATCCCCTGTGCTGTTAGGGAGGGAGTTCCAGGATGTCACCCCAGCAACAATGAAGGAACAGCGATATATTTCCAAGTCCGTCTGGTAAGTGACTTGGAGGTGAACCTCCAGGTGGTGGGGTTCCCAGGTATCTGCTGCTCTTGTCCTTCTAGATAGTAGTGGTTGTGGGTTTGGAAGGTGCTGTCGGAGGAACCTTGGTGAGTTACTGCAGTGCATATTGTCGATGCTATACACGGCTGCCACTGTTCGTCGGTGGTGGAGGGTCTGAATATTCGTGGAATGAGGAGCAGTAAAGCAGGCTGCTTTGTTCTGGATGGTGTAGAGCAGCATCTTGAGTGTTGTTGGAGCTGCACTCAACCAGGCAAGTGTTGATTATCCTATTACACGCCTGACTTGTGCCTTGTATATGGTGAACAGGCTTTGGGGGTCAGGAGGTGCATTACTCGCTGTAGTCTTTGACCTGCCCTGGTGGTCACCATATTAATATCTGGCCAATGGTAATCCTCAGGATGTTGGTTGTGGAGGATTCAGCGATGGTAATGCCACTGAATGTCAAGGGGCGGTGGTAAGATCCTCCTTTGCAGGAGATGGTCATTGCCTGGCACGTGTATGACAAATGTAACTTGCCACTTATCAGCCCACATCTGGATACTGTGCAGGATATGCTGCATTTGGACATGGACTGCTTCATTATCTGAGGAGTCACGAATGGTGCTGAACATTGTGCAGTCATCCACAAACATCACCACTTCTCACCTTATGATGAAAGGAGGTCACTGATGAAGCAGCTAAAGATGGTTGGGCCGAGGAGTGTGCCCTGAGGAACTGGAGCCGAGATGATTGACCTCCAACCACCACAACCATCTTCCTTTGTGCCAGGTATGACTCCAACCAACGGGGAGTTTTCCCCGATTCCCATTGACTCCAGTTTAGCTGGGGCTCCTTGATGCCATGCTCGGTCAAATGCTGCCTTGATGCCAAGGGCAGTTACTCTCACCTCACCTCTGGCAGTCAGGTTTTTTGTCTATGATTGAACCAAGGCTGTAATGAGGTCAGGAGCTGAGTGGCCCTGGTGGGACCCAAACTGAGTGTCCGTGAGCAGGTTTTGCTGAGTGAGTACAACTTGATGGCACTGTTAATGACTCCTTGCATCACTTTGCTGATGATGGAGAGTATTCCGACAGAGTATTCCGACAGGGAAGTAATTGGTTGGGTTGGATTTGTCCTGTTTACTGACCCCTTAAATGTCAGCCATCTCCTGGGGAAACCAGCCCTTTAAATGTGAACATTAGGAAAGAGACCATCATTTTAGCCAGACAAATAAATGTGTCAAGCTGAGGGAGCAAAGGATGTCAATGTCTTTCAGACAGCCAGAGAGAGGGAACTGGGCCAAGCTTTGCAGAGTCTGCACCCTCCCTGGATTCACTTCCTTTCCCTTCAGTTGCTGCAAGTCACCAATTGAAGGTCAGAATGAGACAATAAATGGAAACAGGGAGAAAAGAAAGTGTTTTACTCACAGATGTTGGAGACAGGGAGAAGTTTTAGTCTGTGTGAAGCTCAAGCTCATTCAGGGTTCGAGGAACAACAGCTTTGCTCGGCAGAAACCTCCATGTCCAGCTTCCGCATTGATACAATGGGGGAGCTGATTGGTAGAGGAGCAAAATCCTTCCGGTCCTCCTATTGGTCAACACCTCAGCGGTAAGGTCAGCGGAAGTGATCGCCCCTGCACATGCGCAGCTTCCCCCTCCCTTAGACATGCGGAGTCCCGGATTAAAGAGGGGGAGGGGGAGTTTACAAACGGCCGGCACTATCAGCCGGTTGCCTGGAAACCTTTTCTGGAGGATATGTGGGGGAAGGGGAACAATGGGTGGGGGCGGTACTTCCGCGTCTACGTGCTGGGCAGTGACGTCACCGCGGAGCGGATTTATTCCGATTGGTTGATTTAGAGGACGAGCTCCTTTGTGATGTCATAATGTGGAGGTTGGACAATGAGTTTCAAACTAAAACGTCCTCCTCTGGGCAACATCTGGGAGCAAATCAATATCTCCTTTAATTAGAGAGAGGAGCAGAGTTAGGCCATTTGGCCCATCGAGTATAACCCTTCAACCCGATTAAAAATCTGTCCAACTCCTCCCTAAATGTACTCACTGTCCCAGCTCCACCACACTCTGGGGTAGTGAATTCCACAGATTCACAGCCCTTGGGAGAAGCAGTTTCTCCTCAACTCTTTAGAATTTGCTACCTCTTTTTAAAAGATAATCTATATTGTCACAAGTAGGCTTATATTAACACTGCAATGAAGTTGTGAAAATGAAAATCGCTTATTGTCACAAGTAGGCTTCAAATGAAGTTACTGTGAAAAGCCCCGAGACGCCACATTCCGGCGCCTGTTCGGGGAGGCTGGTACGGGTTTCACAGTTACTGTGAAAAGCCCCTAGTCGCCACATTTTGGCACCTGTTCGGGCACACAGAGGGAGAATTCAGAATGTCCAAATTATCGAACAGCACGTCTATCGGGGCTTATGGGAGGAAACCGAAGCACCCGGTGGAATCATAGAATTTACAGTTCAGAAGGAGGGCATTCAGCCCATCGAGTCTGCACCAGCCCTTGGAAAGAGCACCCCACCCCAGCCCACGCATCCATCCCATCCCCGTAACCCACCTAACCTTTTTGGACACTAAGGGCAATTTATCATGGCTAATCCACCGTTTATCATGGCTAATCCACGTAACCTGCACATCTTTGGACTGTGGGAGGAAACCGGAGCATCCGTACAAAACCTACGCAGACACGGGGAGAATGTGCAGACTCCACACAGCCAGTGACCCAAGCCGTATTCGAACCTGGGACCCTGGAGATGTGAAGCACTGTGCTACCATGCTGCCCATCTTATCCTAAGACTATTACCTCTCGTTCTAGAATGCCTGAAAGACGTGCTGTTAGGTGAATTGAACATTCTGAATTCTCCTGTGTACCCTAACAGGTGCCAGAATGTGGCGACATGGGGAGTTTCACAGTAACTTCCTTGCCGTGTTTTTTTAAAAATTAAAGTACCCAATTCATTTTTTCGAATTAAGGGGCAAGTTAGCGTGGCCAATCCACCTGGGCTGCACATCTTTGGGTTGTGGGGGCAAAACCCAAGCAAACACGGGGAGAATGTGCAACCTTGGCATGGACAGTGACCCAGATCTGGGATCGAAACTGGGACCTCGGCGCCATGAGGCGGCAATGCTAACCACTGTGCCACCGTGCTGCCCCATCGCGGTGTTAATGTGAGCCTACTTGTGACAAAAGTAAACATTATTATTATTAAGAGGGAGTAGCCCCTCCAAGGCAGCCTTCAGGATGCGCGACAATGCAGAATCGTGGAGCAGAAACGGAGACCAAGTTCCTCAACCGGGACCTTGGAATCATGTTGCATTACATTTCACCCCCCCGCCCCCCCCCCACACACACACACACCCCACCATGTGGCCTGGGCTTGCGAAATCCTACCAACTGTCCTGGTTTGAGACAATTCACATCTCTTTAACCTGTGATTATCCCTCTCCAGTCACTCTGTCTGGACCTGTAAAGACTTAATTACCTGCAAAGACCCGCATTCAAAATTATCATCTTGCATCATTGACTTTGTCTATATATATGTTTCTGGAACCCACCTCTTCATTCACTTGAGGAAGGAGCTGCGCTCCAAAAGCTAGTGATTCAAAACAAACCTGTTGGACTTTATCCTGGTGCTGTAAGACTTCTTACTGTGCTCACCGCAGTCCAACGCCGGCATTACCACATTAAAGTAAAAGGGCAAAGTGACAGCACGGTGGCGCTGTGGTTAGTGCTGCTGCCTCACGGCGTTGAGGTCCCAGGTTCGATTCCGGCTCGTGGTCACTGTCCGTGTGGAGTTTGCACATTTTCCCTGTGTTTGCGTGGGTTTCACCCCCACAACCCAAAGATGTGCAAGGTAGGTGAATTGGCAATGGTAAATTGCCCCCTAATTGGATAAAATAAATTGGGTACTCTAAAATTTAAAAAAAGTAAAAGGGCAAAGTCTATTCATAGTTTAAGAGATACATTCCGAATAAAAATAGTGTTCAGGCATAGTTTTTTGCAGTAAAAGTTATAAAACTTGAAGTTTTTGCCTTATGACTCTTTAATTTGTTCACTGGGTTTAGAATTTATCTTTTAAAGTTACTGATCTTTGCATAAATCTTATACAGTTGATTTAGAGCTACAAGTTTCAACTCCCCATTCAACATCTGTCTCTCTATTGCTCATGTCAATGACAGCCCAGCAACTGAGCTGAGGGCTGGAGATGCCGTCACTCTTTGTAGGAGCTGGATTCTAGTACTGATTCTACTGGAATCAGTAGAAAGAAGAACCATAGTTTCTGGTTGAGCTTTGTGTTAGCTGTCTGACCATGATGACCATATATAAATAGCTAACCAGGTAATATGTTGTGATGAAGGTTTCGAAACAGACCCTGGGTGGACGAGTTCACTGAAGCTGTGGACTTGTCAGCTGCACAGTGACACCAGGCATCCAACAGCCACAGAGACTTCTAATATTGGACACTGGGTTTAACCCTGTCCTGTATTAAACAGACCTATCTGATACTGGAGGTGATATAGTTAATCTGACCCTTAATTCATTCAATTCCAAAAGTGAATAACATTGATTCAAGTAGTGATTACACTGTTAATCTGTCAACAAAGTGGTGTCAGTTCATGCAGATCTGTCTGAACTCAATTTCATTACTTATTTTTGTTACTGACTCGGGTGCCTCTCTCTCTTCTCTCCTCTCTCTCTCAGTCTCTGGTGCTCCCCTCTCTCTCTGGTGCCCCTCTTTCCCTCTGCTGCCTCTCTCTCCCTGTCACTCTCAGCTGCCTCTCACTCTCTGTTATCAGTGCTTAGGAAGGCAGGTGGGATAGTTTTCTTTGGTGGCCGAAGGCCGAGGATATAAGAACAGGGAGATTGTGCTGGAACTGGATCAAACACCAGTTAGACCACAGCCGGAGCACTGTGGACAGTTCTGGTCACCACATTACAGGAAGGATGTGATCACACGAGAGAGGCTGCAGAGGGGATTTATGATGATGTTACCCAGGATGGAGAATTTTAACGATGAGGAAAGATTGGAGAGGCTGGGGTTGTTCTCATTGGAACAGAGGAGGCTGAGGGGAGATTGAATTGAGTTGTGTGTAATTCTGAGGGGCTCAGATAGAGTGAATATTCCCCTCAGCAGAGCCCAACCCCTGCAGTCAAACATGAAGTCGCTGGTGTGTCAGGAAGTGGGATGAGTGAGTGAATCTCTATCCGCACAGAGAACATGGAAACAGCAGCTCCCCAGTTTGAACTCGCTGGTGTGTCAACAGGCTGGAGGATTGGCTGAATTCCATCCCACTCCTGGAACATTTTCCAATGTCCTGTCCCCAGTGCCAGCAGGCTGCCTGACTGAGAGAAGCTCTGTCCACAGACAGAGCAGATGAATGGCCTGTCGTTAATATGGAGATGCTGGTGTCATATTGATATTGTTCATTCCGGGGACTTCCGGTGACAACATGTCGGTGGATGTCGCACGTTAGGTGGCTCCTGCGAGAATCTCGGATTTTTGGATGTTAATGCCCGGTTTCGGGGTAGTTTTTAGATGAGTTGTTGAGGGAAGTCATAAGGAGGCCGACGAATGTCGAAGTCCCAGAGGAAAGGTGCTGGAAAGAAGGGGGCGAGCGAAGGTCCGCCAGCGAGTGCTGCTGTGAGTCCTGCAGGAAGGAAGGTGGCGGGGGCTGGGTCGTCGGGTGGGGCCGATCCCCTCACCGGGGAAACTCTGACCGAGGTGATGTCAGAGCTTCAGACATAAGTAGATATTACCCCTTTGAACTGAATTGGCCACATTCCTCTCGGAGGTCTGTTCTATTTTCGGAGCCTCACCCATTTGTCCCGGTTGATCCTCGGTCGTCGCTGAAACGGAATCTTCGATGCTTGGTTCTTATTCTCCTTCTGACCCGTGTCCCAGACAGGTCAAATTTACTCTACTTCGAACTGTCGAATGACATCTTTCTTCTAACCACAGATCCATTCTTCAGACATTGTGGTTCAGGGTGTCAACTCAGGTTCTGCTTGGCATTTCATTGGTGGTTTGGGAGGCTCTGAAAGCAGTCGTAAGGGGGGAGGTGATCCTGTTTAAGGCCAAGGTGGACAGGAAGGCGAGGGAGGAATGCCAACAACTGATAGAAGAGATTTTGGAGGTGGATGGGAGGTACGTGAGGGACCGGACCCAGGGCTCCTGGCAAAGAGGAAGGAGTTGCAGGCGAGGTTTGACCTATTGTCCACAGGGAAAGTGGTGCATCAGCTGAGAAGGGTGAGTGGGGCTGTCTGAGCATGGGGGGGAAGGCAGAGTGTAGGTCAGCTCCGTAGGGAGGCCGCAGCAAGGGAGATAGTTCGGGTGCGACACAGGATGGAGAAGATGGTGGCTCCGGAACAGATTAATAAGGTGTTCGAGGAGTTCTATCGGGACTGGTGTAAGTCGGAGCCACCAGAGGAGGAGTGGGAGATAATGGAGTTTCTGGGTGGGTTAGAGTGCCCGAGGTTTTTTTTTTGGGGGGGGGGAGGGGGGGGGCAGGGTTGGAGGAGCCGATGGGGGTGGAGGAGGTGAAGGTGGCGATTAGGAGCATACAGGCAGGGAAGGCAGCGGATTCAGATGGGTTCCCAGTTGAATTTTATAAAAGATTTAAGGATAGGCTGGCGCCTTTGATGGTGGGAATGTTCAAGGACGCAATGGACAGTGTTGCCTTGCCACAAACGATGAGGCAGGCGTCCATCTTCTTGTTGCTTCAGAAGGGCAAAGATGACTTCCGGTGGTGGCCATGGAGTGAGAGGTCGCTTATTTGGTAGCTCTCGCTCGTGGTGGACCTTTGGGATCTTTTCCCCTGACTTATTGGGGATTTGATCGGTAAAATTGGAGCCTGGTGAGGTAGAGGAGAAGAATCTCCCACCAGTTTATGGAGACGTGGGTCAGAAGTGGTCTGGAAAGGAGAGATTGTTGGGCAAAGAAGGGAGTGAAGACTGCACAGGAAAACATGGCGGAGGCTCGGGGACTGGGATTGCCGGCCCAGTGGTCAATGGAGCAGCTGGTGCAATTCCTTCAGCAGAGCTTCGCCAAGCAAAGACAAGAGTACCTGGACCCGATTAAGACGGGGATTGACCAAGTGGGGCAAAGATTGGAAGCCCAGGGACAGGCGATCCAGAAGGTGGAAGAGGCGGTGGCTGAGCACGAGGACCAGCTAACCGCGATGGCAGTGGAGGGACCATCAGAATAGGCTGCAAGAGAAGGTGGAGGATCTGGAGACAGGTCACACAGGCAGAACCTGAGGATCGTTGGCCTCTGAGGGCAGTGAGGGTTCGGGTGCAGGGGCACACGTAGCGCGTATGTTCGAGAATCTGCTGGGGTAAGGTTTACTCGACCCTTGGAGGTGGGCAGGGCGCACAGAGCACTTCCAAGGAAGCCACGGGTGAATGAGCCGCCAAGGGCGATGGTGGTACGAATGCCCCGGTTCCTGGATAAGGAACAGATCTTGAGGTGGGCCAGGCAGACGAGCTGCGGTAAATGGGTAAATAACGAGCTGCACATTTACCAGGACTTGGGTGCGGAACTGGCCAAAAGAAGGTCGAGCTTCAACAAAGTTAAAACTGCCTCTTTCAGAAAGGGGTGAAGTTCGGCACGTTGTAACCAGCTCGTTTGTGGGTTACTTACGAAGGGCAAGAACTTTATTTTGGATCGCCGGATGAGGCGGAGAACTTTGTTAAGGACAGGGGATTGGCAGGTGATGGAGGACATTGAACTTGGGGGCGAGTAATTCTGTACTTATGCTGCTAAATTTATTTTCTTTATGGGCTGTGTATACAGTGTTTTTGAACCAAATTTGGGGCCGTTGTTCAGTTTTGTATGTGGGTTAACTTTGTTCTTGTGGGGGGGATGGTGGGTGGAATTTTCTTCTTGGTGTTTGTTGGGAATTGTTATGTTTTGTATCTGTCTGTTCGAGCGGGGGGTGTGGGGGTGGGGAGAGATCAATGGGGGGGTAGGATGCTTGGCGCCATGGGCGGGGGTTACCAGGCTAGCTGGGTGGGCCAGCTCAGTGGGGGCCGAGCAGGTGACTAGTTTGGTATGGGGGGTTGGGTTTGCTGTTTTGTTAGTGTGTGTGGGGGGGGGGGGGGAACTGTTCTGCTGACAGGGGAGGGACTGGCGCTGGGAGACAAATTGGAGGCTGATGACGGTGGGCGCTGGAGGGCGGGCCTGAGGCGGCGCGGGACGCGAGCTGGAGGCTCTTGATTGGATTTATTATTGTCACATGTATTAGTATACAGTGAAAAGTATTGTTACTTGCATGCTGTACAAACAATGCATACCGTACATAAGGAAGGAAGGAGAGACTGCAGAATATAATGTTACAGTTATAGCAAGGTGTAGAGAAAAGATCAACTTAATACGAGGTAGGTCCATTCAAAAGTCTGATGGTTGCGATGGGAAGAAGCCGTTCTTGAGTCGGTTGGTCCGTGACCTCAAATTTTGGTATCTTTTCCCTGACGGAAGAAGGTGGAAGTATGTCCGGGGTGCGTGGGGTCCTTAATTATGCTGGCTGCCTTTCCGAGGCAGCGGAAATTGTAGAGTCAATGGATGGGAAGCTGGTTTGTGTGATGGAGTGGGCTACATTCACGACCTTGTGTAGTTTCCTGCGGACTTGGGCAGAGCAGGCTCCATACCAAGCTGTGATAGAACCAGAAAGAATGCATTCTATGGTGCATCAGTAGAGGTTGGTGAGAGTCGTAGCTGACGTGCCAAATTTCCTTAGTCTTCTGAGAAAGTAGAGTGTTGGTGGGCTGGCCTAAGAAGGGTGATGGTTGATCGGCGGTGGGGGGTGGGTGCTCCCCGACCAGGCTGATCACATGGAATGCGAGAGGGCTGAATGGGCCGGTCAAGAGGGCTCGTGTGTTCGCGCATTTGAAGAGGTTGAAGGCGGACGTGGCAATGTTACAAGAGACACACCTGAGGGTAGTGGATCAGACTAGGCTGAGGAATGGGTGGGTCGGGCAGATATTTCATTCGGGGCTAGACTCGAAAACTAGGGGGGTTGCGATCTTTTTTTTAATATAAATTTAGAGTACCCAATTAATTGTTCTCCAATTTCGGGGCAGTTTTGTGTGGCTAATCCACCTAACCTGCACATCTTTGGGTTGTGGGGGTGAAACCCACGCAGACATGGGGAGAAAGTGCAAACCCCACACGGACAGTGACCCAGGGCCGGGATTCGAACCCGGGTCCTCAGCGCCGCAGTCCCAGTGCGAACCACTGCGCCACATGCTGCCCCTCAGGGGGTTGCGATCTTGATTAATAAGCGGGTATCATTTGAGGTCGGGAATTTAGTGGCGGACTCAGGGAGTAGGTGTATCATGGTGAGTGGGAAGCTGGAGGGGATGCCGGTGCTGTTAATGAATATTCACGCACCAAATTGGGACGACGTGGAATTTATGAGGCGAGTGTTGGGGAAGATTCCGGACCTGGATTGGCATAAGCTGATCATGGGGCGGGACTTCAGTACGGTTATAGATCCGAGGTTGGATCGGTCGACTTCAAGGACAGGGAGGGTGCGAGCCGCGGCAAAGGAGTTCAAGGGGTTTATGGAACAGATGAGGGGGGGGGGGGGGGGTGACCCATGGAGGTTTGGACGGCCAAGAACGAAGGAGTTTTCTTTTTTTCCCCCACGTGCACAAAGTGTATTCCCGGATGATTTTGTTCATTTTGAACAAGGCTTTGCTGGCGGGGGTGGTGGATACCGAGTATTTGGCGATTGTTGTGTCGGATCATGCCCCACACTGGGTGGATCTACGGGTGAGCAAGAAGTAGGGTCAGCGACCGCGCTGGAGATTGGATGTAGGATTGTTGGTGGACGAGGGGGTGTGCGGGCGGGTAAGGGAGGCCATCCAGAATTATTTGGAGATAAATGACACGGGAGGTTTCGGCAGCAGCGGTGTGGGAAGCGCTGAAGGCGGTGGTTAGGGGGAAGCTAATTTTGATACGGGCTAAAAGGGAGAAGGTGTAGCGGGTAGAGATGGATAGGCTGGTTAGGGAAACACTCCAGGTGGACAGAAGGTATTCTGAAGCCCCGGCGGCAGGGTTCTTGAAGGAGCGGCAGAAGCTGCAGATGGAGTTTGGTCTGTTATCCACAGGGAAGGCTGTAGGGCAGCTGAGGAAGGCGAGGGGGGCGGTTTCTGAGTATGGGGAGAAGGCCAGTAGGATGCTAGCACACCAACTAAAGAAGAGGGAGGTGGCCAGGGAGATAGGAAGAGTGAAGGACAGAGGGGGGAACATGATCTTGGACCCAGTGGGGGTGAATGGGGTGTTTAAGGAGTTTTATAGTCGGCTGTATGAGTCGGAGCCCCCAGCTGGGGTGGAGGGGATGAGGCAGTTTTTGGAAGGGTTGGAGTTTCCGAAGGTGGAGAAAGGGTTAGTTGAGGGGGTGGGAGCCCCGATCGGGATTGTAGAATAGAGGGAATGGAGGCCATGCAGTGGAACACAGGGTCATTTTCTGCAGACGACCTACTCCTATACATTTCTGACCCGTTAGGCGGGATGGGGGAGATTTTGCGGATCTTAGGGGAATTTGGCCGGTTCTCGGGGTACAAATTGAAGATGGGTAAGAGCGAGGTTTATGTGATCCAGGCGAGCGGGCAGGAGAGGAGACTGGGGGAACTGCCGTTTAAAATGGTGGGAGTTTCCGTTACTTGGGAATTCAGGTGGCACGGGGATGGGAGCAGTAACATCAATTAAATTTGACCCGGATAGATGAACAAAGAAGGAGAACTTTCGGAGGTGGGACATGCTCCCGTTGTCACTGGCGGGGAGGGTACAGACCGTAAAAATGACGGTCCTCCCGAGATTTCTGTTTGTTTTCCAGAGCCTCCCTATTTTTATACCAAAGGCCTTTTTTAAGCGGGTGAACAGGGTGATTTCTGGTTTAGTGTGGGCGGGTAAAACCCTGCGAGTAAAGAAGGTGCTGTTAGAGCTGGGTGGGGTGGGGGGCACTGCCGAACTTTAGTAACTACTACTGGCCAGCAAATGGGTCAGTGTGGGAGCGGGTAGAGGTGGAATCATTTAAGGGCACAAGTTTGGGGGCATTGGTAACGGCCGTTCTCCCCAGCCCGGTACTTCACAAACCCAGTGGTAGTGGCGGCTCTAAGAGTTTGGGGGCCGTGGCGGAAGCATACAGGAGTGCAGGGAGCGTTGGTGTGGGATCCAATTTGTGGCAACAACTGGTTTGTCCCGAGGAGGCTTGATTGGGGGCTTCGGAGGTGGCAGAGAGCAGGGATTACATAGAACAGGACAGCACAGAACAGGTCCTTCGGCTCTCGATGTTGTGCCGAGCATTGTCCGAAACCAAAATCAAGCTATCCCACTCCTGTCATTCTGGTGTGCTCCATGTGCCTATCCAATAACCGCTTGAAAGTTCCTAAAGTGTCCGACTCCACTATCACAGCAGGCAGTCCATTCCACACCCTAACCACTCACTGAGTAAAGAACCTACCTTGGACATCCCTCCTATATCTTCCACCCTGAATCTTATAGTTATGCCCCCTTGTAACAGCTACATCCACCCAAGGAAATAGTCTCTGACCGTCCACTCTATCTATCCCCCTCATTATCTTATAAACCTCTATTAAGTCGCCTCTCATCCTCCTCCGCTCCAAAGAGGAAAGCCCTAGCTCCCTCAACCTTTCCTCATAAGACCTATCCTGCAAATCAGGCAGCATCCTGGTAAATCTCCTTTGCACCCTTTCCAATGCTTCCACATCCTTCCTATAATGAGGTGACCAGAACTGCATACAATACTCCAAATGTGGTCTCACCAGGGTCATGTATAGTTGCAGCATAATCCCACGGCTCTTAAACTCAAGCTCCCTGTTAATAAACGCAAACACACTATAAGCCTTCTTAACGGCTCTATCCACTTGAGTGGCAACCTTCAGAGATCTGTGGACATGAACCCCAAGATCTCTCTGTTCCTCCACGTTCCTCAGAACCCTGCCGTTGACCCTGTAATCCGCATTCAATTTTTTCTACCAAAATGAATCACCTCACATTTATCAGGGTTAAACTCCATCTGCCATTTTTCGGCCCAGCTCTGCACCTATCAATGTCTCTTTACAGCATACAACAGCCCTCCACCTCACCCACTAGTCCACCAATTTTGGTGTCATCAGCAAATTTACTGACCCACCCTTCAGCCCCCTCCTCCAAGCCATTGATCAAAATCACAAATAGCAGAGGACCCAGCACTGATCCCTGAGAAAACATGTTGCTTGACCGACAGATAACATCATCAACAGGCTCGACCGGGATTTGAAACCGCTATCTTCAAGACCGAAACACCCAAAGCGGGAATCATACCCCTAGACCAACGAGCCCCTCATTTGAGAGGATTGAGAGGCGAGGGGATCTATTTATTGATGGGAGCTTTCCACGTTTCGAGGATTTGGAGGAGGAGTTTGAATTGCCGGGAGGGAATGGGTTTCGATATCTGCAGATGAGGGATTTTGCGCGAAGGCAGGTTTCGACCTTTCCCCTTCTACCGCCACAGGGGATACAGGACAAGGTGGTTTCTGGAACGGGGGTGGGGAGGGGGAGGTTTCAGAAATTTACAAAGAACTTATGGAGTGGGCGGAAACGCAGTTAGGTGAGCTAAAGTGTAAATGGGAAGATGAGTTGGGAGGGGAGGTAGAGGCGGGTCTGTGGGAGGATGCTCTGAACAGAGACAACACGTCCTCATCATGTGCCAGGCTCAGCCTGGTACAATTCAAGGTGGTTCATCGGACACACATGACGGTGTCCCAGATGAGCAAGTTTTTTGGGATAGAGGACAGGTGTGTAAAGTGCGCGAGAGGGCCCGCAAACCATGTCCACATGTTTGGGCATGCCCGAAGCTTAGGGTACACTGGCAGGGATTTGCGGATGTCATGTCCATTGTGCTAAAAACAAGGGTGGCGCCGAGTCCAGAGGTGGCGATTTTTGGAGTTTCGGAAGATCCGGGAGTTCAGGGGGCGAGAGAGGCTGACGTCTTGGCCTTTGTCGCCTTGGTAGCCCGGAGACGGATATTGTTAGCATGGAGGGACTCGAAGCCCCAGAAATCAGGGGTTTGGGTTAGCGACATGGCTGGGTTTCTTAGACTTGAGAAAATTAAGTTCACCCTGAGAGGATCAACGTTAGGGTTCGTTCGGAGGTGGCAGCCGTTTATCGACTTCTTCAGAGAAAACTAAACTGTCAGCCGAGGCAATAAAGGGTGGGGGGGGGGGGTGATGAGATAGGGGGGCGTTAGGCTATTTTGTGTCTAGAGTAGGAGGGAGCAGTGGGAGATGGAGGGATGTTTACGCAATGAACTATGTTTACATTTGTATTTGTATCGCTTATTGTAAGAAAAGCACAAATGCCTTAATCAAATATTTTTAAAACTTTGCCCCTCGCACCTTAAACTTCTGTCACCTGGTAATTGACTTTTCCAACTTGGGAAAAAGCTTCTGACTATCCACTCTGTCCATGCCACTCAGAATTTTCTAAACTTTTATCAGGTCGTCCTTCAACCTCCGTCGCTCAAGTGAAAACAATCCGAGTTTATCCAACCTCTCCTGACAGCTAATACCCTCCAGGCCAGACAACATCCTGGTAAACCTCCTCTGTATTCTCCCCAAAGCCGCCACATCCTTTTGGTAATGTGATGACTAGAATTGTAGGCAATATTCCACGTGTGGCCTAAGGTTCTGTACAGCTGCAGCATGACTTGCCAATTTTATACTCCATGCCCGACCAATGAAGACAAGCATGCCGCCTGCCTTCTTAGCTCCTTATCCACCTGCGTTGCCACTTTCTTTGATATGTTTATTGTAATTTCCCAATCTACCACAGACAACTTACCCCTCATACCGTGACAGTTTCCTTCTGCGAGAAACACACAGATAAATTAGGCAAAAGAGCCATGTAACCACCACAGCCCATCTTCACGGCAACATGGCTACTTGGGGAACTAAATATCTTCCAACGTGCAAACACCTTTTCATTCTGTGCTCGTCGTCAAACATGGAACCAGGTAATCGCAACGAGGCTCAAAAATGGTCAGCCCACCGGAGGCAGAGGTGTTAGACCGGCCAGTCCAGCAGAAAGAAACCCTCCAATCATCACCATTCACCAGATGTCAGAATGAACAAAATGCAGTCCTGGATGTCAGTGAGAGCAGAAACAATAACAACGGAGCCAACATCTGTAATTTATTGTGAACATGTTGGAATCACAACAGATGTGATGAATCAGAAAACCCCTCCCCACATTGAGTGCAGATGAATGGTCTCTCCCCAGAATTAACTCGCTAGTGTCTCTGAGATTGGGATGGATCATTGAATGTCTCCCCTGCTCAGAGCAGGTGAATGGCTTCTTCCAGGTATGAACTCGCTAGTGTTCCCACAGGGTGTATGGATATCTGAATCCTTTCTCTCACTAAGAGCAGGTTAACGCCTTCTCCCCAGTGTGAACTCGCTGGTGTGTCTGCAGGTGGGATGATTGAGTGAATCCCTTCCCACACTGAGAGCAGGTGAATGGCTTCTCCCCAGTGTGAACTCGCTGGTGTTTCTGCAGGTCGGATGATTGAGTGAATCCCTTCTCACAATGAGAGCAGGTGAACGGCCTCTCCCCACTATGAACTCGTTGGTGTTTCAGCAGGCTCGATGAAGTAGTGAATCCCTTCTCACACTGAGAGCAGGTGAACGGCCTCTCCCCAGTGTGAACTCGCTGATGTATCCGCAGGTTGTCTAACCGAGTGAATCCCTTCCCACACTGAGAGCAGATGAACGACCTCTCCCCAGTGTGAACTCGCTGATGCATCTGCAGGTTGCCTAACCGCGTGAATTCCTTCCCACACTGAGAGCAGATGAACGACCTCTCCCCAGTGTGAACTCGCTGATGCATCTGCAGGTTGCCTAACCGCGTGAATCCCTTCCCACACACAGAGCAAGTGAATGGCCTCTCCCCAGTGTGACTGCGCCGATGAGCTTCCAGCTGTGATGGAGCCCTGAATCCCTTCCCACAGTCCCCACATTTCCACCGTTTCTCCAGGGCCCGGGTGTCGTCATGTCTCTCCAGGTTTGTCGATCAGTTGAAGCCTCGTCCACACACAGAACACGTGTCCGTTCTCTCCCCTGTGAATGGTGTGATTTTTTTCAGGCTGTGTAACTGGTTAAAGCTCTTTCCACAGTCAGTGCTCTGGAACACTCTCACACCGGTGTGTGTGTTTCGGTGCTTTTCCAGTCACATTGATAGTTAAAATTTTTTGAAGCAGACAGAAAAGACAAACATTTCTCCTTCTAGATTCAGAGTCCGGTGATATTCACTTCCAAGGAATTGAGAGACTCAGTCAGACTGAGAGCTGACAGTTGAGATTTCGGTCTGTAATTCCTCCTCTTCTAATAGCCTGTAAAAACAATTTACAAAAGACATCACTGTCAGTACAGGATAGAAATTCAGAACAGACAATTCCAGTTTCTAGAGAACATTCTTTCCTCGCTCATTCCCCAAAAGCTGTAAATCTCCATCCCACACACTCTCCCTCCATTCTCACTCTGCCGTATCTAATATCCATCCTCCCAATTCTCCTGAAGGTGCTGATTCAGGTTGATTGACAGATCCATGCTCACTGCTTCGTGTCTTCGGCAGAGATCATAACAAATACGAGCTGCAGTTGGCCATTCGGCCCATCGAGCCTCCATCTATTCTGTGGGATCATTGGCCGATCTATGTCAGCGGCATTCTCCGTGTTGTTGACCAGAGGCTGGATGTGCTGACTCAATATCTGTGAGCTCATGAGGCCGAGCTGTAAAACACCATGAAGAGGCTCGATGATCCGGAGGAGAGAATCCTGAACATTGAGCCTGATGCCTCCTCGGCGGAGGCACAAATTCAATCCTTGGAAACCGGCTGAGTGATGTGGCGGACTCCTGGAGAACTTGGAGAACCGAGGGTCAGAGAAAGAACATCCACGTTGTCGGCCTGCTAGAAGGTGTGGAGGGTGTGGAGAACCCATTAGGTTCTTCGAGGACCGGCTGCCACGTTTTCTCAAGCTGGATATGAAGCCTGGGTGTTTCAAAATAGAAAGGGCATCGGATCCTGTCTTTGAGGCCGAGGGATCGTTTTCATCCCAGGCCTGTAATCATTCACTTCCACAACTTGAAAGATCACCAGAGGGTCCTGGAGACTGGTAAGGTGAGGTGGGACCTGGCTCCCACCTCACCTTACAGTGAATTATGTCGCTTTATCCTGTAACCCTGAAAATTGTATCTGACAACTCCGTCAAGTCTTTCAATAATCCGACTACTGCCTTGGTCTTCGCTAAATCCTTGAAGGATAGGATTGGAGCAATGATTTGCAGCTCAGACTAACTCAGGCTCTAATCCAGACTCTTTCCCTATCATGGTGTTGTTATCTTTTATCCTGTTGAAGGGAGTTGTTATTCTGTGAGCACCGATTAAATGTCTTCTTCTCCTCCTCGAGTGTTCCAGGGACTCGTATTATCTTATCTCAGTTATGGTAGATGTGCCATTTGCTTATTATCCGTCGTCTTTCTTCGATTATCCGAGCGTTAATCATGGCAGAACAGAGTGGTGCCATTGCCGAAGGGTGGTTCCACTGTGCTAAAGTGGATTGGTCACACTAAATTACCCCTTAGTGTCCAAGATGTTTAGGTTAGATGGCTTGACCATGATCAATGCACCGGGTTACGAGAATAGGATGGGGAGTGAGCTTCAGTGAAGTGTTCTTTCTGAGGGTCACTTCAGACTGGAGGGGTGAATGGCCTTCTGCACTACGGGAGTTCTATGTCATCCATGTTGTGTTATTCATTTTAATTTGTATATGTTGTTCGTCTGTTTGTAATATTTTACAAACTGAATTGTTATCCTCTGTTTTTATATAATCTTACCCTCTTTCCCCACTCACTATTTTAACCTGTTAACTGGTTGTTCAATTGATTTGGCATTTCATCTCGAGGCTCTGGTCCCTCAAATATCCTGTTCCAAATTAATTCTGCAATGTGTTGCTTGTATTTATGTTGGCAATATATCTGTTGCACTCATTGTTTAGAAATGATTTAAAAAATAACAATTTATTAAAAATCTGTCCACCTCATCCGTGAATATATACAATGACCCCCACACCCCACTGGTCCCTGTGGAAGTGAAATCCAGAGACTAATCGCCCTCTGAGTGAGATGACTGGAAAGATATAACATAGCAACAGTACAATATTACAAGGTTAGAAATAATAATAAATGTACTTTAACGTACTACAGAACCATAAATACTATATTTAATCTGTACCATACAACAAGAGACATGTCTCTGTCCGACATTAATTTACTGTCTTCTTAAATGTCAGCCATCTCCTGGAAAAAACAGCCCTTTGAATGTGAACAAATAAATGTGTCAAGCTGAGGGAGCAAAGGATGTCAATGTCTTTACGAGAGAGGCCTGGGCCTTTCCTGGGTCTGCAACCTCCCTGGATTCACTTCCTTTCCCTTCATTTGCTGCAAGTGACCAATTGAAGGTCAGAATGAGAAAAGAAATGGAAAGGGGGAGAAAAGAAAGTGTTTTACTCACAGATGTTGGAGACAGGAGGGGTTTGCAGTCTGTGGAAAGCCCCAGGTTTCCTCATTGTCCAGCTTCCGCATTCAGACAACGGGGGAGCTGATTGGATGGTGGAAAATACTCCTTCCGGCTCACCAACAACCTTCCGGTGCACGCTTCGGAGTCCGCGGTGACGTCCCAGGGTTCCAGTGCGCAGGCTCAGCGCGCGGACACAGCAGCTCCGCCCCACTCATTCTTCCCCCTCCTCGAGATAAGGTTTCCAGGCAACCGGCTGACAGCTCCGGCCAGAGCGAGAAGCCACTGGGTGATTTCCCCTCCCCCCGGCACGGGGCTGCGCATGTCCAAGAGAGAGGAGAGGCTGCGCATGTTCGAGGGAAAGTCCACTCCCTGACCTTCCTGCTGAGGTATTGACCAATGGCAAGAGTTAGGACCGGAAGGACTCTGGTCCTCTAGCCAATCAGTTCGAGTTTTGTGTGAATGACTATTGAACTTCACACAGATTCAAACTTCCTCCTGTCTCCAACATCTGTGAGTCAAACACTTTCTTTTTTCCCCTTTTCCATTTCTTTTCTCATTCACACCTCCAATTGGTGATTTGCAGCAACTGAAGGGAAAGGAAGTGAATCCAGGGAGGGTGTGGACTCTGGAAAGTGTCATGATATTCCCTGACCTTCCTGCTGAGGTATTGACCAATGGCAAGAGTTAGGACCGGAAGGACTCTGGTCCTCTAGCCAATCAGTTCGAGTTTTGTGTGAATGACGATTGAACTTCACACAGATTCAAACTTCCTCCTGTCTCCAACATCTGTGAGTTGAACACTTTCTTTTTTCCCCCTTTCCATTTCTTTTCTCATTCTGACCTTCAATTGGTGATTTGCAGCAACTGAAGGGAAAGGAAGTGAATCCAGGGAGGGTGTAGACTCTGGAAAGTGTCATGATATTCAAACACACACATCATGATAGACACACCAACAGACAAATCAGAACACACAACATCACAACCAATCACAGACAAAGACAGGGACTGTATAAAAGGACAAACACGACACCTGGTGGACAGTAGATCTGGGGACAAGGACAACGACAAGACCTGTTTTAACATCACAGACAGGGAGTCCCCACGTGCAGAGTATCAAGACAATACTGTAGATAGTAAGTTTGAATAAAACAGCGTTGTACCAAATACAACTGTGTTGGCTCATCTGTGTGTCAGAACGCCCAACACCACATGGTACAGGAGTGGATCGATACCTGCCGACTAACCTGCCATTCTGGACATGGACTTCACCGATAAACCGCAGCCGTTGCAAGTCGCGGGGAACCTTGGTACCAATTGGAAGCTCTTCAAGCAGCGATTCGACCTGTACATCCGAGCCAACGAGAAGCAGAGTGCCTCGGATTAAAGAAAGATTGCAATGCTCCTCTTCTACACAGGTCAGCACGCCATCGATGTCTTCAACTCACTGGTGTTCGAAGAAGGTGAAAACCAATCCAAGTATGACACAGTCATCCTCAAGCTAGACCAGCACTTTAATGTTGAAGAGAATGAAAGTTTTGAAAGCTATCTCTTTCAGCAACGCCTGCAAGGTAAGGAGGAGATTTTTCAACCCTTTTTGACGCACCTCCGAATTCTAGCGCAGTCCTGCGGTTACGACAACACCTCAGAGTCCATGATCAGGGACCAGATTGTTTTTGGCGTTGCCTCCAGTGGCCTACGCCAGCAGCTTCTTAAAATCAAAAGCCTCACCTTAGCGTCTGCAGTGGAAGCCTGTGTCCTCCACGAGAATGCAACCAGCCGTTTTGCCCGATTTCAGGCGTCCGAATTGGCACGGAGGGGGTCCCCAGCCGTCGAATCGACAAGCCAGGCCGCCCACGACGCCGAACGCATCCAGGCCATCGATTATCTCCCGACCCGCGGCCCCGACGAGAGCGGCCGCTTCCCGCGCTTTTCGCGGTCTCCCGCGCTTGTGCGCGCCAAAACCAACGGCAACATCGAGGGACGCACCGCGCAGGCGCGCCCAATGCAAGATCACACTGCGCATGCGCAGTGGTGCAACGAACGCCGTGACGTCATGACGTGCGGCAACTGTGGAGCTGTACACTTAAAAGGGCAATGTCCTGCTAAAAACCGACAGTCCCTCCGATGTGGCAAGATGGGCCACTATGCTGCCTACTGTCGTGCGGCTCAACCCATGGATCCTACACATCTCCGACAACCTCGCAGACACGTCAGGACCGTCCAGCCCACGCATCAAGATTTTCAGCTAAATGATGCAGATGACCAGGATGCCTTCCGGGTTTCCGTCATCGATGTAAACAGGGTCAATGCCATCAATCCGGCCGATGAGTGGAGTGCCACCCTAATGGTCAACCGATTGCACGTCACCTTCCGTCTGGACACCGGCGCATCTGCCAACCTGATTGCATATTCTGAATTCCAGGCCATGAAGGTCAAACCACCCATCATGCCATCCCGGCTCAAGATGGTTGATTATAACGGGAACGTCATCCCGTCCATGGGTTCTTGCCAGCTACAGATAACTCACAAAATGCACACGGCCACACTCCCCTTCAAAGTTGTTGGCTCATCAAAAGATTTGTTACTGGGCGCACAGGCATGTAAGGTCCTTCACCTGGTACAGCGCATTATGTCTCTCTCTCCAGATGAGATATCCGACTTCCCGGATGCTGAGTTCCACGCAAATCTCCATTCCCTCCTTGCTCACAGCCAGGAGGTATTTGAAGGCATGGGGACATTGCCATACACTTACAAGATTCGCCTCAAACCGGACGCCATCCCGGTTGTTCACGCACCTCGCAGGGTTCCTGCGCCACTCAAAGACCGCCTCAAGTTGCAGCTGCAGGCTCTTCAGGACCAAGGGGTCCTATCCAGGGTCACGGAGCCCACGCCATGGGTCAGCTCCATGGTCTGTGTAAAAAAGCCCTCTGGCAAGCTCCGCATATGCATAGATCCTAAAGATCTAAATAACAGCATCATGCGGGAACACTATCCCATCCCGAAACGGGAGGAAATCACCAGCGAGATGGCCCAAGCTAAAATATTTACCAAACTGGATGCGTCCAAAGGATTTTGGCAGATCCAATTGGACCCGGCCAGCCGAAGGCTATGCACGTTTAACACCCCTTTCGGCAGATTCTGCTACAACCGGATGCCATTTGGCATCATCTCGGCATCTGAGGTTTTCCACCGAATCATGGAGCAGATGATGGAAGGCATCGAAGGGGTACGTGTATATGTGGACGATATCATCATTTGGTCCACCACTCCGCAGGAACACATGCATCGTCTACGACGCGTCTTCGCCCGCATATGACAAAATGGCCTGCGTCTCAACCGCGCCAAGTGTGCCTTTGGCCAGACTAAGCTGAAGTTCCTCGGGGACCACATCTCACAATCAGGGGTCCGTCCCGATGCAGACAAAATTAGCGCCATCACAGCCATGCCACGGCCGGCTGACAAGAAGGCTGTCCTAAGATTCTTGGGCATGGTCAACTTCCTTGAGAAGTTCATTCCCAACCTTGCTTCTCATACAACGGCTATGCGCCATCTCGTGAAGAAATCAACAGAATTCCAATGGCAACAATCACACCAGCTGGAATGGGAGGAGCTCAAGCACAAACTGGTCACGGCACCAGTGTTGACGTTCTTTGACACGGCTCGCCCCACAAAAATCTCGACGGATGCCAGCCAATCTGGTATTGGAGCAGTACTCTTGCAGAAAGATAGCACGTCGTCATGGGCCATGGTTGCATATGCCTCACGAGCCATGACCCCTACGGAACAGCGCTACGCGCAAATAGAAAAAGAATGTTTGGGCTTGTTAACTGGATTGGACAAGTTCCATGACTATGTGTATGGTCTTCCACGATTCACGGTCGAAACTGACCACCGGCCCCTGGTCAACATAATAAACAAGGACCTGAACGACATGACCCCTCGCCTCCAGCGCATCTTACTTAAACTCGGGAGGTATGATTTCGAACTGATCTACACTCCGGGGAAGGATCTCATCGTGGCGGACACGCTCTCCCGAGCAGTGAGTACACCACCAGATGCGGAGGGGTTCGTATGTCAAATTGAGGCACACGTTACTCTGACAGCAGCAAATCTGAAGGCTGACGACCCAAGTCTGGCCCGCATACGCGCAGAGACAGCGACTGACCCCCTTCTACAGCGAGTGATGCGCCACATGGCGGAAGGGTGGCTCAAAGGGCAGTGCCCGCAGTTTTATAATGTGCAAAATGACCTTACCAACATTGACGGGGTCCTTATGAAGTTAGACAGGATTGTCATTCCGCACAGCATGCGCCAGATGATTCTTAATCAACTACACGAAGGCCACTTGGGAGTCGAGAAATGCAGACGGAGGGCCCAAGAGGCGGTATATTGGCCGGGTATTAATGAAGACATAGCCAACATGGTGCTCAATTGCACAACCTGTCAGAGGTTTCAGCCGGCGCAACCTCCGGAGACGCTTCTACCACACGAGATGGTGACGTCCCCCTGGGCGAAATGGGTGTTGACCTATTTCACGCGCTCGGCAGAGATTACATCATTATTATAGATTACTTTTCCAATTACCCGGAAGTCATGCCTCTACATGATCTGACGTCGTCCGCAGTCATTGGGGCCTGCAAGGAAACATTTGCTCGCCATGGCATTCCAATGACTGTCATGTCGGACAATGGACCCTGTTTCGCCAGCCGTGAATGGTCGTCCTTTGCCGCAGCATATGGTTTCACTCATGTGACGTCCAGCCCTCTACATCCACAGTCGAATGGGAAGGCAGAGAAGGGCGTTCACGTTGCCAAGCGGCTCCTCTGCTGCCGGATCGGACTTTAACCTCGCCTTGCTGGCCTATCGATCGGCCCCGCTAGCCAAGGGTCTCTCGCCAGCACAGCTCCTGATGAGTCGCTCCCTCAGGACGACGGTACCATCCATCCTGGCACCAACAACGGACCATGATACGGTTCTTCGTAAGGTGCAAATGCAGCGTGATCGCCAGAAGAGTCTGTACGACACACGGGCGACGGACCTTCCCCCCCTGTCCTCCGGAGACAAAGTACACATCCATCTACCGCATGGTGGCTGGTCAGCACCGGCCGAAGTTCTCCGACGTGTGGCTCCCCGCTCGTTCCTGATACGCATGCCGGATGGTTCAGTGCGTCGCCGCAATCGGCGCGCCCTTCGCCGACTTCCACGCTCGCAGCCACACTGTACACACACGCCGGATCCTCAACAGGCTTCCGAGGATGACTTCGTGGAGCTGCCGCAGATCACGCCCCTTCCATCGCCACCCATGGCCAGGCTTGCACATCAGCCGGTGGTTCTTGACCCACCCTTGAGGCAGTCAACCCGAATTCGTCGCAAGCCCATTAGACTGGACTTATAACACTGTTCATACTTTTAAAAAGTTAAACACTACTGTATTATAACCTGTTGTTGTTTATCGTTCCAGATATCGTTTGACCGGACCACTATTCAAAGTTTTTTTTTCGCATTCATGTTTTGTTATGGTACAACCTCGTTAGCGTGACGCACCCGACATCGCCCCATGTAAATAGTTACGTCATATGCACATGCTGTACACAACACACACACACTCTTAGATGCACTCACGACACGATTATATTTATAACCACGCAGGCACATATCTTTGTAAAAAGGGGGGATGTCATGATATTCAAACACACACATCATGATAGACACACCAACAGACAAATCAGAACACACAACACCACAACCAATCACAGACAAAGACAGGGACTGTATAAAAGGACAAACACGACACCTGGTGGACAGTAGATCTGGGGACAAGGACAACGACAAGACCTGTTTTAACATCACAGACAGGGAGTCCCCACGTGCAGAGTATCAAGACAATACTGTAGATAGTAAGTTTGAATAAAACAGCGTTGTACCAAATACAACGTTGTTGGCTCATCTGTGTGTCAGAACGCCCAACACCACAGAAAGGTTGGCCCAGGTCTCTCTCTCCCTTAACACATTGACATCCTTTGCTCCCTCAGCTTGACACATTTATTTGTCTGGCTAAAAGAATGTTCTCTTTCATAATATCCACAATCCCACTATCCCCTGACGCTCTCAGTCCATCGCCAACGGTTCTATCGCCAGGGCAAGGGCAACACCAGTGGGGAGAGGGGGCACCCCTGCCTCGTCCCCCAGTGCAGAATGAAATAATCTGAAATCACCCGGTTCGTCCGTATAAATGCCACCAGACCCAGTCCACAAAACCTGCCCAAATCCAAACTGCCCCAGGACCTCCCACAAATAGTCCCACTCCACTCGATCAAAGACCTCTGCCTCCATGGCAACCACCACTTCGACCTCTCGTCCCTCTGGCGGTATCGTGATCACATTGAGTAGCCTCCTGATGTTGGCCGTCAAATGCCTCCCCTTCACAAACCATGTTGCGTCCTCCCCTATCACCCCTGGGACACAATCCACTATTCCCGAGGCCAAGATCTTAGCCAATATTTAGCAGGGAGATGGGTCTCTATGACCCACATTGTTCCGGGTCCTTTTCCCACTTCAAAATGAGGGTAAATGAAGCCTGCGACAACGTCGGGGGTGAACTCCCAGCTCCCTTGCCTTGTTAAAATCCCTTCCCAGAAGCGACCCCAATACCCCCCATGAATTTCTTATAAAATTCCACCAGGTACCTGTCAGCACCCTTGCCCAAGTGCATCGCCTCCAGTCCCTCCACCGTTTCTACCAGCCTAATTGGGTCCCCGGGACCTCCACCAGCTCCTCATCCACCTTTGGGAACTCCAACCCCTCCATAAACCGCCTCATCGCCTCCGCGCCGGCTGGGGATTCTGACTCGTACAGCTTGCTGTAAAAGTCCCGAAACAACCCATTCACCCCCACCAGGTCCAAGACCATCTTCCCTCCCTCGTCCTTCACTTTCCCGATCTCCCACGCAGCCTCCTGTTTCCTCAATTGGTGGGCTAGCACCCTGCTTGCCTTCTCCCCATACTCATACACCGCCCCTCTCACCCTTATCAACTGCCCCACCGTCGCTGTTCTGTTCCAGGGACAGGGTCACTCTGATTAAAGGGACAGGATCTCTGTTCTGGCGAGGGTGTGGTCAGGGGGGCCACAGACCCGGCTATTTATTTTGTGGAGGCCGGGAGCTTTTCGTGGCGTGGCTGCCAACCCCTCACCGGTCGCAGCATCGGGGAGGGGGCTGCGCCGATTTTTTCCATGTAAAATGCCACAGATCCTCCGCACTTAGCCTCGGAATTGGAGAATTTGACCCAGGATCTCTCACTGATTAAAGGCACAGGGGGCGGGATTCTACGCTTGCCGACGGCGATTTTGTAATCAGCGATCAGGCAGAGAATTCCTTTTTCCGACTGAATCGGGGATGGCATCAGTTTTTGGACGCTCCGCACCCTCCAAAACGGCGACATCGAGGAGTAGCCGCATGCCATTGGGACGGCCTCAGGATGTTAGCTGAAGGCCGTCCCCCGATGCTCCGCCCCTGATGGGCCAAGTTCCCAACTACGCAGTTGACGTGTGGTCCCAGCCGTGTGGGAAGTCGCATGGCAGCTGCAGAGTGTGTGCAGCGGCACAAGTCGGCGGGCGGGGCGGCCTTCGGCGAGAGCTGGGGGGACTGGTGCCCCAGGAGTGGCGAGGGGAGGTCCAGAGGGGCACTATCTGTCAGGTCAGGTCCGCTCGCGGCCGACATGTTGTACAGCGCGACTGCTGCAGGTCGTCGCCATGCGCATGTGCGGCCACGGACCCGGCCATTCTCTGGCCGCTTATTTTGTGGAGGCCGTGCGTTTTACATGGCGCGGCTGTGAGCCCCTCTCCGGTCAGAGGATCGGTGCTGGGGCCTCACCCATCTTTCCCATGGAGAATGTTTCAATTCTCTGTGAATAGCTTGCACAGCAAACTCAAGGTAAGATGAAGTAAAGAGGTTGGTTTATTTTTACACACACGGGGGTGAGAGGGGTTTCCCAACATCCACCCACTTTTGCACTCGTACAATAAACGGGGGATAAGGAAAAAGGAAGAGGGTTCCGGGAATGACCACAATAAAATACAAGTTATGGTTATCCATGTGTCCAGAATCCAAAGTCTAATGGAATGTTCCTTCAGTGGGAGGTTTACTGTTGCGGGAGATCCGTCTTTCCAGCAGTGAGACTTCCACGATGGGGGAAGACACGGAGACTGAGTCAGTCCGGGAGGAACAAGAGCCAATGTTTTAGCCATTTGCAGGTTTTTTAATTTATATTTTTATTGATGTTTTTCCATTTTAACAAATATCCAACAAAAGCTCAGGATTGGTGCAGCACAGCAGAAATGTCTCAGCAATACAGAAATACAGGAGAGGACAGGATGACGACAATACAGATGGATCAATGTAATCATTAAGTTTGGTGCATCCATATGTACCAATGGATAGACTGGAGAACAAGGGAGAAGAAGAAAAAGCCATGAAAACATGGTGAAACGGTGCACACCTTCCTACGCACCACCCACCAGAGTCCAGGATAAGATCACGGTGTCAGGTTCGGGAGGGCATCAGAACACATCTCCCCCAGCTCCAGTCATACCAGAGACATCAATACCATCTTTATGTCCCCTTCTCGGGTACAAGACCTGTCTGTACCTTTGCAGGAACTAGTCAACGATTCTTTAACCCCAAAATAACACACTTACATTTCAGAAAAAAAATCAACAAGGACACTCGTCCTAAAAGGTTGCAATAAAACCCCAACTCCAGCACAGCACAGAACAATCATCACTCAACACAATTACACAGAGAAGACCAGCAAATATTCACACAATTGGTTCAAATTCTAATTGATGCAGCTTCCAAGTGACTAACAGTAACAGGATTTTTAAAAAAGTACTACCAAAAGCAGAGGATCTCAGGGTAACAGGAACCAAGATACAGCCCTGAGCACATGGACCCCTGACGCACGCCCCTCACCACAAGACAAAAAAGGTAAAAAGCTGCTCATTCAAAACCTCACTCAGCCTCTCAGGACACCCGGCCAAGAAGGAACTTCCCAAGCAAAAGGGGACAACAGGAAAGGGACCACAGTACAAGACCTGGCCCGGCCCTGTACACCCTCGTACACAGGAATCAGGCAAGCAAGGATAGTCACACTGTGCCAGGACACCCAACCTCACTCCTCTCTCACCACATCCGAGGGCAGCACACACAAGACGATTCATACCGTCCTCCACCAAGGAGATTCCACCCACAATGAGAGGAAAATTCGTCAAGACACCCAACAACTCGGCATCTCGGGAGGGGTGCGATCCTCCATCCCCACTCACGGCAAAGGAAACCCCCGTGATACAATATACCAAATCGGGGCCTACATCAGCATGCTACCGCCTCAAGGAAAAGTAACTTCAAAAGAGAGGAACACCAGGATTGGCCAAAGGATGCCAGGCAAGAACCAGCACCATATGTGATAAGTAGATTGTCATCTATATTATCATCTGTACGTAAATAATAATATATGTATAACTGTTGTAGTTCCAACATCCGACCATCAGGTGGTGTGAGTATGCAGACACATGACCCGGACACACCCTATGTTCCAGGAGGTGTTGGTAAGGAGTTTGCAGCAGTCGCATATTCGAGTAGCTCTGTAGTATCTTACTGTAAGTTAGTGTTAGACCATTATTTCCAACTGTATTAATCTTAGACATTTTAGTAATTCGTTAGTGTAGTGTTAGTAATAAATAACTATGTTTATGAAACAAAGTCTAATTTTCTTTATTCACACGACAATATCAAGATTCAGCATCTGCCCAATGAAAGAACATTGCACCGTGCACCGTCACAAAACAGATACTCGGGGCAGAGCTGCGTAGCCTCATTGGCGTCAAAACACTGTCTCCCCACAGGAGACCCTGCTTCAACAAGGAGGGCATTCAGGAAGTCACTATATAATCCCACTTGGAGCAGGGTGCCCATCTCCCCCCTCAGCCTCACCCTCAGACCCAATGAGGGCTCAAACATCATTGATCTCAAACTCTCACTCAAACCCTCCAACCCACAGGTTACTACCTCCCCAGTGGAACCTATCCCGAGAGGATTGATTGATGACTTGATTGATTTGTTTTATTGTTACGTGCACCGAGGGACAGTGAAAAGTATTGTTCTGCGTACAGTCCATACAAATCGTTCCAGACATGAAAAACAAAACATAGGACATAGATAAATACACAATGTAAATACATAGACGCAGGCATCGGGTGAAGCATATGGAATGCAGTACTACTCAGTGGAGAAGGTGTGTGAAGAGATCAGTTCAGTCCATAAGAGAGTTATTCAGGAGTCTGGTGACAGCGGGGAAGAAGCTGTTTTTTATCTGTTAGTGCGTGTTCTCAGACTTTTGCATCTCATGCCCGATAGAAGAGGTTGGAAGAGAGAATAACCCAGGTAGGAGAGGTCTTTGATTCTGCTGCCTGCTTTCCCAAGGCAGTGGGAGGTGTAGACAGAGTCAGTGGTTGGGAGGCGGGTTCACGTGATGGACTGGGCTGTGTTCACGACTCTCTGTAGTTTCTAATGGTCTTGCCTCGAGCAGTTGCCATACAGGCTGTGGAGGAGGACCAGAGGAGGAGCAGACCAGGGGCCTCCAAAGGGGACAACTCAGGGAGGGAAACTCACTCCACCACCCAACAGACCCTCCGCCTGACCCAATAAACACAGTTATTCCTGCCCTGCCCGAGCAAATCAAGTGACCACTGCCACGCCCAGGCAGCCAAGAGAATATTGAAGAAAAGTGGAACAAGGATTAACTGACCACACCCAGTTCCTCGTGCTCACTAGTTCCCTTGGTTCTCTCGTGTTTTTGGGACGATTTCTGTGTCTTCCTCTGTGAAGACAGATACACATTGTTTAGTTTCTCTGACATTTCCTTATTCCCCATTATAAACTCTCCTGTCTCTGTCTGGAATGGACCCAAAAGACATTGGTCTTTGCTAATCTTTTCCTTTTCACATTCCTATAGGTGCTTTTCCTGTTCGTTTTTATGTTTCTCATCAGTTTGCTCTCATATTCTATTTTCTCTTTATCAGTTTCTTGGTCCTCCTTTGCTGAATTCTAAATCAATCACCAATCCACAGGCGTACGGCTATTTTGGCCTCTTTATGAGCCTCTTCCTTTGATCTAATGGAATCCTTAAATTTTCTCGTTAGGCACAGTTGCATCACTTTTCCTGTGGCTTTTTGTTCCTTAAAGGAGTCTACATTTGATGTCAACATGTAATAATACCTTAAAAATTAGTGATTGCCTGTCTATTGTCATATCTATTGTTGAAATGTCCCAATCTACCACAGACAACTTGCCTTTCAAACCTCGCCAGTTTCCTTTGTGAAAAACATGTGGATAATTAAACAAAGGAACCATGTAACCACCATAGCCCATCTTAATGGCAACGTGGCATGCTTTCAGAGGTTCCAAACAGAAATGGGAACTAAATATCTTCCAACCACCAAACACCCTTTCGCTCTGAGATCCTCGTGAAAGCTGAAGCCAGGAATTCACAACGTGGCTCAATGATCATCAGCCACTGGAGGCAAATTTGTGAGACCAACCAGTCCAGCAGGAAGAAACCCTCCGCCCATCCCTTTTGAACTGACAGAATTAACAAAATGCTGTCCTGGATGCAATTGAGAGCAAAACAGCGGAATCCAACCCCTGTAATCAATTGTGAACTTGGGGTGTGAGCATGTGCGATGAAACACAAAATCTCTCCTACACTGAGAGCAGATGAACGGCCTCTCTCCAGTGAGAACTCAGCGGTGTCTCCATAGTTGGGATGGATCACTGAATATCTCACCTACTCAGAGCAGGTGAACGGCCTCTCTCCAGTGTGAACTCGCTGGTGTGTCCGCAGGTTGGATAACCAAGCAAATCTCTTCCCACACCGATAGCAGGTGAATGGCCTCTCTCCAGTGTGAACCCACTGGTGTGACTTCAGGCTGGATGACTGAGTGAATCCCTTCCTACACTGAGAGCAGATGAATGGCCTCTCTCCAGTGTGAACTCGCTGGTGGCTCTGCAGGTGGGATAATCGAGTGAATCCCTTCCCACACTGATAGCAGGCAAATGGCCTCTCCCCAGTGTGAACTCGCTGGTGTGTCCGCAAACTGGATAACCGAGCGAATCCCGTCCCACACTGAGAGCAGGTGAATGGCCTCTCCCCAGTGTGAACTTGCAGATGATTCTGCAGGGCGGATGAATGTCTGAATCCCTTCCCACACTGAGAGCAGGCGAACGGTTTCGCCGCAGTATGAATTCGCTGGTGTGTCCGCAGGTTCCATAAGTGAGTGAATCCCTTCCCACACTGAGAGCAGATGAACGGTCTCTCTCCAGTATGAACTCGCTGGTGTGCACGCAGTTGGGATAACTGAGTGAATCCCTTCCCACACTGAGAACAGGTGAATGGCTTCTCCCCAGTGTGAACTCTCTGGTGTGCCTGCAGGGTAGATGAATGACTAAATCCCTTCCCACACTGAGAGCAAGTGAATGGCCTCTCCCCAGTGTGAACTCTCTGGTGTGTCTGCAGGCTGGATAACCGAGTGAATCTCTTCCCACACTGAGAACAGGTGAACGGCCTCTCCCCAGCGTGAACTCGCTCGTGTTTCTGCAGGTCAGATAATTGAGTGAATCCTTTTCCACACTGAGAGCAGGTGAACGGCCTTTCCCCAGTGTGAATGCGCCGATGAATTTCCAGCACAGACGGAGCTATGAATCCCTTCCCACAGTCCTCACATGTCCATGGTTTCTCCATGTTTTGGGTCTCCTCGTGTCTGTCCAGTTCGGACAATCAGTTGAGGCTTCGTCCACACACAGAACACGTGTACGGTCTCTTCCCGCTGTGAATAGGGCAATGTTTTTTCAGGCTGTGTAACTGGTTAAAGCTCTTTCCACAGTCAGTGCTCTGGAACACTCTCACTCGGGTGTTTTTCCAGTCACAATGGTGTTTAAAATCTTTGAAGCTGACAGATGAGACAAACATTTCTCCTTCTAGATTCGAAGGCCAATGATATTCAAGTCCCAAGGAATTGAGTGACTGTCAGATCCAGACGACATGTTTTAGATTTCTGTCTGTAATTCGTCCTCTTCGAATCTCCTGTTAAAACAATTTACAAAAGACATCACTGCAAGTACAGGATAGAAATTCAGAACAGAAAATTCTAGTTTCTCTGGAACATTCTTTCCTCTTGCATTCCGCAACATCTGTAAATCTCCGTCCCACGCACTCTCCCTCCATTCTCACTCTGCTGTATCTAATATTCACCCTCCCAATTCTCCTGAAGGTGCCGATTCAGGCTGATTGACAGATCCATGCTCACTGCTTCCTGTCCTGGACACAAAGACCAGAACAAATCTGAGCTGCAGTCAGCCATTCGGTCCACCAAACCTGCTCAACCATTCAATGACAGCATTGGCCGATCTACCTCAGCAGCATTTTCCCGCACAGTCCCCCATATCCCTCGATATCTTCACTCCCTTAAAACGTTATCAATCTCTGATTTGAAAATACTTGATGACTGATGTTCCACAGTCCTCTGGGGTAGAGAATTCCAAATGCTGACAGGGGGAGTGAGGGGTAGATGGGTTTGCTGGTGGAATCATGCTGGGGTTGGCAGAACTGGCGGAGGATGATTTCTTCAATGCGGAGGCTGGTGGGGTGAAAAGTGAGGACAGTGGGGATCTATTCTGGTTCTGGGAGAGAGGAGTGAGGGGGAAGGCAGAGGTGTGGGAGATGGTCGGACACGGTTGAGAGCCCCGTCGACCACAGTGGGTGGGAAGCCACGGTTAAGGAAGAATGAAGACAAGTCAGCAGCACAGTTTTGGAAAGTGGCATCATCGGAATAGATGTGACGGAGGTGAAGGAACTGAGAGAATGGGATGGAGCCCTTACAGGATGTGGGGTGTGAAGAGCTGTAGTTGACGTAGCTGTGGGAGTCGCAAGTCTTTAATTGGTATTAGTGGACAGTCTATCTCAGAAATTGAAATAGAAAGGTCAAGGAAGTAAAGTGAAGTGTCGGAGACAGACCATGTGGAGGTGATAGAGGGGTGCAAACCGGAAGCAAAATGAATATATTTTTCCAGGCTTTGCAGAACACCTCCAGTCCATCCGCAAGCAGTTCCCAGACCTTCCTGTCGCTTGCCATTTCAACTCACCGCCCTGCTCTCAGTCCGCATGTCCGTCCTTGGCCTGCTGCAATGTTCAGGTGAAGCCCAGCGCAAACTGGAGGAACAGCACCTCATCTTCCGATTCAGCATGTTACACCCTTCCGGACTTAACATTGAGTTCAACAACCTCAGACTCTCCACCACCTTTACCCCATTTTTATTTTCATTTCTTCCATTGATCGTTTTTTCCCTCCCCATTATTTTCCTCCCCTCCCCCCATTCGAATTATTTCAAGTTGCCCGTGACACACTGCTCACCTTTATTCTGCCATTTGCACATTCTAACCTTTTTATGTATCACTATCAGCACTCACCTGTGGAAGGAGCAGTGCTCCAAAAGCTAGTGTTTGTGCTTGAAACAAACATGATGGACTTTAACCTGATGTTGTAAGACTTCTTACTGTGCTCACCTCAGTCCAACACTGGCATCTCCACTATCAGCACCCTTCTTAGCCTGAATTACCACCATTTGCATTCCTTTTATCTTCTGTTCTCGACATCTTTGTCTATATCTCCACCTATTGCTGGCCCCTATCCAGCCCCACCGCTCCATTCCACCCCTCCCCACTACAGTACAAATCTGACCCCATTTCCAGTTCTCTCTAACTGTCACAAAGAGTCATGCAGACTCGAAACATTAGTTCCCTTTTCTCTCCACAGATGCCGTCAGACCTTCTGAGATTGTCCAGTATTTTCTGTTTTTGTTTAAGATTCCAGCCTTCACAGTAATTTGTTTTCATAATATATCTAATCTGTACCATGTAAAAACACGAGACATATCTCTGTCCGACATTTATTTACCGTCCATTTAAATTTTAGCCAACTCTAATAATAATAATAATCTTTATTGTCACAAGTAGGCTTACACTGCAATGAAATTATTGTGAAAAGCCCCGAGTCGCCACATTCCGGCGCCTGTTATCCGGAGCACCCAGAGGAAACCCATGCACACACGGGGAGAACATGCAGACTCCGCACAGACAGTGACCCAAGCCGGGAATCGAACCTGGGACCCTGGAGCTGTGAAGCAATTGTGCCAACCACTATGCTACCGTGCTGTTCCGGTACACAGAGGGAAAATTCAGAATGTCCAAATTATCAGACAGTATGTCTTTCAGGACTTGTGGGTGGAAGCCGGAGCACCTGGAGGAAACCCGCGTAGACACAGGGAGAACTCCGGGGAACAACCCTTTTAATTGTGAACATTAGGAAAGAGACCACCCTTTTAGCCAAACAAATAAATGTGTCAAGCTGAGGGAGCAAAGGATGTCAATGTCTTTGAGAGAGAGAGAGAGACCTGGGCCAAGCTTTGCAGAGTCTGCACCCTCCCTTGATTCACTTCCTTTCCGTTCAGCTGCTGCAAGTCACCAATTGAAGGTCAGAACGAGAAAATAAATGAAAAGAGGGAGAAAAGAAAGTGTTTTACTCACAGATGTTGGAGACAGGAAGAGGTTTCAGCCTGTGTCTTCATTAACACGTCTGCCTTCTGATTGGCTGGAGGACCAGAGTCCTTCCGGTCCTCCCACTTTTCCATTGGCCAAGGCAGGTCAGAGGGCGGGCTTTCCTCCACACATGCGCAGCTACCCCTCACTCTTGGACATGCGCAGTACCTGATCACCCGCCCGTGCGGCGGATAGAGCGGGTTCACCCGCGCGGGGGATTGTGGGAGCTGCGGCCGACACTGTCCAAACTCCTGGGACTGGGATGAAAAATGGAGGAGGGGCAGTGACCTCACCCTGACACAAAGTTCATGTTGGTAGTCACGGGGATTGATTGTGTCGTTCGCCCTTAGCATCTGGGGAAGGCAATAGGTGAGAGTGAAACTGAATCCGAGAGTCAGCATCTTCACGGGAGGAGACTTGGGGAAAAGCAGGAGGACAGAAGGATAAATTAGTGTTAAAATCAATAGTGAGGAGAGCATGGGTGGGGGTCAGACATTTATAGTTTGAGAGGAAGAAGGCTTTTCTGTGACAACTAGAATTGTCAGTTGTGAATTTCTATTCTGTAATCACAGCGATGACTTTTAAAAAAAACATTTTTTAATATAGATTTACAGTACCCAATTATTTTTTTCCAATTAAGGGGCAATTTAGCATGGCCAATCCACCTCACCTACACATCTTTTTGGGTTGTGGGTGTGAGACCCACGCAGACATGGCGAGAATGTGCAAACTCCACATGGACACTGACCCACGGCCGGGAGTGAACCCGTATCCTCAGCACCGTGAGGCAGCAGTGCTGACCACTATGCCACCCTGATGATGTCAATCCTATCACACCCATTAAAGTCTCTATCAGGTCAGTCTTCAACCTTCTCTTCCCCAGGGGATATATCCCCAACCTGTTCAATACCTCCTGAAACTTACACTCTCAGTTCTGATATCATCCTTTCTTGCTAATCTTTCTTGCACATCCTAGAGGCCCTATCTCTGTTTTAAAGGGTATATAATAAATATTTAGATTCGGTTTAATTTGGTTGAAGGTGCTTTATTTACTCAGTTCCAAATTGACCCTCTAAAATGCTTCAATTCGAAAGAGGCTTAACAATCAGGCAAGAGCAAAATGGCGGCGGGCGGAGACCAGGCAGGGTGGAGGCAGTGGGCGGAGGAGCAACAGGAGGGTATCCAGCGCTGCCTCAGAGAGATTAAAACGGACCTGCTAGAGCCGATGAAGGCTTCTATTGATAAGCTGCTGGAGACACAGACGGCCCAGGGGGTGGCGATCCGAGAGGCTCGACAAAAGATCTCTGACAATGAGGACGAGATCTTAGGCCTGGCGGTAAAGGTGGAGGCGCACGAGGCACTCCACAAGAAATGGCAGGAGCAGTTTGAGGAGATGGAGAATCGGTCGAGGCGGAAGAATCTGCGGACTCTGGGCCTCCCGGAGGGGCGGGAGGGGCTGGACGTGGGTGCCTATGTGGTCACCATGTTGAACTCGCTGATGGGAGTGGGGTCCTTCCAGGGGGCCCTGGAGCTGGAAGGGGCGCATAGAGTGTTGGCGAGGAGGCCCAAAGCTAACGAGCCTCCGCGGGCAGTGCTGGTGCGGTTCCATCGGTTCGCCGATCGGGAGTGTGTGCTCAGGTGGGCCAAGAAGGAGAGGAGCAGCAGGTGGGAGAACGCGGAGGTTCGGCTATATCAGGACTGGAGTGCGGAGGTGGCGAATAGGAGGGCCGGGTACAATCGAGCGAAGGTGGTGCTGCACAGGAAGGGGGTAAAGTTTGGCATGTTGCAGCCGGCACGACTGTGGGTTACCTACAAGGACCGGCACCATTATTTTGAGTCTCCGGAGGAGGCGTGGGCCTTTGTTCAGGCCGAGAAGCTGGACACAGACTGAGGGTCGGGATGGGCGATTGGGGACTGCGGTGGATATGTTATGCCTATATTTGGTTCGCCGGGGGGGGGGGGGGGGGGGGGGGGGGGGCTTTGCATTGTTTTGGGTTTCTTTTTCTCTGTGTTTTTCTCTTTCGGGTTGGGGAGGGTGGATGGGGCGGGTTGGGCACTGTTTTGGTTGGTGGCGGGGCCTGGTAGGTGGAGAGCGCAAGCTTTTTTCCCACGCCGAAGACTGGGGGGCGGGGCCGGGACGGGGAAGCGAGGATTGTTTCCCGCGCTTAGAACGGAGGGGGGAGGGGGAGAGCCTGTCGATGGGGAGCGGGAGAGGAGGGTGTGCCACACAATGGGAGGAGTCGAAGGGGAGGCGGGAGTGGCCGGGGTCAGCAGGAGTCAGCTGACTTGCGGAAGTGCAATGGGGGAGTACACCAGCTAGGATGGGTCCTAGCTGGGGGGTGGGGGGGGATCGAGTTGCTGCTGCTAAGGTCAAGGAGGAGCTGGAGCGAGTGGGGGGGGGGGGTCGAGACAGGGGTATGCCGCTGTGGGGAACGGGCCGGGTGTGGGGTGCGGGCGCGTGGCTGGCCGAGGAGGGGTCATGGCTAGTCGGCGGGGGAGGGGGGCGTGTAGCCCCCGATCCGGCTGATAACCTGGAATGTAAGGGGACTGAATGGGCCGGTTAAACGGGCCCGCGTGTTCGCGCACCTGAAGGGGCTTAAGGCGGATGTGGTTATGCTCCAGGAGACACACCTGAAGGTGGCAGACCAGGTAAGACTGAGGAAAGGGTGGGTAGGTCAGGTGTTTCATAGATTCATAGAATTTACAGTGCAGAAGGAGGCCATTCGGCCCATCGAGTCTGCACCGGCTCTTGGAAAGAGCGCCCTACCGAGACCCACACCACCCTATCCCCATAACCCAGTAACCCCACTCAACCAAGGCCAATTTTGGACACTAAGGGCAATTTAGCATGGCTAATCCACCTAACCTGCACGTCTTTGGACTGTGGGAGGAAACCGGAGCACCCGGAGGAAACCCACGCACACACGGGGAGAACGTGCAGACTCCGCACAGACAGTGACCCAAGCCGGGAATCGAACCTGGGACCCTGGAGCTGTGAAGCAATTATGCTAACCACTCGGGGCTAGATGCCAAAAATCTTGATCTTGGTGGGAAAGAAGGTGTCATTCGAGGCGTCGAGCATTGTGGCAGATAATGGCGGTAGGTACATAATGGTAAGTGGTAAGTTGCAGGGAGAGAGGGTGGTACTGGTCAATGTGTATGCTCCGAACTGGGACGATGCGGGTTTTATGCGGCGTATGTTGGGTCGGATCCCAGACTTGGAAGTGGGAGGCCTGATATTGGGGGGAGACTTTAACACGGTGTTGGATCCGGCACTGGATCGCTCCAGGTCTAGGACAGGTAGGAAGCCGGCAGCGGCTAGAGTGTTGAGGGGATTTATGGACCAAATGGGAGGGGTGGACCCTTGGAGATTTGCAAGGCCGGGGGCTAGGGTATTTTCATTCTTCTCACATGTCCATAAGGCTTATTCTCGAATCGACTTTTTCATTTTGAGTAGGGCGCTGATAGCGAGAGTAGAGGATACCGAGTATTCGGCAATAGCCATTTCGGATCACGCCCCGCATTGGGTGGACTTGGAGATGGGGGAGGAGAGGGACCAGCCCCCGCTGTGGCGCTTGGAGGTGGGGCTGTTGGCGGACGAGGAGCTGAGCGAGCGGGTCCGAGGAAGTATAGAGAGGTACTTGGAGACCAACGACAACGGGGAGGTACGAGTGGCGATGGTATGGGAGGCACTGAAGGCGGTGGTGAGGGGAGAGCTGATCACAAGGAGCGGAGGGAGCGGAAGGAGAGGGAGAGGCTGGTGGGGGAGATGGTGAGGGTAGACAGGAGGTATGCGGAAGAGCCTGAGGAAGGATTGTTGAGGAAGAGGCGCAGCCTCCAGGCCGAATTCGACCTGGTGACCACCAGGAAGGCGGAGGTGCAGTGGTGGAAGGCCCAGGGGGCGGTCTATGAGTATGGGGAAAAGGCAAGCCGGATGCTGGCGCATCAACTTCGGAAGCGGGACGCAGCTAGGGAGATCGGGGGAGTTAAGGACAGGGGAGGGAGCGTGGTGCGGAGTGGAGTTGGCATCAATGGCGTCTTCAGGGACTTCTACGAGGAATTGTACCGATCCGAGCCCCCACGGGAGGAGGGAGGGATGGGCCGTTTCCTGGAACAATTGAGGTTTGCAAAGGTGGAAGAGGGACTGGTGGCCCCGATTGGGCTGGAGGAGCTGATCAAAGGGATAGGAAGCATGCAGGCGGGGAAGGCACCGGGGCCGGACGGTTTCCCGGTCGAATTCTATAAAAAATATATGGACCAGTTGGGCCCGCTGTTAGTTAGGACCTTTAATGAGGCAAGGAAGGGGGGGGCTTTACCCCCGACGATGTCCCGGGCACTGATCTCCTTGATCCTGAAGCGGGACAAGGATCCCCTACAACGTGGGTCTTACAGACCGATTTCCTTGTTAAATGTAGATGCCAAGGTGCTGGCAAAGGTCTTAGCCACGAGGATTGAGGATTGTGTGCCGCAGATCATCCATGAAAACCAGACAGGGTTTGTGAAGGGGAGACAGTTGAACGCGAATGTGCGGAGGCTTTTGAACGTTATCATGATGCGGGCGAGGGAGGGGGAGGCGGAGATAGTGATGGACGCTGAGAAAGCCTTCGATAGGGTAGAGTGGGGGTACCTGTGGGAGTTGCTGAAGAGGTTCGGGTTTGGGGAGGGGTTTGTCAGGTAGGTTAGGCTGTTGTATGAGGTCCCATTGGAGTTCCTCCATTGGGCTCCTCCAGCCCAATCGGGGCCCCCAGTCCCGCCACCAGTCCCTCTTCCACCTTTGGAAACCTCAATTGGTCCAGGAAACAGCTCATCCCTCCCTCCTCCCGTGGGGGCTCGGATCGGTAAAATTCCTCGTAGAAGTCCCTGAAGACCCCATTGATGCCAACCCCACTCCGCACCACGCTCCCTCCAATATTCATTGGAGTTTAGGAGGTTGAGGGGAGATCTAATAGAAACTTACAAGATAATGAATGGCTTAGATAGGGCGGATGTAGGAAAGTTGTTTCCATTAGCAGGGGAGACTAGGACCCGGGGGCACAGCCTTAGAATAAAAGGGAGTCACTTTAGAACAGAGATGAGGAGAAATTTCTTCAGCCAGAGAGTGGTGGGTCTGTGGAATTCATTGCCACAGAGGGCGGTGGAGGCCGGGACGTTGAGTGTCTTTAAGACAGAAGTTGATAAATTCTTGATTTCTCGAGGAATTAAGGGCTATGGAGAGAGAGCGGGTAAATGGAGTTGAAATCAGCCATGATTGAATGGTGGAGTGGACTCGATGGGCCGAAAGGCCTTACTTCCGCTCCTATCTCTTATGGTCTTATGGTCCCAATGGTGAGTGTGGCCACAAATAGGAGGAGGTCCGAGTACTTTCGGTTGCACCGAGGGACAAGACAGGGGTGTCCCCTGTCCCCCCTGCTCTTCGCACTGGCGATTGAACCCCTGGCTATGGCACTGAGAGAGTCGAGGAACTGGAGGGGGTTGGTGCGGGGTGGGGACGAGCATAGGGTGTTGCTTTATGCGGACGACCTGCTGCTGTATGTGGCAGACCCGGTAGGAGGAATACCAGAGGTAATGAGGATCCTTAGGGAATTCGGGGACTTTTTGGGGTACAAGCTCAATATGGGGAAGTGCGAGCTGTTCGTAGTTCAGCTAGGGGACCAGGAGAGGGGGATTGGCGAGCTCCCACTAAGAAGGGCGGAGAGGAGCTTCAGATATTTGGGGGTCCAGGTGGCCAGGAGCTGGGGGGCCCTGCATAGGCTTAACTTTACAAAGCTGGTGGAGCAAATGGAGGAGGAGTTCAAGAGGTGGGACGCGTTGCCGCTGTCCTTGGCGGGTAGGGTGCAGTCAATCAAAATGACGGTGCTCCCAAGGTTTTTGTTCCTGTTCCAGTGCCTCCCCGTGTTTATCCCAAAGGCTTTTTTCAGGCGGGTGAACAGGAGTATAATGGGGTTTGTGTGGGCGCGAGGGACTCCGAGGGTGAGAAGGGTGTTCCTGGAGTGGAGTAGAGATAGGGAGGGGCTGGCGCTGCCCAACCTCTGTGGGTACTACTGGGCCGCCAATGCGACGAAGGTGTGCAAGTGGGTGATGGAGGGGGAGGGGGCTGCATGGAAGAGGCTGGAGACGGCGTCCTGTATGGGTACGAGTCTGGGGGCACCGGCAACGGTGCCGCTGCCGCTCCCTCCACGGATGTATACCACGAGCCCGGTGGTGGTGGCGGCCCTCAAACTTTGGCGGCAGTGGAGGCGGCATAGGGGGGAAGTTGGGGCCTCGGCGTGGACCCCATTACGGGGGAACCACCGGTTCGCCCCAGGAAGAACAGGTGAAGGGTTTTCGGGGTGGCAAAGGGCAGGGATACGAAAGTTGGGGGACCTGTTTGTGGACGAGAAGTTCGCGAGCTTGGGTGAGCTGGAGGAGAAGTACAGGCTCCCCCCGGGGAACACCTTCAGGTACTTACAGGTAAGGGCGTTTGCCAGACGGCAGGTGGTGGAATTCCCGCGGCTACTGCCACACACAGTACAGGACAGGGTGCTCTCGGGGGGGCTGGGTGGGAGTGGGGAAGATCTCGGAAACTTACCAGGTGATGCAGGAGGAGGAGGAGGCCTCGGTGGTGGAGTTGAAAGGTAAGAGGGAGGAGGAGTTGGGAGAAGAGATCGAAGAGGGGACGATGCCCTAGGGAGGGTGAATTCTTCCTCTTTGTGCGCGATGCTCAGCCTCATACAGTTTAAGGTGCTGCACAGGGCACATATGACTGGGACAAGGATGAGCCGGTTCTTTGGGGGTGAGGACAGGTGTGTTAGGTGCTCAGGGAGCCCAGCAAATCACACCCATATGTTCTGGGCATGCCCAGCGCTGGAGGAATTTTGGAAGGGCGTAGCGAGGACGGTGTCGAGGGTGGTAGGATCCAGGGTCAGGCCGGGCTGGGGGCTCGCAATATTTGGGGTGGCAGAGGAGCTGGGAGTGCAGGAGGTGAAAGAGGCCGGAATTCTGGCCTTTGCGTCCCTGGTAGCCCGGCGAAGGATTCTCCTACAGTGGAAAGATGCGAGGCCCCCAAGCGTGGAATCCTGGATCAGCGATATGGCAGGGTTCATTAAATTGGAGAGGGTGAAATTCGCCTTGAGAGGGTCGGTGCAAGGATTCTTTAGGCGGTGGCAACCGTTCTTAGACTTTCTGGCAGAACGATAGACATTGGTAAATGGCAGCAGCAGCTCGGGGGGGGTTACTTTATTTTTGTTTATGTTATTTACACTGGAGGGTCTGAGGGGGTGTATACACCTGTTGTGTTAAGTCGGGGTGTTAATGTTAATTTATTATTTATGTACAGGGGGAGGGGTTTGGGGGGTTGCTTTTTTAGATTGTGTTTTGTACTTAACCCTGTTGGGTTCTTTTTCTTTCTCATTTTGTTATTGATATTTTATGAAAACCTTTAATTTAAAAAATTTTTTTTTTTAAAGTTAGGCAACAGAGAGAACAGGAACAGATTTTCACGCCACAATCAGGCGTGCGCCATTACCCCCTCCTCCAACTCTCTTTACCAAAGTCTCCCCAAACTGCTCCTTTCACAGATAAAAGCCCCGTCTGTACCAGAGTAGGATAAAGTCAACAACACATAAACCCTCCCATAATAACAAAAATACAAAAGAATCACCACCACAATAGATCCAAGGGGACATTCCTCAATAAGACTGAGGACCCGGAGGATTAACCCCACGGCCAGACTGTCGTTACCCTCAGGACACCTTCTCCAAAATGAGGGGAAGAAAAGTAACTTTTGTAAATTGTTTTTACAGGATATTAGAAGAGGAGGAATTACAGACCGAAATCTCAAACGTCACGTCTCAATCTGATTTGAGTCTCTCAATTCCTTGTAACTGAATATCACCGGACTTAGAATCTAGAAGGAGAAATGTTTGTCTTTTCTGTCGGCTTCAAAACATCAGTGAGACTGGAAAAGCACCGAGACACACACACCCAAGTGAGAGTGTTCCAGAGCACTGACTGTGGAAAGAGCTTTAACCAGTTACGCAGCCTGAAAAAACATCACACCATTCACAGCGGGAGAGACATTACACGTGTTGTGTGTGTGGACGAGGCTTCAACTGATCGACAAACCTGGAGAGATACGAGGAAACCCACACCCTAGAGAAACGGTGGAAATGTGACGATTGTGGGAAGGGATTCAGGGCCCCATCTCAGCTGGAAGCTCATCGGCGCAGTCACACTGGGGAGACGCCGTTCACCTGCTCTGTGTGTGAGAAGGGATTCACTCAGTTATCCGCCCTGCAGAGACACCAGCGAGTTCACACTGGGGAGAGGCCGTTCACCTGCTCTCAATGTGAGAAGGGATTTGGTGATTCATCCATCCTGTGGAGACATCAGCGAGTTCACACTGGGGAGCGGCCGTTCACCTGCTTTCAGTGTGAGAAGGGATTCACTCAATCATCTGACCTGTGGAGACATCAGCGAGTTCACACTGAGGAGAGGCCGTTCACCTGCTCTCAGTGTGAGAAGGGATTCACTCACTTATCCGGCCTGCAGACACACCAGCAAGTTCACACAGGGGAGAAGGCGTTAACCTGCTCTTAGTGAGAGAAGGGATTAAGATATCCATACACCCTGCGGGAACACTAGCGAGTTCACACCTGGAAGAAGCCATATTCACCTGCTCTGAGCAGGGGAAACATTCAATGATCCGTCCCAACCTCGGAGACACAAGCGAGTTAATTCTGGGGAGAGACCATTCATCTGCTCTCAATGTGGGGAGGGGTTTTGTGATTCATCACACCTGTTGTGACTCCCAACAAGTTCACAATAAATTACAGATGTTGGCTCTGTTGTTATTGTTTCTGCTCTCACTGACATCCAGGACTGCATCTTGTTCATTCTGACATCTGGTGAATGGTGATGATTGGAGGGTTTCTTTCTGCTGGACTGGCCGGTCTAACACCTCTGCCTCCGGTGGGCTGACCATTTTTGAGCCTCGTTGCGATTACCTGGTTCCAAGTTTGACGAGGGGTTCAGAATGAAAAGGTGTTTGCAGGTTGGAAGATATTTAGTTCCCAAAGCAGCCACGTTGCCATGAAGATGGGCTATGGTGGTTACAGGGTTCTTTTGTCTAATTTATCTGGGTGTTTCTCACAGAAGGAAACTGTCATGGTATGAGGGGCAAGTTGTCTGGTAGACTGGGAAATTACAATAAACGTATCACTGAAAGTGGCGACGCAGATGGATAAAGAGCTAAGAAGGCAGACGGCATGCTTGTCTTCATTGGTCGGGGCATTGAGTATAAAAATTGGCAAGTCATGCTGCAGCTGTACACAACCTTAGTTAGGCCACACGTGGAATATTGCCTACAATTCTGGTCATCACATTATCTAAAGGATGTGGAGACTTTGGAGAGAGTACAGAGGAGGTTTACCAGGATGTTGCCTGGCCTGGAGGGTATTAGCTGTCAGAAGAGGTTGGATAAATTTGGATTCTTTTCACTCGAACGACGGAGGTTGAGGGACGACCTGATAAAAGTTTACAAAATTATGAGTGGCACGGACAGAGTGGATAGTCAGAAGCTTTTTCCCAGGTTGGAAATGTCAGTTACCAGGTGACAGAGGTTTAAGGTGCGAGGGGCAAAGTTTAGAGGAGATGTGCGAGGGAAATGTTTTTACACAGAGGGTGGTGAGTGCCTGGAACTCGCTGCCGGAGGAGGTGGTGGAAGCAGGTACGATAGTGACGTTTAAGAGGCATCTTGACGAACACATGAATCGGATGGGAATAGACGGATACAGACCCTGGAAGCACAGAAGGTTTTAGTTTAGACAGACGACATGATCCAAGCAGGCTTGGTGGGCCGAAGGGCCTGTTCCCGTGCTGTACTGTCCTTTGTTCTTTGTTGTTCTTTGTATGACGATGGACAATAGACAGGCAACCACTCGCATTTTATTTACATAAAATATAGATTCCTTTAAGAAGCAAAAATTAAACAGCAAAAGTGAAGCTATCGTGGCTAACAAGAAAAGTTAAAGATTCCATTAGATCAACCGAGGAGACTCATAAAGTGGCCCAAATAGTAGTGAGCCTGGGGATTGGGAACTTGTTTTAGAATTCAGCAAAGGAGGACCAAGAAACTGATGAAGAGAAAATAAAATGAGAGCAAACTGGGGAGAACTGGAAAAGCTCCTATAGGAATGTGAAAAGGAAAAGATTATAGCAAAGACGAATGTGGGTCCATTCCAGGCAGAGACAGGAGAGTTTATAATGGGGAATAAGGAAATGGCAGAGAAACTAAAGAATGTGTGTCTGTCTTCACAGAGGAAGATTCAGAAATTGTCCCAACAACACGAGAGAACCAAGGGACTAGTGAACACGAGGAACTGAAAGAGATTAGTATTAGTGAAAAAGCAGTACTGGAAAAAATAATGGGATTGAAAGTTAATAAACCCCAAAAGCTTCTCTCCATCCCAGAGTGTTGACAGAGGTGGCTGTCGTGGATACATTGGTCGTCAACTTTCAAAATTCTATAGATTCTGGAATGGTTCCCGCAGATTGGAAGGTGGTAAATATAACCCCAATGTTTAAGGAGAGAGAGAAAACGGGGAACCTCAGACCCATTAGCCTGACATCAGTAGGAGGGAAAATGCTCCAATCTATTATAAAGGATGTGATAACATACGAATTAGGAGCAGGAGTAGGCCACTCGGCCCCTCGAGCCTGCTCCACCATTCAATAAGTTCCCGGCTGATCTGATTGACACCTCAACTCCACAGAGGCTCCTTAGAAAATACATCTTGGGAGAGCGTAATAATATTCTTTATTATAAGCATCTTTATTATTGTGACAAGTAGGCTTACATTAACACTGCAATTAAGTTACTGTGAAAATCCCCCAGTCGCCACACTCCGGCACCTGTTCGGGTAACGGAGGGAGAATTCAGAATGTCCAATTCACCTCACAAGCACGTCTTTTGGGACTTGTGGGAGGGAACCGGAGCACCCGGAGGAAACGCACGCAGTTTTGGGGAGAACGTGGAGACTCAGCACAGCCAGTGACCCAAGCCGGGAATTGAACCCAGGTCCCTGGAGCTGTGAAGCAACAGTGCCTCCATGCCGCTGTGTCAGTTATGGGGCACAAGGAAATGGCAGAGGAGTTTCAAACAGATTTTTTTGCATCAGTCTTTATGATGGAAGATACTTTGACTATCCCATTAATTCTAAAGAATACAAATGGAGCAATTAAATACCATCACTGGAGAAGTTGTATTGGACAAACTAATGGGGATAAGATAAGTCCCCTGGATGGCTGCATCCTCGGATCCTCAAAGAAATGTCTACAGAAATAGTGGATGCATTGATTGTAATTTTCCAAAAATCCTTGGATTCTGGAGAAGTACCAGAGGATTGGAAAACTGCCAATGTGACAACCCCCCGATTCAGAATGGGAGGGAGGCAAAGATGAGACACTATAGGGCGATTAGCCTAACATTTATTGTAAAAAATGTTGGGATCAATCATTAGGAAGTAATAGCAGCACATTGAGAAAATCATAATCTAATCAAGCAGAGTCAGCATGGATTTGTGAAAGGGAAACCGTGTCTGACTAATTTATCAGAGTGTTTCGAGGAAGTCTCAAGCAGAGTGGATAGAGGGGGACCAGTAGATGTGTTGCATTTAAACTTCCAGAAGGCCTTTGACAAGGTACCTCACAAAACATTAAGTCATGAGATAAGAACCCATGGAGTTGGAGGTAGTGTATTGACATGGATAGAGAATTGGCTAATGAGCAGGAAACAGCGAGTGGGGATAAGAGGTTCTTTTTCAGGTTGGTGACCTGTAACCAGTGGGGTTCCACAGGGGTCAGTGCTGGGATCGCAACTGTGTACAATTTATATTAATGACTTGGAGGAAGGAAGCGAACGTACTGCGCCCAAATTTGAAGACAACACAAAAATAGGTGGAAAGGCAAGTTGCGAGGGGGATACAAACAGTTTGCAAAGAGATATTGAGAGGTTAAGCAAGTGGACAAAAAGTTGCCACATGGAGCATAATGTGGGAAAATGTGAAGTTCATTTTGGAAGGGAGAACAAAAGAACAGTATTATTTAAATGGAGAAAAACTACAGAAAGCTGCAACACAAAGGGACTTGGGGGAACTTGTGCACGAAACACAGAAAGCTAGCAGACAGGTGCAGCAGGTAATCAGGAAGGCTAATGGAATGTTAGCCCTGATTCCAAGGGGGTTGGAGTATAAGAGTCGGGAAGTCTTGCTGCAGCTGTACAAGGTGCTGGTGAGACCACATCTGGAGAACTGAGAGCAGTTTTGATCCCCTTATGTAAGAAAATATATTATTTCATTGGAGGAGATTTAGAGAAGGTTCACTAGGATGGTCCCAGGTTGTCTTAGGAGCAAAGGTTAAACAGGTTGGGACTCTACTCATTGAAATTTCGAACAATGAGAGGTGATCTCATTGACAACATACAGGATTCTTAAGGAGCTTCACAGGGTAAATGCTGAGAGGATGTTTCCCCTCATGGGAGAATCGAGGACCAGAGGACATCGTCTCAGAATAAAGAGATGTCAATTTAAGACTGAGATGAGGAGGAAATTCTTCTGAGAGTCTGGAACAGTGAGAGTTGAGGGGACAGGGTCCTTCTGTATATTGAAGGCCGAGATAGATTCTTGATCAGTGAGGGAACCGAGGATTACAGGGAAAGGGCAGGAAAGTGAACGTGAGAAATGTCAGATCAGCTGTGATCCTATTGAACGATGGACCAGGCTGGAAGGGCCAAATGGTTTACTCCTGTTCCTATTACGTCTGGTCTTAGTATGGTTTTATTTCCGCCTGCCCTCCCGATAACCTTTCACCCCCTTGCTTTTCAAGAATCTATCCAGCCTGCCTTCAAAATATTCAAAGACTCTGCTTCCACTGCCCTTTGAGGAAGAGAGTTCCAAAGACTCCAACCCCTCTGCCTTAAATGGACAAGTTGTTACTTTTAAAGTGACTCCAATTTCTAGATCCTCCCACAAGAGGAAACATCCTTTCCACATCCACCCTGTTGAGGCCCCTCAGGATCTTATACAGTTCAATCAAGTCACCTAAACTCCATCAGACACAAGCCCAGCCTGTCCAATCATTCCTCATAAGACCAGCCTCCAATTCCAGGTATGAGTCCAGTAAACCTTCTCTGAACTGCTTCCAACACATTGACATCATTCCTTAAATGAGAGCAATACTGTACACAGTGCTCCAGATGTGGTCTCACCAATGTCCTGTATAACTGAAGCATAATCTCCCTATTTTTGTATTCAATTCCCCTCACAATAAACAATAACATTCTATGAGCTTTCCTAATTACTTGCTGTACTTGTATACTCGCCTTTTGTGATTCATGCTCTTGGACACCCAGATCCCTCTGAATCTCAGAGCTCTGCAATCTCTCACCATTTAGATAATAAGCTTTTTTATTCTTCTGGCCAACATTGATAATCATACATTTTCTCACATTATCCATTTGGCAGATCTTTTTTGACTCATTTAAAATATATCTTTTTAAGCTCCTTATGTCCTCTTCACAATTTACTTTCCTCCTTATCATTATACCATTGGGACATAGGAGCAGGAGTTGGCCATTCAGCCCAACGAGCCTGCTCCACCATTCAATACGATCATGGCTAATCATCCACATCAATGCCTTTTCCCCCACACTGTCCCCATATCCCTTTGTGTTACTGGGATTTAGAAATCTGTCAGTCTCTGCTTTAAACACACTCAATGACTGAGCTCCCACAGCCCTCTGGGGTAGGGAATTCCAAAGATTAACAACTTGTAGATCTCTGTAGATCAAACCATTGCCCCGTTCTATCCCCATATTCCTGTCAGTTTATTTCCCTCAAAAGCCCATCAAATTTCCCTTTGGAAACATTCCAACATCTCTGCTTCTACCTGCATCGTAGGAAGTGGCTTCCAGATATTTCCCACTTTCCTCAAATGCAAATGAATCTCAGAGAGCTCAGAAAGAGGCCATTCTGTCCATCGTTCCCATGCTAGCTCTTCGAGTGAACTATCTAATTAGTCCAATCGCACGGCAAGTTTATTTTCCTACAGAATCTGTCCAGTTTCCTTGTGAAAGTTACAGTTAAATTTCCTTCCTGCACCTTTGTCAGGCAGTGAATCTCAACAACTAGTTCTGTTTTAAATCTAATAATTTCACAATACGCTGTGTTTGGATTTTCAGACGGGATTTGAAATGGAGAAAAAGACATGGTTGTTGCACAAAATCAAGACTTCGTCTTTATGAATGATCTTAGTGAGTGGGCAGAGTATGAAATACCCAGGTTTGCGGTGCCAAGGTGCCAGTCTGGTAGTGCCAAGGTGCGCACGTTCCAGGGGCTGGGCTGGGGGACCACCATGCCCTATTCCTGACCAGTCGGAGGCATCCAGTGACGCGGGAAACCTTTCGGTATGGTGACTCCTGGTCCATGTCTGTGTGGGCCAATACTAATCGGCGTCCATGTGACCACTCAGTGGAGAGACGCTTAAATCAAGCGAGGCCTTTAGATTGGGGGTCCTTCCCGTTGATGGGATGGATATTGGCCTTAATTGTATCCAGATTCGCCCATGGGTATAGACCGGTTCCCGTAACAGCCTCCCCGAACAGGCGCTGGAATGTGGCGACTCGGGGCTTTTCACAGTAACTTCATTTGAAGCCTACTTGTGACAATAAGTGATTTTCATTTCATGTAGTTACATTGTATACCTTGTGTTGCCTTATTATGTATTTTTTAAAATTCCCTTTTCTTCCTACGTACTTAATGATCTGTTGAGCTGTTCACAGAAAAATACTTTTCACTGTACCTCGGTACACGTGACAATAAACAAATCCAATCCAATCCAATTTGACCCATAGCTCCGTCTCCTGCCTGTCATTGACATGAGAAATAGACACAGAAATGTGCCCGAGGTTCAAATGGGAAGTTAAAACTTGTGTCTCAAAATCAACACTTCAACATTTGTCAGTCAAACATCTTATTTATACTGGGGGTTTTATTGTTAGATTTAGGCACTGGAGGCAAAGGGTGGGGGTTTTAAAGGGTAACTTTCCCTTTCTAACTTTGTATTGTCTATAGCGTGAGCCATGGCTCAGTGGGCAACTCTCTCACCTCTGAGTCAGAAGGTTGTGGGATCAAATCCCAGTCAGGGACCTGTGGACAAAAATCAGTTCCAATATTCCTCGGCCCAGCACTGAAGGAGTCTGCACTGTGAGAACAGCTTTCTTTCAAATACGATGTTAAACTGAGGCCCTGTCTGCCCCTCTCAGGTGGAACAGTTCCCACAGCCACTATTTTGAAGAAGAGCAGGGGAGTTATCCCGGGTGTCCTGGTCAATATTTTTCCCTCAATCAACATCACTAAAAACAGATCATCTGCTCATTATGACATTGCTGTGTGTGGGATCTTGTGTGTAAATTGGCTGCTGCGTTTCCTACACTACAACAGTGACTACACTTCAAAAGTACTTCATTGACTGTAAAACACTTTGGGACGTCCTGTGGTTGTGAAAGGTGCTATAGAAATCCAAGTTTTTAAATTGAAGGTTTATGTTACCTGATGTTGTTATCTGGAACTTAATTTATTTCATCCACCCCCAACTTACCATTTAAAAAATTCACTTTGGTTCAGACAATACTTTAATCAATTCAGACAAAGGCAGAATTCTCTGGATAGTAAATTTAAAAATAAGTTTATTAAATGAAAAAGGTTTACTGAATAACTTTAAGACATTGACTTTTGCAACTTCATGTGGGTGATCAGTCTGTAGAAGCGTAACCCTCTCTGGCTCCTTCTTTGACAGTAATTCTTGTGGAATTCAACCTCTGGAGTCTGGCTCCTTCTTTGACAGTAATTTCCTTGGAACACGGCCTTGGGATCTTCAGTACTTGGCCAGCAAGGAAAACCTTCAGAACCTCGACTTTTATTCCCAAAGTGACCATTATCTCACGTCAGAGTTGGGTCTGATGTAACATGATAATTGGTCAATTTGGTCACTAGATTAATTTAATTGGATCCCCAATTACTGACACCTTCTCTCATTATCTTAGACCGGAATACAATAGAACTGTTTCTTACTATCCCTTCATCTGATTCTATACAATCCCTTATTCAGACAGTTTCAAATGTTAAGGCTAATCAGAGCTTGAAGGTCTCACTTGTCAGTACATTTATCCTCATTGCACTTTCTTCATACACAGCAAGTAACCTTTGACATTTTTTACAGCAAATGAGACTCAGGGCACGATCTAATGGCCACGATGCGCAAGGTGTGAATCCAAAGTGCGCCAGTTAGATCGCAGGAGAGTCCAAAATTGGGCACCAAGTGCCAATCGGTTTCATAAGCACCGGCATCGAATGAAGCATACAGGGTGAAGTGTTAATGAGGTCAGTCCACAAGATGGTCATTTAGGAGTCTGGGAACAGCGGGGGAAAAGTTGTTTTAGAGTCTGTTCGTGCGTGTTCTCGGACTACTGTATCTCCTGCCCGATTTAGCTGAGAATAATGGGGCCTGCGTACCAGTTGGGAAACTGCCATGGGCGTTGCACTAATAGAGACAGGAAGGTGCTGGAGGACTGACTGGGAAATGGGCCTCCAACCAATTGTTATATCGGTCACTCAGAGCTAAAGAGAAACTTGTCCCATTAAATACATATACAGGGAAGAGGCTGCAATGAAATCTGTCCCTTTTAACCTGCACAAAAACAGGAGGCTCAGATTCACAGGCTGCAGGAGGAGTCCATTCAGCCCATCGTGCCCCTGCTATCTCTTTGAAAGGTCTCTCTGATTCATCCAACTGCTCTGCTCTTTCCCCACAGCCCTGCAAATTCTTCCCTTTCGAGTATTTACTCTTTGGAAAGATACTATTGAATCTGCTTTCAGGCAGATCAGAACAACTTGCTGTGTCAAAAAATAAAATAAAATCTCATCTCCCCCTCTGGCTCCTTTGCCAATTACCTCAGAGGGACTCACTTTCTGTTGAAGAGCCTGTCAATCCCTTTCACCCACTGTCCCGAAAGTGCATCAATCTAATCATGAAGAGTCCAGATCAAATACTTTTCCTGATACAAGTTTATTAATGAAACCGAACATGGTTTAAAAAAAACAGAAAATGACTTGAGGATCAAAGACAACCAGAGTAAAAGGATGTTCACAATGTTCTGGACCCAAATGGTTTCTCTTTGGCTCCTCTGTTCCCTGTTCCTGTGACGTCCGCTTTGGGCACCGGGGCACATTCAGCCTGTTTGGGGATCGATGAGTATGGAAGCTTTACGTGTTTAGGTTTGGTGATGTCAGTACATTGTAGTCACTAGAAAGAGCGGTGATTCCATGGAGAATAGCTGGAGACAGCCATCAGTATCAGTTAGACATCACCTCATTAACACGTTTGTGTAATTAATAAATTGTACTGTACGTAAGCTGGGTGATTAAATGTCTTCAGTGGCATGTCTCTTTAAGTGTAAAATACTGTATTGTAGTTTAAGAATTTAAAAAACTGGTGTTAAGGTCAGGAAGGGGTCAGAGTACCAGCTATTCCAGAACACCCTGTTTGACACAAGTTTTAGTTCATCGTTAGAAGAGGCTCCAAGCTGATTGGCTCAATTTGTTGTGGGGAAGCTGGTAACACTTTTCCCATTGGTCAAGAGTCAGAAATATTTGATGAAAAAGTTGTTCGTTTTGATCAACAGCTGCACAGATTCGGGTTCAATGTCACAAAGTTACCTTCAAAAAGGTCCATTCTGGAGTTCATGCTGACTCTGTAGAACAATCCAGTCAGTCCCATTCACCCTCGATGTCCCCGTTCCCCTGCAAGTTTATTTCCTTCCAGGGCCCATCAATTTCATTTTGAAATTGGTCGTTACCTCCAATTCCTCCACCCTCATGGGCAGTGAGTTCCAGGTCATTACCACTCGCTGTGTAAAAATATTCTCCCTCACATCCCCCTGAAACACTTACCCAAAACCTGAAATCTGTGTCCCCCTCATCCTTGTCCCATCAGCGAATGGGAACAGCTTTTCTTTATCCACCTGACCTAAACCTGTCAGAACCTTGTCCACCTCTATCAAATCTCCCCTCATCCCCCTCTGTTCCAAGGTGAACTTCCCCAGCCTGACATTGACAATAAAGAATAAACAAACAGAATATGTTAATACCTGGGATCAGATGGGAATGTTTGATTGTCCTGGACAGAAAGGAAATAGAATAACTCACCTTGGGTGTAGTTAACTGGAATGTAACAATCTGGTGTCCACCTATATTCCAGTGAGATTCAGGGACTTGTAGATGAGATGAATAAGTTACCTTTTTCTTGATAATATTTTGATCATTTGCTTCTGAAACCTTAAAAGGAAAACCATGGGTGGGATTCTCTGTCCCGCTGCACCAGTTGTATATGCGCCGCCCCCGCCGGCAGCGGGATTGTCCGACCTGCCAGCCGACAAATGGGATTTCCCATTGTGGGCAACCCCACGCCGTTGGGAAATTCCCAGGTGTCAGTGCACTGCCGGTGCAATAGAGAATCCCGACAGTGGAGAATCCAGCCCCATGCTTAAAATCCGAGATGCTGCCGGACATATCAAGTGCATAACGAGAGATATAAGCTAAGCGATTGGGACAACAGTCCTGTGAAGTTTTGATAAGATTGTGTGACATGTTGAGGGACAACGATCTCAACCAGTGGAGAGACATGGTCACTGAACAAAGACACAAATATGACTGAATCTATGTCTGTTTAAGAGAGATGCTCTTGAATAAAAAGGGCGATCTGATAGTGTATAGAAAACTTGCACCTCGTTATCCCTGAACGCAGACTTTGTGTAAATGAAGATTGACCATTACACAGACTGAAACCTGCTCCTGTCTCCAACATCTGGGCGTAAAACATTTTATTTTCTTCCCCCATTCTGACCTTCAATTGGTCACTTGCAGCAACTGAACGGAAAGGAAGTGAATCCAGTCAGGTCGCAGACTCTGGAAAGGTTGGCCCAGGTCCCTCTCTCACTCAAAGACATTGACACCCTTTGCTCCCTCAGCTTGACACATTTATTTGTCTGGCTAAAAGGGTGGTCCGCTGCCTAATGTTCACAACTAAAAGGGTTGGTTTCCCCAGAGTTCTCCCTATGTCTACGCGGGTTTCCTCCGGGTGCTCTGGTTTCCTCCCACAAGTCCCGAAAGACGTACTGTCTGAAAATTTGGACATTCTGAATTCTCCCTCAGTGTACCCGAACAGGCACCAGAATGTGGCGACTAGGGACTTTTCACAATAATTTCATTGCAGTGTTAATGTAAGCCTACTTGTGACAATAAAGATGATGATTATTATTATTAGAATTGGCTAAAATTTAAAGGGACAGTAAATAAATGCTGGACAGAGATATGTCTAGTGTTTTACATGGTACAGATTAGATATAATCGTGAAAACAAATTACTGTGGATGCTGGAATCTTAAACAAAAACAGAAAATACTGGACAATCTCAGAAGGTCTGACAGCATCGGTGGAGAGAAAAGGGAACTAATGTTTCGAGTCTGGATGACGCTTTGTTACATTTAGAGAGAACTGGAAATGGGGTCAGATTTGTACTGTATTGGGGAGGGGTGGAATGGAGCAGTGTGGCTGGATAGGGGCCAGCAATAGGTGGAGATATAGACAAAGATGTTGAGAACAGAAGATAAAAGGAATGCAAATGGTGGTTATTAAGGCTAAGAAGGGCTGAAAGTGGTACATAAAAAGGTTAGAATGTGTGAATGGCAGAATAAAGGTGAGCAGTGTGTAAAGGGCAACTTGAAATAATTCGAATGGGGGGAGGGGAGGGGAATAATGGGGAGGGAAAAAACGATCAATGGAAGAAATGAAAACAAAAATAAATTGATAGATAAAAATGGGGTAAAGGTGGTGGAGAGTCTGAGGTTGTTGAACTCAATGTTAAGTCCAGAAGGGTGTAACATGCCTAATCGGAAGATGAGGTGCTGTTCCTCCAGTTTGCGCTGGGCTTCACCTGAACATTGCAGCAGGCCAAGGATGGACATGTGGACTGAGAGCAGGACGGTGAGTTGAAATGGCAAACGGCAGGAAGGTCTGGGAACTGCTTGCGGATGGACCGGAGGTGTTCTGCAAAGCCTGGAAAAATATATTAATTTTGCTTCTAGTTTCCACTGCTCTATCACCTCCACATGTCTTTCTCCAACACTTACCTTTCCACCCTTGACCTTTGGGCAGCACGGTAGCATTGTGGATAGCACAATTGCTTCACAGCTCCAGGGTCCCAGGTTCGATTCCGGCTTGGGTCACTGTCTGTGCGGAGTCTGCACATCCTCCCCGTGTGTGCGTGGGTTTCCTCCGGGTGCGCCGGTTTCCTCCCACAGTCCAAGGATGTGCAGGTTAGGTGGATTGGCCATGATAAATTGCCCTTAGTGTCCAAAATTGCCCTTCGTGTTGGGTGGGGTTACTGGGTTATGGGGATAGGGTGGCGGTGTTGACCTTGGGTAGGGTGCTCTTTCCAAGAGCCGGGGCAGACTCGATAGGCTGAATCACCTCCTTCTGCACTGTAAATTCTATGATTCTTTCTATTTCAATTTCTGAGATAGACTGTCCACTAATATCCATTACAAACCTACCGACTCCCACAGCTACATCGACTACAGCTCTTCACACCCCACATCCTGTAAGGACTCCATCCCATTCTCTCAGTTCCTTCGCCTCCGTCGCATCTGTTCCGATTATGTCACTTTCCAAAACGGTGCTGCTGACATGTCTTCATTCTTCCTTAACCGTAGCTTCCCACCCACTGTGGTCGCCGGGGCTGTCAACCGTGTCCGACCCATCTCCCACACCTCTGCCCTCCCCCTCGCTCCTCTCTCCCAGAACCAGGATAGAATCCCCACTGTCCTCATTTTTCACCCCGCCAGTCTCTGCATTGAAGAAATCATCCTCCGCCAGTTCTGCCAACTCCAGCATGACTCCACCACCAAACATATCTTCCCCTCACTCCCCCTGTCAGCATTTGGAATTCTCCCCCCCAGAGGACTGTGGATCCTCAGTCATCAAGTATTTTCAAATCAGAGATTGATAACATTTCAAGGGAGTGAAGATATCGAGGGATATGAGGGATAGTGTGGGAAAATTATGCTGAGGTAGATAGGCCAATGTTCCCTTTGGATGGTTGAGCAGGTTTGATGGGCCGAATGGAGATCCGATTTGTTATGGTCTCTGTGTCCAGGACAGGATGCAGTGAGCAGGGATCTGTCAATCAGCCTGAATCAGCACCTTCAGGAGAATTGGGAGGGTCAATATTAGATACAGCAAAGTGAGAATGGAGGGAGAGTGTGAGGGATGGAGATTTACAGATGTTGCGGAATGCAAGAGGAAAGAATGCTCCAGAGAAACTAGAATTGTCTGTTCTGAATTTCTATCCTGTACTGACAGTGATGTATTTTATAAATTGTTTTAACAGGAGATTCAAAGAGGAGGAATTACAGACAGAAATCTAATATATGTTCTCTGGATCTGACAGTCACTCAATTCCTTGGGACCTGAATATCATTGGCCTTCGAATCTAGAAGGAGAAATGTTTGCCTCATCTGTCAACTTCAAAAGATTTTAAAGATCAGTGTGACTGGAAAAACACCAAGTCACACACACCCAAGTGAGAATGTTCCAGAGCACTGACTGTGGAAAGAGCTTTAATCAGTTACACAGTGTGAAAAACCATTGTACTATTCACAGTGGGAAGAGACCATACACTTGTTCTGCGTGTGGACAAAGCCTCAACTGATTGTCCGAACTGGACAGACACGAGGAGACCCAAAACATGGAGAAACCGTGGAAATGTAAGGACTGTGGGAAGAGATTCACAGCACCGTCAGTGCTGGAAATTCATCAACGCATTCACACTGGGAAAAGGCCATTCACCTGCTCCCAGTGTGGCAAAGGATTCACTCAATTATCTGACCTGCAGAAACACCAGCGAGTTCACACTGGGGAGAGGCCATTCAGTGGTGAAAGGCACATCATCATGGTTGGACAGCTAACACAAAGCTCAACCAGAAACTATGGTTCTTCTTTCTACTGATTCCACTCCGACAAGGGGTCACAGCATCTCCAGCCCTCAGCTCTGTTACTGGGCTGTCATTGTCATGAACAACAGAGAGACAGCAAGTTGCCTGAGGCTTAAATGGGAAGTTGAAACTTGCGACTCAAGACCAACTGTGTAAGATTTCTGAAAAGATCAGTAACTTCAAAAGATAAATTCTAAACCCAATGAACAAACTAAAGAATCATAAGACAAAAACTTCAAGTTTATGAATTTTACTGCAACATACAAACTAGAAACAACAATGCCTTAACACTATTTTTATAAGGAACGTATCCCTTAAACTCTCAATAGAACATTGCCCTTTTACTCTTAACACAATCAAAAATCACACTCCATGGTTACATCATTGAAGTTGTCACTCAATTCTCCTGGAACTAGTCCAATGTGATTCTTTGTTCCTGTGTTTACTTCCATTCTATTCCTTTGCCTGACAGGCAAACCTTAACTCCAGAAGTGTATTTTGCAGTGATGGTGCTCCTGATGGTATTCAGGTCCTGATAAATAATAATAATAATCTTTATTGTCATAAGTAGGCTTACATTAACACAGCAATGACATTGCCGTGAAAAGCCCGAGTCGCCACATTCTGGCACCTGTTCGGGTACACTGAGGGAGAATTCAGAATGTCCAAATTACCTAACAGCACACCTTTCGGGACTTGTGGGAGGAAATCGGAGCACCCGGAGGGAACCCACGCAGACACGAGGAGAACGTGCAGACTTCACACTGTGACCCAAGCCGGGAATCGAACCTGGCACCCTGGAGCTGGGAAGCAACAGTGCTAACCACCGTGCCATCATGCTGCCCATAACCAAGTGACTCTTCCAAATTCTGAAGTCTGTTTTTCAGTAAATCATCATCTAATATCCTGTAAAACAAATGGAAATTAAGAACAGACAATTTTAGTGCCTATGAAATATTCATTCCTCTCTCATTTCTCAAAAGCTGTAAATCGCCATCCAACACACTCTCTCTCCATTCTCACTCTGCTGTATGTAATATTCACCCTACCAATTCTCTAAAGGTGCTGATTCAGTCTGACTGGCAGATCCATTCTCACTGCTTTCCTCCCTGTACAGAGGCCTGAAATTCTCCATGCAGGCTGCAAGACAGAAATATGTCTATATTACTGATCTCAAAATGTGTGCAACATACAGACGGGATTCACTTCCTTTCTCTTCAGTTGCTGCAAGTCACCAATGTCCCCTCAGAATGAGAAAATAAATGGAAAGATAAAGTAGACTTGGAGCGGCTGCTGCCTCTTGTGGGGCATTCGAGAACGAGAGGTAATAGTCTTCGGATAAGAGATAGCAAATTCAAAACAGAGTTGAGGAGAAACTGCTTCTCCCAAGGGCTGTGGAATTCACTACCCCAGCGCGTGGTGGAGCTGGGACAGTGAGTAAATTTAGGGAGGAGTTAGACAGATTTTTAATTGGTTGAAGGGTTATGGAGAACTCTCAGGACGGTGGAGTTAAGGCCAGGATGAGATCAGCGATGATCAAATGGCAGAGCAAACTCGATGGGCCAAATGGCCTAATTCTGCTCCTATATCTTATGAACTAATGAAAGGGGGAGACATTGATTTGTTCCCAGATGTTGCCCAGAGGAGGAAGTTTTAGTCTAAAACGCATTGTCCACCCTCCACATTGTGACATCACAAAGATGCTCGTCCTCTAGATCAGCCAATAGGAATAAACCCACTCCGCGGAGACGTCACTGCATTTGAGTGCACTTTTCCCCTCTCCCCTCCGCATCCTCGAGACAAGTTTTCCAGGCAACCGGCTGGCAGTTCCGGCTATCGATAATTCCCTCTCTCCCCAACCCGGGACTGCGCATGCCTCAGGGAGAAGGGACTGTGCGCATGTGCAGAGGGAGCTCACCTCCGGTGACACTGCTGAGTTGTGTCCAATAGGAAGATTGGAGGACCGGAAGGACCCTGCCTCTCCGCCAATCACAGCTCCCCCATTGTCTCAATGCGGAAGCTGGACATGGAGGTTTCTGCCGAGCAAAGCTGTTGTTCCCCCAACCCTGAATGAGCTTGAGCTGCACACAGACTCCTGTCTCCAAGATCTGTGAGTAAAACACTTTCTTTTCTCCCCTTTTGCCATTTCTTTTCTCATTCTGACCTTCAATTGGTGACTTGCAAATAACTGTAGAGAAAGGAAGTGAATCCAGGGAGGGTGCAGACTCTGCAAAGCTTGGCCCAGGTCTCTCTCTCTCTAATCTCTTAAAGGCATTGACATCCTTTGCTCCCTCAGCTTGACACATTTATTTGTCTGGCTAAAAGGATCGTCTCTTTCCTAATGTTCTCAATTAAAGGGCTGCTTTCCCCAGGAGATGGCTGACATTTAAGCGGACAGTAAACAGGACATAATTCAACCCAGCCAATTCCTTCCCTGTCAGTTTATTTACATCATCAGCAAACTGACGGAAGGAGTCATCAACAGTGCAATCAAATAGCACTTTACTGAGCAATAACCTGTTCGCAGACGCTCAGTTTGGGTTCCGCCAGGGTCACTCAGCTCCTGACCTCATTACAGCTTTCAAACATGGACAAAAGAGCTGAATGCCAGAGGTGAGGTGAGAGTGACTGTCCTTGGCATCAAGGCAGCATTTGATCGAGTATGACATCAAGTAGCCCTAGCTAAACTGGAGTCAATGGGTTGGAGTCATACCTGGCACAAAGGAAGATGGTTGTGATGGTTGGAGGTCAATCATCTCAGTTCCAGGAGTTCCTCAGGGCACATTCCCAGACCCAACCATCTTTAGCTGCTTCATCAATGACCTCCCTTCCATCATAAGGTGAGAAGTGGGGATGTTTGCCAATGACTGCACAATGTTCAGCATCATTCGCGACAACTCAGATAATGAAGCAGTCCATTCTAAATGCAGCAAGACCGGGACAGTATCCAGATGTGGGCTGATAAGTGGCAAGTTACATTTGTGCTACACAAGTACCAGGCAGTGACTATCTCCTACAAAGGAGAATCTAACCACCGCCCCTTGACATTCAGCAGCATTACCATCGCTGAATCCCCACAACCAAGATCCTGAGGGTTACCATTGATCAGAAACTGAACTGGACCAGTCATATTAATACGGTGGCCACCAGGGCAGGTCAAAGACTACAGTGAGTAACGCACCTCCTGACCCCCAAAGCCTGTCCACCATATACAAGGTACAAGTCAGGTGTGTAATAGAATAATCACCACTTGCCTGGTTGAGTGCAGCTCCAACAACACTCAAGATGCTGCTCTACACCATCCAGAACAAAGCAGCCTGCTTGACTGCTCCCCATTCCACAAATATTCACCACTGGCAAACTGTGGCAGCCGTGTATACCATCTATAATGTGCACTGCAGTAACTCACCAAGGTTCCTCAGACAGCACCTTCCAAACCCACGACCACTACTATCTAGAAGGACAGGAGCAACAGATACCTGGGAACCCCACGACCTGGAGGTTCACTCACCAGACGGACTTTGAAATATATCGCCCTTCCTTCATTGTTGCTGGGGCGACATCCTGGAACTCCTTCCCTGACAGCACAGGGGATGTACCTACAACTCAAGGACTACAGCGGTTCAAGAAGGCAACTCATCACCACCTTCTGAAGGGCAACTAGGGATGGGCAATAAATGCTGGCCTGATCATCGATGTCCACACCCCGTAAATGAATATTTAAAAATGTTATATCGGATAGAGATATATCTAGTGTTATATGGTATGTATTATATATATTATTGATGGTTGTGTCATAAAATACATGTATTATTATTTCTAGTTTTGTAAATAGTACTGTATCTACATTATATATTTCCAGTCATACAGTCATTGCAGCACTGACAGAATCCATTTGGGAACTCAACTCAATGCTGACTCTCTGTACAGCAATCCAGTCAGTCCCATTCCCCCTCGATATCCCTGTTCCCCTGAAAGTTTATTTTCTTCATTTTTTATTTTGAATTATTGATCATCTCGACTTCCACAACCCTTGTTGGCAGTGGGTTCCTGCTCATGACCACTCCGTGACTAAATAAAATTCTTCCTCAGGATCATCCCATCTAATCAGTAAATATACTTAGATGGAGATTCTCTACTTTTATACAGGTTGTAATGAGTTTAGATTTGTTGATCAGCACCTTGATGAGAATTGGGAGGGAAAGGAAGTGAATCCAGTCCGTATATTACACACATTTTTCATCCAGTAACATAGACATATATCTGCCTGGCAGCCTCTGTGTCCAGGACAGGAAGCAGTGAGCATGGGTCTGTCAATCAGCCTGAATCAGCACCTTCAGGAGAGTTGGGAGGGTGAATATTAGATACAGCAGAGTGAGAATGGAGGGAGTGTGTGTGGGACGGAGATTTAGAGCATTTCAGGGAAAGTGAGAGAGGAAAGAATGTTCGATAGAAACTAGAATTGTCTGTTCTGAATTTCTATCCTGTACTGACAGTGATAATTTTTGAAAAATCTTTTTGCAGGAAGTTAAAACGAGAGGAGTTTGAGGCCGATATCTCAAACTAAATATCACGTCAGGAACTGACTGAGTCACTCAATTCTTGGGAACCGAATATCATCGACCTTTGAATTTAGAAGGAGAAATGTTTGTCTATTCTGTCTGCTTCAAGAGATTTTAAACATCGGTGTGTCTGGAAAAACACTGCGACACACACACACACACACCCGTGTGAGAATGTTACAGAGCACTGACTGTGGAAAGAGCTTTAACCAGTGATACATCCTGAAAAAATACTACACCATTCACAGCAGGGAGAGACTGTATAGGTGTTCTGTGTGGACGAGGCTTCAACTGATCGTCCAACGTGGTGAGACGCAAGATCACCCAGACCATGGAGAAACCATGGAAATGTGAGGACTGTGAGAAGGGATTCAAAGGCCCCTCTGGGCTGGAATGGCATCAACGCAGTCACACTGGAGAGAGGCCGTTCACCTGCTCTGTGTGTGGGAAGGGATTCAGAGCCGCACACGAGCTGGCAAGGCATCAACGCAGTCACACTGGAGAGAGACCTTTCACCTGCTCTCAGTGTGAAAAGGGATTCACTGACATTGGCAACCTGCGGAGACACGAACGAGTTCACACTGGGGAGAGGCCATTCACCTGCACTGTGTGTGATAAGGGATTCACTCGGTTATGCAACCTGCAGAGCCACCAGAGACTTCACACCAGGGAGGGGCCATTCATCAGCACTGTGTGTGGGAAGGGATTCACTCAGTTATCCTATCTGGAGAACCACCAGCGAGTTCACACCGGGGAGAGGCCATTCACCTGCACTGTGTGTGGGAAGGGATTCACTCAGCTGTCCCATCTGGAGAACCACCAACGGGTTCACACCGGGGAGAGGCCATTCACCTGCACTGTGTGTGATAAGGCATTCACTCGGTTATCCCACCTGAAGAGACACCAGAGCGCTCACACCGGGGAGAGGCCATTCATCTGCTCTGTGTGTGATAAGGGATTCACTCAGTTATCCAACCTGCAGACACACCAGCGACTTCACACCGGGGAGAGACCATTCATCTGCTCTGTGTGTGATAAGGGATTCACTCAATTATCCGGCCTGCGTAGCCACAATGTCAATCACACCAAGAGCAGGCCCTTTAAATGCTCTGACTGCACGATGAGTTTCAAAAGCTCACAGTTACTGATGTCCCACCAGTGCATTCATTCTGAGGAGAGACGGTTCAGCTGCTTTCACTGCACAAAGACGTTTCGAACATCATCCACATTGCGGAGACACCAGCGAGTCCACACTGGGGAGAGTTGATTCACCTGCTCTGATTGTGGGAGGAGATTCCGTGATTCATCTGCCCTGTTGACACACCAGCGAGTTCACACTGGAAAGAAGCCATTCACCTGCTCTCACTGTGGGGAGGGATTCACTCAGTCATCCAACATGCTGTGACACCAAAGGGTTCACAAGTGATGACGGGTTGGATTCTGCTGTTATTCCTGCTGTTCATCACATCCAGGACTGAACCTGGAGTGGGTGGAGGGGTTTGTCTCCTCGTCAACTCCTGGTGCTCAGATGTGGCGACCCTGGCGAACTACTGCTCCCCGGACCTGGAATACCCGACTGTGAAGTGCCGTCCATACTACCTTCCACGGAGTTCACTTCTGCCATCATCACGGTGGTCTACATCCCACCCCAGGCGGAAGTGAAGACGCTGCTTGATGAATTGTAAGCGCTATAAATAACAATGAAGCAGAATACCCGGAGGCCTTGTTCATCGTGGCCGGAGACTTCAACCAGGCCAACCTCGAGTGTACTGCCAAAATTCCACCAACTCATCTCTTGTCCCAACAGGGGCCCCAACATCCTTGACCATTGCCACACAAACATCAAGGGCGCCTGATGATCCATCCCCTGACCGAACTTCGGAAAATCGGACCACACGATGGTGCTGCTTCTCCCAGCATACAAGCAGAAACTTAAGCGGAGAATCCAGTTGAGAAGGTTGTGCAAATGCTGGTCTGAGGCAACAGAAGAGCTCCTACGCGACTGCTTGGAGTCAGTGGACTGGTCCATATTCAAGAACTCGGCAGCCAACCTAGACGAGTATGCCAGCACCGTCACAGACTTCATCAGTTAGTGTAGAAGATTGTGTGCAAAAGAAGGTAGTCTGTACGTTACCCAACCAGAATCCATGGTTTAATTGGGAGATTCACTCCCGACTGAAGGTGTACAAGGCAGGCAACCCTGACCTATTCAAATCTATATATGACCTCCGCAAAGCCATCAGGGACTCCAAGTGACAATACCAGACTAAGCTAGAGTCGCAGACTAACAACAGGGACTCTTGTAGGTTGTGGTCAGGTTTAAACAACATGAAATGAAAATGAAAATTGCTTATTGTCACAAGTCGGCTTCAATGAAGTTACTGTGAAAAGCCCCTAGTCGCCACATTCCGGCGCCTGTTCGGGGAGGCTGGTACAGGAATTGAACCATGCTGCTGGCCTGCCTTGGTCTGCTTTCAAAGCCAGCGATTTAGCCCAGTGCTAAACAGCCCAGCTAAACATAATGGGCTACAAAGTAAAGTCGAGTAGAATCTTCAGCAACAGCACACCCCTTCCCAACAAACTCAATGTATTTGATGCTCGTTTCGAGCAGGAAACCAACAAACGGTTGTCAACTGCCCCAGCAGCCTTGGACACACCCATGCCCACCATCACAGCCTCTGAAGTCAGATTGGCCTTCTTGAAAGTGAACCCTCAGAAAGCGATGGGTCCTGACGGGATCCCAGATCGCGCACCCAGATCCTGCGCTGACCCTCTGGCAGGTGTGTTCGCGGACATCTTCAATCTCTCCCCACTAGATTCCGAGGTTCCCACCTGCGTCAAGAAGACCACCATCATACCGATGCCAAAGGAGAACCAGGCAATGTGCCTCAACGACTACCATCCGGTGGCCTTGACACCGATCATTATGGTGTGCTTCGAGAGGTTAGCCATGACTCACATCCAACTCCAGACTCCCAGAGTGCCTTGATCCACTGTAATTTGCATACCGCCTCAACGGTCCACAGCAGACGCCTTCTCCCTGGCCCTACACTCATCCCTGCAGCATTTCAACAACAAGGACTCCTACGTCAGACTCCTATTCATTAACTACAGCTGTGCCTTCAACACCATAATCCCAGCCAAGCTCACATCAAAACTCCAAAACCTAGGACTTGGCTCCTCCCTCTGCAACTGGATCCTCAACTTCCTGACCCATAGACCACAATCAGTAAGGATAAACAACAACAACTCCACGATAGTCCTCAATACCAGGGCCCCACAAGGTTGCGTACTTAGCTCCTATACTCCCTGTACACGCACGACTGTGGCAAATTTTGGCTCCCGCTCCATCTATGAGTTTGCTGATGTCACGACCGTAGTGGGTGGGATCTCAAACAACAATGGGTCAGCGTACAGGAGGGAGATAGAGAACCTAGTGGCATGGTGTAACGACAACAACCTCTCCCTCAATGTCAGCAAAACTAAGGAGCTGGTCATTTACTTCAGGAAGCAAAATATCGTACACACCCCTGTCTGCATCAATGGTGCTGAGGTGGAGATGGTTAGCAGCTTCAAATTCCGAGGTGTGCACATCACCAACAATCTGTCCTGGTCCACCAACATCAACACTACGACCAAGAAAGTACAACGGCGCCTATACTTCCTCAGGAAACTAAGGAAATTCAGCATGTCCACATTGAATCTTACCTTTTATTACAGATATACCATAGAAAGCATCCTATCTGGCTGCAGCACAGCCTGGTATGGCAACTGCTCGGCCCAAGACCGTAAGAAACTACAGAGAACACAGCCCAGTCCATCACACAAACCCGCCTCCCATCCATTGACTCTGTCTACAACTCCCACTGCCTTGGGAAAGCAGGCAGCGTAATCAAAGACCTCTCCCACCCAGGTTATTTTCTCTTCCATCAGGCAGGTGATACAAAAGTCTGAGAACACGAACGAACATATTCAAAAACAGCTTCTTCCCCGCTGTTACCAGACTCCTGAATGACCCTCTTATGGACTGAACTGATCTCTCCACACATCTTCTATGCTGAGTAGCACTATACTCCGTATGCTTCACCCGATGTCTATGTATTTATATTGTGTATTTCAGAAGTTCATAAGATATAGGAGCAGAATTAGGCCATTCGGCCCATCAAGTTTGCTCTGCCATTCTATCATGACTGATATGTTCCTCATCTGCTACCTACAATGTTGCTGGATTGCAAAATGAGCCAGATCATCTCCTCCCTGGAACACATGACATAGGAGCGGGAGTGGGCAATTTAGCCTCCCGATCCTAACACCCTCAATGTGATTATGGCTGATCCTGGCCTCAACTCCACTGTCCTGCCCATTCTCCAAAACCTCCGTATGTCCTTTGTTTTTTCATGTCTAGAATGATCTGTCTGGACTGTACGCAGAACAATACTTTTCACTGTACCTCGGTGCACGTGACAAATCTAAATCAAACCTTGTTCATTCTGACACTTGGTGAAGTGGGAGGGTCGGAGGGTATCTTTCTGCTGGACTGGCCGGTCTCACAACTTTGCTCCCAGTGGGCTGATGGTCTTTGATCCGGGGAGTGCACATTTCCACTGAAATGATCCACAGAAACTGATGAAGGACATTTATTTTATCCTGGATAGTAAATAGTGTTTTCCCCCCACTACAGGTAGATCTAAAATAAATACATTTGTTTCTGTTCCATTGAGTCTACAGCACAGGGCCAGGCCAGTCGGCTCAATTGGGCTCTGTCAGTAGATGCTCCACATGAGCTTCCACCCAGCCCTCTTCATCTCCCCCCATCAGCATCTCCTTCTATTCCTTTCTCCCTCATGTATGTGTCTAGCTTCCCCTTCAATGTATTCATGCTGTTCACCTCAACCACTTGCTGTGGTAGTGAGTTCCACATTCTCACCACTCGCTGGGTAAAGAGGTTTCTCGTCAAATCCCTATTGGATTATTGAACCCCTTCATCATCTTAAAGACTTCCATCAGGTCACCCTTCAGTCTTCTCTTTTCTGGAGAAAAGCAGCCCCAGCCTTTCCTGAGGGTGAAATACTCTCAGTTCTGGTATTATTGTTGTGAATCTTTGTTGCACCTTCTCCGCTGCCTCGATTTCCTTTTTCTAAATGGAGATCACAAATGTTGACAGTGCTCCCAGTGTAGTCTAACCCTGGTTCTAAACAAGTTGGCATAACCTCCCTGCTTCTCAATTCTATCCCTCCAGAATGGAATCCTATATATGGGCCCCACACCTTAGGAAAGATGTGACATTCTCAGAGAGGATGCAGAGGAGATTTATGAGAATGGACCAGGGATGAGGGACTTCAGTTAGTTAGAGAGACTGGAGCAGCTGAAATTGTTCGATTAGAGCCATGAGGGCACAGAAGGAGGCCATACAGCCCATCGATTCCCTGTTGGCTCTGGAGCAAACCAGTCAGTCCCACTGCCCTGTTCTATCCCTGTAGCCCTGCAATTTAGTTCCCTTAAATGTCAATCCAATTTTTATTTGAAATCCTCCATTGTCTTCATTTCCACCCCCTCACAGGCAGCGAGTTCCAGATCATTACCATTTGCTGCATCAAAATATTCTCCCTCACATCCCCCACTGCCCCCCCCCCCCACATCTCTTACCCAAAACCTGAAATCTGTGTCCCCTTCATCCTTGTCCCATCAGCTTTTCTTTATCCATCTTACCTAAACCTGTCATAGTCTTGACCACCTCTATCAAATCTCCCCTCAATCTCCTTTGCTCCAAGGTGAACAATCCCAGCCTGACATGAACAAACAAACAGAATATGTTAATACCTGGGATCAGATGGGAATGTTTAATTTCTGTTTGAAAGATACTGGGAATATTGTCCTGGACAATAAATGATTGGAATACTTTACCTTGGGTGTGGTTGAATGGAATATATCAATCTGATATCCTGCTACGTTCTACTGAAAGTCTGGAATGTGTAGATGGGATGAATAAGTTGATCACTTTCTCCTGGAAATATTTACATCCTGACCCATGAACTTTGTTTTAAAGAAATCCACATTTGAAAGCCCGGCCACGACATGAAATATCAGCACCATAACAGGGGAGATAAGAAAGACAGACACTCACATTGATCTTTTCATCAGCGCATCTGAGAGTTAAGTATATGTGACATGATTTTGGGATACCGGTGTGGGTGTGCAGTTGTGATTTGTTACATGTGAAAAATAACAAGCCTAAATTCATGGTGAAATGGACTGAAGACCGAGTCCCAAACGCACACAGCTACTGGAGACACAGCAGGAGATGAAATGGTTAATGTGGCCAGGGGATTGAGACACCATTGTGACATCATCAAGACATTGACACACTCCAGAGAGAAACTGACTTTAAAACAATCAGGATAGAATTAAACACACTGGACATGGGCAAAGTGGGAGTGAAATTAAAGCGATAATGGGACAATGAAGGGCTTGGGAGAAATAATACTGAGTAAGAACTGTCCACAAAGAGAGAGCTGGAGAATCTTTCACATCCATGTTTGATTTGTTCCTTGAAGCATCTGTCCCAATGTAACTGAGAACTCACGGCGCTAATTCAGGAGAAGAGAAGATGGAGTAGATGTTACCCCAGGCGGAGCCAGAACAGAAATGGAAAATAATGAAGTGACATTGAGTGAGGGGTCAGAAAGACTCTTTCACCCCCCCCCCCCCACCCCCACCAACACACCCTCTAGGTGTGCACTGTAAGATTCCTGGAGGACCCCCTACTTCAGGTTTTATTGCTAATTAGTGAACATTAAATTAAATTGTATGACTGGCTGTGGATTTATTTTGAATTTGATTGTTCCATTTCTCCTGTTTTTATTCCTGTTGTGATTACGCTCTGGGTAAGGATGGTTGACAGGTGACAGGATGGGAAATTGTGGTTTGGGTCTTCACTGACCAAATGTTTTATTGATCTGAAAGGTGTAAAAGGGACCAAACTCCAGCAGAAATCGAGCAGAGCTGAGAACAGACGACTTGCTGTGTGGGAACAGGGAGATAAACAGCTCCCAGAGGACAGAGAAAACAAGAGTGCCTGGAATCCTGGACAACATCTGGGTGTCAAGGCCACCATGTTTTCACTGCTTGGCATGGGAATGCTGACTCCCTGTACCGGGGATGGAGCGTGGGGAAGACAATTGTTTGAGAGTTTGACGTGGCTTGGGCGGGTACAGATGGTTCAATGACAGGCTTTGTAATTAGTCCATGTGTAAGGATTCTTTTTAAAATCCTTGTCTGATCCATGTCTCCCTTTTTATTACTGTCTTGCTCACTGCTGCACCATTGCAGATTCGGGGTTTGAACTACAGACTTTGGAACCCCCCCCCCCCCCCCCCCGGCTGCAAGCTGTCAGTTGAACTGACCAAAGGGATTCCCCTCTGTGCTGTGTGGTAGGATCCCGTGGTGTCATTTTGATGGACTTGACTAGAAGTCAATCAGCTCTTCTAAAATTCCGAGATTTATCCCATTCTTCATTGTGATTGGTGGAACCCTTCAGAAACGTCAGAAGCTCGGTGTCCATAAAGCGGGGTGCCACTCTCCTCACTGCCATCTTGTTGGCTAGGATGGTGTGTATGTGGAGTGAAGTGTGTTTATGCAGCTTGTCAGCCTCCCGAGTGTCAATCGTTAATCCAGCAAATCCGGCACCGTTTCTCATTGGAATGGATTGAGTTCCATGTGGTGCTGATCCTGGCCCCTCAACAGTTGTTGAATCGGACCAGGTGCGGCATCAGTTTTGCAATCGTAGAACTCGCGAATCCTGTCCTAGCATCAACACTTAGTCTCAGGAGTGGAGAATTTAGCTAAATAAATTTCCCAAAGTTAGAGATCCAAGGAACTAGAGGGAATGAGGAATAAAGGATTACTAAGAGGGGGGGGGGGGGAAGGGAAAGTCAGGGAACCAAGAGGTGAAGTAATCAGTGGGAAGCGTAGCTGCTTAGGAATACAAAAAAGCACGAAAAGACAAAACTCAGGAGAGGTTACGATAGTCCCCATCCCACAAAATATGACAGTGTATGGAAAGGCTCAGTAAACCAAGGTCCACCACACTAAGAAAACAAAAAGGGACGGTCAATAGAGAATTAAAGGTGCTATATTTAAATGCGCACAGTGTACGGAACAAGGTAGATGAACTTGTGGCCCAGATTGTGACTGGCAGGTATGATGTGGTAGGCATCACAGAGACGTGGTTGCAGGGGGTTGAGACTGGCATTTAAACATCCAGGGATTCACAACCTATCGAAAAGACAGAGGGGGCGGGGTTGCCTTGTTAATTCGGAATGAAATTGAATCAATAGCACTAAACGACATGGGGTCGGATGATGTGGAGTCTGTGTGGGTAGAGTTGAGGAACCACAAAGGCAAAAAAAAACATAATGGGAGTTATGTACAGGCCTCCTAACAGTGGTCAGGACCGGGGGCACAAAATGCACCACAAAATAGAAAGTTAATGTCAGAAAGGCAAGGTCACAGTGATCATGGGGGACTTCAATATGCAGGTGGACTGGGTAAATAATGCTGCCAGTGGACTCAAGGAAAGGGAATTCATTGAATGTTTACAGGAGGGCTTTTTGGAACAGCTTGTGATGGAGCCCACGAGGGAACAGGCCATTCTGGACTTAGTGTTATGTAATGAGCCAGACTTGATTAAAGATCTTAAAGTAAGGGAACACTTAGGAGGCAGTGATCATAATATGGTAGAATTCAATCTCCAATTTGAAAGAAAGAAGGTAGAATCAGATGTAAAGGTGTTACAGTTAAATAAAGGTAACTACAGGGGCATGAGGGAGGAACTGACGAAAATCGACTGGGAGCAGAGCCTAGTGGGAAAGACAGTAGAACAGCAATGGCAGGAGTTTCTGGGAGTAATTGAGGACACAGTACAGAGGTTCATCCCAAAGAAAAGAAAGGTTATCAGAGGGGGGATTAGGCAGCCATGGCTGACAAAGGAAGTTAGGGAATGCATCAAAGCAAAAGAGAAAGCCTATAATGTGGCAAAGAGTAGATCATAGAATGTTTCATCATAGTAGTGGGAAGTCAGAAGATTGGGAAGGCTACAAAAACAAACAGAGGATAACAAAGAGAGAAATAAGGAAAGAGAGGATCAATTATGAAGGTAGGCTAGCCAGTAACATTAGGAATGATAGTAAAAGTTTCTTTAAATACATTAAAAACAAACGGGAGGCAAAAGTAGTCTTAGGGCAGCACGGTGGCGCAGTGGATTAGCCCTGTTGCCTCATGGCGCCAAGGTCCCAGGTTCGATCCCGGCTCTGGGTTACTGTGTGTGTGGAGTTTGTACATTCTCCCCGTGTCTGCGTGGGATTCGCCCCCACAACCCAAAGATGTGCAGGGTAGGTGGATTGGCCACGCTAAATTGCCCCTTAATTGGAAAAAATGAATTGGGGACTCTAAATTTGGGGCAGCACGGTAGCCTTGTGGATAGCACAATTGCTTCACAGCTCCAGGGTCCCAGGTTCGATTCTGGCTTGGGTCACTGTCTGTGCGGAGTCTGCACATCCTCCCCGTGTGTGCGTGGGTTTCCTCCGGGTGCTCCGGTTTCCTCCCACAGTCCAAAGATGTGCGGGTTAAGTGGATTGGCCATGATAAATTGCCCTTAGTGTCCAAAATTGCCCTTAGTGTTGGGTGGGGTTACTGGGTTATGGGGATAGGGTGGCGGTGTTGACCTTGGGTAGGGTGCTCTTTCCAAGAGTCGGTGCAGACTTGATGGGCTGAATGGCCTCCTTCTGCACTGTAAATTCTATGATAATCTATGAGTAGTCATTGGACCGCTCCAAAATGATGCTGGTAATCTAGTGATGGGAGACAAGGAATTAGCTGAGGAACTAAATAAGTACTTTGCGTCAGTCTTCACAGTAGAAGACATGAGTAATATCCCAACAATTCCGGAGAGTCAGGGGCAGAGTTGAATATGGTAGCCATCACAAAGGAGAAAGTGCTAGAGAAACTAAGAGGTCTAAAAATTGATAAATCTCCGGGACCAGATGGGCTACATCCTAGAGTTCTAAAGGAGATAGCTGAAGAAATAGTGGAGGCATTAGTTATGATCTTTCAAAAGTCACTGGAGTCAGGGAAAGTCCCAGAGGATTGGAAAATCGCTGTTGTAACCCCCCTGTTCAAGAAGGGAACAAGGAAAAAGATGGAAAATTATAGGCCAATTAGCCTAACCTCGGTTGTTGGCAAGATTCTAGAATCCATTGTTAAGGATGAGATTTCTAAATTCTTGGAAGTGCAGGGTCGGATTAGGACAAGTCAGCATGGATTTAGTAAGGGGAGGTCGTGCCTGACAAACCTGTTAGAGTTCTTTGAAGAGATAACAAATAGGTTAGACCAAGGAGAGCCAATGGATGTTATCTATCTTGACTTTCAAAAGGCCTTTGATAAGGTGCCTCACGGGAGACTGCTGAGTAAAATAAGGGCCCATGGTATTCAAGGCAAGGTACTAACATGGATTGACGATTGGCTGTCAGGCAGAAGGCAGAGAGTTGGGATAAAAGGTTATTTTTCGGAATGGCAACCGGTGACGAGTGGTGTCCCACAGGGTTCAGTGTTGGGTCCACAGCTGTTCTCTTTATATATTAACGATCTAGATGACGGGACTGAGGGCATTCTGGCTATGTTGGCCGATGATACAAAAGATAGGTGGAGGGGCAGGTAGTATGGAGGAGGTGGGGAGGCTGCAGAAAGATTTAGACAGTTTAGGAGAGTGGTCCAAGAAATGGCTGATGAAATTCAACATGGGCAAGTGCGAGGTCTTGCACTTTGGAAAAAATAATAGAGGCATGGACTATTTTCTGAACGGTGACAAAATTCATAATGCTGAAGTGCAAAGGGACTTGGGAGTCCTAGTCCAGGATTCTCTGAAGGTAAACTTGCAGGTTGAGTCCGTAATTAAGAAAGCAAATGCAATGTTGTCATTCATCTCAAGAGGCTTGGAATATAAAAGCAGGGATGTACTTCTGAAGCTTTATAAAGCATTAGTTAGGCCCCATTTAGAATACTGCGAGCAATCTTGGGCCCCACACCTCAGGAAGGACACACTGGCACTGGAGCGGGTCCAGCGGAGATTCACACGGATGATCCCAGGAATGGTAGGCCTAACATACGATGAATGTCTGAGGATCCTGGGATTATATTCATTGGAGTTTAGGAGGTTGAGGGGAGATCTAATAGAAACTTACAAGATAATGAATGGCTTAGATAGGGTGGACATAGGGAAGTTGTCTCCATTAGCAGGGGAGACTAGGACCCGGGGGCACAGCCTTAGAATAAAAGGGAGTCACTTTAGAACAGAGATGAGGAGAAATTTCTTCAGCCAGAGAGTGGTGGGTCTGTGAAATTCATTGCCACAGAGGGCGGTGGAGGCCAGGAAGTTGAGTGTCTTTAAGACAGAAGTTTATAAATTCTTGATTTCTCGAGGAATTAAGGACTATGGAGAGAGAGCGGGTAAATGGAGTTGAAATCAGCCATGATTGAATGGTGGAGTGGACTCGATGGGCCGAATGGCCTTACTTCCGCTCCTATGTCTTATGGTCTTATGCTGCATTGGAGAAATTAATGGGATTGAATATTGATGAGTTCCCGAGACCTGATATTCTACATCCCAGTTGAAAGAGCTTGCTATAGAGATCACAGATACATTGGTGATCATCTTCCATAATTCTATAGATTCTGGAATGGTTCCTGCAGATTAAAAGATAGGAAATGTCACCCCACTGTTCAGGAAGGGAGGGAGAGAGAAAACGGTGAACTACAGACCTGTTAGCCTGACATCAGTATTGGGAAAATGCTAGAATCTATTATACAGGATGTGTAAATGGACACCTGGATAATAATTAACATGGATTTATGATATGGAGATGCCGGCGTTGAACTGGGGTGGGCACAGTCAGAAGTCTTACAACACCAGGTTAAAGTCCAACAGGTTTGTTTCGAATCAATAGCTTTCGGAGCGCTGCTCCTTCCTCAGGTGAAGGAGCTTCTTCCTCACCTGAGGAAGGAGCAGCGCTCCGAAAGCTAGTGATTCAAAACAAACCTGTTGGACTTTAACCTGGTGTTGTAAGACTTCTAACATGGATTTCGGAATAGGAAATCATGTCTGACGAAACCTTTGGACTTTTTGAGGATGTTATTAACAGAATTGCTAAAGGGGAGTCCGTGGATGTGGCACACTTGGATTTTCAGAAGGTTTATGATAAACACCCGACAGGAGGTTACTCAGCAAAATGAAAACACATGGGATAGGAGGTAATATACTGGCATGGATTGAGGATTGGCTAACAGGCAGAAAACAGAGAGGAGGAATAAATGGGTCATTCTCACATTAGCAGTTGGGACGAGTGGGTTACTGCAAAGATCGGTACTTGGGCCCCAGCTGTTCATGGTTTATACAATGATTTGGATGTGGGGACCAAATGGAATATTTCCAAGTTCACTGATGACACAAAGCTGGGTGGGAATGTGTGATGTGTGTTGTGAGGAAGATGTAAAATGGCTACAGGAGGAATTGGACAGACTTAGTGAGTGGGCAAGGACATGGCAGATGGAATATAATGTGGAAAAATGTAAGATTATCACTTTGGTAGGAGGAACCGATGAGCAGAGTATTTCTGAAATGGTCGGAGATTAGAAAGTGTAGATGTACAAAGGGACCTGGGTGTCCTCATCAATAAGTCACTGAAGGCTAACATACAGGCGCAGCAAGTTATTAGGAAGGCGAATGGGATGTTGGCCTTTATCACAAGCAGATTTCAGTAAAGGAGGAGTGAAGACTTGCTTCAATAGTGTAGAACCTTGGTTAGACCACAGCTGGAGTACTGTGTGCAGTTTTACTCCCCTTGCCTCAGGAAAGATAATGTTGCCACAGAGGGAGTAAGGAAGGTTCACCAGACTTGTTCCGGGGATGGGAGGTGTTGTTTCTATAAAACCACAGACACTTCGACCAGTTTATTAATCAAATGTTTTACCCAGGTATCTTTATTGACCAGATAAACAAAGGACAACGGAGTGTATAAATCACATAACTTTATTCCACAAGCAGTAAAACAGTTACCCTTAAATTATCCCACTAATTACAGTCCCAAGATTCTGAATAGTACCCGAGCCGATGGACTCATTCGAGCTGCGGGTTTGATTCTGTATCTCAATCTCCTCGGGGTCTTCTTCCGAGAAGATGGGTCTCGCTGCTGCTTCTTTCCGTCTCTGGTCAGTCGTCTCGATTACCTCTGCGTGGAGTCTTCACTGCTGGGCGGTCCGAGGGTTCGATCGTTATACCCTTTCTAGGTCCTTCCAGAATGTTCTCTGACCAAGCCGATGAGGTCACAGGGTGGGAGTGGTACCACCCAATGGAGTTACCAATGGCCACTCAGCAGGACACTGGAATCTGTCCACAGGAGTCCATTTCCCGGTGTGTTGTTTGTTATGTAACTTTGTCTATTCAAAACAATCAATAGATGAATAGAGCCAATTATCTCTTGATTGGTGATTGATGGAGCAGAGCAGCTCCAGACATGTGCTGGCAGCTTGTCGGAGTTCAGTGTATTCAGGCTGGTTGCTGGAGCTGGCTGTGGCTTGATTTAAAATGTCCAATTTTTAATTTAAAGTGTCTGATTTTATCGAGCATAAAATACAGGCCACTGCACATTTTACCACCGAGGACTGTCCTGGGAAGAGACATTGGGGAAACTGGGCCTGTATTCACAGTTGTCTGTGCTAGATTGGGAAATTACAATAAAAGCTATGACGATACACAGGCAATCACAAGTATTTGAGGAATTGTTACATATTTACATAAAATATAGACTCCCTTAATAAACAAAAATCCAACAGAAGTTTTGCAACCGTGGCTGACAAGCAAAGTTAAAGATTGCATTAGATCAAAGGAAGAGGTTCATAAAGTGGCCCAAATAGTAGCAAGCCCGAGGATTGGGAACTTGGTTCTCCTTTGCTGAAAACCAAACCAAGAGACTGATAAAGAAAGAGAAAATAGAACATGAGAGCCAACAGGTGAGAAACATAAAAACCAACAGGAAAAGCTCCGATAGGAATGTGAAAAGGAAAAGATTAGCAAAGACCAATGTGGGTCCATTCCAGGCAAAGGCAGGAGAGTTTATAATGGGGAATAAGGAAATGACAGAGAAACTAAACTGTGTGTCTGTCTTCACAGAGGAAGATACAGAAATTTCCCCCAAACATGAGAACACCAAGGGACTAGTGAGACTGAGGAACTGAAAGAGATTAGTAATCGTGAAAAACTAGTACTGGAGAAAATAATGTGGTTGAAAGTTAATAAATGGTATTTTTTCCATGTATGGAATGATCTGTCTGGACTGTACGTAGGACAATACTTTTCACTGTACCTCGGTACACGTGGCAATAAAAAAATAAATCAGAAATCTCCAAAAGCTGACGCTCTCCATCCCAGAGTGTTGAAAGAGGTGGCTGGAGAGATAGTGGATACATTGGTGATCATCTTTCAATATTCTATAGATTGCAAGGTGGTAAATCTAAGCCCGCTATTTAAGGAGGTAGAGAGAAAACAGGGAACCAGAGACCACACGGGATGGCAGGACAGTCCTATGAATAGAGATTGGGGAAACTGGGCCTGTCTTCACTCGTGTTTTGAAGAATGAGAGGTGATCTCACCAAAACTTCTGAGATATTGAATGGAATAGACAGGGTGGGTGCAGGTGAGATGTTTCCCCTGGTTGGGGAGTCTGGAACCAGGGGACACAGTTTCAAAATAAGGGGAAAATCACTTAGGATCGGTCTCGGAGGAGACATTTCTTTACTCAAGAGGGTTGTGAATCTTTGGAATTCTCTACCCCAGAGGGCTGTGGAAGCTCAGTAATTGAGTGTGTTTAAAGCAGAGACTGACAGATTTCTAAATACCAATAACACAAAGGGATATGGGGACAGTGTGGGGAAAAAGGCATTGAAGTGGATGATCAGCCATGATCATATTGAATGGTGGAGCAGGCTCGAGGGGCTGAATGACCAACTCCTGCTCCTATGTTCCAATGATACAAAGATAGGTAGGAAAGTAAATTGTGAAGAGGACATAAGGAGGTTACAAAGGGATATAGAAAGGTTACGTGAGTGGGAAAAGATCTGCCCAAACGAGTATTATGTGGGAAATTGTGACATTATCCATTTTGGCAAAAGTAATTAAAAAAGTTTCTTATCTAAATGGTGAGAGATTGCAGAGCTCTGAGATTCGGAGGGATCTGGGTGTCCAAGAGCATGAATCACAAAAGGAGAGTATACAGGTACAGCAAGTAATTAGGAAAGCTAATAGAATGTTATTGTTTATTGTGAGAGGAATTGAAAACAAAAGTAGGGAGGTTATGCTTCAGTTATTCAGGACATTGGTGAGACCACATCTGGAGCACTGTGTACAGTATTGCTCTCATTGAAGGAATGATGTAAATGTGTTGGAAGCAGTTCAGAGAAGGTTTATTGGACTCATACCTGGAATTGGAGGCTGGTCTTATGAGGAATGATTGGACAGGCTGGGCTTGTGTCCGATGGAGTTTAGGTGACTTGATTGAAGCGTACAGGATCCTGAGGGGCCTTGACAGGTGGATGTGGAAAGGATGTTTCCTCTTGTGGGAGAATCTAGAATTTGGAGTCACTTTAAAAGTAATAACTTGCCCATTTGAGGCAGAGGTGAACTTATTTTCTCCGAGGGTGGTGAGTATTTCGAACTCTCTTCTTCAAAGGGCAGTGGAAGCAGAGTCTTTGAATATTTTTAAGGCAGAGCTGGATAGATTCTTGCCAAGTAAGAAGGTGAAAGGTTATTGGGGGGGGGGGGGGGGGGGGGTCGGCGGGAATCTGGTTTTGAGGTTATAATCAGATCAGCCGTGAACTTATTGAATGATGGAGCAGGCTCGAGGGGCCGAGTGGCCTACTCCTGCTCCTAATTTGTATGTTATCACATCCTTTATAATAGGTTGTAGCATTTTCCCTCCTACTGATATCAGGCTAATGGGTCTCTGGTTCCCTGTTTTCTCTCTCCCTCCTTAAATATTGGGGTTACATTTACCACCTTCCAATCTGCAGGAACCATTCCAGAACCTATATAATTTTGAAAGATGATCACCAATGTATCCACTATCTCTACAGCCACTTCTTTCAACACTCTGGGATGTCGAGCAGCAGCTTTTGGGGATTCATCAACTTTCAACCACATTAATTTCTCCAATACTACTTTTTCACTAATACTAATCTCTTTCAGTTCCTCGTGCTCACGAGTCCCTTGGTTTTCTCGTGTTTTTAGGACAATTTCTGTATCTTCCTCCGTGAAGACAGACACACATTGTTTAGTTTCTCTGTCATTTCCTTATTCCCCATTATAAACTCTCCTGTCTATGCCTGGAATGGACACACATTGGTCTTTGCTAATCTTTTCACATTCCTATAGAAACTTTTCCTGTCTCAGAATCCCGGAGAGAGAAAGAGAAGAGAGAACGAAATGCAGTCCTGGATGTAATCGAAGCAGAAACAATAACGGCAGAATCCATCACTGTAATCAATTGTGAACTTGTTGGTGTCTCAGCAGGGACGAGGAAACACAGAATCCCTTCCCACACTAAGAGCAGGTGAACGGCCTCTCCCCAGTGTGAACTCGCTGGTGTCTCCGCAGGTTGGATAAGTAAGTGAATCCCTTCTCACACTGAGAGCAGGTGAACGGCTTCTCCCCAGTGTGAGCAAGCTGGTGTGTCTGCAGGCTGGATAACTGAGTGAATTCCTTCTCACACACAGAGCAGGTGAACGGCTTCTCCTGATTGTGAACAAGTTGGTGTCTTCGCAGGTTGGGTAAGTCACTGTATCCCTTCTCACACTGAGAGCAGTTGTACGGCTTCTCCCCAGCATGAACAAACTTGTGTCTCCGCAGGTTGGACAAGTAAGTGAATCCCTTCTCACACTGAGAGCAGGTGAATGGCCTCTCCCCTGTGTGAACTCGCTGGTGTGCCTGTAGGTTGATTAACTGACTGAATCCCTTCCCACACTGAGAGCAGGTGAATGGCCTCTCCCTAGCATGAACACGCTGGTGTATCTTCAGGCTGGACAACTGAGTGAATCCCTTCTCACACTGAGAGCAGGTGAACGGCCTCTCCCCAGTGTGAATTCGCTGATGTAAATTCAGGCGAGATAATTGAATGAATCCCTTCCCACACTGAGAGCAGATGAACGGCCTCTCCCCAGTGTGAATTTGCAGATGTAAATTTAAGCTAGATAACTGAGTGAATCCCTTCTCACACTGAGAGCAGGTGAATGGTCTCTCCCCAGTGTGACTGCGTCGATGAATCTCCAGCTCTGATGGGGCTCTGTATCCCTTCCCACAGTCCCCACATTTCCATGGTTTCTCCATATTTTGGGTTTCCTCGAGTCTCTCCAGGTTGGACTATCAATTGAAGCTTTGACCACACACAGGACACGTGTACAGTCTCTCCCCGCTGTGAATGGTGTGATGTTTTTCAGGCTGTGTAACTGGTTAAAGCTCTTTCCACAGTCAGTGCGTGTGTCTCGGTGCTTTTCCAGTCGCAATGATGTTTAAAATCTTTTGAAGCCTACAGGTTGAGTAAACATTACTCCTAGATAATGGCCGATGAATCGAGTGACTGTCAGAATTAGCCGTGATGTTTGAGATTTTGGTCTGTAATCAGATCCTTTTAACATCCTGTAAAAGGAGTTTGGAAAAGAGATCACAGTCAGTACAGTATAGAAATTCAGAAGAGATTATTTTAATTTCTCAGGAACATTCTTTCCTCTCTCGTTCCCCAAAAGCTGTAAATCTCCATCCCACACACTCTCCCTCCATTCTCACTAATATTCACCCTCCCAATTCTCCTGAAGGTGCTGATTCAGGATGATTGACAGATCCATGCTCACTGCTTCCCGTCCTGGACACAGAGATCATAACAAATAGGAGCTGCAGTCGGCCATTCAGCCCATCGAGCCTGCTCAATCATTCAATGAGATCATTGGCTGATCTAGCTCAGCACCATTTTCCCACACTATCCCCCATATCCCTCAATATCTTCAATAGCAAGAAACCTATCAATCTCTGTCTTGAAAATACTTCTCAACTGAGGCTCCACAGTCCTCTGGGGCAGAGAATTCCAAAGCTTCACTACATTGTCTTTAAATTCATTGAAGATCCCGGCCCCGTGTCACTGTCCGTGTGGAGTCTGCACATTCTCCCCGTGTCTACATGGGTCTCACCCCCACAATGTAAAACGATGTGCAGGGTCGATGAATTGGCCAGGCTAAATTGACACTTATTTGGGAAAAAAAAGAACTTGGTACTCTGAATTTTTAAAAAAAATAAACGAATTTACGGGATTTGGGCGTCGCTGGTTAGGCCAGTATTTGTTGCCCATCCCTAGATGCCCTTCAGAAAGTGGTGGTGAGTTGCCTCCTTGCACACCCACTGTGCTGTTAGGGAGGAAGTTCCAGGATGTTGCCCCAGCGACAGTGAAGGAACGGCGATATATTCCCAAGTCGGTCTGGTGAGTGACTTGGAGGGGAACCTCCAGGTGGTGGGGTTCCCAGATATCTGCTGCTCTTGTCCTTCTAGATGGTAGTGGTCGCTTTGCTGAGCACCTTGGGTCTGTGCACATTCAGGACCCTGACCTTCCCGTTGCTTGCCATTTTATTTATTTATATATATATATATAAATTTGGAGTACCCAATTCATTTTTTCCAATTAAGGGACAATTTTACCATGCCAATCCTCCTACACTGCAGATCTTTGGGTTGTGGGGCAAACCCCAAGCAGACACGGGGAAAATGTGCATACTCCACGTGGACAGTGACCCAGAGCCGGGATCGAACCTGGGACCTCAGCGTCGTGAGGCAGCAGTGATTAACCACTGTGCCACCGTGCTGTCCCTGCTTGCCATTTTAACACAAGACCCTGCTCCCATGCCTGCCCTTTGCTTGTTGCAATGTTCCAGTGACGCTCAACGCAAACTGGAGGAACAGCATATCATCTTCCGGTTAGGCATGCTACAGCCTTCTGGTCTCAACATCAAATTCAACAACTTCAGATGATGAGCTCTACCCCATCTCAACCCCTTTGTTTTCTTTCCATTTCATTTTCACTGTCTATTACCTTTTATTCCTTTCTTGACTTTCTTCATATATATATTTGCCCCTCACTCTTTCCCCCTATCTTATCCCCCCCTTTCTTTACCTTTTGTTCCCTTTGCTTCCCCCTTCCCCCCCCTTTTTCTCATTTTGTCTCTCTCCCAACAATGCCCCCTTACCCCCACATCTACATCTGTCACAGCTTACCCTCTGATTTTAGTTTCTCTGCTGTTTGGTCTTTCACACCTTTTATTCTCTCTGGGGACTGCCATTATAATCTTTATTTTATTAATAATCTTTATTGTCACAAATAGAATTACATTAACACTGCAATGAAGTTACTGTGAAAAGCCCCTCGTCGCCACATTCCAGCAAGTTTTCGGGTACACAAAGGGAGAATTCAGAATGTCCAAATTATCTAATAGCACATCTTTCGGGACTTTTGGGAAGAAACCGGAGCACCCGGAGAAACCCCTCACAGACACGGGGAGAACGTGCAAACTCCGCACAGTGACCCAAGCCGGGAATTGAACATGGGACCCTGGCGCTATGAAACCACAGTGCTAACCACTGTGCTGCCCTTTAGCACTCTATTTCCTTTGTTTCTGTGGTTCTGACTCACCTTTCTTTCCCTTGCCCTACAGTATAAATATCTCCCACCTTCTATCCTTTTTACCTTTGACAGAGGGTCATCTGGACTCGAAAACATGAGCTCTTTTCTCTCCTTACAGATGCTGCCAGACAGGCTGAGATTTTCCAGCATTTTCTCTTCTGGAAATATATAATGTAGCTCTACAGCACTATATTACACAACTGGAAATAATAATAAATGTGCTTTATTACAGAACCAATAATATATCTAATCTGTATGATATAACAACACTACGCATATTTCAATCCTACATTAATTTACTGTCCCCTTAAATGTCAGCCATCTCCTGGGGAAACCAGACCACTAATTGTGAACACTAGGAAAGAGACCATCAGGGGCAGCAAGGTAGCACAGTGGTTAGGCCAGTTGCTTCACAGCTCCAGAGTCCCAGGTTCGATTCCCGGCTTGGTTCACTGTCTGTACGGAGTCAGCACGTTCTTCCCGTGTCTGCGTGGGTTTCCTCCGGGTGTTCCGGTTTCCTCCTACAGTGCAAAGATGTGCAAGTTAGGTGGATTGGCCAGGACAAATTGCCCTTAGTGTGCAAAAGGTTTAGGTGAGGTTACTGGGTTTCGGGGATGGGGTGGGCTTAAGTGGGATGGTCTTTCCAAGGGCCGGTGCAGACTCAATGGGACAATTGGCCTCCTTCTGCACTGTAAAGTCTCTGAATCCTTTTAGCCAGACAAATAAATGTGTCGAGCTGAGGGAGCAAAGGATGTCAATGTCTTTGAGAGAGAGAGAGAGAGACCTGGGCCAAGCTTTGCAGAGTCGGCACCCTCCCTGGATTCACTTCCTTTCCCTTCAGTTGCTGCAAGTGACCAATTGAAGGTGAGAATGAGAAAATAAATGGAAAGGGGGAAAAAAGAAACTGTTTTACTCACAGATGTTGGAGACAGGAGGACGTTTCAGTCTGTGTGAAGCCCAATCTCCTTTCACATAAAGCCCGTGCTGATTGGAGGACCAGCGTCCTTCCGGTCCTAACTCTATCCATTAGCCAACACCTCACAGGAAGGTCAGGGGCTGGGCTTTCCTCCAAACATGCGCAGTACCTGATCACCCGCCCGTGCGGCGGATAGAGCGGGTTCCCCAGCGCGGGGGATTGTGGGAGCTACGGCCGACACTGTCCAAACTCCTGGGGTGAAAAGTGGAGGAGCTTGGGCGGTTGTGTGCGAGCTTGGTGTCCGCCCCCGGGCCGATTCGAAAGGCAGGCCGCCTCTGGGAGCTTCCTGGATGGGGTGAAACAGCAACTCGGCGCCCATTGCTCCTGGTCCCCGAGGGAAGGGGAGAAGACCGGTTTCGGAGTACTGCGACCAGTCGTGTTTCAAGTCAGCGGTTGAGCTGCGGAGACGCTGCTTCGGACTGCGAGGTTTGCTGTCGGCGGTTTTGAGTTCGCCCAATGGAGGACGAAGGAATGGAGGAAGGATGGCAGCTGGATCGGCTGCTGGAAGCGGCGGGTCGGAACCGGGAGTGGATACCCGATGGGCGGCCCACTGCCTGCAGCCCGGGGTGGGTTGCTGCCGTTCCTGGGGTCTCCGGGGGTTCGGCCCCCCTGGACGCCCTGTGGGCGGTTGGGACTGACTCTGGGACTTTCTTCCCCGTTGTCGACTGTTGCCAACATTGGAGCGACTCTGGCCGCTGCCATTGGAGGACTTTGAGGACATGTTGTTCCTTGTGAAATTTCGGCTGGAGCGCCGGGGTCATGATGTGGAACGTGCAAAATTAATGGACTCTTTTTTATGGACTTTTCTATGAGTACTAAGGGATTTTGTTTTCATGTTTTCTTTGCTTTCGTTTTCTTTAGCAGCCTATGACATTCAACTCATTTCGGGTTTCCCTGAAATGGTAATTAGTAATTGTGGTGGAACGCTAGTTGGTGTGAAACTGCTCTCCCTCCGAATGGTCCCGTGCCTTTGGGCGGGGTCCAGGAGGGGGGAACCCTCTCTCCTCCGCCGCGCCCGGGTCTGGCTCTCCGGTGGTCTGTGCTCTTAGCGAGGAGGAGCCTTTCCCCCGGGGTGTCGGCTGCAGGGCGGGGTGAACGGGGGTGGGTGAGCGGGGATTAGTGTTCGGTGATTGATTCTATCCTGTTAAATCTTTTCTGGGGTGAATTGAGGCCTGGTGCCTGGTGATTGGGTTTGATATGACACTGTTAAAATGTATCGAGGCCCTGTGGGTCATATTTGTTTCCGAAGCGGCCGTATTGTATCGGGGCCTTGTGCCTCGCGACTGCTTGTCTTATGTGTTTAGAGTCGTCACCTTGAAATGTGCCTGTGTCTTGTGTTGTACTTTTGGGTTTTGTTTCTTTTCTTTTCTTCTCTGTTTCTTTTGGAGTGGTCGTATGGTTTCGAGGCCTTGTGCCTCGCGACTGCTTGTTTATATGTTTAGAGGTCGTTGCCTCGATGTACTTGTGTATTGTGGTTCTCTGTTCCTTCTTGCTTTTGGAACGGTCGTTTGGTTTTGTGGCCTTGTGCCTCACGACTGTTCGTGTTATGTGACTGTCCGATTGTTACTTGAACTATGCGTAGGGCCTGTGCCTTGCGGCTGGTTGTGATAAGTGACTGGTTAATTGGTATTTGGAAACGTATTTCGGGCCTGTGCTTTGCAGCTGTTTGTGTTCAATGACTGTTACAACGTTACTGTGAAATGTAATTGTGCCTTGCAGCTGTTTCGTGTTCAGTGACTGTTTAATCGTCAATTTGAAGTGTAATGAGGCCTGGAGCCTTGTAAATTGGTTTCTGTAATAATTGTGACGACAATAAAAGAGTTACTCACAGATGTTGCGCACAGCAGGACGTTTCAGTCTGCATGAAGCTGGAACATCATTAACACAACGCCCGCACTCTGATTGGTTGGAGGACCAGAGTCCTTCCGGTCCTCCAACTCTCCCATTGGATTCTGGCCAACTGAAAACATAATCAACGGATGTCACGTGATCATTGATGCCCTTTTGACCTCAATTGGAATAAGCGTCACTACGCATGCGCAGGATCTCCTCTCCTTTGGACATGGGCAGCCCCTGTCTTTCCTCCCCCCCCCATGGCGGATAGAGCGGTTTCCCTGGCGCTGGGGACTATGGGAGATTCAGTCGCCAGTACCCATCCGGAGCCCAATCTCCAAACCCCTGGGACTGGGATGAACGTGGGAGTGAAGGGCAGTGACCCCATTCCGGACACAAAGTACATGTCACTGGGTTTGATTGTGACGTCCCCCTTAGAAAACAGTTTGTTAACTTCAGATATCTGGGTGACATATTGGGCAACGGATGTCATGTGGTCATGGATGCGCATTTGACCTCAGCGGGAATAACCGTCACTGCGCACGCGCTTCTTCGCCTCTCCTTTGGACATGCGCAGTCCCTGCCCCCCTCCCGGTGGATAGAGCAGTTTCCCCGGCGCGGGGGTGTATGGGAGACTCAGTCGCCAGTACCCATCCGGAGCCCAGTCGCCAAACCCCTGGGACTGGGATGAAAGTGGGAGTGGAGGGCAGTGACCCCATTCCGGATACAAAGGACACGTCACTGGGTTTGATTGTGACGTCCGAGAGTCAGCATCGTCAGGGGAGGAGAATTGGGGGGAAAGCAGGAGGAGGATAGTGGGATGAATTCGTGTTACAATCAACAGGGAGGGAGTGTGTGGAGGCAGAGGCAGAGTCAGAGAGAAGCAGTATTTTCTGTCACATGATCGTGAGCTTGGACAATGTTGCCAAATCATCTGTCAAACATGGATTTACAATGACCGTGAAAACACCTTGGGATATTTAATTACATTAAATGTGCTGTATAAATGCAGATTAATGTATTATTGAAGGCTGTCACTTGAGCTCCTCCAGTACTCTGAACACCAAGACCCCGATCATGAACAGTATGATTAACCAGCTTATTCACACAGATCAGGGCCAGCACGGAAGCATAGTGGTTAGCAAAATTGCTTCACAGCTCCAGAGTCCCAGGTTCGATACCCGGCTTGGGTCACTGTCAGTGCGGAGTCTGCACATTCTCCCCGTGTGTGTGTGGGTTTCCTCCGGATGCTCCGGTTCCCTCCCACAGTCCAAAGATGTGCAGGTTAGGTGGATTGGCCGTGCTAAATTATCCTTAGTGTCCAAAATTGCACTTAGTGTGGGTGAGGTAACTGGGTTATGGGGATAGAGTGGAGGTGAGGGCTTGGGTAGGGTGCTCTTTCCAAGAGCTGGTGCAGACTCGATGGGCCAAATGCATTCCTTCTGCACTGTAAATTCTATGATCAGACCAGCCCACCATTCTCAGTGAATCTGCGTTTCTCAGGCTCCCTTGTTTTTTTGGTTTTTTATTTAAATTTGTTTTTATTCAAAATGTTTACAAAATTTTACAAACGAACAAAGCAACAAAAACATAATAATAAAGAAAAGCGAATTAACAACTTAACAAAACAAGGTGGGGTATCTACACTTTACAAGTGAAATCCATCCACCACCCATACCGCCCCCCCTCCCCTCTGGTTTGCTGCTGCTGACCTTCACTTAACATTCTGCGAGAAAGTCAAGGAACGGTTGCCACCGCCTGGAGAACCCCTGCAAGGACCCTCGCAAGGCAAACTTTATCCTCTCCAACCTGAGAAACCCAGCCATGTCACTGACCCAAGCCTCCACACTTGGGGGTTTTGCATCCCTCCACATTAACAAGAGCTGTCTCCGGGCTACCAAGGATGCAAAGGCCAAGACTCCGGCCTCTTTCAACTCCTGCACTCCCAGATCTTCTGACAAATATCGCTATCCCCCAGCTCGGCTTTTCCCGAGTGTCCAAGACCTTGACATAACCTTTGCAAAGCCTCTCCAAAATCCTGTAAGTGCCGAGCATGCCCAAAACACATGGACATGGTTTGCTGGGCTCCCTGAACACCACACAGACCTATCCTCCACCCCAAAGTATTTACTCATTATTGCCGCTGTCATATGCGCCCAGTGCACCACCTTAAACTGGATCAGGCTAAGCCTGGCGCAAGATGAGGAGTAATTGACCCTGCCCAGGGTGTCTGCCCACAGGCCCTCATCCAGCTCCTCACGCAGCTCCTCCTCCCACTTGGCCTTCAGCTCTTCCACCGAGGCCTCCTCTGCCTCCTGCAGCTCCTGGTATATGACCGATACCTTGCCGTCCCCTATCCACACGCCTGAGACCACCCTGTCCTGTATCCTCCGGACCGGTAGCAGCAGAAATTCCCCCACCTGCTTCCTCATGAAAGCCCAGACCTAAAGGTATTCCCTGGGGCAACCCAAATTTCTCTTCCAGCGCCCTCAGGCTAGCAAAGGTCCCGTCAATAAACAAGTCCCCCATCCTTTTAATACCCGCTCTGTGCCAGCTTAGGAACCCACCGTCTATTCTACCTGGAATGAACCTGTGATTGTTTTGTATCGGGGTCCAGACTGAGGCCCCTACCTCCCCCTGTGCCTTCTCCACTGACACCAGATCCTCAATGTTGCCATCACCACCGGTGTACCGTGTTGGCGTGAGTGGCAGCGGTGCCATTATCAATGCCCCCAGGCTAGTATCCCTGCAAGACACCGCCTCCAACCATTTCCACGCCGCCCCCCCCCCCCCCCCCTCCCTCTACTACCCATTTCGAATCATGGATATATTCGCTGCCCAATAATAGCTGCAGAAATTCGGCAGCGCCAGCCCACCCCACCCCGACTGCACTATAAGAAGTCTCTTGACACGCAGGGTCTTGTTTGCCCACACAAATCCCGTGATAATCCTGTTCACCCGCTTGAAGAAGGACTTGGGGATGAGGATGGGAAGGCACTGGAAGACGAACAAGAACCTGGGGAGGACCGTCATCTTCACGGACTGCACCCTGCCCGCCAGGGAGAGCGGCAGCATGTCCCACCTCTTAAAGTCCTCCTCCATCTGATCCACCAGCTGTGCCAGATTGAGCTTGTGCAGGGCATCCCAACTCTTAGCCACCTGTATTCCCAAATAACGAAAGCTCCTCTCCACCATCTTAAGCGGTAGCTCTCCCAGTCTCTTTTCTTGGCGCCTCGCATGGATCACAAAAAGCTCGCTTTACCCGACATTCAATTTATACCCCAAAAAGTTCCCGAAGTCTTTAAGGATCTGCATGACCTCCCCCATCCCCTCCACCGGATCCGAAATGTACAGGAGCAGGTCATCCGCATACAGTGAAACCCAATGCTCCTCCACGCCCCCCCCCCCCCCCCCACCCCGAACCAGCCCCCTCCAGTTTCTAGACTCCCTCAACGCCATGGCTCGATTGCCAGGGCAAACAGCTGGGGGGACAGGGGGCACCCCTGCCTTGTTCCTCGATGTAGCCTAAAGTACTCCGGCCGCAGCCGGTTCATTGACACACTCGCTACAGGGGTCTGATACAGCAATTTAACCACCCTATGAATTCCTTGCCAAATCCAAATCTGCCTAACACTTCCCACAGCTACTCCCACTCCACCCGATCGAAAGCTTTCTCCGCGTCCATTGCCGCCACCACTTCTGCATCCCCTCCTTCCGAGGGCATCATGATCACATTCAGGAGCCTCCGCACATTTGTGTTCAGCTGCCTGCCCTTCACAAACCCCGTCTGATCCTCATTGATCACTCCCGGTCAGGCTCCCTTGTAATTCCATCCCTGTTCTCACTGTGCTGAGCTCAAGTGTGAACAAAGCATTTTTGTCTTCAGATTTTTACTGTGAGAGGTTAAACCTATCAGGAGACGATGAATATGCCGGGTCACTGCTCTCATCGAAATACAAGGCTGAGGGACTAATGAGGGCTGAAATTATGAAAGATTTTGAAACACATGGAGAATGTTTTCACTTGCAAGGGTAAGAGCAAAACTAGAGGCTATCAATGTGATAATCTAATCAGGAATTTAGGAGAAACTTCTTCCCCAGAGTGGTGGGAATGTGGAACTCGCTACCAGAGGGATTGGTGGAGGTGAATAACATCGATATATTAATGGGGAAGCTGGATGAACACATGAGGGAGAAATGAACAAATGGATACACTGATAGAGTCAGATGGGAAAGCATGAGAGGAGACTCAAGTGAAGTCTAAACACTGGCATGGATTGGTTCGGCTGTTTCTATGTTGTATATTCAATGTAATTTAGCCTGGTATTGCCTTTAACTCTCACATAGTCGAGTCCGCGTTAAAGTGAAACAGTTTCACTCCCAGAAAAACATTTGAGCTCATTGTTTCCAAATATTGTCCAATCAGTGCCTCTTGTCAGTCAGGTGTCCGTGTGAGGAGTCAAGGTATTCAATTCAACAACAAAGATCTCATGTAATTTGTACCAATATATCTTTGAAGAGCAGATCTTATTTTCATATGGGCTGGATTATTTAAATGTAATAGGTTTTAATCAATTTTTTAAAATGCTTAATTATCAGTCTTATTCAAAGTTTGTTTTATACAGGACAAAGCAGACACTTGATCAGCACCCCATTCACCACTCCACCATTGATACACAGTGGCAGCAGTGTGTAACATCTACAAGCAGCACGGTAGCAGAGGGGTTAGCACTGTTGCTTCACAGTGCCAGGGACACAGGTTTGATTCCCGGCTTGGGTCCCTGTCTGTAAGGAGTCTGCACGTGCTCCCCCTGTCTGCGTGGGTTTCCTCCGGGTGCTCTGGTTTCCTCCCACAAGTCCTGAAGGGCGTGCTGTTAGGTGAATTATCCCTCAGTGTACCTGAACAGGCGCTGAAGTGTGGCGACTAGGGGATTTTCACAGTAACTTCATTGCAGTGTTAATGCGAGCCTACTTGTGACATTAATAAAGATTACTATTATGAAGAAGCTCTGCATCGACCTTTCAAGCATCCTTTGACGGCAGCATCCAAACAGGGTTACACCCATTTTCCAACATTAGAGATCGCTGTGGCTGTTGGACAGATTCACTGTGGAGCTTCAGTGAACTCGTCTTCCCAGGGTCTATTTCTAAAACCTCATCGCAACATATTGCCTAGTTAGCTCCCAACTGTCAGAATTCCTGTTACATTTCAGGATGCAACTCAAAACTCAGCATCCATGAGATGCTGTGGACCATCAGCAGCAGAATTGAATTAAATCACAATTTGTAACCTCGGGGCCTAGTATATCCCCACTCTACCATTATTTAAAAAACATTTTTTTTTTTTTAAGAGTATCCAATTCATTTTTTACAATTATGGGGCAATTTAGTGTGGCCAATCCACCTACCCTGCACATCTTTTGGGTTGTGGGGGCGAAACCCACACAAACACGGGGAGAATGTGCAAACTCCACACGGACAGTGACCCAGAGCTGGGATCAAACCTGGGACCGCGGTGCCGTGAGGCAACCGTGCCAACCCCTTGCGCCACTGTCTACCCTCCCACTCTACCACTATGATCAAGCCAGGGGATCAGCCGGTTCAATGAAGAGTGCAGGAGGGTATGCTGGGAACAGCACCAGCCATACCTGAACATGAGGTATCATCCTTGTGAAGCTACAACATAGGACTACTTACCTGCAAACAGCAAAAGCAACCTGTTATAGGAAGGGCGAAGAGATCCCACAGCCAAGGGATCAGATCTAAGCTCTGCACTCCTGTCACATCCACTGGGAATGGTGATGGACAATTAAACAACGAACAGGAGGAGGAGGCTGCACAAATACCCCCATCCTCAATGATGAGGGAGCCCGGCACTTCAATATAAAAGACAAGGCTGAAGCATTCGCAACAATCTTCAGCCAGAGGTGCCGAATGGATGATCCATCTCGAACTCCTCCTGAGGTCCCAAACATCTCAGACGGCAATCTTCAGTCAATTCAATTCACTCTGAAGCTAAACTGAACCATCCATATCAATACTATGGCTACAAGACTAGGTCAGAGGCTGCGAATCCTGCAGCGAGGAACTCACCTCCTCAATCCCCAAAGCCTGTCCACCATCTGCAAAGCACAGGTCAGGAGTGTGATGGATTATTCTCATTGTCTGGATGAGTGCGGCTCCATCAACATTCTGGAAGCCCGACACCATCCAGTACAAAGCAGACCACTTGATTGGGACAGAATCTAACACTTTCAACACTCACTCCCTCCACCACCATCACACAGTGGCAGCAGTGTGTGTACCACCGACAAGATTCACTGCAGGAATTCACCATGGCTGTATCACCAGCAACTTCCAAACCCACGGCCTCTGCCACCTAGAGAAGGACAAGAGCTACAGACACACGGGAACACCATCATCTGCAAATTCCCCTCTGAGCCACACATCATTCTGACTTGGAAGCAAATCGCCGTTTTTCACTGTTGCTAGGTGAAAATCCTCAAGCATTATTAAGGAAGTAATATCAGTCAAAACACAATCCATGGTTTTATGAAGGGTAAATCATGTTTGACTAATTTGCTAGAGGTCTCCGAAGATGTAACAAGCCAAGTGGAGAATGGAGATCCTGTAGATGTAGTAAGGAACTGGATGAAAACTGGAAACGTTAGTTTCCCTGCTATTTGACCTTTCACATCTTTTGTTCTCTCCGGGGACTGCCATTAGCACTCTTTCCCCTTGGTTTCTGTGGCCATTAGCACCCGGTTTCCCTGGGTTTCTGTGGCTATGGCTCATCTTTCATTCTCACTCCACAGTATAAATATTTCCCACTTTCTCTGTCTGTTAGCTGTTAGATGACAAAGAGTCATCGGACTCGAAACGTTAGCTCTTTTCTCCCCCTACAGATGCTGCCAGACCTGCTGAGATTTTCCAGCAATTTCACTTCTGTAGACGTAGTATCTTTGGACTTCCAAAAGACATTTGATAAGGTGCCATAAAGAAGGTTAATGAACAAGGTTAGGTCACACAGGATTAGGGGTAATTTATTAGCTTGGTTAAAAGATTGGCTCATGGACAGAAGACAAAAAATCGGGATGAATGTATCTATTTCTGGATGGCAAGATGGAACTAGTGGAGTGCCACAGGGTTTGGTCCTTGGGCCCCAACAATTTACAATTTATATAAACGACTTGGAGACAGCGTTAGATGGTTCTGAAGCCAAATTTGCAGATGACACTAAAATAGGTGGGACAGTAAGTTGCAATGAGGAAATAAGAACCTTTCAAATGGATATAGATAGGTCAGGTAAGTGGGTCAAAATGTGGCAGATGGAGTTTAATGTGGATAAGTGTGAGGTCATCCATTTTGGTCAGAAAAATGGAAACGCAACTTATTATCTAAATGGAGAGAGACTTCGGGGTGCTCCGATGCAGAGGGATCTGGGTGTCCTCTGCATGAGTCACAGAAACCTAGCCTGGAGGTACAGCAGGTAGTATAGAAAGCCAATGGAATGTTGACATTTACAGCTAAAGGCACAGAGCATAAAGGTAAGGAAGTGTTGTTGCAACTATACAAGGCATTGGTGAGACCACACCTGGAGTATTGTGCACAGTTTTTGTCCCCTTATTTGAATAAAGATGTAGTAGCATTGGAGACAGCTCAGAGGAGGTTCCTAGGAACATAGAAATTAGGAGTAAGCAATTCAGCCCTTCGTGCCTGCTCCACCATTCAATCAGATCACGGCTGATCTCTTCCTGGTCTTAAATCCACTTCCCTACCTGTTCCCCATATCCCTTTAACATGTTTTTAAAATCAGAAATATATCTATCTGCTTCTTGAAACCATTTATTGATTCAGTTTTCACTGCACTTTGGGCCTGCGAGTTCCACAAATTCACCATTCTCTGCGAGAAGTAGTTCCTCCTCATCTCAGGTCCAAATCTACCGACTCTTAACCTATACCTGATCTTCAATTGGTGACTTGCAGCATCTGAAGGAAAATAAAGTGAATCCAGGGAAGGTGCAGGTGATTCTGTTCTGATACTGTATAAGTATTGAGGATTTCTGTTGTTCAGTGGAGAAGGCTTACTCCCTACGAGCATAATCATTAAATGTTTGATGTTTGGGGCAGACCCGAAAGAGTGATACTTTCAGATTCATTCCTGCTAACAGGAGATTTTCAGGTTTGGAAAGAAAGGGATCAGCATGGATCTGTCAATCAGCCTGAATCAACATCTTCAGGAGAATTGGGAGGGTGAATATTAGATACAGCAGAGTAAGAATGGAGGGAGAGTGTGTGGGATGGAAATTTACAGTTTTTTGGGAGCGAGAGAGGAAAGAATGTTCCAGGGAAACTACAACTGTCTGTTCTGAATTTCTATCCTGTACTGACAGTGATGTATTTTATAAACTCATTTTACAACCTATTACAATGTGAGATCTATAGACAGAAATCTCACATTAAATGTCACGTCAAGATCTGACAGTCACTCAATTCACCTGAATATCATTGGCTTGTGAATCTCGAAGGAGAAATGTTTGTTCAGTCGGCTTAAACAGATTTTTAGCATTAGTGTGACTGGAAATGCACCGAGACACACACACCCGAGTGAGAGTGTTCCAGAGCACTGACTGTGGAAAGAACTTTAACCAGTTACACAGCCTGAAAAAACATCACATCATTCACAGCGGGGAGAGACCCTACACGTGTTCTGTATGTCGATGAGCCTTCAATTCATCATCAATCTTTGATGGTAACAAGGACACCTGAACCATGAAAAAACCGTGGAAGTGTGATGACTATGGGAAAGGATTCCAGTCCCCATCTGCTCTTGAAACCCATCAACGCAGTCACACTGGGGAGAGGCCGTTCACCTGTTCTGAGTGTTGGAAGGGATTCAGTGACTCATCCAACCTGCTGTCGCACCAGCGAGTTCACACTAGGGAAAGGCTATTCAACTGCTCTGAATGTGGGAAAGCATTCACTCGTTCATCCTCTCTGCTGCGACACCAGCAAGTTCACACTGGGGAGAGGCTGTTCACCTGTTCTCACTGTGGGAAAGGATTTACTCAGTTATCCAGCCTGCAAACACACCAGCGAGTTCACACTGGGGAGAGGATGTTCACCTGCTCTCAGTGTGGGAAGGGATTCAGTCGGTTATCCCAACTGCAGACACACCAGCGAGTTCACTCTGGGGAGAGACCATTCACTTGCTCTGTCTGTGAGAAGGGATTCACTGATACATTCTACCTGTTGATACACCAGCGGGTTCACACTGGGGAGAGGCCATTCACCTGTTCTCAGTTTGGGTAGGGTTTTAGTCAGTCAGCCCAACTGCTGACACACCAACGAGTTCACACCGGGGAGAGGCCATTTATCTGCTCCGAATGTGGAAAGGGATTCACTGATTCACCCGCCCTCCAGAAGCACCGGCGAGTTCACACTGGGGAAAAGCCGTTCACCTGCTGTGACTGTAGGAAAGGATTCGCTCAGTCTTCCCAACTGCTGACTCACCAGCGGGTTCACACAGGGGAGAGACCATTCCCCTGCTCTGAGTGTGGGAAGGGATTCACTCAGGTGTCCAACCTGCTGAGGCACCAGTGTATTCACAAGTGATTAAAGGAGGTGGATTCTGTTGTTATTGCTGCTGTTAATCACATCCATGATTGAATTGTAACATAGAATCTCTACAGTGCAGGAGGCCATTCGGCCCATCGAGTCTGCACTGACCCTTGGAAAGATTACCACACCGAGGTCCACGCCCCGACCCTTATTCCTGTAACCCAATAAACTCACCTAACCTCTTTTAGACACTTAGGGACAATTTAGCACGGCCAATCCACCTAACCTGCACATCTTTGGTTTGTGGAAGGAAACCGGAGCAGCCGGAGGAAACCCACGAAGATATGGGGAGTAAGTGCAAACGCCACACAGTCACCCAAGGCCAGAATTGAGCCTGGATCCCTGGCGCTGTGTGACAGGAGTGTGCACCACTGTGCCATTGTTCTGCCCCAAACATAAAGGATTAACAGCTGGAATGCACTAATGTCTGACACTGATGATGATGTACGAGTGGCATCAGCCTGTCGTGTGTTAGACTCAGAGGTTGGAATCCTGCCTCTGAGCAGCATGCCTGCTCTGTAACCTGTTCAGATATCTGACTAATAAACTATTTTCAAGCAGATATCAGAATGTAACCATAGTTTGTGCAAGAACCGAGGCCCTTGCCTGTAGTCCAATGTAGAAGGACACATCAAAGAACATGGTGGCAGTGATGAAGATGTTGATGTAAAAAACATTTTGGTCATATCGAAGAAGGAGACTAACTGGAGAGAGGGGTAATAAATACCCTACCTGGTGAGCAGTCCCTGTCCTTGTCCTGAAGTGGAGATGCCGGCTTTGGACTGGGGTGGGCACAGAAAGAAGTCTTAACAACAGCAGGTTAAAGTCCGACAGGTTTGTTCCACATCATTAGCTTTTGGAGCACAGCTCCTTCACTGACACTCACCTGAGGAAGGAGCTGTGCTCAGAAAGCTAGTGATTCAAAACAAACCTGTTGGATTTTAATCTGGTGTTGTAAGACTTCTTGTCCTGGAGGAGGAGGTTCACTGGAGAGACAGGTAATGATGACCCTCCCTGCTGAGCAGTCCCTGTCCTTGTCCTGAAGGAGGAGGTTCACTGGAGGGAGAGGTAATGATGACCCTCCCTGCTGAGCAGTCCCTGTCCTTGTCCTGAAGGAGGAGGTTCACTGGAGGGAGAGGTAATGATGACCCTCCCTGCTGAGCAGTCCCTGTCCTTGTCCTGAAGGAGGAGGTTCACTGGAGGGAGAGGTAATGATGACCCTCCCTGCTGAGCAGTCCCTGTCCTTGTCCTGAAGGAGGAGGTTCACTGGAGGGAGAGGTAATGATGACCCTCCCTGCTGAGCAGTCCCTGTCCTTGTCCTGAAGGAGGAGGTTCACTGGAGGGAGAGGTAATGATGACCCTCCCTGCTGAGCAGTCCCTGTCCTTGTCCTGAAGGAGGAGGTTCACTGGAGGGAGAGGTAATGATGACCCTCCCTGCTGAGCAGTCCCTGTCCTTGCCCCACCCACAGAGAGGCCAGCAGTGCGGGTTGTGGAAACACCATTTTCTCTGGTACCGGCTGCATCAGGTCTTCATGAAATGAAGCAAAAGCTTCAAGTCAGCACCTTTCTTGTGTGTTACTGGACCGACTGCAGCAACATTCTCAAAGGCAGGTGTGCAGGTGGCACTGCAGACTTTGTGTACCTTCTCAAAACTGTTGACATGTATTTTAGACGGCTACAGAACTCCTGGATAGTATATTTGGGAGTGGGGAGGGGGGGGGGGGGGGGAAGAAATCTAGTGTAACAGGTTAAGAGATGGCACATGCTACTGTATGATGTGGATGCTGATTTATTAACATGTGTTAGACTCTCAAGGGAGGGTTGAAATCGCACCGAGGAGTAACATGCCTACTCTGTAACTTGTTTAGATGTAGAACTAATAAACAAGTGTTAAACAGACACCGGAGTAAGTCCATAGTCTGCGAACCAAGTCCCATGTCTCGAGTCCAATCTAAAAGGACACATCTCAGAATAGGGATGTTTGGTTTGTGTTTCCTGTCTGCAAAAACCTCTCTACTCATCGCCTGGGAAAGGAGATTACAAAGGACATCGCCGTAAGGAAAGGGCAGAAATCCAGAACTGACAATTCTAGTCATCAGAAAACATCCTTTTCCCTCTCAAACTATAAATCATTGTTCCCCCGCACACTCCCTATTGATTGTAACCCTAATGCATCTCCTCCCATCACACTGCCATAGGCACCTCACTAACAGAAAGACAGGAAGGTGCTGGAGGATGGACTGGGAAATGGGCCTCTATCAATCAGGGCACGAGGGGGAGGGGGGGGGGGTTATTGGGGCTGATGGTGCCCTGGCCACAGGGTTCAGTGCCCGTGTCCAAAGTAGGGAGTCACAGGAACAGGGTACAGAGGAACCAAAGAGAAACAATTTGCATCCTGAACATTGTGAACATCCTTTACTCTGGTTGGCTTTGATCCTCAAATAACCTTCTGTATCTCACCTTTTCTCTTAGATTAATACACATTTGTTATAAAAGTATTTGATTTTTCTGGACTTTTCATGAATAGATTGATGTACTTTCGGGAAAGTGGGTGAGAGGGGTTGACAGGCTCTTTAACAGAAAGTGAGTTCCTCAGAGGTAATTGGCAAAGGAGCCAGAGGGAGAGATGAGAATTTATTTTTGACACAGCGATGTTAGAAATGGGGTTCCGGGTCAGCACGGTGGATCAGTGATTAGCACTGCTGCCTACGGTGCTGAGGACCCGGGGTCTATCCGGGCCCCAGGTCACTGTCCATGTGGAGTTTGCACATTCTCCCCGTGTCTGTGTGGGTTTCACCCCCACAACCCAAAGATGTGCAGGATAGGTGGATTGGCCATGCTAAATTGCCCCTTAATTGGAAACTCTACATTTTAGGGAGTCAGTTAGGCCTTTTTCCCCTTTTCCCAAACTCTGAAATGATTCGCAGTGATAACCTTTATTGGTGACCGTGGTTAGATGCTATTCAGTATAAATAAGAGCTGACACATGCTAATGTCTGAGCAGTAGTATCAAAGTGCAGCAGCATTCCCATTACACTCTGGGTAGAAGCACCATCTCCAGGTAAATGCTCCCTGCTCTGCCCCAGATGCCATGGTCCCAGTCAGTGGAATATGTAAAACCTCAACAAATCTCTGTGCTCGGGGAATCCCTTCTTATACTTTATTACATCACAAAGTCTATGGAGACTGATTTCACCCAATCATTGCTGAGATAACATTTGAATGGACCAATTACAAAACCTGTCATTGAACCATCTGCCCCCGCCCAAACCACGTCAAACTCTCAAACAATTGTCTTCCCCACGCTCCGTCCCCGGTACAGGGAGTCAGCATTCCCATGCCAAGCAGTGAAAACATGGTGCCTTGACACCCAGGTGTTGTCTAGGATTCCAGGCACTCTTGTTTTCTCGGTCCTCTGGGAGCTGTTTATCTCCCTGTTCCCACACAGCAAGTCGTCTGTTCTCAGCTCTGCTCGATTTCTGCTGGAGTTTGGTCCCTTTTACACCTTTCGGATCAATAAAGCATTTGGTCAGTGAAGACCCAAACCACAATTTCCCATCCTGTCACCTGCCACCCATCCTTACCCATAAGACCATAAGACATAGGAGCGGAAGTAAGGCCATTCGGCCCATCGAGTCCACTCCACCATTCAATCATGGCTGATTTCAACTCCATTTACCCGCTCTCTCTCCATAGTCCTTAATTCCTCGAGAAATCAAGAATGTATCAACTTCTGTCTTAAAGACACTCAACGTTCCGGCCTCCACCGGCCTCTGTGGCAATGAATTCCACAGACCCACCACTCTCTGGCTGAAGAAATTTCTCCTCATCTCTGTTCTAAAGTGACTCCCTTTTATTCTAAGGCTGTGCCCCCGGGTCCTAGTCTCCCCTGCTAATGGAAACAACTTCCCTACATCCACCCTATCTAAGCCATTCATTATCTTGTAAATTTCTATTAGATCTCCCCTCACCCTCCTAAACTCCAATGAATATAATCCCAGGATCCTCAGACGTTCATCGTATGTTAGGCCTACCATTCCTGGGATCATCTGTGTGAATCTCCGCTGGATCCGCTCCAGTGCCAGTATGCCCTTCCTGAGGGGTGGGGCACAAAATTGCTCACAGTATTCTAAATGGGGCCTAACTAATGCATTATAAAGCTTCAGAAGTACACCCCTGCTTTTATATTCCAAGCCGCTTGAGATAAATGACAACATTGCATTTGCTTTCTTAATTACGGACTCAACCTGCAAGTTTACCTTTAGAGAATCCTGGACTAGGACTCCCAAGTCCCTTTGCACTTCAGCATTATGAATTTTGTCACCGTTTAGAAAATAGTCCATGCCTCTATTCTTTTTTCCAAAGTGCAAGACCTCGCACTTGCCAACGTTGAATTTCATCAGCCATTTCTTGGACCAATCTCCTAAACTGTCTAAATCTTTCTGCAGCCTCCCCACCTCCACCAAACTACCTGACCCTCCACCTATCTTTGTATAATCGACAAACTTAGCCAGAATGCCCCCAGTCCCGTCATCTAGATCGTTAATATATAAAGTCAACAGCTGTGGCCCCAACACCGAACCCTGCGGGACATCACTCGTCACCGGTTGCCATTCCGAAAAATAACCTTTTATCCCAACTCTCTGCCTTCTGCCTGACAGCCAAGCGTCAATCCATGTTAGTGCCTCGCCTCGAATACCATGGGCCCTTATTTTACTCAGCAGTCTCCCGTGAGGCACCTTATCAAAGGCCATTTGGAAGTCAAGATAGATAACATTCATTGACTCTCCTTGGTCTAACCTATTTGTTATCTCTTCAAAGAAATCTAACAGGTTTGTCAGGCACAACCTCCCCTTACTAAATCCATGCTGACTTGTCCTAATCCGACCCTGCACTTCCAAGAATTTAGAAATCTCATCCTTAACAATGGATTCTAGAATCTTGCCAACAACCGAGGTTAGGCTAATTGGCCTATAATTTTCCATCTTTTTCCTTGTTCCCTTCTTGAACAGGGGGGTTACAACAGCGATTTTCCAATCCTCTGGGACTTTCCCTGACTCCAGTGACTTTTGAAAGATCATAACTTAATGCCTCCACTATTTCTTCAGCTATCTCCTTTAGAACTCTAGGATGTAGCCCACCTGGGCCCGGAGATTTATCAATTTTTAGACCTCTTAGTTTCTCTAGCACTTTCTCCTTTGTGATGGCTATCATATTCAACTCTGCCCCCTGACTCTCCCGAATTGTTGGGATATTACTCATGTCTTCTACTGTGAAGACTGATGCAAAGTACTTATTTAGTTCCTCAGCTATTTCCTTGTCTCCCATCACTAGATTACCAGCGTCGTTTTGGAGCGGCCCAATGTCTACGTTTGCCTCCCGTTTGTTTTTCATGTATTTAAAGAAACTTTTACTATCATTCCTAATGTTACTGGCTAGCCTACTTTCATAATTGATCCTCTCTTTCCTTATTTCTCTCTTTGTTATCCTCTGTTTGTTTTTGTAGCCTTCTCAATCTTCTGACTTCCCACTACTCTTTGCCACATTATAGGCTTTCTCTTTTGCTTTGATGCATTCCCTAACTTCCTTTGTCAGCCATGGCTGCCGAATCCCCCCTCTGATAACATTTCTTTTCTTTGGGATGAACCTCTGTACTGTGTCCTCAATTACTCCCAGAAACTCCTGCCATTGCTGTTCTACTGTCTTTCCCACTAGGCTCTGCTCCCAGTCGATTTTCGTCAGTTCCTCCCTCATGCCCCTGTAGTTACCTTTATTTAACTGTAACACCTTTACATCATTGCGCTTTACAAGCATTTTGCTGGTCAAGGAGACACAACCTGAGTGAGTGAGACACAGACAGAGTGAGAATTTGGTAATTTGGTGCAGTGAGGTAACCAGGAAAGGTAAGTGGTTAATCTAATTTTGTTGTTTTTCAGTTAAAAGTGCAGTGTAGATTAGTGTCTGATTGGCTGAAGCTGCCCCACCCTAATTGCTGAGAGACAGTTATCTGGCAGTCACCCGAGGCCTGTTAAGGGGCACAAAGGTACACATTGTATTCTGCTCTTTGAAGTTTTAGTGTGAGTCATCCTAAAGTCTGTATAAAAGACAGACAGAAAGCGCACTTAGTAAGCATTGCGCTGGTCAAGGAGACACAGCCTGAGTGAGTGAGACACAGACAGAGTGAGAATTTGGTAATTTGGTGCAGTGAGGTAATGCGGTGAAGAGTGGGAGAAGGTGCTTTTACCCAACTGTTTTGTTCTCTCCCTTTCTTCGGGCCTAATTTTGGGAGCCGTTCGGAGGAGGAGGAGCAGTCTCTGTGAGTATAAAAACCTAACGGTAACTTCCTGTTTTCCAGTTTTTTTCTCCAAAAGTGACGTCAGAGGGAAGCTGTGATCTGATTGATTGTTAACAAATCGGCCCCAAATTAAAAAAAAAACACAGCTTAACTCGTAAACTTAAATTAAACTAATTAATTAATTAGTGATGGCTGGTCAGGTGATGTGCTTGAGCTGCTTGATGTGGGAGCTGGCAGATCCCATTGCGAGCTGCAGCGACCACATCTGCAGTAAGTGTTGGCTGCTCGAAGAGCTCCGGCTCAGAGTTGATGAGCTGGAGTCTGAGCTTCAAACACTGAGGCACATCCGGGAGGGGGAGACTTACCTGGACACTGTGTTTCAGGACGCAGTCACACCTGTCAGAGTAAGTAGTTTAAATCCTGCCAGTGGCCAGGGACAGCAGGGTGTGACTGCAAGTCAGGCAGGTAAAGGGAACCAGCAGTCAGGAACTCAGGAGCCTCAGCCCTTGACCCTGTCCAACTGGTATGAGGCACTTGCTCCCTGTGTGGATGGCGAACAGGGCTGCAGGAAGGATGAGTCAGCTGACCAAGGCACCATGGTTCAGCAGGCCATTCAAGGGGAGGGAGTAAATAGGCAAGTTGTAGTTGTAGGGGATTCTATTATCAGGGGGATAGATAGTATCCTTTGTGAGCAGGATAAAGAGTCCCGCATGGTATGTTGCCTGCCCGGTGCTAGGGTGCGGGACATCTCTGACCGGCTTGAAAGGATACTGGAGAGGGAGGGGGAGGATCCAGTTGTTGTGGTCCATGTCGGTACCAACAACATAGGCAAGTCTAGAAAAGAGGACCTGTTTAGAGATTATAAAGAGCTAGGATTCAAATTAAAAAAACAGGTCCTCAAGGGTCATAATCTCCGGATTACTGCCCGAGCCACGTGCAAATTGGCATAGGGAGGCAAGAATAAGGGAAGTTAACACGTGGCTGAAAGAGTGGTGTGGGAAAGAGGGGTTCCTTTTCATGGGACACTGGCATCAGTTCTGGGACAGGAGGGACCTATACCGTTGGGATGGTCTCCACCTGAACCGAGCTGGGACCAGTGTTCTGGCGAAAAGAGTAAATAGGGTGGTCAATAGGACTTTAAACTGGAGATTGGGGGGGAAGGGAAAGTCAGGGAACCAAGAGGTGAAGTAATCAGTGGGAAGCGTAGCTGCTTGGGAATACAAAAAAGCACGAAAAGACAAAACTCAGGAGAGGTTACGATAGTCCCAATCCCACAAAATATGACACAGTGTATGGAAAGGCTCAGTAAACCAAGGTCCACCACACTAAGAAAACAAAAAGGAACGGTCAATAGAGAATTAAAGGTGCGATATTTAAATTCGCGCAGTGTACGGAACAAGGTAGATGAGCTTGTGGCCCAGATTGTGACTGGCAGGTATGATGTGGTAGGCATCACAGAGACGTGGTTGCAGGGGGTTCAGGACTGGCATTTAAACATCCAGGGATTCACAACCTATCGAAAAGACAGAGAGGTGGGCAGAGGGGGCGGGGTTGCCTTGTTAATTAGGAATGAAATTAAATCACTAGCACGAAACGACATAGGGTCAGATGATGTGGAGTCTGTGTGGGTCGAGTTGAGGAACCACAAAGGCAAAAAAACCACAATGGGAGTTATGTGCAGGCCTCCTTACAGTGGTCAGGACCGGGGGCACAAAATGCACCACGAAATAGAAAGTGCATGTCAGAAAGGCAAGGTCACAGTGATCATGGGGGACTTCAATATGCAGGTGGACTGGGTAAATAATGCTGCCAGTGGACCCAAGGAAAGGGAATTCATTGAATGTTTACAGGAGGGCTTTTTGGAACAGCTTGTGATGGAGCCCACGAGGGAACAGGCTATTCTGGACTTAGTGTTATGTAATGAGCCAGACTTGATTAAAGATCTTAAAGTAAGGGAACACTTAGGAGGCAGTGATCATAATATGGTAGAATCAAATTCAAAATAAATCCACAGCCAGTCATAGAATTTAATTTAATGTTCACTAATTAGTGAGAAAACCCGAAGTAGGGAGTCCCCCAGGAATCTTACAGTCCACACCTTGAGGGGGAGAACTCTCCCTCTGACCCCTCACTCAGTTATTTTCCCATTTTGTTCTGGCTCAGTTTGGGGTTACATCTACTCGATCTTTCCTTCTCCTGAAGGAGCGCCGTGAGTTCTCGGTTCCTGGTACATTGGGACAGATGCTTCAAGGAACAGATCAAACATGGATGTAAAAAATTCTCCAGCTCCCTCTTTACCCCATCCAACAAGTGGAATGTTCTTACTCAGTAATATTTCTCTCAAACCCTTAATTGGCCCAATCAAATTCTAATTAAAAATGATTTACAGGATGTGGGCATTGCTGGCTAGAACCAGCATTTATTACCTTTGAGAAGGTAGTGGTGAGCTGACTTCTTGAACCGCTGCAACCCATGTAGTGTTGGTACATTCACTGTGCTAATGGGGCAGTGAAGGGAGGTGATGTATTTACAAGTCAGGATGGTGTGTGGTTTGGAGGGGAACTTCCACGTGATGATATTCCCATGTCTGTTGCCCCTCTATAAGTTAGTGGTCATGGGTTTGGAAGGTGTGTCTGAGGAGCCTTGGTGAGTTCCTGCTGTGCATCTTATAGATGGTACACTATGCTAATGTGCCTCAGTGGTGAAGGGAGTGAATGTTTGTGGGTGGGGTGCCAATGAAGTGAGCTGTATTGCCCTGGATGGCGTTGAGCTCCACTCATCATGATAACTGGAGAGTGTTCCGTCACACTTCTGACTTATAGATAGTGGACAGGCTTTGGGGAGTCAGGAGGTGAGTTACTCCCTGCAGGACTCCCAGCATCTGACCTACTCTTGCAGCCAAAGTATTTATATGGCTAGTCCAGTTGAGTTTCTGGTCAAGGGTAACCCCTAAGATGTTGATAGTGGGGGATTCAGCGATGGCAATGCCATTGAATGTCAAGGGGAGGTGGTTATATTCTCTCATGATGGTGATGGTCATTGCCTGGCACCTGTGCAGCTCAAATGTTAGTGGCAGCTTAGATCTAATCATTTAGCTCTGACTTATTGCTTGCTGCTTATGAGGTTTGGCATGCAAATAGTCCAGTTTCATTCAGAATAACATTGCTACCTCACAGCGCCAGGGAATAAGGTTCGATTCTGGTCTATGGTGACTGTCTATGTGGTGTTTGCACGTTCTCCCTGTCTGTGTGGGTTTCCTCTGGTGCTCCGGTTTCCTCCCACAGTCCAAAGATGTGCAGATTAGATGGGGTTATGGGGGTAGGACCGAGGAGTGGGCTGAATTAGGGTGCTCCTTTGGAGGGCTGGTGCAGACTGGATGGGCTGAATGGCCTCCTTCTGCACAGTAGGGATTCCATGGATTCTCCCATGACAATGACATCATACCCACACGTTTTAAGACTCCTTGCATTAAAATAAATGGCATGCAATCTTGACAAACTCTCTTGTGACTTAACTGTTCTACAACTTCTATGTTCCCTGACTCACTTTCTTTTGAACTCTTGCAAATTTGTCTTTTATTCATTTACAGGATGTGGGTGTCGCTGGCCGGACCTGCATTTATTGCCCATCCCGAACTGTCCTCCATTTCAGAGGGCACTTGAGAGTCAATCACATTGCTGTTGATTTCCCCCTTTATAAATGGTGGTGTATTTTCCCAACCCTTAAATTTGGGGTGTTTCAATTCTCTGTGAATAACTTGCACGGGAAACTCAAGGTAAGGTGAAATAAAGAGGTTGGTTTATTTTTACATACACGGGGGTGAGAGGGGTTTAACAACGTCCACCCCCTTTTACACTCACACAACAAATGGGGAATAAGGAAAAAGGCAAGGGTTCCGGGCACAATAAAATACATGTTATGGTTTTCCATGTATCCAGAGTCCAGAATCCAAAGTCTAATAGAATGTTCCTTCAGAGGGAGGTTTACTGTTGCAGGAGATCCGTCTTTCCAGCAGTGAGACTTCGACAATGGGGTAAGACACGGAACGTGAGTCAGTCTGGGAGGCACAAGTTCCAATATTTCAGCCCTTTGCAGTTTTGATGAGGGTCAGAGTTCTTACTGCTGCCACGGGCTTGATGGTAAGATGTAGACAGTGCAGGCTGCTTGCCTGGAGCTACTGTTTCCTTCAGAGATCCAGCAGCGTCTGCCTGAGTTCAGTTCCACACGACAATATTACAAGCGCTAGCAACTTGGGGAAGGTCATGTGACACACCTCCCATCATTCCTCTGAGATGTTGGATAAAGGATGTATTTTCCCAGGGCTGGAAACTTGAGGTGTTCAGTTGTTATCCGGGTTCCTTTTGTTCTTGGAGACACTGGTTACAGGTTGACTAAATGTGGCCCTCTTGTTAAAACCTCTGTGTTGGAACAGTTACTGTTGAGGCCATTGGCAACATTATTGGAGATTATGACTTGCAGCCAGATGCCCTTGTGGAGAACTAGCTGGGCAGACAGCCCGTCTGCTGGGACAGTGTGTTAGCTTGGCTGGAACGTTCATGTGATGCAATGTGGGTTACATTCCAGGATGTTTGAGACGTTAACCTTCGTTCACTTTGAAACTGCACAGAAACTTCCAGAAACCAGCATGTGACCAGCTGGAGCCATCTCATCATTTTGAAAAACATTTTAAATATACTTTCGAAAGTAGTCCAGTTAACACAGATACATATACCTTTCCATTCTTGGTGGTGATGTACTTTTAATTAAAACTTTAATTTTTAAAATCTTTTTAACTTGTTACTTTTCAACCTCTTAACAGTTAATGAATCTTTTGCATTTACCATTTGAAGTGTTCATACTGGCTGGATGGTTAAGTCTTGTCACTTTATTTACAAGATTTGGAGTGGAGATTTATTAAAAACAACCTGTACCCCATAAATCAACCAATCATTTGTGAACTCGCTGGTGTCTTTGGAGGTTGGATAACTGAGTGAATCCTTTCCCACAGTCAGAGCAGGTGAACGGCCTCTCCCCGGTGTGAACTCTCTCATGCTTTAGCAGGTTAGATGACTGACTGAATCCTCTCCCACACTTGGAACAGGTGAACAGCCTCTCCCCTGTGTGAATTCGCTCGTGCTTTAGCAGGTTGGATGAGTGACTGAAGCCCTTCCCACACTCAAAGCAGGTGAATGGCTTCTCCCCAGTGTGAACACGTTGGTGTGTCTGCAGGTGGGATAACTGAGTGAATCCCTTCTCACACATAAAGCAAGGGAAAAGTCTCTCCCCAGTGTGAACTCGCTGGTGTATCTTCAGGTGGGATAACTGAGTAAATCCCTTCTGACACACGGAACAGGGGAAAAGTTTCTCCCCAGTGTGAAATTGCTGGTGTATCTTCAGGTGGGATAACTGAGTGAATCCCTTCCCACACACAGAACAGATGAATGGCCTCTCCCTAGTGTGAACTTGCTGGTGTGTCTGCAGGTGAGATAACTGAGTGAATCCCTTCTCACACACGGAGCAGGTGAATGGCCTCTCCCCGGTGTGACTGTGTCGATGTCTTTCCAGATGGGATGGGCGTTTGAATCCTTTCCCACAGTCCTCACATTTCCATGGTTTCTCCATGATGCGGGCATCCTTGCATCTCTCAAGATTCAAAGATGATACAACATGTGTATGGTCCCTCTCCGCTGTGAATGGTACAATGTTTTTTTCAGGCTGTGTAACTGTTTAAAGCTCTTTCCACAATTCATACAATGGAACACTCTAAGTTGCATGTCTGTGCATTCCGGTGCCTTCCCAGTCACACTGATCTTAAAACTATTTTGAAACAGACAAAACAGATAAACATTTCTTCTTCTAGGTTCAAAGGCCAATGATATTCAGGTCCTGCTGAATCAATTGACTCTGTCAGATCTTGATGTGACGTTTGGTTTGAGATTTCTGTCTGTAAATCCTCACCTTTAGTATCCTGTAAAAGATTACAAAACGTTACCCCTGTCAGTACAGGATAGAGATTCAGAACAGACAATTCTAGTTTCTCTGGAACATCCTTTCTTCTCTCGTTAACCAGAAGCTATAAATCTCGTCCCACCCACTCTCCCTCCATTCACATTCTGTATACCTAATATTCACCCTCACAATTCTCCTGAAGATGCTGATTCATGCTGGTCGACATATACATGTGTGCTGAATCTCTACATATTTATTGCAACAAAAATGAATGCAATATACAGGACTGTATTAGCTGAGAATCTGGGATGAGAGGAAGGGATTCTTGGCGTTTGGTATTCTTGCATCCATCCTGATGAGTGAAGATGAAAAGCTTCAATAGCAGGTCCCACATTTCAGCAATACTAAGTAACAAGTGATGACTGATATTACAAAACAGAAAAGAATAATCAATGCAACTTATCGATAACCAACAACACTAAACATATCTCTGTCCTGTATTAATTTACTGCCACCTTAAATTTCAACCAACTATTGGGGAAACCAGCCCTTTAATTGTAACATTCGGAAAGAGACCATCCTTTTATCCAGACAAATAAATGTGTCAAGATGAGGGAGCAAAGGATGTAAATGTCTTTAAGAGAGAGAGAGAGACCTGGGTCAATCTTTTCAGAGACTGCACCCTCCCTGGATTCACTTCCTTTCCCTTCAGTTGCTGCAAGTGACCAATTGAAGGTCAAAATGAGAAAAGAAATGGAAAGCGGGAGAAAAGAAAGTGTTTTACTCACAGATTTTGGAGACAGGAGCAGGTTTCAGTCTGTGTGAAGCTCAATCGTCATTCACACAAAGATCGCGCTCTGATTGGCTGGAGGACAAGAGTCCTTCCGGTTCTTAAGCGGTTTCCATTGTCAATACCTCAACAGAAAGGTCAGGGGCGTGCTCCCCCCGCACATGCGCAGCTTCCCCTTTCCTTTGGACATGCGCAGCTTCCCCTTTCCTTTGGACTTGCGCAGTCCCTGGACACGGGGGAGGGGGAGACCACCGAGCGGCTTCTCGCTCTGCCGTGAGCCGTCAGCTGGTTGCCTGGAAACCTGGTCTCGAGAAGGTTATGGGGGAGGGTACTACAGGGAGGAAGGCGCCCCGTGACAGCGCATCAGCGGAACCCGGAGACGTCACCGCGGAGCAGAGTAATTTCTATTGGCTGTTTCATGTTGGGTTAACTTGTGACGTCACAACACGGAGTTTGGACAATGAGTTTCAGACTAAAACTTCCTTCTCTGGGCAACATGTGCGAGGAAATCAATCTTTCTTCCTTTCCATTTATTTTCTCATTCTCGGGGACGGACGGACATTGGTGACTGAAGAGAAAGGAAGTGAATCCAGTCTGTATATTACACACATTTTAATCCAGTAATATAGACATATATTTGTCTGGCAGCCTGCATGAAGATTTTCAGGTTCTGTGTCCAGGACAGGAAGCAGTGAGCAGGGATCTGTCAATCAGCCTGAATCAGCACCTTCAGGAGAACTGGGAGGGTGAATATTAGAGACAGCAGAGTGAGAATGGAGAGTGTGGGATGGAGATTTACAGCTTGTGGGGAATGAGAGAGGAAAGAATGTTCCTGAGAAATTGTCTGTTTTGAATTTCTATCCTGTACTGACAGTGCTAACTTTTGTAAATTGGGGGGTGGGGGGAGGTAGGGTTAGGGGAATGTAGCATAGGGAGTCAATTAGGCAGATCTGGGTGGGATGGGTTACGGCAATTGCACTATGTACTTTGCTTAGTGTACAGTCCTTTTGTTTTCTCGTTCTGTAATGCTACTGTTTACTATGCCAAAAAATAACTTTTTAAAATTGTTTATTTAAAAAAAACTTTTGTAAATTGTTTTGACAGGATATTAACAGACAAAAATCTCAAAGTTCACGTCTCGATCTGGCAGTCACGCAATTCATCGGCGCCTGAATATCATCAGCCTTTGAATCTAGAAGGAGAAATGTTTGTCTGTTCTGTCTACTTCAGAAGGCTTTAAACATCAGTGTGACTGGAAAATCACCGAGACACACACACCCGAGTGAGAATGTTCCAGGGCACTGACTGTAGAAAGAGCTTTAACCAGTTACATTGCGTGACAAAAATATCACACTATTCTCAGCGGGAACAGACCGTACACTTGTTCTATGTGTAGATGAGGCTTCAACTGATTGTCCGAGGAAACTCAAAACATGGAGAAACCATGGAAATGTGGGAACTGTGGGAAGGGATTCAGAGTCCCATCTAAGCTGGAAGCTCATCGACGCATTCACAATGGGGAGAGGCCGTTCACCTGCTCTCAGTGTGAGACGGGATTCAGTGATTCATCCAGCCTGCAGAGACACCAGCGAGTTCACACTGGGGAGAGGCCGTTCACCTGCTCTCAGTGTGGGAAGGGGTTCTGTGATTCATCCACCCTGCGGACACACCGGCGAGTTCACACTGGGGAGAAGCCATTCACCTGCTCCCAGTGTGGGAAGGGATTCAGTAATTCATCCACCCTGCGGACACACCAGGGAGTTCACACTGGGGAGAGGCCGTTCACTTGCTCTCAGTGTGGGAAGGGATTCAATCGTTTATCAAACCTGAAGTCACACCAGCAAGTTCACCCTCGGGAGAAGCCATTCACCTGCCCTCAATGTGTGAAGGGATTCACTACTTTATCGAGTCTGCAGGCACACCAGCGAGTTCACACTGGGGAGAAGCCATTCGCCTGCTCTCAGTGTGAGATGAGATTCACTCAGTTATCCACCCTGCGGAGACATCAGCGAGTTCACACTGGGGAGAAGCTGTTCACCTGCTCTCAGTGTGGAAAGGGATTTTGTGATTCATGGCACCTGCTGAGACACCAACAAGTTCACAATTGATTTCAGGGGTCGGATTCTGCTATTATTTATTTCTTTATAAATTTAGAGCAGCCAATTCTGTTTTTTTTTCCAATTAAGGGTCAGTTTAGCGTGGCCAATTCACCTACCCTGTATATCTTTGGTTTGTGGGGGTGAGACCCACGCAGACACGGGGAGAATGTGCAAACTTCACACGGACAGTGGCTCGGGGCCAAGATCGAACCTGGGTCCAGCACTGTGAGGCAGCAGTGCTAACCACTGCGCCACCCTGGATTCTGCTGGTATTGTTTCTGCTCTCAATTACATCCAGGACTGCATTTCGTTCATTCTGTCAGTTGGTCAATGTGGGTGGTTGGATGTTTTTTTTTCCCACCAGACTGGCCGGTCTCATGACTTTGTGAGTCTTGTTGCCGATACCTGGGTTCAAATTTCATGAGGATCACAGAGTGAAAGGGTGTTTGGAAGTTAAAAGATATTTGGTTCACAATTCTGTTTGGAACCCTCCAGAGCATGCCACATTACCATGGAGTTGGGCTATGGTGATTACATGGTTAGTTTGTTTAATTTATCTGAGTGTTTGTCACAGAAGGAAACTTTCAAGGTCTATGGGGCGAGTTGCCTGTGTTAGATTGAGAACTTCCAATAAAACAAATGATGATAGACAGGCAATCACTATCACTTAAGGAATTGTTACATATTATGTAAAATATAGATTCCTTCAAGGAACAAAACTCCAACAGGAAAGGTGATGCAACTGTGGCGGACAAGAAAAGTTAAAGAATCCATTAGATCAAGGGAAAACACCCATAACGGGTGCTACGGTGGCACAGTTGTTAGCACTGTTGCCTCACAGCTCCAGGGACCCGGGTTCAATTCCGGCCTCGGGTGACTGTGTACAGTCTGCACTTCCTCCCTGTGGCTGCATGGGTTTCACAGTCCAAAGATGTGTAGGTCAGGTGGATTGGCCATCCTAAATTGCCCCTTAGTGCCGAAAAGATGAGGTGGGGGTACTGGGTTGCAGGGATAGGGTGGAGGTGTGGGCTTAAGTAGGGTGCCCTTTCCAAGGGCTGGTGCAGACATGAAGGGCTGAATGGCCTCCTGCACCGTAAATTCTATGACTCTATAATAAAGTGGCCAAAATAGTAGTAAGCCTAAGGATTGGGAACCGAATGAGATTAGGATTCGTGAAAAAGTAGTACTGGAAAAATTATTGGGAGCTGATACTCTACATCCCAGAGTGTTGAAAGAGGTGGCGATAATGGATAAATTGGTGGTATTCTTTCAAAATTCTATCGATTCTGGAATGGTTCCTGTAGATTGGAAGGTGGTAAATGCAACCCCAATATTTAAGGAGGGAGAGAGAAAACGGGAACCACAGACCCATTAGCCTGACATCAGTAGGAGGGAAAATACTACAATGTATTGTAAAGGATGTGATAGAATATGAATTAGGAGCAGGAGTAGGCCACTCGGCCCCTCGAGCCTGCTCCACCATTCAATAAGTTCCCGGCTGATCTGATTGTAACCTCAAATCCACATAGGCCCCATAGAAAATAAATCTGGGGAGATAGCTGTAGGGAACAAGGAAATGGCAGAGGAGTTAAACAGATATTGTGCATCAGTCCTTATGGTGATAGAGACATCGAACATCCCATTATTACTAAAGAATAGGGGGAGGAATTAAATACCATCACTACAGAAGTAGTATTAGACACACTAATGGGGCTAATGGCTGATAAGCCTCCTGGCTTAGATGGCTTGCATCTTAGGATCCTAAAGAAATGGCTATAGGGAGAGTGGATGCATTGATTATAACTTTCCAAAAATCCTTGGATTCTGGATGAGTGCTGGAGAATTGGAAAACTGCCAATGTGACACCCCTACTCAAAAAGGGAATGAGGCAAAATGCAAGTAACTATAGGCAGATTAGCTGAACATCAATTGTTTGAAAAATGCTGGAATCAGTTATTAAGGAAGGAATAGCAGCACATTTGGAAAATGATAATCTAGTCAAAGAGTCAGCATGACTTTGTTAAAGGGAAACCGTGTCTGACGAATTTATTGGAGTTCTTCGAGGAAGCCTCAATCAGAGTGGATAGAGGAGAACCGGTAGATGTGTTGTGTTTGGAATTCCAGAAGATGTTCGGCAAGGTACTTCACAACAGATTAAGTCATGAGATAAGAGCCTGTGGTGTTGGAGGTAAGGAGAGATTGTCTTAGGAGCAAAGGTTAAACAGGTTGGGACTCTACTCACTGAAATTTAGAACAATGAGAGGTGGTCTCATTGAAACATACAGGATTCTTAAGGGGCTTGACAGGGTAAATACTGAGAGGATGTTTCCCCTCATGGGAGAGTCTAGGACAAGAGGGCATCATCTCAGAATAATGAGGAGCCAATTTAAGATTAAGATGAGAAGGAGTTTCTTCTGAGGGTTGTGAGTCTTTGGAACTGTGAAAGCTGTGGGGACAGAGTCCCTGTGTATATTTAAGACTGAGATAGATTCTGATCAGTGAGGGAATCAAGGATTACAGGGAAAGGGCAGGAAAGTGGACGTGAGAAATGTCGGATCAGCCGTGATCCAATTGAAAGGTGCAGCAGGCTGGAAGGGCCGAATGGCCCACTCCTGTTCTATTTCTTATGGTCTTATTCCCGGCTACCCTCCCAATAAACTTTCGCCCCCTTGCTTATCAAGAGTCTATCCAGATCTGCCTTCAAAATATTCATAGACTCTGCCTCCACTGCCCTTTGAGGAAGAGAGAGTTCCAAAGACTCACGACTCACTGAGAGAAAAAAGTTCTCCTCCGCCTTAAATGGGAAAGCTGTTACTTTTAAAGTGGCTCCAATTTCTAGATTCTCCCACACGAGGAAACATCCTTTCCACATCCACCCTATCAAGGCTCCTCAGGATCTTATACGGTTCAATCAAGTCACCTAAACTCCATCGGACACAAGCCCAGCCTGTCCAATCATTCCTCATAAGACTAGCCTCCAATGCCAGGTATGAGTTCAGTAAACCTTCTCTGAACTGCTTCCAACACATTTACATCATTCCTTAAATGAGAGCAATACTGTACACAGTGCTCCAGATGTGGTCTCACCAATGTCCTGTCTAAATGAAGCATAACCTCCCTACTTTTGTATTCCATTCCCCTCACAATAAACAATAATAATCTTTATTAGTGTCACAAGTAGGCTTACATTAACACTGCAATTAAGTTACTGTGAAAAGCCCCCAGTTACCACATTCCGGCGCCTGTTCGGGTACACGGAGGGAGAATTCAGAATATCCAAATTACCTAACAGCACGTCTTTTGGGACTTGTGGGAGGAAACCCACGCAGACACGGGGAGAAGGTGCAGACAGTGACCCAAGCCGGGAATCGAACCTGGGACCCTGGCACTGTGAAGCAACTGTGCTAACCACTGTGCTAACGTGCCGCCCTCTAAATAACATTCTACTAGCTTTCCTAATTACTTGCTGCACCTGTATACTCGCCTTTTGTGATTCGTGCTCTTGGACACCCAGATCCCTCTGAATCTCAGAGCTCTGCAATCTCTCACCATTTAGATAATAAGCTTTTTATTCATTCTTCCTGACAGAATAGACAATTTCACATTTTCCCACATTATTCTCCATTTGGCAGATATTTTCCCACTTACTTAACCTATCTATATACCTTTGTAACCTCCTTATGTCCTCTTCACAATTTACCTTCCTACCTATCTTTGTATCATTGGAACATAGGAGCAGGAATTGGCCATTCAGCCCGTCGAGCCTGCTCCACCATTCTATACGGTCATGGCTGATCAACCACTTGAAAGCCTTTTTACCCACACTCTCCCCATATTTATTTGTGTTATTGGTATTTAGAAATCTGTCAGTCTCTGTATTAAACACTCAATAATTTAAATTTATGGTCACGTGTACTAAGGTACAGTGAAAAGTATTGTTCTGTGTACAGTCCAGGTAGATCTTTCCATGCATGAAAAAAAACAGGACATATGAAAAATACACAATGTAAATACATAGACATCAGGTGAAGCATACAGAGTAGTGCTGAAATAATAGAGAAGATGCCGAGAGATCAGTTCAGTCCATAAAAGGGTCATTCAGGAGACTGGTAACAGCAGGGAAGAAGCTGTTTGTGAATCTGTCGGTGTGTGTTCTCAAACTTTTATATCTTCTGCCCGATGGAAGAGGTTGGACCAGCGAATAATCCGGGTGAGAGGGGCCTTTGATTGTGCTGTCCACTTTCCCAAGGATTTCACATCCCCTGGGGTAGAGAGTTCCAAAGATTCGCAACCGAATCCGGTCCTAAGTGACTTCCCCCTTATTTTAAAATTGTGTCCCCTGGTTCCAGACTCCTCAACCAGGGGAAACATCTCACCTGCACCCACCCTGTCTATTCCATTCAGTATTTTGTAGGTTTCATTGCGATCACCTCTCATTCTTCGAAATTCCAGAGAATACAGGCCCAGTTTCCCCAATCACTCTTCATACGACAGTCCCGCCATCCCCTGAACAAGTCTGGTGAACCTTCATTACCGTCCCTCTGTGGCAATAATATCTTCATTAAGGTAAGGGCAGTAAAACTGCACACACTACTCCAGCCGTGGTCTAACCAAGGTTCGAGACAATGGGTATATTCTAGTCGGTCTCATGACTTTGCTTCCAGTGGGCTGATGCTCTTTGAGCCTGGGAGAGCACATTCCCACTGAAATGATCCACAGACGCTGCTGAAGGACATTTATTTTATCCTGAATAGTAAATAGTGTTTTTCCCCCCATTACAGGTAGATCTAAAATAAATACATTTGTCTCTATTCCATTGAGTCTACAGCACAGGGCCAGGCCAGTCGGCTCAATTGGTCTCTGTCAGTATTTATGCTCCACATCAGCCTCCACCCACCCCTCTTCATCGCCCCATCAGCATATCCTTCTCTTCCTTTCTCCCTCCTGTATGTATCTAGCTTCCCCTTCAATGTATTCAGGTTGTTCACCTCAACCACTCGCTGTGGTAGCGAGTTCCACATTCTCACCACTCGCTGGGTAAAAATCTATTGGATTATTGAACCCCTTCATCATCTTAAAGACTTCCTTCAGGTCACCCTTCAGTCTTCTCTTTTCTAGAGAAAAGCAGCCCCAGCCTTTCCTGAGGGTGAAATGCTCTCAGTTCTGGTATTGTTTTTGTGAATCTTTGTTGCACCTTCTCCAGTATCTCTGTTTCCTTTTTCTAAATGGAGGTGACAAATGTTGACAGAGACTCCCAGTGCAGTCTAACCCTGGTTCTGAACAAGTTGAACATAACCCCCCTGCTTTTCAATTCTATCCCTCTGGAATGGAGCCCTATATATGGGCCCCACACTTTAGGTCAGATGTGAAGTTCTCAGAGAGGGTGCAGAGGAGATTTACAAAAATGTCACCAGGGATGAGGGACTTCAGTGAGTTGGAGAGACTGCAGCAGCTGAAATTTCTCTTCTGAGATCACAGCATCTGGAGAGTGGGGAATGCGGCCATTCAGCCCTTTGAGTCCTTGCCGGCTCTCTGTCGAACAAACCAGTCAGTCACATTGCCCCAATCTATCCCCAAAGCGCTGCAGATTTATTTCCCTCAAAGTGCCCATCCACTTTCCTTTTGGAATCCTTCCATCATCTCTACTTCTGCTGCCCTTGCAGAAAGTAGGTTCCAGGCCATTGCCACTCACTTTACATGTACACAAGGCTCCCAGAGCATAGAAGCAGTCCTGTTGGCCCATTTTTCCCAAGCCAGCTCCTTGTAAAACTACCGACTTGATCCCATCATCCGACAGTTTTGTTTTCTTTTCAAGAATGCATCTATTTCCATTTTGAAGGTACAGTCCAATCAGCTTCCAGCACCACTTATAGACAGTGAATTCCACATCACAACACCTTGCTCTGTTTTACAACAAATAATTGTGGATATAGTATGTCTGGAGTTTCACCAAGTGATCGAAATGGTGTCAAAGACATGGTTGTTAGACAAAATTAAGATTCACTCTTTATCAATGATTTTGGTGAAGACACCAAGTGTAATTTATCCTAGTTTGCAGACTACTAGAACAGGTGCATTTCTAAAGCACCACTCATGACCACTGAACCTCTTTTACAGTCTTTTACAGCCAATGAAGTACATTTGAAACATATTTACTGCTGTAATTTAGGAAACTTAAGTACGCATGTATAATCAAATAAAGTTTTCAAATTGTTATTTTCATTGTGTATTCACTGCCATAAGTAACAAGGTCAAGGAAGTCTTTTTAACCTCGAACATGTGGCTCCCTGCAGGCGTTTCGCATTTGTATCTTTTCTATATTAACTCTGTATTGATTATATATCAAAAGCCAGTTATTAAACCAATGATTATTCAGTAGTGAACACTAATTATCATTCGTGAATTGGTATATTCGGTAATTATATTGTAAAATTCCCAAAGGACCATAGGCTGCTCTCCCCTTTGAGAGAGAGAGAGCTTACTGGTGATGACTTACTTGAGGGTCCCCACACTTCAGGTGAGGGGCAATGTTGAGAAGGCAGGGCCTTCATGGATAACCTCTGTACGGGAATTGAACCCATGCTGTTGGCGTCGCTCCGCATCATGAACCAGCCAACTGGGCTAACTGACCAGCTGGTAAATATGTAATATTTCCTTTAATATTAGCTAATCCCTGTTTCCCAATCCACCTCAAACAACTTGCCCCTCTGAGGGCTGTTTAGCACAGGGCTAAATCGCTGGCTTTGAAAGCAGACCAAGGCAGGCCAGCAGCATGGTTCAATTCCCGCAGCAGCCTCCCCGAACAGGCACCAGAATGTGGTGACTAGGGGCTTTTCACAGTAACTTCATTTGAAGCCTACTTGTGACAATAAGCGATTTTCATTTCATTCATTTCATACCCTCATAATTTTCTTCTGTGAGGAAAAGCCAAATAAATTAAACAGAATAAAACATATAACCACCACAGCCCATCTCCATGGCAAGGTGGCATGCTTTGGGGGTTCCAAACAGAAATGGGAACTAAACATCTTCTAACTTACAAATACTCTTTCAGTCTGTGATCCTCGTGAAATTTAGAACCAGGCAATTGCAACAAGTCTCAAAGAGCATCAGCCCACTGGAGGCAACGTCGTGAGACCGGCCAGTCCAGTAGAAAGAAATCGTCTGACCATCCCCATTGACCAACTGTCAGAATGAACAAAATGCAGTCCTGGATGTAATTGAAGCAGAAACAATAACAGAATCCAACCCCTGTAATTAATTGTGAATTTGGTAGTGAATCAGCAGGTGCGATGAATCACAGATTTCCTTCTCAGGCTGAAAGCACGAGTGGCCTTTATCCAGTGTGAAGTCGTTGGTGTGTCGGCAGGCTGGATGAGTGAATAAATCCTTTCCCACACTGAGAGCAGGTGCATGGCCTCTCCCCATTGTGAACTCGCTCATCTGACTGCAGGGTGTCTGACCGAGTGAATCTCTTCCCACACTGGGAGCAGGTGTATGGCCTCTCCCCAGTGTGAACTCGCTGGTGTTTCTTCAATATGGATAGCTCAGTAAATCCCTTCCCACAAGCAGAGCAGGTGAATGGCCTCTCTCCAGTGTGAACTCGATGGTGTTTCACTAGTACGGATGAAACATGGAATCCCTTCCCACACTGAGAGCAGGTGATCGGCCTCTCCCCAGTGTGAACTCGCTGATGTTTCTTCAGGCTGCATAACTCAGTGAATCCCTTCCCACACAGAGAGCAGGTGAATGGCTTCTCGCCAGTGTGAACCTGTTGGTGGCTCGTCAGCTGGGATAACTGAGTGAATCTCTTCCCACACTGAGAGCAGGTGAACAGTCGCTCCCCAGTGTGAATTAGCTGATGATTCCGCAGGTTGGATGAATCACTGAATCTGTTCCCACATTGAGAGCAGCTGAATGGCTTCTCGCTGGTGTGAATTCGCTGGTGTGCCCGCAGGTTGGATAACACAGCAAATCTCGACTTCCGGGTGCGGCGATGACCAGCTGAGTCGCACGTTTCGGCAGCTCCCTGTGAAACGGACTTTTGGGCTCTTGATAGGCGCCCCAACGGCAATTTTGACGGCTAAAAACACTGTGCGGTAAACCAGAAGGGAATCCCCCCTGGATACGGATGGAAAAAGGAGGAGAGAGTGGCCAGATTGCAGTGGATCCTTTAGAACAGCGGCAAGGAAGGCAAGCAAAAACCAAGATGGCGTCGGAAGGTGGCAGTTTAACATGGGGCCCTGAACAACAAGAGTTCTTGAAATGCTGTGTGGAAGAGATCAAAAAGGAAATGAAGAAAGAGCTGTTGGCCCAGATACTACAGGCGATCGAAGGGCTAAAGGAGCAACAAAAGACCCAGGAGCGGCAGCTTCGGGTCGTGAAGGCAAAGGCAGCCGAGAATGAGGACGATATACAGGGCCTGGTGGTGAAGACGGAGACGCAGGAGGCACATCAGAAACGATGTGTGGAAAGGTTGGAGGCACTGGAAAACAACGCAAGGAGGAACAACCTGAGGATTCTTGGTCTTCCTGAAGGTGTGGAGGGAGCGGACGTCGGGGCATATGTGAGCACGATGCTGCACTCGTTAATGGGAGTGGAGGCCCCGGCGGGTCCGTTGGAGGGAGCATACCGAGTGATGGCGCGAGGACCGAGAGCAGGAGAAATTCCCAGAGCCATAGTGGTGAGATTCCTCCGTTTTAAGGATAGAGAAATGGTCCTTAGATGGGCGAAGAAAACTCGGAGCAGTAAATGGGAGAACGCGGTGATCCGCGTTTATCAAGACTGGAGTGCGGAGGTGGCGAGAAGGAGGGCGAGCTTTAATCGGGCCAAGGTGGTGCTTCATAAAAAGAAGATAAAATTTGGAATGCTGCAACCGGCAAGACTGTGGGTCACATATCGAGGGAGGCACCACTACTTTGAGACGGCGGATGAAGCGTGGACTTTTATTGTGGAAGAAAAACTGGAATGAGCGGGTTATTAAAAAGAACGTTCGAACAAAGTGGTGGGGCGAATGTGGGGGGCAAAGAGGGGTTTTATGTACTAATCCTGCGATGTGGTAACTTTTCACTCTCCCACAGGTGGTGATGGGGGGAGGTGGAGGAGATGGGGCGTTGGCCATTGGGGGCGGGGCCAAGGGAGAAGCACGGGCTTGGTTCCCGCGCTATGATAATTATGGCGGGAATAGAGAAGCAGGAAGGAGGGGGCATCGCACGGTGCGAGCCGAGGTCACGGGGGGAAGCCGAGGTCAGCCAGAGTTTGCTGACTTCTGGGAGCAACATGGGGGGAGTAATTATGCTAGCGGGGGATCTAGCGGGGGGGGGTGGGAGGGGGGAATTACTGGGTTGCTGCTGCTGGGGAGAGGGGGGAGCTGGTATGGGAGAGGATGGGCGGGGGGGCACCGCCTGGGGGAGATACAGCTGCGTGGGAACCGGGTGAGGAGCTGGAAAAAGGTGATGGCTAATCGACAAGGGGGGGGGGGTAGGAAGCCCCCCAACTCGGCTGATCACGTGGAACGTGAGAGGGCTGAACGGGCCGATAAAGAGGGCACGGGTACTCGCACACCTTAAGAAACTTAAGGCAGATGTGGTTATGTTACAGGAAACGCACCTGAAACTGATAGACCAGGTTAGGCTACGCAAAGGATGGGTGGGGCAGGTGTTCCATTCGGGGCTAGATGCGAAAAACAGGGGGGTGGCTATATTAGTGGGGAAGCGGGTAATGTTCGAGGCAAAGACTATAGTGGCAGATAACGGGGGCAGATACGTGATGGTGAGTGGCAAACTACAGGGGGAGACGGTGGTTTTGGTAAACGTATATGCCCCGAACTGGGATGATGCCAATTTTATGAGGCGGATGCTAGGACGCATTCCGGACCTAGAGATGGGAAAGCTGATAATGGGGGGAGATTTTAATACGGTGTTGGAACCAGGGCTGGATAGGTCGAAGTCCAGGACTCGAAGGAGGCCGGCAGCAGCCAAGGTATTTAAAGATTTTATGGAGCAGATGGGAGGTGTAGACCCGTGGAGATTTAGCAGACCTAGGAGTAAGGAGTTCTCGTTTTTCTCCTATGTCCGTAAAGTCTACTCGCGAATAGACTTTTTTGTGCTGGGTAGGGCATTGATCCCGAAGGTGAGGGGAACGGAGTATACGGCTATAGCCATTTCGGATCACGCTCCACACTGGGTGGACTTGGAGATAGGGGAGGAAACAGGAGGGCGCCCACCCTGGAGAATGGACATGGGACTAATGGCAGATGAGGGTGTGTGTCTAAGGGTGAGGGGGTGCATTGAAAAGTACTTGGAACTCAATGATAATGGGGAGGTCCAGGTGGGAGTGGTCTGGGAGGCGTTGAAGGCGGTGGTTAGAGGGGAGCTGATATCAATAAGGGCACATAAAGGGAAGCAGGAGAGTAAGGAACGGGAGCGGTTGCTGCAAGAACTTTTGAGGGTGGACAGACAATATGCGGAAGCACCGGAGGAGGGACTGTACAGGGAAAGGCAAAGGCTACATGTAGAATTTGACTTGCTGACTACAGGCACTGCAGAGGCACAATGGAGGAAGGCACAGGGTGTACAGTACGAATATGGGGAGAAGGCGAGCAGGTTGCTGGCACACCAATTGAGGAAAAGGGGAGCAGCGAGGGAAATAGGGGGAGTGAGGGATGAGGAAGGAGAGATGGAGCGGGGAGCGGAGAGAGTGAATGGAGTGTTCAAGACATTTTATAAAAAATTATATGAAGCTCAACTCCCGGATGGGAGGGAGAGAATGATGGGCTTCTTGGATCAGCTGGAATTTCTCAAGGTGGAAGAGCAGGAAAGGGTGGGACTGGGAGCACAGATCGAGGTAGAAGAAGTGGTGAAAGGAATTAGGAGCATGCAGGCGGGAAAAGCCCCGGGACCGGATGGATTCCCAGTCGAATTCTATAGAAAATATGTGGACTTGCTCGCCCCGGTACTGACGAGGACCTTTAATGAGGCAAAGGAAAGGGGACAACTGCCCCCGACTATGTCTGAAGCAACGATATCGCTTCTCTTAAAGAAGGAAAAGGACCCGCTACAATGCGGGTCCTATAGACCTATTTCCCTCCTAAATGTAGATGCCAAGGTCCTGGCCAAGGTAATGGCAATGAGAATAGAGGAATGTGTCCCGGGGGTGGTCCACGAGGACCAAACTGGGTTTGTGAAGGGGAGACAGTTGAACACGAATATACGGAGGTTGTTAGGGGTAATGATGATGGCCCCACCAGAGGGAGAAACGGAGATAGTAGTGGCGATGGATGCCGAGAAAGCATTTGATAGAGTGGAGTGGGATTATTTGTGGGAGGTGTTGAGGAGATTTGGTTTTGGAGAGGGGTATGTTAGATGGGTGCAGCTGTTGTATAGGGCCCCAGTGGCGAGCGTGGTCACGAATGGAGGGGGATCTGCATATTTTCGGCTCCATAGAGGGACAAGGCAGGGATGCCCTCTGTCCCCATTATTGTTTGCACTGGCGATTGAGCCCCTGGCGATAGCGTTGAGGGGTTCCAAGAAGTGGAGGGGAGTACTTAGGGGAGGAGAAGAGCACCGGGTATCTTTGTATGCGGACGATTTGCTACTATACGTGGCGGACCCGGAGGAGGGGATGCCAGAAATAATGCGGATACTTGGGGAGTTTGGGGATTTTTCAGGGTATAAATTGAACATGGGGAAAAGTGAGTTGTTTGTGGTGCATCCAGGGGAGCAGAGTAGAGAAATAGAGGACCTACCGTTGAGGAAGGTAACAAGGGACTTTCGTTACCTGGGGATCCAGATAGCTAAGAATTGGGGCACATTGCATAGGTTAAATTTAACGCGGTTGGTGGAACAGATGGAGGAGGATTTCAAGAGATGGGATATGGTATCCCTGTCAATGGCAGGGAGGGTGCAGGCGGTTAAGATGGTGGTCCTCCCGAGATTCCTCTTTGTGTTTCAGTGCCTCCCGGTGGTGATCACGAAGGCTTTTTTTAAAAGGATTGAAAAGAGCATCATGGGTTTTGTGTGGGCCGGGAAGACCCCGAGAGTGAGGAAGGGATTCTTACAGCGTAGCAGGGATAGGGGGGGGCTGGCACTACCGAGCCTAAGTGAGTATTATTGGGCCGCTAATATTTCAATGGTGAACAAGTGGATGGGAGAGGAGGAGGGAGCGGCGTGGAAGAGATTAGAGAGGGCGTCCTGTAGGGGGACTAGCCTACAGGCTATGGTGACAGCCCCATTGCCGTTCTCACCGAGGAACTACACCACAAGCCCGGTGGTGGTGGCTACACTGAAGATTTGGGGACAGTGGAGACGGCATAGGGGAAAGACTGGAGCCTTGGGGGGGTCCCCGATAAGAAACAACCATAGGTTTGCCCCGGGGGGAATGGATGGGGGATATGGAATGTGGCAAAGAGCAGGAATAACGCAACTGAAAGATCTGTTTGTGGATGGGAAGTTCGCGAGTCTGGGAGCGCTGACCGAGAAATATGGGTTGCCTCAAGGGAATGCATTCAGGTATATGCAACTGAGGGCTTTTGCGAGGCAACAGGTGAGGGAATTCCCGCAGCTCCCGACACAAGAGGTGCAGGACAGAGTGATCTCAAAGACATGGGTGGGGGATGGTAAGGTGTCAGATATATATAGGGAAATGAGGGACCGAGGGGGAGACTATGGTAGATGAACTAAAAGGGAAATGGGAAGAAGAGCTGGGGGAGGAGATCGAGGAGGGGCTGTGGGCAGATGCCCTAAGCAGGGTAAACTCGTCGTCCTCGTGTGCCAGGCTAAGCCTGATTCAGTTTAAGGTATTACACAGGGCACATATGACTGGAGCACGGCTCAGTAAATTTTTTGGGGTGGAGGATATGTGTGCGAGGTGCTCGAGAAGCCCAGCGAATCATACCCATATGTTTTGGTCATGCCCGGCACTACAGGGGTTTTGGATGGGGGTGACAAAGGTGCTTTCGAAAGTAGTAGGAGTCCGGGTCGAACCAAGCTGGGGGTTGGCTATATTTGGGGTTGCACAAGAGCCGGGAGTGCAGGAGGCGAGAGAGGCCGGGGGGTGGGGGGGGGGGGGGGGGGAGGAGGAACCAGAAGGACTCTCAGGGTTGTTAATATATACTGTATAGTATGTATAGGTCGTTGCTACAGATAATTATATATTGGACTGTTAAATTATATTTTTGGAGAGTGTTACTTGTGACAAGGCAGTTGCCAATTAGGGCTAGTTTTTATTTTTGTTATTTATTATTTATTCATTTTTTGTTTATAAAATAGGTCATTGTTATTTGTGTTGTTATAATATTGTGTAAAGGATTCACAATGTACTGTGTTGGTTGACCAAAAATTTTCAATAAAATATTTAATTTAAAAAAAACACAGCAAATCTCTTTCCACACACAGAGCAGGTGAATGGCCTCTCCCCCGTGTGAATGCGTCGATGAGCTTCCAGCACAGATGGGGATCTGAATCCCTTCCCACAGTTCCCACATTTCCACGGTTTCTCCATGTTTTGGGTCTCCTTGTGTCTCTCCAGGTTGGACAATCAGTTGAAGCCTTGTCCGCACACAGAACACGTGTACGGTCTGTCCCCGCTGTGAATGGTGTGATGTTTTTTTCAGGCTGTGTAACTGGTTAAAGCTCTTTCCACAGTCAGTGCTCTGGAACACTCTCACTCGGGTGTGTGTGTCTCGGTGCTTTTCCAGTCACACTGATGGTTAAAATATTTTGAAGCCGACAGAACAGACAAACATTTCTCCTCCTAGATTCAAAGGCCGATGATATTCAGGTCCCAAGGAATAGAGTGACTCCGTCACATCGAGAGGTTACGTTTGTGATTTCTGTCTGTAATTCCTCATCTTCTAATATCCTATAAAAGGAGTTTACAAAATGAGTTTACAAAAGTGTAGGATAGAAATTCATAACCGACAACTCTCGTTTCTATGGAACATTTTTTCCTCTCTCATTCCCCAATACCTAGTCGCCAAAACTGCCCCATACGTCGTCTTCAGGGAGCGGATTCGGAGGGGCGGAGTGACAGAGCTGTGAGCATTGGGAAAGATACCATCCTTTTAGCCAGACAAATAAATGTGCCAAGCTGAGGGAGCAAAGGATGTCAATGTCTTTGAGAGAGAGAGACCTGGGTCAAGCTTTCCAGAGTCTGCACCCTCCCTGGATTCACTTCCTTTCCCTTCAGTTGCTGCAAGTGACCAATTGAAGGCCAGCATGAAAAAAGAAATGGAAAGGGGGAGAAAAGAAAGTGTTTCACTCACAGATGTTGGAGACGGGAGGAGGTGTGAAGCTCAAGCTCATTCAGAGTGAAGAGCAGCAGCTTTGCTGGGCAGGAATGAGCAGGTTAACAAGCTCAATTTCCAAAGTCTGCAGGCAGACAATGAAGGAACTCTGATTGACTGGCGGAGAAGAATCCTTCCGGTCCACCCAGTTTGCCATTGGTCAATATCCCTGCATGAGGGTCAAGGGGCGGGGCCTCCCCGCACATGCGCACCAACCCGCCCCTTGAACATGCGCAGTCCCGGACCTGGGCGGAGATCACCGAGCGGCTTCTCGCTCTGGCGGGAGCCGTCAGCCGGTTGCCTGGAAACCTTGTCTGGAGGAAACAAGGGGGAGGGGAAATAATGGGGGCGGGACAGCGCACTGGAACCCGCATACGTCACGGTGGAGCAGAGTGATTTGTTATTGGTTGATTCAGGCAGGGCTCCATTGTGACGCCACAATTCGGAGATTGGACAATGAGTTTCAGACTAAAACTTCCTCCTCATCTGGGAGCTCAGTGTTTCCCCCTTTCCATTTCCTTTCTCATTCTGGGGAGACATTGGTGACTTGCAGCAACTGTAGGAAAGGAAGCGAATCCAGGGAGGGTGCAGACTCTGAAAAGGTTGGCGCAGGTCTCTCTCTCTCTGAAAGACATTGATATCCTTTGTTCCCTCAGCTTGACACATTTATTTGTCTGGCTAAAAGAATGGTCTCTTTCATAATGTTCACATTAAAGGGGTTAAGCCATTTATTATTATTTCTTGTCTTCTGTGAATAAGTTCTCTATTTTATTACAGCACAGAAGGAGTCCATTCAGTCACTTGAGTCCATGCCGACTCTTTGCAGAACAATTCAGGCTGTCCCATTTCCCCTCGATATCACCATACCTCTGCAAGTTTATTTCCTTCACGTGCCCTTCTACATTCAGTTTCAAATAATCTTATCGTCTCAACTTGCACCACTAGGTAGTGAGTTCCAAGTCATCAGCACTCACTGCCAAAATAAAGTTCTCCCCCACTGCCCCATATGTCTAATCATGGGTGGATATTAGATACAGCAGAGTGAGAATGGAGGGAGAGTGTGTGGGATGAAAATTTACAGCTTTAGGGGAACGAGGGAGGAAAGATATTCCATTGAAACTAGAATTGTCTTCTGAATTTCTATTTTATTTGACAGTGATGATATTTATAATCTCCTTTTACAGTATATTAGAAAGTGAGGCTTTACAGACAGAAATCTGAAAGTAAATGTCGCATCTGGGTCTGACAAAGTCACTCGATTCCTTGGGACCTGAATATCATCGGACTTTGAATCTAGAAGTAGAAATCTTTGTCTGTTTCAAGAGATTTTAAAGCACCAAGACACACAGACACGGTAATTGTGTTCCAAGGAACTGACTGGAAAAAGCGTCAACCAATTACTTTGTTTGATAAATTTAGAATACCCAATTATTTTGTCCAATTCAGGGGCAATTTAGTGCGACCAATCGACCTAACCTGCACATCTTTGGGTTGTGTGGATGAGACCCATGCAGACATGGGGACAATGTGCAACTCCACACAGCCAAGGGGCCAGCATCGAACCCGGGTCCTCAGCACCCTAGGCAGCAGTGCTAACCACTCCACCACCGTGCCGCCCTGCAGTTAACCAATTACACAGCCTGATAAAACATCGCACCATTCAGAGCAGAGAGAAATCCTGCACGGTTTTGCTGTGGATGAGGCTTCAACTGATTATGAAACCTGGAGAGTCTCAAGGACGCCTGCACCTGAAAATGTGGGCACTGTGGGAAAGGATTCAGATCCCCATCTGTGCTGGAAACTCATCAATGTCGTCACACTGGGGAGAGGCCACTCACCTGCTCTGTGTGTGGGAAGGGATTCACTTAGTCATCCCACCTGCTGACACATCAAAGGGCTCACACTGGGGAGAAGCCATTCACCTGCTCTGAATGTGGGAAAGGATTCAATAATTTATCCACCCTGCAGACACAGCAGTAAAATCACACTCGGAGAGGCCTTTCAAATGCTCTGCATGTAGCCAGGGATTCAACAAAGAACAAAGAAATGTGCAGAACAGGAACAGGCCCTTCGGCCCTCCAAGCCCGTGCCGACCATGCTGCCCGACTAAACTACAATCTTCTACAATTCCTGGGTCCGTATCCCTCTATTCCCATCCTATTCATGTATTTGTCAAGGTGCCCCTTAAATGTCACTATCGTCCCTGCTTCCACCACCTCCTCCGGTAGCGAATTCCAGGCACCCACTACCCTCTATGTAAAAAAACTTGCCTCGTACATCTACTCTAAACCTTGCCCCTCTCACCTTAAACCTATGCCCCCTAGTAATTGACCCCTCTACCCTGGGGAAAAGCCTCTGACTACCACTCTGTCTATGCCCCTCATAATTTTGTAGACCTCTATCAGGTCGCCCCTCAACCTCTGTCGTTCCAGTGAGAACAAACCGAGTTTATTCAACCGCTCCTCATAGCTAATGCCCTCCATACCAGGCAACTTTCTGGTAACTCTCTTCTGCACCCTCTCTAAAGCCTCCACATCCTTCTGGTAGTGTGGTGACCAGAATTGAACACTATACTCCAAGTGTGGCCTAACTAAGGTTCTATACAGCTGCAACATGACTTGCCAATTCTTATACTCAATGCCCCGGCCAATGAAGGCAAGCATGCCGTATGCCTTCTTGACTACCTTCCCCACCTGTGTTGCCCCTTTCAGTGACCTGTGGACCTGTACTCCTAGATCTCTGTGACTTTCAATACTCTTGAGGGTTCTACCATTCACTGTATATTCCCTACCTGCATTAGACCTTCCAAAATGCATTACCTCACATTTGTCCGGATTAAACTCCATCTGCCATCTCTCCGCCCAAGTCTCCAAACAATCTAAATCCTGCTGTATCCTCTGACAGTCCTCATCGCTATCCGCAATTCCACCAACCTTTGTGTCGTCTGCAAACTTACTAATCAGACCAGTTACATTTTCCTCCAAATCATTTTTATATACTACAAACAGCAAAGGTCCCAGCACTGATCCCTGTGGAACACCACTGGTCACAGCCCTCCAATTAGAAAAGCATCCTTCCATTGCTACTCTCTGCCTTCTATGACCTAGCCAGTTCTGTATCCACCTTGCCAGCTCACCCCTGATCCTGTGTCATGATCCTGATCCTGATTCACGAAGTCATTCAGCCAGTGCGTTCACACTGGGGAGAAAGTGTTCACCAGGATGTGGTGTTCACCTGCTCTACTGCGGGAAAGGATTCTGTGATTCATATCGGCTTCTGACTCAGCGAGTTCATACCAGGGAGAGGTCATTCACCTGCTCCATTTGTGGGATCGGATTCACTCAATTCTCCAGCCTGCGACACTCCAATGAGCTCACACCGGGGAGAGACCATTCACCTGGCTGACTGCGGGGAGGGATTCACTTGGTTCAAGAATAAAGAACAAAGAAAATTACAGCACAAGAACAGGCCCTTCGGCCCTCCCAGCCTGCGCCGATCCAGATCCTTTATTTAAACCTGTCTTCTATTTTCCAAGGATCTACTTCCCTCTGTTCCCCGCCCGTTCATATATCTGTCTAGATGCATCTTAAATGATGCTATCATGCCCGCCTCTACCACCTCCGCTGGCAAAGCGTTCTGGGCACCCACCACCCTCTGCGTAAAAAACTTTCCACGCACATCTCCCTTAAACTTTCCCCCTCTCACCTTGAAATCGTGACCCCTTGTAATTGACACCCCCACTCTTGGAAAAAGCTTTTTGCTATCCACCCTGTCCATACCTCTCAATGTTGTAGACCTCAATCAGGTCCCCTTTCAACCTTCGTCTTTCCAACGAAAACAATCATAATCTACTCAACCTGTCTTCATAGCTAGCACCCTCCATACCAGGCAACATCCTGGTGAACCTCCTCTGCACCCTCTATAAAGCATCCACATCCTTCTGGTAATGTGGCGACCAGAACTGCACGCAGCATTTCAAATGTGGCCCAACCAAAGTCCTATACAACTGTAAAGTGACCTGCCGACTCTTGTACTCAATACCCCGTCCGATGAAGGCAAGCATGCTGTATGCCCTCTTGACCACTCTATCGACCTGCGTTGCCACCTTCAGGGTACAATGGACCTGAACTCCCAGATCTCTCTGTACATCAATTTTCCCCAGGACTCTTCCATTGACCATATAGTCCGCTCTTGAATTAGATCTTCCAAAATGCATCACCTCGCATTTGCCTGGATTGAACTCCATCTGCCATTTCTCTGCCCAACTCTCCAATCTATCTATATTTTGCTGTATTCTCTGAGTCCTCGCTATCTGCAACTCCACCAATCTTAGTATCATCTGCAAACTTGCTAATCAGACCACCTATACCTTCGTCCAGATCATTTATGTATATCACAAACAACAGTGGTCCGAGCACGGATCCATATTGAACACCATTAGTCACCTTTCTCCATTTTGAGACACTCCTTTCCACCACAACTCTCTGTCTCCTGTTGCCCAGCCAGTTCTTTATCCATCTAGCTAGTATACACTGAACCCCATACGACTTCACTTTTTCCATCAACCTGCCATGGGAAACTTTAGCAAACGCCTTACTGAAGTCCATGTATATGACATCTACAGCCCTTCTCTCATCAATTAACTTTGTCACTTCCTCAAAGAATTCTATTAGGTTTGTAAGACATGACCTTCCCTGCACAAAACCATTCTGCCTATCACTGATAAGTCTACTTTCTTCCAAATGTGAATAGATCCTATCCCTCAGTATCTTCTCCAACAGTTTGCCTACCACTGACGTCAAGCTCACAGGTCTATAATTCCCTGGATTATCCCTGCTACCCTTCTTAAACAAAGGGACAACATTAGCAATTCTCCAGTCCTCCGGGACCTCACCCGTGCTCAAGGATGCTGCAAAGATATCTGTTAAGGCCCCAGCTATTTCGTCCCTCGCTTCCCTCAGTAACCTGGGATACATCCCATCCGGACCTGGGGACTTGTCCACCTTAATGCCTTTTAGAATACCCAAAATTTCCCCCTTCCTTGTGCCGACTTGACCTAGAGTATTTAAACATCCATCCCTAGCCTCAACATCCGTCATGTCCCTCTCCTTGGTGAATACCGATGCAAAGTACTCATTAAGAATCTCATCCATTTCCTCTGACTCCACGCATAAATTCCCTCTTTTGTCTTTGAGTGGGCCAATCCTTTCTCTAGTTACCCTCTTGATCTTTATATACTTTGGGATTTTCCTTAACCCTGTTAGCCAAAGATATTTCATGACCCCTTTTAGCCCTCTTTATTGCGCATTTGAGATTTGTCCTACTTTCCCGATATTCTTCCAAAGCTTCATCAGTTTTAAGTCGCCTGGATCTTATATATGCTTCCTTTTTCATCTTAGCTAGTCTCACAATTCCACCTGTCATCCATGGTTCCCTAATCTTGCCATTTCTATCCCTTATTTTCACAGGGACATGTCTGTCCTGCACTCTAATCAACCTTTCCTTAAAAGACTCTCACATTTCAAATGTGGATTTACCCTTAAACAGCTGCTCCCAATCCACATTCCCTAGCTCCTGCCGAATTTTGTTATACTTGGCCTTTCCCCAATTTAGCACTCTTCCTTTAGGACCACTCTCGTCTTTCTCCAGGAGTATTCTAAAACTTACGGAATTGTGATCGCTATTTCCAAAGTAATCACCGACTTAAACTTTAACCACCTGGCCAGGATCATTCCCCAATACCAGGTCCAGTATGGCCCCTTCCCGAGTTGGACTATTTACATCCTGCTCTAAAAAAACTCTCCTGGATGCTCCTTACAAATTCTGCTCCATCTACATTAGTCCCATTCAATGTTGGGGAAGTTAAAATCTCCCATCACAACCACCCTATTGCTCCTACATTTTTCTATAATCTGTCTACATATTTGTACCTCTACTTCACGCTTGCTTTAGGGAGGCCTGTCGTAAAGTCGCAACAATGTTACTGCACCCTTCCTATTTCTTAGCTCTACCCATATTGCCTCAGTGCTCGAATCCTCCATCGTGCTCTCCTTAATCACAGCTGTGATATCATCTCTGACCAGTAATCCAACTCCTCCACCCCTTTTACCTCCCTCTCTATTCCCCCTGAAGCACTATACCCTGGGATATTTAGTTGCCAGTCTTGCCCTTCCCTCAACCAAGTCTCAGTAATACCAATAACATCATATTCACAGGTACTAATCCAAGCCCTACGTTCATCTGCCTTACCTGCTACACTTCTCGCATTGAAACAAATGCACCTCAGACCACCTGTCCCTTTGCGTTCATCATCTCTTCCCTGTCTACTCTTCCCCTTAGTCACATTGAGTTTATTATCTAGTACCTTACTGGCTTTAGTTGCTGCCTCTTTACTGACCTCTAACTTCCTAACCTGGTTCCCATCCCCCTGCCACATTAGTTTAAAACCTCCCCAACAGTGTTAGCAAAAGCACCCCCTAGGACATTGGTTCCAATCCTGCCCAGGTGTAGATCATCCGACTTGTAATGGTCCCACCGCCCCCAGAACCGGTTCCAATGTCCCAAAAATCTGAACCCCTCAATCCTGCACCATCTCTCAAGCCACGTATTAATTCTGACTATTCTTGAATTTCTACTCTGACTGTCCCGTGGCACTGGTAGGAATCCTGAGATTACTACCTTTGAGGTCCTACTTTTTAAACTTATCTCCTAACTCCCTAAATTCTCATTGTTGAACCTCATCCCGTTTTTTACCTATATCGTTGGTGCCTATATGCACCACGACAACTGGCTGTTCACCCTCCCCCTTCAGTATGTCCTGCAGCCGATCTGAGACATCCCTGACCCGTGCACCTGGGAGGCAACATACCATTCGGGAGTCTCGTTTTCGACGACAGAAACCCCTGTCTACTCTCCTTACGATTGAATCCCCTGTGACTATAGCCCTGCCAGTCTTTTTCCTGCCCTTCTGTGCAGCAAATCCAGCCACGGTGCCACGAACCTGGCTACTGATGCCTCCCCCTGGTGAGCCCCCAACAGTATCCAAAACGGTATACCTGTTTTGGAGGGAGATGACCACAGGGGACACCTGTACTGCCTTCCTGCTCTTTTGCTGCCTTTTGGTCACCCATTCCCTGTCTCCCTCACTAATCCTAATCTGCGGTGTGACCAACTCACTGAACGTGCTATCCACGGCCTCCTCATCACCGTGGATGATCCAAAGTGAGTCCATCTGCAGCTCCAGAGCCATCATGCGGTCTAACAGGAGCTGCAGCTGGACACACTTCCCGCACATGAAGGAGTCATGGCGATCAGCATGGCGTATGGACAGATCGGTGAGGGAGCGAATGAGGGAGAGGGAGGGAACGAGGGAGAGAGGGGATGAGGGAGGGAGGGGAAGGGAGAGAGAGGGTGGGAGGATCAGCATGGCGTATGGACAAAAAAAAGGGCAGCACAGTAGCATTGTGGATAGCACAATTGCTTCACAGCTCCAGGGTCCCAGGTTCGATTCCGGCTTGGGTCACTGTCTGGGCGGAGTCTGCACATCCTCCCCGTGTGTGTGCGGGTTTCCTCCGGGTGCTCCGGTTTTCTCCCACAGTCCAAAGATGTGCAGGTTAGGTGGATTGATCATTCTAAATTGCCCTTCGTGTCCAAAAAGGTTAGGTTGGGTTATGGGGATAAAAGGGATAGCGGGGAGGCGTGGGGCATATGTAGGGTGCTCTTTCCGAGGGCCAGTGCAGACTCGATGGGCTGAATGGCCTTCTTCTGCACTGTAAATTCTATGATTCTCAAGGGCAATTAGGGATGGGTAATGCAAGACTGGCCAGCAAAGTCCACATCCCGTAAATTATTCAAAGAAAGAAAAAAAGTTAAATCTCACCATCCTCCTCCTGCTTTTCCCCAATTCTCCTTCCCTGAAGGTGCTGACCCTCGGGTTCAGTTTCACTCTCATCCATTGCCCTCCCCAATATGTCGCACAAGTGTCTAAATCTTTGAAGTTAACAAACTGTTTTGCTAAGAGGGACGTCACAATCAAATCCGCTGACCATCCAGACGCACTTTATGTCAGGGTGGGGGTCACTGCACCCCCCACTTTTCATCCCAGTCCCAGGAGTTTGGAAACTGGGCGCCGGGTGGGTAATGGCGATTGTGGCCCCCAGAATCCACCGCGTTAGAGAACCTTCTCTATCCGCCGCGCGGGTGGGCGGCCCGGGACTGCGCAGGTCCAAGGGCGGAAAAGCTGCGCCTGTGCGGAACACGGCGATTTCCATTGGTCAAAGGGTCCGCGCTTCTTGCGGTCAAACGTTTACCCATGGCCACGTGATGCCATTGTCTTCAGGCGGCGGATAACCAAGGGAAAATCCTGGCGAACCGGAAGGACTCTTGTCCTCCAGGCAATCAGAGCGCGGGCTTTGGGTGAATGAGGAGTTAGCTTCACACAGATTGAAACTTCCTTCTGTCTCCAACATCTGAGAGTAAAACACTTTCCCCCCTTTCCATTTATTTTCTCATTCTGGTCTTCAATTGGTGACTTGCAGCAAGTGAAGAGAATGGAAGTGAATCTAGGGAGGATACAGACTCCGGAAAGGTAGGCCCAGGTCTTTTTCTCTCAAAAATATTGATGTGCAGATGCCGGCATTGGTCTGAGTTGAGCACACTAAGAAATCTTACACCACTAGGTTAAAGTCTAACAGGTTTGTTTTGAATCACTAGCTTTTGGAGCACTGCTCCTTCCTCAGGTGAATGAAGGGGTAGGTTCCAGAAACATATATGTATATATATATATATAGACAAAGTCAAAGATGCAAGGCGATACTTTGATTGCGAGTCTTTGCAGGTAATTAAGTCTTTACAGGTCCAGACGGAGTGACTGAAGAGAGGGATAATCACAGGTTAAAGAGGTGTGAATTGACTCAAGCCAGGACAGTTGGTAGGATTTCGCAAGCCCAGGTCAGATGTGGAGTGAATGTAATGCGACATGAATCCAAGGTCCCGGTTGAGGCCATACTCGTGTGCGGAACTTGGCTATAAGTTTCTACTCGCCGATTCTGCAATGTCGCGCATTCTGAAGGCCGCCTTGGAGAACGCTTACCCGAAGAGGCTGAATGCCCTTGACTGCTGAAATGTTCAATTTGTCTATATATATATATATCCCATATGGTCTCTTTCCTTATATTCACAATTAAAGGGCTGGTTTCCCAGGACATGGCTGACATTAAAGGCAACAGTAAATTAATATCAGACAGAGATATGTCTAATGTTGTTATGTGGTACAGAAGGGCGGCACGGTAGCACAGTGGTTAGCACTGTTACTTCACAGCTCCAGGGACCCAGGTTCAATTCCCGGATTGGGTCACTGTCTGTGCGGAGTCTGCACGTTCTCCCCGTGTCTGTCTGTGTTTCATAGAACATAGAACATAGAACAATACAGCGCAGTACAGGCCCTTCGGCCCACGATGTTGCACCGAAACAAAAGCCATCTAACCTACACTATGCCATTATCATCCATATGTTTATCCAATAAACTTTTAAATGCCCTCAATGTTGGCGAGTTCACTACTGTAGCAGGTAGGGCATTCCACGGCCTCACTACTCTTTGCGTAAATCGGGTGCTCCGATTTCCTCCCACAGTCGAAAGATGTGCAGGTTAGGTGGATTGGCCATGATAAATTGCTCTTCGTGTCCAAAAATGTTAGGTGGGGTTACTTGGTTACAGGGATGGGATGGAGGTGTGGACTTAAATGGGGCGCTCTTTTCAAGGCCCGGTGCAGACTCGATGGGTCGAATGGCCTCCTGCACTGTAAATTCTATGATTAGATATATAATTTATGGTTCTGTAAAAATGTACATTTATTATTTACAGTCTTTTTTTTTAATCAATGTTTTTATTGAGGAAATCATACACAGACATCAAACACAACCAAAACCAAAAAGAGAACAAGCAGGAAATCGGCTAATAAATAACTAAAACCCCACCGACCCACCCTCCCACCCACCCCACTGTCCCACCCTCCCTGCCGCTCCCCTCCCCCTCCCCACCGTCTCACCCTCCCTGCCGGTCCCCACCCTCCCCCTCCCCTCCCTCCCTCCCTCCCTGCCGCTCCCCTCCCCACCGTCCCTCCCTCCCTGCCGCTCCCCTCCCCGCAGCTCCCCTCCCCCTCCCCACCCTCCCTCCCTCCCCCCCCCCTCCCCACCGTCCCTCCCTCCCTGCCGCTCCCCTCCCCCTCCCCCCTCCCCTCCCACCGTCCCTCCCTCCCTGCCGCTCCCCTCCCCCTCCCCTCCCCACCGTCCCTCCCTCCCTGCCGCTCCCCTCCCCCTCCCCACCCTCCCCCTCCCCTCCCTCCCTCCCTGCCGCTCCCCTCCCCACCGTCCCTCCCTCCCCACCGTCCCTCCCTCCCCGCCGCTCCCCTCCCCCTCCACACCCTCCCTCCCTCCCCCCCTCCCAACCGTCCCTCCCTCCCTGCCACTCCCCTCCCCCTCCCCCCCCCCCTCCCACCGTCCCTCCCTCCCTGCCGCTCCCCTCCCCCTCTCCACCGTCCCTCCCTCCCTGCCGCTCCCATCCCCCTCCCCACCGTCCCTCCCTCCCTGCCGCTCCCATCCCCCTCCCCACCGTCCCTCCCTCCCCCCTCCCCACCGTCCCTCCCTCCCCCCTCCCCACCGTCCCTCCCTCCCCACCGTCCCTCCCTCCCCCCCTCCCCACTGTCCCTCCCTCCCTGCCGCTCCCCTCCCCCTCCCCACCCTCCCTCGCTCCCCACCGTCCCTCCCTCCCTGCTGCTCCCCTCCCCCTCCCACCGTCCCTCCCTCCCCGCCGCTCCCCCCCCTCCCACCGTCCCTCCCTCCCCGCCGCTCACCCCCTCCCACCGTCCCTCCCTCCCTGCCGCTCCCCTCCCCCTCCCACCGTCCCTCCCTCCCTGCCACTCCCCTCCCCCTCCCCACCGTCCCTCCCTCCCTGCCGCTCCCCTCCTCACCCTCCCTCCCTCTCCACTGTCCCTCCCTCCCTGCTGCTCCCCTCCCCCTCCCACCGTCCCTCCCTCCCTGCCGCTCCCCTCCACCCTCCCCGCCGCTCCTCTCCCCCTCCCACCATCCCTCCCTCCCTGCCTCTCCCCTACACCCTCCCCGCCGCTCCTCTCCCCCTCCCACCGTCCCTCCCTCCCTGCCTCTCCCCTCCACCCTCCCTGCCGCTCCCCTCCACCCTCCCCACTGTCCCTCCCTCCCCACCCTCCCTCCCCCTCCCACCGTCCCTCCCTCCCAGCCGCTCCCCTCCCCCTCCCCACCATCCCTGCCGCCCCCCTCCCACCGTCCCTCCCTTCCTGCCGCTCCCCTCCACCCTCTCCACCCTCCCTCCCTCCCTTCCGCTCCCCTCCCCACTGTCGCTCCCTGCCGCTCCCGTCCACCCTCCACACCCTCCCTCCCCCTCCCCACCATCCCTCTCTCCCTGCCACACCCCTCCCTTCCTGCCGCTCCCCTCCCCACCCTCCCTCCCTGCCGCTCCACTCCCCCCCCGCCACACCCCTCCCTTCCTGCCGCTCCCCTCCCCACCCTCCCTCCCTGCCGCTCCACTCCCCCCCCCACCGTCCCTCCCTCCCTGCCGCTCCCCTCCCCCCCACCGTCCTTCACTCCCTGCCACTCCCCTCCACCCTCCCCACCGTCCCTCCCTCCCGCTCCCCTACCCACCGTCCCACCCTCCCTCTCCCCTCCATCCTCCCCACCGTCCCTCCCTCCCTGCCGCTCCCCTCCCCCCCGTCCCACCCTCCCTCTCCCCTCCATCCTCCCCACCGTCCCTCCCTCCCTGCTGCTCCCCTCCACCCTTCCCACCGTCCGGCCCACCCTGCCGCTCCCCTCCACCCTCCCTCCCTTCCGCTCCCCTCCCCCTCCCCACTGTCCCTCCCTCCCCACCAACCCACCCTCCCTACCGGAAGATTGGCTGACAGAAAACTCAAACCAAGCATCAAGATCTGACAGAGTCACTCAATTCATCAGGAGCTGAATATCATCGGTCTTTTAATTTGGAAGGGGAACTGTTTGTCTGTTCTGTTTCAGCAGTGTGACTGGAAAAGCACCGAGATACACACACCCGAGTGAGAGTGTTCCAGAGCACTGACTGTGGAAAGAGCTTTAACACAGCCTGAAAAAACATTACACCATTCACTGCAGAGAGAAATTATACACATGTTTTGGATGTGGACAAGGCTTCAACCGGGAGAGACATAAGGACACACTCACCATAGGGAAACCGTGGAAATGTGCAGACTGTGGGAAGGGATTCAGTTACCCATCACATCTGGAAGTTCATCGGCACAGTTACACTGGGGAGAGACTGTTCACCTGCTCCATTTGTGGGAAGGGATTCACCCATTCATACAACCTTCTGACACACAAGCGTATTCACACTGAGGAGAGGCCATTCACCTGCCCTGTGTGTTGGAAGGGATTCACTCGGTCATCCCACATTGTGGCTCATCAACTTGCTCACACTGATGAGACCATTTACATGTCCTAAATGTGAGAAGAGTTTTAAACATAAAATTGATCTGCTGACAGATCAATGTATTCACACTGGCGAGAGACCTTTCACCTGCTCCGTGTGTGGGAAAGGATTCATTCAGTCATCCCACCTACAGACACATCAACTTGTTCACTCTGATAACAAACTTTTTAACTGTCCTGACTGTGAGAAGAGCTTTAAAAACAAAAAACATTTACTAATACACCAATATGCTCACACTGGGGAGAGACCATTCACCTGCTCGGTGTGTGGGAAAGGATTCAGCCGTCCATCTGCCCGTCTGAACCACCAGAGAATTCACACTGGGGAGAGGCCATTCACCTGCTCTGACTGTGGGAAGGGATTCATTAATTAATTCAACCTTCTGACTCATCAGCAGGTTCACAGTGACGAGAGGCCATTCACTTGCTCAGTGTGTGGGAAGGGATTCACTCGTTCATCCAACCTATTGAATCACCAGCGAGTTCACACAGGGGAGAGGCTGTTCACCTGCTCGGTATGTGGGAAGGGATTCAGTCAGTCATCCAACCTGCTGACACACCAGAGAGTTCACACTGGGGAGAGGCCATTTACCTGCTCCATCTGTAGGAAGGAATTTTCTCATTTATCTTATCTCCTGAAACCCATTGAATTCACACCTCTAATGTCTGTGGGACGGGATTTACTCAGCCATCCCACCTGCTTACACACCAGCGAGTTCACAAGCGACTACAAGGTTTGGATTCTACTCTTATTGATGCTGTTAATCATGTCCAAGACCGAATAATGTTCACTCTGACAGTCTTAATCTGCTGTAGAGGTTTAATATTCTGAATAAATCAGCTTTGTTTGAAAAGTTGTTGCAGATTTTTGTCTTTCCTACCGGAGTGTTTAACAGCACCTGCCCGGAGCTCAGAAAGGACAATCTGGGGAAGGATCATATGGCTGGAACAGAACTTCAGCCTGGACACAGTCCTTCAGGGTCACACTGAGAGGGACAAACAACACTTTGGTCTTTCTCATCTCTCTTCACTGTCAGCAAAGTCCCCGTGTGGCTAAATCCTGAGGTGTGCAAGGAATGTGTTCCAATCACACTCTTCCACATCTCAGAACCCCTAAATCCCTAGAACAGAAGCACCTTTACAACTGTGTTCAGAGTCGGGAAGAACAACGGTGAGTACTGGAAATGTGGTGTCAAATCAGAGATTGGTGTAAAACTGTGATGTTCCTGATTGAATGTAAAGCAGCAGGATTCAGTTTCCATGCTGAAAATGCATCGGAATCCATCTCAAACATTTTAATGTGTTTCTGTGATAGTTGCAATTATTTCATTGAATAGAAAGCTACTTAAAACAAATTGATTGAAGTTTGCATTAAAATAGCAGCTGGAGGACATCACAGGAGCCTGGTAACAGCAGGGAGAATTAGACAATAGTTTCATTCCCAGATAAAGAAGGAGCTGCTGTTTGTGTCCAAGAATTCCCAGTTTTGTTGATGTGTGCTTCCCACATTCTGTCCTTTTAAATAAACCTCACTCCGACCAGCCTTTAGCAATCATAAACATACCAGAGAAAACGGCAAAGCTGTGTCTGCCCCTTTAACTGGGAGCTGAGCAGTGTCAGGGCCCCGACTGTCCCTTTAAGAATAAGTGATGTGTTCAGCTGAAGATTCCTATTGGCTGTTTTCTGAGTGGTCTCCTTATTCTGATCATTCTCAGTGATCCTCCGGTATGTGAACCTGCTCTCCTGTCTCTCATTCACTGAACATCTCTCGACTCACTCAGATTCTCATTGAGGTGCAGGGTAGGTGGATTGACCACGTTAAATTGCCCCTTAATTGGAAAAAAATGAATTGGGTACTCAAAATTTATTTTTTTAAAAGGTTATGGTCTAACAGTGACAGAGTAACACACACCAGAAGTGGATTATATTATGTTGTTAACAAACCATGACTAACTCACTATTATACGAAAACAAAACTTTAGTTATGGTTCTCTAGATACTGAATGAAATGAAATGAAAATCTCACTGTATTATCGTTACATTGGATCCAATGATGTGCTCACTCACGCACAGCAGCCCGACTCTTATTATTGGAACAGACACTGTGTTTGTTACTCTCAAAATGAGTGAATCCTTTGCTGTTTATCCTCTGGGCCCAATCTCCACTATTATTGTCTGAGACCCTGTAGTTTTATAGGGTTTAATGACTGTCATTTGATAAGTACAGATAATTATAACAATTTAACTTTTTGTTTTTGGAGTTTTGTGAGTGATGACCTGCTGCGTTTATCTACATGCAGCAGGAGTATATCCTGCATCCGCCACTTAGTCTGGCGTGATACACAGTGTGAAAACTTAACAAAACCCGTCAAATCAAAGTGCGGAAATCAGGGGCTAAAGGCAGTCAACCCCTGGGGTGCTGAAGGAATCTTTAATTTATGGGAATCTTAACCTGTCGAACCACGCCAAGTTTGGGGGAAGCTTAGTTGATGAATCAAGTCCTGGTGCAATACGACAAGTTATAAGATTTGTAATATTTGTAGACTGTGTTAAGTTAGTTCGATTCCTTGTATTATTCGACTGTGTATAGTTGAAGGAATTTATATCATCTCTGCTATTCGGTTATCAGTAGCACTTTGCGAATACTGGAACTCAGCAGAAATTTGCAGTATAAACTCCTCAGGTGCCAAAAAGAATTGTTTTATTTGTAGTCGCTTGATTACAATTTGAAAGTCATTTAAAAGGCAATTCGTAGACAATTCGAAGCTTTCAGAGAATTACAGACATTATCTTTCTTTGCTTAGGCAGACAGCTCGAAAGTAACTTTTTAAAGGTCAAAGTCTGGCAATGAAACATGAAGAGAGAGAGAAAGCTAATCTTCAGCTAAACTCAAACTCAAAGTCAAAAGTGGACTAACATCACTGGCACAGACTGTTAAACTGACAACCCCCAAAAGACATAAACTAAAATGGAGACTAGAATCAAAGGCAAAAACTGACTAAACTAACAGAAAGACAAAACTTAAGCTACAAAGACAATACTCACAAAGACAACAAAACCCAACCTAACCTAACCTAACCTAACCTAAAATGGCCGGAAGAAACTTTTTAGTTATACACTTTCATATCTGTCTTAAATCGTCTAATTACACCCCAATATATTGGTTTGGGTTAGACTCAAACACATTTGATTTGATGGCAAGCCGTCCATCTTCAATGTGCAACATCAGCTTTTCTGACCTAGCTGTTATCTGCATTGTGAACAATGGTGCTGTGTATTCAATCCCTTGACCTTGACAATTAGCACAAGACAGTGTCATTATCTTGAAAATATGCATTTGCCAGAACAACGGACTTCAGTAAAAGTGAATTATGCTGTATAAATGGGTATTTAAAACTGGGGCTCAACATTTATGCTTAAACAGCTATCTTTTACCTATACTAGTTGTATTTGAAATACTTGGCTTCTACAGGTGCCCATCGAGCACGGAAGGCCTCGAGTGTGCCCGTGGACACCGCATGCTCCCACTTCAGGGACACCCGGCCGCGAACAAGGCTGCAGAAGAGGGGCAGACAGTCAGGCTGGATAGCCCCCTCAGTCGTCTGCTGCCTGGACCTATTAATGGCAAGTTTGGACAGGCCCAGGAGCTGGTTCACAAGGAGGTCCTCCGCCTTCTCCGCGCCGGATGTCCGTAGGTTAGGAGTGTGGGGCTGAAGTGCAAACACCGCACAACTGCGACGTCTCGAGTCCAAGTGTGCCCATGGGGCCGAGCACGACTGATTTTAGGCCTTGGATGGCTTTATCCGCGCGCTGGACGGACACTGCTCCGCGCTTGGCAAGCTCGTAGGGCGTCATCCAGCCCACTCCTCCGCCACCCAGCATGTCCCCGATCCTGGTCACCCCAGCATCCACAGCCCTCCACTCTGCAGGCCACCGGAATGGATATTGGCGGAGTTGCGAATTCCTGAGCACCGGCTCCCTTACGACAGCCACTACTCCTAACAGGGGGAGAGCTGCGGTGCGTGGCGACCATGTTCCAGATTTTGAGAAGGTCCTGGTACAAGACAGGCATTGCCAACAAAGAACTCCGAAGACCTTGCTGGTCAACGAACAGGAGCTGCACATCGTAGTTCAGGCCATGCACCTGGCAGAAGAATACGTCGCCAGGGCACACCATCATGGAGGAGGTTGAACGTACAGGTAACGTTGCAGACTGAAGGCGGAAAGTCGCTACCTGGGTGCGAAGGCACACCAACGCCTGACTGTCCTCCGCAATTGGGAGATTCAAGACCTCCGCAGTGACCCAGTGCAATCCACTGTCACAGAAGAGCCAAATCAGAGTTCTCTGGATGTGTGTGACCAAGTTAGGGGGAGGAGTCAAAGTGACCAGCCGGTACCACAACATGGAGGCAACCCAGCTGGTTTATGACGAGAACGCGACCCCTGTGGGACAGCACTCGGGGCAGTCCTGTCCAGCGTCCCATGCGAGTGGTGATATTGGTCTCCAACTCCTGCCAGTTCGCTGGCCAGGCTTTCCCTGCTGGGCAAAGATGGACTCCCAAGTAGAGGATGTTGGTCCGGCTCCAGCTGAAGGGCCTGAACTCCTCTGGGAGGGGTCCATTTGCCATGGACCAACCAGGAGTCCGGAACATTTAGCCCAGTTGATCCTAGCAGAAGACGCGGCGGAGTACACAGGCACTCTCGCATCCTCCGCAGGTCACCAGGGTCAATGAATGTGAGGAGCACATCATCAGCATAAGCCGAGAGGACCACCTCCATGTCCGGCTCGCGCAGAACCAGCCCCGACAACCTCCTCCTTAGGAGGCGCAGGAAAAGGCTCCAAGCAGAGAGAATAAAGTTGGCCGGACATGGGTCAGCCCTGAGGCATTCCTCTCCCAAAGCGAAGGGGCGCCGTCAGGGACCCGTTAACCTTAATCAGACACTCCGAGGCAGCGTACAGTAATCGGATCTGGGCGACAAAGTGTGTTCCGCACCCGAAAGCTTACAGAGCCCCGAGCAGATACTCGTGCCCCACCCTGTCGAACGCCTTCTCCTGGTCAAGAGACAGGAAGGTGCTCGACATACCAGCTCGCTGCTTTGGACTCGAGGAGCAGCCCCAGATTTCCCCAGTTGTCCAGGGCCACGATGCTTTTCAAAAATGCCCGGAGGGGATGAGGGGAGACTCGGTGCTGGGCATGAGGGTGCCCTCTGCCTCGCTGCAGAGCATCTATATCCTCCTCCTCGCCCGCCACTGAGCAGCCTTCCTCCTCCGAGTGGTCACCGCCTGAACCCGAGCTCCCGTGGCGGGCGCCGCGGGCCCATCAACTAGCCCTTGGCCCGAGTTGATCCGGGGCTGGTTTAGCACAGGGCTAAATAGCTGGCTTTTATAGCAGACCAAGGCAGGCCAGCAGCACGGTTCAAGTCCCGTACCAGCCTCCCCGAACAGGCGCCGGAATGTGGCGACTAATGGATTTTCACAGTAACTTCATTTGAAGCCTACTTGTGACAATAAGCGATTTTCATTTCATCCCACCCCCAGGATCGTCCTCAGGTGGGTTCCTTACAAGCTCCCCCCACGATTCAGGGTCCGTGGCCGGCGGCGGCTCCGATCCCGCCTGCGCTGTCAATGCCGGGCCCTCGGAGAGACCCCAGAAGACCCCGGGGAACAGCTCCGGGGTGGAACCTGGCATCATCTGCTTGGGTGTTGTGAGCGGGGAGCCTTCCTCGCCGTCGCTCGCCCATGACCTGAATATATAAGGTCACTGGTGGCTGCCGCCAGCCCCCGGCGACGAACAAAAGGTGACCGGGGAGTAAAACTGTACCGGGCGGAATGAGCCCTCGCGGGTCACATCTCCGTCCGGCCCCCCTGTTCGGGGGACGACGGCAGAACGGGCACCTCGGTGGCCTTGGAGGCCACCTTGACCTTCTTTTTAATGGGGCTGGGCGTCAGTGTGATGGGAGTAAACGCAGGCGATACCCAACACCGCTCGCCCGGGGAGGGCGTAGCGAGATCCACCAGCTCCTCCAGCCAAGGCAGGCGGCGCTTGCAGGGGGCAGGCTCACCTTGCTGCGGGGCTGTGGTGAGGCTGGAACAGCCTCCAGCTCAGGGCAGTACACAGGGTCCCCACCGCCCTCCGGAGCCCGTGTGGTGATCTCTCCATGCACCTCAGGTTGTTGTGAAGCGGCTGCGGTGTCCCGAGGTGAGGCTGCGGCCTCCAAGTTGGTTGGGATGGGCACGGGGTCAGTACCCGTGATGGGTCCAAGTTGTGGATGGGCCCAGTCCGACCGCCGTGCCGTCTTCCGTTTGGCCTTTTTAGGCTGCCTCTGCCCCCACCCAGCAGTCGCGGTGTTGTCAGGGGCCGGCTGTTGGGCATACAAAGAGGTGATAGAGGAGATGGGGGCAGTGCCAGCTGCGGCCACCCTGGAGTTGGTGGGGCCGTTAGGGTGGGGCAGTTCCGGCGAATATGCCCCAGCCCTCTGCAGGCATGGCACCGCATGCCATCCGCAGACCAGAACACTTTATGGTTCTCCCCTTGGTGGGAGACCACGAAACCTCCCTCCGTGACCTCCTCCCGGGTCAAGCAGACAAAAACCTGATGCCGGAAGGGGCATACGTGGCAGAGGGTGAGATCCCTCAGGCCGAGTGTCAGCGGCGCCACCCCGGACCTGACCTCCCCCAGTAGGTTGAGATGGGAGAGGTCGGGCGGGACGTTTGAAAGAACTACATGTTCGGCGGTGGCCTCCAGCGGGTCCACCACCACGTGTGTCCCGCCCACCATGAGCCCCCTTTCCAGGACATGGTGGTCCACCTGCTCGGCCCGCAGGAAAAACACAACCTTGCCGTACATCCTGGAGGCGGTTACGATGGCCGAGGGGCCGCAGACCCCGGCCATCGCACGAGTGCCTCAATGGTCATGGTGGGGTTGGGCACAACATTTGACCCTCAGTTGCCATGTTAGTAGGCAGAAAGGCAAGGAGGTTGCGGATGGTCGAGGGGGCTCCCTTCCCTGCATAGGTTCTTGGCCGCCCTGCCCCCGGCAGAGTGGAGGGTGCCCCTGGGGTATTGGCCATGCCCACCCCTGGTACGGTCCGGCCGTGTATCTAAGACCAGGGTACTAGGGTATGGGTGGGGGATGGACGTGGCACCACAACAGCAGGTGCCACAAGGGAAGGTGCTGCAGGGCAACAGCAGAGCGGGGCAGCGTTCTTCAGCCCTGGAGGGGCCTAAAACAATGTCCCAGGCTGCCCCACACCCGCCACAGGTGGTGAAAGGCAGGCGGACGGCGCTCTTCAGCCCTGTGGGGCCCAAAGCAAAGCCCTTGGTCTTCACAACAGTCCCAGCTGGTCCCACTCCCACCTCAGGCACAGGGGTGGGAGGACAGAGGGTGGGGCAGCAGGATTGGGGAGGAGGCAGAGACTGGAACAGTCAGCGTGAACCTGCGGCCGCTCTCACCATCTGTTAACTGTCACAATGTCCGGGTGATTGACGGCGGCTCCCGACCAATAGGAAGAGGAAGCGGGACAAGAGGACCAAGTGAGAGCGGCTGGTCCTCCAACCAATCGGAGTGAATGAGGGGCGGGGCCAGGCTGTGATTGAAGCATGCGCAGTGTGGGTAATGGAGATGCAGAAGGATGTCATTTTCAGATCGGAAATTGGTAAGAGGCGATTAACCATATGGAGGGAGCGAGAGATCGCGGAGGTGGGCGGAAACGTTGTATAAAGCTGTTGTGAGCCGAAAAACGCGGAAAAAAGTTTTCTGGACGCAGTTTGTATCGAACAGAATTGCAACTCATTTCGGCTCGCGTTAACGGCCGCCATCTTTCTTGGGTGTGCATCAGGGCGCATGCGCATTTGCCGTCTTCGTCGCGGCGATGTTTCAATGAGTGGGAGGAGCTTGTTCCCCATTGTTCAGAATGGAGACAACTTGTTCATCAAACTGGATTAGTCTTTGAGTCCCAATGTCTTAGTGATGATGCAAAGCGGTGGCAGAGATTTAAAGAAAAGGAAGCAAATCCTGCTCTCCGGATTTCACTGCCTCATTGGACATCCTGACCCATGTGTCCAAAGCTCTGCGGCTCTGTTCCGTCACATGAAGACCCAGGGCAGAAACTCGTAACCCTGAGTCAACATCACCCTCAAATCAGGGGACTGCTGATGACAACGCGGGTCAGTGTGCAGAGGGGCGCATGAGTGGTCATTGTGGACCGGGGAGCAAGAGGGCAGAATGTAGTGGATTTCTTTCCTGGACTGACAGTGATTAATTTTGGAAACTCCTTTTACAGGGGATTAGTAGGGGAGGATTTACACACAGCAAATTCAAACCAGGAGAAATATTTATCTTTCCTGAATTACATTTCTGGACTGACAGTGATGCCTTTGTAAACTTCTTTCACGGGTGATTAGAAAGGGATTCGCAGACAGGAAACTCACAACCAATCCTCACATGAAATTCTGACACCACTGTTTGAGTTATCAGGACCTGGAGATTATCAACTTTTGTGTGTAAGCATTGAGTTCCAGATCTGGATAAAATGACTACCTCCTATCTCCCCTGTAGATCTTGTTCACAATCTTAAATCTGTGTCCCCTAATCCTTTTACAGTCTGCTGATGGGAAGTTTAAAAAAATCTTTTGCCGGGTTTGCCATTGTCATTTCTGGTGCGTGGGTCAATGTCAGATGGTCGGTCTGGTTTCATTCCTTTTTCTGTGATATTGTAGAGGTTGAATGGGCTTGGACCAGTCCATTTAGGATCCAGAACACAATTGAAGTCTCCTCCAAGAATCAATTGATCTCTAGCCAAAACTGGTTCAACAACTGCAGCCCCCATCTCGCTCTCATTCACCAGCTCACTTCTGGCGGGGAACCCCTCTCAGAACAAAAAGAACGATTATATTGCCCACCTCGAGGATAAATCCTCACTGGAATAACTGGGTGAATCCCTTCCCACACTCCAGACAGGTAAATGGTCTGTCGCCAGTATGATTATGGTGATCAGTCTCCAGCTCACATGGGGATCTGAATCCCTTCCCACAGTCCCCATATTTCCATGGTTTCAGCTTGCTGCTGGTGTCCTTGTTGCTTTCCACGTTTGATGATCTGTTGAAGTCTTGTCCCCATAGAGAGCATGTGTACGGTCTCCCCGCTCTGAATAGTGTGATGTTTTTTCAGACTGTGTAACTGGTTAAAAGCTCTTTCCATAGTCAGTTCATTGGAACACTCTCACTCGAGTCGTGTGTGTATCGGGGTTTTTTTCAGTCACACTGATCTTGAAAACGTTTTCCAACAGACAAACGTTTCTTCTTCCACATTCAAAGGCCAATGATATCCAGGTCCTGATGAATGGAGTGACTCTGTTGAATCTTGATGTGAAGTTTGATTTGAGTTTCCATCTGTAAATCCTCCCCTTGTAATATCCAGTAAAAGGAGTTTACAAAAGTCATCACTAGGGGCCGGGTCAGTGGTTAGCCGAGGACCCAGGTTTGATCCCGGCCCCGGGTCATTGTCAGTATGGAGTTTGTACATTCTCCCCGTGTCTGCATGGGTCTGGCTCCCACAAACCAAAAAGATGTGCAGGTAGGTGAATTGGCCACGCTAAAATTACTCCTTAATCGGGGGGAAAAAAGAATTGGGTAGTCTAAATTTATTTCAAAAAAGGTTTGCCTCTTTCCTAATGTTCACAATTAAAGGGGTGGGTTCCCCAGGCGAAGGCTGACATTTCATGGCAATTAAATTAATAATGGACTGTTATTATGGAGGACCAAACCGGGTTTGTTAAGGGCAGGTAGCTGGTGGCGTATATAAGAAGGCTGCTCAATGTGATCATGATGCACCCGGAAAGAAGGGAGGTTGAAGTAGTTGTGGCGATGGATGCGGAAAAGGCGTTCGACCAGTGGAGTGGGATTATTTATGGGAGGTGCTGGGACGTTTTGGGTTCGGGAAGGTCTTTATTGACTGGGTTAGGCTGTTGTATCAGGCCCTGGAGGCTAGTGTGAGAACGAATAGGACAACTTCTGACTACTTTAGACTACCGGGGGACAAGACAGGGTGCCCCCTCTCCCCACTGCTGTTTGCGTTAGCTATAGAGCCGCTGGCAATTGCTCTGAGGGCTTCAAGGGGCTGGTTCGGGGGGGGGGGGGGGGTGAAACATAGAGTCTCGTTGTACGCAGGCGACCTGCTCCTATACGTTTCAGATCTGGTGGCAGGGATGGGCAAAATCGTGGAGATCTTGGGGGAATTTGGCCGGTTTTCGGGGTATAAATTGAACATAGCAAAGCGTGAGATGTTCGTAGTCCAGGCGAGGGGGTCAGGAGGATCGGCTAAGGGAGTTGCCGTTTAGGTTGGTTGGGAACAGCTTCAGGTATCTAGGGATACAAGTGGCTCGGGCCTGGGGCCGGTTACACAAGTTGAACCTGTCCCGGTTGGTTGAACAAATAAAGGGCGAGTTTCGGAGGTGGAATGCGCTCCCATTGCCGTTAGCTGGGAGAGTGCAGACGGTTAAAATGACAGTCCTCCCGAGATTTTTGTTTGTGTTTCAGTGTCGCCCCATGTTCATTCCGCGTTCCTTTTTCATGAGGACAAAAACCCACACAAACACGGGGAGAATGTGCAAACTCCACATGGACAGTGACTCAGAGCTGGGACCTTGGCACCGTGAGACTGCAGTGCTACCACTGCGCCACCGTGCTGCCCTGAGGGTTAATAAAATTATCCTGGGCTTTGTGTGGGCGGGTAAGTCCCTGCGAGTGAAGAAGGTGATGCTTGAGAGGAACCGGGGGAAAGGTGGACTTGCGCTGCTGAATGTTAGCAATTATTATTGGGTGGCCAACATAGCCATGATAAGGAAATGGATGGTGGGGGGTGGGGTCGGTCTGGGAGCGGATGGAGGCAGCGTTGTGTAGGGGCACCAGTCTGGGGGCGTTGGTAACGCCGTATCTGCCGTTCCCGTCATCACGGTACTCCACCAGCCCTGTAGTGGTGGCGGCTCTGGGGTCAGCGGAGGAGGCATGTGGTAGCAATGGGGGCATCGGTCTGGTCCCCAATATGCGACAATCACCGGTTTGCCCCAAGGAGCTTGGATTGGGGGGTTCTGAATATGGAGGAGGACGGGAATTGAGAGGATGAGGGACCTGTTTTTAGAAGGGAGCTTTCCTAGCTTGTGGGCGCTGGAGGAGAAGTTCGGTTTGGCGAGGGGGGAATGATTTTAGATATTTACAGGTGCGCGATTTTCTGCATAGGCAGGTATCATCCTTCCCACTCCTGCCACTAAGGGAGATCCAGGACAGGGTAGTTTCTAGAGGATGGGTGGGGGAGGGAAGCGTTTCTGACATCTACAAAGAACTCATGGGGGCAAAGGAGATTCAGACAGAGGAGCTGAAGCATATGTGGAGGAGGAGCTTGGGGAGGGGGGGGAAGAGATAGAGGAGGGCCTGTGGACGGACGCGCTGAGCAGGGTCAAAGCGACCGTACCGTGCGCCAGGCTTGGTCTGATTCAATTCAAGGTTGTTGACCGGGCCCACATGACAGTGGCCCGGATGAGTAGATTCTTTGGGATAGAGGACAGGTGCGCAAAATGTGCAGGAGGACCAGAGAACCATGCCCACATGTTCTGGTCGTTTCCAAAACTCAGGGGATTTTGGCAGGGGTTTGCGGAGTTTTGAAAAGCAGGGTGGTGATGAGACCAGAGGTGGCAATTTTTGGGGTCTCGGAGGACCCGGGAGTCCAGGAGAAAGAGGCCGACGTTTTGGCCTTTGCTTCCCTGGTAGCCTGGAGACGGATACTGCTAGCCTGGAGAGACTCAAAGCCCCCGAAGTCGGAGACCTGGCTTTCGGACATGGCGAGCTTTCTCGGCTTGGAGAAAATGAAGTTTGCTTTGAGAGGGTCGCTGCTCGGGTTCGCCCGGAGTTGGCAACCATTCACCGACTTCTTGGCAGAGAATTAATCGTCAGCGGGGTGGGGGGGGTTAGGGTAGCGTAGAATAGGAGGTTAGTTAGGGAGGTCTTGGTGGGATGTGATGTGGTGATTGTACCCCTATGTTTATTGTTCTTTGTACACTGTTTTATACTATTGTTGTTTATTATGCTAAAAATACCTCATTAAAATTGTTTATTAAAAAGAAATTAATAATGGACAGAGATATGTCCAGTGTTGTTACATGGTATTGGTTAGATATATTATTTACTGTTCTGTAGTAAAGTAAATTTATTATTATTTCTCCTCTTGTAATATAAGACTGTAGCTACGTTATAGATTTCCAGTCATCTCTTCCCTCAGAGGGTTGTTAGTCTCTGGATTTCTCTTCCACAGGGACCAGTTTTATCTGGGGGTCATCGAATATACTGAAACACAAGTTTGACAGATATTTTATTGACAATGGAGTTAAGGGTTATGGGGAACAGGTAGGAAAATAGAGAGAAAGCTGATGAGGAGGGATCTCTTCACTCGAGGATGTGGTGAAGCTTTGAAATTCTTTTCCCAGAGGAATGTGGAGCCTCAGTCATCAGGTATGTTCAAGACAAATATTGATAGGTTTCTAGATATCGAGGGATATGGGATCGTGTGGGAAAATGGAGCTGATGTAGATCGGCCAAGGAGTGCATTGAATGGTTGAGCAGACTCGGTGGGCCGAATGGGGCTGTTTAGCACAAGGCTAAATCGCTGGCTTTGAAAGCAGACCAAGACAGGCCAGCAGCACGGTTCAATTCCCGTAACAGCCTCCCCGAACAGGCACCGGAATGTGGCGACTAGGGGCTTTTCACAGTAACTTCATTTGAAGCCTACTTGTGACAATAAGCGATTTTCATTTCATTTTCATGGCCTAGTCTTGCTCCTATTCTAATCGCTGTGTCCTGGTCAGGAAGCAGTGAACCGAGCTTGGATTTGTCAATCAACATGAACCAGCACCTTCAGGAGAATTGGGAGGGTGAATATTACATTCAGCAGAGTGAGAATGGAGGGAGATTGTGCGCGATGGATATTTACAGCTTTTGGAGAATGAGAGAGAAAATAATGTTCCATAGGAACTAGAATTGTCTGTTCTGAATTTCTATCCTGTAATAACAATGATGACTTTTGTAAATTGTTTTTAAAGGATATTGGAAGAGGAGGAAGTACAGACAGAAATCTCAAACATCACGTCTCGATGTGACAAACGCACTCGATTCCTTCTGATCTGAATATCATCGGCAAGAAGGAGAAATGTTTGTCCGATCTGTCGGCTTCAAAAGATTTTAAACGTGAGTGTGACTGGAAAAACACCGAGACCCACACAACACACACCTGAGTGAGAGTGTTCCAGTGTACTGACTGTGGAAAGAACTTAAACCAGTTACACAGCGTGAAAAAACATCACACCATTCACAGTGTGGAGAGACAGTACACATGTTCTGTGTAAAGACAAGGATTCTGCTGATTGTCCAACCTGGAGAGACACGATGAGACACAAAACATGGAAAAACCGTGGAAATGTGGGGACTGTGGGAAACGATTCAGAGCCCCATCTCTGCTGGAGGCTCATAGACGTAGTCACACTGGGGAGAGGCCATTCACCTGCTCTCAGTGTGAGAAGGGATTCACTCAGTTATCTCACCTGAAGGTACATCAGCGAGTTCACACTGGGGAGAGGCCATTCACCTGCTCTAAATGTGGGAAGGGATTTATTCATTCATCCGCCGTGCGGCAACATCAGCGAATTCACACTGGGGAGAGGCCGTTCACCTGCTCCGTCTGTGGGAATGGATTCACACAGTTATCCATCCTGAAGAGACACCTGCGAGTTCACACTGGGGAAAAGCCATTCACCTGCTCTCAGTGTGGGAAGGGATTCACTCGGTTAGCCTGTCTGCAGAGCCATCAGCGAGTTCACACTGGGGAAAAGCCACTCACCTGCTCTCAGTGTGGGGAGAGATTCAACGATTTATCCAGCCTGCAGTCACACCAGCGAGTTCACACTGGAGAGAAGCCATTCACCTGCTCTCAGTGTGGGAAGGGATTTATTGATTCATCCATCCTGCAGAGACATCAGCGAGTTCACACTGGGGAGAAGCCATTCACCTGCTCCCTCTGTGGGAAGGGATTCACACAGTTAGCCACCCTGCAAACACACCAGCGAGTTCACACTGGGGAGAGGCCATTCACCTGCTCTTAGTGCGGGAAGGGATTACATAGAAACATAGAAAATAAGAGAAGGAAGAGATCATTTGGCCCTTCGCGCCTGCTCTGCCATTCATTATGATCATGGCTTATCCAACTCCATAGCTTAATCCCGCTTTCCCCTCCATATCCTTTGATCCCTTTGCCCTAAGTGCTATATCTAACCGCTTCTTGAAAACATACAATGTATTTGCCTCAACTATTTCCTGTGGTAACAAATTCCACAGGCTCCCCACTCTGGTTGAAGAAATTTCTCCTCACCTGTGTAAATGGTCGATCCTGTATCCTCAGACAGCGACCTCTGGTTCTGTGCACTCCCACCATCGGGAAAGTCTTTCCTACACCTACCCTGTCAAGTCCTGTTAGAATATTACAGGATTCTATGAGATCCCCCATTCTTCTGAAATCCAGCGAATACAATCCTAACTGATTCAATCTCTCATACATCAGTCCTACCATCCCAGGAATCAGTCTGGTAATCTCTGCACTTCCTCTAGAGCAAGAACATCCTTCCTCAGATAAGGAGACCAAAACTGCTCACAATATTCCAGGTACGATTTCGTCAAGGCCCTGTATAGAATAAAGAACAATACAGCACAGGAACAGGCCCTTCGGCCCTCCAAGCCTGTACCGGTCACGTGTCCTATCTCGACCAACTGCCTGTGTCCTATACCCCGTCTGTTCATGTGCCATCCAGATAAGTCTTAAAGGTCACTAACGTATCTGCCTCAACCACCTCACTTGGCAGTGCATTCCAGGCCACCACCACCCACTGTGTATAAAACCTACCCCCACACATCTCCACTGAAACCTTCCCCCCTCACCTTCAACTTGTGCCCCCTTGTAATTGTCATTTCCGCCCTGGGAAAAACCCTCGAACTGTTCACCCTATCTCTACCCCTAATAATTTTATAAACTTCTATCAGGTCACCCCCTCAGCCTCCGTCTCTCTAGGGAGAACAATCCCAGTTTATTCAATCTCTCCTCATAGCTAATACCCTCCATACCAGGCAACATCCTGGTAAACCTTTTCTGTACTCTCTCCAAAGCCTCCACGTCCTTCTGGTAGTGCGGTGACCAGAATGGGACACAGTATTCCAAATGTGGCCTAACCAACATTCTATATAATTGTCACATAATATTTGAACTTTTATACTCGTCCTATGAAGGCAAGCATGCCATATGCTTTCTTCACCACCATTTCCACCTGTGCTGCCACTTTTAAGGATCTGTCGACCTACACGCCCAGATCTCTCTCTGTCTCTATGCTCCTGATGGTTCTGCCATTTATTTTATAGCTCCCACCTGAATTGGATCTACCAAAATGCATCACCTCGCATTTGTCCAGGTTAAATTCCATCTGCCATTTCTCTGCCCAATTTTGCAACATATCTATATCCTGTTGTATTCTCTGACAATCTTCATCACTGTCCGCGACTCCTGCAATCTTAGTATCATCCGCAAACTTGCTAATCAGACCCGCTTTGTTTTCTTCTAAATCATTTATATATATATATATATTACAAAGAGCAGCAGTCCCAGAACTGATCCCTGCGGAACACCACTCGTGACAGACCTCCATTTGGAAAAACACCCTTCCTCTGCTACCCTCTGTCTTTTGTGGCTAAGCCAATTCTGGATCCATCCAGCTAGTTCACCCCTGACCCCATGTGATCTAATCTTTTGCACCAACCTGCCAGGAGGGACCTTATCAAATGCTTTACTAAAGTCCATGTAGACAACATCCACAGGCCTTCCCTCATCAATCATTTATGTCACCTCTTCAAAAATTCAATCAAATTAGTGAGACATGACCTCCCTCGTACAAAACTATGCTGTCTGTCGCTGATAAGACCATTCACTTCCAAATGTGAATCGATCCTACCTCTGAGAATAATTCTCTTGAGTATAATTGCAGCAAGATAGCCCTGCTCCTGTACTCAAATCTGCTCACAATGAAGACTAGTATACCATTTGCCCTCTTTACTGCCTGCTGTACCTGTATGCTTTCCTTCAGTGACTGGTGTCCGAGGATACCCAGGTCTCTTTGCACATTCCCCTCTCCTAATCTATGGCCATTTAGATAATTATCAAGGATAACCTTGCATCGCTACAGATTATACTGCATCTGCCATTCATTTTCTTACTCACTCAACTTGTCCAAATCACACTGGAGGATCTCTGCATCCCCCTCACAGCCCCCCCCCCCCCCCCCCCCCCCCTCTCTCCCTCCCCGGGCAACGTGCTGTCATCTGCAAATTTGGAGATATTGCATTTTGTTCCCTCATCTAAATCGTTAATATATGGGGTGACACAATGGTTAGCACTGCTGCCTCACTGTGCTGAGGACTAGTGTTCAATCCTGCCCCGGGTCACTGTCTGTGTGGAGACAAGCTCTCCCTGTGTCTCCGTGGGTCTCACCCCTATAACCCAATGTTGTGCAGGGTAGGTGAATTGGCCACGCTAAATTGCCCCTTAATTGGAAAAAAGGAATTGGGTACTTTACATTTTTTTAAAAATCATTAATATATCTTGTGAATATCTGGGGTCCTAGCATCGATCCCTGCGGTACCCCACTAGTCACTGCCTGCCAATTTAAAAAAGACCATTAATTCCTACTCTTTGTTTCTTGCCTGCCAACCAGTTTTCTATCCATCTCAATATACTGCTCCGAATCCTATGTGCTTCAATTTTACACACTAATATCTTCTGCAGGACTTTGGTCAAAAGCCATCTGAAAGTCCAAATATACCACATCCACTGGCTCCCCCTCATCAACTCTGCTAGTTACATCTGCGAAGAATTCCAGTAGATTTGTCAAGCATGATTTTCCTTTCATAAATCCACGTTGACTCTGTCCGATCCTGACACTGGTTTCTAAGTGCTTTGCTGTAAATTCTATGATAATAGAGTTTAGAATTTTCCCCACTGCCGATGTCAGGCTTACTGGTCTATAATTTCCTGTTTTCTCTCTATCTCCCTTTTTAAATAGTGGAGTTACATAAGACACCCTCCAATCTGCAGGAATTGTTCCAGAGTCTATAGAATCCTGGATGATGACCACCAATGCATCCACTATTTCTAGAGCCACTTCTTTTAAGTACTTTGGGATACAGATTATCAGGCCCTGAGGATTTATCAGCCTTCAATCCCATCAATTTCCCCAACACCATTTCTCTCCTAATATTGATCTCCTTCAGTTCCTCCCTCTCACTAAATCCTGCGTTCCCCAACATTTCTAGCATCTGATTTGTGAAGACAGAACCAAAGTATGTATTTATTTGCTCACCCATTTCTTTGTCCCCTATTATACATTCCCCTGTTTCTGACTGTAAGGAACCTACATTTGTCTTCACCAATCTTTTTCTCTTCACATACCTATAGAAACTTTTGCAATCAGCCTAGTTTCCTGTTTTATGCCAACATCACCACTGCAGTCTGGGGGTATAAATACGATGCCCACTAATTTTTTTGCCCCATACAGATTCCACATTGTCAGAGCTAATTCCTTCCTCACTATTGCATTAATTTCCTCTTTAACCAGCACTGCCACTCCACTGCCTTTTCCTTTTTGTCTCTCCTTCCTAAGTACTGAATATATTCAGTTCCCATCCCTGGTCATCCTGCAGCCATGTCTCCAGAATCCCGATTATCTCCCACTCGTTTATGTCCATTTGCGCGATTCACTCGGTTATGCCGTCTGCAGTCACAACAGGAAGTTTACACTGGGGAGAGGCCATTCACCTGCCCTCAATGTGTGAAGGGATTTTGTAATTCATCGCACTTTTTGAGACACCAACAAGTTTACAACTGATTACAGGGATTGGATTCTGCTGTTCTTATCTCTGTTCTCAATTACATCCAGGACTGCATCTTATTCATTCTGTTGGTCAATGGGGATGGTCTGGGGGTTTCTTTCTGCTGGACTGGCCGGTCTCACAACTTCATCTCCAGTGGGCTGATACTCTCTGAGACTTCTTGCGAATATCTGGTTTCACATTTCAGAAGGAGTGAAAGGGGGTTTGGGGGTTAGAGGATGTTTCATTACCATTTCTGTTTGGAAACCCCCAAAATCATGCCACATTGCCATGAAGATGGGCTATGGTGGCTACATGGTTCTTTTGTTTTATTTTTCTTGGTGCTTCTCACAGAAGAAAACTACCAGGGTACGAGGTGCAAGTTGTCTGAGGTGCACTGGGAAAGTACATTAAATAGTATGGAGGGAGACAGATATTGAAGGAATTATTACAGATTTACAGAGATCGGTTAGCTCAGTTGGCTGGATGTCTGGTCTGTGCTGAGTGACACCAACAGCACAGATTAAATTCCCAGACCGGCTGAGGTTAGCCATGGTCTCTATCAGTATTTATGAAATGAAATGAAATGAAAAGAAAATTGCTTATTGTCACAAGTAGGCTTCAAATGAAGTTACTGTGAAAAGCCTCTAGTCGCCACATTCCAGCGCCTGTTCGGGGAGGCTGTTACGGGATTTATGCTCCACATGATCCTCCACCCACCCCACTACATCTCCCCCACCAGCATCTCCTTCTACATTTTCTCCCTCGTGTGTATCTAACTTTACGTTTAATATATTCATGCTGTTCACCTCAACCACACGCTGTGGTAGTGAGTTCCACATTCTCCCCACTCGCTCAGTAAAGAGGTTTCTATTGAAATTCCAATTGGATTGTTGAATCCCTTTATAATCTTAAAGTTTTCCATCAGGTCACCCATCGGGCAGGCGGATGATCAGTCTGCAGAACATATGGGCAGCACGGTAGCATTGTGGATAGAACAATTGCTTCACAGCTCCAGGGTCCCAGGTTCGATTCCCGGCGTGGGTCACTGTCTGTGAGGAGTCTACACATTCTCCCCGTGTGTGCGTGGGTTTCCTCCAGTGCTCCGGTTTCCTCCCACAGTCCAAAGATGTGCAGGTTAGGTGTGTTGGCCATGCTAAATTGCCCATAGTGTCCAAAATTGCCCTTAGTGCTGGGTGGGGTTACTGGGTTATGGGGATAGGGTGGATGTGTGGACCTTGGGTAGGGTGCTCTTTCCAAGAGGCGGTGCAGACACGATGGGCCGAATGGCCTCCTTCTGCACTGTAAATTCTATGATTCTATAACCCTCTCTGGCTCCTTCTTTGACAGTAATTCTTGTGGAATTCAGCCTTGGGAGTCTGGCTCCTTCTTTGACAGTAATATTCTTGGAATTCGGCCTTGGGAATCTTCAGTACTTGGCCAGCAAGGAAGTCCTTCGGAACCTCTACTTTTATCCCCAAAGTGACCATGACCTCACGTCAGAGTTGGGCCTGTTGTAACATGGCAATTGGTCAATTTGGTCACTAGATTAATTGAATTGGATCCCCAATTACTGACACCACCTTCTCTCATTATCTTAGACAGGAATACAATAGAACTGTTACATACTATCCCTTTATCTGATTCTATACAATCCCTTATTCATACAGTTTCAAATGTTGAGGCTAATCTGAGTTTGAAGGTCTCTCTTGCCAGTACATTTATCTTCATTTCGCATTTTTTACATACACAGCAATTAAGCTTGTACATTTTTACAGCAAATGTAAAGACTTTTAGTCTTTCACTAGAACTACTGATTCATGATGGATTCATTAGCTGCAGTTTGATTAAGCCTCACTAGGTATTACTGCTACTGCTGGTAGCTAATTAATACAGTAATCTAATTCATACATTTGGTTAATATAAGATACACTGGTTTAAAAAGACAGGTTGTGGAAGGCAATAGCTTTCTTTTTTACTAATCTTGATCAGGTTGAATAATAAGCTTATTCTTGAGCCACATTTGGGTAGAATATGAAAGCCTACCATTTATCAAAATACTTTCTTTGTATAAATGATTTCTGCTAGCTCTGCAGTTTAGAAACATTTAGAAACAATCTTAATTTATAAAAGAACAATTCAGCCATTACAATATTATCTATTACATTGTTTTGCGAATTATAACTTAATCAAAGTTCATTGTTGAATAATCAACTGTTTTGTGACTGGCTTCTAATATGAAATCGATATGTGATTAACAAAGAAATGTTATGTAATCTGTGCAAGAAGGAAGCTACATGTTAGAGTTTAAAGTAGCTTCCTTGATCTTGGTACTCAAACCATGAATATGGTGGAAAAGTGATGGAATTATAAAATTGAATGGATTTCCCAGTCCTACCTACAGTTTTGTACATTACAACAATGACTACACTTAGCACTACACTCATTAAGCGTCACCCAATGTCTATATTTACATTGTGTATTTATTGTATGTCCTATGTTTTTCATCTGTGGAACGATCTCCCTGCACTGTATGCAGAACAATATTTTTTTACTATACCTCAGTACACGTAACAATATATCAAAATCTTTTGGGACTTCTGTGATGCTATAGAGAAGTATTTTTTTTAGATTTTCCTCAAACTTGGGATATATTACATTTGGTCCCCTCATCAAAAAGATTGACAAAGATTGAGCTTAAATTTTGAGCAATATTTTGATTCTCTGAAATTCTCAGTGGAAATGTAAACACACAATATCCTGAATAATTTATTTTTAAAATACAGGCAAGTTGTTGTGATCAGGAGAGCATTACCTGAAAAGGCTGCAAGAAACAGATTCAACTCTTTCTTCAAAAGGGAATTGGACAGATCCTTGAAAAGAAAAGAACATTTCTGGACAGTGGGATTAATTGGTTGGCTCTTTCACAGATCTGGCATTAGCACGATCGGCTGAATGGTCTCCCTCTGTGCGACCTGAGCTTCGTGTGCAGTTAACGTGAATAGTATTGTGGTAAAGGGACCTGGGTGTGAATGGACCCGGGCGTCCTATCAATAAGTCACCGAAGGCTAACATACAGATGCATCAAGCTATTTGGAAGGCTAATGGTATGTTTGCCTTTATCACAAGAGGATTTGAGTACGGGAGTAGTGAAGACTTGCTTCAATAGTATAGAACCTTGGAGAGGCCACAGCTGGAGTACTGTGTGCAGTTTTAATCCCCTTACCTTAGGAAAGGTATTATTGCCACAGAGGGAGGGTAATGAAGATTCACCAGACTTGTTCCGGGGATGGCGGGACTGTCCTATGAAGAGAGATTGCGGAAACAGTGTCCAGTCTCCAGAATTTTGAAGAATGAGAGGTGATCTTACTGAAACTTATAAAATACTTAAAGGAATAGGCAGGAGAGATGTCGGTGAGATGTTTCCCCTGGCTGGGGAGACTGGAACCAAGGGGCACAGTTTCAAAATAAGGGGGAAGCCACTTAGGACCGGTCTCGGAGGAGACATTTCTTTACTCAGAGGGTTATGAATCTTTGGAATTCTCCACCCCAGAGGGCTGTGGGAGCTCAGTCATTGAGTGTGTTTAAAGCAGAGACTGACAGATTTCTAAATACCAATAACACAAAAAGATATGGGGATAGTGTGGAGAAAAAGACATTGAAGTGGATGATCAGCCATGATCATGTTGAATGTGGAGCAGGCTCGATGGGCTGAATGGCCAACTCCTGCTCCTATGAGGGCAGCACGGTAGCATTGTGGATAGCACAATTGCTTCACAGCTCCAGGGCCACAGGTTCGATTCCGGCTTGGGTCACTGTCTGTGCGGAGTCTGCACATCCACCCCGTGTCTGCGTGGGTTTCCTCCGGGTGCTCCGATTTCCTCCCACAGTCCAAAGATGTGCAGGTTAGGTGGATTGGCCTTCGTGTCCAAAATTGCCCTTATTGTTGGGTGGGGTTACTGGGTTATGGGGATAGGGTGGAGGTGTTGACCTTGGGTAGGGTGCTCTTTCCAAGAGCCGGTGCAGACTCGATGGGCCGAATGGCCTCCTTCTGCACTGTAAATTCTATGATAAAATCTATGATAACCAGATGCCAGACACCACCCTGTCCTGTATCCTTCGAGGGGGTAGCAACGGAAATGCCCCCTCCTGCTTTTTGAGAAAGTCACGGACTTGCATTTCCTGGGGGTAGGTTGAACTTCTCCTCCAGCGCCTTCAAGCTAGGGAAAGTCCCATCTATAAACCGGTCTCCCATCCTTCTAATGCATACCCAATGACAGCCTTGAACCCCCCCCCCCGGTCTATCTTGCCCGGAGCAAATTTATGGTTGTTCGGTATCGGGGTCCATACTGAGGCCCCCTCCTCCTTCCTGTGCCTTCTCCACTGACCCCAGACCCTCAGCGCCGCTGTCACCACCGGGCTCGTGATGTATCGTGCCGGCGAGAGCAGCTGTGGTGCTGTTCCTAGTGCCCCTAGGCTGGTGCCTTTGCATGACGCCGCCTCTACCCGCCCCCACGCTGTCTCCTCCTCCATTACCAATTTCCTAATCATGGCCACATTAGCACCCCAATTGTAGCCACAGAAGTTCGGCAGTGCCAACCCCCCACCCCGGCTATGCCCCAAAAACAGTCTTTTAACTTGTTTGACAACACAAATCCCGTGCTAATCCTGTTCACCCGCTTGAAGAAGGATTTGGAGATGGAGATGGGGAGGCACTGAAAAACGAACAGGAATCTGGGGAGAAGCGTCATCTTCACAGTCTGCACCCTTCCTGCCAGGGAAAGCGGGAGCATGTCCCACCTTTTAAAGTCTCCCTCCACCTGCACAACAAGCCGAGCTAGATTGAGCCTGCGCAATGCATCCCAGTTCCTAGCCACCTGTATACCTAGGTAACGAAAGCTTCCCTCCGCCATCTCGAGCGGGAGCTATCCCAGTCTCTCCTCCTGACCCCTAGCGTGGATTACAAACAGCTCACTTTTCCCCACGTTCAACTTGTATCCCGAGAAGCTCCCAAAGTCCCTTAGGATCCGCATGATCTCCCCCGTCCCCTCTGGCAGGTCTGAAATATACAACAGCAGGTCGTCTGCGTGGAAGGAAACCCGATGCTCCTCCCCCTCCGGACCAGCCCCCTCCAGTTCCTTGAAGTCCTCAGCATTATGGCCAACGGCTCAATTGTCAGGGCAAACAGTAGCGGGGATAGGGGGCACCCCTGCCTCGTCCCTCAATGCAGTCTAAAATACTCCGACCTCAGCCGGTTCGTGGATACACTTGCTGTGGAGGCGTGATACAGTAGCTTGACCCACCCTATGAACCCTTCACCAAATACAAACCTACCCAACACTTCCCACAGGTACTCCCATTCCACCCTGTCAACGGCTTTCTCTGCATCCATTGCAGCCACTACTTCTGCATCCCCTCCTTCTGAGGGCATCATAATAATATTCAGGAGCCTCCTCACATTTGTGTTCAATTGCCTACCCTTGACGAAACCCGTCTGGTCCTCCTCAATCACTCCTGGATGCAGTCCTCTATTCTGGTAGCCAAAATCTTTGCTAGCAGTTTGGCATCCACATTCAGGAGGAATGTCGGCTTGAAGGACCCACATTGAAGCGGATCCTTCCCCCTCTTCAAAATGAGCGAGATCAGTGCCTGCGACATCGTCGGGGGGAGGGTTCCTCTCTCCTTTGCCTCGTTAAAGGTTCTTAGCAGGAGTGGGCTCAGTAGCTCCGAGAATTTCTTATAAAATTCTACAGGGAAGCCGTCCAGACCCGGGGCCTTGCCCAACTGCATACTTGCTAGGCCCTTAACCATCTCCTCCAACTCAATCGGGGCCCCCAGTCCCTCCACCCGCTCCTCGTCCACCCTTGGGAACCTCAATCGATCCATAAATTGCTTCATCCCTTCCCCTCCCCTCGGGGGTTCTGACTCGTACAGTTTACAGTAAAACTCCTTAAAGACTTCATTGACCTTCTCTGGGCCCAAGACCGTATTACCTTCCTTATCCCTCACTCCCCCGATCTCCCTGGCCCCAAGTCTCCTGCGAAGTTGGTGCACCAGCATCCTACTTGCTTTCTCCCCATACTCGTAAACTGCCCCTTTCACTTTCCTCAACTGTGCCTCCGCCTTCCCAGTGGTCAGCAAATCGAACTCCGTCTATAATCTCTGGCGCTCCTTTCACAACCCCCCCCTCGGGAGCCTCCGCGTACTTCCTGTCTACCCTAGGTATCTCTCCCACCAGCCTCTCCCTCTCCGCTGTGGGATCTTTAACATCCACCTGATAGGGACAGATAGGGCCTCCATTTAGAATCTTATTTGAATCTTATTATTAGGGTCTGGTTTAGCACTGGGCTAAATCGCTGGCTTTGAAAGCAGACCAAGGCAGGCCAGCAGCATGGTTCAATTCCCGTACCAGCCTCCCCGAACAGGCGCCGGATGTGTGGCAACTAGGGGTTTTTCACAGTAACTTCATTTGAAGCCTACTTGTGACAAGTGATTTTCATTTCATTTCATTTATTTGAAAGAAGGCTGTTCTGACAGTGCAGCACTCCCTCAGTGCTGCGAGGAGGAATGTTGGATGTGATTTTTGTCCTTCGGTCCCTGGACTGGGACTTGATCCTACAGCCTTCTGACTCAGAGGTGAGAGAACTGCTCACTGAGCCACGGCTGACACTGTAGACAATACAAAGTTAGAAAGTGAAAGTTACCCGTTAAAATCCCCACCCTTTGCCTCCAGTGTCTAAATGTAATAATAAAAACCCCAGTATAAATAACATGGATTTGACTGACAAATGTTGAGGTGTTGGTTTCGAGTCACAAGGTTTGACTTCCCATTTGAGCCTCGGGCACCTTTCTGTCTCTATTGCTCATGTCAATGACAGGCAGCGACGGAGCTGAGGGCTGAATTTAACTGAGAATAACGCTCCAGTTGGCAAACTTCCATGAATGTCACACAATTTATATAAAGGGCTAAATCCAGATTTTGGAAGACAGATTTTTAATTGGTAAGGGATTGAAGGGTAATGGGGAACTGGCAGTACGGTGGAATTAAAGCCAGGATGAGCACAGCCATGATAGAATGGTAGAGCAGACTCGATGGGCCAAATGGCCTAATTCTGCTCCTATATCTTATGACCTTATGAAAGGGGAGACATTGATTTGCTCCCAGATGTTGCCCAGAGAAGGAAGTTTTAGTCTAAAACTCATTGTCCAACCTCCACATTGTGACATCACAAAGGAGCTCGTCCTCTAAATCAGCCAATAGGAATAAATCCGATCCGCAGTGACGTCACTGCATTTGAGCGCACCCGCCAGGCGCGAGGACACGGGAGCCCCGCCCTCACCCTTTGTTCTCCCTCCCTCAGCACATCGTCAAGATGGTTTCCAGGCAACCGGCTGACAGCTGAGGCCAGAGCGAGAAGCCTCTCCCACCAACTCAGGACTGCGCATGTCTCAGGGAGAGGGGAATCTGCGCATGTACAGGGTGAGCTCACGATCTCTGACTTCCCCGCTGACTTGTGCCCAATGGGAAGATTGGAGGACCGGAAGGACTCTGTTTCTCCGCCAATCAGAGCTCCCCCATTGTCTCAATGCGGAAGCTGGACATGGAGGTTTCTGCCGAGCAAAGCTGTTTGTTGTTCCTCCAACCCTGAATGAGCTTGAGCTTCACACAGACTAAAACTTTTCCCTGTCTCCAACATCTGTGAGTAAAACACTTTCTTTTCTCCGCCTTTCCATTTCTTTTCTCATTCTGACCTTCAATTGGTCACTTGCAGCAAATGAAGGGAAAGGAGGTGAATCCAGGGAGGGTACAGACTCTGGAAAGCTTGGCCCAGGTCTCTCTCTCTTAAAGACATTGACATCCTTTCCTCCCTCAACTTGACACATTTATTTGTCTGGCTAAAAGGACGATCTCTTTCTTAATGTTCACAACTTAAATGAGTATACCACCACCGTCACAGACTTCATCAGCAAATGTGTGGACGACTGCATGCCAAAGAATGCAGTACGTGCGTTCCCCAACCGGAAACCATGGCTCAATCGCGAGATTGACTCCCTACTGAAGGACAGATCTGAGGCGTTCAAGGCAGACGACCCTGACCTATACAAGAAATCCAGGTACGGCCTCCGCAAAGCCATCCGGAATGCCAAGAGAGAATATCAAACCAAGCTAGAGTCACAGACAGACTCTCGGCGGTTGTGGCAAGGACTAAACAACATAACGGGCTACAAAGCGAAGCCGAACAGTATCTCTGGCAGCAGCGCACCCGTCCCCGATGAACTCAATGCATTCTATGCTCGGTTCGAGCAGGTAACCAACAATCCGCTGGCGAGTGCCCCAGCAGCCCATAATTCACCCATACCCACCATCACAGCTTCCAAAGTCAGATTGGCCTTCCTGAAAGTGAACCCTCGGAATGCGATGGGCCCAGACGGGATCCCTGGTCGTGCACTTAGAGCCTGCGCGGACCAGCTGGCAGAGGTATTCACGGGCATCTTTAACCTGTCCCTACTCCACTCCGAGGTCCCCACCTGCTTCAAGAAGACCGCCATCATACCGGTACCAAAGAAGAACCAGACAACGTGCCTCAATGACTACCGACCAGTGGCCCTGACGTCAGTCGTAATGAAGTGCTTCGAGAGGTTGATCATGAAGTGCATCACCTCCATACTCCTAGAACGCCTTGATCCACTGCAATTCGCATACCGCGGCAACCGGTCCACATCAGACACCATTTCCCTGGCCCTACACTCATCCCTAGAGCATCTCGAAAACAAGGAATCCTACATTAGACTCCTATTTATTGACTACAGCTCCGCCTTCAACACCATAATCCCAGCCAAGCTGATATCAAAGCTCCAAAACCTAGGACTTGGCTCCCCACTCTGCAACTGGATCCTCGATTTTCTGACCAACAGACCACAATCAGTAAGAATGAACAACAACACCTCCTCCACAATAGTCCTCAACACCGGCGCCCCGCAAGGCTGCGTATTTAGCCCCCTACTCTACTCCCTGTACACACACGACTGCGTGGCAAAACTTGGTTCCAACTCCATCGACAAGTTTGCTGACGATACGACCATAGTGGGCCGGATCTCGAATAACGATGAGTCCGAATACAGGAGGGAGATAGATAACCTAGTGGAGTGGTGTAGCGACAACAATCTCTCCCTCAATGCCAGCAAAACTAAAGAGCTGGTAATTGACTTCAGGAAGCAAAGTACTGTACACACCCCTGTCAGCATCAACGGGGCCGAGGTGGAGATGGTTAGCAGTTTCGAATTCTTAGGGGTGCACATCTCCAAAAATCTGTCCTGGTCCACCCACGTCGACGCTACCACCAAGAAAGCACAACAGCGCCTATACTTCCTCAAGAAACTAAGGAAATTCGGCATGTCCACATTGACTCTTACCAACTTTTACAGATGCACCATAGAAAGCATCCTATCAGGCTGCATCACAGCCTGGTATGGCAACTGCTCGGCCCAGGACCGCAAGAAACTTCAGAGAGTCGTGAACACCGCCCAGACCATCACACGAACCTGCCTCCCATCCATTGACTCCATCTACACCTCCTGCTGCCTGGGGAAAGCGGGCAGTATAATCAAAGATCCCTCCCACCCGGCTTACTCACTCTTCCAACTTCTTCCATCGGGCAGGAGATACAGAAGTCTAAGAACACGCACGAATAGACTCAAAAACAGCTTCTTCCCCACTGTCACCAGACTCCTAAATGCCCCTCTTATGGACTGACTTCATTAACACTACACCCTGTATGCTTCATCCGATGCCAGTGCTTATGTAGTTACATTGTATATGTTGTGCTGCCCTATTATGTATTTTCTTTTATTCCCTTTTCTTCTCATGTACTTAATGATCTGTTGAGCTGCTTGCAGAAAAATACTTTTCACTGTACCTCGGTACACGTGACAATAAACAAATCCAATCCAATTAAAGGGTTGGTTTCCCCAGGAGATGACTGACATTTAAGGGGACAGTAAACAGGGCAAATCCAACTCAGCCAATTACTTCTCTGTAGGTCCACTGTCCATCATCAGCAAAGTGATGGAAGGAGTCATCAAAGTTGCTATTAAGCGGCACTTATTCTGCAATAACCTGCTTCTGGACGCTCAGTTTGGGTTCCATCAGGGTCACTCAGCTCCTGACCTCTTTTCAGCCTTAGTTGAAACTTGGACGAAAGAGCTGAATGCCAGAAGTGAGGTGAGAGTAACTGCCCTTGACATCATTGCAGCATTTGACCGAGTATGGCATCAAGGAGCCCTAGCTAAACTGGAGTCAATGGGAATCGGGGGATAACTCTCCACTAGTTGGAGTCATACCTGGCACAAAGGAAGATGGTTGTGGTGATTGGAGGTCAATCATCTCAGCTCCAGGACATCACTGCAGGAATTCCTCAGGACAGTTTCCTTAGCCGAACCATCTTCAGCTGCTTAATCAATGATCTTCCTTCCATCGTAAGGTGAGAAGTGGTGATGTTTGCGGATGACTGCACAATGTTCAGCACCATTCTCAACTCCTCAGATAATGAAGCATTCCATGTCCAAGTTCAGTAAGACCTGGACAATAACCAGGCTTGGCCTAATAAGTGGCAAGTTACATTTGTGCTACACAAGTGCCAGGCATTGACCATCTCCTACAAGAGAGGATCTAATCACCACCCCTTGACATTCAGTGGCATTTCCATCGGTGAATCCCCCACAATCAACATCCTGGGGGTTACCATTGATCAGAAACTGAACTGGACTAGCCATATTAATACTGTAGCTCCCAGGGCAGGTCAAAGGCTGGGAATCCTACGGCGAGTAAATGCCTCCTGATGCCCCAAAGCTTGTCTACCAGACATCTACAAGCACAAGTCAGGAGTGTAATGGAATACGCTCCACTTTTCTGGATGAGTGCAACTCCAACAACACTGAAGAAGCTCGACTCTATCCAGGACAAAGCAGCCTGATTGATTGCGTCGCCTTCCACAAACATTCAAACCTTCCACCACCGACAAACAGTAGCAGCTGTGTATACCATCTACAAGATACACTGCAGTAACTCATAACGGTTCCTCAGACAGCACCTTCCAAACCCACAACCACTACCATCCAGAAGAACAAGAGCAACCTGTGAACCCCACCACCTGGAGGTTCGCTTCCAAGTTACACACCACCCTGACTTGGAAATATACTGTCCCTGGGGCAACATCCTGGAATTCCCTCCCTAACAGCACAGGGGGTGTAGAGCAGCATGGTGGAGGGATGTAGAGCAGCGCCGAGGTCCCAGATTCAATCCTGGCTCTGGATCACTGTCCATGTGTAGTTAGCGCACTCTCCCCGTGTTTGCAGGGTAGGTGGATTGGCCACGCTAAATTGCCCATTAATTGGAAAAAAATGAATTGGGTACTTTAAATTTATAAAAAACAAATTTTTAAAAAGCAGCACAGGGGATGTACCTACACCTCAAGGACTGCAGCAGTTCAAGAAGGCAGTTCACCACTACTTGAAATGAAATGAAATGAAAATTGCGTATTGTCACAAGTAGGCTTCAATGAAGTTACTGTGAAAAGCCCCTAGTCGCCACATTCCGGCACCTGTTCGGGTAGGCTGGTACGGGAATTGAACCGTACTGCTGGCCTGCCTTGGTCTGCTTTCAAAGCCAGCGATTTAGCCCAGTGCTAAACCAGCCCCTTTGGAAGGGCAACTGGGGAAGGGCAATAAATGCTGGCCTAACCAGCATTGTCCACATCCTGTAAATTCATTTTTTAAAATTTAATATCGGGCAGAGATATGTTTAGTGTTATGTGGTATGATATTCTCTGATATTATTGATGGTTCTGTAATAACATCCATGTATTATTATTTCTGGTTTTGTAATATAGTACTGTACCTACATTATATATTTCCAGTCATACAGTCATTGCAGCACTGACAGAATCCATTTGGGAACTCAAGTCAATGCTGACTCTCTGTACAGCAATCCAGTCAGTCCCATTCCCCCTCGATATCCCTGTTCCTCTGCAAGTTTATTTTCTTCAAGCGACCATCCTATTTTATTTTAAATTATTGATCACCTGGACTTCCACAACCCTTGTGGGCAGTGAGTTCCCTGTCATGACTACCCCATGACTAAATAAAATTCTTCCTCAGAATTTCCCTATCTCTAATCAGTAAATGTACTTATATGGAGTTTCTCTACGGTTGCACAGGTTAGATAGATTTGTTGATCAGCACCTTCAGGAAAATTGGGAGGGAAAGTAAGTGAATACAGTATGTATATTACACACATTTTTCATCCAGTAATATAGACATATATCTGTCGGGCAACCTGCATGAAGATTTTCAGGTCTCTGTGTCCAGGACAGGAAGCAGTGAGCGTGAATCTGTCAATCAGCCTGAATCAGCACCTTCAGGAGAATTGAGAGGGTGAATATTAGATACAGCAGAGTGAGAATGGAGGGAGAGTGTGTGGGATTGAGATTTAGAGCATTTCAGGGAAAGAGAGAGGAAAGAATGTTCGCTAGAAACTAGAATTGTCTGTTCTGAGTTTCTATCCTGGACTGACAATGATTACTATTGTAAAATCTGTTTGCAGGAAGTTCGAACGAGAGGAGTTTGACGCCGAGATCTCAAACTAAATATCACGTCAAGAACTGACTGAGTCACTCAATTCTTGTGAACCAGAGATCATTGGCCTTTGAACCTAGAAGGAGAAATGTTTGTCTATTCTGTCTACTTCAAGAGATTTTAAACATCAGTGTGTCTGGAAAAGCACTGAGACACACATACCCGTGTGAGACTGTTACAGAGCACTGACTGTGGAAAGAGCTTTAACCAGTGACACAGCCTGAAAAAATATATCATTCACAGCAGGGAGAGACTGTATAGGTGTTCTGTGTGTGGACGAGGCTTCAACTGATCGTCCAACGCGGTGAGACGCATGATCACCCGGACCATGGAGAAACCATGGAAATGTGAGGATTGTGGGAAGGATTTCAAAGGCCCGTACGGGCTGGAAAGGCATCAACGCAGTCACACTGTAGAGAGGCCGTTCACCTGTTATGTGTGTGGGATGGGATTCACAGCCCCCTGCGAGCTGGCAAGGCATCAACGCAGTCACACTGGAGAGAGGCCGTTCACCTGCTCTCTGTGTGAAAAAGGATTCACTGACATTGGCAACCTGCGGAGACACGAACGAGTTCACACTGGGGAGAGGCCGTTCACCTGCTCTGACTGTGGGAAGGGATTCACTCAGTTATCCAGCCTGCAGAGACACCAGCGAGCTCACACTGGGGAGAGGCCGTTCACCTGCTCGGACTGTGGGAAGGCATTCACTCAGTTATCCAGCCTGCAGAGCCACCAGCGAGTTCACACTGGAGAGAGGCCGTTCACCTGCTCTGACTGTGGGAAGGGATTCACTCAGTTATCCAACCTGCAGAGCCACCAGAGAGTTCACACTGGAGAGAGGCCATTCACCTGCTCTCAGTGTGAAAAGAGATTCACAGGCATTGGCAGCCTGCGGAGACACGAACGAGTTCACACTGGAGAGAGGCCATTCACCTGCTCTCAGTGTGAACAGGGATTCACTGACATTGGCAACCTGCAGAGACACCAGCGAGTTCACACCGGGGAGAGGCCATTCATCTGCACTGTGTGTGATAAGCGATTCACTCAATTGCACCACCTGCAGAGACACCAGCGACTTCACACCGGGGAGAAGCCGTTCATCTGCACTGTGTGTGATAAGGGATTTGCTCAATTATCCACCCTGCTGAAACACAATGTCACTCACACCAAGAGCAGGCCCTATAAATGCTCTGACTGCAGGAGGGGTTTCAAAAGCTCACAGCTACTGATGTCCCACCAGCGCGTTCACTCTGAGGAGACACCGTTCAGCTGCTCTCACTGCACAAAGAGGTTTAGATCCTCATCCAACCTGATGAAACACAAGCGAGGTCACACCGGGGAGAGCCCGTTCACCTCTCCGACTGGGAAAAGCTTCACTCGGTCATCACTTGCTGAGCCACAACGTCACTCACAGCAACGAGAGACCTTTTAAATGCTCCGACTGTGGGAGTGGGTTTAAAAGCTCTCGGGTACTGATGGAACACCAGTGCATTCACACTGAGGAGAGACCGTTCAGCTGCTCTCACTGCACAAAGAGATTTCAAACATCATCCACATTGCGGAGACACCAGCGAGTTCACACTTGATTCACCTGCTCTGATTGTGGGAGGAGATTCCGTGATTCATCTGCCCCTTTGAAACACCAGCGAGTCCACACTGGAAAAAAGCCATTCACCTGCTCTCACTGTAGGAAGGGATTCACTCAGTCGTCCAACATGCTGAGACTCCAAAGGGTTCACAAGTGATGACGGATTGGATTCTGCCATTATTCCTGCTGTTAATCACATCCAGGACTGAACCTGGAGTGGGTGGAGGGATTTTTCTTCTCATCTACTCCTCCTGGTGCTCGGACGTGGCGACCCTGGCGAACTACTGCTCCCCGGACCTGGAATACCCGACTGTGAAGTACCGTCCATACTACATTCCACGGAGTTCACTTCTGCCATCATCACAGCGGTTTGTGTCCCACCCCAGGTGGAAGTGAAGAAGGCGCTTGATGAATTGTAACCTCTATAAATAACAATGAAGCAGAATACCCGGAGGCTTTGTTCATTGTGGCCGGGGACTTCAACCAGGCCAACCTCAAGTGTACTGCCAAAACTCCGCCAACACATCTCCTGTCCCAACAGGGGCCCCAACATCCTTGACCACTGCTACGCAAACATCAAGGGCGCCTGATGATCTATCCCGCCTGCACTTCGGAAAATCGGACCACAAGATGGTGCTCCTTCTCCCGGCATACAAGCAGAAACTTAAGCGAGAGAATCCGGTTAAGAAGGTTGTGCAAATGCTGGTCCGAGGCAACAGAAGAGCTCTGACGCAACTTGCTTGGAGTTAGTGACTGGTCCATATTCAAGAACACAGCAACTAACCTAAACGAGTATGCCAGCACCATCACAGACTTCATCAGTAAGTGTGTAGAAGATTGTGTGTCAAAGAAGGTAGTACGTACGTTACCCAACCAGAAACCATGGTTTAATCGGCAGATTCACTCCCTACTGAAGGCCAGGTGTGAGGAGTTCAAGAGAGGCAATCCTGACCTATACAAAAAAATCTAGGTACGACCTTTGCAAAGCCAACAGGGATGCCAAGAGACAATAACCGACTAAGCTAGAATCATGGACTCTCATCGATTGTGGCAAGGCTAAAACAACATAATGGGCTAAAAAATCAAAACCGAGTAGAATCTTTGGTAACAGCGCACCCCTTCCCGATGAACTCAATTTATTCTATGCTTATTTCGAACAGGAACCCAACAAACCGTTGTCATCTGCCCCAGCAGCCTTCGACACACCCATACCTATCATCACAGCGTCCAAAGTCAGATTGGCCTTCTTGAAAGTGAACCCTCGGAAAGCGACAGGTCCTGACGGGATCCCTGGTCGTGCACTCAGATCCTACGTGGACCAACTGGCAGGTGTTTTTGCAGACATCCTCAACCTCTCCCTACTCCGTTCCGAGGTTCCCACCTGCTTCAAGAAGACCACCATCATACCGGTGCCAAAGAAGAACCAGGCAGCGTGCCTCGATGACATTGATCATTCTGAAATGCTTGGACCACAGCTGGAGTAATGTGTGCAGTTTACTCCCCTTACCTTAGGAAAGGTATTGCCACAGAGGAACAGCAACAAAGTTTCACCAGACTTGTTCAGGGTTTGGCAGGACTGTCCTATGAAGAGAGATTGGGGAAACTAGGCCTCTTTTCTCTGGAGTTTCAAGGAATGAGAGGGGATTTCATTGAAACTTACAACATCCATAAAGGAATAGACAGGGTGGGTGCAGGTGAGATGTTTCCAGATTCTCCAACCAGGGGACACAATTTCAAACTGGGAGAAGTCACTTAGGACCGGTCTCGGAGGAGACATTTCTTTACTCAGAGAGTTGTGAATCTTTGGAATTCTCTACCCCAGAGAGCTGTGGAAGCTCAGTCACTGAGTGTGTTTAAAGCAGAGACTGACAGATTTCTTTATTTTTTTGTTTAATAAATTTAAGAGTACCCAATTATTTTTTTCCAATTAAGGGGCAGTGTAGCGAGGCCAATTCATCTCAGCTGCACATCGTTTTGGGTTGTGGGTCTGAGACCCACAAGACACGAGGAGAATGTGCAAACTCCACATGGACAGTGACTGGGGCCAGGATCACACCCAGGTTCTTAGTACCGTGAGGCAGCAGTGCTAACCATTGTGCCACCCAACTGACAGATTTCTAAATACCAATAACACAAAGGGAGATGGGGGAATGTGTGGGGAAAAAGGCATTGAAGTGGATGATCAGCCATGATCGTGTTGAATGGTGGAGGAGGCTCGACGGGCTGAATGGCCAACCCCTGCGCCGACGATATAAAGATAGGTGGAAAAGTAAATTGTGAAGAGGACATAAGGAGGTTACAAAGTGATATAGATAGGTTAAGTGAGTGGGAAAATATCTGCCAAATGGAGAATATCATGGGAAAATGGGAATTTGTCCATGTTGGCCAGAAGACTAAAAAAGCTTCTTATCGAAATGGTGAGAGATTGCAGAGCTCTGAGATTCAGAGGGATCTGGGTGTCCAATAGCATGAATCACAAACGGCGAGTATACAGGGACAGCAAGTAATTAGGAAAGCTAATAGAATGTTATTGTTTCTTGTGAGGGGAATTGAATACAAAAGTAGGGAGGTTATGCTTCAGTTATACAGGACATTGGTGAGACCACATCTGGAGCACTGTGTACAGTATTGCTCTCATTTAAGGAATGATGTAAATGTGTTGGAAGCAGAGAAGGTTTACTGGACTCATCCCTGGAATTGGAGGCTGGTCTTATGAGGAATGATTGGACAGGCTGGGTTTGTGTCCAATGGAGTTTAGGTGACTTGATTGAACCGTATAAGATCCTGAGGGGCCTCGACAGGGTGAATGTGGAAAGGATGTTTCCTCTTGTGGGAGAGTCCAGAAATTGGAGTCATTTTAAATGTAATAACTTGTCCATTTAAGGCAGAGAACATTTTTCTCTCAGAGTGTTGGGAGTCTTTGGAACTCTCTTCCTCAAAGAGCAGTGGAAGCAGAATCTTTGAATATTTTGAAGGCAGAGCTGGATAGATTCTAGATAAACAAGGGGGTGAAGGTTTATCAGTGGGTCAGTGGGAATATGGAGTTGAGGTTACAATCAGATCAGCTGTGAATTTATTAAACGGTGGAGCAGGCTCGAGGGGCCGAGTGGCCTACTCCTGCTCCTAATTCGTATGTTATTACATCCTTTATAATAGATTGTAGCATTTTCCCTCCTACTGATGTCAGGCTAATGGGTCTGTGGTTCCCCGTTTTCTCTCTCCTTAAATAGTGGGGTTACATTTACCACCTTCCAATCTGCAGGAACCATTCCAGAATCTATAGAATTGTGAAAGATGATCACCAATGTGTCCACTATCTCTACAGCCGCCTCTTTCAACACTCTGGGATGTAGAGCAGCAGCTTTTGGGGATTTATTAACTTTCAACCACATTAATTTCTCCAGTACTACTTTTTCACATACTAATCTCCTTCAGTTCCTCGTGCTCACTAGTCCGTTGGTTCTCTCGTGTCTTTGGGACAATTTCATGTCCTCCATGAAGACAGACACATTGTTTAGTTTCTCTGCCATTTCCTTATTCCCCATTATAAACTCTCCTGTCTATGCCTGGAATGGACCCACATTGGTCTTTGCGAATCTTCCTTTTCACAATCCTATAGGAGCTTTTCCTGTCATTTTTTTATGTTTCTCGCCAGTTTGCTCTCATACTCCATTTTCTCTTTTTGAGTTTCTTGATCCTCCTTTGCTGAATTCTAAGACAAGTTTCCAATCCTCAGGGTTACACTTATTTTGGCAACTTTATGAGTGACAAGATCTCTTATTTTATCTTCAAATAACAGCCCAAGATCTGGTTGATTGGAGGTGTCCAAAAATACAATTTTGTTGCTAATTATCCACTTTGATTCTCTTACATAAAAATGAATCAAAACTTAGATCAAATAAAACATCAAATCATAAAGAGAATGAAACAAAAACATAAGACAATATTAGGAAATCAATAGATGGTTCAAAATTTCTTAAAGCATGAATACAGAACAAACTTTATTCATGAAACTTTATTCTTTCAGAAATTCTTATCAATGGTTTCAAATTCTCAGCTGAGGCTTCCTGATTTATTCAAAAAACTCTTGGAGCATGATTTGTTATCCAGGCATTGGTCATTACTTAAGATTTATTAATGTCTATCAAATTAATTAAATGTCTATATGCTCCCGCCACGTGTACCAATCCTCTGAAGATAATATGTTCTGCATTAACCTTGCTTGTTGCTGAGGTTTTGCGACATTTGTAAATGTTTCTGTTTCTAAGGCTGCAATACCTTTTCGTTACTAGATGTATTTGTAGAACAATGGTTTATTCGTTACGAGGGCTTTTATGCAACTTTTTGTGAAGCAGTGTTAGATTCTGACACATATTAAGTTGCTGTACAGCAATTCTCATAATTTATCTGAAACAATTACTGCCTTGTGGATTTTCCATTTTCTGTCTATGTACTGAATTTCAGAATTATACTGCATCAATTCTTAAAGGTTACCAATAAATCAGTGAAGCAATAAATCTGTAATCTATCAATGAGCCTCTTCCTTTGACCTAATGGAATCTTCAATGTTTCTTGTTACTGGAGTCCACCGGAGGCAAAGTCGTGAGACCAGCTAGTCCAGCAGAAAGAAACCCTCCAACCCTCCCACTTTAGCAAGTGTCAGAATGAACAAAATGCAGTCCTGGATGTAATTGTGAGCAGAAGCAATAACAGAGAATCCAACCCCTGTAATCACTTGTGAACTTGTTGGTGTCTCAGCAGGTACGAGGAAACACAGAATCCCTTCCCACACTGAGAGCAGGAGAACGGTCTCTCCCCAGTGTGAACCCGCCGGTGGGATGTCACGCTAGATAATTGATTGAATGCCTTCCCACATTCGGAGCAGGTGAACGGCTTCTCCCCGGTGTGGACTCACTGGTGTCTCCGCAGTGTGGATGATTCTCACAATCCCTTCCCACACAGAGCAAATGAACAGCCTCTCCCCAGTGTGAACCCACTTCTGCCTCTGCAGGCTAGATAATTGAGTGAATCCCTTCCCACATTTAGAGCAGGTGACTGGTTTCTCCCTAGTGTAAACTCGCTGATATCTCTGCAGGGTGGATAAATGTCTGAACCCTTCCCACACCGAGAGCAGATGAATGGCCTCTCCCCAGTGTGAATTCTCTGGTGTGTTTGCAGAGTGAATGACTGACTGAATCATTTCCCACACTGAGAGCAGCTGAATGGCCTCTCCTCAGTGTGAATGTGCCGATGAGCTTCCAGTGCAGATGGGGCTTTGAATCCCTTCCCACAGTCCTGGCATTTCCACTGTTTCTCCATGTTTTGGGTCTCCTTGTGTCTCTCCAGGTGAGAAAATTGAAGCCTTACTCACACACACAACACATGTACGGTCTCTCCCCACTGTGAATGCTGTGTGTGACTGATTAAAGCTCTTTCCACAGTCAGTGCTCTGGAACACTCTCACTCGGGTGTGAGTTCTCCCAAGGGATCAAGTGACTGTCAGATCAAGATGTGATGTTTGAGATTTCTGTCTGTAATTCCTCCTCTTCTAATATACTGTAAAAGGAGTTTACAAAAGTTATCACTGTCAGTACAGGATCGAAACTCAGAACAAACAATTCTGGTTCCTATGGAACATTCTTTCCACTCATTCCCCAAAAGCTGTAAATCTCCATCCCACGCACTCTCCCTCCATTCTCACTCGGCTGTATCTAATATTTATCCTCCCAATTCTCCTGAAGGTGCTGAGTCAGGCTGATTGACAGATCCATGCTCACTGCTTCCTGTCCTGGACACAGGGACCATCACAAATAGGAGCTGCAGTCAGCCATATGGCCCACTGAACTTGCTCAACCCTGTAATGAGCCCAATGGCCGATATACCTCAGCACCATTTCCCCACACTATCCCCAATATCCCTTGGTGACTTCAACATCTCAAAACCTATCAATCTCGATCTGGAAAATACTTGATGACTGAGGGAGGGGGGGGGAGGGAGGGGAGGGAGGGGAGGGGGGGGGAGGGAGGGGAGGGAGGGGAGGGGGGGGGAGGGAGGGGAGGGAGGGGAGGGGAGGAGGGGAGGGGAGGAGGGGAGGGGAGGAGGGGGGAGGGGGGGGGAGGGGAGGAGGGGGGAGGGGGGGGGAGGGGAGGAGGGGGGGGAGGGGAGGGGGGGGGAGGGGAGGGGAGGGGAGGGGGGGGGAGGGGGGGGGAGGGGGAGGGGAGGGGAGGGGGGGGGAGGGGAGGGGGGGGGAGGGGAGGGGGGGGAGGGGGGGAGGGAGGGGGGGAGGGGGGGGGGGAGGGAGGGGGGGAGGGGGGGGGAGGGGAGGGGGGGGAGGGGAGGGGGGGGAGGGGAGGGGGGGGGAGGGGAGGGGGGGGGAGGGGAGGGGGGGGAGGGGAGGGGGGGGAGGGGAGGGGGGGGAGGGGAGGGGGGGAGGGGAGGGGGGGGGAGGGAGGGGGGGAGGGGGGAGGGGAGGGGAGGAGGGGAGGGGAGGGGAGGAGGGGAGGGGAGGAGGGGGAGGGAGGGGAGGAGGAGGGGAGGAGGAGGGGAGGGGAGGAGGAGGGAGGGGAGGGGAGGAGGAGGGAGGGGAGGAGGGGGAGGGAGGGGAGGAGGAGGGGGAGGGAGGGGAGGAGGAGGGGGAGGGAGGGGAGGAGGGAGGGAGGGGAGGAGGAGGGGGAGGGAGGGGAGGGGAGGAGGAGGGGGAGGGAGGGGAGGGGAGGAGGAGGGGGAGGGAGGGGAGGGGGGGGAGGGGGAGGAGGAGGGGGAGGGAGGGGAGGGGGAGGAGGGGAGGGAGGAGGGGAGGGGGGGAGGGGAGGGGGGGAGGGGGGGAGGGGGGGGGAGAGGGGAGGGGGGAGGGGGGGGAGAGGGGAGGGGAGAGGGGGGGGGGGAGGGGGGGGAGAGGGGAGGGGAGAGGGGGGGAGAGGAGGGGAGGGGGGAGGGGAGGGGAGGGGAGAGGGGGGGGAGAGGAGGGGAGGGGGGAGGGGAGGGGAGGGGAGGGGGGAGGGGAGGGGGGAGGGGGGAGGGGAGGGGAGGGGGGAGGGGAGGGGAGGGGGGAGGGGAGGGGGGAGGGGGGAGGGGAGGGGAGAGGGGGGGGAGGGGAGAGGGGAGGGGAGGGGGGAGGGGAGGGGAGAGGGGGGGAGAGGGGGGGGGAGGGGAGAGGGGGGGGAGGGGGGAGGGAGAGGAGGGGAGGAGGGGGAGGGGGAGGGGGGGAGGGGGGGAGGGGGGAGGGGGAGGGGGGGAGGGGGGAGGGGGGAGGGGGAGGGGGGGAGGGGGAGGGGGAGGGGGAGGGGGGGAGGGGGGAGGGGGAGGGGGGAGGGGGGGAGGGGAGGGGGGGAGGGGGGAGGGGGGGAGGGGGAGGGGGGGGGAGGGAGAGAAGTCACAATCAAATCCAATTTCCAGCCACATGCACTTTCTGTCATGTTGGGGTCAATGTCCACCCCCTCACTTTTCAGCCCAGTCCCAGGAGGTTGAAGACTGGGCTCCGGAAAAGTAATGATGGCCGCAGCTCCCACAATCCCCCCCCCCCCCTCGCCCGCCCGCCCCGTGCTGAAGAAACTGCTCTATCCACCGCACACGCGAGCGGGTGACCGGAACTGAGAGAGGCCCTCAATTGACAAAAAAGACTGGGCACTTTAAATTCAAAAAAATAATTCTGTCTAATTCATCCTTGAATATATTCAATGACCCCCAGACTCCATTGGTTCCTGTGGGAAAATAATTCCAGAGATTAACAACCCTCTGAGGGGAGAGATGACTGGAAATATATAACGTAGATACTGTACAATGTTACAAAACTAGAAATAATAATAAATGTACTATATCGAACCATAAATAATATCTAATCTATGCCATTTACCAACACTGGACATTTCTCTGTCTGATATTAATTTACTGTTCCCCTAATGGTCAGCCATCTCTGAGGAAACCAGCCCTTTAATTGTGAACATGAGGAAAGAGACTGTCCTTTTAGCCAGACAAATAAATGTGTCAAGCTGAGGGAGCAAATGATGTCAATGTCTTTAAGAGAGAGAGAGACCGGAGCCAACCTTTAAAGAGTCTGCACCCTCCATGGATTCACTTCCTTTCCCTTCAGTTGCTGCAAGTGACCAATTGAAGGTCAGAATGAGTAAAGAAATGGAAAGGGGGTGAAAAGAAAGTGTTTTACTCCAGATGTTGGAGACAGGAGGAAGCTTCAGTCTGTGTGAAGCTCAGTGGCCATTCACACAAAATCCGCGCTCTGATTTGCTGAAGGACCAGAATCCTTCTGGTCCTCCCAGTTCCTCATTGGCGAACACCTGAGCAGGAAGGTCAGAGGGTGGGCTCTCCTCTGCAATGCGCAGTTCCCTGTCTCTCTTGGACATGCGCAGGTGGAGATGGAGATCACCGAGCGGCTTCTCGCTCTGGCCGGAAGCGTCAGCCGGTTGCCTGGAAACCTTGACTGCTGATGTGCAGGAGGTAGGGAAAACAATGATTGGGGGCGAGGCTCTCGTCTGCGCCCGCCGGGCCTGCGCACTGGAACCCGGAAACGTCACCGCGGAGCAGTGATTCAGGCAAGGCTCCGTTCGACGTCACAATGACTCAGAGGGGCGTTCCCAGCACACAGTCTCCCATTGGGAGCAATATCTCTGGTCACAGAAACAAAATACTGCGGATTGGATAACAGCTCAGCGTAGGGCGGTCAAATCCCCGTCCAAGTCCGCCCCCTCATTGTCTCCATGAGGGGCATTGGCCAATAGGAACCTGTGGAGGACCGGACAGGCGCTGATCGTCCAGCCAATCAGAGTTTGGGGCCTGTGTCACTGGCTGCACGGAGTTTCCTTCACTGTCTGCCCAGCAAAGCTGCTCTTCCTCCAGCTTCACACAGACTGAAATTTCCTCTAACCCCTGTAAGTAACTCTTTTATTGTCGTCACAATTATCAACACAGACCCATTTACAAGGCTCCAGGCCTCATTGCACTTCACATTAACGATTAAACAGTCACTGAACACGAAACAGCTGCAAGGCACAAGGCCCAATTACATTTCACAGTAACGTTGTAACAGTCATTGAACACAAACAGCTGCAAGGCGCAGGGCCAAAATACGTTTCCAAATACCTATTAACCAGTCACTTATCACAACCAGCCGCAAGGCACAGGCCCCACGTATAGTTCAGGTAACAATCAAACAGTCACATAACACGAACAGTCGTGAGGCACAAGGCCACGAAACCAAACGATCGTTCCAAAAGCAAGAAGGAACAGGAAACCACAAAACACAAGTACATCGAGGCATCGACCCCTGAACACATACACAAGCAGTCGCGAGGCACAAGGCCCCGAAACCAAACGACCACTCCAAAAGAAACAAAGAAGAAAAGAAAAGAAACAAAACCCAAAAGTACAACACACGACACAGGCACATTTCAAGGTAACGACTCTAAACACATAAAACAAGCAGTCGCGAGGCACAAGGCCCCGATACAATACGGCCGCTCCAGTTACAAATATGACCCACAGGGCCGTGATTCATTTTAACAGTATCATATCAAAAACCCGATCACCAGGCCTTAATTCACCCCAGAAAAGATTTAACAGGATAGAATCCATCACCAAACACTAATCCCCGCTCACCCACCCCCGTTCACCCAGCCCTGCAGCCGACACCCCGGGGGAAAGGCCCCTCCTCGCTAAGAGCACAGACCTCCGGAGAGCCAGACCCGGGCGCGGCGGAGGAGAGAGGGTTTCCCCCCTCGTGGACCCCGCCCAAAGGCACGGGACCATTCGGAGGGAGAGCAGTTTTGCACCAACTAGCATTCCACCACAATTTCTAAATACCATTTCAGGGAGACCCGAAATGAGTTAAATGTCATAGGCTGCTAAATAAAACGAAAGCAAAGAAAACAAGAAAACAAATCCCTTAGTACACATAGAAAAGTCTATAAAAAGAGTCCATTAATTTTGCACGTTCCACTTCATGACCCCGGCACTCCAGCCGGAATTTCACAAGGAACAACATGTCCTCAAAGTCCTCCAATGGCAGCGGCCAGAGTCGCTCCAATGTTGGTAACAGTCGACAACGGGGAAGAAAGTCCCAGAGTCAGTCCCAACCACCCACAGGGCGTCCAGGGGGGCCGAACCCCCGGAGACCCCAGGAACGGCAGCAACCCACCCCAGGCTGCAGGCCGCCCATCGGGTATCCATTCCCAGTTCCGACCCGCCGCTTCCAGCAGCCTATCCAGCTGCCATCCTTCCTCCATTCCTTCGTCCTCCATTGGGCGAACTCAAAACCGCCGACAGCAAACCTCGCAGTCCGAAGCAGCGTCTCCGCAGCTCAACCACTGACTTGAAACACGACTGGTCGCAGTACTCCGAAACCGGTCTTCTCCCCTTCCCTCGGGGACCAGTAGCAATGGGCGCCGAGTTGCTGTTTCACCCCATCCAAGAAGCTCCCAGAGGCGGCCTGCCTTTCGAATCGGCCCGGGGGCGGACACCAAGCTCGCACACAACTGCCCAAGCCTCCTCCACTTTTCACCCCAGGAGTTTGAAACGTGTCGGCCGTAGCTCCCACAATCCCCCGCGCTGGGGAACCCGCTCTATCCGCCGCACGGGCGGGTGATCAGGTACTGCGCATGTCCAAGGGTGAGGGGAAGCTGCGCATGTGTGGAGGAAAGCCCTGCCCTTCCTGTGAGGTGTTGGCTAATGGATAGAGTTAGGACCGGAAGGACGCTGGTCCTCCAATCAGCGCGGGCTTTATGTGAAAGGAGATTGGGCTTCACACAGACTGAAACGTCCTCCTGTCTCCAACCTCTGTAAGTAAAACACTTTCTTTTCTCCCCATTAAATTTATGTTCTCATTCTCACATTCACATGGTGACTTGTTTAAATCCTCAGGCCCAGAAGAGAGTTTCCCAGGCTGCTGTGGGCCGCAAGAGAGGAGAATAATTTTCAAATCTCTGGTCACAGGAGCAGTGCCAGATGACGAGACAGATAATGTGGTTCGATTATTCAAGAAGAGAAGTAGAGAAAATCCAGGCGATTACAGACCAGTGAGTTTAACGTGAGTGGTCAGGAAATAAATATTCTGAGGGACAGAATTAATCTCTTGCGGAGGCAAGAATTAATCAAGGATAGTCAGCATGGCTTTGTCAAAGGGAGATTATGTCTTATAAAGACTGACCCAAACAAAGGCTGTAACAGGTTTCTGAGCAGCAGTAGCAGTGCCTCTGGTTCTGCACCAGAACAAGGAGATGGAGCAGAGGCTGTGGACAGGGCACGTTCTGCACAATGTCCTCTGCCAATTTGGAGACTTGAAGTCAGACCTCTACATGCTGCTTTTTAAAAAATATATATATTTTATTTAAGTTTTTCGATCAAACAAAAATTTCCCATTTTACAACTTTGTAATAATATATACATTGATCGTTTTTTAAATAAATAATATGCTGACTAACGGCAACTGCCAACAACAAAATAAGAAACAACAGAAATAATAACTAAAATAGTAACTTTGTGAAATCAAATATAAATAACTAATATATAAACACACACATAAAACCCCTGAAGACCGAAATGAGCCCCCCCCCCCTGGGCTACTGCTGCTGCCTTTCCTATTTTCCCTTATCGCTCTGCGAGATAGTCGAGGAACGGTTGCCACCGCCCGGTGAACCCCTGAGCCGAACCTCAATGCATATTTTATCCGTTCCAGTTTTATAAACCCTGCCATGTCGTTGATCCAGGCCTCCACACCCGGGGGCTTAGCTTCTTTCCACATAAGTAGAATCCTTCGCCGGGCTACTAGGGACACAAAGGTCAACACGTCGGCCTCTCTCGCCTCCTGCACTCCCGGCTCATCTGCAACCCCAAATATAGCCAACCCCCAGCTTGGTTTGACCCGGACCCCCACCACCTTCGAGATCATTTTTGCCACACCCACCCAGAACCCATGCAATACCGGACATGACCAAAACATGTGGGTGTGGTTCGCTGGGCTTCCCGCGCATCTCCCGCACCTATCTTCCACTCCAAAAAACCTACTCAGCCTTGCTGCCGTCATATGCGCCCTGTGTAGAACCTTGAATTGTATCAGGCTGAGCCTGGCACACAAGGACAAAGAGTTTACCCTACTTAGGGCATCTGCCCACAGCCCCTCCTCAATCTCTTCCCCCAGCTCCTCCTCCCATTTTCCCTTCAGCTCCTCTACCATCATCTCCCCCTCGTCTCTCATTTCCCTATATATATCTGACACCCTACCATCACCCACCCATGCCCCCTTCTACATGCTGCTTGACAGTGAAAGGGACTGACTGTCTGTCAAGCCAGCCAATCCACTCAGCCTCTCAATGTACACCCTCATCAGTGCCTCTTAAAATCCTCATCTGAGTCCACCCATAGCTGAACCCATCTCTGATCTCACCATCCAATGAACTGGCAAGCAAACTATATTTCACCCTGACCTGGATCCAGTTCCAGTGTTTCACCACAGCTGATCCCAACTCTATCGTGGCTGCTAAGTTTGTGCAGTGTCGTATCTGAGCTGGTGGCAGAGAGGGACAGATCAAATGACTATGTGTCTTCATGAAGTGCTAAGCTGTTGCATTCTCTTTTCATCTTTGACCTGCTGTGGCTGAGCAGGCAGCATTTTCACGATGGGCTGAAGGGCATCTTTCTGTGCTGTAAAACTCTATGACTCTTAGGTTTTGGGTCTCTGAAAGCAGGAAATGAGAAGGAGAAAGTTGGTTTGAAGGAAGACGGTGGGGGGTTGGAAAGGAAGAGATCTATTGTCTACATTGTGTGGAGTTTGCTCGTTCTCCCCGTGTCTGCGTGGGTTTCCTCCGGGTGCTCCAGTTTCCTCCCACAGCCTAAAGATGTGCAGGATAGGTGGATTGGCCATGAACAATTGCCACTTAGTGTCCAAAAGGTAGGTGGGTTAAAGGGGATAGAGAGGGGGAGTGGACCTGGGTAGTATGCTCTATCGGAGGGTCGGTGCAGAAGGATTCTGTGTATTCTATTTCATTTAAATTTTCCGAGGAGATGACTAGGTGTGTAGTTGAGGGGCGTGCAGTTGATAATATCTTTTGTCACATGTAGGCTTACATTAACACTGCAATGAAGTTACTGTGAAAATCCCCCAGTCGCCGCATTCCGGTGCCTGTTTGGGTACATGAAAATGAAAATCGCTTATTGTCACAAGTAGGCTTCAAATTAAGTTACTGTGAAAAGACCCTAGTCGCCACATTCCGGCGCCTGTTCGGGGGGGCTGGTACGGGAATTGAACCGTGCTGCTGGCCTTCCTTGGTCTGCTTTAAAAGCCAGCTCTTCAGCCCTGTGATAAACCAGCCCCTGTATGTACATGGAGGGAGAATTCAGAATGTCCAATTCACCGAACAAGCACGTTTTTCGGGACTTGTGGGAGGAACCCTGAGCACCCGGAAGAAACCCACACAAACACGGAGAGAACGTGCAGAGTCCAGACAGACAGTGACCCAAGCCGGGAATCGAACCTGGAATCATGGAACTACGGAGCAACAGTGCGACCCACTGTGAAAAAAATGAAATGAAAATCGCTTATTGTCACAAGTAGGCTTCAAATGAAGTTACTGGTTAAAGCCCCTAGGCGCCACATACCGGCGCCTGTTCGGGGAGGCTGTTACGGGAATTGAACTGTGCTGCTGGCCTGCTTTCAAAGCCAGCGATTTAGCCCTGTGCTAAACAGCATCTAAATGTGCCGCCCACATGTAGCCCATATAGACTTTAGTAAGACTTGTGACAAGGTCTCACATGGGGGACTGGCCAAGATGGGCTCCATGCAAATTGACACCAAAATTGGCTTCCTGGCAGCAGGCAGAGGGAGATGGTCAAAGATTGTCTTTGTGACTGGAAGCCTGTGTCCAATGGTGTTCCACTGCGATCGGTGTTGGGTTCCATGTTGTTCGGACGTACATCAATGATCTGGATGTGAATGTTGGAGATATGATAGGATGGCAGATGACACAAAAATTGGGGGGGGGTGGGAAATGGTGAGGAACGCCTCAGATTACAGGATGATATGGACGGGCTGGTTAGATGGCAGAACAGTGGCAAATTGAATTTAATCTTGAAAAGTGCAACAGGTCAAATTTGAGTAATCTCTCCTAACTCAGCAACTGGAGCTGTGTATATAGTTAATGTTAAATAAAATGTTTTGTTTTCTCTACAACTCGGTGTTATACTCTTCATTGTATATTATTAAATACCCATATCCCCACACTCTCCTGCCACTCAACCAATTTCCTAACCGTGTCAATAATTTGCCCTCAACTCCGAGGGCTTCCACCTTAGCTAACTGTCTTTTGTGTGGGACTTTATCAAATGCGTTCTGGGAGTCCGTATAAATGACATCCATAGACATTCCCCTGTCCCCTACCTTAGTCACTTCCTCAGAAAATTCAGTAAAATAAGTCAGGCTGGCTGTCCCTGATCGAACAAAGTTTTTCAAAGTGTTCAGTTACCCCACCCCTAATTATACATTCCAACAGTTTCCCCACCATAGATGTTCATAACAATAATCTTTATTAGTCTCAAAAGTAGGCTTACATTAATACTGAGGGACTGAATTCAGATTGTCCGATTCACCTAACAGCACATCTTTTGGGACTTGTGGGAGCACCAGGATAAAACCTATGCAGACACGGCGGAGAACGTGCAGACTCCACACTTAGTGACCCAAGGCGGGAATCGAACTTGGGTTGCTGCCGCTATGTAGCAACAGTGCTAACCATTGTGCTACCATGTTGTGTTTGGCTAACTGGTCTGTAATTCCCTGTTTTTCCCCTTTCACCCTTCTTAAAAAGTGAATCCCTTCCCACACTAAGAGCAGGTGAATGGCCTCTCCCCAGTGTGAACTCGCTGGTGTATCCGTACTTCAAAAAGTGCAATTTTCCAACCCAGAGAGACTACTCCTGAATCTAGGGATTCTAGCTAGAGCATCTACAATGTCCTCCCCGACTTCCTTTAACACCCTCGATGGAAACCGTCAGGTTCTGGGGATTCCTAGGAGTTTCCTAGTTAGTGATGGTATAGTTATGTTAATTGTATTAAGTCCTTGTTCTCTATCGACTATTAATTTCTGGCAAGTTATCCGCCTTTTCAATTGTAAATACTGAGGCAAAGTAATTGTTCAGCATGTCTGCCATTCCCCCATTATCACTGACAATATCTCCATTTTCAGCTTTTACTGGGCCTACATTGCTCTTCACACCAGCTTTCCCTTTATATAACTAAACATTCTTCTCATTGATATTGATGTCCCTTGCAAGTTTCCTTTCATAATTCCTTTCAGTCGCTCTTACAAGCTGCTTTGTGACCCTTTGCTGGTCCTTGTACCTATCCCATTCGCCCAGATCTGTACTATGTCTTGTATTTTTGTGCGCCCTCTCTTTTAGTTTTAAGCTGTCCCTAATCTCTTTATTTGTCCGTGGCTGGTTTTTTTTGTGAAGTGGAGCCTTTTCCTCTCGGGGGGATATACTTGCTCTGTATCTCGTTAAATGTTTCTTTAAATATTCTCCACTGATCCTCAGTTGTTTGACCCACTAACCGATCTCCCCAGTTTACCGAGGACAGTCTCTGTCTCATCCCGTTAACGTCAGCCTTACCCAAGTCTAAAATTCTACTGTCTGTAACGTGCTTTTCACTTTAAAACACTACATTGAATTCAATCATGTTGTGATCACTATTTGATAAATGTTCGTGCACAGTTAGGCTACTAATTAAATTGGGCTCCTTACTCATAACTAAATCTAATATTGCCTGTCCCCTTGTTACATCTGGAACATATTGCTGCAGGAAACTATCCCGGACACATTCCAGAAATTCACTCCCTTTCTGACAGTTGCTTGTCTGCCCCTCCCAATCTGTGTGTTAGTTATAATCCCCCATTAATACTACTCTGCCTTTGCTACACACTCGCCTAATTTCTGCCTTTATACAATCTAGCACCTCAGAACTGCCACTAGACGGTCGATACACAACACCATTACAGTTTTAGATTTTTTTGTTCCTCAGTTCCACCCATATGGGGTGGGATTCTCCATCCCGTTGGCCAATGGGGTTTCCCATTATGGGCACCCCCATGCCATTGGGAAATCGGCGGGCGTGAGCGCGCTGCCGGCGAAGCAGAGGATCCCGACGACGGAGAATCCAGCCCAAGGTCTCCGCTGGATGCTTCCCCCTCATTATCCTCCCTCACCATTAAGGTGATAGTATTTCTAATCAGTAAGGCTACTTCACCCCCTCTGCCATATTCTCTGTCCCTCCTGTAAACTTTATAACCGGTATATTTCGTACCCAGTCCAGACCATCCTGCTACTTGTTTTTGGAACTGTATTGAGTTCGCCTGAGGCCTCCCCCTCCCCCTCCATTTGTTAGTTTAAAGTCTTTGTGACTTCCCTATTTATCCTTTCCGTGAGGACACTGGTCCCAGATCGGTTCAGGCGGAGACCGTCCCAACGGTACAGGTCCCTCCTGTCCCAATACTGATGCCAGTGCCCCATGAAATGGAACCCCTCTTTCCCGCACTACTCCTTTAGCCATGTGTTTACTTCCCTAATTTTTATCATTCCTACACCAAATTACATATGGCTCGGGGAATAATCCAGAGATTATAACCCTTGAGGACCTGTTCTTTTAATTTTGTTCCTAGTTCCTGATATTCCCCAAACAGATCCTCTTTCCGAGTCTTGCCGATGTTGTTTGTCCCAACGTGAACCCCAACAACTGGATCCTCTCCCTCCCTCTCCAATAGCCTTTCAAGCCAGTTAGAGATGCCCCTCACCCTGGCACCGGGCAGGCAACATACCATGTGGGACTCTCGGCCCTGTTTCCAAAGGATGTTATCAGTTCCCGTAATTATAGAAACCCCGACAACGACCACTTCCTCCCCCCACTTGCATGGCCTCCTGTACCAGGGTGCAGTGGTCAGCTAGCTCATCCTTCCTACAGTCACTGCTCCGATACCCTGCCCCTCCGAGTCCACTCCCTGGAGACTAGGTCTGGGGAATAGGTATTGAAGACGAGGTATTGGGGAATGAGAGGAAGGAATGTTCCATAGAAACTAGAATTATCTGTTCTGAATTTATATCCTGTACTGAGTGTTGACTTTTGTAAACTCCTTTTACAGATATTACAAGAGGAGAAATTACAGACAGAAATCTCAATTATCACGTCTCAGTCTTACAGAGTCACTCGATACCTTGGATCTGAATATCATCGGCCTTTGAATCTAGAAGGAGAAATGTTTGCCGATCTGTCGGCATCAAAAGATTTTAACCATCAGTGTGACTGGAAAAGCACCGAGACACACACACCCGAGTGAGAGTGTTCCAGAGCGCTGACTGTGGAAAGAGCTTTTAACCAGTTACACAGCCTGAAAAAACATTGCACCATCCACAGCGGGGAGAGACCGTACACATGTTCTGTGTGTGGACAAAGCTTCCACTGATTGTCCAACCAGGAGAGACAGGAGGAGACCCAAAACATGGAGAGACCATGGAAATGTGGGGACTGTGGGAAGGGGTACAGATCTCCATCAGAGCTGGAAACTCATCGACGCAGTCACACTGGGGAGAGACCATTCACCTGCTCTCAGTGTGAGAAGGGATTCACTCAGTTATCCAGCCTCAAGAGACACCATCGAGATCACACTGGGGAGAAGCCGTTCACCTGCTCTCAGTGTGGGAAGGAATTCATTCAGTTATCCAGCCTGCAGAGACACCAGCGGGTTCAGGCTGGGGAGAGGCCGTTCACCTGCTCTAAGTGTGAGAAGAGATTCACTCAGTTATCCAGCCTGAAGAGACACCAGCGGGTTCACGCTGGGAAAAGGCCGTTCACCTGCTCTCAGTGTGGGAAGGGATTCACTCAGTTATCCAGTCTGAAGAAACATCAGCGAGTTCACACTGGGGAGAGGCCATTCACCTGCTCTCAATGTGGGAAAGGATTCACTACTTCATCGAACCTGCTGACACACCAGCGAGTTCACACTGGAGAGAGGTCATTCAATTGCTCTCAGTGTGAGAAGGGATTCACTACTTCATCAAGCCTGCTGACACACCAGCAAGTTCACACTGGGGAGAGGCCGTTTACCTGCTCTCAGTGTGAGAAGGGATTCGCTCAGTTATCCAACCTGCGGATACATCAGCGAGTTCACACTGGGGAGAGGCCGTTCACCTGCTCTCATTGTGAGAAGAGATTCACTACTTTAAAGAGCCTGGGGATACATCAGCGACTTCACACTGGGGAGAGGCCGTTCACTTGCTCTCAGTGTGAGAAGGGATTCTCTCAGTTATCCCACCTGCAGAGACACCAGCGAGTTCACACAGGGGAGAAGGCGTTAACATGCTCTTAGTGAGAGAAGGGATTCAGATACCCATACACCCTGCGAGAGCACTAGCAAGTTCACACCTGGAAGAAGCCATTCACCTGCTCTGAGCAGGGGAGACATTCAATGATTCATCCCAACTACGGAGACACTAGCAAGTTAATTCTGGGGAGAGACCATTCATCTGCTCTCAACGTGGGGCGGGGTTTTGTGATTCATTACACCTGTTGTGACTCCAACAAGTTCACAATAAATTACAGATGTTGGCTCCGTTGTTATTGTTTCTGCTCTCACTGACATCCAGGACTGCATTTTGTTCATTCTGACATCTGGTGATGATTGGAGGGTTTCTTTCTGCTGGACTGGCCGGTCTAACACCTCTGCCTCCGGTGGGCTGACCATTTTTGAGCCTCGTTGCGATTACCTGGTTCCAAGTTTGACGAGGGGCTCAGAATGAAAAGGTGTTTGTACGTTGGAAGATATTTAGTTCCCAAAGCAGCCACATTGCCATGAAGATGGGCTATGGTGGTTACATGGTTCTCTTGCCTAATTTATCTGTGTGTTTCTTGCAGAAGGAAACTGTCATGGTATGAGGGGCAAGTCGACTAGTAGATTGGGAAATTACAATAGTTTAGTCAGACTTCATGATCCGAGCAGGCTTGGTGGGCCGAAGGGCCTGTTCCTGTGCTGTACTGTTCTTTGTTCTTTGTTGTTCTATATATGACGATAGACAGGCAACCACTTGCATTTTCTTTACATAAAATATTGATTCCTTTAAGAAGCAAAAATTAAACAACAAAAGTGAAGCTATCGTGGCTCACAAGAAAAGTTAAAGATTCCATTATATCAATGGAGGAGACTCATAAAGTGGCCAAAATAGTAGTGAGCCTGGGGATTGGGAACTTGTTTAGAATTCAGCAAAGAGGACCAAGAAACTGAGAAAGAGAAAATAGAATATGAGAGCAAACTGGGGAGAACTGGAAAAGCTCCTATAGGAATGTGAACAGGAAAAGATTAGCAAAGACCAATGAGGGTCCATTCCAGACCGAGACAGGAGAGTTTATAATGGGGAATAAGGAAATGGCAGATAAACTAAACAGTGTGTGTTTGTCTTCACAGAGGAAGATATTGAAATTGCCCTAAAAACACCAGAGAACCAAGGGACCAGTGAGCACGAGGAACTGAAAGTGATTAGTCTTAGTGAAAAAGCAGTACTGGAGAAATTAATGTGGTTGAAAGTTAATAAATCCCCAAAAGCTGCTGCTCTACATCCCAGAGTGTTGAAAGAGGCGGCTGTAGAGATTGTGGATACATTGGTGATCATCTTTCAAAATTCTATAGATTCTGGAATGGTTCCTGCAGATTGGAAGGTGGTAAATGTAACCCAACTATTTAAGGAGGGAGAGAAAACTGGGAACCACAGACCCATTAGTCTGACATCAGTAGGAGGGTAAATGCTACAATCTATTATAAAGGCTGTAATACCATACGAATTAGGAGCAGGAGTCGGCCACTCGGCCCCTCGAGCCTGCTCCACCAGTTAATAAGTTCCCGGTTGACCTGATTGAAACCTCAACTCCACGGAGGCCCCTTAGAAAATAAACCTTGGGACTTCCGGTTGCGGCGATGACCAGCTAAGCCGCACGTTTCGGCGGCTCCAGCTTTGACGGACCTTCGGGCTCTTTTAAGAGCCCCAACGGGAAATTTTTTGCGACGAAACCCGGTGTGGGGTGAAGCAACAGGGAGTTTCCCCCCCCCCCCCCCCCCCCCCCCCCCCCGCAGTGTGAAGAAAAAGATGGGCGGCGGTGGCCAGATCACGGAGGATCCTCGAGGGCAGCGGCAGAGGAAAGAAAGGAACAAGATGGCGTCGGAAGGAGCCCAGGCGACATGGGGACCGGACCAGGATGAATTTTTAAGACGGTGTGTGGAGCTGCTAAAAAAGGAGGTGCTGGCCCCGATGATACAAGCAATCGAGTGGCTTAAAGAGACACGAAAGGCCCAGGAGATAGAGCTCCGTGTGGTGGAGCAGAAGGTAACTGACAATGAGGACGAGATCCTGGGCCAAGCGGTCAAAATGCAGACGCACGAGGCGATTCATGAGAAGTGCATCGAAAGAATTGAAGTCCTGGAAAATAGATCAAGGAGAAAGAACCTCCGTATCCTGGGTCTCCCTGAGATAGTGGAAGGAGCTGACGGCGGGGCTTATGCGAGCACGATGCTACGTTCGCTAATGGGAGCTGAGGCCCCCTCGGGCCCCTTGGAAGTGGAAGGGGCCCACCGGGTCCCTGTGAGGAGTCCAAAGGCTGGAGAACCACCTAGGGCGATGGTCGTGCGATTTCACCGCTTCAATGACAGAGAGGTTGTTTTGAGATGGGCCAAGAAGGTACGAAGTAGCAGATGGGAGAATGCGCTGATACGAGTGTATCAGGACTGGAGCGCGGAGGTGGCGAGAAGGAGGGCGAGTTTCAATCGAGCCAAGGAGGTGCTGTATAAGAAGAAAGTAAAGTTTGGGATGTTGCAGCCGGCGCGATTATGGGTCACGCACCAGGATAGACATTACTACTTTGAAACGTCGGAAGAAGCATGGACCTTCATTCAAAAAGAGAAACTGGACCAGAACTGAGGGACTGATGTTGGAGGGGAAATGACAATGCTGATGTATAGAGGTGTAAATTGGGGAGGGGGACACACTGAGAAATGTGGGTGCCGGTGGGGGGAAAAAGAGACACAGGCGGGGGATGGGGAATGGGAACAGGGCTGTAGGGGGAGCTGCGCCATGGGGGGGCGGGATGGTTCTAGAAAGCGCGGGGTTTCTTTTTCATTTCCCGCGCCAGAGAGATGATGGCGGGAAGATAGGCGCAAGGAGGAAGGGAGTTCCTCACACGGGGGGCTCAAGGAGAGCGGGAGAAGCCGGGGTCAGTTGAAGTCAGCTGACTTTCGGAAGCAATATGGGGGGAGTAACCATGCTAGATGGGGATCTAGCGGGGGGGGGGGGGGGGGGGGGAGGACACAACTGGGTTGCTGCTGCTGAGATCGACAGGGAGCTGGTAAGAGAAAAGGTGGTCGAGGCGGGAATGCGCTGCCTGAGGGACGGGTGGGTGCACGGGACCGGGACGTGGGACTGGCCCAGAGAGGGTGATTGCTAGTCGACAGGGGAGGGGGGAGGGCAGCCCCCCAGTGCGGCTGATCACGTGGAACGTGAGAGGCCTAAATGGGCCGATTAAGAGGCCCGAGTGTTCGCGCACTTAAAAGGACTGAAGGCAGACGTGGCCATGCTTCAAGAGACGCATCTGAAGGTGGCAGACCAGGTTAGGTTAAGGAAAGGATGGATGGGACAGGTGTTCCACTCAGGGCTGGACGCAAAGAATAGAGGGGTGGCCATACTGGTGGGGAAACGGGTGTCATTCGAGGCTAGGAACATTGTAGCAGACAGCGGGGGCAGGTATATGATGGTGAGTGGCAGACTGCAGGGAATGGAGGTCGTGCTGGTCACCGTATATGCCCCGAACTGGGATGATGCGGGATTTATGAAGCGGATGCTGGGACGTATCCCGGACCTGGAGGCAGGAAACCTGGTAATGGGGGGGGCACTTCAACACCGCGTTAGACCCAGGGTTAGATAGATCTAGATCCAGGACCGGAAGAAGGCCGGCAGCGGCCAAGGTGCTTAGGGGGTTTATGGACCAAATGGGGGGAGTGGATCCGTGGAGATTTGCCAGGCCGCTGGCCAAAGAGTTCTCCTTTTTCTCCCATGTCCATAAGGTATACTCCCGGATAGATTTCTTCGTTCTGGGAAGGTCACTGATTTCGAGGAGTGGAAGGAACCCAGTACTCGGCCATAGCTGTTTCAGACCATGCCCCACGTTGGGTGGATCTGGAACTAGGAGAGGAGAGGGAACAGCGCCCACTCTGGCGACTGGATGTGGGATTATTGGCGGATGAGGGAGTCTGCGGAAGGGTGCGGGGATGTATCGAAAGGTACCTGGAAGCCAGTGACGATGGGGAGGTCCGAGTGGGGGTAGTATGGGAAGCACTGAAGGCAGTGGTCAGGGGAGAGTTGATCTCCATCAGGGCTCACAAGGGGAAAACAGAGGCCAAAGAGAGGGAAAGATTACTGGGGGAGATCTTGAGTGTGGATAAAAGATATGCGGAGGCCCCGGACGAAGGACTATATAAGGAGAGGCGAAGACTCCAAACGGAGTTTGACCTGCTGACCACAGGGAAGGCAGAGGCACAGTGGAGGAAGGCACAGGGGATGAGATATGAATATGGGGAAAAGGCGAGTCGCCTGTTGGCCCACCAGCTTCGTAAGAGGACAGCGACGAGGGAAATGGGGGGAGTTAGGGATGAAACGGGAACTACGGTGCGGAGAGCAGGGAAGGTGAATGAGGTGTTTAAGACCTTTTATGAGAGGTTATATAGGTCCCAACCCCCGGAGGGAAAAGAGGGGATGCAGCAGTTTCTGGACCAACTAAGGTTCCTGAGGGTGAAGGAGCAGGAGGTGGCAGGCCTGGGGGCGCCAATTGGGGTGGACGAGATGACCAAAGGGCTGGGGAACATGCAGGCAGGGAAGGCCCTGGGACCTGATGGGTTCCCGGTGGAATTTTACAGGAAATATGTGGACTTGTTGGCCCCGCTGCTGGTAAGAACCTTTAACGAGGCCAGAGAAGGGGGGACTCTACCCCCGACAATGTCGGAGGCGACGATATCACTAATCCTGAAGCGAGATAAAGACCCGCTGCAATGCGGGTCTTATAGGCCTATCTCGCTTCTGAATGTGGACGCCAAGTTGTTGGCAAAAATGCTGGCAATGAGGATAGAGGATTGTGTCCCGGGGGTGGTGCACGAAGATCAGACAGGGTTCGTAAAGGGGAGACAATTTGAATGTCAACGTGCGACGGCTGTTGGGGGTGATAATGATGCCCACATCAGAGGGGGAGGTAGAGATAGTGGCGGCGATGGATGCAGAGAAGGCATTTGATAGGGTAGAGTGGGAGTATCTATGGGAGGTGCTGAGGAGGTTCGGGGAGGGGTTTGTCAGCTGGGTTAAACTCCTCTATGGGGCCCCAATGGCAAGTGTAGTCACAAATCGGCAAAGATCGGAGTATTTTCGACTACATAGGGGAACAAGACAGGGATGCCCGCTGTCCCCATTACTGTTCGCGCTGGCAATTGAACCAATGGCCATAGCGCTGAGAGACTCCAGGAAATGGAGAGGGGTGGTTAGAGGGGGAGAGGAATACCGAATGTCACTCTACGCAGATGACCTACTGCTGTATGTGGCGGATCCAGTGGGGGGAATGACAGAGGTTATGCAGATATTGAGGGAGTTTGGAGATTTCTCGGGATATAGGCTTAACATGGGAAAGAGTGAGCTTTTCGTGATACACCCTGGGGACCAGAGTAGAGGGATAGATGGCCTGCAGCTAAGGATAGTGGAAAGAAACTTCCGATACCTGGGGATTCAGATAGCCAGGAGCTGGGGAACCTTACACAGACTCAATCTGACTCGGCTGGTGGAGAAAATGGAAGAAGATTTCAAAAGGTGAGATATGCAGCCGCTGTCACTGGCGGGCAGAGTGCAGGCGATTAAGATGATGGTCCTCCCGAGGTTACTATTTGTGTTTCAATGTCTCCCTATATTGATCACTAAGGCCTTTTACAAGAAAATAGATCGGAGCATCATGAGCTTCGTGTAGGCAGGGAAGGCCCCGAGGGTAAGGAGGGGGTTCCTGCAACGTAGCAGGGACAGAGGGGGACTGGCGTTGCCGAATTTGGGCGACTATTACTGGGCCGCCAATGTGGCGATGATCCGTAAGTGGATGATAGAGGGAGAGGGGGCGGCGTGGAAAAGGCTGGAGATGGCGTCCTGTAAAGGAACGAGCTTAAAAGCGCTGGTGACGGCGCCACTACCGCTCTCCCCGAAAAGGTTTACCACGAACCCAGTGGTGGCGGCAACATTAAGTATCTGGGGGCAATGGAGGCGACAGAGGGTTGTGCTGGGATCCTCGGTGTGGTCCCCGATCAGGAACAACCATAGGTTTGCCCCAGGGAGGTTGGGCAGAGGGTTCCAGAGCTGGCACCGGGCAGGAATTAGGAGAGTGGGAGACTTATTTATAGATGGGACGTTTGCGAGCTTGGGAACGCTAGAGGAAAAGTATGAGCTGCCTCCGGGGAATATCTTTAGGTATATGCAGGTGAGGGCGTTCACGGGACAACAGGTGAGGGAATTTCCGCTGCTCCCGACACAGGGGATCCAGGATAGAGTGCTTTCGGGGGTGTGGGTCGGGGAGGGCAAAGTGTCCGAAATATACCGGGAGATGAGAGAAGAGGGGGAGGAGCTGGTAGAATAACTGAAAGGAAAATGGGAAGAAGAGCTCAGGGAGGAAAATGAGGAGGGTTTGTGGGCTGATGCCCTAAGTAGGGTAAATTCCTCTTCGTCGTGTGCCAGGCTTAGCCTAGTCCAATTTAAGGTGCTACATAGAGCACACATAACGGGAGCGAGGTTGAGCAGGTTCTTCGGAGTGGAGGACAAGTGCGGGAGGTGCGGGGGAAGCCCGGCGAACCACACACACATGTTTTGGTCGTGTCTGGCACTGGAGGGGTATTGGAGGAGAGTGGCGGGAGTGATCTCGAAGGTGGTGAAGGTCCAGGTCAAGCCAAGCTGGGAGTTAGCTATATTTGGGGTAGCGGATGAGTCGGGAGTGCAGGAGGCGAAAGAGGCCGATATTGTGGCCTTTGCGGCCCTAGTAGCCCGGCGAAGGATTTTACTCATGTGGAAGGAAGCAAAACCCCCCGGTGTGGAGGCCTGGATAAACAACATGGCAGGGTTCATAAAACTGGAGCGGATTAAGTTTGTGCTGAGAAGATCGGCTCAGGGGTTCTCCAGGCGGTGGCAACCGTTCCTCAACTATCTAGCGGAACATTAGGGGGAAAATAGATAGCCAGCAGCAGCCCAGAGGGGGAGGGGGGGGGGGTAAATTGTTTTTGTTCTAGAGGGGGTGAAGGGGCAGGGGGGGAGCACTATTTTGTGTTATATTGTTAGTTCACTATTTTATTTAAACCATGTTATCTATCAGTTATCATGTTACCGTTTTTGTTGATTTGTAAGGGGGAAAAATTGCGTTTGAAAACTTTAATAAAATATATTTTTAAAAAAAATAAAATCTTGGGAGATTAATAGAATAATCTTTATTATTGTCACAAATAGGCTTACATTAACACACACCGGCGCCTGTTCGGGTACACTGAGGGAGAATCCAGAATGTCCAATTCACCGAACAGCACATCTTTCAGGACTTGTGGGAGGAAACCGGAGCACCTAGAGGAAACCCACGCAGACACAGGAAGAATGTGCAGACTCCTCACAGACAGTGACCCAAGCCGGGATTCAAACCTCGGTCCCTGGTGATGTGAAGCAATGGTGCTAACCATTGTGCTACTGTGCCGCTTGTAGTTTCTACACACTGCTGCCACTGGGTATCAATGGTGGAGATGGTGAAAGGGGTGCTGATCATGTCCCTACTTTGTCTTGAATAAAACAAACTCTCCGATTTGAATAAGACTGTCTGATAATCAAGCACTTTAAACAATTGAGTAAAACCTAATAAATTTAAATAATCCAGTCCATTTGAAAAAAAGATCTGCTCTTCAAAGATATATTAGTACAAATTACATGAGATCTTTGTAGTTGAATTGAATACCTTGACTCCTCACACGGACACTTGACTGACAAGAGGCACTGATTGGACAATAGCTGGAAACAATGAGCTGAAATGTTTCTGGGAGTGAAACTTTCACTATAACCTGGAATCGACTATGTGAGAGTTAAAGGCAATACCAGGCGAAATTACATTGAATATACAGCACAGAAACAGCCCAACCAATCCATGCCAGTGTTTAGACTTCACTTGAGTCTCCTCTCATGCTTTCCCATCTGACTCGATCATTTCTCCCTCATGTTCATCCAGCTTCCCCATAAATATATCGATGTTCATCTCCACCAATCCCTGTGGTAGCGAGTTCCACAATCCCACCACTCTCTGGGGAAGAAGTTTCTCCTGAATTCCTGATTAGATTATCTCACATTCATAGCTTCTAGTTTTTCTCTTACCCTTACAAGTGAAAACATTCTCCATGTGTATCAAAATCTTTCATAATTTACAGCCCTCCATTAGCCCCTAAGCCTTGTGTTTTGATGAGAACAGTGACTGGCCTATTCATTGTCTCCTGATAGATTTAACCTCCCGCACTAAAAATCTGAAGACATAAATGATTTGTTCGCACTTGAGTTCAGCGCAGTGAGAGCAGGGATGGAGTTACATGGGAGTCTGAGAAAAGCAGATTCACTGAGAATGGGTGGGCTGGTCTGAACTGTGTGAAGAAGCTGGTTAATCAGACTGTTCATGATCGGGGACTTGGTGTTCAGGGTAGTAGAGGAGCTCAAGTGACGGCCTTCAATAACAGATTAATCTGCATTTATACAGCACATTTATATGTGCTATTCTATATATATTCAATATCCCAAGATGTTTTCACGGACATTGTAAATCCAGGTTTCACAAATGATTTGATAAAATTGTCCATGCTCATGATCATGTGACAGAAATACTACTTCTCTCTGACTCTGCCTCCACACACTCCCTCCCTATTGATTGTAACACTAATTCATCCCACTATCCTCCTCCTGCTTTCCCCCAATTCTCCTCCCCTGAAGATGCTGACTCTCGGGTTCAGTTTCACTCTCACCTATTGCCCTCCCCAATATGTCACCCAGGTGTCTAAAGTTAACAAACTGTTTTCTCAGTGGGACGTCACAATCAAACCCAGTGACTACCCACATGTGCTTTGTGTCAGGGTGGGGTCCCTGCGCCCTCTTTCTCTCCTCCCTCCCCCCCCCCCCCCCTTTTATCCCAGTCCCAGGAGTTTGGTGACTGGGCTACGGATGGGTACTGGCGGCTGAATTTCCCATAGTCCCCCGCGCCGGGAAACCGCTCTATCCACAGCGCCGGGGGACGGACGGACAGGGACTGCGCATGTCCAAAGGAGAGGAAAAGATGTGCATTGCCATTTAGGTCAAAAGGGCATCCACGACCACGTGACATCCGTTGCTTTTTTTCCAGTCGGCCAGCAACCAATGGGAAGAGTTGGAGGAATGGAATGACTGTAGTCCTCCAGCCAATCAGTGCGCGATGCAGACTGAAACGTCCTGCTGTGCCCAACATCTGTGAGTAAAACACTTTCTTTTCTCCTCCTTTCCATTTCGTTTCTCATTCTGACCTTCAATTGTTCACTTGCAGCAACTGAAGGGAAAGGAAGTGAATCCAGGGAGGGTGCAGACTCTGCAAAGCTTGGCCCAGGTCTCTCTCTCTCAAAGACATTGACATCCTTTGCTCCCTCAGCTTGACACATTTATCTGTCTGGCTAAAAGGATTCATAGAATACTCAGTGCAGAAGGAGGCCAATTGTCCCATTGAGTCTGCACCGGCCCTTGAAAAGACCACCCCACTTAAGCCCACCCCGTAACCCAGTAACCTCACCTAAACCTTTTGCACACGAAGGGCAATTTATCATGGCCAATCCATCTAACTTGCACATCTTTGCATTGTAAGAGGAAACCGGAGCACCCGGAGGAAACCCACGCAGACAAGGGGAGAACGTGCTGACACCGCACAGACAGTGAACCAAGCCGGGAATCAAACCTGGCACCCTGGAGCTGTGAAGCAACCCGCCTAACCACTGTGCTACCTTGCTGCCCCTGATGGTCTCTTTCCTATTGTTCACAATTAACGGGCTATTTCCCCAGGAGATGGCTGACATTTAAGGGGACAGTAAATTAATTTTGGATTGAAATATGTGTATGTAGTGTTGTTACATCATACAGATTAGATATATTATTGGTTCTGTAATAAAGCACATTTATTATTATTTCCAGTTGTGTAATATAGTACTGTAGAGCTACATTATATATTTCCAGAAGAGAAAATGCTGGAAAATCTCAGCCAGTCTGGCAGCATCTGTAAGGAGAGAAAAGAGCTAATGTTTTCGAGTCCAGATGACCCTTTGTCAAAGGGAAAAAAGATAGAAAGTGGGAGATATTTATACTGTCGGGCGAGGGAAAGAAAGATGAGTCAGAACCACAGAAACAAAGGAAAAAGAGTGCTAAAGGACAGCACAGTAGCACAGTGGTTAGCACTGTGGATTCAGAGCGCCAGGGTCCCAGGCTTAATTCCCGGCTTAGGTCACTGTGCGGAGTCTGCATGTTCTCCCAATGTCTGTGTGGGTTTTCTCCGGGTGCTCCGGTTCCTTCCCAAAAGTCCCAAAAGATGTGCCATTAGGTAATTTGGACATTCTGAATTCTCCCTCTGTGTACACGAACACGTGCCGGAATGTGACGACTGGGGCTTTTCACAGTAACTTCATTGCAGTGTTAATGTAATTCTACTTGTGACAATAAAGATTATTAATAAAATAAAGATTATAATGGCAGTCCCCAGAGAGAATAAAAGGTGTGAAAGACCAAACAGCAGGGAAACTAAAATCAGAGGGTAAGCTGTGACAGATGTAGATGTGGGGGGAGGGGGGACATGGTTGGGAGAGAGGTAAAATGAGAAAAAGGGGGGAAGCAAAGGAAACAAAAGGTAAAGAAAGGGAGGATAAGATAGGGGGAAAGAGTGAGGGGCAAATATATATATATATGAAGAAAGACAAGAAAGAAAGAAAAGGTAATAGACAGTTAAAATGGAATGGAATGAAAACAAAGGGGTTGAGGTGGGGTAGAGCTAATCATCTGAAGTTGTTGAATTTGATGTTGAGACCGGAAGGCTGTAGCGTGCCTAACCGGAAGATGATATGCTGTTCCTCCAGTTTGTGTTGAGCGTCACTGGAACATTGCAACAAGCCAAGGGCAGGCATGGGAGCAGGGTCTTGTGTTAACATGGCAAGCAGGGACAGCACGGTGGCACAGTGGTTAATCACTGCTGCCTCACGGCGCCGAGGTCCCAGGTTCGATCCCGGCTCTGAATCACTGTCCATGTGGAGTATGCACATTTTCCTCGTGTCTACTTGGCGTTTGCCCCTACAATCCAAAGATGTGCAGTTTAGGAGGATTGGCACGGTAAAATTGTCCCTTAATTGGGTACTTCAAATTTATATAAATAAATAAATAAAATGGCAAGCAACGGGAAGGTCAGGGTCCTGAATGTGCACAGACCTAAGGTGCTCAGCAAAACGATCACTACCATCTAGGACAAGAGCAGCAGATACCTGGGAACCCCACCACCTGGAGGTTCCCTTCCAAGTCACTCACCAGACCAACTTGAAAATATATCGCCGTTCCTTCACTGTCATTGGGGCAACATCCTGGAACTCCCTTCCTAACAGCACAGTGGGTGTGCAAGGAGGCCACTTATCATCACTTTCTGAAGGGCAACTAGGGATGGGCAACAAATACTGGCCTAACCAGCGACGCCCCAATCCTGTAAATTAATTTATTTTAAAAAATTTAGAGTACCCAATTCTTTTTTTCCCAATTAAGGGGCAATTCAGCATGGCCAATTCACCGACCCTGCACATCGTTTTACATTGTGGGGATGAGACCCATGCAGACACGGGGAGAATGTGCAGACTCCACACGGACAGTGACACGGGGCTGGGATCGTCAATGAATTTAAAGACAATGTAGTGAAGCTTTGGAATTCTCTACCCCAGAGGACTGTGGAGCCTCAGTCATCAAGTATTTGCAAGTCAGAAATTGGCAGGTTTCTCAATATTGAACATACCACGGGATATGGGGGATATGTGTGGGAAAATGGTGCTGAGGTAGATCAGCCACTGATCCCATTGAATGGTTGAGCAGGCTCGATGGGCTGAATGACCGACTGCAGCACCTGTTTGTTATGATCTCTGTGTCCAGGACAGGAAGCAGTGAGCATGGATCTGTCAATCAGCCTGAATCAGCACCATCAGGAGAATTGGGAGAGTGACTATTAGATACAGCAGAGTGAGAATGGAGGGAGAGTGTGTGGGATGGAGATTTGCAACTTTTGGGGATCAAGAGAGGAAAGAATGTTCCAGAGAAACTACAATTGTCAGTTCTGAATTTCTATCCTGCACTGACAGTGATGTCTTTTGTAAACTCCTTTTACAGAATGTTAAAAGATAGGATTTACAGACCGAAATCTCAAACATCCGTCTAGTTCTGACAGTCACTCGATTCATCGGCCATTATCTAGAAGGAGTAATGTTTGCCCAACCTGTTTGCTTCAAAAGATTTCATTGTGATTGGAAAAGCACCGAGACACACGCACTGACTGTGGGAAGAGCTTTAACCAGTTACACAGCCTGAAAAAACATTGCACCTTTCATAGCGAGGAGAGACCATACACGTGTTCTGTGTGCGGTCAAAGCTTCAACTGATAGTCCAACCTGGAGAGACTCGAGGAGACCCAAAATATGGAGAAACCGTGGAAATGTGGGGACCGTGGGAAGGGATACAGAGTCCCATCAGAGCTGGAGATTCATCGACGTAGTCACACTGGGGAGAGGCCATTCACTTGCTCTCAATGTGAGAAGGGATTCACTCAGTTATCTAGCTTGAATTTACATCAGCGAATTCACACTGGGGAGAGGCCGTTCACCTGCTCTCAGTGTGGGAAGGGATTCATTCAGTTATCTCGCCTGAATTTACATCAGCGAATTCATACTGGGGAGAGGCCGTTCACCTGCTCTCAGTGTGGGAAGGGATTCACTCAGTTGTCCAGCCTGAAGATACACCAGCGTGTTCATGCTAGGGAGAGGCTGTTCACCTGCTCTCAGTGTGGGAAGGGATTCTGTCAGTTAATCACCCTGCGGGCACACCAGCGAGTTCACACAGGGGAGAGGCCGTTCACCTGCTCTCAGTGTGAGAAGGGATTCAGTCAGTTAATCAACCTGCGGGCACACCAGCGAGTTCACACTGGAGAGAGGCCGTTCACCTGCTCTCAGTGTGGGAAGGGATTCACTCGGTTATCCAACCTGCGGAGTCACACATTTGTTCATGCTGGGGAGAAGCCATTCACCTGCTCTCAGTGTGAGAAGGGATTCACTCAATTATCCAGCCTGCAGACACACCAGCGAGTTCACACTCGGGAGAAGCCGTTCACCTGCTCTCAGTGTGGGAAGGGATTCACTCAATTATCCAGCCTGCAGACACACCAGCGAGTTCACACTCGGGAGAAGCCGTTCACCTGCTCTCAGTGTGCGAAGAGATTCACTCAATTATCCAGCCTGCAGACACACCAGCGAGTTCACACTGGGGAGAGGCCGTTCACCTGTTCTCAGTGTGGGAAGGGATTCTGTGTTTCCTCGTCCCTGCTGAGACACCAACAAGTTCACAATTGATTACAGTGATGGATTCTACTGTCATTGTTTCTGCTTCAATTACACCCAGGACTGCATTTCGTTCTCTCTTCTCTTTCAGTGAATCTGAGACAGGAAAAGTGATGCAACTGTGGCGAACAAGAAATATTAAAAATTCATTAGATCAAAGGAAGAGGTTCTTAAAATGGCCAAAATAAGTGTAAGCTTAAGGATTGTGAACTTGTTTTAGAATTCAGCAAAGAAGGATCAATAAACTGATCAAGAGAAATTAGAATATGAGAGCAAACTGGGGAGAAACATAAAAACCCACTGGAAAAGCTCCTATGGGAATGTGAACAGGAAAAGATTAGCAAAGACCAATGTGGGTCCATTCCAGGCAGAGACAGGAGAGTTTATAATGGGCAATAAGGAAATGGCAGAGAAACTAAACAATGTGTGTCTGTTTCACAGAGGAAGATACAGAAATCGTCCCAAAAACACGAGAGAACCAAGGAACTCGTGAGCAGGAGGGACTGCAAGAGATTAGTATTAGTGAAAAAGTAGTACTGGAGAAATTAATGGGATTGAAAGTTAATAAATCCCCAAAAGCCGATGCTCCACATCCCAGAGTGTTAAAAGAGGTGGCTGTAGAGATAGTGGATACATTGGTGATCATCTTCAAAATTCTATAGATTCTGGAATGGTTCCTGCAGATTGGAAGGTGGTAAATGTAACCCCACTGTGTAAGGAGGGAAAGAGAAAACAGAGAACCACAGACATTAGCCTGACATCAGTAGGAGGGCAAATGCTACAATCTATTATAAAGGTGTGATAACATACGAATTAGGAGCAGGGGTAGGCCACTCGGCCCCTCGAGCCTGCTCCACCATTCAATAAGTTCACGGCTGATCTGATTGTAACCTCAACTCCACATTCCCGGCGACCCCCCCGATAACCTTTCACCTTCTTATCAAGACTCTATCCAGCTCTGTCTTAAAAATATTCACAGACTCTGTTTCCACTGCCCTTTGAGGAAGAGAGTTCCAAAGACTCGCGACCCTCGGAGAGAAAAAGTTCTCCTCTGCCTTAAGTGGACAAGTTATTAGTTTTAACATGACTCCCAATTTCTAGATTCTCCCACACGAAGAAACATCCTTTCCACATCAAGGCCCCTCAGCATCTTCTACGGTTCAATCAAGTCACCAAATCTCTATCGGACACAAGCCCAGCCTGTCCAATCATTCCTCATAAGACCAGCCTCCAATTCCAGGTATGAGTCCAGTAAACCTTCTCTGAACTGCTTCCAACACATTTACATCATCCCTTAAATGAGAGCAATACTGTACACAGTGCTCCAGATGTGGTCCCACCACAATGTCCTGTATAACTGAAGCATCACCTCCCTACTTTTGTATTCAATTCCCCTCACAATAAACAATAACATTCGATTAGCTTTCCTAATTACTTGCTGTACCTGTATACTTGTCTTTTGTGATTCATGCTCTTGGACATCCAGATCCCTCTGAGTCTCAGAGCTCTGCAATCTCTCACAATTTAGATAATAAGCTTTATTATTCTTTGTGCCAAAATGAACAATGTCACATTTTCCCACATAATACTCAATTTTACAGATGTTTTCCACACTCACTTGACCTATCTATATCCCTTTGTAACCTCCTTATGTCCTCTTCACAATTTACTTTCCTACCTATCTTTGTATCATTGGAACATAGGAGCAGGAGTTGGCCATTCAGCCCGTCGAGCCTGCTCCACCATTCAATACGATCATGGCTGATCATCCACTTCAATGCTTTTCCTCACACTATCCCCATATCCCTTTGTGTTATTGGTATTTAGAAATCTGTCAGTCTCTGCTTTAAACACACTCAATGACTGAGTTCCCACAGCCCTCTGGGGTAAAGAATTCCAAAGATTCACAACTTGTAGATTTCTATTGATCAAATGATTGCCCTGTTCTATTCCCGTATCCCTGTAGGTTTATTTCCCTCAAAGGCCCATCCAATTTCCTTTTGGAAACATTCCATCATCTCCGTTTCTACCCCCCTCCTCGGAAGTGGGTTTCTGGTAATTCCCAAATACTGCCAAACTCTGGTTCAAGTCTAAGATTTTCTTCAAATGTAAACAGGAATCAAAGGGCAAAGAAGGAGGCCATTAAGCCCACCATTCCCATGCTAGCTCTTTGAACGAACAGTCTAATTGGTCCCATCGCCCTACAAGTTTATTTTCCTGCAGAATCTGTCCAGTTCCCTTTTGAAAGATACAGTAGAATTTACTTCCTGCACCATTGTCAGGCAGTGAATCCCAAATCACAACAAGTCATTCTGTTTTAAATCTAATACCGTCATGAGATACTGTGTTTGGATTTTCACAGGGTATTTGAAATGCAGTGAAAAACATGGTTGTTACATAAAATCAAGTCTCAGTCTTTGTGAGTGATCTTCGTGAGTGGACCGAGTATGATATATCTAAGTTTGACAAGTTGTAAAAATAAATTACATTTAATTGAGCGGCACAGTGGCACAGTAGTTAGCACTGTTGCCTCACCCCACCATGACCCACGTTCAATTCTGACCTTGGTCACTGTCTGTGTGGGGTTTGTACGTTCTCCCGTGTCTGTGGGTTTCCACTGAGTGCTCTGGCTTCCTCCCACAGTCCTAAGATATATGGGTTAGGAAAATTGGCCCTGATAAATTGCCCCTCACTGTCCAGGGATGTGCACGTTAGGTTATGGGGTTACGGATGAGTGGATAAAAGCTAATTACTGCGGATACTGGGATCTGAAACAAAAGAGAAAATGCTGGACAATCTCAGCAGGTCTGGCAGCATCTGTAGGGAGAGAAAAGAGCTAACGTTTCGAGTCCAATGACTCTTTGTCAAAGCTAACAGACAGAGAAAGTGGGAAATATTACCCCGTTTCCCTGGGTTTCTGTGGCTATGACTCATCTTTCATTCTCCACAGTATAAATATTCCCCACATTCTCTGATTGTTAACTTTGACAAAGAGTCATTGGACTTGAAACGTTAGCTCTTTTCTCTCCCCACAGATGCTGCCAGACCTGCTGAGATTTTCCAGCATTTTCTCTTTCGTTACGGGTGCGTGGATATGGGTAGATTGCTCTTTGGAAGAGTCGGTGCCGACTCGATGGGCTGAATGGCCTCCTTCTGCACTCAAGGGATTCTATATCTATTTCTACAACACCTTTCATGACCACACAATCTTCTAAAGCTTTTTACAGCCTTTGAAGTAGTTTTGAAGTTTAGTCACTGTTGTAATGTCGGAAATTCTGGGTATGCCTCATTAATAATATTTTGTTTAAAAGATCAATCACTCGTCCAACTTCACTGTTATAAGTAACAAGGTTAAGGAAGCCATGTTAAATTCTGAAACTGGACCTTTATTTTAAAAATTCATTCTGTATAAACCAAACTGTTTCTAGAAACTGCTGAATGAGGCGAAACTGTTTAAAGTAACATTGTTCCAAAATTTTGTAAAGCTACAGGGTATCATCCTGCCAAAGTCTGGCTCAAGTCTAAGACTCATTGTTCAATCCAATCAAAGTTAGTAAGAAAGAAAGTGATTGTCTTCCATAAAAGTCTTTTTCAACCAGTGGATATTGTATTAACCAAATGTATTAATTAAAGATTACTGTATTAATTAGCTACCAGTCAGTAACAGATGACTGATTCAGTAATGAGCCTTAATTGAGTTACAATAAAATAATCAATAATGAATCAGTAGTTACAGTAAGAGATTGAGTTTTATTTGCTGTAAAAATGTAAAAGCTTAATTGCTGTGCATGTGAAGAATGTGCAATGAGGATAAATGTACTGGAAAGAGAGACCTTCAACCTCTGATTAGCCTCAACATTTGAAACTGTATGAATAAGGGATTGTATAGAATCAGATAAAAGGATATTATGAAACAGTTCTATTGTATTCCTGTCTGAGATAATGAGAGAAGGTGGTGTCAGTAATTAGGATCCAATTAAATTAATCTAGTGACCAAATTGACCAATTGTCATGTTACAACAGGCCCAACTCTGACGTGAGGTAATGGTCACTTGGGGACAAAAGTAGAGGTTCTGAAGGTCTTCCTTGCTGGCCAAGTACTGAAGACTCCCGAGGCCGAGTTCCAAGGAAATTACTGTCAAAGAAAGAGCCAGACTCCCGAGGCTGAATCCCACAAGAATTACTGTCAAAGAAGGAGCCAGAGTGGGTTACGCTTCTACAGACTGATCACCCACATGAAGTTGGAAAAGTCAATGTCTTAAAGTTGTTCAGTAAACCTTTTTCATTTAATAAACTTATTTTTAAATTTACTATCCAGAGAATACTGCCTTTGTCTTAATTGGTTAAAGTCTTGTCTGAATTTATTAATTGGTAAGTTGGGGGGTGGCTGAAATCAATTAAGTTCCGGATAACAACATCAGATAACATAAACCTTCAATTTAAAAACTTGCATTTCTATAGCACCTTTCACACCCACGATGTCCCAAAGTGCTTTACAGCCAATGAAGTACTTTTGACGTGTAGTCACTGTTGTAATGTAGGAAACACAGCAGCTAATTTACATGCAGAAAGATCCCACACACAGCAATATGATAATGAGCAGATGATCTGTTTTTAGTGATGTTGATTGAGGGATAAATATTGATCTGGACACCGGGGATAACTCCCCTGCTCTTCTTCAAAATAGTGGCTGTGGGAACATCCACCTGAGAGGGGCAGACGGGGCCTCAGTTTAACATCTTACTTGAAAGAAGGCTGTCCTGACAGTGCAGCATTCCCTCAGTGCTGCGACGACGAATGTTGGAACTGGTTTTTGTCCACAGGTCCCTGACTGGGATTGTGATCCCACAACCTTCTGACTCAGAGGTGAGAGAGCTGCCCACTGAGCCATGGCTCACGCTATAGACAATACAGAGTTAGAAAGGGAAAGTTACCCTTTAAAACCCCTACCCTTTGCCTCCAGTGCCTAAATCTAATCATAAAAACCCCCAGTATAAATAACATATTTCACTGACAAATGTTGAAGTGTTGATTTAGAGTCACAAGTTTTAACTTCCCATTTGAGCCTCGGGCACTTGTCTGTGTATTGCTCATGTCAATGACAGGCAGGAGACGGAATTGTGGGCTGAGTTGGATTGGATTGGATTTGTTTATTGTCACGTGTACCGAGGTACAGTGAAAAATATTTTTCTGCAAGCAGCTCAACAGATCATTAAGTACATGGGAAGCAAAGGGAATAAAAGAAAATACATAATAGGGCAACACAAGGTATACAATGTAACTACATAAGCACCGGCATTGGATGAAGCATACAGGGTGTAGTGTTAATAACTGGGGCTGATTAGCACAGGGCTAAATCGCTGGCTTTGAAAGCAGACCAAGGCAAGCCAGCAGCACGGTCCGATTCCCGTATCATCCTCCCCGAACAGGAGCTGGAATGTGGCGACTAGGGGCTTTTCGCAGTAACTTCATTTGAAGCCTACTTGTGACAATAAGCGATTTTCATTTCATGAGGTTAGTCCATAAGAGGGTCAATTAGGAGTCTGGTAACAGCGGGAAAAAGCTGTTTTTGAGTCTGTTCGTGCGTGTTCTCAGACTTCTGTATCTCCTGCCCGATTTAGCTGAGAATAACGGGGCCTGTGCCCCAGTTGGGAAACTGCCATGGGCGTCGCACTAATAGAGAGACAGGAAGGTGCTGGAGGACTGACTGGGAAATGGGCCTCCAACCAATTGTTATATTGGTCACTCAGAGCTAAAGATAAACTTGTCTCTTTAAATACATATACAAGGAAGAGGCTGCAATGAAATCTGTCCCTTTTAACCTGCACAAAAACAGGAGACTCAGATTCACAGGCTGCAGGAGGAGTCCAATCAGCCCATTGTGCCCCTGCTATCTCTTTGAAAGGTCTCTTCTGATTCATCCAACTGCTCTGCCCTTTCCCCACAGCCCTGCAAATTCTTCCCTTTCAAGTATTTACTCTTTGGAAAGATACCATTGAATCTGCTTTCAGGCCGATCAGAACAACTCGCTGTGTCAAAAAATAAAATAAAATCTCATTCCTCCCTCTGGCTCCTTTGCCAATTACCCCAGAGGGACTCGCTTTCTGTTAAAGAGCCTGTCAACCCCTCTCACCCACTTTCCCTAAAGTGCATCAATCTAATCATGAAAAGTCCAGAAAAATAAAATATTTTTCTTGATACAAGTTTATTAATGAAACCGAACATGGTTTAAAAAAGCAAAAATGACTTGAGGATCAAAGACAACCAGAGTAAAAGGATTTTCACAATGTTCTGGACCTAAATGGTTTCTCTTTGGCTCCTCTGTACCCTGTTCCTGTGACCCCTGCTTTGGGCACCGGGGCGCATTCAGCCTCTTTGAGGATCGATGAGTATGAAAGCTCTATGTGTTTAGGTTTGGTGATGTCAGTACATTGTAGTCACTAAAAAGAGCGGTGATTCCATGGAGAATAGCTGGAGTCAGCCATCAGGATCAGTTAGACATCACCTCATTAACACGTTTGTGTAATTTATAAATTATCCTGTACGTAAGCTCGGTGATGAAATGTCTTCAGTGGTTGTCTCTTTAAGTGTCAAATACTGTACTGTAGCTTTAAGAATAAAAAAAACTGGTGTTAAGGTCAGGAAGGGGTCAGAGTACCAGCTATTCCAGAACACCCTGTTTGACACAAGTTTTAGTTCATCGTTAGAAGAGGCTCCAAGCTGATTGCCTCAATTTGTTGTGGGGAAGCTGGTAACACTTTTCCCATTGGTCAAGAGTCAGAAATATTTGGTGAAAAAGTTGTTCATTTCGATCAACAGCTGCATAGATTCGGGTTCAATGTCACAAAGTTACCTTCAACAAGGTCCATTCAGTAACTGGAGTCCATGCTGACTCTGTAGAACAATCCAGTCAGTCCCATTCCCCCCCGATGTCCCTGTTCCCCTGCAAGTTTACTTCCTTCCAGTGCCCATCAATTTCATTTTGAAATTGGTCGTTATCTCCAATTCCTCCACCCTCGTGGGCAGTGAGTTCCAGGTCATTACCACTCGCTGTGTAAAAATATTCTCCCTCACATCCCCCTGAAACACTTACCCAAAACCTGAAATCTGTGTCCCCCTCATCCTTGTCCCATCAGCTAATGGGAACAGCTTTTCTTTATCCACCTTACCTAACTCTATCATAACCTTGTCCACATCTATCAAATCTCCCCATAACCTCCTTTGCTCCAAGGTGAACAACCCCAGCCTGACATCGACAATAAAGGATAAACAAACAGATTATGTTAATACCTGAGATCAGATGGGAATGTTTGATTGTCCTGGACAGAAAGGAATTAGAATAACTCACCTTGGATGTAGTTAACTGGAATGTATCAATCTGGTGTCCACCTATATTCCAGTGAGATTCAGGAACGTGTAGATGAGATGAATAAGTTGCCTTTCTGTTGACAATATTTTGATCAATTACCTCTGAACCTTAAAAGGAAAACCATGGGTGGGATTCTCCGTCCCGCTGCACCAGTTGTATATGCGCCACCCCCTCCGGCAGCGGGATTCTCCGTCCTGCCAGCCGGCCAATGGGATTTCCCATTGTGGGCAGCCCCACGCCGTTGGAAAATTCCCGGGTGTCAGTGCACTGCCGGTGCAACGGAAAATCCTGACAGTGGAGAATCCAGCTCTATGCTTAAAATCCGAGATGCTGTCTGACATATCATGTTCATAAAGAGAGACATAAGCTAAGCTTTTGGGACAACAGTCCTGTGAAGTTTTGATAAGATTGTGTGACATGTTGAGGGACAACGATCTCAACCAGTGGAGAGACATGGTCACTGAACAAAGACACAAATATGACTGAATCTATGTCTGTTTAAGAGTGATGCCCTCGAACAAAAGGAGCGATCTGGTAGTAGATAGAAAACTTGCACCTCGTTATCACTGAAGATCCACCGAAGACACATTGTGGGCCATACAGACAAAATTCAAAGAGAGCTGTACAAAAGCCATCTGCATTTCACATCCCAGGCTGTCCAACAGGAGTCTGCTTGTCTGCTAAGACAAAGAGCCCCACAGCCTTCCTTTCAATTCTTAATGGCTGAGACATTCAACAATCTCAGGGATACCCGATGAGGGATACAGGTCCTTTTTCAAACGCAGTGTGGAGAGATGTGGGTGATGTGACATGGCCTCTGGTTTGTGAAACCAGTAATATTGCCTTGCTGTACTACACAGTCTCAGTCTGCCGTTTTAACATTGATCCAGCAGCATCACATACAAGGGGCTCTGGCCCAGATTGGACATCTGGCTCCATCTACACTGCCTCTGCTGGACATTCTGTACCATCGGCAACAAGACTGATTCATCTCCTATTTCATTGTGTGAATTCAACACCACTCTGCTGCCACCTCTGCTGGGTCTCCTTGAATTTGGTCTCCCTTCTGCCAGATAGCTCCTTTTGTTCAAGTTCAAAGTGATTAATGTGGGTTGTGGGGGACAGAGATTCGTAGTTGGAGAGGGAGAAGGATGTTGTCTGATGGCTATGCATCTAACCTGACCCAGACAGGGAGGGGCAACACTTGAGGGACTCTCGATTCTCCCCATTCCATAACTTCCTGATGGATCATGGAGATCCCACGATTTGCAGCATAGAATCACAGAATGCTCACAGCACAGAAGGAGACCATTCGGCCCATTGTGTCTGTCACCTCTCAGTAAGAGCGGCTCAGCTAGTGCCACTCCCTTGCCTTTCCCCCATAACCCTGCAAATTCTTTCCCTTTATAGCATTTACCCAATTCCCTCTTGAAAACGGCGATTGAATCTGCCTCCACCACACTCTCACCAGAACCTTCCACATCCTCACCCATCGCTCTGTAAAAAAAGGTTTCCCCTCATGTCGCCTTTGGTTCCTTTATCAATTTGAGTGTCAATGTGTGCGTGACTTTAAGGAGAAGCTGGATACGTCCATGAAAGAGAAAGGAACAGAGGGATTTGCAGATAGAAAAAAAGACTTGTATTTATATAACACCTTTCAGGGCCACTGGAATTCTCGATGCATTTTGCTGCCAATGATGTACTTTCTGAGGTGTAGTCACTGTTGTGATGTAGGAAACATGGCAGCAAATTTAGGCACAACCGGATAGGGACATATGAACAGGAGTAGGCCATTCAGCCGTTCGAGCCTGCTGCCCCATTCTATAAGATCATGGCTCATCTGCTTGTAATCTCAACTCCACTTTCCTGTTTCACCCCCATAACCCTTGTCGCCTCTGTTAATAATATGTCCAACGCTGCCCTGAATATATTCAATGACCCAGCCCCATTGCTCTCTGGGGAAGAGAATTCCACAGACTGAAGACCCACTGAGAGAAAAACATTCTCCTCAATTTCCGTCTGAATGGTGGACCTCATATTGATAAACTGTGTCCCCTGGTTCTAGTCTCTCCCAAAATTGGAAACAGCCTCCTGATTTTTACCCTATCAAATCCCCTCAGGATTGTAAATGTTTCATTAAGATCAGCTCTCCTTCATCTAAACTCCAGTGGGTACGGACCCAACATGTTCAACCTTTCTTCATAAGAGAAGCCCCTCATCCCAGGAATGTGTCGAGTGAACTTTCTCTGAACTACAGCTAACACAATTATATCTTTGTTTTTCAAACAAGGTGAAGATGCAGTGTACAATAATACAGATGTGGTCTCACTAAGGCCCTGCATAGCTGTAGCTTCCATTTCCCCTTGTGAGAAATGCTAATATTCCAGTTGCTTTCCTAATCACTTGCTGTACCTGCACACTAACTTTTTGTGATTCCTATACCAGGACACCCAGATCCCTCTGTAACACTGAGTATTGTAATCTCTCTCCATTTAAATAGGATACTGCTTCTCTATTCCTCCTGCCTTATACTCCATCTGCAAATTTTTCACACTCATTGTCTGTACCTATTTGTAGACTCCCTACAACCTATCGACAATTAACAAAACCCCAGAAAGAGCAGTGTGATAATGAGCAGAAGATCTGTTTTTGTGCTGTTGTTCGTGATTGAGGGATAAATATTGACCAGGACACCGGGACAACTCCCCTGCCCGTCTCAAACATAACAACTTTTAAATCTAACCAAGCAGGTAAACTGGGCCTCACTAACATCTCATCTGAAGGATGGTAACACCAACACAGCAGCAATACCTCAGTATTGCACTGCAGTGTCAGCCCTGAGTGTAGTCCTCCAGTCCTGAATGGGGGCATGAGCCCAGAACCTTGGAACTCAGAGGTAGGAGTGTAACCCACTGAGCCCTGACAGTGAAGGTGAATAAGACTGGGAGGAACCATGTGTGAAGCATCAAAGCCATAACAAAGCCATCTTTAGGGCAGCACGGTAGCATTGTGGATAGCACAATTGCTTCACAGCTCCAGGGTCCCAGGTTCGATTCCGGCTTGGGTCACTGTCTGTGCGGAGTCTGCACATCCTCCCCGTGTGTGTGTGGGTTTCCCCTGGGTGCTCCGGTTTCCTCCCACAGTCCAAAGATGTGCAGGTTAGGTGGATTGGCCATGATAAATTGCCCTTAGTGTCCAAAATTGCTCTTCGTGTTGGGTGGGGTTACTGGGTTATGGGGATAGGGTGGAGGTGTTGACCTTGGGTAGGGTGCTCTTTCCAAGAGCCGGTGCAGACTCGATGGGCCGAATGGCCGCCTTCTGCACTGTACATTCTAATTCTAAATAGACCAGGTGGCCTGAATGGCATGTTTCTTCAATATCTATTCTATGTCATTTCAATCAATGAAACATTTCAGACTTGGAATTGTCAAATCCACACCTGGGATTTGTTTGGGTGCGATGCTGAACGTGAACTGTTTTGTAAAATAATTTCAGCTGAGAGTCCCTGAATGAATGAGGAGAGATCACAAACAGCAGTTCTTAAAGATACACTGATAACCCAGTAAATCAGAGTTCCAACTGATCCCACATCAAGGAGATGATACAGGGAGTTCAATGCAAATATGGTTCATTGGACTTAAATCCAGAGCATTAAACTACAGCCCAGTTACAGTGGTCTCTAACATCAGCAAAAAATGAGCCCCAACCTTTCAAATGAATAAGGTTTGGTCCTGAACAGCAGCAACAACAGCAGAAACCTTCTCCCTCTTAACCAATAAATCTCTGTCACCTACACACTCCCTATTGATTGTGACACTAATTCATCCCACTATGTTATCTTGCTTTTCCCCAATTCTTCTCCCCGAAAGGTTCTGACTCTCGGGTTCAGTTTCACATTTACCGATCGCCCTTCCCAATATGTAATCTAGGTATCTAAATCTTTACACCTGAAGTTAAGAAACTGTTTTGCTAAGGGGGCGTCACAATCAAATCCAGTGACCACCCATATGTCCATTGTGTCAGAGTGACGCTTTTCATTCCAATCCCAGGAGACTGGGATCCGGGTGAGCAATGGTGGCCGGGCCTCCCACAATGCCCCACGCTGGGTAAACCTCTCTATCCGCCGCACGGGCGGGCAGCCCGGTACTGAACGTCCAAGGGAGAGGGGCAGCTGCGCATGTGCAGGATACTGCTAATCCTATTGGCCAAATTGTCCGCGTTCCAGTGCCACGTGACATCATTGCGCATTGTTTTCAGGCAGCCGGCAACCAATGGAAAATATTGGAGGCCGGAAGGACTCTGGTCCCCCAGCCAATCAGAGCGCGGGCTTTGTTTGAACGAAGTTTGACCTTCACACAGACTGAAACCTCCTTCTGTCTACAACATCTGTGAGTCAAAGACTTTATTTTCTCCCCTTTCCATTCATTTTCTTATTCTGACCTTCAATTGGTGATTTGCAGCAATTGAAGGGAAAGAAAGGGAAACAAGTCTGTATGTTAAACACACTTTTAGGAGCAGAACACATTTTTTTAGGGGCAGCCTGGTAGTTAGCACAGTTGCTTCACCGCTCCATGGTCCCAGGTTCGATTCCCAGCTTGGGTTGCTGTCTGTGCGGAGTCTGCAGTTCTTCCCGTGTCTGCGTGGGTTTCCTCTGGGTGCTCCGATTTCCTCCCACAGTCCAAAGATGTAGAATCATAGAATTTACAGTGCAGAAGTAGGCTATTCGGCCCATCGAGCCTGCACCGGCCCTTAGAAAGGGCACCCTACCTAAGCCCACTCCTTCACCCTATCCCCGTAACCGCATCAACCCTTTTTGGACACTAAGGGCAATTTATCATGGCCAATCCACCTAACCTGCATATCTGTGGACTGTGGGAGGAAACCGGAGCACCCGGAGGAAACCCACACAGACACGGGGGGGAACATGCAGACTCTGCACAGACAGTGACCCAAGCCGGGAATCGAACCTGGGACTCTGGAGCGGTGAAGCAATTGTGCTAACAACTGTGGTACCGTGCTGCCGTGTGGGTTAGGTGGATTGGCCATGCCAGATTGCCCTTAGTGTCCAAAAAGATTAAGTGGAGGTTACTGGGTGACAGTTACGGGGATAGGGTAGAGACATAGGCTTGAGTAGGGTGCACTCTGTAAGGGCTGGTGCAGACTCGATGGGCCGAATGGCCTCCTTCTGCACAGTAGATTCTATGATTTTTAGTCCAGTAATATAGACATATCTGTCTGGACAGCCTGCATTTAAATTTTCATGTTTCTGTGTCCAGGACAGGAAGCAGTGAGCATGGATCTGTCAATCAGCCTGAATCAGCACCTTCAGGAGAATTGGGAGGGTGAATATTAGATACAGCAGAGTGAGAATGGAGGGAGAGTGTGTGGGAGGGAGATTTACAGCTTTTGGGGAATGAGAGGGGAAAGAATGTTCCAGAGAAACTAGAATTGTTTGTTCTGGTCTCTATCCTGTACTGAAAGTGATAACTTTTGTGTATTGTTTATCCAGGATATTAGAAGAGGAACAATTACAGACCGAAATCTCAAATGTGTCTCGATCTGATAGATTCACTCGTTTCCTTGAGACCGGAATATCATCGGCCTTTGAAGCTGGAAGGAGAAATGTTTTCTGTTCTGTCTGCTTCAAAAGATTTTATTCATCAGTGTGACTGGAAAAGCACCAAGACACACACACTCGAGTGAGAGTGTTCCAGAGCGCTGACTGTGGAAAGAGCTTTAACTAATTATAAAGCAGAAGACATTTATCACATTCTTCACAGCGGGGAGAGACCGTACATGTGCTCTGTGTGTGGATGACGTTTGAACTGATTGTCCAACCTGCAGAGTCACAAATGCATCCACATCATGAAGGAACCTGTGCAAATGTGGTGGGTGGGAAGGGTTTCAGATCTGGGGCTGGTTTAGCACACTGGGCTAAATCGCTGGATTTGAAAGCAGACCAGGCAGGCCAGCAGCACGGTTCAATTCCCGTACCAGCCCCCACCCCGAACAGGTGCCGGAATGTGACGACTAGGGACTTTTCACAGTAACTTCATTTGAAGCCTACTTGTGACAATAAGCGGTTTTCATTCATTCATTTTCATTTCATCTCCATCTGTGCTGGAAACGCATCGTCGCTTTCACACCGGTGAGAGGCCGTTCACCTGCTCCCTAGGTGGGAAGGGATTCACAGCCCCATCTAAGCTGGAGATTCTTTGCCGCAGTCACACTGGGGAAAGGCCGTTCATCTGTCCTGAATGTGGGAAGGGATCAGTCATTCATCCAACTTACCGACACACTGAGGAGTTCATACTGGGGAGAGGCTCTTCACCTGCATTGAGTGTGGAAATGAATTCACTCGGTCAACTTATCTACAGATACACAAGCGAGTTCACACCGGTGAGAGGCCATTCACCTGCTCAAGTTGTGGGAAGAGATTTAGGAATTCTTCCAACTTAGTGACACATCAGCGGGTACACACTGGGTGAGGCCATCCGTCTGCTCTGAGTGTGGGAAGAGATTCAGTGATGCACCGGCCCTGAGGACACCATCGAGTTCACACTGGGGGGGGGGGGGGGGGGGGGGGGGGCAATAACTTGCTCCATGTGCAGGCAGTGATTCACTCAGTCATCCAGCCTGCTTGTACACCAGGTCACTCACACGAACGAACGACCCTTTAAATGCTCGGAATGTGGGAAGGGCTTCAAAAATGCTGTGGTTCTGAGGGTCTACCAACGTATTCACACCGAGGACAAACCGGTTAGCTACTCTCACTGCGCAAAGAGATTTAAAATGTTGTCCGGTATTCTGCGACATCGGCGAGTTCACACCGGGGAGAGCCTGTTCACCTGCACTGTGTGTGGGAAGGGATTCACTCACTCACGCCACCTGCTGGCACACCACGAGTTCACAAGTGATAACAATGGTTGGATTCAGATGCGTTTCTGCTTTCAATTGGAGAGACTGGAGCTGATTAAATTTCTCTCTTTAGTGTGTAGGTTTATGAGGGCAGAGAACGGAGCCACTTGGGACCAGGCCATGCTGGCTCTGTGTAGAGCAAACCAGTCAGTTCTATTTCCCCGTTCTATCCCTATATCCCTGCAAGTTTATTTCCCTAAAGTATTGATCCAAATTCCATTTCTAACCATCCTGTCATCTAGGCTTCTCCCGGCCTCATAGGAAATGGGTTCCAGCTCATTACCACTCGGTTTAAATGCACACGTAGCTCAGAGTTCACAGGAGGCCATTCTGCCCAACCGGCTCATGCTTTGGCCGAGCTATCCAATTAAAACCATCACCCTGCAATTTTCCTGTCCGTTCAAGAATCTGTCCAGTCCCCTTTTGAAAGACAACAGTTGAAACTGCTTCTTGCGCTGTTTTCAGGCACACATTCCAAATCACAACAACTCGCTGTGTTTTTAATCAAATCATTCAGGACACAGTGTGTTTGGATTTTCACAAGAGTTTTCAAAATGGTGACAAATATATGGGTATCACAGAAGTTGAAGATTGAATTTTTATTAATCATCTTGACGAAGGAATTGAGTGTAATATATCTAAATTCCTGGACAATTAAAAATTTTGCACAGGACGTCCTAAAATGTTTCACAGCCAATGTTTAAGGGCACCACGGTAGCACTGTGGATAGCACAATTGCTTCACAGCTCCAGGATCCCAGGTTCGATTCCTGGCTTGGGTCACTGTCTGTGTGGAGTCTGCACGTTCTCCCCGTGTGTGCGTGGGTTTCCTCCGGGTGCTCCGTGGAGTTTCCTCCCACAGTCCAAAGATGTGCAGGTTAGGTGGATTGGCCATGCTAAATTGCCCTTAAGTGTCTAAAATTGCCTTTAGTGTTGGGTGGGGTTACTGGGTTCTGGGGATAGGGTGGAGGTGTGGACCTTGGGTTGGGTGCTCTTTCCCAGAGCCGGTGCAGACTCGATGGGGCAAATGGCCTCCTTCTGCACTGTAAATTCTATGTTCTATGTTCAATGAAGTGTAATCACCATTGTAATTTAGCAAACTGTATGTAGGCTTCGGTAATCAATTCTAGTTTTAAAATCAATCACTTTAATAACGTATTCGCTGTCATAAATAGGTCAAGGAAAATAACATAGATGAATGTGTATTTTTAAAAATAACATTGCACCTAAATGTTCCGAGAAACAGAAGAGCCACCAGATATTATTTGAACTAAGAGAATATTTCCTAATTTTAATAAACTGCATGACATCATATTCTGTCAAAGTCTGTCAAGAATAAGGCTCATTGCTGAATCCACTCAAGATTAGTCAGAAAGAAAGCTATTGTTTTCCACAAATTGTCTTTTTGAACCATCGTATCTTATATTAACCAAATGTATCAATTGAAGATTAGTGTATTAATTAACGACTAGTCAACTCACCACCGCTCGTGGCTGTGCAGCCTCTATTGTGCCTGTAATGAAGCAGGACGGGACTATACGCATTTATGGAGATTTTAAAACAACCATCTGGTTTTATGTGCGGATCAATACATGCTGCTGTTGTTTGAGGTTTTGTTCACCGGCCTAGCAGGAGGACAGAAATTCAGTAAAATCGACCTAACGCAGGCCTATCTGCATATGAATTTTGAGGCTAAATCTCCACATTTGCTCACTATTCTAACAGAAGGCAGCTAAGAAGATGGAGGCTATCATGGAGGATCCATGACCAATGAATATAACATAGTTAAGATCATTCCTCGGTTTAATTAACCAATATGAGAAATTTGATTCAAAGCGAGCAACCCTGCTTAAACCATGACCTAATTAGTTGTGCATAAAACAGGCATAGCCATGGACACCAGAGTGCGAAAAAGCACATCAGTCAGTTAAAGAAACACTGAAGAATTCAGGAGTGTTGGTCTATTTCAACCTAAAGTTACCACCACAACTTACCAATGATGTCTCGCCGTACGGTGTTGGGATGGTGGTGTCACACATACCACCTTCAGGGGAAGAAAGGCCAATAGCTTTTGTCACATACCTTAACAAGTGCTGAATCAGATTACGTCCAGTTGGAGAAGGAGGGACTGAGTATTATTTATGGTGCGAGAAGATTTCACCAATATCTCTGTGGTCGTCACTTCACATTGCTAACGGCCCACAGGCCCTTAACTATTTTGGGCCACAAAAGGTTTTCTTTCATTGGCAGCAGGGAGACTTCAACCATGGTGTTACACATTGACTTTGCAGGGCCATACGAGGGGCACATGTTGATGGTTGTCCTAGATACACACTCCAAATGGCCTGAAGTGGTCCTAATGAAATCAACAACTGCGGAATAAATCATCGAAAATCCCAATGCAATTTTCCCACCAGATTTGGGAAACCAGAACAAATTGTGAGTGATAATGGTCCACAATTCACAGCTCAGGAGTTTGAGAACTATCTAAAGATGAGTGGTATCCAACACATAAAATCAGCACCTTACCATCCATCCACAAATGGTTCAGCCGAAAGGTTTGTCCAGTCCTTGAAGATGCACTGAAAACCTTCAAGGACCAACGTTCATTAAATTGCCGTCTAAACAGTTTCTTGGCGACATCTCGCAACACCACACACACGACAACTCAGAGTTCCCCAGCTTTACTACTAGGGCAGTGGATGTTGTCCATATGGACTTCAGTAAGGCCTTTGACAAGGTCCCTCATGGTAGACTAGTACAAAAGGTGAAGTCACACGGGATCAGGGGTGAGCTGGCAAGGTGAATACAGAACTGGCTAGGTCATAGAAGGCAGAGAGTAGCAATGGAAGGATGCTTTTCTAATTGGAGGGTTGTGGCCAGTGGTGTTCCACAGGGATCAGTGCTGGGACCTTTGCTGTTTGTCGTACATATAAATGATTTGGAGGAAAATGTAACTGGCCTGATTAGTAAGTTTGCAGACGACACAAAGGTTGGTGGAATTGCGGATAGCGATGAGGACTGTCAGAGGATACAGCAGGATTTAGATTGTTTGGAGACTTGGGCGGAGAGATGGCAGATGGAGTTTAATCCGGACAAATGAGGTAATGCATTTTGGAAGGTCTAATGCAGGTCGGGAATATACAGTGAATGGTAGAACCCTCAAGAGTATTGAAAGTCAAAGAGATCTAGGAGTACAGGTCCACAGGTCACTGAAAGGGGCAACACAGGTGGAGAAGGTAGTCAAGAAGGCATACGGCATGCTTGCCTTCATTGGCCGGGGCACTGAGTATAAGAATTGGCAAGTCATGTTGCAGCTGTATAGAACCTTAGTTAGGCCACACTTGGAGTATAGTGTTCAATTCTGGTCGCCACACTACCAGAAGGATGTGGAGGCTTTAGAGAGGGTGCAGAAGAGATTTACCAGAATGTTGCCTGGTATGGAGGGCATTAGCTATGAGGAGCGGTTGAATAAACTCGGTTTGTTCTCACTGGAACGAAGGAGGTTGAGGGGCGGCCTGATAGAGGTCTACAAAATTATGAGGGGCAGACAGAGTGGATAGTCAGAGGCTTTTCCCCGGGGTAGAGGGGTCAATTACTAGGGGGCATATGTTTAAGGTGAGAGGGGCAAGGTTTAGAGTCAATGTACGAGGCAAGTTTTTTACGCAGAGGGTAGTGGGTGCCTGGAACTCGCTACCGGAGGAGGTGGTGGAAGCAGGGACGATAGTGACATTTAAGGGGCATCTTGACAAATACATGAATAGGATGGGAATAGAGGGATACAGACCCAGGAAGTGTAGAAGATTGTAGTTCAGTCGGGCAGCATGGTCGGCGCGGGCTTGGAGGGCCGAAGACGAGAAGGGAATCCCAAAAGGTGCTTTTTTGGACAAGGAGAGCAGGTTTTGGTGTGCAGCTCCACCACCAGCGAGACGAGGGTCCCTGTAACTGTGTTGTCTGAAACTGGCCCTGTCTCCTACACTGTGCAAACTGAAGATGAGCGAGTGTGGAGACGACACAGATCAGTTGTTAGTGACACCCATCAATGTGCCAGTACCGTGTGTGCTAGAACTACCTCAGGATGAACCGCCATCCATACTATCTGATCATGTGACTGCGACTTCTGGTCAATCCGCGGAAACCAAGATTGCTGAAGAACCCCTTGCTGCTCCTAATCTTCTGTCTGCAAAAAAGACTATAACACCTTCCAGGGGAGAGACATCTTCTGAAGACCCGGGGAGGACATTCAAGGGTAAGAAGAACCAAATCCCTTCAGTGAGCAGGCAACCAGGGCAGAATAGACACTCGCCAGATCGTCTTTCCTATTGACTGTATAATTCTTTGCCTGCCCTTGTGTATATGTTTTGATGATGTAAATGTACTTTTTTTGATTTGATTTGATTTATTATTGTCACATGTATTAGTACACAGTGAAAAGTATTGTTTCTTGCATGCTGTACAAACAATGCATACCGTAAATAGGGAAGGAAGGAGAGACTGCAGAATATAATGTTACGTTGTAGCAAGGTGTAGAGAAAAGATCAACTTAATACAGTGATTGAGGCTTTCTTAACCGGCTGAATTTTAGGGGGGTCGGTTCTATTCAGTTTTGTCCTGGGTGCTCAGAGGTTCACTGAAGGGGCTGAATTTTAGGGCAGCCCGATTTCGTGTAGCAGCAAACACCAAAAGGCTCAGAATTGTAAATAGCATTTGGGATCAGCCAAACATGGGGCGAAATTCTCCCCCAACGGTGGGATGCCCGGCGACTGGCGCCAAAGCCGGCGCAAATCAGACGGGCATCGCGCCGGCAAAAAGGTGTGGAAGTCTCCGCATCTTTGGCGGCCTAGCCCCAACATTGAGGGGCTAGGCCGACGCCGGAGGGATTTCCGCCCCGCCAGCTGGCGGAAATGGCGTTTGTTACCCCGCCAGCTGGCGCGGAAATGCGGCGCATGCGCGGGAGCGTCAGCGGCCGCTGTCAGTTTCCCGCGCATGTGCAGTGGGGAGAGTCACTTCCGCCTCCGCCATGGTGGAGGCCGTGGCAGAGGCGGAAGGGAAAGAGTGCACCCACGGCACAGGCCCGCCCGCGGATCGGTGGGCCCCGATCGCGGGCCAGGCCACCGTGGGGGCACCCCCCGGGGTCAGATCGCCCCACGCCCCCCCCCCCCCAGGACCCCGGAGCCCGCCCACGCCGCCTGGTCCCGCCGGTAAATACCAGGTTTGATTTACGTCGGCGGGACAGGCAATTCCTGGGCGGGACTTCGGCCCATTCGGGCCGGAGAATCCAGCGGGGGGTCCCGCCAACCGGCGCGGCCGGATTCCCGCCCCCGCCCAATCTCCGGGAGCGGAGACTTCGGCGGGGGCGGGATTCACGGCGGCCAACGGCCATTCTCCGACCTGGCGGGGGGTCGGAGAATGACGCCCATGATCTCCGAAAAAGAGGAAAGAGAAAGGGAAGTGGAATGAGTCGGGTTTTGGGATAAATACATTCTGCATCCCACAACCAAACTGTGGAGCAGGCTCCCCTCAATAAGTTCACAGCTGATCTGATTGTAACCTCAACTCCACATTCCCACCGATCCCCCGATAACCTTTCACTCCCTTGCTTATTAAGAATCTATCCAGCACTGCCTTCAAAATAGTCAAATCTAGGATTTAGATTCTCACCAGCTGATTATGGGAGGAGGTGGTGCGGATTTCAATTGTGTAAGGGAGCGAAGGTTTGACAGGTTCAGCCTTAATTTTCACAGTAACTTCATTGCAGCGTTAATATAAGCCTACTTGTGACCCTAATAAGGCCAAGGAGCCGAATTAGGCCACACGGCCCATCGAGTCTGCTCCACCATTCAATCATGGCTGATATTTTCTCATCCCCATTCTCCAGCCTTCTCCCCATAACCCCCGATCCCCTTATTAATCAAGAACCTATCTATCTCTGTCTTAAAGACACTCAGTGATTTGGCCTTGATCGATAATGTCCAATTAAATCCGCTACGTTGATGGTGGGGCTTGTCCCTACCGGCCATGTCGTTAGTGTCCGAGGCACGTGGGCCTTCCCAAATGAGGAAAACTCAAACGCAGCAAAGAGTTCCACAGATTCACCATCCTCTGGCTGAAAGAATTCCGCCTCACATTTGTTTTAAAGGATCGTCCCTTTAGTCTGAGATTGTGTCCTCTGGTTCTAGTTTTTCCTCCAAGTGGAAACATCTTCTCCATGTCCACTCTATCCACGCCTCGCAGTATCCTGTAAGTTTCAATAAGATCCCCCCCCGATCCTTCTAAACTCCAACGAGTACAGACCCAGAGTCATCAACCGTTCCTCATACGACAAATAAAGGGTTGAGCAAGTTTAATGGGCCAAATGGCCGACTGCAGCTCCTATTTGTTATGATCTCGGTGTCCAGGACAGGAAGCAGTGAGCAGGGATCTGTCAATCAGCCTGAATCAGCACCTTCAGGAGAATTGGGAGGGTGAATATTAGATACAGTGAATGGAGGGAGAGTGTGTGGGATGGAAATTTACAGCTTTTGGGGAATGAGAGAGGAAAGACTGTTCCAGAGAAACTAGAACTGTCTGTTCGGAGTTTCTATCCTGTACTGACAGTGATGTATTTTGTAATTTGTTTTTCCAGGAATTATACAGTCAAAAGGAGGAATTACAGACAGAAATCCCAAACATCACATCTTGTTCTGACAGAGTCACTTGATTTTTTGGGACACACACACCCGAGTGAGAGTGTTCCAGAGCACTGACTGTGGAAAGAGCTTCAACCAGTTACAGAGCTTCACAGAGGGGAGGGACTGTACACGTGTTCTCTGGATGAGTAAGGCTTCAATTGTCTAACCTGGAGAGACACAAGGAGACCCAAAGCATGGAGAAACAGTGGAAATGCCAGGACTGTGGGAAGGGATTCAAAGCTCCACCTGCACTGGAAGCTCATCGGCGCATTCTCACTGGGGAGAGGCCATTCAGCTGCTCTCAGTGTGGGAAAGGATTCAGTCAGTCATTCACCCTGTAACACACCAGAGGGTTCACACTGGGGAGAGGCCATTGAACTGCTCTCAGTGTGGGAAGAGATTCAATCAGCCAGCCTGACGTCCCACCGGCGGGTTCACACGGAGGAGAAGCCGTTCACCTGCTCTCAGTGTGGGAAGGGATTCAGACATTTATCCACCCTGCGGAGACATCAGCCAGTTCACCCCGGGGAGTGAGCATTCACCTGCACTCAATGTGAGAAGGGATTCTGTGTTTCCTTGTACCTGCTGAGACACCAACAAGGTCACAAGTGATTACAGGGGTTGGATTCTGCTGTTATTGTTGCTATTCTCAATTACACCCAGAACAGCATTGTGTTCATTCTGTCAGTTGGTCAATGGGGAGGGTCGGAGGGTTTCTTTCTGCTGGACTGGCCGGTCTCACGACTTTGCCTCCAGTGGGCTGATGCTCTTGAGGCTTGTGGCAAATACTTGGCTTCAAATTTCACAAGGATCACAGAGTGAAAGGGTGTTTGGAAGGTAGATGACAGACAGTTCCTGTTTCTGTTTGAAACCCCTAAAGAATGCAGGTTTAGATGAAGATAGGCTTTGGTGGTTACATGGTTCTGTCTCAGAAGGAAACTGTCAAGCTATGAGGAACAAGTTGTCTGCAGTTGAATGGGAACTTACAATAAAATATGTAATGATACAATCGCAGTAAAGGAATCATCACATATTTACATAAAATATAGATTCCTTTAAGAAACAAAAATCCAACAGGAAAAGTGACCAACCGTGGCTAAAAAGAAAAATTAAAGATTCCATTAGGTCAAAGGAAGAGGCTCATTAATCGATTACAGATTTATTGCTTCACTGATTTATTGGTACCTTGAAGAATCGATGCAGTATAATTCTTAAATTCAGTATACATACAGACAGAAAATGGAACATCCACAAGGTTAAGTCATTGTTTCAGATAAAAATATGAGAATTGCTGTACAGCAACTTAATATGTGTAAGAATCTAACACTGTTTCAAGAAAAGTTGTATAAAAGCCCTCGTAATGAATAAACCATTGTTCTACAAATACATGTAGTAGTGAAAAAGTATTGCAGTCTTAGCAACACAAACATATACAAAATGTAGCAAAACCTCAGCAACAAGCAAGGTTAATGCAGAACATCTTGGGGGCGATTCTCCAATATTGGGCCCAAGAGTTTGCGCCATCGTGAACGCCGTTGCAAACCGGGCCCGGTTACATACGATTCTGGCCCCCATAGGGGCCAGCACGGCGCTGGAGCAGTTCACACCGCATGCACGCGCAGTTGGGCCAGCTGAATCCTGCGCATGCGCAGTTGGGCCGTGCCATACTGTGCATGCACGGGGCCTTCTTTAGCGCGCCGCCCTCGACTCAAGATGGAGTCGGTGTTCAGGGTCCGGCCACGCCAGAAAGTAGGCCCTGGGAGGGAGTTGAAGAGGAGGCAAACCCATCCACCCACTCCAGGTTCTGTCCTGGATGTGATTAACAGCAGGAATAGCAGCAGAATCTAACTTGTCATCACTTGTGAACCCTTTGGTGTCTCAGCCTGTTGAACGACTGAGTGAATCCCTCCCCACAGTGACAGCAGGTGATTGGCTTCTTTCCGGTGTGAACTCGCTGGTGTCTCCGCAGTGTGGCTGATGTTCTAAACCTCTTTGTGCAGTGAGAGCAGCTGAACGGTCTCTCCTCAGTGTGAATGCGCTGGTGGGACATCAATACCTGAGAGCTTTTAAACCCACTCCCACATTGGGAGCATTTAAAGGGTCTCTCATTGCTGTGAGTGACATTGTGGCTCAGCAAGTGATGACCGAGTGAATATTTTCCCTGTCGGAGAGGTGAACGGGCTCTCCCCGGTGTGACCTCGCTTGTGTTTCATCAGGTTGGATGAGGTTCTAAAGCTCTTTGTGCAGTGAGAGCAGCTGAACGGTCTCTCCTCAGAGTGAACGCGCTGGTGGGACATCAGTAGCTGAGAGCTTTTGAAACCCTTCCTGCAGTCAGAGCATTTAAAGGGCCTGCTCTTGGTATGAGTGACATTGTGTTTCAGCAGGGTGGATAATCGAGCAAATCCCATATCACACACAGTGCAGATGAACGGCTTCTCCCCGGTGTGAACTTGCTGGTGTCTCTGCAGGCTGGATAACCGAGTGAATCCCTTCCCACAGTCAGAGCAGGTGAAAGGCCTCTCTCCAGTGTGAACTCGCTGGTGTGTCTGCAGGTGGGATAACCGAGTGAATCCCTTCCCACAGTCAGAGCAGGTGAATGGCCTCTCTCCAGTGTGAACTCGTTCGTGTCTCCGCAGGTTGCCAATGTCAGTGAATCCCTTTTCACACTGAGAGCAGGTGAAAGGCCTCTCGCCAGTGTGAACTTGTTCGTGTCTCCGTAGGTTGCTAATGTTATTGAATCTCTTTTCACAATGAGAGCAGATGAAAGGCCTCTCTCCAGTGTGAACTTGTTCGTGTCTCCGTAGGTTGCTAATGTTAGTGAATCCCTTTTCACACTGAGAGCAGGCGAAAGGCCTCTCTCCAGCGTGAACTCGCTGGTGGATCTGCAGGCTGGACAACTGAGTGAATCCCTTCCCACAGTCAGAGCAGGTGAATGGCCTCTCCCCAGTGTGAACTCGTTCATGTCTCTGCATGCCGCCAATGTCAGTGAATCCCTTTTCACACTGAGAGCAGGTGAAAGGCCTCTCTCCAGTGTGAACTCGCTGGTGGATCTGCAGGCTGGAAAACTGAGAGAATCCCTTCCCACAGTCAGAGCAGGTGAACGGCCTCTCCCCAGTGTGAACTCGTTCATGTTTCCGCAGGCTGCCAATGTCAGCGAATCCCTTTTCACACTGAGAGCAGGTGAAAGGCCTCTCTCCAGTGTGACTGCGTTGATGCCTTTCCAGCTCGCACGGGGCTCTGAATCCCTTCCCACAATCCTCACATTTCCATGGTTTCCCCATGGTCCGGGTCATTTTGCGTCTCACCACGTTGGACAAGCAGTTGAAGCCTCGTCCACACACAGAACACCTGTACAGTCTCTCCCTGCTCTGAATGGTGAAGTGTTTTTTCAGGCTGTGTCACTGGTTAAAGCTCTTTGCACAGTCAGTGCTCTGTAACAGTCTCACATGGGTGTGTGTGTGTGTCCCTGTGCTTTTCCAGACACACTGATGTTTAAAATCTCTTGAAGCAGACAGAATAGACAAACATTTCTCCTTCTAGATTCAAAGGCCGATGATCCCAAGAATTGAGTGACTCAGTCAGTTCTTGACGTGATATTTAGTTTGAGATATTGGCCTCAAACTCCTCTCGTTCTAACTGCCTGCAAACGGATTTTACAAGAGTAATCATTGTCAGGACAGGATAGAACATAGAACAATACAGCGCAGTACAGGCCCTTCGGCCCACGATGTTGCACCAAAACAAAAGCCATCTAACCTACACTATACCATTATCATCCATATGTTTATCCAATAAACTTTTAAATGCCCTCAATGTTGGCGAGTTCACTACTGTAGCAGTGATAGAAACTCAGAACAGACAATTCTAGGTTCTATCGAACATTCTTTCCTCTCTCTTTCCCTGAAATGCTCTAAATCTCCATCCCACAAACTCTCCCTCCATTCTCACTCTGCTGCATCTAATATTCACCCTCCCAATTCTCCTGAAGGTGCTGATTCAGGCTGATTGACAGATCCATGCTCACTGCTTCCTGTCCTGGACACAGAGACCTGAAATGTCTATATTACTGGATGAAAAATGTGTGTAATATACAGATTGTATTCACTTACTTTTCCTCCCAATTTTCCTGAAGGTGCTGATCAACAAATCTAAACTCACTAAAACCTGTGCAACCGTAGAGAATCTCAATATAAGTACATTTACTGATTAGTGATCGGGAAATTCTGAGGAAGAATTTTATTTAGTCATGGAGTGGTCATGACAGGGAACTCACTGCCCACAAGGGTTGTAGAAGTCGAGATGATCAATAATTTAAAATAAAATAGGATGGTCACTTGAAGAAAATAAACTTGCAGGGGAACAGGGATATCGAGGGGGAATGGGACTGACTGGATTGCTGTACAGAGAGTCAGCATTGACTTGAGTTACCAAATGGATTCTGTCAGTGCTGCAATGACTGTATGACTGGAAATATATAATGTAGGTACAGTACTATTTACAAAACTAGAAATAATAATACATGTATTTTATTACAGAACCATCAACAATATATATAATACATATCATATAACAACACTAGCCATATCTCTGTCCATTATTAAATTTTTTTAAATTAATTTACGGGATGTGGACAATGCTGGTCAGGCCAGCATTTATTGCCCATCCCCAGTTAGCCTTCCGAAGTAGTGGTGAGTTGCCTTCTTGAACTGCTGCAGTCCTTGAGGTGTAGGTACATCCCCTGTGCCGGTTTTTTTTCTTTATAATTTATTTTTTATAAATTTAAAGTACCCAATTCATTTTTTTCCAATTAAGGGGCAATGTCGCGTGGCCAGTCCACCTACCGTGCACATCTTTGGGTTGTGGGGGCGAAACCCACACAAACAAGAGGAAAGTGTGCAAACTGCACATGGACAATGACCCAGAGCCAGGATCGAACCTGGAACCTCGGCACCGTGAGGCAGCAGCGCTAACCACTGCTCCACCATGCTTCCCTACATCCCCTGTGCTGTTAGGGAGGGAATTCCAGGATGTTGCCCCAAGGACAGTGAAGGAACGGCAATATATTTCCAAGTCAGGGTGGTGTATAACTTGGAAACGAACCTCCAGGTGGTGAGGTTCCCAGGTATCTGCTGCTCTTGTCCTTCTAGATGGTGGTGGTTGTGGGTTTGGAAGGTGCTGTCTGAGGAACCTTTATGATTTATTGCAGTATATCTTGTAGATGGTATACACAGCTGCTACTGTTTGTCGGTGGTGGACGGTTTGAATGTTTGTGGAAGGCGATGCAATCAATCAGGCTGCTTTGTCCTGGATAGTGTCGAGCATCTTCTTGTTGGAGCTGCACTCATCCAGCAAAGTGGATCGTATTCCATTACACTCCTGACTTGTGCTTGTAGATGTCTGGTGGACAGGCTTTGGGACATCAGGTGGTGTGTTACTCACCGTAGGATTCCCAGCCTTGGACCTGCCCTGGGAGCTACAGTATTAATATGGCTAGTCCAGTTCAGTTTTGATCAATGGTAACCCCCAGGATGTTGGTTGTGGGGGATTCAGTGATGAAAATGCCACTGAATGTCAAGGGGTGGTGGTTAGATCCTCTCTTGTCTGGAGATGCTCATTGCCTGGCACTTGTGACTCCAGTTTAGCTAGGGCTCCTTGTTGCCTAACACGGTCAAATGCTGCATTGATTTCAAGGGCAGTTACTCTCACCTCACTCCTGGCATTCAACTCTTTCGTCCAAGTTTCAACTAAGGCTGTAATGAGGTCAGGAGCTGAGTGACCCTGGCGGAACCCAAACTGAGCATCCAGGAGCAGGTTATTGCAGAATAAGTGCCACTTAATAGCAACTTTGATGACTCCTTCCATCACTTTGCTGATGATGGACAGTAGACCTACAGAGAAGTAATTGGCTGAGTTGGATTTGCCCTGTTTACTGTCCCCTTAAATGTCCGTCATCTCCTGGGGAAACCAGCCCTTTAATTGTGAACATGAGGAAAGAGACCATCCTTTTAGCCAGACAAATAAATGTGTCAAGCTGAGGGAGCAAAGGGTGTCAATGTCTTTCAGAGAGAGAGAGAGAGATCAGGGCCAAGCTTTCCAGAATCTGCACCCTCCCTGGATTCACTTCCTTTCCCTTCAGTTGCTGCAAATCACCAATTGAAAACAATAAATGGAATGAGGGAGAAAAGAAAGTGTTTTACTCACAGATGTTGGAGACAGGAGGAAGGTTCAGTCTGTGTGCAGCTCAAGCTCATTCAGGGTTGGAGGAACAACAGTTTTGCTCGGAAGAAACCGCCATGTCCAGCTTCCGCATTGGGACAATGGGGAGCTCTGATTGGCAGAGGAGCAGAGTCCTTCCGGTCCTCCAATCTCCCTATTGGTCAACACCTGAGCAGAAATGTCAGCGGAAGTGAGCTCCTCTACACATGCGCAGCTTCCCCTTCCCTTAGACATGCGCAGTCCCGTATCGGGGGTGGGGGAGGGCTTTCACCGACGGCCGGAAATGTCAGCCGGTTGCCTGAAAAACTTGTCTCGAGGATGTGTGGGGGAAGGAGAACAATGGGTGGGGGCGGGGCTCCCGCATCTTCGCGCTGGGCAGTGACGTCACCGCGGAGCGGGCTTATTCCTATTGGTTGATTAAGAGGACGAGCTCCTTTGTGATGTCACAATGTTGAGGTTGGACAATGAGTTTCAGACTAAAACTTCCTCCTCTGGGCAACATCTGGGAGCAAATCAATGTCTCCCCTTTTCATAAGGTCATAAGATATAGGAGCAGAATTAGGCCATTTGGCCCATGGAGAAGAACCCTTCAACCCGATTAAAAATCTGTCTAACTCCTCCCTAAATTTACTCACTGTCCCAGCTTCACCGCACTCTGGGGTAGTGAATTCCACAGATTCACAGCCCTTTGGGAGAAGCAGCTTCTCCTCAACTCTGTTTTGAATTTGCTGCCTTTTTTTTCAATAATCTTTATTGTCACAAGTAGGCTTACATTAACACTGCAACGAAGTTACTCTGAAAAGCCCCTACGCTACACATTTTGGCGCCTGTTCGGGCACACAGAGGGAGAATTCTGAATGTCCAAATTATCTAACAGCATGTCTTTCGCGGCTTGTGGGATAAACTGAAGCATCCAGTGGAATCATAGAATTTACAGTTCAGAAGGAGGGCATTCAGCCCATCGAGTCTGCACCAGCCCCTGGAAAGAGCACCCCACCCCAGCCCACGTCTCCACCCCATCCCCGTAACCCAGTGAACCCACCTAACCTTTTTGGATACTAAGGGCAATTTATCATGGCCAATCCACCTTTTATCATGGCCAATCCACCTAACCTCCACATATTTGGACTGTGGGAGGAAACCGGAGCTCCCGTACAAAACCTCCGAAGACACGGGCAGAACATGCAGACTCCACACAGCCAGTGACCAAAGCCGGAATCAAACCTGGAACCCTCGAGATGTGAAGCAACTGTGCTAAACACTGTGCTGCCATGCTGCCCATCTTATCCTGTGACGTGGAGATGCCGGCGTTGGACTGGGGTGAGCACAATAAGAAGTCTGATGACACCAGGTTAAAGTCCAACAGGTTTGTTTCAAACACTAGCTTTCGGAGCACTGCTCCTTCCTCAGTCTTATCCTAAGACTATTATCTCTCATACTAGAATGCCTGAAAGACGTGCTATTAGTGAATTGAACATTCTGGATTCTTCTTCTGTGTACCCTAACAGGCGCCGGAATATGGCGATGAGGGGAGATTCACAGTAACTTCATTGCCGTGTTTTTAAAAAAATTTAAAGTACCCAATTCATTTTTCCAATTAAGGGGCAATTTAGCATAGCCAATCCACCTAGGCTGCGCATCTTTGGGTTGTGGGGGTGAAACCCACTCAAACACGGTGAGACTGTGCGAACTCCGCATGGACAGTGACCCAGGTCTGGGATCGAACCTGGGACCTCTGCGCCATGAGGTGGCAGTGCTAATCACTGTGCCACCGTGCTGCCCCATTGCAGTGTTAATGTAAGCCTACTTGTGACAAAAATAAATATTATTATTAAGAGGGATAGCCGCTCCAAGGCAGCCTTCAGGACGCGCAACAATGCAGAATTGCTGAGCAGAAACCTATAGCCAAGTTCTGCACACATGAGTACGGCCTCAACCGGGACCTTGGATTCATGTTGCATTACATTCACCACCCCCTCCCCTCCCCTCCCCCCCACCCCCACCATCTGGCCTGGGCTTGCAAAATCCTACCAACTGTCCAGTCACTCTGTCTGGACCTGTAAAGACTTAATTACCTGCAGACTGGCATTCAAAAGTATTGTCTTGCATCATTGACTTTATCTATATATATGTTTCTGGAACCCACCTCTTCATTTGCCTGAGGAAAGAGCTGCGCTCCGAAAGCTAGTGATTCAAAACAAACCTGTTGGATTTTAACCTGGTGCTATAAGACTTTTTACTGTGCTCACCCCAGACCAATGCCGTCATTACCACATTAAAGGGCAAAGTGGCAGCACAGTGACGCAGTGGTTAGTGCTTCTGCCTCACGACGCCGAGGTCCCAGGTTCGATCCCGGCTCTGGGTCACTGTCCGTGTGGAGTTTGCGCATTCTCCCCGTGTTTGCGTGGGTTCCACCCCAATAACCCAAAGATGTGCACGGGTAAATTGGGTACGCTAAAATTTTAAAAAGTAAAAGGGCAAAGTCTATTGATAGTTTAAGAGATACATTCCTAATAAAAATAGTGTTTAGGCATTGTGGTTTCTAGTTTTCTGCAGTAGAATTCATAAAACTTGAAGTTTTTGCCTTATGACTCTTTCATTTGTTCACTGGGTTTAGAATTTATCTTTTAAAGTTACTGATCTTTTCAGAAATCTTACACAGTTGATTTAGAGCTACAAGTTTCAACTCCCCATTAAGCCTCAGGCAACATCTGCCTCTCTATTGCTCATGTCAATGACAGCCCAGCAACAGAGCTGTGCGCTGGAGATGTCGTCACTCCTTGTAGGAGCTGGAATCAGTAGAAAGAAGAACCATAGTTTCTGGTTGAGCTTCGTGTTAGCTGTCTGACCATGATGACCATATATAAATAGCTAACCAAGTAATATGTTGTGATGAGGGTTTAGAAACAGACCCTGGGTAGACAAGTTCATTGAAGCTGTGGGCTTGTCAGCTGGGCAGTGAAACCAGGCATCCAACAACCACAGAGACCTCTAATATTGGACACTGGGTTTAACCCTGTCCTGTATTAAACAGACCTATCTGATACTGGGGGTGATATAGTTAATCTGACCCTTAATTCATTCAATTCCAAAAGTGAATAACATTGTTTCAAGTACAGTGATTACTCTGTTAATCTGTGAATAAAGTGGTGTCAGTTCATGCAGATCTCTGTCGGAACACAATTTCATTACTTATTTTTGTTACTAACTAGGGTGCCTCTCTCTCTCTCTCTCTCTCTTTTCTCTCCTCTCTCTCCTGCCTCTCTCGGTCTCTGGTGCTCCCTCTCTCTCTGGTGCCTCTCTCTCCCTCTGCTGCCTCTCTCTCCCTCTGCTGCCTCTCTCTCCCTCTGTCACTCTCGGCTGCCTCTCACTCTCTGTTATCAGTGCTTAGGAAGGCAGGTGGGATAGTTTCCTTTGGTAACCGAGGGCCAAGAATGTAAGAACATGGAGATTGTGCTGGAATTGATCAAACACCAGTTAGACCACAGCCGGAGCACTGTGGACAGTTCTGATCACCACATTACAGGAAGGATGTGATCACACGAGAGAGGCTGCAGAGGGGATTTATGATGATGTTACCCAGGATGGAGAATTTTAATGATGAGGAACGATTGGAGAGACTGGGGTTGTTCTCATTGGAACAGAGGAGGCTGAGGGGAGATTGAATTGAGTTGTGTGTAATTCTGAGGGGCTCAGACAGAGTGAATATTTCACTCAGCAAAGTCCAACCCCTGCAGTCAAACATGAAGTCGCTGGTGTGTCAGGAAGTGGGATAAGTGAGTGACTCTCTATCCGCACAGAGAACATGTAAACAGCAGCTCCCCAGTTTGAACTCGCTGGTGTGTCAACAGGCTGGAGGATTGGCTGAATTCCATCCCACTCCTGGAACATTTTCCAATGTCCTCTCCCCAATGCCAGCAGGCTGCCTGACTGAGAGAAGCTCTGTCCACAGACAGAGCAGATGAATGACCTGTCGTTAATATGTTGATGCTGGTGTCATATTGATATTGTTCATTCCGGGGACTTCCGGTGACAACACGTCGGTGGATGTCGCACGTTAGGTGGCTCCTGCGAGAGTCTCGGATTTTTGGACATTTATGCCTGGTTTTGGGGTAGTTTTTACATAGGTTGTTGTGGGACGTCATAAGGAGGTTGAGGAATGTCGAAGTCCCAGAGGAAAGGTGCTGGAAAGAAGGGGGCGAGTGAAGGTCCGCCGGCGAGTGCTGCTGTGAGTCCTGCAGGAAGGAAGGTGGCGGGGGCTGGGTCGTCGGGTGGGGCCGCTCCCCTCACCGGGGAAACTCTGACCAAGGTGATGTCAGAGCTTCAGACATAAGTAGATATTACCCCTTTGAACTGAATTGGCCACATTCCTCTCGGAGGTCTGTTCTATTCTCTGAGCCTCACCCATTTGTCCCGGTTGATCCTCGGTCGTCGCTGAAACGGAATCTTCGATGCTTGGTTCTTATTCTCCTTCTGACCAGTGTCCCAGACAGGTCAAATTTACTCTACTTTGAACTGTCTAATGACATTTTTCTTCTAACCCTAGATCCATTCTTCAGACATTGTGGTTAAAGGTGTCAACTCAGGTTCTGCTCGGCATTTCACAATCTTTTCCATCAGTGCATTGCAGATTCTAAATAGGTCACCAGTCAAAAGGTAACACGTCTCATTTCAAGTTGACCAAAACCTTCCCATCATGCCTGCAATCAGTCATTTTAGCACAAACAGGGTCTTATCGCTACAGTGGAGTTTGAAAGGCTGTTTGCCAAGTGTTTGGAGGTTCTTCGGAGGGAGATGCCTGCTTCACTTTCGAGTGGGTGAAGGAGACGATTGCCCTGGTAAAGGCGGCAGAGATGAAGACTTCGGTCGAAGTGTGGGAGCAAGGACAGAAGTTGAAGGGGGGGACTTCCGGGTGCGGCGATGACCAGCTGAGTCGCACGTTTCGGCAGCTCCCTGTGAAACGGACTTTTGGGCTCTTGATAGGAGCCCCAACGGCAATTTTAACGGCTAAAAACACCGTGCGGTAAACCAGGAGGGTGTTCCCCCTGGACACGGATGGAAAAAGGAGAGGAAAGTGGCCGGATTGCAGCGGATCCTTTGGAACAACGGCAAGGAAGGCAAGCAAAAACCAAGATGGCGTCGGAAGGTGGCAGTTTCATATGGGGCCCTGAACAACAAGAGTTCTTGAAATGCTGCGTGGAGGAGATAAAAAAGGAAATGAAGAAAGAGTTGTTGGCCCCGATACTACAGGCGATCGAAGGGCTAAAGGAGGAACAAAAGACCCAGGAGCAGGAGCTTCGGGTCGTGAAGGCGAAAGCAGCCGAGAATGAGAACGATATACAGGGCCTGGTGGTGAAGTCGGAGATACAGGAGGCACACCAGAAACGATGTGTGGAGAGGTTGGAGGCACTGGAAAACAACGCAAGGAGGAACAACCTGAGGATTCTTGGCCTTCCTGAAGGTGTGGAGGGGGCGGACGTCGGGGCATATGTGAGCACGATGCTGCATTCGTTAATGGGAGCGGAGGCCCCGACGGGTCCATTGGAGGTGGAGGGAGCATACCGAGTGATGGTGCGAGGACCGAGAGCAGGAGAAACTCCCAGAGCCATAGTGGTGAGATTCCTCCGTTTTAAGGATAGAGAAATGGTCCTTAGATGGGCGAAGAAAACTCGGTGCAGGAAATGGGAGAACGCGGTGATCCGCGTTTATCAAGACTGGAGTGCGGAGGTGGCGAGAAGGAGGGCGAGCTTTAATCGGGCCAAGGCGGTACTTCACAAAAGGAAGATAAAATTTGGAATGCTGCAACCGGCAAGACTGTGGGTCACACATCAAGGGAGGCACCACTACTTTGAGACGGCGGATGAAGCGTGGACTTTTATTGTAGAAGAAAAACTGGAATGAGTGGATTATGAAAAAGAACGTTTGGACAAAGTGGTGGGGCGAATGGGGGGGGCGAAGAGGGGGTTTATGTTCTAATCCTGCGGTATGGTAACTTTTCTTTCTCCCACAGGTGGTGATGGGGGGAGGTGGGGAGGGAGAGGAGATGGGGCGTTGGCCATGGGAGGCGGGGCTGAGGGAGAGGCGCGGGCTTGGCTCCCGCGCTATGATAATTATGGCGGGAATAGAGAAGCAGGAAGGAGGGGGCGTCGCACGGTGCGAGCCGTGGTCACGGGGGGAAGCCGAGGTCAGCCAGAGTTTGCTGACTTCTGGGAGCAACATGGGGGGAGTAATTACGCTAGCGGGGGGTCTAGCGGGGGGGGGGGAGGGGGGAATTACTGGGTTGCTGCTGCTGGGGAAAGGGGGGAGTGGGTACGGGGGAGGATGGGCGGGGGGGCACCGCCTGGGGGAGATACAGCTGCGTGGGAACTGGGTGAGAAGCTGGAAAAAGATGATGGCTAACCGGCAAGGGGGGGGCGTGGGAAGCCCCCCAACTCGGCTGATCACGTGGAACGTGAGAGGGCTCAACGGGCCGATAAAGAGGGCACGAGTACTCGCACACCTTAAGAAACTTAAAGCAGATGTGGTTATGTTACAGGAAACGCACCTGAAACTGATAGACCAGGTTAGGCTGCGTAAAGGATGGGTGGGGCAGGTGGTCCATTCGGGGCTGGATGCGAAAAACAGGGGGGTGGCTATATTAGTGGGGAAGCGGGTAATGTTCGAGGCAAAGACTATAGTGGTGGATAACGGGGGCAGATACGTGATGGTGAGTGGCAAATTACAGGGAGAGATGGTGGTTTTGGTAAACGTGTATGCCCCAAACTGGGATGATGCCAACTTTATGAGGCGAATGCTAGGACGCATCCCGGACCTAGAGACGGGAAAGCTGATAATGGGGGGAGACTTTAACACGGTGTTGGAACCAAGGCTGGATAGGTCGAAGTCCAGGACTGGTAGGAGGCCGGCAGCAGCCAAGGTGCTTAAGGATTTTATGGAGCAGATGGGAGGTGTGGACCCGTGGAGATTCAGTAGACCTAGGAGTAAGGAGTTCTCGTTTTTCTCCTATGTCCATAAAGTCTATTCGCGCATAGACTTTTTTGTGTTGGGTAGGGCATTGATCCCGAAGGTGAGGGGAACGGAATATACGGCTATAGCCATTTCGGATCATGCCCCACACTGGGTAGACTTGGAGATAGGGGAGGAAACAGGAGGGCGCCCACCCTGGAGAATGGACATGGGACTAATGGCGGATGAGGGGGTGTGCCTAAGGGTGAGGGGATGTATTGAAAAGTACTTGGAACTCAATGACAATGGGGAGGTTCAGGTGGGAGTGGTCTGGGAGGCGTTGAAGGCGGTGGTTAGGGGGGAGCTGATATCAATAAGGGCACATAAAGGGAAGCAGGAGAGTAAGGAACGGGAGCGGTTGCTGCAAGAACTTTTGAGGGTGGACAGACAATATGCGGAAGCACCGGAGGAGGGACTGTACAGGGAAAGGCAAAGGCTGCATGTGGAATTTGATTTGCTGACTACAGGCACTGCAGAGGCACAATGGAGGAAGGCGCAGGGTGTACAGTATGAATATGGGGAGAAGGCGAGCAGATTGCTGGCACACCAATTGAGGAAAAGGGGAGCAGCGAGGGAAATAGGGGGAGTGAGGGATGAGGAAGGAGAGATGGAGCGGGGGGCGGAGAGAGTGAATGAAGTGTTCAAGACATTTTATAAAAAATTGTATGAAGCTCAACCCCCGGATGGGAGGGAGAGAATGATGGATTTTTTGGATCGGCTGGAAATTCCCAAGGTGGAAGAGCAGGAAAGGGTGGGACTGGGAGCACAGATCACGGTAGAAGAAGTGGGGAAAGGAATTAGGAACATGCAGACGGGAAAGGCCCCGGGACCGGACGGTTTCCCAGTTGAATTTTACAGAAAGTATTTGGACTTGCTCGCCCCGGTACTGACGAGGACCCTTAACGAGGCAAAGGAAAGGGGACAACTGCCCCCGACTATGTCTGAAGCAACAATATCGTTTCTCTTAAAGAAGGAAAAGGATCCGCTACAATGCGGGTCCTACAGACCAATTTCCCTCCTAAATGTGGATGCCAAGGTCCTGGCCAAGGTAATGGCAATGAGAATAGAGGAATGTGTCCCGGGGGTGGTTCACGAGGACCAAACTGGGTTTGTGCAGGGGAGACAGTTGAACACGAATATACGGAGGCTGTTAGGGGTAATGATGATGGCCCCACCAGAGGGTGAAACGGAGATAGTAGTGGCGATGGATGCCGAGAAAGCATTTGATAGAGTGGAATGGGATTATCTGTGGGAGGTGTTGAGGAGATTTGGTTTTGGAGAGGGGTATGTTAGATGGGTGCAGCTGTTGTATAGGGCCCCAGTGGCGAGTGTGGTCACGAATGGACGGGGATCGGCATATTTTCGGCTCCATAGAGGGACAAGGCAGGGATGTCCTCTGTCCCCATTACTGTTTGCACTGGCGATTGAGCCCCTGGCGATAGCGCTGAGAGGTTCCAAGAGATGGAGGGGAATACTTAGGGGAGGAGAAGAACACCGGGTATCTTTATATGCGGATGATCTGCTACTATATGTGGCGGATCCGGCGGAGGGGATGCCAGAAATAATGCGGATACTTGGGGAGTTTGGGGATTTTTCAGGGTATAAATTGAACATGGGGAAGAGCGAGCTGTTTGTGGTGCATCCAGGGGAGCAGAGTAGAGAAATAGAAGACCTACCGTTGAGGAAGGTAACAAGAGACTTTCGTTACCTGGGGATCCAGATAGCTAAGAATTGGGGCACATTGCACAGGCTAAATTTAATGCGGTTGGTGGAACAGATGGAGGAAGATTTCAAGAGATGGGATATGGTAGCACTGTCAATGGCAGGGAGGGTGCAGGCGGTTAAGATGGTGGTCCTCCCGAGATTCCTCTTTGTGTTTCAGTGCCTCCCGGTGGTGATCACGAAGGCTTTTTTTAAAAGGATAGAAAAGAGCATCATGGGTTTTGTTTGGGCCGGGAAGACTCCGAGAGTGAGGAAGGGATTCTTACAGCGTAGTAGGGATAGGGGGGGGGCTGGCATTACCGAGCCTAAGTGAGTATTATTGGGCCGCTAATATTTCAATGGTGAGTAAGTGGATGGGAGAGGAGGAGGGAGCGGCATGGAAGAGATTAGAGAGGGCGTCCTATAGGGGGACCAGCCTGCAGGCTATGGTGACAGCCCCATTGCCGTTCTCACCGAGGAACTACACCACGAGCCCGGTGGTGGTAGCTACACTGAAGATTTGGGGACAGTGGAGACGACATAGGGGAAAGACCGGAGCATTGGGGGGGTCCCCGATAAGAAACAACCATAGGTTTGCCCCGGGGGGAATGGATGGGGGATATGGAATGTGGCAAAGAGCAGGAATAACGCAACTGAAAGATCTATTTATGGACGGGAAGTTCGCAAGTCTGGGAGCGCTGACCGAGAAATATGGGTTGCCCCAAGGGAATGCATTCAGGTACATGCAATTGAGGGCTTTTGCGAGGCAACAGGTGAGGGAATTCCCGCAGCTCCCGACACAAGAGGTGCAGGACAGAGTCATCTCAAAGAAATGGGTGGGGGATGGTAAGGTGTCGGATATATATAGGGAAATGAGGGACGAAGGGGAGACTATGGTGGACGAACTAAAAGGGAAATGGGAAGAAGAGCTAGGGGAGGAGATCGAGGAGGGGCTGTGGGCAGATGCCCTAAACAGGGTAAACTCGTCGTCCTCGTGCGCCAGGCTAAGCCTGATTCAGTTTAAGGTATTACACAGGGCACATATGACTGGAACACGGCTCAGTAAATTTTTTGGGGTGGAGGATAGGTGTGCGAGGTGCTCGAGAAGCCCAGCGAATCATACCCATATGTTTTGGTCATGCCCGGCACTACAGGGGTTTTGGGTGGGGGTGACAAAGGCGCTTTCAAAAGTAGTAGGAGTCCGGGTCGAACCAAGCTGGGGGTTGGCTATATTTGGGGTTACACAAGAGCCGGGAGTACAGGAGGCGAGAGAGGCCGATGTTTTGGCCTTTGCGTCCCTAGTAGCCCGGCGCAGGATATTGCTAATGTGGAAAGAAGCCAAGCCCCCGGGGGTGGAGACCTGGATAAATGATATGGCGGGGTTCATAAAGCTAGAGCGGATTAAGTTCGTCCTAAGGGGGTCGGCTCAAGGGTTCACCAGGCGGTGGCAACCGTTCGTCGAATATCTTGCGGAAAGATAGATGGGGGAAAAAAGAAGGCAGCAGCAGCAGCCCAGGACTTGGGGGGGGGGGGGGGGGGGGGGGGTATAGCCTGTGACAAGGCAGTTGCCAATTAGGGCTAGTTTTCATTTTTGTTATTTAATATTTATTTATTTGTTGTTTTTTGTTTATATAAAAAAAAAAGTCATTATTATCTGTATTGTTATAATGTTGTGTAAAGGATGCACAATGTACTGTGTTGGTTGACCAAAAATTTTCAATAAAATATTTATTTAAAAAAAAAAGAAGTTGAAGGGGGGGGGAGGAGACACTGTCACAACACAGTGACCAGTTCGCCTCGATGGGTGAGGAGCTGTGGAGAGTAACAGGAGTCAACAAAGGCTCAGAGCTAAGGTAGGAGACCTGGAGAACTGGTCAAGGAGGGAAAATTTGAAAATCGTGGGCTGCCTTGAGGAGTGGAGGGCCTGAGGCCGACCGAGTACTTTGCAAAGATTTTTGCTGTGTTGATGGAGGAGGAGGAACAACATTCCCGCTCTGAGTTGGACAGGCCACATCGGTCACTCAGGCCGAAGTCTGGAGTGAATGAGCCACCAAGGGCGTATTAGTCTGCTTCCACGGCTACCACGTAAATGAGAAGGTTTTGAGCTAGGCACCTTTCATGCCACCCAGGTGCCAGTCTGGTACTTCTGGGGTGCCCAGGTAGCACTGTCAAGCTGGCAGGGGTACTGCCAGGGTACCACACGGGCAGTGCCATGGTGTCAGGCTGGCATTTTGCTCGCACCGGGTTTGAAGCCCGGGGGTGCACTGCCCATGTGAGGTGGGGTGGGGAGACCCGAGGACTCTCTTATAGGTGAGTTGGGACATTGGAGAGTCAGGGGGTCAAGGCGGCTTCACTTAGCATTATTCCTGCATTGAGCAGCTTTCCTTTTGGAGATCCTCAGTGCAGGAATAATGCTAAGTGCAGCCTTGGGTGGCATTCCCCACCAGGGCAGTAATAAAAGAGCAGAATGCCATTAGTTAGCGGATGTGAAGTGGGAAGGTGTTGGTAGATGCAGATACCAAGAACTGATGGAGGATTGGTGAGAAGGCGGGCGTCCTTTGGACGGGTGAAGGGGGCATTGTATGGCAGCAGAGTGAGATTTAGAGTGGTCTACCCAGCAAAGCTGAGAGTCACTCCTAACTCAAAGGACTTTTATTTGGAGGCGGCTGAGGCGTTCGTTCAGGCTGAAGGACTGAGACTGAGATGAGAGTTGGGATTTGGGCTTGGTTGGTGGGGACGGGGATTGCGTTCTATTATTGAGGGTTTTCTATTTGATTGGGGTTTTGTTTCTGTCTCTTAAATGGGGGGAGTTTATCTACGAATGTTGTGTTTTTTTCCTTATGGTGCGGTTCTGTATTGTTTCTTGGTTTCAGGGACGTGGGGCTCAGTTACTGAGGAGGGGGTGGAGAGGATGGGGGACTCTAGCAGGGGTCACCTCATGAGGAAATGTAGGTTGCTTAGTGAACGGGAGTGTGGTGGGGGAGGGGTCACGGTCATTGGAACCTGGTCAAACAGGTTTCAATGGCCCTGGGAGGTATGAATGGTGGGGGGAGGGGCTCGATACTGGGTGAGGTGTTTGCAAGAGGAAGTGGATGGGGCAATTCTGGCAGGAACAGGAGGTGATCCCGTTTAAGGTCAAAGTGGTCGGAAGGAGAGTGAGGAACGCCAACAACTGCTAGAAGAGATTTTGGGATGGATGGGTGATGAGCGGGGAACGCGGACCCAGGGTTCCTGGTAAAGAGGAAGGAGTTGGAGGCGAGGTTGGACCTATTGTCCACAGGCAAAGATGTGCATCAGTTGAGAAGAGCAAGGGGGACTGTCTATGAGTATGGGGAGAAGGCAGGGTGTATATTGGCAGGTCAGCTCCGTAGGGAGGCAGCAACAAGGGAGATAGTTCGGGTGCAGGACAGGATGGAGGAGCTGGTGGTGGCTCCAGAACAGATTAATAAGGTGTTTGAGGAGTTCTATCGGGACTTGTATAAATCGGAGCCACCAGAGGAGGAGCGAGAGATGAGGGAGTTTCTGGGTGGGTTAGAGTGCCCGAGGTTGGGGAGGTGGAGAGGGCAGGGTTGGAGGAGGGGGTGGAGGAGGTGAAGGTGGCGATTGGGAGGATGCAGGCAGGGAAGGCAGCGGGGCCAGATGGGTTCCCAGTCGCTGCTGGTGAGAAAGGGGGAGGGTCATGTAGAACAAAGGGGAAAGTCAGGGATTGGTTAGAGTGTGGGTGAGATTAAATGTCAAAAATGTCCTGGAACAAAAGGCAAAGGGAGAGGTAATGGTTGTGGTAAAGAAACAAAGTATTGGTCCAGAGGAATGGCAGAATAAAGGACAGCTCTGGCTGGAAGCAAAATAACATGAAAACAAGATGCAGACTGGCACTCGGCAAAAAAACAAATCAAAATGGAGGAGAGAGTTCAGGGTGTGAAGTTGTTGAACTCAATGTTGAGTCCAGAAGGCTGTAAAGTGCCTCTTGGGAAGATGAGGGGCTGTTGGTCCAGCTTGTGTTGGGCTTCTCCGGAACATTGCAGCAGGCCGAGGACTGAAATGTGAGCATGGGTCCGAGTACAGAAGCTGGGACATGTTGCTGTATTTATACAGGGCCTTGGTGAGGCCACACCGAGAATATTGTGTGCAGTTTTGATCTCTTTTTCTGAGGAAGGATGTTCTTGCTCTCGAGGGAGTGCAGCGAAGGTTTACCAGACTGATTCCAGGGATGGCGGGACTGTCATAAGAGGAGAGATTGACGAGGTTGAGATTGTTCTCGCTGGAGTTCAGAAGAATGACGGGGGGATCTCATAGAGACGTATAAAATTCTAACAGGACTAGACAGGACTAGGGTAGATGCAGGGAGGATGTTCCGAATGGTGGGTGTGGCCAGAACCAGCGGTCACAGTCTGAGGATCCATTTCGGACAGAGATGAGGAGACATTTCTTCACCCAAAGAGTGGTGAGCCTGTGGAATTCATTACCACAGGAAGTAGTTGATGCTAAAACATTGAATATATTCAAGAGGCGGCTAGATATAGCACTTGGGGCTTATGGGTTTGAAGGCTATGGGGACAAAGCAGAATTAGGCTCTTGAGTTGGATGATCAGCCATGATCGTAATGAATGATGGAGCAGGCTCAAAGGGCCAAAAGGTCTCCTCCTGCTCCCATCTTCTATGTATGAGAGCAAGGTGGTGAATTCTAATGACAGCAAGCGGAAGGTCAGGGTCATGCTTGTGGACTGAGCGGAGGTTTCCACAAAGAGGGCAGGGAACAGGCTACAGATGAATTAAAGACAAACCGTTTGGGTTCATAACATTGTGAACATCCTTTTACTCTGGTTGTCTTTGATCCTCAAGTCATTTTCTGTTTTTTAACCATGTTCTGTTTCATTAATAAACGATCATCAGTAAAAATATTTGATTTTTCTAGACTTTGCATTAGGTTGATGTACTTTAGGGAAAGTGGGTGAGAGGTTGACAGGCTCTTTAACGGAAAGTGAGTCCCTCTGAGGTAATTGGCAAAGGAGCCAGAGGGGAGATGAGATTTTATTTTATTTTTTGACACAGCGAGTTGTTCTGATCTGCCTGAAAGCAGATTCAATTGTATCTTTCCAAAGAGTAAAATCTTGAATGGGAAGAATTTGCAGGGCTGTGGGGAAAGGGCAGAGCAGTTGGATGAATGGGAGAGTCCTTTCAAAGAGATAGCAGGGGCACGATGGGCTGAATGGTCTCCTCCTGCAGGCTGTGAATCGGAGCCTCCTGCTTTTGTGCAGGTTAAAAGGGACAGATTTCATTGCAGCCTCTTTCCTGTCTATGTATTTAAAGAGACGGGTTTCTCTTTAGCTCCGAGTGACCGATATAATTGGTTGGAGGCCCATTTCCCAGTCAGTCCTCCAGCACCTTCCTGTCTCTCTATTAGTGCGACGCCCATGGCAGTTTCCCAACTGGTGCGCAGGCCCCGTTATTCTCAGCCAAATTCAGCCTCAGCTCCGTCTCCTGGCTGTCATTGACAAGAGCAATGGAGACAGAATGTGCCCGAGGCTCAAATGGGAAGTTAAAACTTGTGGCTCTAAACCGAGACTTCAACATTTGCCAATCAAATCCATGTTATCTATACTGGGGTTTCTATTATTACCGTGCCACCCCTTTTCATGTCACATTGGTGTACTTTAGGGAAAGTGGGTGAGAGGGGAGGCAAAGGGTGGGAGTTTTAAAAGATAACTTTCCCTTTCTAACTTTGCATTGTCTATAGTGTCAGCCGTGGGTTCAGAAGATTGTGGGTTCAAATCCCAGTCCAGGGACCCGAGGACAAAAATCACATCCAACATTCCTCGTCCCAGCACAGAGGGAGGCTGAAAGAACAGCCTTCTTTCAAATAAGATGTTAAACTGAGGCCCTGTCTGCCCCTCTCAGGTGGGTGTAATAGTTCCCACAGCCACTATTTTGAAGAAGAGCAGAGGAGTTATCCCCAGTGTCCTGGTCAATATTTATCCCTCATTCAACATCACTAAAAACACATTGGTGTGTGTAGGATCTTGCTGTGTGTAAATTGGCTGCTGTGTTTCCTACATTACAACAATGACTATACTTCAAAAGGCACTTCATTGGCTGGAAAGCACTTTGCGACGTCCTATGGTTGTGAAAGGTGCTATAGAAATGCAAGTTTTTTAATTGAAGGTTTATGCTTTCTGATCTTGTTATCTGGAACTTTATTGATTTCAGCCACCCCCAACCTACCATTTAATAAATTCACTTTGGTTCTGACAAGGCAATTAAGGCAAAGACAGAATTCGCTTTATATTAAATTTAAAAAGTTTATTCAAAGAAACTTTAAGACATTGACTTTTACAACTTCATGTGGGTGATCAGTCTGTAGAAGCATAACCCTCTCTGGCTCCTTCTTTGACAGTAATTCTTGTGGAATTCAGCCTCGGGAGTCTGGCTCCTTCTTTGACAGTAATTTCCTTGGAACCCGGCCTTGGGAGTCTTCAGTACTTGGCCAGCAAGGAAGACCTTCAGAACCTCTACTTTTATCCCCAAAGTGACCATTACTTCCCGTCAGGGTTGGGCCTGTTGTAACATGACCATTGGTCAATTTGGTCACTGGATTAATTTAATTGGATCCCCAATTACTAACACCTTCTCTCATTATCTTAGACAAGAATACAATAGAACTGTTTCATACTATCCCTTTATCTGATTCTATACAATCCCTTATTCATACAGTTTCAAATGTTGAGGCTAATCAGAGCTTGAAGGTCTCTCTTGCCAGTATATTTATCCTCATTGCACATATTTTACATACACAGCAATTAAGCTTTTACATTTTTTACAGGAAATAAAACTCTTACTATAACTTACTGATTCATTATTGATTATTTAATTGTCACTCAATTAATGCTCATTACTTAATCAGTCATCGGTTACTGGTAGCTAATTAATACAGTAATCTTTAATTAATACATTTGGTTAATACAATATCCACTGGTTGAAATGAAAATCACTTATTGTTACAAGTAGGCTTCAAATGAAGTTACTGTGAAAAGCCCCTAATCGCCACATTCCAGCACCTGCTCAGGGAGGCTGGTATGGGAATTGAACCGTGCTGCTGGCCTGCCTTGGTCTGCTTTCAAAGCCAGCGATTTAGCCCTGTGCTAAACCAGCTCTGTTGAAAAAGACTGTTTTATGGAAGACAATCACTTTCTTTCTTACTAACTTTGATTGGATTGAACAACGAGTCTTAGACTTGAGCCAGACTTTGGCAGGATATGATACCCTGTAGCTTTACAAAATTCTGGAACAATTTGTTACTTTAAATAATTTCGTCTCATTCAGCAGTTTCGAGAAACAGTTTGGTTTATACAGAATGAATTTTTAAAATAAAGGTCCAGTCACGTTTCCAAGTTTAACTTGGCTTCCTTAACTTTGTTACTTACAACAGTGAAGTTGGACGAGTGATTGATTTTTAAAACAAAATATTATTAATGAGGCATACCCAGAATTTCCGACGTTACAACAGTGACTAAACTTCAAAAGTACTTCAAAGGCTGTAAAAAGCTTTAGGGGATTGTGTGGTCATGAAAGGTGTTATAGAAATAGATATAGAATCCCTTGAGTGCAGGAGGCCTTCGAGTCGGCACCGACTCTTCCAAAGAGCACTCTACCCATATCCACTCACCCGTAACGAAAGAGAAAATGCTGGAAAATCTCAGCAAGTCTGGCAGCATCTGTCGGGAGAGAAAAGAGCTAACGTTTCGAGTCCAATGATTCTTTGTCAAAGTTAACAATCAGAGAATGTGGGGAATATTTATACGGTGGAGTGAGAATGAAAGGTGAGTCATAGCCACAGAAACCCAGGGAAACGGGGTAATACTCCCCACATTCTCTGACTGTTAGCTTTGACAAAGAGTCATTGGACTCGAAACATTAGCTCTTTTCTCTCCCTACAGATGCTGCCAGACCTGCTGAGATTGTCCAGCATTTTCTCTTTCGTTTCAGATCCCAGTATCCACAGTAATTAGCTTTTATCCACTCATCCGTAACCCCATAACCTAACGTGCACATCCCTGGACAGTGAGGGGCAATTTATCAAGGCCAATCTCCCTAACCCATACATCAGGACTGTGGGAAGAAACCAGAGCACTCAGTGGAAACCCACAGACATGGGAGAACGTACAAAACCCACACACACAGTGACCTTGGCCAGAATTGAACATGGGTCCCTGGTGCTGTGAGGCAACAATGCTAACTACTATGCCATTGTGACGCTCAAATAAATGTAATTGATTTTTAGAACTAGTCCCCAAACTTGGATATATCACACTCGGTCCACACACAAAGATCACTCATAAAGACTGAGGCTTGATTTTATGTAACAACCATGTCTTTCACTTCATTTCAAATACCCTGTGAAAATCCAAACACAGTATCTCATGAAAGTATTTGATTTCAAACAGAATGACGTGTTGTGATTTGGGATTCACTGCCTGACAATGGTGCAGGAAGTAAATTCTGCTGTAACTTTCAAAAGGGAACTGGATAGATTCTGCAGGAAAATAAACTTGCAGGGTGATGGGACCAATCAGACTGTTCATTCAAAGAGCTAGCATGGGAATGGTGGGCTTAATGGCCTCCTTCTTTGGCCTTTGATTCTCGTTTACATTTGAAGAAAATCTTAGACTTGAACCAGAGTTTGGCAGTATTTGGGAAATATCTGAAATCCACTTCCTACGAGGGGGGTAGAAGCGGAGATGATGAAATGTTTCCAGAAGGAAATTGTATGGGCTTTTGAGGGAAATAAACCGATAGGGATACGGGAATAGAACAAAGTTGTGAATCTTTGGAATTCTCTACCCCAGAGGGCTGTGGGAGCTCAGTCATAGAGTGTGTTTCAAGCAGAGACTGACAGATTTCTAAATCCCAATAACACAAAGGGATATGGGGACAGTGTGGGGAAAAAGGCATTGAAGTGGATGATCAGCCATGATCGTATTGAATGGTGGAGCAGGCTCGACGGGCTGAATGGCCAACTCCGGCTCCGATGTTCCAATGATACAAAGATATTGTGAAGAGGACATCAGGAGGTTACAAAAGGATATAGATAGGTTACGTGAGTGGGAAAAGATCTGTAAAATCTAGTATTTTGTGGGAGAATGTGACATTGTCCATTTTTGGCAGGAAGAATAAAAAAGCTTATTATCTAAATGGTGATAGATTGCAGAGCTCTGAGATTCAGAGGGATCTGGGTGTCCAAGAGCATGAATCACAAAAGGTGAGTATACAGGTACAGCAAGTAATTAGGAAAGCTAATAAAATGTTATTGTTTGTGAGGGGAATTGAATACAAAAGTAGGGAGGTTATGCTTCAGTTATACAGGACATCAGTGAGACCACATCTGGAGCACTGTGTACAGTATTGCTCTCATTTAAGGAATGATGTCAATGTGTTGGAAGCAGTTCAGAGAAGGTTTACTGGACTCATACCTGGAACTGGAGGCTGGGCTTACGAGGAATGATTGGCTTGTGACTGATGAAGTTCAGGTGACTTGATTGGACCGTATAAGATCCTGAAGGGCCTTGACAGAGTGGATGTGGAAAGGATGTTTCCTCTGGTGAGAGAATGTAGAAATTGAAGTCACTTTAAAAGTAATAACTTGCCCACTAAAGGCAGAGGAGAACCTTTTCTCTCCGAGGGTCGCGAGTCTTTGGAACTCTCTTCCTCAAAGGGCAATGGAAACAGAGTCTGTGAATATTTTCAAGGTAGAGCTGGATAGATTCTTGCCAAGAAGGTGAAAGGTTATCGGTGGGTCAGCGGGAATGTGGTTTTGAGGTTTCAATCAGATCAGCCGGGAACTTATTGAATGGTGGAGCAGGCTCGAGGGGCCGAGTGGCCTACTCCTGCTCCTAATCCGTATGTTATCACATCCTTTATAATAGATTGTAGCATTTTCCGTCCTACTGATGTCAGGCTAATGGGTCTGTGGTTCCCCGTTTTCTCTCTCCCCTCCTTAAATATTGGGGTTATATTTACCACCTTCCAATCTGCAGGAACCATTCCAGAATCTATAGAATTTTGAAAGATGACCACCAATGTATCCACTATCTCTACAGCCGCCTCTTTCAACACTCTGGGATGTAGAGCATCAGCTTTGTGGATTTATTAACTTTCAACCACATTATTTTCTCCAGTACTGCTTTTTCACTAATACTAATCTCTTTCAGTTCCTCGTGCTCACTAGTCCCTTGGTTCCCTTGCGTTTTTAGAACAATTTCTGTATCTTCCTCCATGAAGACAAACACACATCGTTTAGTTTCTCTGCCATTTCCTTATTCCCCATTATAAACTCTCCTGTCTCTGCCTGGAATGGACCCACATTGGTCTTTGCTGATCTTTTCCTTTTCACATTCATATAGGAGCTTTTCCAGTCGGTTTTTATGTTTCTCGCCAGTTTACCCTCATATTCTATTTTCTCTCGATCAGTTTATTGATCCTCCTTTGCTGAATTCTAAAACAAGTTCCCAATCCTTAAGCTTACACTTATTTTGTCCACTTTATGAGCCTCTTCCTTTGATTTAATGGGTTTTGAATATTTCCTGTTCACCACGGTTGCATCAATTTTCCTGTCTCAGATTCCGAGAGAAAGAGAAGAGAGAACGAAATGCAGCCCTGGATGTAATTGAAGCAGAAACAATAACAGCAGAATCCATCACTGTAATCAATTGTGAACTTGTTGGTGTCTCAGCAGGGACGAGGAAACACAGAATCCCTTTCCACACTGAGAGCAGGTGAACGGCCTCTCCCCAGTGTGAACAAACTGGTGTCGCCGCAGGTTGGATAAGTGAGTGAATCCCTTCTCACACTGAGAGCAAGTGAACGACTTCTCCCCAGTGTGAACTCTCTGGTGTGTCTGCAGGTTGATTAACTGACTGAATCCCTTCCCACACTGAGAGCAGGTGAACGGCCTCTCCCCAGTGTGAACTCGCTGATGTATCCGCAGGTTGATTAATTGAGTGAATCCCTTCCCACACTGAGAGCAGGTGAACGGCCTCTCCCCAGTGTGAATTCGCTGATGTAAATTCAGGCGAGATAACTGAGTGAATCCCTTCTCACACTGAGAGCAGGTGAATGGCCTCTCCCCAGTGTGAATGCGTCGATGAATCTCCAGCTCTGATGGGGCTCTGTATCCCTTCCCACAGTCCCCACATTTCCACCGTTTCTCCATATTTTGGGTCTCCTCGAGTCTCTCCAGGTTGGACTATCAGTTGAAGCTTTGACCACACACAGAACACGTGTACGGTCTCTCCCCGCTGTGAATGGTGTGATGTTGTTTTCAGGCTGTATGACTTGTTAAAGCTCTTTCCACAGTCAGTGCGTGTGACTCGGTGCTTTTCCAGTCACAATGATGTTTAAATTTTTTTGAAGCCAACAGGTTGGGCAAACATTACTCCTTCTAGATAATGGCCAATGAATCGAGTGACTGTCAGATCTAGACGTAATGTTTGAGATTTCAGTCTGTAAATCCTATCCTTTTAACATCCTGTGAAAGGAGTTTACAAAAGACATCACTGTCAGTACTGGGTAGAAATTCAGAACAGACAATTGTAGTTTCTCTGGAACATTCTTTCCTCTCTCATTCCCCAAAAGCTGTAAATCTCCGTCCCACACACACTCCCTCCATTCTCACTCTGCTGTGCCTAATATTCACCCTCCCAATTCTCCTGAAGGTGCTGATTCAGGCTGATTGACAGACCCATGCTCACTGCTTCCTGTCCAGGACACAGAGATCATAACAAACAGGAGCTGCAGTCAGCCATTTGGCCATTCGAACCTGCTCAACCATTCAATGGATCATTGGCCGATCTACCTCAGCACCATTTTCCAACACTATCCCCCATATCCCTCAATATGTTCAATATTGAGAAACATGTCAATCTCGGTCTTGAAAATACTTCTCGACTGAGGCTCCACAGTCCTCTGGGTTAGAGAATTCCAAAGCTTCACTACATTGTCTTTAAATTCATTGACAATCCCGGCCCCGGGTCACTGTCCGTGTGGAGTCTGCACATTCTCCCCGTGTCTACATGGGTCTCACCCCCACAATGTAAAACGATGTGCAGGGTCGGTGAATTGGCTATGCTGAATTGCCACTTATTTGGGAAAAAAAGAACTGGGTACTCTGAATTTTTTTTTAAAATAAATGAATTTATGGGATTTGGGCGTCACTGGTTAGGCCAGTATTTGTTGCCCATCCCTAGTTGCCCTTCAGAAAGTGGTGGTGAGTTGCCTCCTTGCACACCCACTGTGCTGTTAGGGAGGAAGTTCCAGGATGTTGCCCCAGCGACAGTGAAGAAACGGCGATATATTCCCAAGTCGGTCTGGTGAGTGACTTGGAGGGGAACCTCCAGGTTGTGGGGTTCCCAGGTATCTGCTGCTCTTGTCCTTCTAGATAATAGTGGTCACTTTGCTGAGCACCTTACGTCTGTGCACATTCAGGACCCTGACCTTCCCGTTGCTTGCCATTTTATTTATTTATATAAATTTGGAGTACCCAATTCATTTTTTCCAATTAAGGGACAATTTTACGGTGCCAATCCTCCTACACTGCACATCTTTGGGTTGTAGGGGCAAACGCCAAGCAGACACGGAGAAAATGTGCATACTCCACGCGGACAGTGACCCAGAGCTGGGATCGAACGTGGGATCTCGGTGCCGTGAGGCAGCAGTGATTAACCATTGTGCCATCGTGCTGTCCCTGCTCGCCATTTTAACACAAGACCCTGCTCCCATGCCTGCCCTTGGCTTGTTTCAATGTTCCAGTGACGCTCAACACAAACTGGAGGAACAGCATATCATCTTCCGGTTAGGCACGCTACAGCCTTTCAGTCTCAACATCAAATTCAACAACTTCACCCCCACCTCAACCCATTTGTTTTCTTTCCATTTCATTTGAACTGTCTATTACCTTTTATTTCTTTCTTGTCTTTCTTCATATATATATATATGCCCCTCACTCTTTCCCTCAATCTTATCCCCCCTTTCTTTACCTTTTGTCCTCTTTGCTTCCCCCTTCACCCCTTCTTCTCATTTTACCTCTCTCCCAACCATGCCCCCCACATCTACATCTGTCACAGCTTACCCTCTGACTTTAGTTTCTCTGCTGTTTGGTCTTTCACACCTTTTATTCTCTCTGGGGACTGCCATTATAATCTTTATTTTATTAATAACCTTTATTGTCACAAGTAGAATTACATTAACACTGCAATTAAGTTGCTGTGAAAAACCACTAGTCGCCACATTCCAGCACGTGTTCGGGTACACAGAGGGAGAATTCAGAATGTCCAAATTACCTAATAGCACATCTTTTGGGAATTTTGGGAAGGAACCGGAGCACCCGGAGACAATCCACACAGACACAGGGAGAACGTGCAGACTCCGCACACCGACCCAAGCCAGGAATTGAACCTGGGACCCTGGCGCTGTGAAACCACAGTGCTAACAACTGTGCTACTGTGCTGCCCATTAGCACTCTTTTTCCTTTGTTTCTGTGGTTCCGACTCATCTTTCTTTCCCTCGCCCGACAGTATAAATATCTCCCACTTTCTATCCTTTTTACCTTTGACAAAGGGTCACCTGGACTGGAAAATAGTCGCTCTTTTCTCTCCTTACAGATGCTGCCAGACTGGCTGAGATTTTCCAGCATTTTCTCTTCTGGAAATATATAACGTAGGTACAGTACTATATTACACAACTAGAAATAATAATAAATGTGCTTTATTACAGAACCAATAATATATCTAATCTGTACGATATAACAACACTACACATATTACAATCCAACATTAATTTACTGTCCCCTTAAATGTCAGCCATCTCCTGGGGAAACCAGCCCATTAATTGTGAACACTAGGAAAGTGACCATCAGGGGCAGCAAGGTAGCACAGTGGTTAGGCCAGTTGGTTCACAGCTCCAGGGCACCAGGTTCGATTCCTGTCTGTGCAGAGTCAGCACGTTCTCCCCGTGTCTGCGTGGGATTCCTCCGGGTGTTCCGGTTTCCTCCTACAGTGCAAAGATGTGCAAGTTAGGTGGATTGGCCCTTAGTGTGCAAAAAGTTTAGGTGAGGTTACTGGGTTTCGGGGATGGGGTGGGCTAAAGTGGGATGGTCTTTCCAAGGGCCGGTGCAGACTCAATGGGACAATTGGCCTCCTTCTGCACTGGAAATTCTATGAATCCTTTTAGCCAGACAAATAAATGTGTCAAGCTGAGGGAGCAAGGGATGACAATGTCTTTAAGAGAGAGAGAGACCTGGGCCAAGCTTTCCAGGGTCTGCACCCTCCCTGGATTCACTTCCTTTCCCTTCAGTTGCTGCAAGTGATCAATTGAAGATCAGAATTAGAAAAGAAATGGAAAGGGTGGGGGGGGGGGACAAAAGAAAGTGTTTTACTCACATATGTTGGAGACAGGAGGAGGTTTCCGTCTGTGTGAAGCCCAATCTCCTTTCACATAAAGCCCGCGCTAATTGGAAGACCAGCGTCCTTCCGGTCCTAACTCTATCCATTAGCCAACACCTCACAGGAAGGTCAGGGGCTGGGCTTTCCTCCACACATGCGCAGCTTCCCCTCACCCTTGGACATGCGCAGTACCTGATCACCCGCCCGTGCGGCGGATAGAGCGGGTTCCCCAGCGTGGGGGATTGTGGGAGCTACGGCCGACACTGTCCAAACTCCTGGGGTGAAAAGTGGAGGAGGCTTGGGCGGTTGTGTGCGAGCTTGGTGTCCGCCCCCGGGCCGATTCGAAAGGCAGGCCGCCTCTGGGAGCTTCCTGGATGGGGTGAAACAGCAACTCGGCGCCCATTGCTCCTGGTCCCCGAGGGAAGGGGAGAAGACCGGTTTCGGAGTACTGCGACCAGTCGTGTTTCAAGTCAGCGGTTGAGCTGCGGAGACGCTGCTTCGGACTGCGAGGTTTGCTGTCGGCGGTTTTGAGTTCGCCCACTGGAGGACGAAGGAATGGAGGAAGGATGGCAGCTGGATAGGCTGCTGGAAGCAGCGGGTCGGAACCGGGAGTGGATACCCGATGGGCGGCCTGCGGCCTGCAGCCCGGGGTGGGTTGCTGCCGTTCCTGGGGTCTCCGGGGGTTCGGCCCCCCTGGACGCCCTGTGGGCGGTTGGGACTGACTCTGGGACTTTCTTCCCCGTTGTCGACTGTTGCCAACATTGGAGTGACTCTGGCCGCTGCCATTGGAGGACTTTGAGGACATGTTGTTCCTCGTGAAATTTCGGCAAGAGCGCCGGTGCTGTGTTATGGAACTTGCAAAATTAATGGACTTTTTCTATAGACTTTTTCTATGTATAATGAGGGATTTGCTTTCTTGTTTTCCTTGCTTTTGTTTTATTTAGTAGCCTATAACATTTAACACATTTCGGTCCTCCGGAATGGTATTTAGTAATTGTGGTGGAACACTAGTTAGTGCGGAACTGCTCTCCCTCCGAATGGTCCTGTGCCCTCAGGCGGGTCCAGGAGGGGGAACTCTCTCTCCCCCGCCGCGCTCGGGTCTGGCTCTCCGGGGGTCTGTGCTCTCAGCCAAGGGGGGGCCTTTCCCCCGGGGTGTCAGCGGCAGGGTGGGGCGAACGGGGGTGGGTGAGCAGGGATTAGTGTTCGGTGATGGATTCTCTCCTGTTAAACTTTTTCTGGGGTAATTTAAGGCCTGGTGCCTGGTGATTGGGTTTTGATATGATACTGTTAAAAAGAATTGAGGCGACTTCCGGGTGCGGCGATGACCAGCTGAGTCGCACGTTTCGGCAGCTCCCTGTGAAACGGACTTTTGGGCTCTTGATAGGAGCCCCAACGGCAATTTTAACGGCTGAAAACACTGTGCGGTAAACCAGATGGGTGTTCCCCCTGGACACGGATGGAAAAAGGAGAGGAAAGTGGCCGGATTGCAGCGGATCCTTTGGAACAACGGCAAGGAAGGCAAGCAGAAACCAAGATGGCGTCGGAAGGTGGCAGTTTCATATGGGGCCCTGAACAACAAGAGTTTTTGAAACGCTGCGTGGAGGAGATAAAAAAGGAAATGAAGAAAGAGTTGTTGGCCCCGATATTACAGGCGATTGAAGGGCTGAAAGAGGAACAAAAGACCCAGGAGCAGGAGCTTCGGGTCGTGAAGGCGAAAGCAGCAGAGAATGAAAACGACATACAGGGCCTGGTGGTGAAGTCGGAGATACAGGAGGCACACCAGAAACGATCTGTGGAGAGGTTGGAGGCACTGGAAAATAACGCAAGGAGGAACAACTTGAGGATTCTAGGTTTCCTGAAGGTGTGGAGGGGGCGGACGTCGGGGCATATGTGAGCACGATGCTGCACTCGTTAATGGGAGTGGAGGCCCCGACGGGTCCGTTGGAGGTGGAGGGAGCATACCGAGTTATGGTGCGAGGACCGAGAGCAGGAGAAGCTCCCAGAGCCATAGTGGTGAGATTTCTCCGTTTTAAGGATAGAGAAATGGTCCTTAGATGGGCGAAGAAAACTCGGTGTAGTAAATGGGAGAACGCGGTGATCCGCGTCTATCAAGATTGGAGTGCGGAGGTGGCGAGAAGGAGGGCGAGCTTTAATCGGGCCAAAGCGGTACTTCACAAAAAAAAGATAAAGTTTGGAATGCTGCAACCGGCAAGACTGTGGGTCACATATCAAGGGAGGCACCACTACTTTGAGACGGCGGATGAAGCATGGACTTTTATTGTAGAAGAAAAATTGGAATGATTGGACTACGAAAATGAACGTTTGGACAAAGTGGTGGGACGGGGGGGGGGGGGGCGAAGAGGGATTGTATGATTAATCCTGCGGTATGGTAACTTTTCTTTCTCCCACAGGTGGTGATGGGGGGAGGTGGGGAGGGAGAGGAGATGGGGCGTTGGCCATGGGAGGCGGGGCCGAGGGAGAGGCGCGGGCTTGGTTCCCGCGCTATGATAATTATGGCGGGAATAGAGAAGCAGGAAGGAGGGGGCGCCGCACGGGGCGAGCCGTGATCACGGGGGGAAGCCGAGGTCAGCCAGAGTTTGCTGACTTCTGGGAGCAACATGGGGGGAGTAATTACGCTAGCGGGGGGTCTAGCGGGGGGGGGGGGGAGGGGGGAATTACTGGGTTGCTGCTGCTGGGGAAAGGGGGGAGTGGGTGCGGGAAAGGATGGGCGGGGGGGCACCGTCTGGGAGAAATACAGCCGCGTGGGAACTGGGCGAGAAGCTGGAAAAAGATGATGGCTAACCGGCAAGGGGGGGGGGGGTGGGAAGCCCCCCAACTCGGCTGATCACGTGGAACGTGAGGGGGGCTTAACGGGCCGATAAAGAGGGCACGAGTACTCGCACACCTTAAGAAACTTAAAGCAGATGTGGTCATGTTACAGGAAACGCACCTGAAACTGATAGATCAGGTTAGGTTGCGCAAAGGATGGGTAGGGCAGGTGTTCCATTCGGGGCTGGATGCGAAAAACAGGGGGGTGGCTATATTAGTGGGGAAGCGGGTAATGTTCGAGGCAAAGACTATAGTGGCGGATAACGGGGGCAGATACGTGATGGTGAGTGGCAAATTACAGGGAGAGATGGTGGTGTTGGTAAACGTGTATGCCCCGAATTGGGACGATGCCAATTTTATGAGGCGAATGCTAGGACGCATCCCAGACCTAGAGACCGGAAAGCTGATAATGGGGGGAGACTTTAACACGGTGTTGGAACCAAGGCTGGATAGGTCGAAGTCCAGGACTGGTAGGAGGCCGGCAGCAGCCAAGGTGCTTAAGGATTTTATGGAGCAGATGTGAGGGGTGGACCCGTGGAGATTCAGTAGACCTAGGAGTAAGGAGTTCTCGTTTTTCTCCTATGTCCATAAAGTCTATTCACGCATAGACTTTTTTGTGTTGGGTAGGGCATTGATCCCGAGGGTGAGGGGAACGGAATATACGGCTATAGCCATTTCGGATCATGCCCCACACTGGGTGGACTTGGAGATAGGGGAGGAAACAAGAGGGCGTCCACCCTGGAGAATGGATATGGGACTAATGGCGGATGAGGGGGTGTGCTTAAGGGTGAGGGGATGCATTGAAAAGTACTTGGAACTCAATGACAATGGGGAGGTTCAGGTGGGAGTGGTCTGGGAGGCGTTGAAGGCGGTGGTTAGGGGGGAGCTGATATCAATAAGGACACATAAAGGGAAGCAGGAGAGTAAGGAACGGGAGCGGTTGTTGCAAGAACTTTTGAGGGTGGACAGACAGTATGCGGAAGCACCGGAGGAGGGACTGTATAGGGAAAGGCAAAGGCTGCATGTGGAATTTGACTTGCTGACCACAGGCACTGCAGAGGCACAATGGAGGAAGGCGCAGGGTGTACAGTATGAATATGGAGAGAAGGCGAGCAGATTGCTGGCACACCAATTGAGGAAAAGGGGAGCAGCGAGGGAAATAGGGGGGGTGAGAGACGAAGATGGAGAGACGGAGCGGGGAGCGGAGAGAGTGAATGAAGTGTTTAAGACATTTTATAAAAAATTGTATGAAGCTCAACCCCCGGATGGGAGGGAGAGAATGATGGAGTTTTTGGATCGGCTGGAAATTCCCAAGGTGGAAGAGCAGGAAAGGATGGGATTGGGAGCACAGATCACGGTAGAAGAAGTGGTGAAAGGAATTAGGAACATGCAGACGGGAAAGGCCCCGGGACCGGACGGATTCCCAGTTGAATTTTACAGAAAATATTTGGACTTGCTCGCCCCGCTACTGACGAGGGCCTTCAACGAGGCAAAGGAAAGGGGACAACTGCCCCCGACTATGTCAGAAGCAACGATATCGCTTCTTTTAAAGAAGGAAAAGGATCCGCTACAATGCGGGTCCTACAGACCAATCTCCCTCCTCAATGTAGATGCCAAGGTCTTGGCCAAGGTAATGGCAATGAGAATAGAGGAATGTGTCCCGGGGGTGGTTCATGAGGACCAAACTGGGTTTGTGAAGGGGAGACAGCTGAACACGAACATACGGAGGTTGTTAGGGGTAATGATGATGGCCCCACCAGAGGGTGAAACGGAGATAGTAGTGGCGATGGATGCCGAGAAAGCATTTGATAGAGTGGAGTGGGATTATCTGTGGGAGGTGTTGAGGAGATTTGGGTTCGGAGAGGGGTATGTTAGATGGGTGCAGCTGTTGTATAGGGCCCCAGTGGCGAGTGTGGTCACGAATGGACGGGGATCGGCATATTTTCGGCTCCATAGAGGGACAAGGCAGGGATGTCCTCTGTCCCCATTACTGTTTGCACTGGCGATTGAGCCCCTGGCGATAGCGCTGAGAGGTTCCAAGGGATGGAGGGGAATACTTAGGGGAGGAGAAGAACACCGGGTATCTTTATATGCGGATGATCTGCTACTATATGTGGCGGATCCAGCGGAGGGGATGCCAGAAATAATTCGGATACTTGGGGAGTTTGGGGATTTTTCAGGGTATAAATTGAACATGGGAAAGAGTGAGCTGTTTGTGGTGCATCCAGGGGAGCAGAGTAGAGAAATAGAAGACCTACCGTTGAGGAAGGTAACAAGAGACTTTCGTTACCTGGGGATCCAGATAGCTAAGAATTGGGGCACATTGCACAGGCTAAATTTGACGCGGTTGGTGGAACAGATGGAGGAAGATTTCAAGAGATGGGACATGGTAGCATTGTCAATGGCAGGGAGGGTGCAGGCAGTTAAGATGGTGGTCCTCCCGAGATTCCTTTTTGTGTTTCAGTGTCTCCCGGTGGTGATCACGAAGGCTTTTTTCAAAAGGATAGAAAAGAGTATTATGGGTTTTGTTTGGGCCGGGAAGACTCCGAGAGTGAGGAAGGGATTCTTACAGCGTAGTAGGGATAGGGGGGGGCTGGCACTACCGAGCCTAAGTGAGTATTATTGGGCCGCTAATATTTCAATGGTGAGTAAGTGGATGGGAGAGGAGGAAGGAGCGGCGTGGAAGAGATTAGAGAGGGCGTCCTGTAGGGGGACCAGCCTGCAGGCTATGGTGACAGCCCCATTGCCGTTCTCACCAAGGAACTATACCACGAGTCCGGTGGTGGTAGCTACACTGAAGATTTGGGGACAGTGGAGACGACATAGGGGAAAGACCGGAGCACTGGGGGGGTCCCCGATAAGAAACAACCATAGGTTTGCCCCGGGGGGAATGGATGGGGGATATGGAATGTGGCAAAGAGCAGGTATAACGCAATTGAAAGATCTATTTGTGGATGGGAAGTTTGCGAGTCTGGGAGCGCTGACCGAGAAATATGGGTTGCCCCAAGGGAATGCATTCAGGTACATGCAATTGAGGGCTTTTGCGAGGCAGCAGGTGAGGGAATTCCCGCAGCTCCCGACACAAGAGGTGCAGGACAGAGTCATCTCAAAGAAATGGGTGGGGGACGGTAAGGTGTCGGATATATATAGGGAAATGAGGGACGAAGGGGAGACTATGGTGGACGAACTAAAAGGGAAATGGGAAGAAGAGCTAGGGGAGGAGATCGAGGAGGGGCTGTGGGCAGATGCCCTAAACAGGGTAAACTCGTCGTCCTCGTGCGCCAGGCTAAGCCTGATTCAGTTTAAGGTATTACACAGGGCACATATGACTGGAACACGGCTCAGTAAATTTTTTGGGGTGGAGGATAGGTGTGCGAGGTGCTCGAGAAGCCCAGCGAATCATACCCATATGTTTTGGTCATGCCCGGCACTACAGGGGTTTTGGATGGGGGTGACAAAGGTGCTTTCGAAAGTAGTAGGAGTCCGGGTCGAACCAAGCTGGGGGTTGGCTATATTTGGGGTTGCACAAGAGCCGGGAGTGCAGGAGGCGAAAGAGGCCGATGTTTTGGCCTTTGCGTCCCTAGTAGCCCGGCGCAGAATATTGCTAATGTGGAAAGAAGCCAAGCCCCCGGGGGTGGAGACCTGGATAAATGATATGGCGGGGTTCATAAAGTTAGAGCGGATTAAGTTCGTCCTAAGGGGGTCGGCTCAAGGGTTTACTAGGCGGTGGCAACCGTTCGTCGAATATCTTGCGGAAAGATAGATAGGGGAGAACAAAGAAGGCAGCAGCAGCAGCCCAGGACTTGGGGGGGGTGGGGTGGGGGGGGGGGGGGGTGGCCTGAGACAAGGCAGTTGCCAATTAGGGCTAGTTTTTATTTATTTATTTATTTATTTTTGTTGTTATTTAATATTTATTTATTTGTTGTTGTTTTCTTTTCTTGTTTAAATAAAAAAGGTCATTATTATCTGTATTGTTATAATGTTGTGTAAAGGATGCACAATGTACTGTGTTGGTTGACCAAAAATTTTCAATAAAATATTATTTAAAAAAAAAAAAATTGAGGCCTTGTGGGTCATATTTGTAACTGGAGCGGCCGTATTGTATCGGGGCCTTGTGCCTCGCGACTGCTTGTCTTTTGTGTTTAGAGTTGTTACTTTGAAACGTGCCTGTGTCGTGTGTTGTACTTTTGGGTTTTATTTCTCTTTTCTTTACTTTATTTTGGAGTGGTCGTATGGTTTCGGGGCCTTGTGCCTCGCGACTGCTTGTGTATGTGTTTGGAGGTTGATGCCTCGATGTAATTGTGCTTTGTGTCTCCTTGTTTCTTTTTACTTTTAAAACAGTCGTTTGGTTTCGTGGCCTTGTGCCTACGACTGTTCGAGTTATGAACCTGTTTGATTGTTACCTGAACTACACGTGGGGCCTGTGCCTTGCGGCTGGTTGTGATAAGTGACTGGTTAATTGGTATTTGGAAATGTATCTCGGCCCTGCGCGTTGCAGCTGTTTGTGTTCAATGACTGTTACAACGTTGTCGTGAAATGTAATTGGGCCTGGCGCCTCGCAGCTGTTTTGTGCTCTGTGATCGTTTAATCGTTAATGTGAAGTGTAATTGGGCCTGTGCCCTGTAAATGAGTCTGTGTTGAAAATTGTGACGACATTAAAAGAGGTACTCCCAGATGTTGCGCACAGCAGGACTTTTCAGTCGGAATGAAGCTGGAACGTCATTAACACAACGCCCGCACTCTGATTGGTTGGAGGACCAGAGTCCTTCTGGTCCTCCAACACTTCCCATTGGTTTCTGGCCAACTGAAAACATAAGCACCGGATGTCACGTGATCACTGATGCCCTTTTGACCCCAATTGGAATAACCGTCACTACGCATGCGCAGCACCTCCTCTCCTTTGGACGTGCGCAGCTCCTGTCTGTCCTCTCCCCCCCCCACCCCCCGGTGGATAGAGCGGTTTTCCCGGCGCGGGGGACTATGGGAGATTCAGTCGCCAGTACCCATCCGGAGCCCAATCTCCAAACCCCTGGGACTGGGATGAAAGTGGGAGTGGAGGGCAGGGACCCCATTCCGGACACAAAGTACATGTAACTGGGTTCGATTGGGTTTGAATCTGACGTCCCCCTTAGAAAACAGTTTGTTAACTTCAGACATCTGGGTGACATATTGGGGAGGGCAATAGGTGAGAGTGAAATTGAACCCGAGAGTCAGCATCGTCAGGGGAGGAGAATTGGGGAAAAGCAGGAGGAGGATAGTGGGATGAATTAGTGTTACAGTCAATAGGGAGGGAGTGTGTGGAGGCAGAGACAGAGAGAAGCAGTATTTTCTGTCACATGATCATGAGCTTGGACAATTTTAACAAATCATCTGTGAAACCTGGATTTACAATGTCCCTGTGAATCACCTTGGGATATTTAATTACATTAAATGTGCTGTATAAATGCAAATTAATCTGGTTATTGAAGATTGACACTTGAGCTCCTCCACTACCCAGACCACAAAGTCACCGATCATGGACAGTCTGATTAACCAGCTTATTCGCACAGATTAGACCAACCCAGCCCGCCCATTCTCAGTGCATCTGCTTTGCTCAGGCTCCTTGTAACTCCATCTCTGCTCTCACTGCGCTGAGCTCAAGTGCGAACAAAGTATTTATGTCTTCAGATTTTTAGCGTGAGAGGTTAAACCTATCAGGAGACGATGAATAGGCCGGGTCACTGCTCTCTTCACAATACAAAGCTTTGGGGCTAATGGAGGGCTGTAAATTATGAAAGATTTTGATACACATGCAGAATGTTTTCACTTGTAAGGGTAAGAGCAAAACTAGAGGCTATCAATGTGATAATCTAATCAGGAATTCAAGAGAAATTTCTTCCCCAGAGAGTGGTGGGAATGTGGAACTCGCTACCACAGGGATTGGTGGAGGTGAATAACATTGATATATTTATGGGGAAGCTGGATGAACACATGAAGGAGAAATGAACAGACGGATACACTGATCGAGTCAGATGGGAAAGCATGAGAGGAGGCTCAGGTGAAGTCTAAACACTGGCATGGATTGGTTGGGCTGTTTCTATGTTGTGTATTCAATGTAATTTAGCCTGGTATTGCCTTTAACTCTCACATAGTCGATTCCGGGTGAAAGAGAAACAATTTAATTCCCAGAAAAACATTTCAGCTCTTGTCCAATTAATGCCTCTTGTCAGCCAGGTGTCCGTGTAAGGAGTCAAGGTATTCAATGCAACTACAAAGATCTCATGTAATTTGTACCAATATATCTTTGAAGAGACAATCTTTTTTTCAAATGGACTGGATTATTTAAATTTATTAGGTTTTAATCAATTCTTTAAAGTGATTGATTATCAGACAGTCTTATTCAAATCGGAGAGTTTGTTTTATACAAGACAAAGTAGGCACATGATCAGCACCCCATTCACCATATATATATATATATATATATATATATATAAAAAACTTTTTTACCAGCACAATTTTTTCCCCTTACAAACAACAACCCCCCTCCCCCCCCCTCCCCCGGTAACAAAATAACACGAAATCGCACTGAGCAAGAAATATACATGGCAAAATGGTATATTTACATAGCTTTATACAGTGGCTCTCTCCCGCACGTGCCAGTTTCCCCCACCCTTCATGTTATCTCCTGCTCATCCATCCCCCCAAGCAATCCCCCATTCTCCCCCCCCCCCGGTTGCTGCTGCTGCTGACCGACCTTCCTCTAACGCTCCGCGAGATAGTCTAGGAACGGTTGCCACCGCCTGTAGAACCCCTGCGCAGACCCTCTCAAGGCAAACTTAATCCTCTCCAGCTTTATGAACCCAGCCATGTCGTTTATCCAGGCCTCCACGCTAGGGGGCTTCGCCTCCTTCCACATTAGCAAGATCCTTCGCTGGGCTACTAGGGACGCAAAGGCCAGAATGCCGGCCTCTTTCGCCTCCTGCACTCCCGGCTTGTCCACTACTCCAAATATTGCTAGCCCCCAGCTTGGCATGACCCGGACTTTCACCACCTGAGATATTGCTCCCGCCACTCCTCTCCAGAACCCCTCCAGCGCCGGGCATGACCAAAACATATGGACATGGTTCGCCGGACTCCCTGAACACCGTCCACATCTGTCCTCAACCCCAAAGAACCTACTCAACCTCGCCCCCGTCAAGTGCGCTCTGTGAACCACCTTAAATTGTATCAGGCTGAGCCTGGCACATGAGGAGGAGGAGGAATTAACCCTACCCAGGGCATCAGCCCACAAACCTTCCTCGATCTCCTCCCCCAGCTCCTCCTCCCATTTACCCTTCAACTCTTCTGGTAGCGCTTCCCCGTCTTCTTTCATCTCTTGGTGTATTGCCGAAACCTTGCACTCCCCGGCCCATACACCAGAGATCACCCTGGACCATCTCCACCATTGATACCCAGTGGCAGCAGTGTGTAGCATCTACAAGTGGCACAGTAGCACAGTGGTTAGCACCGTTGCTCACATCACCAGGAACCGACTTTGATTGTCATTGGGTCATTGTCTGTGAGTAGCCTGCACATTCTCGTTGTGTCTGCGTGGGTTTCCTCCGGTTTCCTCCCACAAGTCCTGAAAGATGTGCTGTTAGGTGAATTGGACATTCTGAATTCTCCCAGTGTAACTGAACAGGCGCCGGTGTGTGGCAACAAGGGGATTTTCACAGTAACTTCATTGCAGTGTTATTGTAAGCCTACTTGTGACAATAATAATAAGATTATTAGAATAAAGAATATTATTACCATCTCCCAACATTTATTTTCTAAGGGGCTCTGTGGAGTTGAGGTTTGAATCAGATCAGCCGTGAACTTATTGAATGGTGGAGCAGGCTCGAGGGGCCAAGTGGCCTACTCCTGCTCCTAATTCGTATGTTATCACATCATTTATAATAGATTGTAGCATTTTCCCAACGACTGATGTCAGGCTGATAGGTCTGTGGTTCCCCGTTTTCTCTCTCCCTCTTTAAATATTGGGGTTACATTTACCACCTTCCAATCTGCAGGAACCATTCCAGAATCTATAGAATTTTGAAAGATGATCACCAATGTATCCACTATCTCTAGTCACCTCTTTCAACACTCTGGGATGTAGAGCAGCAGCTTTTGGGGATTTATTAACTTTCAACCACGCTAATTTCTCCAGTACTACTTTTTCATTAAGACTAATCTCTTTCAGTTCCTAGTGCTCACTGGTCCCTTGGTTCTCTAGTGTTTTTGGGACAATTTCTGTATCTTCCTCTGTGAAGACAGTCACACATTGTTTAGTTTCTCTGCCATTTCCTTATTCCCCATTATAAACTCTCTTGTCTCTGCCTGGAATGGACCCACATTGGTCTTTGCTAATCTTTTCCTTTTCACATTCCTATCGGAACTTTTCCAGTCGGTTTTCATGTTTTTCCCCAGTTTGCTCTCATATTCTATTTTCTCTTTATCAGTTTCTTGGTCCTCCTTTGCTGAATTCTAAAACAAGTTCCCAATCCTCAGGCTCACTACTATTTTGGCCACTTTATGAGCCTCTTCCTTTGATCTAATGGAATCTTTAACTTTTCTTGTTCGCCACGGTTGCATCACTTTTCCTGTCTCAGATTCCCTGAGAGAGAAAGAGAAGAGAGAACGAAATGCAGTCCTGGATGTAATTGAAGCAGAAACAATAACAGCAGAATCCATCACTGTAAACAATTGTGAACTTGTTGATGTCTCAGCAGGGACGAGGAAACACCGAATCCCTTCCCACACTGAGAGCAGGTGAACGGCCTCTCCCCAGTGTGAATTCGCTGGTGTGTCTGCAGGCAATTTGACTGAGTGAATCCTTTCCCACAATGTGAGCATGTAAATGGCTTCTCCCCAGTGTGAATTCGTTGGCGTGACTGCAGGTTCTCTAACCAAGTGAATCCCTTTCCACACTGAGAGCAGGTGAATAGCCTCACCCCAGTGTGAACTCGCTGGTGTCTCCTCAGGTTGGATAACTCACTGAATCCCTTCCCACACTGAAAGCAGGTGAATGGCCTCTCCCCGGTGTGAACTCGCTGGTGTTTTTTCAAGCTGGATAACTGAGTGAATCCCTTCTCACACTGAGAGCAGGTGTACGGCCTCTCCCCAGTGTGACTGCGTCGGTGAACTTCCAGCTCTGATGGGACTCTGTATCCCTTCCCACAGTCCCCACATTTCCACCGTTTCTCCATGTTTTGGGTCTCCTCCTGTCTCTCCAGGTTGGACAATCTGTTGAGGCCTCGTCGACACACAGAACACGTGTACGGTCTCTCCCCGCTGCGAATGGTGCAATGTTTTTTCAGGCTGTGTAACTAGTTAAGGCTTTTTCCACAGTCAGTGCTGGAACACTCTCACTCGGGTGTGTGTGTCTTGGTGCTTTTCCAGTCACACTGATGGTTAAAATCTTTTGAAGCCATCAGAGCAAACATTTCTCCTTCCAGATTTAATGGCCGATGAACCGAGTGAGTCTGTCAGATCTAGACGTGATGTTTGAGATTTCTGTCTGTAAATTCTGTCCTTTTAACATCCTGTAAAAGGAGTTTACAAAAGACATCACAATCAGTACAGGATAGAAATTCAGAACAGATTATTTTAATTTCTATGGAACATTCTTTCCTCTCTTGTTCCCCAAAAGCTGTAAATCTCCATCCCACACACTCTCCCTCCATTCTCACTCTGCTGTATCTAATATTCACCCTCCCAATTCTCCTGAAGGTGCTGATTCAGGCTGATTGACAGATCCATGCTCACTGCTTCCTGTCCAGGACACACAGATCATAACAAATAGGAGCTACAGTCGGCCATTCAGCCCATCGAGCCTACTCGACCATTCAATGAGATAATTGGCTGATCTACCTCAGCACCGTTTTCCCAAACTATTCCCCAGTTCCCTCGATCTCTTCAATATCGAGAAACCTATCGGTGTCTGTCTTGAAAATACTTGATGACTGAGGCTCCACGGTCTCTGGTGGAGAGAATTCCAAAGTTTCACCACATCCTCAAGTGAAGAAATCCCTCCTCATCTCAGCTTTCTCTCCATTTTCCTGCCTTTTCCCCATAACCCTCGACTCCCTCGTAGGATTCGATGGGGAAGCAGTGATGGTGAGCGTGCCTTTTGTTTCTCTTTGTTTGTGGCTGAGAGGATGGGGGAGGGGTGGACTTTAAGGGCGGAGGGAAGTCAGCGGCCTTGGCCGGGGGCCACCATGCTAGCTGGGTGGGCTAGTTATCGGGAGTGAAGTGGGCGGTTGCCAGGAGGAAGGGGGGGTGGTGATTGGGTTATGGCGGAAGATATCGGAAGGCAGGCCTGGTGACCCGGGCTGGGGGCTGGCTTAAAATGGAATCTGGCTGATTGGCAGGGGAGCTCCCTCTCTCTCTCTCTCTCTCTGCCTCTCTCTCTTCTTCCTCCCCCCCCCCCAAGGCCGGGTTGAATGGGCCGGTTAAACGGTCACATGTTTTTGCGCGTTAGAGGAGCCTGAAGGCGGATGTGGTGTTCTTGTAGGAGACGATCCTGGAGTTGGGGGATCAGACGAGGCTGAGGAAGGGGATGGTGGGGCAGGGGCTCCACTCGGGGTTCGACATGAAGACGAGGGGGTGGCGCTGTTGGTTAATAAGAGATTGTTTTTTGGGGTGGGGGAGCATTGTGGCCGATCCGGTATGTGACGGTCAGTGGGTAGTTGGAGGGATGCCGGTATACCTGATTTATGTCCAGAATTGGGACGAGGTGGACTTTTATGAGGCGGGTGTTAGGAAATATCCCAGACCTGGACAATGCACCGGATGATTATGGAGGGGCACCGGATGACTATGGAGGGTGATGTCGATACGATCCTGGATCCGAATTTAGATCGGTCGAGTTTTAAGTTGGGTGGAGGAGGGTCATGAAGCACATCAGGGGGCGGAACCACAGAGGTTTGGGAAGCCGAGGGCGAAGGAGTTTTCGTATTTCTCCCGTATGCTCCGGGTGTATTCCCGGATCAACAGTTTGTTATGGACAAGGTGCTGTGGGCCGGGGTGGCCGACTCGGAGATTGTGGTTTCCGGCCACGCGCCGCACTGGGTGGATGTGCGGGAGGTGCAGGGGAAGGGGGGGGGGGGCAATGGCCGCAGTGGAGGTTAGATGTGGGGCTGTTGGCGAATGAGGGAGTGTGTGAGCAAGTGAGGGCTGCCACACTGGGCTATGTGCAGTTGAATGACACGGGGGAGGTCACAGCCACCACGCTGGGGGAGGCACTTAAGGCAGTAGTTAGGGGGAGTTTATTTCGATCGATGTGCATAGGGAGAGGATGGAGCGTGAAATGAAATGAAAAATGAAAATCGCTTATTGTCACAAGTAGACTTCAAATGAAGTTACTTTGAAAAGCCCCTAGTCGCCATATTCCGGCGCCTGTTTGGAGAGACTGGTAAGGGACGAGGGCGAGGCTGGTAGGGGATACTCTGAGGGTGGATCACAGGGACTCGGTGGCCCCGGAGGAGAGGTTGTTAAAGAAGAGGCAGAGGCTCCAGATGGAGTTTGGGTTGGTGTCCACGGGGCAGTTGCGGAGGGCCAGAGGGGCAGTGGATGAGTGGGGAAAAGGCGAGCAGGCTGCTGGCCCATCAGCTGAGGAAGCAGGCAGCGGCGAGGGAGATTGGTACAGTGAGGAATGAGAGGGGCAAGGTGGTAACGGATCTGGAGGGGATGAATGGGGCATTTGAGGCCTTCTATAGGTGGCTGTACAAGACGGAGCCCCCGACCAGGGAGGAGGGGTCGAGACGGTTCCTGGATGGGTTGGAGTTCCTTAAGGTGGAGAGGGGAGAGGGTGCATGGGCTGAGGGAGGTGTGTGTGTGTATGTGTGTGTATGGGGCGGGGAGACCCCATGGGTGAAGGTGTTCCTGGAGAGGGGATGGGAGGGGGCAGGGCGTTGCTGAAGGGGTTCTGGCAGGGGTTCTCGGATGTTATGGGTGTGGGGGTGGCCCCGGAGGTGGCGATATTCGGTGTGTCGGAGGATGCGGGAGTCCAGGTGGGGAAAGAGGCCGATGTTTTGGCCTCTGCCTCCCTGATAGCCCGGAGACGGATTTTGTTGTGCTGGCGGGACTCGGAGCAGCCGGAAGCGGGAATGTGGGTGAGCGACCTGGCAGAATCCCTGCGGCTGGAGAAGGTCACGTTCGCTTTGTGGGGGACGGCAGAGGGGCTCACCCGGAGGTGGAAACCTTTCAATGATCATTCGGTGCTCACAAATGGTTTAAGGGTGTTGAATTTTGAGCTTGAGAGCGGGACTAGACAGGGCTGCTCTCTGTCTCCCTTGCTGTTTGCGTTGGCCATTGAGCCCTTGCCGGAGGATATTAGATCTGATCATCGGATATCAGGACTGGGGGGTGGGGTGAGGCAGCACAAGATCACTCTGTGTGCAGATGACGGGCTGCTGTTTGTGTCGATCTCCAGTGTTTCAGTCCAGCCATTATTGGAGTAGTGGATAGATTTTTTTAAAAAGTATTTTTATTCAGATTTTAGCATTTTAAAGTTTACAGCAGATAACAATTTCACAATTTACATGGATGATTTGGAGTTGGGGACCAAGGGCAATGTGTCCAAGTTTGCAGACGACACTAAGATAAGTGGTAAAGCAAAAAGTGCAAAGGATACTGGAAGTCTGCAGAGGGATTTGGATAGGCTAAGTGAATGGGCTAGGGTCTGGCAGATGGAATACAATGTTGACAAATGTGAGGTTATCCATTTTGGTAGGAATAACAGCAAAAGGGATTATTATTTAAATGATAAAATATTAAAACATGCTGCTGTGCAGAGAGACTTGGGTGTGCTAGTGCATGAGTCGCAAAAAGTTGGTTTACAGGTGCAACAGGTGATTAAGAAGGCAAATGGAATTTTGTCCTTCATTGCTAGAGGGATGGAGTTTAAGACTAGGGAGGTTCTGCTGCAATTGTATAAGGTGTTAGTGAGGCCACACCTGTAGTATTGTGTTCAGTTTTGGTCTCCTTACTTGAGAAAGGACGTACTGGCACTGGAGGGTGTGCAGAGGAGATTCACTAGGTTAATCCCAAAGCTGAAGGGGTTGGATTACGAGGAGAGGTTGAGTAGACTGGGACTGTACTTGTTGGAATTTAGAAGGATGAGGGGGGATCTTATAGAAACATATAAGATTATGAAGGGAATAGATAGGATAGATGCGGGCAGGCTGTTTCCTCTGGCGGGTGAAAGCAGAACGAGGGGGCATAGCCTCAAAATAAGGGGAAGTAGATTTAGGACTGAGTTTAGGAGGAACTTCTTCACCCAAAGGGTTGTGAATCTATGGAATTCCTTGCCCAGTGAAGCAGTAGAGGCTCCTTCATTAAATGTTTTTAAGATAAAGATGGATAGTTTTTTGAAGAATAAAGGGATTAAGGGTTATGGTGTTCGGGCAGGAAAGTGGAGCTGAGTCCACAAAAGATCAGCCATGATCTCATTGAATGGTGGAGCAGGCTCGAGGGGCCAGATGGCCTACTCCTGCTCCGAGTTCTTATGTTCTTATAACATTGCAAAATAAAACCACCACAAAACCCCCAAACCCACCCAACCCCCAACTCCCGAACCAACCGTCCCACCTCACTCCCTCCCCTCCCCTCCTCACTCCCCTCCTCACTCCCCTCCTCACTCCCTCCCCTCCTCACTCCCTCCCCTCCCCACCTCCCCTCCTCTCCCCTCCCCCCTAGCAGTTGACGGGCAACTCATTCATTTTAATGAAGACGATCCTCCCTCGCCATGAAATCCAAAGATCCGACCACCGGGCAAGGTCCCACCTAATAGTCACCATCAGCTGTGGAATGTTGGCCCCATATAGCTGTCTGAAAGGGGGGGGGTCATTGACATTCCCAAATATTTAAATCCCAAGGGGGACCATCTGAAGGGGAAGTTAGCAAGATGAGGGGCCTTATCCCTCAACCCCTCCCCACCGGCATTCAGTGACCCCCAGACTCCACTGGTCCCTTTGGAAGAGAAATCCAGAGAATCACAACCCTCTGAGGGAAGAGATGACTGTAAATATATAACGTAGCTACAGCACAATATTACACGATTGAAATAATAATAAATATACTTCATTATTGAACCATAAATAATATATCTAATATGTACCAAATAACAACACTGGACATATCTCTGTCAGATATTAATTTACTGTCCCCTTAAATATCAGCCAAATCCTGGGGAAAGCAGCCCTTAAATTGTGAACTTCAGGAAACAGACCATTCTTTTTGCCAGACAAATAAATGTGTCAAGCTGAGGGAGCAAAGGATGTCAATGTCTTTAAGACAGTAAGAAGTCTTACAACTCCAGGTTCAAGTCCAACAGGTTTCTTTCGATATCACTAGCTTTCGGAGCACTAGTGATATCGGAACAAACCTGTTGGACTTTAACCTGGTGTTGCAAGGCTTCTGACTGTGCTCACCCTAGTCCAACGCCGGCATCTCCACACAATGTCTTTAAGAGAGAGAGAGAGAGAGAGAGACCTGGGCCAAGGTTTGCAGAGTCTGCACCCTCCCTGGATTCACTTCCTTTCCCTTCAGTTGCTGCAAGTGAACAATTGAAGGTGAGAATGAGAAAAGAAATGGAAAGGGGGAGAAAATAAAGTGTTTTACTCACAGATGTTGGAGACAGGAGGAGGTTTACCTTCACTTCCGCTGTGACATCACAATGGAGCCCTCCCTGAATCAGCCAATAGGAATTACTCTATTCCGCGAAGTCGTCACTGGGTTCCAGTGCGCAGACGTGGGAGCCCCGCCCGTTCAACCCACCCACCCTCCACACCTCCTCGAGACAAGGTTTCCAGGCAACCGGCTGACGGCTCCGACCAGAGCTGGAAGCCGCTCGGTGATCTCCCCCGTGCCTGAGACTGCGCATGTCTAAAGGAGAGTGGATGCTGCGCATGTGCGGAGGAGCTCACTTCCTGCTGAGGCATTGACCAATGGGAAGAGTTGCGCGACCGGAAGGACTCTGGTCCTCCTGCCAATCAGAGCGCGGGGTTGGTGTGACTGAGCTTCACTCCGGCGGAAACTTCCTCCTGGGCCTTCATCAAACAAACCTCCAGACGCCGCTGGTTCTCCAGCATTCTGCACCTTTCATCAGCAGTGACAGAAATGATCACCCCCACCCCCCCCCCCCCCCCCCCCGGGCATGAGCTTTACACGTCTGGAGGGGGAAATACCAGGGGCCGAGGTAACGGAAGAACTCACACTCTTCCTGAAAATGTGCAGTGAATGAAGTATCTCTGATCAGGGAGGCATCAAACCTCCACTTTCTCGTCCTGGGGGTGAGCCCTCCAGCAGAACCTCCAGAAAACCGGGGGGGGGGGGGGGGATGGGCAGTATTTATGATGTTCCCTGTGGTGCAAGCGGACACCAGGTCGTTCTCGGCACGAAGAAGTCGGCGATTCTCGTCTGACATTGCTGTGGAACGGGAAAGAAGGTAAAATCTCCGCGCCTCGGGTGCAAAGTTCCCCAAATATCCACATAACCCACCTCCTCACAAGCCGAGACCAACGCCCTAGCTTGTGGGGGGGGGGGGGGGGGGGGGGTGCCTGGTAACCAGGTAACCAGGAGCTTATCCACCAGAGGATATATGTGGCCGTTGAAGTCACCAACCACAAAAGAGTTAGTCGAAGCTAACAGCAAAATCCACAAAAGCCTTCGCAATGAACTCCGGGGAGTCGTTCGGGCATCCATAAACATTCATTATTGAAACAACATCTCCATGCACCAAACCTCTAATGATCACATATCCATCTCCTTTGTCCTTGGTACAGGTTTCAACCTTAAAAGGGATATTTTTATTAATAAGGATTGCCACACCCATGCTACTTGATGACAAAGAGGCAAAGAAAATCCTTCCCAACCGATCCAGCCTCAATTTACAGTGTACCTCATCATAGAATCCCTACAGTGCAGAAGGATGCCATTCAGCCCATCGATTCCGCATCTGCCTTTGAAAGAGGACCCTACCTAGGCCCATGACTCCACCGTGTCACTGTCCCCCAGTAACCCTACCTAACCTATTTGAACACTAAGGGGCCAATCCACCCAACTTGCACATCTTTGCCCTGTGGGAGAAGCCAGAGAAAACCCACGCAGACATGAGGAGAAGGTGCAAACTCCACCCAGGCAGTCACTCGAGGCCCGAATTTAACTTGTGTCCCTGGTGCTGTGAGGCAGCTGTGCTAACCACTGTGCCACCTTGCTGCACCAAATGAGTTTAAGCTTGATGAGATTCCTGCAATAAAGCTATGTCGACTTTCACCTTAAGAAAGGAGAGGATTTTTTTCCTTCTGATAGGGTGATGGATGCCCCTTACATTCCCTGAGAAAATTTGCAGATTAACTGCCGCCATTAGCTAGACGACAGAGAGAACAGGAACAGATTTTCACACCACAGTCGGGTATGCGCCATGACCCCCTCCTCCAACTCATTTTACACCAAAGGCACCAAAATCTCCCCAATCTGCTCCTTTCCCGGATAAATGTCCCGTCTGTACCAGAGTAGGATAAGTCAACAACACATAAACCCTCCCATAATAACAAAAAGACAAAAGAATCACCACCACAACAGATTCAAGGGGACATTCCTCAATATGACTGAGGACCCGGAGGATTAACCCCACTGCCAGACTATTACCCTCGGGATACCTTCTCTAAACTGAGGAGAAGAAAAGAAGGGCCAACAAGGGAATGGGGATCGAATGTCCTTCCCACATTTTAGACCCACCCGTGAAAACCTGCATCCACCACCACCCACCCGTTGGCAATGGCGCCACTCGGTTCTGCCATGATTAACGTTCGGATAATAGAAGAAAGACGACGGATAATAAGCACACGGCACATCTACCATAACTAAGATAAGATAATATGAGTCCCTGGGACACTCGAGGGAGGAGAAGAAGACATTCAATCGGCCCTCACAGAATAACAACTCCCTTCAACAGGATAAAAGATAACATATTCAGACAACAAAACAGTGATAAGGAAAGAGTCTGGATTAGTTAGTCCGAGCTGCAAACCATCCCTCCAAATCCTTACCCTTCATGGATTTAATGAAGGCCGATGCAGTAGTCGGATTATCAAAAGACTTGACGGACTGGTCGGATACAATTTACAGGGTCTCAGGATAAAGCGACAGAATTCACTCCCGCAGCCTTGAGTTCCCTTCAAACTTCATCGAAGCCTCGATGCTTCGTTTGTGTGGCTGCCAAAAGAAGGAAATCCTCACTCCCTCATGGAGCCAGGTCCCACCTCACCTTACCTGTCTCCAGGACCCTCTGGTGATCTTCAAGTTGTGGAAGCGAATGATTACAGGCCTGGGATGAAAACTATCCCTCGGCCTCAAAGACAGGATCCAATACCCTTTCTAAATTGAAACACCCAGGCTTCACATCTAGCTTGAGAAAACGTGGCAGCCGGTCCTCGAAGGACCTGACGGGAGCCTCACCCTCCACACCTTCTGGCAGGCCGACGACTCGGATGTTCTTTCTCTGACCCTTGGTTCTCCAAGTCCCCCAGGACCTCCCCCACGGCACTCAGACGGTTCTCCAAGGATTTAATTCCTGCCTCCGCCGAGGAGGCATCTTGCTCAACGTTCAGAATTCTCTCCTTGGGTTTGTCATTCCTTTTCTTGGTGTTTTACAGCTCGGCCTCATGAGCTCACAGATATTGAGTCAGCTCACTCAGCCTCTGGTCAACAACACGGAGAATGTCGCTGACATAGGTTGGTCAATGACCCCACAAAATAGATGTGCAGGCTTGATGGGCTGAATGGCTGACTGCAGCTCCTGTTTGTTATGGTCTCTGTGTCCAGGACAGGAAGCAGTGAGCATGGATCTGTCAATCAGCTTTAATCAGCACCTTCAGAAGAATTGGGAGGGTGAATATTAGATATAGCAGGGTGAGAATGGAGAATGGTGTGTGTGGGATGGAGATTTACAACTTTTGGGGACTGAGAGAGGAAAGAATGTTCGATAGAAACTACAATTGTCTGTTCTGAATTTCTATCCTGTGCTGACAGTGATGTCTTTTGTAAATTGATTTTACAGGACAGTAGAACAAGAGGAATTACAGACAGAAATCTCAAACTTTACGTCTCAATCTGACTGTGTCTCAATTCCTTGGAACTGAATATCACCGGACTTTGAATCTAGAAGGAGAAATGTTTGTCTGATCTGTCGGCTTCAAAAGATTTTAACCATCAGTGTGACTGGAAAAGCACCGATCCAGACACACCCGAGTGAGAGTTATCCAGAACACTGACTGTGGAAAGAGCTTTAACCAGTTACACAGCCTGAAAAAACATCACATCATTGACAGCGGGGAGAGATCGTACACGTGTTCTGTGTGTGGATGAGGCTTCAACTGACTGCCCGACCTGGAGAGACACGAGGAGACCCAACACATGGAGAAACCGTGGAAATGTGGAGACTGTGGGAAGGGATTTAGAGCCCCATCACAGCTGGAAGCTCATAGACGCATTCACACTGGGGAGAGGCCATTCACCTGCTCTGTGTGTGAGAAGGGATTCATTCAGTTATCCGCCCTGCGGACACACCAGCGAGTTCACACTGAGGCGAAGCCATTCACCTGTTCTCAGTGTGAGAAGGGATTTACTACTTTATCGAGCGTGCGGATACATCAGCGAGTTCACACTGGGGAGAAGCCATTCACCTGCTCTGTGTGTGGGAAGGGATTCACTCTGTTATGTGCCCTGCAGACACACCAGCAAGTTCACACTGGGGAGAAGCCATTCACCTGTATTAAGTGTGAGAAGGGATTCACTCAGTTATCCAGCCTACAGTCACACCAGAGAATTCACACTGGGGAGAGACCGTTCACTTGCTCTCAGTGTGAGAAGGGATTCACACAATCATCCGACCTGCAGATACACCAGCGGGTGCACACTGGGGAGAGGCCATTCACCTGCTCTCAGTGTGGGTTGGGATTCACTCAGTTATCCGCCCTGCAGTCACACCAGCGAGTTCACACTGGGGAGAGGCCGTTCATCTGCTTTCAGTGTGAGAAAGGATTTGGTGATTCATCCACCCTGCGGATACATCAGCGAGTTCACACTGGGGAGAGGCCATTCACCTGCTCTCAGTGTGGGAAGGGATTCACTACTTCATCGAGCCTGCGGATACACCAGCGAGTTCACACTGGGGAGAGGCCTTTCACCTGCTCTCATTGTGCAAAGAGATTCACTACTTTAAAGAGCCTGCGGATACATCAGCGACTTCACACTGGGGAGAGGCCGTTCACCTGCTCTCAGTGTGAGAAGAGATTCACGACTTCATCGAGCCTGCGGATACACCAGCGAGTTCACACTGGGGAGAGGCCTTTCACCTGCTCGGAGTGTGAGAAGGGATTCACTCGGTTATCCAGCCTGCAGACACACCAGCGAGTTCACACAGGGTAGAAGCCGTAAACCTGCTCTTAGTGAGAGAAGGGATTCAGATATCCAAACACTGCAGGAACCCTAGCGAGTTCACACCTGGAAGAAGCCATTCACCTGCTCTGAGCAGGGGAAACATTCAATGATCCGTCCTAACTACCGAGACACTAGCGAGTTAATTCTGGGGAGAGACCATTCACCTGCTCTCAATGTGGGGAGGGGTTTTGTGATTCAGCACACCTGTTGTGACTCCAACAAGTTCACAATAAATTACAGATGTTGGCTCCGTTGTCATTGTTTCTGCTCTCACTGACCAGAAAAAGGTGTAATTCTGTTCTCTCTGCCATCTAAAGACTATCTCCAGATCATTTGGTGAATTCAGAGTGATGACTGCTCTCAGTAGAGAATTTAAACCTGATGTTCTTCTGTAAAAAGGATTTTTGTCTTACGGATGTTAAAAGGAAATTTTAAGGATTACTTATAGTATTGAATTCTTTTGGGGGTGTATTTGAATTGATGGGTGCTAAGATGTTCACTGTATGTTTTAAAAAGGTTAACTGAGTTCATAGAATAAACATTGTTTTACTTTAAAAATTACTTTTAAATTTCTGCTGCACCACACCTGTAGAGTGGGCCGTGTGCTCCCCATACCACAATCTAGTAAAAGTTGTGGGTCAGGTGAACTCCATGATACACTTTGGGGTTCTCTAAACCCTGGCCCATAACACATGGTATGAGGGGCAAGTTGTCTGTGGTAGATTGGAAAATTACAATAAACATATCACTGAAAGTGGCAACGCAGGTGGATAAGGAGCTAAGAAGGCAGCCGGCATGCTTGTCTTCATTGATGTGGGAATTGAGTACACAAAATTGTCATGTTAATGCTGCAGCAGTACAGAACCTTAGTTAGGCCACACGTGGAATATTGCCTACAATTCTGGTCCTCACCAGATTACCAAAAGGTTGTGGAGGCTTTGGAGAGAGTACAGAGGAAGTTTACCAGGATGTTGCCTGGCCTGGAGGGTATTAACTATGAGGAGAGGTTGGATAAACTCAGATTGTTTTCACTGGAAAGACGGAGGTTGAGGGACGACCTGATAAAAGTTTACAAAATTATGAATGGCATGAACACAGTGGATAGTCAGAAGCTTTTTGCCAGGTTGTAAAAGTCAATTACCAGGTGACATAGGTTTAAGGTGCGAGGGGCAAATTTTGGAGTTGATGTGCGAGGGAAATTTTTTACACAGAGGATGGTGAGTGCCTGAAACTCGCTGCCGGAGGAGGTGGTGGAAGCAGGTACGATAGTGACGTTTAAGAGGCACCTTGACAAATACATGAATAGGATGGGAATAGACGGATACAGACCCTGGAAGCACAAAAGGTTTTAGTTTAGTCAGACATCATGATCCGAGCAGGCTTGGTGGGCCGAAGGGCCTGTTCCTGTGCTGTACTGTCCTTTGTTCTTTGCTGTTCTTTGTATGACAATAGACAATAGACAGGCAACCACTCGCATTTTATTTACATAAAATATAGATTCCTTTAAGAAGCAAAAATTAAACAGCAAAAGTGAAGCTATCGTGGCGAATAAGAAAAGTTAAAGATTCCATTAGATCAATGGAGGAGACAATATAGTAGTGAGTCTGAGGATTGGGAACTTGTTTTAGAATTCAGCAAAGGAGGATCAAGAAACTGATAAAGAGAAAATAGAATATGAGAGCAAACTGAGGAGAACTGGAAAAGCTCCGATAGGAATGTGAAAAGGAAAAGATTAGCAAAGACCAATGTGGGTCCATTCCAGGCAGAGACAGTACAGTTTATAATGGGGAATAAGGACATGGCAGAGAAACTAAACAATGTGAGTCTGTCTTCACAGAGAAAGATATAGAAATCGTCCCAAAAACACGAGAGAACCAAGGAACTATTGAGCACGAGGAACTGCAAGAGATTTGTATTAGTGAAAAAGCAGTACTGGAGAAAATAATGGGATTGACAGTTAATAAATCCCCAAAAGCTAATGCTCGACATCCCAGAGTGTTGAAAGAGGTGGCTGTAGAGATAGTGGAGACATTGGTGATCATCTTTGAAAATTCTATAGATTCGGGAATGGTTCCTGCAGATTGGAAGGTGGTAAATGTAGCCCCAATATTTAAGGAGAGAGAGAGAAAATGGGGAACCACAGACCCATTAGCCTGACATCTGTATGAGGGGAAATGCTACAATCTATTACAAAGGATGTGATAACATACGAATTAGGAGCAGGACTAGGCCACTCGGCCCCTCGAGCCTGCTCCACCATTCAATAAGTTTCCGGTGATCTGATTGTGACCTCAACTACACAGAGGCTCCTTGGAAAATAAATCTTGGGAGAGCATAAGAATATTCTTTATTATAATCATCTTTATTATTGTCACAAGTAGGCTTACATTAACACTGCAATGAAGTTACTGTGAAAATCCCCTAGTCGCCACACTCAGGCACCTGTTCGGGTACAGAGAGGGAGAATTCAGAATGGCCAATTCACCTAACAAGCACGTCTTTTGGGACTTGTGGGAGGAAACCGGAGCACCCGGAGGAAACCCACGCAGTTTTGGGGAGAACGTGCAGACTCCGCACAGACAGTGACCCAAGCCGGGATTGAACCCAGGTCCCTGGAGCTGTGTAGCAACAGTGCTAACCACCGTGCCGCTGTGTCAGTTGTGGGGAACAAGGAAATGGCAGAGGAGTTAAACAGATATTTTGCATCAGTCTTTACGGTGGAAGATACTTCGAATATCCCATCAATACTAAAGGATGTGGAGGAAGCAATTAAATACCATCACTGGAGAAGTTGTATTGGACAAACTAATGGGGATAAGATAAGTCCCCTGGATGACTGCAGCCTAGGATCCTAAAAGAAATGGCTGCAGGGATAGGGGATGCATTGATTGTAATTTTCCAAAAATCCTTGGATTCTGGAGAAGTATCAGAGGATTGGAAAACTGCCAAAGTGACAACCCCCGATTCAGAATGGGAGGGAGGCAAAAATGAGACACTATAGGACGATTAGCCTAACATTTATTATTGATAAAAATGTTGGAATCAATTATTAGGAAGTAATAGCAGCACATTGAGAAAATCATAATCTAATCAAGCAGAGTCAGCATGGCTTTGTGAAAGGGAAACCGTGTCTGACTAATTTATCAGAGTGTTTCGAGGAAGTCTCAACCAGACTGGATAGAGGGGGACCAGTAGATGTGTTGTATTTAAACTTCCAGAAGGCCTTTGACAAGGTACCTCACAAAACGTTAAGTCATGAGATAAGAACCCATGGTGTTGGCGTGGATAGAGAATTGGCTAATGAGCAGGAAACAGTGAGTGGGGATAAGGGGCTCTTTTTCAGGTTGGTGACCTGTAACCAGTGGGGTTCCACAGGGGTCAGTGCTGGGATTGCAACTGTGTACAATTTATATCAATGACTTGGAGGGAGGAAGCGAACGTACTGTGCCCAAATTTTCAGACAACACAAAAATAGGTGGAAAGGCAAGTTGCGAGGGGGATACTAACAGTTTGCAAAGAGATATTGAGAGGTTAAGCAAGTGGACAAAAAGTTGCCACATGGAGCATAATGTGGGAAAATGTGAAGTTCATTTTGGAAGGGAGAACAAAAGAACAGTATTATTTAAATGGAGAAAAACTGCAGAAAGTTGCAACACAAAGGGACTTGGGGGACTTGTGCACGAAACACAGAAAGCTAGCAGACAGGTGCAGCAGGTAATCAGGAAGGCTAATGGAATGTTGGCCCTGATTCCAAGGGGGTTGGAGTATAAGAGTCGGGAAGTCTTGCTGCAGCGGTACAAGGTGCTGGTGAGACCACATCTGGAGAACTGAGAGCAGTTTTGGTCACCTTATTAAGGAAAGATATTATTTCATTGGAGGCTGTTTAGAGAAGGTTCACGAGGATGATCCCAGGTATGGAGGGATTGTCTTAGGAGCAAAGGTTGAACAGGTTGGGACTCTGCTCATTGGAATTTAGAAGAATGAGAGGTGATCTCATTGAAACATATAGGATTCTTAAGGAGCTTCACAGGGTAAATGCTGAGAGGATGGTTCCCTTCATGGGAGAGTCTAGGACCAGAGGGCATCGTCTCAGAATAAAGAGGAGCCAAATTAAGACTGAGATGAGGAGGAAAGTCTTCTGAGAGTCTTTGGAACTGAGAGTTGTGGGGACAGAGTCCTTGTGTATATTTACGGCCGAGATAGATTGTTGATCAGTGAGGGAACCGAGGATTACAGGGAAAGGGCAGGAAAGTGAACGTGAGAAATGTCAGATCAGCTGTGATCCTATTGAAAGATGGACCAGGCTGGAAGGGCCGAATGGCCTACTCCTGTTCCTATTATGTCTGGTCTTAGTATGGTCTTATTCCCGCGTACCCTCCCGATAACCTTTCACCCCATTGCTTTTCAAGAATCTATCCAGCCTGCTTTCAAAATATTCAAATACCTTGTTTCCACTGTCCTTTGAGGAAGAGAGTTCCAAAGACTCCAAACTCTCTGCCTTAAATGGGCAAGTTGTTACTTTTAAAGTGACTCCAATTTCTAGATTCTCCCACATGAGGAAACATCCTTTCCGCATCCACCCTGTCAAGGACTCTCAGGATCTGAGATGGTTCAATTAAGTTACCTAAACTCCATCGGACACAAGCCCAGCCTGTCCAATCATTCCTCATAAGACCAGCCTCCAATTCCAGGTGTGAATTCATTAAACCTTCTCTGAACTGCTTCCAACACATTTACATCATTCCTTAAATGAGAGCAATACTGTACACGCTGCTCCAGATGTGGTCTCACCAATGTCCTGTACAACTGAAGCATAACCTCCCTACTTTTGTATTCAATTCCCTTCACAATATGCAATAACATTCTATTAGCTTTCCTAATTACTTGCTGTACCTGTTACTCGCCTTTTGTGATTCATGCTCTCGGACACCCAGATCCCTCTGAATCTCAGAGCTCTGCAATCTCTCACCATTTAGATAATAAGCTTTTTAAATCTTCCTGCCACGTGGACCATGACACATTTTCCCATGTTATTCTCAATTTGCCAGATTTTTTCCTGCTCATTTAACATATAACTTTGTAACCTCCTTATGTCCTCTTCACAATTTACTTTCCTGCTTATCTGTGTACCTCTGGAACATAGGAGCAGAAGTTGGCCATTCAGCCCATCAAGCCTGCTCCACAATTCAATACGATGGCTGATTATCCACTTCAATGCCTTTTCCCCCACACTATCCCCATATCCCTTTGTTATTGGTATTTAGAAATCTGTCAGTCTCTGTTTTAAACACACTCCATGACTGAGCTTCCACAGCCCTCTGGGGTAGAGAATTCCAAAGATTCACAACTTGTAGATTTCTATTGATCAAATGATTGCCCTGTTCTATTCCCATATCTCTGCCAGTTTATTTCCCTCAAAAGCCCATCCAATTTCTTTTTGGAAACAGTCCATCATCTCCGCTTCTACCCCCCTCCTCAGAAGTGGGTTTCAGGTATTTCACAAATACTGCCAAACTCTGGTTCAAGATTTTCCTCAAAAGTAAGCGAGAACCAGAGGGCAAAGAAGGAGGCCATTCAGTCTACCATTCCTATGCTAGCTCTTTGAATGAACAATCGATTTGGTCCCATCACCCTGCAAGTTTATTTTCCTACAGAATCTATTCAGTTCCCTTTTGAAAGCTGCAGTTGAATTTACTTCCTGCACCATTGTCAGGCAGTGAATCCCAAATCACAACTCGTTCTGTTTTAAATACTTTCACGATACACTGTGTTTGGATTTTCACGGGGGATTTGAAATGGAGAGAAAGACATGGTTGTACAAAATCAAGTCTCAGTCTTTATTGATGATCTTCATGAGTGGACTGAGTGTGATATGTCCAGGTTTGGGCACTAGTTCTGAAAATAAATTACATTTATTTGAGTGGCGCAATGGCACAGTAGTTAGCACTGTTGCCTCACAGCACCAGGGACCCATGTTCAATTCTGACCTTGGTCACTTGTGTGGGGTTTGTATGTTCTCCCCATGAATGTATGGGTTTCTTCCGAGTGCTCTGGTTTCCTCCCACAGTCCTAAAATGTATGGGTTAGGTGGATTAGCCCTGATAAATTGCCCCTCAGTGTCCAGGGATGTGCAGGTTAGGTTATGGGGTTACGGGTGAGTGGATATGGGTAGAGTGCTCTTTTGAAGGGTCGGTGCAGACTCGATGGGCTGAATGGCCTCCTTCTGCACTCAAGGGATTCTGTATCTATTTCTATAGCACCTTTCGTGACCACACAATCACCTAAAGCTTTTTACAGCCTTTGAAGTACTTTTGAAGTGTAGTCACTGTTGTAATGTCGGAAACTCTCGGTATGCCTCATTAATAATATTTTGTTTTAAAAAACAATCACTCGTCAATCTTCACTGTTATAAGTAGCAAGGTTAAGGAAACCATTTTAAACTCTAAAACGTGACTGGACCTTTATTTAAAAAATTCATTCTGTATAAACCAAACTGTTTCTAGATACTGCTGAATGAGGCAAAATTGTTTAAAGAACAAATTGTTCCAGAATTTTGTAAAGCTATAGAAGATCATATATTGCCAAAGTCTGGCTCAAATCGAAGACCCATTGTTCAATCCAATCAAAGTTAGTAAGAAAGAAAGTGATTGTCTTCCATAAAACAGACTTTTCCAAAGAGTGGATATTGTATTAACCAAACGTATTAATTAAAGATTACTGTATTAATTAGCTGCCAGTCAGTAACAGATGATTGATTAAGAGCCTTAATTCAGTTACAATGAATCAAAAATGATTTAGTAGGTATAGTGAAAGACTGAGTTTTATTTGCTGTAAAAATGTAAAAGCTTAATTGCTGTGTATGGAAAGAATGTGCAATGAGGATAAATGTACTGGCAAGAGAGACCTTCAAACTCTGATTAGCCTCAACTTTTGAAGCTGTATGAATAAGGGATTGTTATAGAATCAGATAAAGGGATAGTATGAAACAGTTCTATTGTATTCCTGTCTAAGATAATGAGAGAAGGTGGTGTCAGTAATTGGGGATCCAATTAAATTAATCCAGTGACCAAATTGACCAATTGTCATATTACAACAGACCCAACTCTGACGTGAAGTAATGGTCACTTTGGGGATAAAAGCAGAACATCTAAAGGTCTTCCATGCTGGCCAAGTACTGAAGATTCCCGAGGCCGAGTTCCAAGGAAATTACTGTCAAAGGAGCCAGAGAGGGTAACGCTCCTGCAGACTGATTACCCGCATGAAGTTGTAAAATTCAATGTCTAAAAAGTTTCTTTGAATAAACTTTTTAAATTTAATATCAAGAGAATTCTGCCTTTGCCTTAATTGCCTTGTCTGAAACAAAGTGAATTTATTAAATGGTAGGTTGGGTGTGGCTGAAATCAATAAAGTTCCAGATAACAAGTTCAGAAAACATAAATCTTCAATTTAAAAACTTGAATTTCTATAGCACATTTCACAACCACAGGATATCCCAAAGTGCTTTAAAGCAAATGAAGTACTTTTGAAGTGTAGTCACTGTTGGGCAGCATGGTAGCGCAAGTGGATAGCACTGTGGCTTTGCAGCGTCAGGGTCCCAGGTTCAATTACCCGCTGGGTCACTGTCTGTGCGGAGTCTGCACGTTCTCCCCGTGTCTGCGTGGGTTTCCTCCGGGTGCTCCGGTTTCCTCCCACAGTCCAAAGACGTGCAGGTTAGATGGATTGGCAATGATAAACTTCCCTTAGTGACCAAAAAGGTTAGGAGGGGTTATGGGAATAGGGTGGAGGTAAGGGCTTAAGTGGGTCAGTGCAGACTTGATGGGCCGAATGGCCTCCTTCAGCTCTGTATGTTCTAATGTTGGAAAAGCAGCAACCAATTTACACACAGCAAGATCCCACACACAGCAATGTGATAATGAGCAGATGATGTGTTTTTAGTGATGTTGATTGAGGGATAAATATTGACCGGGACACCGGGGATAACTCCCCTGCTCTTCTTCAAAATAGTGGCTGTGGGAACTTTTACACCCACCTGAGAGGGGCAGACAGGGCCTCAGTTTAACATCTTATTTGAAAGAAGGCTGTTCTGACAGTGCAGCACTCCCTCAGTGCTGGGATGAGGAAAAATGAAACTGAATTTAGCCCACACGTCCCTGGACTGGGATTTGAATCCACAACCATCTGACTCAGAGGTGAGAGAGCTGCCCACTGAGCCACAGCTGACACTATAGACAATACAAAGTTAGAAATGGAAAGTTACCCACTAAAAACCCCACCCACCCTTTGCCTCCAGTGCCTAAATCTATTAATAAACACCCCAGCATAAATAACATGTTTGACTGACAAATGATGAAGTGTTGGTTTAGAGCCACTAGTTTCGACTTTCCATTTGAGCCTCGGGCACCTTTCTGTCTCTAGCTCGTGTCAATGACAGCCAGGCGACGGAGCTGAGGCTGAATTTAGCTGAGAATAATTGGGGTCTGTGCCCAGTTGGGAAACTTCCATGCATGTCGCACTAATAGAGAGACAGGAAAGTGCTGGAGGTCTGACTGGGAAATGGGCCTCCAAACGATTATTAAATCGGTCACTCAGAGCTAAAGAGAAACCCGTCTCTTTAAATACATATACAGGGAAGAGGCTGCAATGAAATCTGTCCCTTTTAACCTGCACAAAAGCAGGAGGCTCAGATTCACAGGCTGCAGGAGGAGACCATTCAGCCCATCGTGCCCCTGCTATCTCATTGAAAGGATTCTCTGATTCATCCAACTGCTCTGCCCTTTCCCCACAGCCCTGCAAATTCTTCCCTTTCAAGCATTTACCCTTTGGAAAGATACAATTGAATCTGCTTTCAGGCAGATCAGAACAACTCGCTGTGTCAAAAAATAAAATAAAATCACATCTCCCCCTCTGGCTCCTTTGCCAATTCCCTCAAAGGGACTCACTTTCTGTGAAAGAGCCTGTCAGCCCTCTCACCCACTTTTCCTAAAGTGCAGTAATCTAATCACGAAAAGTCCAGAAAAATCTAATATTTTTACTGATAAAAGTTTATTAATGAAACAAAACACGGTTAAAAAACACAAAATGACTTGAGGATCAAAGACAACCATAGTAAAAGGATGTTCACGATGTTCTGGACCCAAATGGTTTCTCTTTAATTCATCTGTAGCCTGTTCCCTGCCCTCTTTGTGGAACACCTCTCATCAGTCCACAAGCATGACCCTAACCTTCCGCTTGCTGCCATTAGAATTCACCACCTTGCTCTCAGGCTCACATTTATGTCCTCGGCCTGCTGCAATGTTCCGGAGAAGCCTAACACAAGCTGGACCAACAGCCCCTCATCTTTCGATGAGGCACTTTACAGCCTTCTGGACTCAACATTGAGTTCAACAACTTCAGACCCTGAACTCTCTCCTCCATTTTGATTTGTTTTTTTACTGAGTGCCAGTCTGCATCTTGTTTTCATGTTTTTTGCTTCCAGACAGAGCTGTCCTTTATTCTGCCATTAACACTTACTCTGGACCAATGCTTTGTTTCTTTCCCACAACCATTACCTCTCCCTTTTGTTCCAGGACATTTTTGTAATTTAATCTTACCCACCCTCTAACCAATCACTGACTTTCCCTTTTGTTCTACCTGACCTTCCCCCTCTTTCACCAGTGTGGTGAATGTATAATTACTGATAATTCACCAGTGCACTGTGTTATGTTATTCACCCTGTGGGCTCTACCTATGGACCATTGTGTGGCTTCATCCACAGGGGATATGTTGGGGCACGTACGGGCTCCGCCCACTGCTCCACCCCCTTTACAGGAAGTATAAGAGCTGCTGACCTGCGGGGCCGCCTTCAGTGTTGTACCAGTCACAGGCAGGCTCAGTTCTAAGCTGATTAAAACCACAGTTTACTTCTCCACGTGTCTTCGAGTGAATTGATGGTCGCATCAAACCCAACACATTTCTCCCTCTCTTTAGTTCTGAAGTAGAGATACATTGGACGTGAAACTTCTGTTTCTCTTAGCACAGATGCTGCCAGACTTTTTTCCAATTCTGTCTGTATTTTAGATTTGCCTGAAATCAGGAAAATATTTATTGTGAAAGTTATAATAAATGTACTTTCAATTTTTGTGGATCGTTTCAGTGGAAATGTGCTCTCCCAGGCTCAAAGACCATCACCCCACTGGAAGCAAAGTCATGAGACCGGTCAGTCCAGCAGAAAGAAACCCTCCAACCCTCCCACTTCACCAAGTGTCAGAATGAACATGATTCAGTCCTGGATGTGATTAACAGCAGCTAAAGGAGTAGAATCCAAACTCTGTCATCACTAGTGAACTCGCTGGTGTCTTAGCAGGTGGGATGACTGAGAGAAGCCCTTTCCACACACTGTGCAGGTGAATGGCCTCGTCCCCATGTGAACTCGCTGGTGTTCCCGCAGGTTGGAAGACCTTTTAAACTTTTTTGTGCACTGAGAGCAGCTGAACGGTCTCTCCTCGGTGTGAATGTGCTGGTGGTACATCAGTTCTCGAGAACTTTTGAAGCTGTTGCCACAGTCAGAGCATTTAAAGGGTCTCTCATTTGTGTGAGTGACTTTGTGTCTCCGCTGGCTGGATAAATGAGTGAATCCTTTCCCACACACGGTGCAGGTAAATGGTTTCTCTCCAGTGTGTACTCGCTGGTGTGTCAGCAGTTGGGAAGAATTACTGAATCCATTCCCACACGTGGAACAGGTAAATGGTCCTTCCCCGGTGTGAATTCGCTGGTGTGCCTGCAGATGGGGTAATTGAGTGAATCCCTTCCCACACTGAGAGCAGGTGAATGGCCTCTCCCCAGTGTGACAGCGTCGATGAATTTCCAGCTCAGATGGTGACCTGAATCCCTTCCCACAGTCCCTACATTTCCACCGTTTCTCCATGGTGAGGGTGTGCTTGTGAGGCTCCAGTTTGACAAAAGTTGAAAGCTCGTCCACACACAGAACACGTTTACGGTCGCTCTCCGCTGTGAGTGCTGCAATGTTGTTTTCAGGCTGTGAAACTGGTTAAAGTTCTTTCCACAGTCACTGCAGTGGAACACTCTCTTGGGTTTGTGTGTGTCTCTGTGCTTTTCCAGTCACGACGATGTTCAAAGTCTTTTCCCACAGACTAAAAATTCTCTTTCCAGATTCACATCTCGATGATATTCAGGTCCTGATGAATGGAGAGACTCTGTTAAATCTTGATGTGAAGTCTGATTTGAGTTTCCCATCTGTAAATCCTCCCCTTGTAATATCCTGGAAAATGAGTTTACAAAAATCATCACTGTCAGTCGCAGATAGAAATTCAGACGAGACAATTCTCGTTTCTATGGAATATATTTTTCCTCCTTTTCCCTTAAAGTTGCAAATCTCCGCCCAAAGTGGAACCTCTGATTTATTGTACCCTCCCCCTCCCGGAACAATGGGAACAGGGGGCGGGTCTGGATGACTGAGACAGGCATCTGGTCCTCCAGCCAATCAGAGTAAATAGGGGCGGGGCCTATTCTCATTGTTTGATTCCCCCTCCGTATACACAGGATCTGCTCAGACGAGGAGGAGCGTAACAGACATCTACAGACGTTGAAAGATGCCCTCGTACGAACAGGATATGGCACTCGACTCATCGATCGACAGTTCCAACGCGCCACAGCGAAAAACCGGACCGACCTCCTCAGAAGACAAACATGGGACACAACCGACAGAATACCCTTCGTCGTCCAGTATTTCCCTGGAGCAGAGAAACTACGTCATCTTCTTCACAGCCTTCAACACGTCATTGATGACGATGAACATCTTGCCAAGGTCATCCCCACACCCCCACTACTTGCCTTCAAACAACCGCGCAACCTCAAACAATCCATTGTTTGCAGCAAACTACCCAGTCTTCAGAACAGTGACCACGACACCACACAACCCTGTCATGGCAATCTCTGCAAGATGTGCCAGATCATCGACATGGATACCACTATTACACGTGAGAACACCACCCACCAGGTATGCGGTACATACTCGTGCGACTCGGCCAACGTTGTCTACCTCATACGCTGCAGGAAAGGATGTTCCGAAGCGTGGTACATTGGCGAGACCATGCAGACGCTGCGACAACGAATGAACGGACATCGCACAACAATCACCAGGCAGGAATGTTCCCTTCCAGTCGGGGAACACTTCAGCAGTCAAGGGCATTCAGCCTCTGATCTCCGGGTAAGCGTTCTCCAAGGCGGCCTTCAGGACCCGCGACAACGCAGAATCGCCGAGCAGAAACTTATAGCCAAGTTCCGCACACATGAGTGCGGCCTCAACCGGGACCTGGGATTCATGTCACATTACATTCATCCCCCACCATCTGGCCTGCGAAATCCTACCAACTGTCCTGGCTTGACACAATTCACACCTCTTTAACCTGGGGTTACCCCATCTCTGGATCTGTAAAGATTTAATCACCTGCTAATGCTCGCATTCCAAGCATTGTTTGGCATCTTTGAATTTGTCTACATATGTGTTTCTGGATCAGACCTCTTCATTCACCTGAGGAAGGAGCAGCGCTCCGAAAGCTAGTGACATCGAAACAAACCTGTTGGACTTTAACCTGGTGTTGTAAGACTTCGTACTGTGCTCACCCTTGTCCAACGCCGGCATCTCCACATCATCACTTAACCGAGATGGCGGCCATTAACCTGGACCAAGTTCCGGGAGGGAGAAATTCCGAAGGAGCGAACCAGGTGAGCTGACAATTTTTAATAGGGCTTAGCCGACCACAAAGTGTTTCCAAACCTTCCCACCATCTCCTTAGTTTTCCTCGTCTTCTACAGGACGAACAGGGCCAACGCGCATCCTCCAAACAGTTCAACAGCTGCACTTGCTCGTCTCCCAGCCCAAAAGCCGTGATGCGCATATTCAAGGGACAGGGGAAACTGCGCATGTGCAGTGTCCCTCTCCCGCGCTTCATGCTGAGGGCTTGACCAATGGGAAAACTTGAGGGACCGGAAGGACTCGACCTTCAGGCAATCAGAGCCCGGGCTTGTGTGAATAAGGATTGAGCTTAAAGCAGACTGAAACTTCCTCCTGTCTCCAACATCTGTGAGTAAAACATTTTATTTTCTCCCCTTTCCATTTCTTTCTCATTCTGACCTACAATTGGTCACTTGCAGCAACTGAAGGGAAAGGAAGTGAATCCAGGGAGGGTGCAGACTCTGGAAAGCTTGGTCCAGGTCTCTCTCTCTCATAAAGACATTGACATATTTTGCTCCCTCAGCTCGACACATTTATTTGTTTGGCTAAAAGGATGGTCTTTTTCCTAATGTTCACAATTAAAGGGCTGGTTTGAGATGGCTGACATTTAAGGGGACATTAAATTAATATTGAATGGAGAAATGTCTACTGTTATATGGTACAGATTAGATCTATAATTTATGGTTATGTAAAGTACATTTATTATTATTTCTAGTTGTATATTGTACGCAACTATGTTATATAGTTCCAGTCATAGAGTCATGATGGCACAGAAGCCGTCCATTTGACAACTCGAATCCATGCCGACTCTCAAGCAATTCTGTAATTCTCAACGAGCCTTCCTGTAACACTGCAGTACCCATCCAATTTCCTTCACAAATTATTGATCATCTGTACTCGACTAACCTCATAGGCAACAAGTTCAATATTCTGATCGATCTACCCTGTCCACGTTTTAGTCCAGTAATACAGACATTCATCTGTGTGGCAGCCTGCATGCGTGTCCAGGACAGGAAGCAGTGAGCATGGATCTGTCAATCTGCCTGAATCAGCACCTTCAGGAGAATTGGGAGGGTGAATATTAGATACAGCAGAGTGAGAATGGAGGGAGAGTGTGTGGGATTGAGATTTACAGATTTTGGGGAATAAGAGAGGAAAGAATGTTCCAGAGAAACTAGAATTGTCTGTTCTGAATTTCTATCCTGTACTGACAGTGATGTCTTTTGTAAATTCCTTTTCCAGGATATTCGAAGAGGCGGAATTATAGACGGAAATCTCAAACCAAACATGATATCAAAATCTGATAGTCACTCGATTCCACGGGTCTGGAATATTACCTGTCTTTGAAACTAGAAGGAGAAATGTTTCTCTATTCTGTCTGTTTCAAAAGATTTTAATCATCAGTGTGACTGGAAAAGCACCAAGACACACACACACCCAAGTGAGAGTGTTCCAGAGCACTGACTGTGGAAAGAGTTTTAACCAGTTACAGCCTGAAGAAACATCACACCATTCACAGCGGGAGGAGGCTGTACACATGTTCTGTGTGAGAGTTCAACTGATTGTCTAACCTGGAGAGACACCAGAACATCCAGCACCTTAGAGAAACGGTGGAAATGTGGAGACTGTGGGAAGGGATTCAGGTACCCATCTCATCTGGAAATTCGACACATTCACACTCGGAGTGAGACCTTTCACCTGCTCTGTTGTGGGAAGGGCTTCAGTGGTTCACCCACCTGCAGAAACACCAGAGAGTCCACATCAGGGAGAGACCATTTACCTGCTCTGACTGTGGAATGGATTTAGTACTTCATTCCAAATGATGAAACACCAACAAGTTCACACCGTGGAGACACCGCTGAACTGCTTTGTCGGTGGTGGTATTGAAAATATGGAAAGATGTGTAATTTGAAACATGGAAGTCTGGCAATATCTGGTCTGAGAGAAACATGAGAGGATACAGGGAAAGATCCCACGAAGGGTTAACAGCAGCTGCAAAGAGCAGGATTATAAAATGCAGATTCCTTCTCCCAAACAGGCTTAGCAAACAAACAGGATTTTTGTATGAAGCTAAAAGCAATGGCTCACACCTTCATTGAAATTAATCATCTTAGTAAGCATCTGGAAAAGCATGGATGTGGGTTTCAGTTGAGTTAGGTGATAAATGTAAACCTTTCAAGTTATAACCAAGTGGATTTTTAGCATTACGCTAAAAGCAATGATTCACACCTTCATTGAAGTAAAATCAACAGATAGAAAATAATGACTAGGGGGTCAAATATATAGGTGTGAAGCTCTGCTGAAATCAGGTAAATTAAAGAAAACTGGAGACAACATGTCTACGAGAACACAAATTAGACCCAGATCAAAGTCAAAATTATGAGCTGGGGCCACAATTCAATAATAAAACTATAGCAATGACAGGAACCAAAATTCACACTCCTATTGAAATCAAAGCATTTTTGAATATCACAAAGGAACGTTGAACATCACAAAGGAAACAATATAATCAGGGATCTGTAGGCTGAGGCCATGCCCAAAATTAATACTTCGTCGTGTTAGAAAAATTCAGATTAAAGGTACCTTTTCCAATCCAAGAGAAATAAAAGTTACTTTACAATAAAGTCATAACTTAATAACTGTCAGAAAAATATATAACCCTGAGAGAGAGGCAGAGAGGGGCAGAGAAGGAACGAGAGAAACAGAGAAGGAACAAGAGAAGCAAGCAGAGTCAGCTTACAGTCAGCTCGGTCATGGGAAAGGGACAAAGCAAAGTAACCCAGCTAAAATAGCTAATACATCTAAGGAAGACCAGAATTTAAAGAGGAGGCAGAGTCAGCTCAGAGACAGCCAGCAGAGCCAGCTCTCATAGCTCAGTACATGGGAAAGATAGGACATAGCAACCGAGCAGAACAGTGAATACATCTAAAGAAGACCAGACTTTTAAAAAAGATCGATTGTCAAGTTGGGCCTGAAGGTCCCTTCAACCAACCAGAAGGATCCAGAAGCAAGATCTTTTTACCTTTCTGTAAAGACAGTGATTGCAGCTTTTAAAAGAAAAAATATAATAATAAAATAACTTAAAAGTTTTAACCTGAAACAGTGGTTATTCCCAAGTTTACTTTACTTACTTAGCAATGCGGGACCCAGGATCGATGCTACTAAGTGATAAGTAGATGAAATCTTCTGTGAAGGGATGGGTTATACCGGGGGATAACTTGAAAACATAGTTTCACCTGAATAGCACCCACCGAAGCCTGCATAGGAGTCAGGGAGTGAGAATCTCTGTTCACCATTTAGAATGTTGGCCCTTTTTGGTATAGGAGGACTTCTAAGAATAGTGGTGAGTTTTCAACAACAGTGGGAAGGGATTTACTGAGTTACCCAACCTGCTGAGCCACGTCACAAACACTTAGGAGAGACCCGATAAATGCTCTGACTGTGGGAGTGGCTTCAAATGGTTTTAGGTACTGATGGCCCACCAGCGCATTCACACTGGGGAGAGACTGTTCAGCTGCTCTCACTGCACAAAGAAGTTTAGAACGTCATTCGCCCTGCAGAAACACCAGCGAGTTCACACTGGGGAGAGCCGCTCTCCTGCACTGTGTTGGGAAGGGATTCAGTCAGTCAGGCCACCTGGGGAGACACCAGCGAGTTCACACCGGGGAGAGGCCATTTACCTGCTCTGACTGTGGGAAGCGATTCAGTGATTCATCCCAAATGATGAAACACCAACGGGTTCACACCGAGGAGAGACCATTAAACTGCTCGCACTGCAAAAAGAGGTTTAGAACAGTGATCTTCAAAGTCGGGGGTGCGACTCGCTAGGGGGTCGTGGGTGTGTGTTGGGAAGGTCGCGGAGCCGTCCGTCACGGCACTCCCGATTGCGCAAATTTGCGCGCAACAGCCGCATCAGCCAGCTTTTAACTATGCCAGCTGCGAGCGGCCTTTTTACCATATAAAATAGTGCGCCGCACTGTGCGATGATCAGGCACGCATGCGCAGTGCAGCAGCATTTCTTTTATATGGTAAAAGGGCCGCTCACAGCTGTCATAGTTAAAAGCCGGCTGCTGCTCGCTCTGTCTGGTTCGGAAGTGCTTGGTTCTTCTGAATGAAGCTAAGGCCGAGTTTCCCCCCCGGCGACTAGCACCATCGGACCCACCAGCAGAGATCCAGCGCCATGGCCTCCACCTCGGAACTCGCCTGGATCTACAGCACCCTCATCCTGCACAACGACGAGGTCACCGTCACCGAAGACAAACTCAATGTCCTGATTAAAACAGCTGGTGTGACCATTGAGCCTTTCTGGCCTAGTCTGTTTGCCAAGGCATTGGCTAATATTGACGTCAATAGTTTGATCTGCAACGTTGGTGCTGGTAGCCGTGCCCCAGCTGCTGCATCAGTTGTTTCCACCGCTGCCCATGTTGCTGCTGAAGAGGAAAAGGACGAGAAGAAACAGGAAGAATCTGAAGAGTCTGACGATGACATGGGCTTTGGTCTCTTTGATTAAACGTGCCGTGCAACAACATTGTTACAATTTACAAAAAATAAATAAAAATTGAATATAAAAGCCAGCTGCTGCGGCTGAGGATCGAAAATTTACACAATCGGAGACGCAGAAGATTTTTTTAAAAATTCTATATAATCTTCCTGCCTGAGGGAGGCAGAGAGCAGGTCACAGCCCCCGAACGTCGCCGTCATGTGCTTTGGGCGAGATTGTGATTCCTCCATTTTGTCAGCAGCAAACAATGTAAGAGAAAATGGTGGGTCGCGAAGGTCGGCTGACGTGGGTCGCGAAGGTCGGCCGGCGTGGGTCCCGAAGGTTGGCCAGTTAGTAAAAATGGGTCCCCGGAAAAAAAGTTTGAAAAACACTGGGCGGAAATCTCCGGAAACGGCGCGATGTCCGCCGACTGGCGCCCAAAACGGCGCAAATCAGACGGGCATCGCGCCGCCGCAAAGGTGCGGAATGCTCCGCATCTTTGGGGGCCGAGCCCCAACATTGAGGGGCTAGGCCGGCGCCGGAGGAATTTCCGCCCCGCCAGCTGGCGGAAAAGGCCTTTGGTGCCCCACCAGCTGGCGCGGAAATGACATCTCCGGGCGGCGCATGCGCGGGAGCGTTAGCGGCCGCTGACAGCATTCCCGCGCATGCGCAGTGGAGGGAGTCTCTTCCGCCTCCGCCATGGTGGAGACCGTGGAGGAGGCGGAAGGGAAAGAGTGCCCCCATGGCACAGGCCCGCCCGCGGATCGGTGGGCCCCGATCGCGGGCCAGGCCACCGTGGGGGCAACCCTCGGTGCCAGATCGCCCCGCGCCCCCCCAGGACCCCGGAGCCCACCCGCGCCGCCTTGTCCCGCCGGTAAGGTAGGTGATTTAATTTACGCCGGCGGGACAGGCATTTTAGCGGCGGGACTTTGGCCCATCCGGGCCGGAGAATCGAGCGGGGGGGGGCCTGCCAACCGGCGCGGCGCGATTCCCGCCCCCGCCGAATCTCCGCTGCCTAAAATGGATTAAAAAATCCATTTTACATTTTGCAGCTCACCCAAAGATGGAAATTTCTTTCTTTTTAAAAAAAAAATGTTTTATTCTCCTTTTTCACGTTTTCTCCCACATTTACACCCATCAACAATAAACAATAATCAACAAGATATGTCAATCCCCATAATAACAACGATCCCATCCGCCCACCAACCCCCAAACCTCAACCCACATGTTTACATAAACAAATGACAAAAAGGAATCAGGGATTACCCGTAGTCACCCTTAATCTACACGGCTCTCCACCCCACGCCCCCCCCCCCACCCAACGCCATCCAGCCTCTAAGAGAGTACCGTGCATGATACCCCACAGTTGTACCCCGCCCCCCCCAACGTCTCCAGCTCTTCCCATCCACTGGCTCTTGTAAAACTCCTCCTCCCAACCTCGGTTCCCTCCCCCAACCTCGGATCCCTACCCCCAACTCTCCACCGCGGCGAGACCACTCGGACCCTGTTCTGTCAGGCTCCGATGGCCGCAGCCCCTCCCCCCACCTCACTCCCGTTCACTGGCCGGCTTAAACCGGCCAGCGTGGAGGCCCCCACCCGGGTCCCTTTCCCCCTTGCCCGGCCCTAGGAAAGCCCAAAGATCCCCTTTTAGCACACAAACCCCGCATATCCACCTACACCCCAAAGAGCCCTCCTTTCGAATGAAAGTCCCGTCCCTTCCCTTGTCCAAATCTATGCAACATTGGCTCCTTTAGCCTCTACCCCCGCGCGCAGTGATACAAAAAAACAAAAAAAAAGAAAATACAGTCCTGAGGTTACATCGGCACATGACCATTCCTCAATTTGTCAGTTCTGCCACAGTCCTTCTGCCCTCGCAAACTCCTCCGCTGCTTCCACCGTTCCAAAATAAAAGTCCCTGAGCTTGTAAGTCACCCTCAGCTTCGCTGGATATACAATGCCACACTGCACCTTGCCAATGTACAGTGCCGTCTTCACCCGGTTGAAGGCAGCCCACCTCCTCGGCAGCTCCACCGTAAAGTCCTGGTATACACGTATACCAGCTCCAGCCCGCTGCACCACCCGCTTCTGCTTGGCCCAGCTCAGGACCTTCTCCTTCACACTGTACCTACGGAAGCACAGAGTCACTGCCCTTGGCGGCTCACTCGCCTTTGGTACAGGCCTCCACGACTGATGAGCCCGATCCAGTTCATATTGGGAGGGGTCCTCCCCCTCCCCCAGTAGTTTTGCCAGCATCGCGGCAAAATACTCAGTCGGCTTCGGTCCTTCAACTCCTTCGGGCAGCCCCACGACCCTCAAATTCTGTCGCCTGGATCTGTTTTCCAGATCTTCCATTTTTCCTCGCAGATTCTTGTTCGTGTCCATCACCTTCCGCATCTCCTTCCCCATCGACGCAAGTTGATCACCGTGCTGCAATACCGTCTCCTCCACTTCCTTCAGCGCCTCCCCTTGCTCTCGCACCTCCGCCACTGCGCTCGCCACCGCCGTCTTCACCGGGGAAACCGCCTCCTCCACCAGCACACTCAAAACCTCCTGCATCTCCTTCCTCACCATCTCCATACATTTCTCAATCTGCGCCGCTTTTGGAATTCCGCAGCCATCACCTTAGTTAGTTCTTCAGCCGTAAGCACTGCGGCCTCCCCTGGTGCTCCAGCCTCCATCTTCTTTGTTGACCCCGCGGTGACCTTTCCCCTCTCAAAGATGGAAATTTCAGCACACATTTCTCCATCTTGTATTTTTTAATTTTTGTTTGCACTTTAAATATCCTTGACCTCTGGATGTTTCATTACAGAACTCAGCTCAAAGACATCAAAACTTGTATCCGGCCTTGCCTGTGTGCCCCATTCGTCAATTCAACTTTGCAGCAGCTCAGTCCCAGCTTTGGAAACACCTTCCTCTTTCTGTGTGAGGCCCCGGCCCCATTGACTGTGACAGGGTTCATACTGTCTCCCTGAGATTGTTGATGTAAAGTTACGTCAGACCCACACTGCCCGATTTCCAATCTAATTTATTTAAAGGTCCCAGAAGCCCGACTCCAAACCTTAAATGTTGTTCTGATCCTGTCAGTAACATTATTTTGGAACTCACTAGTATCACCACATAGGCAGTCATCAACATGCATCTTAAAGATGCCCGAGAGTTTCCTGCCTTCGTACCAATAAAGCACGGCAGCTTCTGCCTTCAGGTAGGGACAACCCGACTTGCACAAAACTGATCGAACTGAGAAGTGCCATACACCCTGAAACATCGTTCAAAACATGGACAAACTTATTGAACTTCCAAAGTCTTCCATCTACATCTGGCACCTTAGGAGGTTGTAGAAACACCGCCCTCTGGAGGTGATCCCCCAGCGCAAATGCAGCTTTTATGTTTCTTGACTGAACGTTCCGAGAAAATGTCACGAAAAGGACCAAAGAAATTTCAAAATTACCTTTCCTGCTGTGGGTGAGTCCACTCTGACCTCTTTATCTCCCAAAGCTTCTTCAAATCCCCGCGCCACTAACCTCACCTTGGGCCTTATAAGTTCCATCTGGTTGGACCTTTTCTGTGCAGATCCATCGATGTGATAATGCTGGCTGACCCCTATCTGGGACCTCTGAACACACGCCAAACTCTGTCCAACTGCCTAACTCTTTCTGTTTCACCTCCCGTACGGCTTTATCCCCTCATTTGTCAGCAGCTACAAAACCCTCTCAGTCACGGGGACTTCAGCATCGCCCCCAAACATATCCTTGGTGTAAAACCGATAATTCCCTGCCTGAAATGTTCCAGTTATTGAAATTACATTGAATGGATGTCAAAGAAACAGACCAGAAACAGATCCCTGAGGTTCTGAGGAGTCCCCAGTGGTCAGTCAGACTGAACTAAACACGGGTGGTATAAAACAAACAATACTCACCCCGGTATCTGCTGTCCACGGGGACTTTCCTTTCATCAGAGCCGTCAGTGGATCCTGTTCCTGACACCAGACTGTTGTGGGACAAATGTCACTCGGAGTCTAGAGTTGGTTAAAGTTTAGGAATCTTTATTACAAACATGCAGGGAATGCTTCAGCGAATCGAATCATCTCAAGGAGTAGTTACAATAACACACGTTTATACACAGTACAGTTGCAGCTGTTTTGTCTGCAGGTTAGTGGGAAAGTACAGGACGTAAAAGAAACAACTCAAAAACGGCTACAGTGACTTCACCTCTCACAAAACACATCTTGGAAAACAATAGCCAGACGAGTAATCCAGAGACCCAGGGTAATGTAATAGGGATCCAGGTTCGGCAGATGGTGAAATTTAAATTAATACAAAATCTGGAATTAAAAGTCATCGATGACCATGAAAGCATTGTCGATAGTTGTAAAAACCCATCTGGTTTATTTTAGATCCACCTGTGGTGGGGGAATGACAGTATTTACTATCCAGGATAAAATAAATGTACTTCAGCCTTTGTGGATCATTCCAGTGGAAATGTGTTCTCCCCCAGGCTCAAAGATCATAATCCACTGGAAGCAAAGCCATTAGACCGGCCAATCTAGCAGAAAGAAACCCTCCGACCCTCCCACTTCACCAAGTGTCAGAATGAACAAAGTTTGATTTGATTAAATTTATTCACGTGCACCGAGGTAAAGTGAAACGTATTGTTCTGTGTACAATACAGGCAGATCATTTTATACATGAAAAAACATAGGCCATATGATAAATACATAATATAAATACGTAGACATCGGGTGAAGCATACGGAGTGTCGTGCTACTCAGTAGAGAAGGTGTGTGGAGAGATCAGTTCAGTCCATAAGAGGGTCATTCCAGAATCTGGTAACAGCGGGGAAGAAGCTGTTTTGAATCTGTTATTGCAAGTTCTCAGACTTTTGTATCTCCTGCCCAATGGAAGAGATTGGAAAAGAGAATAACCTCGGTGGGAGGGTCTTTGATTTTGCTGCCCGCTTTCCCAAAGCAGCGGGAGGGGTAGACAGAGTCAATGAACGGGAGGCGGGTTCATGTGAGGGACTGGACTGTGTTCACAACTCTCTGTAGTTTCTTACAGTCTTGGGCTGGGCAGTTGCCATATCAAGTGTCATGGGAGTGTCCCTTTAAGAAATGTTTTTGTCTTATCACATGGCTTCTGTGATGTCATTGTGTGGGTGGAGCTGGGCTGTGGCTCTGGGAGTTGGTTTTACTTTCGCTTTGGTTTAGGGCTGTTTTGTGTCTCTGAGCTTTCTGCTTTCGTTCTCACATTTTTGGCTGCTGTACTCAGAAAGAGGAGTATTTTGGCCTCTCTCTCTATCTTTATTTTAAAAGCTGTTTCCAGGCGGCTTGATAACTTGAAAAGAAATAATTGCTTTCTGGAAGGAATTCAAACCTGCTGTTTTGGAAAGGAAACAAGAGCATCCATACCAGGTCTTGAGTGCTGTGTGCTGGGCCACACCTTTGAAAAGGAGGTACTGGTTTATGGATCTTGTTATTAAATTGGAACAGTTAAAGGGGGGAATTTATTAAGGGTTATACATAGATTACTGTAGCTGTGTGGGGTATTTATGTTTGTAATTGAGAAAAATGCTTACTGTGTGTGTTTATAAAAATATTAACTAAATTCGGAGAATAAATCTTGTTTTGATTAAAAGTGGTTAAGGCCTCTGTTGAATAACACCCGAAAGGCAGCCCTTGTACTCATCGGAACCAAAATCAATAAACAATTGTAGGTCAGGTGAACTCCATGATATACTTTGGAGTTTTCTGAACACTGGCCCATAACACCTTGGGTGGGGTGCTCTTTCCAAGAGCCGGTGCAGACTCGATGGGCCAAATGGCCTCCTTCTGCACTGTAAATTCTATGAAACTATGAAACACAAGCTATGATGCAGCCAGATAAGATGTTTTTTATGGTGCTCCTGTAAAAGTTGGTGCACCTGTAATAATTGGTAAAAGTCAATGATAATCTTCATAATTGTCACAAGTAGGCTTACGTTAACGCTGCAATGAAGTTACTGTGAAAATCTCTTAGTCGTCACACTCTGGCGCCTGTTCGGGTTCACTGAGGGAGAATTCAGAATGTCCAATTCACCTGACAAGCATGTTTTTCGGGACTTGTGGGAGGAAACCGGAGCACCCGGAGGAAACCCACGCAGACACGGGGAGAACATGCATACTCTGCACAGACAATGACCCAAGCGGGAATCAAACCTGGGACGCTGGCGCTGTGAAGCAACAATGCTAACCATGTGTTGCCGTGCCGCCCATGTGGCAATCGGTGTGGACATGCTGAATTTCCTTAGTTTCCTAAGTATATGTTTCTTGGTCGTAGCGTCGATGTGGGTGGACCAGGACAGAATGCTGGTGATGTGCACACCTCAGAATTTGAAGCTGCTAACCATCTCCACCTCAGCCCCATTAATGCAGACAGGGGTGTGTACGATACTTTGCTTCCTGAAGTCAATGACCAGCTCCTTAGTTTTGCTGACATTGAGGGAGAGATTGTTATTACACCATGCCACTAGGTTCTCTATCTCTCTCCTGGACTCTGACTTATCGTTGTTTGATATCCGACCCATTACGTCGTGTCATCAGCAAACTTGTAGATGGAGCGGGAACAGATTTTGCCACACAGTCGTGTGTATAACGAGCGTAGTAGGGGGCTAAGTACGCAGCCTTGTGGGCCCCGGTATTGAGGACTATCATGGACATGTTCGTGATCCGAACCACTAGTCGTGTCATCAGCAAACATGTGGATGGATTTGGAGCTAAATTTTGCCATGCAGTCGTATTTGTGTATAGGCAGTGCAGCCTTGCGGGGCTCCTGAATTGAGAACTATCATGGAGGAGGTGTTGTTGTTTATCTTTACTGATTGTGGTCTGTGGGTCAGAAAGTCGAGGATCCAGTGCAGAGGGAGGAGCCTAGTCCGAAGTTTTGGAGTTTTGATATGAGCTTGGCTGGGATTATGGCGTTGAAGGCGGAGCTGTAGTCAATGAGTAGGAGTCTGACGTAGGAGTCCTTGTTGTCGAGATGCTTCGGGGGCGAGTATAGGGCCAGGGAGATGGCATCTGCCGGTTGTGGCGGTATGCGAATTGCAGTGGATCAAGGAATGCTGCGAGTATGGAGTTGATGTGTCCAACATCTCGAAGCAATTCATAATGATTGATGTCAAGGCCACCTGATGGTAGCCATTAAGGCACGTTGCCTGGTTCTTCTTTGGCACCGGTATGATGGTGGTCTTCTTGAAGCCGATGGGAACCTTGGAACGGAGGAGGGAGAGATTGAGGATGTTCGCAAACACACCTGCCAGTGGGTCAGTGCAGGATCTGGGTGCATGACCTGGCACAACCAATGAGAGTCCCTGTCGTTAGTCTGCGACTCAAGATTAGTTTGGTATTGTCACTTGGGAGTCCCTGTTGGCTTTGCGGAGGTCATATATAGATTTCTTGTATAGGTCAGGGTTGCCTGCCTTGAACACCTTCAGTCGGGAGTGAACCTCCCAATGAAACCATGGATTCTGGTTGGGTAACGTACAGACTACCTTCTTTTGCACGCAATCTTCTACACATTTACTGATGAAGTCTGTGACGGTGCTGGCATACTCGTCTAGGTTGGCTGCTGAGTTAACATAGAACATACAGTGCAGAAGGAGGCCATTCGACCCATCGGGTCTACACCAACCCACTTAAGCCCTCACTTCCACCCTATCCCTGTAACCCAATAACCCCTCCTAACCTTTTTTGGTCACCTAGGGCAATTTACCATGGCCAATCCACCTAACCTGCAAGTCTTTGGGAGGAAACCGGAGCACCCGGAGGAAACCCACGCAGAAACAGGGAGAACGTGCAGACTCCGCACAGACAGTGACCCAGCAAGGAATCGAACCTGGGACCCTGGTGCTGTGAAGCCACAGTGCTATCCACTTGTGCTACCATGCTGCCCTTGTTCTTGAATATGGACCAGTCCACTGACACTAAGCAGTCGCGTAGGAGCTCTTCCGTTGCATCAACCTTCTTAAACGGATTCTCCTGCTTAAGTTTCTGCTTGTATGCTGGGAGAAGGAGCACCATATCGTGGTCCGATTTTACGAAATGCGGTCAGGGGATGGATCATCAGGCACCCTTGATGTTTGTGTGGCAGTGATCAAGGATGTTGGGGCCCCTGTCGGGACAGGAGATGTGTTGGTGGAATTTTGGCAGTACACTTGAGGTTGGCCTGGTTAAAGTCCCCGGCCACGATGAACAAGGCCGCCAGGTATTCTGCTTCATTGTTATTTATAGCGGTTACAATTCATCAAGGGCCTTCTTCACTTCCGCCTGGGGTGGGATGTAGACCGCCGTGATGATGGCAGAAGTGAACTCCGTGGAAGGCAGTATGGACTGTACTTCACAGTCGGGTATTCCAGGTCCGGGGAGCAGTAGTTCACCAGGGTCGCCACATCCGAGCATCAGGAGGAGTTGACGAGGAGGCAAACACCTTCACCCACTCCAGGTTCAGTCCTGGATGTGATTAACAGCAGGAATAATAGCAGAATCTAACCCGTCATCACTTGTGAATCCTTTGGTGTCTCCGCATGTTGGACGACTGACTGAATCCCTCCCCACAGTGAGAGGTGAATGGCTTCTTTCCAGTGTGAACTTGCTGGTGTCTCCGCAATGTGGATGATGTTTGAAATCTCTTTGTGCAGTGAGAGCAGCTGAGCGGTCTCTCCTCAGTGTGAATGCGCTGGTGTTCCCTCAGTACCCGAGAGCTTTTAAATCCACTCCCACAGTCGGAGCATTTAAAGGGTCTCTCATTGCTGTGAGTGACATTGTGGTTCAGCAAGTGATGACCGAGTGAAGCTTTTTCCAGTCGGAGAAGTGAACGGTCTCTCCTCAGAGTGAACGCGCTGGTGGGACATCAGTAGCTGTGAGCTTTTGAAACCCCTCCTGCATTCAGAGCATTTAAAGGGCCTGCTCTTGGTGTGAGTGACATTGTGTTTCAGCAGGCTGGATAATTGAGTGAATCCCATATCACACACATTGCAGATGAACGGCTTCTCCCCGGTGTGAACTCGCTGGTGGTTCTGCAGGTGGGGTAAGCGAGTGAATCCCTTATCACACACAGTGCAGGTGAATGGCCTCTCCCCAGTGTGAGCGCTCTGGTGTCTCTGCAGGTGGGATAACCGAGTGAATCCCTTATCACACACAGTGCAGATGAACGGCCTCTCCCCGGTGTGAACTCTCTGGTGTCTCTGCAGGTTGGGTAACTGAGTGAATTCCTTCCCACACACAGTGCAGGTGAACGGACTCTCCCCAGTGTGAACTCGATGGTGTCTCTGCAGGTGGAATAACCGAGTGAATTCCTTCCCACAGTCAGAGCAGGTGAAAGGCCTCTCTCCAGTGTGATCTCGTTCGTGTCTCCGCAGGCTACCAATGTCAGTGAATCCCTTTTCACACTGAGAGCAGGTGAAAGGCCTCTCTCCAGTGTGAACTCTTTCGTGTCTCCGCAGGTTGCCTATGTCAGTGAATCCCTTTTCACACTGAGAGCAGGTGAAAGGCCTTTCTCCAGTGTGATTGCGTTGATGCCTTTCCAGCTGGCACGGGGCTGTGAATCCCGTCTCACACACAGAGCAGGTGAACGGCCTCGCTCCAGTGTGACTGCGTTGATGCCTTTCCAGTCCATACGGACCTTTGAACCCCTTTCCACAATCCTCACATTTCCATGGTTTCTCCATGGTCCGGATGATCTTGCGTCTCACCACGTTGGACGATCAGTTGAAGCCTGGTCCACACACAGAACACCTATATAGTCTCTCCCTGCTGTGAATGGCGTAGTATTTTTTCAGGCTGTGTCAGTGGTTAAAGCTCTTTCCACAGTCAGTGCTCTGTAACAGTCTCACACGGGTGTGTGTGTCTGTCTCAGTGCTTTTCCAGACGCACTGATGTTTAAAATCTCTTGAAGCAGACAGAATAGACAAACATTTCTCCTTCTAGACTCAAAGGCCGATGATCTTCAGTTCCCAAGAATTGAGTGACTCAGTCAGTTCTTGACGTGATATTTAGTTTGAGGTATCGGCCTCAAACTCCTCTCGTTCGAACTTCCTGCAAACAGATTTTACAATGGTAATCATTGTGAGTACAGGATAGAAACTTAGAACAGACAATTCTAGTTTATATCAAACATTCTTTCCTCTCTCTTTCGCTGAAATGCTCTAAATCTCAATCCCACACACTCTCCCTCCATTCTCACTCTGCTGTATCTGATATTCACCCTCCCAATTCTCCTGAAGGTGCTGATTCAGGCTGATTGACAGATCCAAGCTCTCTGCTTCCTGTCCTGGACACAGAGACCTGAAAATCTTCATGCAGGCTGCCAGACAGATATATATCTATATCACTGGATGAAAAATGTGTGTAATATACAGACTGTATTCACTTACTTTCCCTCCCAATTTTCCTGAAGGTGCTGATCAACAAATCTAAACTCACTAAAACCTGTACAAGAGTAGAGAATCTCCATATAAGTACATTTACTGATTAGAGATAGGGAAATTCTGAGGAAGAATTTTATTTAGTCATGGAGTGGTCATGACAGGGAACTCACTGCCCACAAGGGTTGTGGAAGTCCAGATGATCAATAATTTAAAATAAAATAGGATAGTCACTTGAAGAAAATAAACTTGCAGGGGAACAGGGATGTCGATTGGGAATGGGACTAACTGGATTGCTGTACAGAGAGTCAGCATTGACTCGAGTTCATAAATGGATTCCGTCAGTGCTGCAATGATTGTATGACTGGAAATATGTAACGTAGGTACAGTACTATATTACAAAACTAGAAATAATAATACATGTATTTTGTTACAGAACCATCAATAATATATCTAATACATTCCATGTAACACTAGATATATCTCTGTCCGATATTTAAAAAATTCAAATTCATTTACGGGATGTGAGAGTCGCTGGTTCAGCCAGCATTTATTGCCCATCCATTCAGAAGGTGGTGATGAGTTGCCTTCTTGAATCGTTGCAGTCCTTGAGTTGTAGGTACATCCCCTGTGCTGACAGGGAAGGAGTTCCAGGATGTTGCCCCAGCAACAATGAAGGAAGGGTGATATATTTCCAAGTCCATCTGGTGAGTGAACCTCCAGGTAGTGGGGTTCCCAGGTATCTGCTGCTCTTGTCCTTCTAGATAGTAGTAGTCGTGGGTTTGGAAGGTGCTGACGGAGGAACCTTGGTGAGTTACTGCAGTGCACATTGTAGATGGTATACACGGCTGCTACTGGTTATCGGTGGTGGAGTGTTTGAATATTCATGAAATGGGGAGCAGTCAAGCAGGCTGTTTTGTTCTGGATGGTGTAGAGCAGCATCTTGAGTGTTGTTGGAGCTGCACTCAACCAGGCAAGTAGCGATCATTCTATTATATGCCTGACTTGTGCCTTGTGGACAGGCTTTGGGGGTCAGGAGGTGCGTTACTCGCTGTAGTCTTTGGCCTGCCCTGGTGGCCACCATATTAATATGGCTAGTCCAGTTCAGTTTCTGATCAATGATAACCCTCAGGATGTTGGTTGTGGAGGATTCAGCAATGCTAATGCCACTGAATGTCAAGGGGCGGTGGTTAGATACTCCTTTGTCGGAGATGGTCATTGCCTGGCACTTGTAGCACAAATGTAACTTGCCACTTATCAGTCAACATCTGGATGCTGTGCAGGGCATGCTGCACTTGGACATGGACTGCTTCATTATCTGAGGAGTCACGAATGGTGCTGAACATTGTGCAGTCATCCACAAACATCCCCACTTCTCACCTTATGATGAAAGGGAGGTCATTGATGAGGTAGCTAAAGATGGTTGGGCCTAGGAGTGTGCCCTGAGGAACTCCTGGAGCTGAGATGATTGACCTCCAACCACCACAACCATCTTCCTTTGTGCCAGGTATGACTCCAACCAGCGGAGAGTTTTCTCCGATTCCCATTGACTCCAGTTTAGCTGGGGCTCCTTGATGCCACAGTCGGTCAAATGCTGCCTTGATACCAAGGGCAGTCACTCTCACCTCACCTCTGGCATTCAGCTCTTTTGTTCATGTTTGAACCAAGGCTGTAATGAGGTCAGGAGCTGAGTGACCCTGGTTGGACCCAAACTGAGCGTCTGTGAGCAGGTTTTGCTGAGTAAGTACCACTTGATAGCGCTATTAATAACTCCTTCCATCACTTTGCTGATGGTGGAGAGTATTCCGACAGGGAAGTAATTGGTTGGGTTTGATTTGTCCTGTTTACTGTTCCCTTTATTGTCAGCCATCTCCTGGGGAAACCAGCCCTTTAAATGTGAACATTAGGAAAGAGACCATCATTTTAGCCAGACAAATAAATGTGTCAAGCTGAGGGAGCAAAGGATGTCAATGTCTTTAAGAGAGAGAGACCTGGGCCAAGCTCTCCAGAGTCTGCACCGTCCCTGGATTCACTTCCTTTCCCTTCAGTTGCTGCAAGTGACCAATTGAAGGTCAGAATGAGACAATAAATGGAATGAGGGAGAAAAGAAAGTGTTTTACTCAGATGTTGAAGACAGGAGGAAGGTTCAGTCTGTCTGAAGTTCAAGCTCATTCAGGGTTGGAGGAACTTGCTCGGGAGAAACCTCCATGTCCAGCTTCCGCATTGAGACAATGGGGGAGCTCTGATTGGTAGAGGAGCAGAATCTTTCCGGCCCTCCAATCTTCCTACTGGGCAACACGTTCGCAGTCAGGTCAGCGGAAGTGAGCGCCCCCTTCCCTCAGTCATGCGCAGTCTTGGGTCAGGGGAGGGGTAGAGAACCGACGGCCGGAACTGTCAGCCGGTTGCCTGGAAACCTTGTCTCGAGGATATGTGGGGGAGGGGAACAATGGGTAGGGGCGGGACTCCCGCGTCTGCGCGCTGGGCAGTGACGTCACCGCGGAGCGGATTTATTCCTATTGGCTGATTTAGAGGACGAGTTTCTTTGTGATGTCACAATGTGGAGGTTGTACAATAAGTTTCAGACTAAAACTTCCTCCTCTGGGCAACATCTGGGAGCAAATCAATGTCTCCCCCTTTCATAAGGTCATAAAATATAGGAGCAGAATGAGGCCATTTGGCCCATCGAGTATAATCCTTCAACCATGAAAAATCTGTCTAACTCCTCCCTAAATTTACTCACTGTCCCAGCTCCACCGCACTCTGGGGTAGTGAATTCCACAGATTCACAGCGCTTTGGGAGAAGGAGCTTCTCCTCAACTCTTTAGAATTTGTTACCTCTTTTTAAAAATAATCTTTATTGTCACAAGTAGGCTTACATTAACACTGCAAAGAAGTTACTCTGAAAAGCCCAACTCTCCACATTTTGGCTCCTGTTCGGGCACACAGAGGGAGAATTCAGACGTCCAAATTATTGAACAACACGTCTTTCGGGGCTTGTGGGAGGAAACCGAAGCACCCGGTGGAATCATAGAATTTACAGTGCAGAAGGAGGGCATTCAGCCCATCGAATCGGCACCAGCCCTGTAAAGAGCACCCCATCCCCGTAACTCAGTAAACCCACCTAATCTTTTTGGACACAAAGAACATAGAACATTACAGCACAGTACAGGCCTTTCGGCCCTCGATGTTGCGCCTACCTGTGAAACCACTCTAAAGCCCATCTACACTATTCCCTTATCGTCCATATATCTATCCAATGACCATTTGAATGCCCTTAGTGTTGGCGAGTCCACTACTGTTGCAGGCAGGGCATTCCACGCCCTTACTACTCTGAGTAAAGAACCTACCTCTGACATCTGTCTTATGTCTTTCTCCCCTCAATTTAAAGCTACGTCCCCTTGTGCTAGATATCACCATCCGAGGACAAAGGCTCTCACTGTCCACCCTATCCAATCCTCTGATCATCTTGTATGCCTCAATTAAGTCACCTCTCAACCTTCTTCTCTCTAACGAAAACAGCCACAAGTCCCTCAGCCTTTCCTCATACGGGCTTCCCTCCATACCAGGCAACATTCTGGTGAATCTCCTCTGCACCCTTTCCAATGCTTCCACATCCTTCCTATAATGCGGCGACCAGAATTGCACGCAATACTCCAAATGCGGCTGCACCAGAGTTTTGTACAGCTGCAACATGACCTCATGGTTCCGAAACTCAATCCCTCTATCAATAAAAGCTAACACACCGTACGCCTTCTTAACAACCCTCTCAACCTGGGTGGCAACTTTCAGGGATCTATGTACATGGACACCGAGATCTCTCTGCTCATCCACACTGCCCAGAATCTTACCATTAGCCCAGTGCTCTGTCTCCGTTATTCCTTCAAAAATGAATCACCTCACACTTTTCTGCATTAAACTCCATTTGTCACTTCTCAGCCCAGCGCTGCAGCTTATCTATGTCCCTCTGTAACTTGTAACATCCTTCCGCACTGTCCTCAACTCACCGACTTTAGTGTCATCTGCAAATTTACTCACCATCCTTCTACGCTCTCCTCCAGGTCATTTATAAAAATAACAAACAGCCGTGGCCCTAAAACAGATCCTTGGTGTACACCACTAGTAACTGGACTCCAGTCTGAACATTTCCCATCAACCACCACCCTTTGTCTTCTTCCAGCTAGCCAATTTCTGATCCAAATTGCTAAATCACCCCGAATCCCATGCCTCCGTATTTTCTGCAGTAGCCTACCGTGGGGAACCTTATCAAACACTTTACTGAAATCCATATACACCACTGCGTTACCCTCATCCACCTGTTTGGTCACCTTCTCAAAGAACTCAATAAGGTTTGTGAGGCATGACCTACCCTTCACAAAACCGTGTTGACTATCTCTAATCAAATTATTCCTTTCCAGATGATTATACATCCTATCTCTTATAAACCCTTGATGTTTGTGTGGCAGTGGTCAAGGATGTTGGGGCCCCTGTCGGGACAGATGTGTTGGTGGAATTTTGGCAGTACACTTGAGGTTGGCCTGGTTAAAGTCCCCGGCCACGATGAACAAGGCCGCCAGGTATTCTGCTTCATTGTTATTTATAGCGGTTACAATTCATCAAGGGCCTTCTTCACTTCCGCCTGGGGTGGGATGTAGACCGCCGTGATGATGGCAGAAGTGAACTCCGTGGAAGGCAGTATGGACTGTACTTCACAGTCGGGTATTCCAGGTCCGGGGAGCAGTAGTGCACCAGGGTCGCCACATCCGAGCATCAGGAGGAGTTGACGAGGAGGCAAACACCTTCACCCACTCCAGGTTCAGTCCTGGATGTGATTAACAGCAGGAATAATAGCAGAATCTAACCCGTCATCACTTGTGAATCCTTTGGTGTCTCCGCATGTTGGACGACTGACTGAATCCCTCCCCACAGTGAGAGGTGAATGGCTTCTTTCCAGTGTGAACTCGCTGGTGTCTCCGCAATGTGGATGATGTTTGAAACCTCTTTGTGCAGTGAGAGCAGCTGAGCGGTCTCTCCTCAGTGTGAATGCGCTGGTGTTCCCTCAGTACCCGAGAGCTTTTAAATCCACTCCCACAGTCGGAGCATTTAAAGGGTCTCTCATTGCTGTGAGTGACATTGTGGTTCAGCAAGTGATGACCGAGTGAAGCTTTTTCCAGTCGGAGAAGTGAACGGTCTCTCCTCAGAGTGAACGCGCTGGTGGGACATCAGTAGCTGTGAGCTTTTGAAACCCCTCCTGCATTCAGAGCATTTAAAGGGCCTGCTCTTGGTGTGAGTGACATTGTGTTTCAGCAGGCTGGATAATTGAGTGAATCCCATATCACACACATTGCAGATGAACGGCTTCTCCCCGGTGTGAACTCGCTGGTGGTTCTGCAGGTGGGGTAAGCGAGTGAATCCCTTATCACACACAGTGCAGGTGAATGGCCTCTCCCCAGTGTGAGCGCTCTGGTGTCTCTGCAGGTGGGATAACCGAGTGAATCCCTTATCACACACAGTGCAGATGAACGGCCTCTCCCCGGTGTGAACTCTCTGGTGTCTCTGCAGGTTGGGTAACTGAGTGAATTCCTTCCCACACACAGTGCAGGTGAACGGACTCTCCCCAGTGTGAACTCGATGGTGTCTCTGCAGGTGGAATAACCGAGTGAATTCCTTCCCACAGTCAGAGCAGGTGAAAGGCCTCTCTCCAGTGTGATCTCGTTCGTGTCTCCGCAGGCTACCAATGTCAGTGAATCCCTTTTCACACTGAGAGCAGGTGAAAGGCCTCTCTCCAGTGTGAACTCTTTCGTGTCTCCGCAGGTTGCCAATGTCAGTGAATCCCTTTTCACACTGAGAGCAGGTGAAAGGCCTTTCTCCAGTGTGACTGCGTTGATGCCTTTCCAGCTGGCACGGGGCTGTGAATCCCGTCTCACACACAGAGCAGGTGAACGGCCTCGCTCCAGTGTGACTGCGTTGATGCCTTTCCAGTCCATACAGACCTTTGAACCCCTTTCCACAATCCTCACATTTCCATGGTTTCTCCATGGTCCGGATGATCTTGCGTCTCACCACGTTGGATGATCAGTTGAAGCCTGGTCCACACACAGAACACCTATACAGTCTCTCCCTGATGTGAATGGCGTAGTATTTTTTCAGGCTGTGTCACTGGTTAAAGCTCTTTCCACAGTCAGTGCTCTGTAACAGTCTCACACGGGTGTGTGTGTCTGTCTCAGTGCTTTTCCAGACGCACTGATGTTTAAAATCTCTTGAAGCAGACAGAATAGACAAACATTTCTCCTTCTAGACTCAAAGGCCGATGATCTTCAGTTCCCAAGAATTGAGTGACTCAGTCAGTTCTTGACGTGATATTTAGTTTGAGGTATCGGCCTCAAACTCCTCTCGTTCGAACTTCCTGCAAACAGATTTTACAATGGTAATCATTGTCAGTACAGGATAGAAACTTAGAACAGACAATTCTAGTTTATATCAAACATTCTTTCCTCTCTCTTTCGCTGAAATGCTCTAAATCTCAATCCCACACACTCTCCCTCCATTCTCACTCTGCTGTATCTGATATTCACCCTCCCAATTCTCCTGAAGGTGCTGATTCAGGCTGATTGACAGATCCAAGCTCTCTGCTTCCTGTCCTGGACACAGAGACCTGAAAATCTTCATGCAGGCTGACAGACAGATATATGTCTATATCACTGGATGAAAAATGTGTGTAATATACAGACTGTATTCACTTACTTTCCCTCCCAATTTTCTTGAAGGTGCTGATCAACAAATCTAAACTCACTAAAACCTGTACAAGAGTAGAGAATCTCCATATAAGTACATTTACTGATTAGAGATAGGGAAATTCTGAGGAAGAATTTTATTTAGTCATGGAGTGGTCATGACAGGGAACTCACTGCCCACAAGGGTTGTGGAAGTCCAGATGATCAATAATTTAAAATAAAATAGGATAGTCACTTGAAGAAAATAAACTTGCAGGGGAACAGGGATGTCGATTGGGAATGGGACTAACTGGATTGCTGTACAGAGAGTCAGCATTGACTCGAGTTCATAAATGGATTCCGTCAGTGCTGCAATGATTGTATGACTGGAAATATATAACGTAGGTACAGTACTATATTACAAAACTAGAAATAATAATACATGTATTTTGTTACAGAACCATCAATAATATATCTAATACATTCCATGTAACACTAGATATATCTCTGTCCGATATTTTAAAAATTCAAATTCATTTACGGGATGTGAGAGTCGCTGGTTCAGCCAGCATTTATTGCCCATCCATTCAGAAGGTGGTGATGAGTTGCCTTCTTGAATCGCTGCAGTCCTTGAGTTGTAGGTACATCCCCTGTGCTGACAGGGAAGGAGTTCCAGGATGTTGCCCCAGCAACAATGAAGGAAGGGTGATATATTTCCAAGTCCATCTGGTGAGTGAACCTTCAGGTAGTGGGGTTCCCAGGTATCTGCTGCTCTTGTCCTTCTAGATAGTAGTAGTCGTGGGCTTGGAAGGTGCTGACGGAGGAACCTTGGTGAGTTACTGCAGTGGGCTGTAATAAAAATAACAAACAGCCGTGGCCCTAAAACAGATCCTTGGTGTACACCCCTAGTAACTGGACTCCAGTCTGAACATTTCCCATCAACCACCACCCTTTGTCTTCTTCCAGCTAGCCAATTTCTGATCCAAATTGCTAAATCACCCCGAATCCCATGCCTCCGTATTTTCTGCAGTAGCCTACCGTGGGGAACCTTATCAAACACTTTACTGAAATCCATATACACCACTGCGTTACCCTCATCCACCTGTTTGGTCACCTTCTCAAAGAACTCAATAAGGTTTGTGAGGCACAACCTACCCTTCACAAAACCGTGTTGACTATCTCTAATCAAATTATTCCTTTCCAGATGATTTTACATCCTATCTCTTATAAACCTTTCCAAGATTTTGCCCACAACAGAAGTAAGGCTCACTGGTCTAATAGTTACCGGGGTTGTCTCTACTCCCCTTTTTGAACACGGGGACAACATTTGCTATCCTCCAGTCTTCTGGCACTATTCCTGTAGACAAAGATGACTTAAAGATCAAAGCCAAAGGCTCAGCAATCACCTCCCTAGCTTCCCAGAGAATCCTAGGATAAATCCCATCCGGCCCAGGGGACTTATCTATTTTCACACTTTCCAGAATTGCTAACACCTCCTCCTTATGAACCTCAAGCCCTACTAGTCTAGTAGCCTGAATCTCAGTATTCTCCTCGACAACGTTGTCTTTTTTTTGTGTGAATACTGATGAAAAATATTCATTTAGCGCCTCTCCTATCTCATCGGACTCCACGCACAACTTCCCACTACTGTCCTTGACTGGCCCTACTCTTACCCTAGTCATTCTTTTATTCCTGACATATCTATAGAAAGCCTGAGGGTTATCCTTGATCCTACCTGCCAAAGACTTTTCATGTCCCCTCCTGTCTCTTCTTAGCTCTCTCTTTAGGTCCTTCCTTGCTAACTTGTAACTCTCGAGCGCCCTAACTGAACCTTCATGTCTCATCTTTACATAAGCCTCTTTCTTCCTCTTGACAAGTGTTTCGACTGCTTTAGTAAACCACGGTTCCCTTGCTCGACCACCTCCTCCCTGCCTGACAGGTACATACTTATCAAGGACACGCAGTAGCTGTTCCTTGAACAAGCTCCATATTTCCATTGTGCCCATCCCCTGCAGTTTTCCTCTCCATCTGATGCATCCTAAGTCTTGCCTCATCGCATCATAATTGCCTTTCCCCCAGATATAACTCATGCCCTGCGGTATATACTTATCCCTTTCCATCACTAAAGTAAACGTAATCAAATTGTGGTCACTATCACCAAAGTGCTCACCGACTTCCAAATCTAACACCTGTCCTGGTTCATTACCCAGTACCAAATCCAATATGGCCTCACCTCTCGTTGGCCTATCTACACACTGTGTCAGGAAACCCTCCTGCACACATTGGACAAAAACGGACCCATCTAAAGTACTCAAACTATACCGTTTCCAGTCAATATTTGGAAAGTTAAAGTCCCCCATAACAACTACCCTGTTGCTTTCGCCCCTACCCAGAATCATCTTTGCAAACCTTTCCTCTACATCTCTGGAACTTTTCGGATGCCTATAGAAAACCCCTAACAGGGTGACCTCTCCTTTCCTGTTTCTAACCTCAGCCCATACTACCTCAGTAGACGAGTCCTCATCAAACGTCCTTTCTGCCACCGTAATACTGTCCTTGACTAACAATGCCACCCCGCACCCTCTTTTACCACCTTCCCTGAGCTTACTCAAATATCTCTTCATCTTTACAGCGGCTGGTTTTTTTTTGGTTAGAGGAGGAGGTAGGGAGGGAAACACTGAAGAAGTGCTTCGGGTTTAAGTGTCACTTGACAACAGCTCCTCCACAAACCACCTTCAAGTTAGGGTGATCACACGGACATATGCAAATTTCCACAGCAACAGCCAATCAGCAGCTCCGCTCTACTGCCCTCTGCTGGATGCTTGTCTTCACTTGAACAGCTAGGGTCTCTTGCACATGTACACCTTCAAGTTAGGGTGACCACACGGACGTATGCAAATTTCCCCTGCAACAGCCAATCAGCAGCTCCACTCTACTGCCCTCTGCTGGAGGCAATTGCTAAAGGCAATTTATCATGGCCAATCCACCTAACCTGCACATCTTTGGACTGTGGGAGGAAACCGGAGCACCCGTACAAAACCTACGAAGACCCTGGAGATGTGAAGCAATGTGCTAACCACTGTACTACCATGCTGGCCATCTTATCTCTCGTTCTAGAATGCCTGAAAGACGTGCTGTTCGGTGAATTGAACATTCTGAATTCTCCTTCTGTGTACCCTAACAGGCGCCAGAATGTGGCAACTTGGGGAGTTTCACAGTAACTTCATTGCCGTGTTTTGAAAAAAAGTTTAAAGTACCCAATTCATTTTTTCCAATTAAGGGGCAATTTAGCGTGGCCAATCCACCTACCCTGCACATCTTTGGGTTGTGGGGGTGAAACCCATGTAAACACGGGGAGAATGTGCAAACTCCGCATGGACAGTGACCTAGATCCGGGATCGAATCTGGTACCTCGGTGCCATGAGGCGGCAGTGCTAACCACTGCACCACCATGCTGCCCCATTGCGGTGTTAATGTAAGCCTTGTGACAAAAATAAAGATTATTATTCTTATTATTAAGTGGGAGTAGCCTCTCCAAGGCAGCCTTCAGGATGCACGACAATGCAGAATCGCCGAGCACAAACTTGTAGCCAAGTTCCGCACACAAGTACGGCCTTGACCGGGACCTTGGATTCATGACACATTACATTCACCCCGCGCCCCCCCCCCCCCCCCAACCATCTGGCCTGGGCTTGCAAAATTCTACCAACTGTCCTGGCTTGAGACAATTCATACCTCTTTAACCTGGGATTATCCCTCTCTCCAGTCACTCCGTCTGGACCTGTAAAGACTTAATTACCTGCAAAGATTCGCATTCAAAAGTATCATCTTGCATCATTGACTTTGTCTATGTATGTTTCTGGAACCCATCTCTTCATTCACCGGAGGAAGGAGCTGTGCTCCGAAAGCTAGTGATTCGAAACAAACCTGTTGAACTTTAACCTGGTGTTGTAAGACTTCTTACTGTGCTCACCCCAGTCCAACGCCAGTATTACCATATTAAAGTAAAGGGGCAAAGTGGCACCATGGTGGCGCAGTGGTTAGTGCTGCTGCCTCACGGCGTTGAGGTCCCAGGTTCGATCCTGGCTCTGGGTCACTGTCCGTATGGACTTTGCACATTCCCCCTGTGTTTGCGTGGGTTTCACCCTCACAACCCAAAGATGTGCAGGGTAGGTGAACTGGTAATGCTAAATTGCCCCTTAATTGGAAAAAATAAATTGGGTACTCTAAAAAAAATTTAAAAGTAAAAGGGCAAAGTCTATTTATAGTTTAAGAGATACATTCCTAATAAAAATAGTGTTTAGGCATTGTTGCTTCTAGTTTTTTGCAGTAAAAGTTATAAAACCTGAAGTCTTTGCCTTATGACTCTTTAATTTGTTCACTGGGTTTAGAATTTATCTTTTAAAGTTACTGATCTTTTCAGAAATCTTACACAGTTGATTTAGAGCTACAAGTTTCAACTTCCCATTAAGCCTCAGGCAACTTCTGTCTCTCTATTGCTCATGTCAATGACAGCCCAGCAACAGAGCTGAGGGCTGGAGATGCCGTCACTCCTTGTAGGAGCTGGAATCAGTAGAAAGAAGAACCATAGTTTCTGGTTGAGCTTTGTGTGAGCTGTCTGACCATGATGACCATATATAAATAGCGAACCAGGTAATATGCTCTGATGAGGGTTTAGAAACAGACCCTGGGTAGACGGGTTCACTGAAGCTGTGGGCTTGTCAGCTGTACAATGAAACCAGGCATCCAACAGCCACAGAGACTTCTAATATTGGACACTGGGTTTAACCCTGTTCTGTATTAAACAGACCTATCTGATACTGGGGGTGATAATCTGACCCTTAATTCATTCAATTCCAAAAGTGAATAACATTGTTTCAAGTACAGTGATTACTCTGTTAATCTGTGAATAAAGTGGTGTCAGTTCATGCAGATCTCTGTCTGAACTCAATTTCATTACTTATTTTTGTTACTGACTAGGCTCTCTCTCTCTTCTCTCCTGCCTCTCTCAGTATCTGGTGCGCCTTTCTCCCTCTGCTGCCTCTGTCACTCTCAGCTGCCTCTCACTCTCTGTTATCAGTGCTTAGGAAGGCTGGTGGGATAGTTTCCTTTGGTAGCCGAGGGCCAAGAATATAAGAACAGGGAGATTATGCTGGAACTGGATCAAACACCAGTTAGACCACAGCCGGAGCACTGTGGACAGTTCTGGCCACCACATTACAGGAAGATGTGATCGCACGAGAGAGGCTGCAGAGGGGATTTATGATGATGTTACCCAGGATGGAGAATTTTAATGATGAGGAAAGATTGGAGAGGCTGGGGTTGTTCTCATTGGAACAGAGGAGGCTGAGGGGAGATTGAATTGAGTTGTGTATAATTCTGAGGGGCTCAGATAGAGTGAATATTCCCCTCAGCAGAGTCCAACCCCTGCAGTCAAACATGAAGTCACTGGTGTGTCAGGAAGTGGGATGAGTGAGTGACTCTCTATCCGCACAGAGAACATGGAAATAGCAGCTCCCCAGTTTGAACTCGCTGGTGTGTCAACAGGCTGGAGGATTGGCTGAATTCCATCCCACTCCTGGAACATTTTTCAATGTCCTCTCCCCATTGCCAGCAGGCTGCCTGACTGAGAGAAGCTCTGTCCACAGACAGAGCAGATGAATGGCCTGTCGTTAATATGGAGATGCTGGTGTCATCTTGATGTTGTTCGTTCCGGGGACTTCCGGTGAAACACCTTGGGATATTTAATTACATTAAATGTGCTGTATAAATGCAGATTCATGTATTATTGAAGGCGGTCACTTGAGCTCCTCCACTACCCTGAACACCAAGTCCCCGAACATGAACAGTCTGATTAACCAGCTTATTCACACAGATCAGACCAGCCCACCCATTCTCACTGCATCTGCTTTGCTCAGGCTCCCATGTAACTCCATCCCTGCTCTCACTGCGCTGAGCTCAAGTGCCAACAAAGCATTTATGTCTTCAGATTTTTACTGTGAGGTTAAACCTATCCGGAGACAATGAATAGGCTGGGCCACTGCTCTCTTCAAAATACAACGCTTAGGGGCTAATGGAGGGCTGTAAATTATGAAAGATTTTGATACACAGGGAGAATGTTTTCACTTGTAAGGGTAAGAACAAGACTCAAAGCTGTCAATGTGAGATAATCTAATCAGGAATTCAGGAGAAATTTCTTCCCCAGAGAGTGGTGGGAATGTGGAACTCGCTACCACAGGGATTGGTGGAGGTGAATAACATCGATATATTTATGGCGAAGCTGGATGAACATGAGGGAGAAATGAACAGACGGATAAACTGATAGAGTCAGATGGGAACGCATGAGAGGAAGCTCAAATGAAGTCTAAACACTGGCATGGATTGGTTGGGCTGTATGTTGTATATTCAATGTAATTTAGCCTGGTATTGCCTTTAACTCTCACATAGTCGATTCCAGGTTAAAGTGAAACAGTTTCACTCCCAGAAACATTTCAGCTCATTGTTTCCAGATATTGTCCAATCAGTGCCTCTTGTCAGCCAGGTATCCGTGTGAAGAGTCAAGGTATTCAATTCAACTACAAAGATCTCCTGTAATTTGTAACAATATATCTTTGAAGAGCAGATTTTTTTTCAAATAGACTGGATTATTTAAATTTATTAGGTTTTACTCAATTCTTTAAAGTGCTTGATTATCAGACAGTCTTATTCAAATCGGAGTTTGTTTGACACAAGACAAAGTAGGCACATGATCAGCACCCCATTCACCATCTCCACCATTGATACCCAGTGGCAGCAGTGTGTAGCATCTGCAAGTGGCACAGTGGCACAATGGTTAGCACCATTGCTTCACATCACCAGGGACCGAGGTTTGATTCCCGGTTGGGTCATTGTCTGCGAGGAGTCTGCACGTTCTCCCCGTGTCTGCGTGGGTTTCCTCCGGGTGCTCCGGTTTCCTCCCACAAGTCCTGAAAGATGTGCTGTTAGGTGACTTGGACATTCTGAATTCTCCTTCAGTGTACCCGAACGGGCGTCCGTGTGTGGCAACAAGGGGATTTTCACAGTAACTTCATTGCAGTGTTAATGTAAGCCTACTTGTGACAATAATAAAGATTATTATATTAATCTCCAAAGATTTATTTTCTAAGGGGCCTCGGTAGAGTTGAGGTTTCCATCAGATCAGCCAGGAACTTACTGAATGGTGGAGCAGGCTCGAGGGGCCGAGTGGCCTATTCCTGCTCTAATCCATATGTTATCACATCCTTTATAATAGATTGTAGCATTTTCCCTCCTACTGATGTCAGGCTAATGGGCCTGTGGTTCCCCGTTTTCTCTCTTCCCTCCTTAAATAGTGGGGTTACATTTACCACCTTCCAATCTGCAGGAACCATCCCAGAATCTATAGAATTGTGAAAGATGATCACCAATGTATCCAATGTCTCTACAGCCACCTCTTTCAACACTCTGGGATGTAGAGCAGCAGCTTTTGGGGATTTATTAACTTTCAACCACATTAATTTCTCCAGTACTACTTTTTCACTAGTGCTAATCTCAGTTGGGAGCTTCCGGTGACGGCGGGCGGGAGGCTGCCACACAATGGAGGGCTCCCATTCGGGAACGGCATTTTCGGGGCTTTAAGCCCGGTCCCAGGGTCCACGGAGGTGGCAAAAGCAGGGAAAAGGCACAGAGGAGGCAGTGAAGGCACAGTGAAGAAAAATGTCGAGGGTGAGCAACAAAACGGCTGTAAAGAAAACAGCTGAAGGTCCGTCGGGGAGTGGAAAGGTCACCGCGGGGTCACCAAGGAAAATGGAGGCTGGAGCACCAGGGGAGGCCGCATTGTTTACGGCTGAAGAAATAACTAAGGTGATGGCTGCGGAATTCGAAAGGCAGTTTACAAAATACATTGAGACAATGAGGAAGGAGATGAGAGAGGTTTTGAGTGTGCTGGTGGAGGAGGTTACCCCGGTGACGACGGTGGTGGCGAGCGCAGTGGCTGAGTTGCGAGAGCAAGGGGAGGCGCTGAAGGAAGTAGAGGAGACATTATTGCAGCACGGTGATCAACTTACCTCGAAGGGGAAGGAGATGCGGAAAGTGATGGAGATTAACAAGGATCTGCGAGGAAAAATGGAAGACCTGGAAAACAGATCCAGGCGACAGAATTTGAGGATTGTGGGGCTGCCCGAAGGAGTTGAAAGACTGAGGCCGACTGAGTATTTTGCCGCGATGCTGGCAAAACTATTGGGGGAGGATCCCTCCCGATATGAGCTGGATCGGGCTCACCGGTCGTGGAGGCCTGTACCAAAGGCGAGTGAGCCGCCAAGGGTAGTGACTCTGTGCTTCCGTAGGTCCAGTGTGAAGGAGAAGGTCCTGTGCTGGGCCAAGCAGAAGCGGGTGGTGCAGTGGGCTGGTATACGTGTATACCAGGACTTTACGGTGGAGCTGGCGAGGAGACGGGCTGCCTTCAACCGGGTGAAGACGGCACTGTACATTAGGTGCAGTGTGGCATTCTATATCCAGCGAAGCTGAGGGTGACTTACAAGCTCAAGGACTTCTATTTTGGAACGGCGGAAGCAGCGGAGGAGTTTGCGAAGGCAGAAGCACTGTGGGAGAACTGAGAAATGGCCATGTGCCGATGTAACCTCAGGACTGTATTTTCTCCTTTTTTGTTTCACTGCGTGCGGGTGTATGGGTTAAAGGAGCCAATGTTGTATATATTTGGACAAGGGAAGTGATGGGACTTTCACTCGAAATGACGGCTCTTTGGGGTGTAGGTTGATATGCAGGGTTTGTGTGCTAAAAGGGGATTTCTGGGCTTTCCTAGGGTGGGGCAAGGGGGAAAGGGACCCGGACGGGGGCCTCCGCGCTGGCCGGTTTAAGCCGGCCAGTGAACGGGAGTGAGGTGGGGGGAGGGGCTGCGGCCATCGAAGCCTGGCAGAACAGGTCCGAGTGATCACGCCGGGGTGGAAAGTTGGGAGGGGAAGGAACCGAGGTTGGGGGAGGAGTTTTACAAGAGGCAGTGGACGGGAGGAGTTGGAGAGGGGGGTGTGTGTTTACAACTCTTGGGTATCATGTACGGTTCTCTTTCAGAGGTTGGATGGCGTTGAGTGTGTGTGTGTGGGGGGGGGGGGGATGGACTCGATAGGCTAATGGTGACCATGTGCGATCCCGGACTCCTTTTTCTTTTTCTCCTTTGTTTTTTGTTTGCACCGTGGGAGGGTTTGTTTCATTGGATGCATATATTGACAGGTGGGCCGTTGTTTGGGGTGGTGGGTGGATGGGATCGTTGTTATTGTTCAGGGGATTGATTTTGTATTTGTTATCATTTACTGTCTGTGGGTGGGGTGTAAATTTTCAAGGAAAATGTGAAAACGGAGAATAAAAACATTAAAAAAATATAAAATATTAATCTCAGTTCCTCGTGCTCACTACGCCCTTGGTTCTCTCGTGTTTTGGGGATGATTTCTGTATCTTCCTCTGTGAAGACAGACACACATTGTTTAGTTTCTCTGTCATTTCCTTATTCCCCATTATAAACTCTCCTGTCTCTGCCTGGAATGGACCCACATTGGTCTTTGCGAATCTTTTCCTTTTCACATTCCTATTGGAGCTTTTCCAGTTCTCCCCAGTTTGCTCTCATATTCTATTTTCTCTTTATCAGTTTCTTGGTCCTTTGCTGAATTCTAAAACAAGTTCCCAATCCTCAGGCTCACTACTATATTGTCTCCTCCATTCATCTAATGGAATATTTAACTTTTCTTGTTAGCCACGATAGCTTCACTTTTGCTGGTGGATTTTTGTTCCTTAAAGGAATCTATATTTTATGTAAGTAAAATGCGAGTGGTTGCCTGTCTATTGTCTATCGTCATACAAAGAACAACAAAGAACAAAGGACAGTACAGCACAGGAACAGGCCCTTCGGCCACCAAGCCTGCTCGGATCATGATGTCGGTCTAAACTAAAACCTTCTGTGCTTCCAGGGTCTGTATCCGTCTATTCCCATCCTATTCATTTATTCGTCAAGGTGCCTCTTAAACGTCATTATCGTACCTGCTTCCACCACCTCCTCCGGCAGCGAGTTCCAGGCACTCACCATCCTCTGTGTAAAAATCGTACCTTGCACATCTCCTCTAAACTTTGCCCCTCGCACCTTAAACCTATATCGCCTGGTTTTTTCAACTTTTCCAACCTAGGAAAAAGCTGCTGACTATCCACTCTGTCCGTGCCACTCATAATTTTGTAAACTCTTATCAGGTCGTCCCTCAACCTCTGTCACTCGAGTGAAAACAATCCGAGTTTATCCAACCTCGCCTCATAGCTAATACCCTCCAGGCCAGGCAACATCCTGGTAAACGTCCTCTGTACTCTCTCCAAAGCCTCCACATCCTTTTGGTAATGTGGTGACCAGAATTGTCGGCAATATTCCACATGTGGCCTAAGGTTCTGTACAGCTGCAGCATGACTTGTCAATTTTAATACTCAAAGCCCCGACCAATGAAGACAAGCATGCCGTCTGCCTTCTTAGCTCCTTATCCACCTGCGTTGCCACTTTCAGTGATATATTTATTGTAATTTCCCAATCTACCACAGACAACTTGCCCCTCATACCATGACAGTTTCCTTCTGCGAGAAACACCCAGATAAATTAGGCAAAAGAACCATGTAACCACCACAGCCCATCTTAATGGCCACGATGTGGAGATGCCGGCGTTGGATTGGGGTGAGCACAGTAAGAAGTCTTACAACACCAGGTTAAAGTCCAACAGGTTTGTTTCGATATCACTAGCTTTCGGAGCGCTGCTCCTTCCTCAGGTGAATGAAGAGGTATGTTCCAGAAACATATATATAGACAGATTCAAAGATGCCAGACAATGCTTGGAATACGAGCATCTTAATGGCAACATGGCTGCTTTGGGAACTAAATATCTTCCAACGTGCAAACACCTTTTCATTCTGTGCTCCCCGTCAAACTTGGAACCAGGTAATCGCAACTAACCTCAAAAATGGTCAGCCCACTGGAGGCAGAGGTGCTAGACTGACCAGTCCAGCAGAAAGAAACCCTCCAATCATCACCATTCACCAGGTATCAGAATGAACAAAATGCAGTCCTGGATGTCAGTGAGAGCAGAAACAATAACAACGGAGCCAACATCTGTAATTTATTGTGAACTTGTTGGGAGTCACAACAGGTGTGATGAATCACAAAACCCCTCCCCACATTGAGAGCAGATGAATGGTCTCTCCCCAGAATTAACTCACTAGTGTCTCCGTAGTTGGGACGGATCATTGAATGTCTCCCCTGCTTAGGGCAGGTGAATGGCTTCTTCCAGGTGTGAACTCTCTAGGGTTCCTGCAGGGTGTATGGATATCTGAATCCCTTCTCTCACTAAGAGCAGGTTAACGCCTTCTCCCCAGTGTGAACTCGCTGGTGTCTCTGCAGGCTGGATAACTGAGTGAATCCCTTCTCACACTGATAGCAGGTGAACGGCTTTTCCACTGTGTGAATTCGCTGGTGTATCAGCAGGCTCGATGAAGTAGTGAATCCCTTCTCACAATGAGAGCAGGTGAACGGCCTCTCCCCAGTGTGAACTCGCTGGTGTTTCTTCAGGCTCGGTGAAGTAGTGAATCCTTTCTCACACTGAAAGCAGGTGAACGGCCTCTCCCCACTGTGAACTCGCTGGTGTATCTTCAGGCTGGATAACTCAGTGAATCCCTTCCCACATTGAGAGCAGGTGAATGGCCTCTCCCCAGTGTGAACTCGCTGGTGTTTCTTCAGGCTTGATAAATGAGTGAATTCCTTCTCACACTGAGAGCAGGCAAATGGCCTCTCCCCAGTGTGAATGCGCCGATGAGTTTCCAGTGCAGATGGGACTCTGAATCCCTTCCCACAGACTCCACATTTCCACGGTTTCTCCATGTTCTGGGTCTCCTTGTATTTCTCCAGGTCGGACAATCAGTTGAAGCCTCGTCCACACACAGAACACGTGTACGGTGTCTACCCGCTGTCAATGATGTGATGTTTTTTCAGGCTGTGTAACTGGTTGAAGCTCTTTCCACAATCAGTGCTCTAGCACACTCTCACTCGGGTGTGTGTGTCTCGGTGCTTTTCCAGTCACACTGATGGTTTAAATGTTTTGATGCCGACAGATCGGGTAAACATGAATTATTCTGGATTCAAAGGCCGATGATATTCAGATGCTAATGAATCAAGTGGCTCTTTCAGATCGAGATGTGACGTTTTGAGATTTCTGTCTGTAATTCCTCCTCTTGTAATAAGCTGTAAAAGGAGTTTACAAAGTCAACTCAGTATCAGATAGAAATTCAGAACAAACAATTCTAGTTTCTGTATCACATTCTTTCCTCTCTCATTCCCCAATACCTCGTCTCCAATACCTCTTCCCCATACTTAGTCTCCAGGGAGGGATGGAGTATTGGAGCATAAGTATAACAACCTTACCTCGGGATTCGCGGCCTAAGGTCTCCAGGGAACGGACTCGGAGGCGCGGAGTATGTGAGCTAACAGTAAAAAAACCTTATCTTGGGAATTTCGTCAGAGTCTCCAGGGAGCGGACTCGGAAGGACGGAGTACCGGAACTGTGAGTATAAAAACCTTACCCCGGAGATTTAGTATCAGAGTTGTGGGTATAAAAACGTTATTCGGGGATTCACAACCGAGTCTACAGGGAGCGGACTCGGAGGGGCAGGGTATCGGAGCAGTGACTGTAGGAAGGATGAGCTGGCTGACCACTGCACCCTGGTACAGGAGGCCATTCAAGCGGGGGGAGGAAGTGGTAGTTGTTGGGGATTCTATTAGGGGAACTGATAACATCCTTTGGAAGCAGGACCGAGAGTCCCACATGGTATGTTGCCTGCCCGGTGCCAGGGTGAGGGCATCTCTAACCGGCTTGAAAGGATTTTGGAGAGGGAGGGGGAGGATCCAGTTGTTGTGGTCCACATTGGGACAAACAACATCAGCAAGACTAGGAAAGAGGATCTGTTCGGGAATATCAGAAACTAGGAACAAAATTAAAGAACAGGTTCTCAAGGGTTATAATCTCTGGATTATTCCCCGAGCCACGGGCAAATTGGCATCGGGATGAGAAAATTAGGGAAGTAAACACGTTGCTAAAGGAGTGGTGCAGGAAAGAGGGGTTCCATTTCATGGGGCACTGGCATCAGTATTGGGACAGGGGGGATCTGTACCATTGGGACGGTCTCCACCTGAACCGATCTGGGACCAGTGTCCTCGTGGAAAAGATAAATAGGGAGGTAGTCAGGAACCTAACGTCAGAAACTGCAGCTAATGACAAAACAACAAGAAAGCACAACAGCGCCTATACTTCCTCAGGAAACTAAGGAAATTTGGCATGTCCACATTGACTCTTACCAACTTTTACAGATGCACCATAGAAAGCATCCTATCAGGCTGCATCACAGCCTGGTATGGCAACTGCTCGGCCCAGGACCGCAAGAAACTTCAGAGAGTCGTGAACACCGCCCAGTCCATCACACGAACCTGCCTCCCATCCACTGACTCCATCTACACCTCCCGCTGCCTGGGGAAAGCGGGCAGTATAATCAAAGATCCCTCCCACCCGGCTTACTCACTCTTCCAACTTCTTCCATCGGGCAGGAGATACAGAAGTCTGAGAACACGCACGAACAGACTCAAAAACAGCTTCTTCCCCACTGTCACCAGACTCCTAAATGACGCTCTTATGGACAGATTTCATTAACACTACACCCTGTATGCTTCATCCGATGCCAGTGCTTTTGTAGTTACATTGTATATGTTGTGTTGCCCTATTATGTATTTTCTTTTATTCCCTTTTCTTCTCATGTACTTAATGATCTGTTGAGCTGCTCGCAGAAAAATAATTTTCACTGTAACTCGGTACACGTAACAATAAACAAATCCAGAAGTATACTGGTTAAAGCAAAAGTGAAAAGTAACAAACAAGCAAATAACAAACAAGCAGTGCTGAGGGAGCGGGCAGGGGGAACAGCCCAATTAAGAGTTCTATAGACAAATGCACGGAGTGTAAGGAATAAACTAGACGAGCTTCAGGCGTAAATGCAAGTTGAAGATTATGATGTTGTCACTATTACAGAGAATTGGCTGCAGGATGGTCAGGACTGGGAACTAAATATACCAGTTATAAAGTTCACAGAGAATATGGCAGAGGGGGTGGAGTAGCCTTTCTGATTACGTGGGGGCATAGGTTTAGAGGAGATGTACGAAGCAAGTTTTTTTTACAGAGGTCAGTGGGTGCCTGGAACTCGCTGCCGGAGGAGGCGGTGGAAGCAGGGACGATAGCGACATTTAAGGGGCATCTTGACAAATACATGAATATGATGGGAATAGAGGGATACGGACTCCGGAAGTGTAGAAGATTGTAGTTTAGACGGGCAGCATGGTCGGCACAGGCTTGGAGGGCCGAAGGGCCTGTTCCTGTGCTGTACTTTTCTTTGATGTGGAGATGCCGGCGTTGGACTGGGGTGAGCACAGTACGAAGTCTTACAACACCAGGTTAAAGTCCAACAGGTTTGTTTCGATGTCACTAGCTTTCGGAGCGCTGCTCCTTCCTCAGGTGAATGAAGAGGTCTGTTCCAGAAATCAGTCGCATTCACAAGACAGCCCCGAACGTCACCCAAGCACAACGCAACGCCATCCGCGCTCTCAAGGCCAACCGCAGCATCGTCATCAAACCAGCAGACAAAGGAGGGGCCACTGTCGTACTGAACAGAACCGACTACTGCAAAGAAGTATACCGACAACTGAACTACCAAGAACACTACAGACAGTTACCCGCAGATCCGACCAAGGAACACATCCGCCAACTTAACAGACTGATCAAGACCTTGGATCCAGATCTTCAGAGCACCCTACGTGCTCTCATCCCACGTACGCCCCATTGGAGATCTCTACTGCCTCCCGAAAATACATAAGGCCAACACACCAGGCCGCCCTATCGTTTCAGGCAATGGGACCCTGTGTGAGAACCTCTCTGGCTACATTGAGGGCATCTTGAAACCCATCGTACAAGGTACACCCAGCTTCTGTCGCGACACGACGGACTTCCTACAGAAACTTAGCACCCATGGACCAGTTGAACCAGGAACATTCCTCGTCACAATGGACGTCTCGGCACTCTACACCAGCATCCCCCATGACGACGGCATTGCTGCAACAGCCTCAGTACTCAACACCGACAACTGCCAATCTCCAGACGCAATTCTGCAACTCATCCGCTTCATTCTGGATCACAACGTCTTCACCTTCGACCACAAGTTCTTCATCCAGACGCACGGAACAGCCATGGGGACCAAATTTGCACCCCAATACGCCAACATCTTCATGCACAAGTTTGAACAGGACCTACTCACCGCACAGGACCTTCAACCGATGTTATACACCAGATACATTGATGACATTTTTTTCCTTTGGACCCACGGCGAAGAATCACTGAAACGACTACACGATGACATTAATAAGTTCCATCCAACCATCAGACTCACCATGGACTACTCTCCAAAATCAGTTGCATTCTTGGACACACTCGTCTCCATCAAGGACGGTCACCTCAGCACTTCGCTTTACCGCAAACCCACGGATAACCTCATGATGCTCCACTTCTCCAGCTTCCACCCTAAACACATTAAAGAAGCCATCCCCTATGGACAAGCGCTCCGTATACACAGGATCTGCTCAGACGAGGAGGAGCGTAACAGACATCTACAGACGTTGAAAGATGCCCTTGTACGAACGGGATATGGCACTCGACTCATCGATCGACAGTTCCAACGCGCCACAGCGAAAAACCGGACCGACCTCCTCAGAAGACAAACATGGGACACAACCGACAGAATACCCTTCGTCGTCCAGTACTTCCCCGGAGCGGAGAAACTACGTCATCTTCTTCACAGCCTTCAACACGTCATTGATGACGATGAACATCTTGCCAAGGTCATCCCCACACCCCCACTACTTGCCTTCAAACAACCGCGCAACCTCAAACAAACCATTGTTTGCAGCAAACTACCCAGTCTTCAGAACAGTGACAACGACACCACACAACCCTGTCATGGCAATCTCTGCAAGACGTGCCAGATCATCGACATGGATACCACTATTACACGTGAGAACACCATCCACCAGGTACGCGGTACATACTCGTGCGACTCGGCCAACGTTGTCTACCTCATACGCTGCAGGAAAGGATGTCCCGAAGCGTGGTACATTGGCGAGACCATGCAGACGCTGCGACAACGAATGAACGGACATCGCGCAACAATCACCAGGCAGGAAGGTTCCCTTCCAGTCGGGGAACACTTCAGCAGTCAAGGGCATTCAGCCTCTGATCTCCGGGTAAGCGTTCTCCAAGGTGGCCTTCAGGACCCGCGACAACGCAGAATCGCCGAGCAGAAACTTATAGCCAAGTTCCGCACACGTGAGTGCGGCCTCAACCGGGACCTGGGATTCATGTCGCATTACATTCATCCCCCACCATCTGGCCTGCAAAATCCTACCAACTGTCCTGGCTTGGTACAATTCACACCTCTTTAACCTGGGGTTACCCCATCTCTGGATCTGTAAAGATTTAATCACCTGCTAATGCTCGCATTCCAAGCATTGTTTGGCATCTTTGAATTTGTCTATATATGTGTTTCTGGAACAGACCTCTTCATTCACCTGAGGAAGGAGCAGCGCTCCGAAAGCTAGTGACATCGAAACAAACCTGTTGGACTTTAACCTGGTGTTGTAAGACTTCGTACTGTACTTTTCTTTGTTCTTTGATCAAAAATACTATCACCTCAATGGTGAGGGAGGAAACAGTGAGGGGAAAGCATCCAGTGGAAACCATAGGAATGGAACTGAGGAAGAAAACAATCTAAAACTGTAATGGGTGTTGAGTATCGACCCCCCTGGTGGCAGTTCTGAGGCGCTAGATTGTATAAAGGCAGAAATTAGGCGAGTGTGTAGCAAAGGCAGAGGAGTAATAATGAGGGATTATAACTGACACACAGATTGGGAGAGACAGACAAGCACCTGTCAGAAAGGGAGTAAATTTCTGGAATGTGTCCGGGATAGTTTCTGGGTCCTCGGCGCCGGGAGATGGCAGTGCTAACCACTGCACCACCCTGCTGCCCCCTCTTCTGCCCATCTAGCCAGCTCATCTATATTGTCCTGTAATCTAAAGCCTTGTTCCTCACCATTTACCACACCACAAATTTTTGTGTCATCTGTGAACTTCCAAATCATACCTCCTACATTCACATCCAGATCATTAATGTGTACTACAAACAAACAACAAGTGACCCAGCACTGATCCCTGCAGAACACCGCTGGACACAGGCTTCCAGGCACAAAAACAATCATCAAACATCACCCTCTGCCTCCTACCACTAAGCCAGTTTTGGATCCAGTTTGCCAAATTGCCCTGAATCCCCTGGGCTCTTACCTTCTGCATCAGCCTCCCATGTGAGAGTTTGTCAAAAGCCTTACTAAAGTCTATGTCGACTATATCAACCGCACGACCTACATCTATAACCTAGTCACTTCTTCAAAAAATTCAATCAAATTTGTAAGACATGCTCTCCCTTTTTAATCCTTGCCTCTCCAAGTGGAGATTAATTCTGTCCCTCAGAATGTTTTCCAGTAGTTTCCCTGGCAGTGAAGTTAGACTCACTGGCCTGTAATTTCCTGGTTTGTCCCTACTTGCCTTCTTGAATAATAGCACATTAGCTGTCTTCCAGTCCTCAGGCCACGTCTCCTGTGGCCACAGAAGATTTAAATTTTTTTGTCAGAGCCTCTGCAATCTTCTTCCTTGCCTCCCACAGCAGCCTGGGATACATCTCATCTGGCCCTGGGGATTTATTCACTTTCAGACCTGGTGAAACTGTTCATACCTTCTCCCTCTCAATGTTAAGTTGTTCAAGCAAATCACAATATGCCTCCGTGATTTCTATAACTACATCATCCTTCTCCACAGTGAACACAGATGCAAAGTACTCATTTAAAACCTCACCTGTATCTTCCAGTTCCATGCACACATTGCCACATTGGTCCTTACTCTTACCCTGGTCAACCACCTGCTCCAAATATTCTTATAAAACATTGTTAAATTTTCCTTTATTTTACCCGACAGTGCTAGTGGGTAGTGGGTGCCTGGAACTCACTACCGGAGGAGGTAGTGGAGGCAGGGACGATAGGGACATTTAAGGGGCATCTTGACAAATATATGAATAGGATGGGAATAGAAGGATACGGACCCAGGAAGTGTAGAAGATTGTAGCTTAGTCGGGCAGTATGGTCGGCACGGGCTTGGAGGGCCGAAGGGCCTGTTCCTGTGCTGTACATTTCTTTGTTCTTTGTGCTTTTCCATGCTCCCTCTTTGCTCTCCTAATTCCTTTCTTAAGTAATACTTTGCACTTTCTATGTTCCTCTTGGACTTCCACTTTGCGCCCGCGGTATCTGTGTTAAGACACTTTAATTCCTTATCCAACCCTGGATATCCCTTGACAGCCAGGGTTCCCTGGACTTATTGCTCCCACCTTTCACTATCATGGGAACATAGAATCATAGAATTTAAAGTGCAGGAGGAGGCCATTTGACCCATCGAGTCTGCACCGGCCCTTGGAAAGAGCACCCCATTGAGGCCCACACCTCTGCCCTATCCCCGTAACCCTACCTAACCTTTTTGGACACTAAGGGCAATTTAGCATCGCCAATTCACCCAACCTGCACATCTTTGGACTGTGGGAGGAAACCCACGCAGACACAGGGAGAACGTGCAGACTCCGCACAGACAGTGACCCAAGCCGGGAATCGAACCTGGGACCTTGGAGCTGTGAAGCAACAATGCTACCGTGCCGCCATGTGCGCTCTCTATGAATCCCACTGCTCAGAAGTAGATTTTTCTACAAGTGGCGGCTCCCAGTTGATTTTGTACAGATCCTGTCTTATGTTTTAAAAATTTGCCCTCCCCATTCTGCAACGGATGAGACCCCAACCTCAAATTCTGATGTTTCAATTTCATTGGCTTGCTCCTACTGGGCTTTCCATGAGCGAATTCAATTTATCCATTTCAAGTTGACTATGTTGTTACTCAGTTTGCCAATACTTTGGGGGTGTGAGCTGCATTGTTATCCTCCTGTTTTTATAGAATCTAACCCTCTTTCCCCACTCACTGTGTGAACATGTTGACTGGTTGTTGAATTGCTGACATTTCACCTGGAGGCTGTGCTCCCTCAGATATCCTGTTCTGAATGAATTCCCAATGTCTGGTTGTATTTCTGCGGCAATATCTCTTGTTCTCTGGGCCCATTTCCCGCCAGTTTTTCTGCTGGTTTCATTGTTTGAAAAATGGTGAAAAGAAAAGTAATAAAAATATTTACATTTGCGGGTGTCTGGCGGGAGGTGCGCGGCTTCCCTTCCGACAGGGAGTCAGGGAGCCGCTTCAGCTCTTTCCGTGCAGCCTGGTCAAGCTGCCGAGAGCCTCGGGACTCCCTGCTCGGTGTCGCCGGTCGGTGCTGCGGGTCTGACGGGGGAACAACCCAGTCAGTGACCTTCCCTTCCCCCCCGCCCGGGGCGGCCCGGCCCGGGACTGCGCATGTGCGGAGGGCCCACCCCCCCCTGACCTTCCTGCTGACGTTTGAACCAATGAAAAGAATTGGAGGACCGGAAGGACTTTGGTCCTCCAGCCAATCAGATCGCGGACTTTGGGCAAATGAAGATTGAGCTTCACACACACTGAAACCTCCTCCTGACTCCAACTGGGAGTAAAACACTTTCTTTTCTCCCCTTCCCATTTCTTTTCTCATTCTCACCTTCAATTGGTCACTTGCAGCAACTGAAGGGAATGGAAGTGAATCCAGGGAGGGTGCAGACTCTGGAAAGATTGGCCATGATCTCTCTCTCTCTCTCTTAAAGACATTGACATCCTTTGCTCCCTCAGCTTGACACGGGGAGAAAGTGCAGACGCCGCACAGACAGTGGGACCAGGCTTTTGGGCCGAACCCCTGGGTGGTTCCAATGTGCTTGGCCCGGCGGTCGCCTAAAAGGTCTCCTGTCCCCGACCCACACTTGGGCTGATGTGTTTATGTCACAAAGGCCCCTGGATTAAGGGGGTAGCTCTGCCTCCCTCATCCAGGTAGATTGTACGAGGGTCAGGCCTGAGGGAATGAGTTGCAGATCTATTGGCCTCCTGTAGGGTTAGAACCTGGGAAAACGGTGCTGAGGTAGAGGGACCAATTATCTCATCGAATGGTTGAGCAGGCTTGATGGGCCAAATGCAGCTCCTATTTGTTCTGTCTTCAAGCGCATGATAGCATAGTAATTAGCACTGTTGCTTCACAGCTCCAGAGTCCCAGGTTTGATTCCCGCTTGCGTCACTGGCTATGCGGAGTCTGCACATTCTCCCTGTGTCTGCGTGGGTTTCCTCCAGGTGCTCCGGTTTCCTCCCACAAGTCCTGAAAGACATGCTGTTAGGTGAAATGAAAAATGAAATGAAAATTGCTCGTCACAAGTAGGCTTCAAATTAAGTTACTGTGAAAAGCACCTAGTCGCCACATTCCAGCACCTGTTCAGAGAGGCTGGTATGGGAATTGAACCCGCGCTGCTGGCCTTATTCGGCTTTACAAGCCAGCTCTTTAGCCCACTGTGCTAAACCAGCCCCTCAGTAATTTGGACATTCTGAATTCTCTCTCTGTCTATCCGAACAGGCGCCGGAATGTGGCGACTCAGGGCTTTTCACAGTTATTTCATTGCAATGTTAATGTAAGCCTACTTGTGGCAATAAAGATTATTATTATAAAGCAATGAGCATGGATCTGTCAAACAGCCTGAATCAGCACCTTCAGGAGAATTGGGAGGGTGAATATTAGATACAGGGAATGGAGGGAGAGTGTGTGGGATGGAGATTTACAGCTTTTGGGGAATGAGAGAGGGAAGAATGTTCCATGGAAACTAGAACTGTCTGTTCTGAGTTTCTATCCTGTACTGACAAGTGATGTATTTTGTAAATTGTTTTTCCAGGATTTTAGAAAAGGAGGGATTACAGACAGAAATCCCAAACATCATATCTTGATCTGACAGTCACTTGATTCTTTGGGTCACACACACCCGAGTGAGAGTGTTCCAGAGCACTGATTGTGGAAAAAGCTTCAACCAGTTACAGAGCTTCACAGCGGGGAGGGACTGTACACGTGTTCTCTGTACGAGTAAGGCTTCAATTGTCTAACCTGGAGAGACACGAGGAGACCCGAAACATGGAGAAACAGTGGAAATGCCGGGACTGTGGGAAGGGATTCAAAGCCCCATCTGCACTGGAAGCTCATTGGCGCATTCACACTGGGAGAGGCCATTCAGCTGCTCTTTGTGGGGGAAGTTTCAGTCAATCATTCACCCTGCAGACACACCAGAGGGTTCACACTGGGGAGAGGCCATTGAACTGCTCTCAGTGTGGGAAGAGATTCAATCAATCAGCCAGCCTGACGTCCCACCGCCGAGTTCACACGGAGGAGAAGTCGTTCACCTGCTCTCAGTGTGGGAAGGGATTCAGACATTTATCCACCCTGCGGAGACATCAGCCAGTTCACCCTGGGGAGTGAGCATTCACCTGCACTCAATGTGGGAAGGGATTCTGTGTTTCCTTGTACCTGCTGAGACACCAACAAGGTCACAAGTGATTACAGGGGTTGGATTCTGCTGTTATTGTTGCTACTCTCAATTACACCCAGAACAGCAGTGTGTTCATTCTGTCAGTTGGTCAATGGGGAGGGTCGGAGGGTTTCGTTCTGCTGGACTGGCCGGTCTCACGACTTTGCCTCCAGTGGGCTGATGCTCTTTGAGCTTTGTGGCAAATACTTGGCTTCAAATTTCACCAGGATCACAGAGTGAAAGGGTGTTTGGAAGGTAGATGACAGATAGTTCCTGTTTCTGTTTGGAACCCCAAAGAATGCAGGTTTAGATGAAGATAGGCTTTGGTGGTTACATGGTTCTGTCTCAGAAGGAAACTGTCAAGCGATGAGGGGCAAGTTGTTTGCAGTTGATTAGGAACTTACAATAAAATGTGTAATGATACAATCGCATTTAAGGAATTATCACATATTTACATAAAATATAGATTCCTTTAAGAAACAAAAATCCAACAGGAAAAGTGACGCAACCGTGGCTAACAAGAAAAATTAAAGATTCCATTAGGTCAAAGGAAGAGGCTCATTAATCGATTACAGATTTATTGCTTCACTGATTTATTGGTACCTTGAAGAATCAATGCAGTATAATTCTTTAAATTCAGTATACATACAGACAGAAAATGGAATATCCACAAGGCAAAGTCATTGTTTCAGATAAAAATATGAGAATTGGACTTCCGGGTGCGGCGATGACCAGCTAAGTCGCACGTTTCGGCAGCTCCCGGTGGAACGGACTTTTGGGCTCTTAATAGGAGCCCCAACGGCAATTTTAACGGCTAAAAACACTGTGCGGTAAACCAGAAGGGAATCCCCCCTGGACACGGATGGAAAAAGGAGAGGAAAGTGGCCGGATTGTGGTGGATCCTCTAGAGCAGCGGCCAGGAAAGCAGGCACAAAGCAAGATGGCGTCGGAAGGAGGCAGTTTAATATGGGGCCCTGACCAACAAGAGTTCCTGCGGCGTTGCGTGGAAGAACTTAAAAAGGAGGTGAAGAAAGAGCTGTTGGCCCCGATATTACAGGCGATTGAAGGGCTAAAGGAGGAGCAAAAGACCCAGGAGCAGGAGCTTCGGGTCGTGAAGGCAAAGGCTGCTGAGAATGAGGACGAAATACAGGGCCTGGTGGTGAAGACAGAGATGCACGAGGCACAACACAAAAGGTGTGTGGAAAGGCTGGAGGTGCTGGAGAATAATGCGAGGAGGAAGAATTTAAGGATTCTTGGTCTTCCCGAAGGTGCAGAAGGGGCGGACGTCGGGGCATACGTGAGCATGATGCTGCACTCGTTAATGGGATCGGAGGCCCCGACGGGCCCGTTGGAGGTGGAGGGAGCCTATCGAGTTATGGCGCGAAGACCGAGGGCTGGAGAAATTCCTCGAGCCATAGTGGTGAGATTTCTCCGATATAAGGACAGAGAGATGGTCCTCAGATGGGCAAAGAAAACTCGGAGCAGTAGGTGGGAGAACGCGGTGATCCGCGTCTACCAAGATTGGAGTGCGGAGGTGGCGAGAAGGTGGGCAAGCTTTAATCGGGCCAAGGCGGTGCTGCACAAAAGGAAGGTTAAATTTGGAATGCTGCAGCCGGCAAGACTGTGGGTCACACATCAAGGGAAACACCACAACTTTGAAACGGCAGAAGAGGCGTGGACATTTATTGTCGAGGAGAAACTGGAATAAGCGGGCTAGAAAAAGAATGTTTGGGACAAAGTGGTGGGGTGATTATGTGGGATGAAGGGGGGAAAAAGGGGGAAGAGATGATTTCCCAAGTTGTTAATCCTGCGACCCTGTAACTTTTCCCTCTTCCCCATGTCGTGGGGGAGGGGGGGGAGGGAGGATGAGGAGTTGGGGAGGGAGGATGAGGAGCTGGGGGCACCGGCCATTGGGGGCGGGGCCAAATGGGAAGTGCGGGCTTTGTTCCCGCGCTATGGTAATCATGGCGGGAACAGGGAAGCAGGAAGGAGGGGGCCTCGCACAGTGGGTGCCGAGGTCACGGAGGGGTGCCGAGGTCACGGAGGGAAGCCGAGGTCGGCCAGAGTTTGCTGACTTCTGGGAGCAACATGGGGGGTGCAATTACGCTAGTGAGGGATCTAGCGGGGGGGGGGTAACTGGGTTGCTGCTGCTGGGGAGAAGGGGGAGCTGGTATGGGGTGGGGTGGTCGGGGCGGGTGGGCGCCGTTGGGGGGAGATACGGCTACGTGGGAACCGGGTGAGGAGCTGGATTGAAAAAGGAGATGGCTAGTGGTCAAAGGGGGAGGGGGTAAAGAGCCCCCCAACCCGGCTGATCACGTGGAATGTGAGAGGGCTGAACGGGCCGATAAAGAGGGCACGGGTACTCGCACACCTAAAGAAACTTAAGGCAGATGTGGTTATGCTGCAGGAGACTCATCTGAAACTGATAGACCAGGTCAGACTACGCAAAGGATGGGTGGGACAGGTGTTTCATTCGGGGCTAGATGCAAAAAACAGGGAGGTGGCTATATTAGTGGGGAAGCGGGTAATGTTTGAGGCAAAGACCATAGTGGCGGATAGTGGGGGCAGATACGTGATGGTGAGTGGCAAATTGCAAGGGGAGGCGGTGGTCTTAGTGAACGTATATGCCCCGAACTGGGATGATGCCAACTTTATGAGGCGTATGTTAGGACGTATCCCGGACCTAGAGGTGGGGAAGTTGGTAATGGGTGGAGATTTTAATACGGTGCTGGACCCAGGGCTGGACAGATCGAGGTCCAGGACCGGAAGGAGGCCGGCTGCAGCTAGGGTGCTCAAGGACTTTATGGAGCAGATGGGAGGAGTAGACCCCTGGAGATTTAGTAGACCTAGGAGTAAGGAGTTTTCGTTTTTCTCCTATGTCCACAAAGTTTATTCACGGATAGACTTTTTTGTTTTGGGAAGGGCACTGATCCCGAAGGTGACGGGGACGGAGTACACGGCTATAGCTATCTCGGATCACGCTCCACATTGGGTGGACCTGGAGATAAGGGAGGAAAAAGAACAGCATCCACCCTGGAGAATGGACATGGGATTCTTGGCAGACGAGGGTGTATGTTTAAGGGTGAGGGGGTGTATTGAAAGGTACTTGGAACTCAATGATAATGGGGAGGTTCAGGTGGGAATGGTCTGGGAGGCGCTGAAGGCAGTGGTTAGAGGGGAGCTGATATCTATTAGGGCACATAAAGGAAAGCAGGAGGGTAGGGAAAGGGAGCGGTTGTTGAAAGAACTTCTGAGGGTGGACAGACAATATGCGGAGGCACCGGAGGAGGGACTGTACAGGGAAAGGCAAAGGCTACATGTAGAATTTGACTTGTTGACTACGGGTAATGCAGAGGCACAATGGAGGAAGGCACAGGGTGTACAGTACGAATATGGGGAGAAGGCGAGCAGGTTGCTGGCCCACCAACTGAGGAAAAGGGGAGCAGCGAGGGAGATAGGGGGGGGTGAGAGATGAGGAGGGAGAGATGGAGCGGGGAGCGGAGAGAGTGAATGGAGTGTTCAAGGCATTTTATGAAAGATTATATGAAGCTCAGCCCCCGGATGGGAAGGAGAAAATGATGTGCTTTCTGGATCAGCTGGAATTTCCAAAGGTGGAGGAGCAGGAGAGGGCAGGACTGGGAGCACAGATTGAGACGGAGGAAGTAGTGAAAGGGATTGGGAGCATGCAGGCGGGGAAGGCCCCGGGACCAGACGGATTCCCTGTGGAATTCTATAGGAAATATATGGACTTGCTGGCCCCGCTACTGATGAGAACCTTTAATGAGGCTAGGGAAAGGGGGCAGCTGCCCCCGACTATGTCAGAGGCAACGATATCGCTCCTCCTAAAGAAGGAAAAAGACCCGCTGCAATGCGGGTCCTATAGGCCCATTTCCCTCCTTAATGTGGACGCTAAGATTCTGCCCAAGGTAATGGCAACGAGGATAGAGGATTGTGTCCCGGGGGTGGTTCATGAGGACCAAACTGGGTTTGTGAAGGGGAGACAGCTGAATACAAATATACGGAGGCTGCTAGGGGTAATGATGATGCCCCCACCAGAGGGGGAAGCGGAGATAGTGGTGGCGATGGATGCTGAGAAAGCATTTGATAGAGTGGAGTGGGATTATTTGTGGGAGGTGCTGAGGAGATTTGGCTTTGGAGATGGGTATATCAGATGGGTACAGTTGCTGTATAGGGCCCCGATGGCGAGCGTGGTCACGAATGGACGGGGGTCTGATTATTTTCGGCTCCATAGAGGGACGAGGCAGGGATGTCCTCTGTCCCCGTTATTGTTTGCACTGGCGATTGAGCCCTGGCCATAGCATTGAGGGGTTCCAGGAAGTGGAGGGGAGTACTCAGGGGAGGAGAAGAACACCGGGTATCTCTGTATGCGGATGATTTGTTGTTATATGTGGCGGACCCGGCGGAGGGGATGCCAGAGATAATGCGGATACTTGGGGAGTTTGGGGATTTTTCAGGGTATAAATTGAACATGGGGAAAAGTGAGTTGTTTGTGGTGCATCCAGGGGAGCAGAGCAGAGAAATAGAGGATTTACCGTTGAGGAAGGTAACAAGGGACTTCCGGTACTTGGGGATCCAGATAGCCAAGAATTGGGGTACATTACAGATGCTTAATTTAACGCAGTTGGTGGAACAGATGGAGGAGGACTTTAAGAGATGGGACATGGTGTCCCTGTCACTGGCAGGTAGGGTGCAGGCGGTTAAAATGGTGGTCCTCCTGAGATTCCTTTTTGTGTTTCAGTGCCTCCCGGTGGTGGTCACGAAGGCTTTTTTCAAAAGAATCGAGAAGAGTATTATGAGTTTTGTGTGGGCCGGGAAGACCCCGAGAGTGAGGAGGGGGTTTTTGCAGCGTAGTAGGGACAGGGGGGGGCTGGCACTACCGAGCCTAAGTGAGTACTACTGGGCCGCCAATATTTCAATGGTGTGTAAGTGGATGGGAGAAGGGGAGGGAGCGGCGTGGAAGAGATTGGAGAGGGCGTCCTGCAGGGGGACTAGCCTACAAGCAATGGTGACGGAACCGTTGCCGTTCTCACCGAAGAAATACACCACAAGCCCGGTGGTGGTGGCTACATTGAAAATTTGGGGGCAGTGGAGACGGCATAGGGGAAAGACAGGAGCTTCGGTGCGGTCCCCGATAAGAAATAACCATCGGTTTGTTCCGGGGAGAATGGATGGGGGATTTGGAGCATGGCAAAGAGCAGGGGTAGCACAATTGAGAGATCTGTTCGTGAATGGGACGTTTGCGAGTCTGGGAGCGCTGACGGAAAAATATGGGTTGCCCCAAGGGAATGCATTTCGGTATATGCAACTGAGGGCTTTTGCGAGGCAACAGGTGAGGGAATTCCCGCAGCTCCCGACGCAGGAGGTGCAGGATAGAGTGATCTCAGAGACATGGGTGGGGGATGGTAAGGTGTCGGACATATATAGGGAAATGAGGGACGAGGGGGAGATCATGGTAGATGAGCTGAAAGGGAAATGGGAAGAAGAGCTGGGGGAGGAGATTGAGGAGGGGCTGTGGGCTGATGCCCTACGTAGGGTAAACTCGTTGTCCTCGTGTGCCAGGCTAAGCCTGATACAATTTAAGGTTTTTCACAGGGCGCATATGACTGGAGCACGGCTCAGTAAATTTTTTGTGGCAGAGGATAGGTGTGGGAGATGCTCGAGAAGCCCAGCGAATCACACTCACATGTTCTGGTCATGCCCAGCACTACAGGGGTTCTGCGTGGGGGTGGCAAAGGTGCTTTCGAAGGTGGTGGGGGTCCAGGTCGAACCAAGCTGGTGGTAGGCTATATTCGGGGTTGCAGAAGAGCCGGGAGTGCAGGAGGCGAGAGAGGCCGATGTTTTGGCCTTTGCGTCCCTAGTAGCCCGGCGCAGGATATTGTTAATGTGGAAGGAAGCCAAGCCCCCGGGTGTGGAGACCTGGATAAACGACATGGCAGGGTTTATAAAGTTAGAACGGATTAAGTTCGTATTAAGGGGTTCGGCTCAAGGGTTCACCAGGCGGTGGCAACCGTTCGTCGACTACCTCACAGAAAGATAGAGGGAATGGAAAAGAAGAAGACAACAGCAGCAACCCAGGGGGGGGGGGGGGCGGCGGAGAGGAACCGGACGGACTCTCAGGGATGCTATTGTATATGTATAGACATTTGTTATAGGCAAAGTATATTGGACTGTTGGATTGTATCTTTGGAGAGTATTTATTTTTGACAAGGCAGTTGCCATTTAGTTTTGTTTTTGTTTCTGTTTATATATTATTTATTTATTTGTTTAAAACTGGTCACTGTTATTTATATTACTTTATTGTTGTTTAAAAGAAACACTATGTACTGTTATGTTTGGCCAAAAAATCTTGAATAAAATATATATATTTTTAAAAATGAGAATTGCAGTACAGCAACTTAATATGTGTACGAATCTAACACTGTTTCAAGAAAAGTTGCATAAAAGCCCTCGTAATGAATAAACCGTTGTTCTACAAATACATCTAGTAATGAAAATGTTTTGCAGCCTCAACAGAAACATTCACAAAATGTAGCAAAGCCTTAGCAACAAGCAAGGTTAATGCAGAACACCTTGGGGGCGATTCTCCAATATTGGGCCCAAGAGTTCGCGCCATCATGAATGCCGTCGCAAACCGGGCCCGGTTACGTACGATTCTGCCCCCCATAGGAGCCAGCACGGCGCTCGAGCAGTTCACGCTGCTCCAGCCTCCTTTTGCGGTGCCAAATGGGCGCCACGCCAACCCACGCATGCGCAGTTGGGCCAGCTCAATCCTGCGCATGCGCAGTTGGGCCGCGCCATCCTGTGCATGCGCGGGGGACTTCTTTAGCGCGCCGCCCCCGACTAAAGATGGAGTCGGTGTTCAGGGGCCGGCCGCGCCAGAAAGTAGGCCCAGGGAGGGATTTGAAGAGGAGGCAAACCCATCCACCCACTCCAGGTTCAGTCCTGGATGTGATTAACAGCAGGAATAACAGCAGAATCCAACCCGTCATCACTTGTGAACCCTTTGGTGTCTCAGCATGTTGGACGACTGAGTGAATCCCTCCCCACAGTGAGAGCAGGTGAATGGCTTCTTTCCAGTGTGAACTCGCTGGTGTCTCCGTGAAGGAATCTATAATTTATGGGATCTTAACCTGTCGAACTACGCCAAGTTTGGGGGAAGCTTAGTTGATGAATCAAGTCCTGGCGCAATACGACAAGTTATAAGATTTGTACTATTTGTAGACTGTGTTAAGTTGTTCGATTCCTTGTATTATTCGACTGTGTATAGTTGAAGGAATTTATATCATCTCTGCTATTCGGTTATCAGTAGCACTTTGCGAATACTGGAACTCAGCAGAAATTTGCAGTATAAACTCCTCAGGTGCCAAAAAGAATTGTTTTATTTGTAGTCGCTTAATTACAATTTGAAAGTCATTTAAAAGGCAATTCGTAGACAATTCGAAGCTTTCAGAGAATTACAGACATTATCTTTCTTTGCTTAGGCAGACAGCTCGAAAGTAACTTTTAAAAGGTCAAAGTCTGGCAATGAAACATGAAGAGAGGGAGAAAGCTAATCTTCAGCAAAACTCAAAGTCAAAAGTGGACTAACATCACTGACACAGACTGTTAAACTGACAACCCCCAAAAGACATCTCTAAAATGGAGACTATAAAGGACAAAACTGACTAAACTAAACACTAAAACCAAACCTACAAAGACAATACTCACAAAGACAACAAAACCCAAAATGGCGGGGAGAAACGTTTTAGTTATACACTTTCATATCTGTCTTAAGTCATCTAATTACACCCCAATATAATCCTAATTGGTTTGGGTTAGACTCAAACACATTTGGTTTGATGGCAAGCCGTCCATCTTCAATGTGCAACATCAGCTTTTCTGACCCAGCTGTTATCTGCATTGTGAACAATGTTGCTGTGTATTCAGTCCCTGTCCTTGACAATTAGCACAAGCAATGTCAAATTATCTTGCTGTTTTAATGTCACACTGTCTTTGAAAATATGCATTTGCCAGAACAACGGACTTCAGTAAAAATGAATTATGCTGTATAAATGGGTATTAAAAACTGGGGCTCAACATTTATGCTTAAACAGCTATCTTTTACCTATACTAGTTGTATTTGAAATACTTGGCTTCTACACTCCGCAATGTGGATGATGTTTGAAACCACTTTGTGCAGTGAGAGCAGCTGAACAGTTTCTCCTTAGTGTGAATGCGCTGGTGGGACATCAGTACCCTAGAGCTTGTAATCCCACTCCCATAGTCAGAGCATTTCAAGGATCTCTCATTGCTGTGAGTGACATTGTGGCTCAGCAAGTGATGACCGAGTGAATCTTTTCCCAGTCGGAGAGGTGAACGGGCTCTCCCCGGTGTGACCTCGCTCGTGTTTCATCAGGTTGGATGAGGATCTAAAGCTCTTTGTGCAGTGAGAGCAGCTGAACGGTCTCTCCTCAGTGTGAACGCGCTGGTGGGACATCAGTAGCTGTGAGCTTTTGAAACCATTCCTGCAGTCAGAGCATTTAAAGGGCCTGCTCTTGGTGTGAGTGACATTGTGTTTCAGCAGGCTGGATAATTGAGTGAATCCCATATCACACACAGTGCAGATGAACGGCCTCTCCCCAGTGTGAACTCGCTGGTGTGTCTGCAGGCTGGATATCCGAGTGAATCCCTTCCCACAGTCAGAGCAGGTGAATGGTCTCTCTCCAGTGTGAACTCGTTCGTGTCTCCGCAGGCTGCCAATTTGCGTGAATTCCTTTTCACACTGAGAGCAGGTGAATGGCCTCTCCCCGGTGTGAACTCGTTTGTGTATCCGCAGGCTGCCAATGTCAGTGAATCCCTTTTCACACTGAGAGCAGGTGAATGGCCTCTCCCCAGTGTGAACTCGTTCGTGTCTCTGCAGGTTGCCAATTTGCGTGAATTCCTTTTCACACTGAGAGCAGGTGAATGGCCTCTCTCCAGTGTGAACTCGTTCGTGTCTCCGCAGGCTGCCAATGTCAGTGAATCCCTTTTCACACTGAGAGCAGGTGAAAGGCTTCTCTCCAGTGTGAACTCGCTTGTGTCCCTGCAGGCTGGATAACCGAGTGAATCCCTTCCCACAGTCAGAGCAGGTGAACGGCCTCTCTCCAGTGTGAACTCGTTCATGTCTCCGCAGGATGCCAATGTCAGTGAATCCCTTTTCACACTGAGAGCAGGTGAATGGCCTCTCCCCGGTGTGAACTCGTTCGTGTCTCCGCAGGCTGCCAATGTCAGTGAATCCCTTTTCACACTGAGAGCAGGTGAAAGGCCTCTCTCCAGTGTGAACTCGCTGGTGTCCCTGCAGGCTGGATAACTGAGTGAATCCCTTCCCACAGTCAGAGCAGGTGAACGGCCTCTCCCCAGTGTGAACTTGTTTATGTCTCCGCAGGTTGCCAATGTCAGTGAATCCCTTTTCACACTGAGAGCAGGTGAACGGCCTCTCCCCAGTATGAACTCGTTCATGTCTCCGCAGGTTGCCAATGTCAGTGAATCCCTTTTCACACTGAGAGCAGGTGAAAGGCCTTTCTCCAGTGTGAACTCGCTGGTGTCCCTGCAGGCTGGATAACTGAGTGAATCCCTTCCCACAGTCAGAGCAGGTGAACGGCCTCTCCCCAGTGTGAACTCGTTCGTGTCTCCGCAGGCTGCCAATATCAGTGAATCCCTTTTCACACTGAGAGCAGGTGAACGGCCTCTCCCCAGTGTGAACTCGTTCATGTCTCCGCAGGTTGCCAATGTCAGTGAATCCCTTTTCACACTGAATGCAGGTGAAAGGCCTCTCTCCAGTGTGAACTCGCTGGTGTCCCTGCAGGCTGGATAACTGAGTGAATCCCTTCCCACAGTCAGAGCAGGTGAACGGCCTCTCCCCAGTGTGAACTCGTTTGTGTCTCCGCAGGCTGCTAATGTCAGTGAATCCCTTTTCACACTGAGAGCAGGTGAACGGCCTCTCTCCAGTGTGACTGCGTTGATGCCTTTCCAGCTCGCACGGGGCTCTGAATCCCTTCCCACAATCCTCACATTTCCATGGTTTCCCCATGGTCCGGATCATTTTGCGTCTCATCACGTTGGACGATCAGTTGAAGCCTCGTCCACACACAGAACACCTATACAGTCTCTCCCTGCTCTGAATGGTGAAGTATTTTTACAGGCTGCGTCACTGGTTAATGCTCTTTCCACAGTCAGTGCTCTGTAACAGTCTCACACGGGTGTGCGTGTGTGTTTCAGTGCTTTTCCAGACACACTGATGTTTAAAATCTCTTGAAACAGACAGAATAGACAAACATTTCTCCTTCTAGATTCAAAGGCCGATGATCCCAAGAATTGAGTGACTCAGTCAGTTCTTGATGTGATATTTAGTTTGAGATATCGGCCTCAAACTCCTCTTGTTCGAACTTCCTGCAAACAGATTTTACAATAGTAATCATTGTCAGTACAGGATAGAAATTCAAACAGACAATTCTAGTTTCTATCGAACATTCTTTTCTCTCTCTTTCCCTGAAATGCTCTAAATCTCAATCTCACACACTCTCCCTCCATTCTCACTCTGCTGTATCTAATATTCACCCTCCCAATTCTCCTGAAGGTGCTGATTCAGGCTGATTGACAGATCCAAGCTCACTGATTCCTGTCCTGGACACAGAGACCTGAAAATCGTCATGCCGGCTGCCAGACAGATATATGTCGATATTACTGGATGAAAAATGTGTGTAATAAACAGACTGTATTCACTTACTTTCCCTCCCAATTTTCCTGAAGGTGCTGATCAACAAATCGAAACACACTAAAACCTGTACAAGAGTAGAGAATCTCCATACAAGTACATTTACTGATTAGAGATAGGGAAATTCGGAGGAAGAATTTTATTCAGTCATGGAGTGGTCATGACAGGGAACTCACTTTCCACAAGGATTGTGTAAGTCGAGATGATCAATAATTTAAAATAAAATAGGATAGTTACTTGAAGAAAATAAACTTACAGGTGAACAGGGATATCGAGGGGGAATGGGACTGACTGGATTGCTGTACAGAGAGTCAGCATTGACTTGAGTTCCCAAATGGATTCTGTCAGTGCTGCAATGACTATAACTGGAAATATATAATGTAGGTACAGTACTATTTACAAAAGTAGAAATAATACCTGTATTGTATTACAGAACCATCAATAATAGCTACAATACATACCATATAACAACACTCGACATATCTCTGTCCAATATTAAATTTTTAAAAATTAATTTACGGGATGTGGACAATGCTGGTCAGGCCAGCATTTATTGCCCATCCCCAGTTGCCCTTCCGAAGTAGCGGTGAGCTGCCTTCTTGAACTGCTGCAGTCCTTGAGGTGTAGGTACATCCCCTGTGCTGTTTTTTTTTCCATTTGTTTTTTTATAAATTTAGGATACCCAATTAATTTTTTACAATTAAGGGGCAATTTAGTGTGGCGAATCTACCTACCCTGCACATCTTTGGGTTGTGGGGGCGAAACGCAAGCAAACACGGGGAGAGTGTGCCAACTCCACGCGGACAGTGACCCAGAGCCGAGATTGAGCCTGGGACCTCGGAGCCGTGAAGCAGCAGCGCTAACCACTGCTCCACCATGCTGCCCTACATCCCCTGTGCTGTTAGGGAGGGAATTCCAGGATGTTGCCCCAGGGGCAGTGAAGGAATGGCAATATATTTCCAAGTCAAGGTGGTGAGTAACTTGTAGGAGAACTTCCAGGTGGTGGGCTTCCCAGGTTTCTGCTGCTCTTGTCCTTCTAGATGGTAGTGGTTGTGTGTTTGGAAGGTGCTGTCTGAGGAATCTTTATGAGTTACTGCAGTGTATCCTGTAAATGGTATACACGACTGCTACTGTTTGTCGGTGGTGGAAGGTTTGAATGTTTGTGGAAGGCGATGCAATCGATCAGGCTGCTTTGTCTGGATAGAGTCCGGCTTCTTGCGTGTTGTTGGAGCTGCACTCATCCAGCAAAGTGGAGTGTATTCCATTACACTCCTGACTTGTGCTTGTAGATGTCTGGTAGACAGGCTTTGGGGCATCAGGAGGCATGTTACTCGCCGTAGGATTCCCAGCCCTTGATCTGCCTTGGTAGCTACAGTATTAATATGCCTAGTCCAGTCCAGTTTCTGATCAATGGTAACCCCCAGGATGTTGGTTGAACCAAGGCTGTAATGAGGTCAGCAGCTGAGAGACCCTGGCAGAACACAAACTGAGCGAGCTGGAGCAGGTTATTGCAGAATAAGTGCCACTTAATAGGACTTTGATGACTCCTTCCATTACTTTGCTGATGGTGGAGAGTGTTCCGACAGGGAAGTAATTGGCTGAGTTGATTTAGCCTGTCTACTGACCCCTTAAATGTCAGTCATCTCCTGGGGAAACCAGCCCTTTAATTGTGAACATTGGGAAAGAGACCATCCTTTTAGCCAGACAAATAAATGTGTCAAGCTGAGGGAGCAAAGGATGTCAATGTCTTTATGAGAGAGAGAGAGAGAGAGAGAGACCTGGGCCAAGCTTTGCAGAGTCTGCACCCTCCCTGGATTCACTTCCTTTCCCTTCAGTTGCTGCAAGTGACCAATTGAAGGTCAGAATGAGAAAAGAAATGGAAAGGGTGAGAAAATAAAGTGTTTTACTCACAGATGTTGGAGACAGGAGTCTGTGTGCAGCTCAAGCTCATTCAGGGTTGGGGGAACAACAGCTTTGCTCGGCACAAACCTCCATGTGCAACTTTCGCATCGAGACAATGGGGGAGCTTTGATTGGCGGAGGGGCAGAGTCTTTCCGGTCCTCCAAGTCTTCCCATTGGTCAACACCCGAGAGGTAAGGTCAGGGGAAGTGAGCTCTCCGACGCATGCGCATCATTCCCTCTCCCTGAGACATGCGCAGTCCCGGGTCAAGGAAGGGGCGATCACCGACGGCCGGAACTATCAGCCGGTTGCTGGAAACCGTCTCGAGGATGTGTTGGGGGAGACGGAACAGAGGGTGGGGGCGGCGCTCGCGTGTCCGCGCGCCGGCGTGTGCGCACTAATGCAGTGACGTCACCGCGGAGCGAATGGATTCCTATTGGCTGATTTAGAGGATGAATTCCTTTGTGATGTCACAATGTGGAGGTGAAACAATGGGTTTCAGACTAAAACTTCCTCCTCTGGGCAACATCTGGGAGCAAATCAATGCCCCCCCCTTTCAGAAGTTCATACGATATAAGAACAGAATTAGGCCATTTGGCCCATCGAGTCTGCTCCGCCATTTGGTCATCGCTGATCTCATCCTGGCCTTATCTCCACCGTCCTGAGAGTTCTTCAGAACCCTTCAACCCGATTAAAAATCTGTCTAACTTCTCCCTAAATTTACCCACTGTCCCAGCTCCACCGCACTCTGGGGTAGTGAATTCCACAGATTCACAGCCCTTGGGAGAAGCAGCTTCTCCTCAACACTGTTTTGAATAGGACAGCACTGTGGCCCAGTGGTTAGCACTGTGGCCCAGTGGTTAGCACTGCTGCCTACGGCGCTGAGGATCTGGGTTCGATCCCGGCCCTGGGTCAATGTCTGTGTGGAATTTGCACTTACTCCCTGTGTCTGCGTAGGTTTCACCCCCACAACCCAAAGATGTGCAGAGTAGGTGGATTGGTCACACTAAATTGCCCCTTAATTGAAAAAAAAATAATTGGGTATGCTTAAAAAAAAATTTTTTTTAAATTAAAGCTGTTTTGAATTTGCTACCGCTTACCGTAAGACTATTACCTCTCATTCGTTCTGGAATGCCCCACAAGAGGCAGCAGCCGCTCCAAGTCTACTTTATCTTTCCATTTCTTTCCTCATTCTGAGGGGACATTGGTGACTTGCAGCAGCTGAAGAGAAAGGAAGTGAATCCAGTCTGTATGTTCCACACATTTTGAGTTCAGTAACATAGACATATTTCTGTCTGGCAGTCTGCATGGAGATTTTAAGGCCTCTCCAAGACGGGGAGCAGGGATCTGTCAGTCAGCCTGAATCAGCACCTTTAGAGAATTAGGAGGATGCATATTACAGCAGAGTGAGAATGGAGGGAGAGTGTGTTGGATGGAAACTAGAATTGCCTGTTCTCAATTTCCATTTGTAAATTCCTTTTACAGGATATTAGATGAAGATTTGCAGAAAAAAACCTGACGCCACTTCAGGATTTGGAGGAGTCACTTGGTTTATCGGGTCCTGAATATCATCAAGAGAACCATCACTGCAAAATACACTTCTGGGGTTAAGGATTGCCAGTCAGGCAAAGGAACAGAATGGAAGTAAACACAGGAACGAAGAATCACATTGGGCTGGTTCCAGGAGAATTGAGTTACAACTTCAGCGACGTAACCATGGAGTGTGATTTTTGATTGTCTTAAAAGTAAAAGGGCTACATTCTATTTGTAGTTTAAGGGATACGTTCCCTATAAAAATAGTGCTTAGGCATTGTTGCTTCTAGTTTGTTGCAGTAAAGTCATAAAACCTGAAGTTTTTGTCTTATGACTCATTAATTTGTTCACTGGGTTTAGAATTTATCTTTTAAAATTCCTGATCTTTTCAGAGATCTTACACAGTTGGTTTTGAGTCACAAGTTTCAACTTCCCATTTAAGCCTCAGGCAACTTGCTGTCTCTCTCTTTAGTAATGGGAGATGAGGAAATGGCTGAGGAACTGAACAGGTTTTTTGGGTCGGCCTTCACAGTGGAAGACACAAATAACATGCCAGTGACTGATGGAAATGAGGCTATGACAGGTGAGGACCTTGAGAGGATTGTTATCACCAAGGAGATAGTGATGGGCAAGCTAATGGGGCTAAAGGTAGACAAGTCTCCTGGACCTGATGGAATGCATCCCAGAGTGCTAAAAGAGATGGCTAGGGAAATTGCAAATGCACTAGTGATAATTTACCAAAATTCACTAGACTCTGGGGTGGTCCCGGCAGATTGGAAATTAGCAAACGTGACACCACTGTTTAAAAAAGGAGGTAGGCAGAAAGCGGGTAATTATAGGCCAGTGAGCTTAACTTCGGTAGTAGGGAAGATGCTGAAATCTATCATCAAGGAAGAAATAGCGAGGCATCTGGATGGAAATTGTCCCATTGGACAGACGCAGCATGGGTTCATAAAGGGCAGGTCGTGCCTAACTAATTTAGTGGAATTTTTTGAGGACATTAACAGTGCGGTAGATAACGGGGAGCCAATGGATGTGGTATATCTGGATTTCCAGAAAGCCTTTGACAAGGTGCCACACAAAAGGTTGTTGCATAAGATAAAGATGCATGGCATTAAGGGGAAAGTAGTAGCATGGATAGAGGATTGGTTAATTAATAGAAAGCAAAGAATGGGGATTAATGGGTGTTTCTCTGGTTGGCAATCAGTAGCTAGTGGTGTCTCTCAGGGATCAATGTTGGGCCCACAACTGTTCACAATTTACAGAGATGATTTGGAGTTGGGGACCAAGGGCAATATGTCCAAGTTTGCAGACGACACTAAGATAAGTGGTAAAGCAAAAAGTGCAGAGGATACTGGAAGTCTGCAGAGGGAATTGGATAGGCTAAGTGAATGGGCTAGGGTCTGGCAGATGGAATACAATGTTGACAAATGTGAGGTTATCCATTTTGTTAGGAATAACAGCAAAAGGGATTATTATTTAAATGATAAAATATTATAACATGCTGCTGTGCAGAGAGACCTGGGTGTGCTAGTGCATGAGTCGCAAAAAGTTGGTTTTCAGGTGCAACAGGTGATTAAGAAGGCAAATGGAATTTTGTCCTTCATTGCTAGAGGGATGGAGTTTAAGACTAGGGAGGTTCTGCTGCAATTGTATAAGGTGTTAGTGAGGCCACACCTGGAGTATTGTGTTCAGTTTTGGTCTCCTTACTTGAGAAAGGACGTACTGGCACTGGAGGGTGTGCAGAGGAGATTCACTAGGTTAAGCCCAGAGCTGAAGGGGTTGGATTACGAGGAGTGGTTGAGTAGACTGGGACTTTACTCGTTGGAATTTAGAAGGATGAGGGGGGGATCTTATAGAAACATATAAGATTATGAAGGGAATAGATAGGATAGATGCGGGCAGGTTGTTTCCACTGGCGGGTGAAAGCAGAACTAGGGGGCATAGCCTCAAAATACGGGGAAGTAGATTTAGGACTGAGTTTAGGAGGAACTTCTTCACCCAAAGGGTTGTGAATCTATGGAATTCCTTGCCCAGTGAAGCAGTAGAGGCTCCTTCATGAAATGTTTTTAAGATAAAGATAGATAGTTTTTTGAAGAATAAAGGGATTAAGGGTTATGGTGTTTGGGCCGGAAAGTGGAGCTGAGTCCACAAAAGATCAGCCATGATCTCATTGAATGGTGGAGCAGGCTCGAGGGGCCAGATGGCGTACTCCTGCTCCTAGTTCTTATTATGTTCTTGCTCATGTCAATAACAGCCCAGTAACAGAGCTGAAGGCTGGAGATGCTGTGACCCCTTGTCAGAGCTGGAATCAGTTGAAAGAAGAACCATAGTTTCTGGTTGAGCTTTGCGTTAGCTGTCCAAGCAGGCTGACCATATATAAATAGCTAACCAGGTATTATGTTGTGATGAGGGTTTAGAAACAGACCCTGGATAGACGAGTTCACTGAAGCTGTGGGCTTGTCATCTGTACAATGAAACAGGGCATCAAACAGCCACAGGCACCTGTAATATTGGATACTGGGTTTAATCCTGTTCTGTATTAAACAGACCTATTTGAATCTGGGTGATTGTGATATAGTTAATCTGACCCTTTGTTCATTAAATTCCAAAAGTGAATAACATTGATTCAAGTACAGTGACTACCTTGTCAATCTGTCAATAAAGTGGTGTCGGTTCATGCAGATCTGTGTCTGAACTCAATTCCATTACATATTTTTGTTACTGACTAGACTGTCTCTCTCTTCTCTCCTCTCTCTCTCCTGCCTCTCCCAGACTCTGGTTCTCCTCTCTCTCTCTGGTGCCTCTCACCCCCTCTGCTTCCTCTCTCTCCCTCTGTCTCTCTCAGCTGCCTCTCACTCTCTCTCTTCAGTGCTTAGGAAGGCAGGTGGGATAGTTTCCTTTGGTAGCCGAGGGTTGAGATTATGAGAACAGGGAGATTGTGCTGGAACTGCATCAAACACCAGTTAGACCACAGCCATATTACATGAAGAATGTGATCATCCGAGAGAGACTGCAGAGGAGATTTATTTATTTAAATTTAGTGTGCCCAATTAATTCTTTCCAATTAAGAGGTAATTTATTGTGGCCAATCGACCTGCCCTGCACAACTTTGTGTTGTGGGGGCAAAACCCACGCAAACACAGGGAGAATGTGCAAACTCCACACGGACAGTGACCCGGGGCCGGGATTCGAACCTGGGACCTCATGCTGCCCGTTGCAGAGAAGATTTATGATTATGTTACCAGGGATGGACAATTTTAACTATGAGGAAAGTTTGGATCTCCCCAGTGTGAATTCGCCGGTCTACAGTGAGTTGCTGAATCTAGTCCCACAGTGAGAGCACCTGAACTGTCTCTCATCAGTGTGAACAAGCTGATGGGACATCAGTTCCCCGGACGTTTTATAGAATTTCCCACAGTTTAAACATTTGAAAGGTCTGTCTTTAATAATAATCATCTCTATTGTCACAAGTAAGCTCACATTAACATTGCAATGAAGTGAAAAGCCCCGAGTTGCCACATTCTGCCGTCTGTTCGGGTACACGGAGGGAGAATTCAGAATGTCCAAATTACCCAACAGCACGTTAGATAAACTCGGTCAGTTCTCACTGGAACAACAGAGGTTGAGAGGCGAGCTGATAGAGGTCTACAAGATTATGAGTGGTATGGACAGAGTGGATAGTCAGATGCTCTTTCCTAGGGTAGGAGAGTCAAGTACTAGGGGACATAGGTTTAAAGTGCGCGGGGAAAAGTTCAGAACAGATGTGCGAAGCAGGTTTTTTATACAGGATGGGAAATATATGGAACGTGCTGCCTGGGGAGGTGGTGGGAGCAGGTACGGTAGCGCCATTTAAGGGACAACTAAATAAATATATGAATAGGGTGGGAATGTAAGGATATGGACTCCATAAGCGCAGACAGTTTTAGTTTAGGCAGGTACCATATCGACACAGGCTTGGAGGGCCAAAGGGCCTGTTCCTGTGCTGTATTGTTCTGTTTTTTTTAAAATTTAGAGTACCCAATTCACCTTTTCCAATTAAGGGACAATTTAGCATGTTCAATCCACCTACCCTGCACATCTTTTGGGTTGTGGGGGTGACACCCACGCAAACAAGGGGAGAATGTGCAAACTCCACACGGACAGTGACCCAGAGCTGGGATTGAACCTGGGACCTCGGTGCCGTGAGACTGCAGTGCTACCACTGCGCCACCGTGCTGCTCTTGTATTGTTCTATGTTCACCTCTTTCGGGACTCGTGGGAGGAAATCGGAGCACCCGGAGGAAACCCACGCAGACACGGGGAGAACGTGCAGACTCCGCACAGACACCCAAGCCACAAATCGAACCTGGGACCCTGGCGCTATGAAGCAACAGTGCTAACCACTGTGCTACTGTATCACCCCAATATGATCCCACTAGTATTTCAGCAAGGTGGATGAATCCCTTCCCACAATCAGATGAATGGCCTCTCCCCAGTGTGAATTCGCTGGTGGACAGTGAGTTTAGATGATCGCCTGAACCCAGCCCCGCAGTGAGAGCACCTGAACGGTCTCTCATCAGTGTGAATATATTGGTGGGACATCAGCTCCCAGGAGCCTTCATAACATTTCACATAGTCTGGGCATTTAAAAGGTCTCTCATCAGTGTGAACATGTTGATGGTACATCTGTTTTCCAGAGCTTTTAAAGCACTTCCCACAGTGCAGACATTTAAAAGGTATTTTGTCAGTGTGAACTCGCTGGTGTCTCAGTAGGGTGGATATATGAGTGAATCCCTTCCAACACTCAGTGCAGGCAAATGGTCTCTCCCCGGTGTGAACTCGCTGCTGTTTCAGTCACTTGGATGAATCAGTCAATCCTTTTCCACACACACAGCAGGTGAACAACTTCTCTCCAATGTGAACCCGCTGTTGTGTCAGCAAGTTTGATGACCAAGTAGATCTCTTCCCACACACGGAGCAGATGAATGGTCTCTCCCCAGTGTGAGTGTGTCGATGAGTTTCCAGCTCAGACGGGAAACCAAATGCCGCCTCACAATCCCCACATTTCCACGGTTTTGTGCCAGTGTGAATGCGCTTGTGTCTTGACAGGCCAGAAGATTGGCTGAAACCTCGTCCACACACACAACACACATATGGTTTCTCTCCACTGTGAACAGTGTTTTTTCCTTCCATGTGAATCGATGGAATTCCCTGCCCAGTGAAGCAGTTGAGGCTCCTTCATTAAATGTTTTCAAGATAAAGATAGATAGTTTTTTTAAGAACAAAGGAATAAAGGGTTATGGTGTTCTGGCGGGAAAGTGGAGCTGAGTCGACAATAGATCAGCCATGATCTCATTGAATGGCAGAGCAGGCTCAAAGGTCCAGATGGCCTACTCCTGCTCCTAGTTCTTATGTTCTTATATTATGTTCAAAACCTGCTAATATTCAGTAACGATAACTTAAGCGACTCCGTCAGATCCTGATGTGATGTTTCCCGAATGCAAACCTTCCCCTTCCAATATCCTGTGAAATCAGTTTAGACAGAAAGACCAGAAATCCAGAAAAACACAAAGGTGGGTTGTGAAATTGAGCTGAAATCTGGTCATTTGTGAGGCCGGCACTAGGAAAAGGTGACCTTGAAAACTGTCAGATGTTCACAAAAGAACAACTGATTCACTGATGTCATTCAGGGAAGGGAACCTTCCACAGATCTGGGCCAGAAAAGTTTCAGGCCTCTGTGGCGGGAGGAGAGTGAGAAAAGATTGAGAACAGAGGCGGAGAAGGAGAGGGAATTTATATTTCCAAAATCTGAGATTCAGGCTACTAGGCTAGAAGGGCTTGAGGTTCATAAGGAGGAGGTGTTAACAATTCTGGAAAGGGTGAAAATAGATAAGTCCCCTGGGCCAGATGGGATTTATCCTAGGATTCTTAGGGAAGCTAGGGAGGAGATTGCTGAGCCTTTGGCTTTGATCTTTAAGTCACCTTTGTCAACAGGAATAGTGCCAGAAGACTGGAGGATAGCAAATGTTGTCCCCTTGTTCAAGAAGAGGAGTAGAGACAACCCCGGTAACTATAGACCAGTGAGCCTTACTTCTGTAGTGGGCAAAATCTTGGAAAGGTTTATTTTATTTTATTTTTTTTATTCTCCTCCATTTTCACATTTTCTCCCACATTTACATCCATCAACAATAAACAATAATCAGCAAGATATGTCAGTCCCCATAATAACAACGATCCCATCTACCCACCAACCCCCAAACCTCAACCCACATGTTTACATAAACAAATGACAAAAAGGAATGAGGGATTACCCGTAGTCACCCTTAATCTTACACAGCCCCTCTCCCCACCTCACTCCCGTTCACTGGCCAGCACAAACCGGCCAGCGTGGAGGCCCCCGCCCGGGTCCCTTTCCCACTTGCCCGGCCCTAGGAAAGCCCAAAGATCCCCTTTTAGCACACAAACCCCGCATATCCACCTACACCCCAAAGAACTCTCATTTCGAGTGAAAGTCCCATCCCTTCCCTTGTCCAAATACATTACACATTGGCTCCTTTAGCCCACACACCCGCACGCAGTGAAACAAAAAAGAAGAAAATACAGTCATGACGTTACATCGGCACATGGCCATTCCTCAATTTGTCAGTTCTGCCACAGTCCTTCTGCTTTCGCAAACTCCTCCGCTGCTTCCGCCGTTCCAAAATAAAAGTCCCTGAGCTTGTAAGTCACCCTCAGCTTCGCTGGATATACAATGCCGCACCGCACCTTGCTAATGTACAGTGCCCTCTTCACCCGGTTGAAGGCAGCCCGCCTCTTTGCCAGCTCCACCGTAAAGTCCTGGTATACACGTACACCAGCTCCAGCCCACTGCACCACCCGCTTCTGCTTGGCCCAGCTCAGGACCTTCTCCTTCACCCTGTACCTACGGAAGCACAGAGTCACTGCCCTTGGCGGCTCACTTGCCTTTGGTACAGGCCTCCACGACCGATGAGCCCGATCCAGTTCATATCGGGAGGGATCCTCCCCCTCCCCCAATAGTTTTGCCAGCATCGCGGCAAAATACTCAGTCGGCTTCGGTCCTTCAACTCCTTCGGGCAGCCCCACAATCCTCAAGTTCTGTCGCCTGGATCTATTTTCCAGGTCTTCCATTTTTCCTCGCAGATCCTTGTTAGTATCCATCACCTTCCGCATCTCTTTCCCCATTGAGGCAAGTTGATCACCATGCTGCAATAATGTCTCCTCCACTTCCTTCAGCGCCTCCCCTTGCTCTCGCACCTCCGCCACTGCGCTCGCCACCTCCGTCCTCACCGGGGAAACCGCCTCCTCCACCAGCACACTCAAAACCTCCCTCATCTTCTTCCTCACCGTCTCCATGCATTTCGCAATCTGCGCCAACTGCTTTTCAAATTGCGCAGCCATCACCTTGGTTATTTCTTCAGCCGTAAACAGTGCGGCCTTCCCTGGTGCTCCAGCCTCCATTTTTCCTGGTGACCCTGCGGTAACCTTTCCACTCCCCGACGGACCTCCAGCTGGTTTTTTTTCGGCCGTTTTTTTGCTCACCCTCGACATTTTTCTTTGTTTTTTTTTCCCTCCTGTGTCTTCACTGTGCCTCCTCTGTGCCTTCTCCCTGCTTCTGCCGCCTCCGTGGACCCTGGGACTGGCTTAAAACCCTGAAAATGCCGTTCCCGAGCAGGAGCTCTCCATTGTGCAGCCGCCTCCCGCCCACCGTCACCGGAAGTCCCTTGGAAAGGTTTATAAGTGATAGCGTGTATAATCATCTGGAAAGGAATAATTTGATTAGACATAGTCAACACGGTTTTGTGAAGGGTAGGTCGTGCCTCACAAACCTTATTGAGTTCTTTGAGAAGGTGACCAAACAGGTGGATGAGGGTAAAGCAGTTGATGTGGTGTATATGGATTTCAGTAAAGCGTTTGATGAGGTTCCCCACGGTAGGCTACTGCAGAAAATACAGAAGCATGGGATTCAGGGAGATTTAGCAGTTTGGATCAGAAATTGGCTAGCTGGAAGAAGACAAAGGGTGGTGGTTGATGGGAAATGTTCAGACTGGAGTCCAGTTACTAGTGGTGTACAAGGATCTGTTTTGGGGCCACTGCTGTTTGTCATTTTTATAAATGACCTGGAGGAGGGCGTAGAAGGATAGGTGAGTAAATTTGCAGATGACACTAAAGTCGGTGGAGTTGTGGACAGTGCGGAAGGATGTTACAAGTTACAGAGGGACATAGATAAGCTGCAGAGCTGGGCTGAGAGGTGGCAAATGGAGTTTAATGCAGAAAAGTATGAGGTGATTCATTTTGGAAGGAATAACAGGAAGACAGAGTACTGGGCTAATGGTAAGATTCTTGGCAGTGTGGATGAGCAGAGAGATCTCGGTGTCCATGTACATAGATCCCTGAAAGTTGCCACTCAGGTTGAGAGGGTTTTTAAGAAGGCGTACGGTGTGTTAGCTTTTATTGGTAGAGGGATTGAGCTTCGGAGCCATGAGGTCATGTTGCAGCTGTACAAAACTCTGGTGCGGCCGCATTTGGAGTATTGCGTGCAGTTCTGGTTGCCGCATTATAGGAAGGATGTGGAAGAAATGGAAAGGATGCAGAGGACATTTACCAGGATGTTGCCTGGTATAGAAGGAAAATCTTAGGAGGAAAGGCTGAGGGACTTGAGGCTGTTTTTGTTAGAGAGAAGAAGGTTAAGAGGTGACTTAATAGAGGCATACAAGATGATCAGAGGATTAGATAGGGTGGACAGTGAGAGCCTTTTTCCTCGGATGGTGATGTCTAGCATGAGGGGACATAGCTTTAAATTGAGGGGAGATAGATATAGGACAGATGTCAGAGGTAGGTTTGTTACTCAGAGAGTAGTAAGGGCGTGAAATGCCTTGCCTGCAACAGTAGTGCACTCGCCAACATTAAGGACATTTAAATGGTCATTGGATAAACATATGGATGACAATAGAATAGTGTAGATGGGCTTTAGATTGGTTTCACAGGTCGGTGCAACATCGAGGGCTGAAGGGCCTGTACTGTGCTGTAATATTCTATTCTATTCTATGTCACTGTTTCTTCACTGTTGTTGGGTGAAAATCCTGGAAATCCCACCCTGGGCACACTGTGGCTCAACCTACACATCATGTATTACATCAGTTTGAGAGGACAACTCACCATCATCTTCTCAAGGGCAATTAGGAGTGGGCAATGATTTGTCCCAGCAGTATCCACTCCCTGTGAAAGGATAAAATAAACACAGTTGCCAGGGAGGTGGATGGTGACTAGAGAATGGAGTTTGTAGCAGGGCCATAAGACAATGGCTTCACTATTTATTTTTAAAAATAAATTTAGAGTACCCAATTATTATTTTCCAATTTAGCGTGGCCAATCCACCTACGCTGCACATCTTTGGGTTGTGGGGATGAAACCCACGCAGACACTGGGAGAATGTGCAAACTCAATGACTTCACTATTTCCAATGTTTAATTGGAGGAAATGTCTGTTCACCCAATTCTGGATGTCAGACAAGTCAGGACGATGTGTGAATTGGAGGTGGTGGTTTTCATATACACCTCTTACTTTGGGGAAGTTGGGGGTTTGAGATTCTGTCAAAGTTATTGTTCAAGTTGTAGTTGTATAAAATCTGTCTCCTTCGCCTCCTGTCTCTCCACTTCTATTTGTCCCCTCCTGCTCCCAAAGTGCCCAGAGTCTAGTGTCGGCCCACACTGGGTGTCAGCTTCCCTTCCCTGAAGGACATTACTGAACCAGTTGGGTTTTTAATGACAATCCAGCCGTTTTCATGGCCACATTTTCCCAATCCCAGCCCCACAAATTACCAGATTCATTCAGCTCAATTTCACATCCTGTCTTTGTGTTTTTGTGGGTTCTCTCTCGCTCCCATTTTTCTATTTTAAATCTATTTCACAGGATGTTACAAGGGGAGGATTTGCCTCTGGAAACTTAAATCAAACATCACCTCAGGATATTTTTTTTAGTAAATTTAGAGTACCCAATTATTTTTTCCAATAAAGCAGCAATTTAGCACGGCCAGTTCACCTACCCTGCACATCAATGGGTTGTGGGGGTGAGACACAGAAATGGGGAGAATATGCAAACTCCACACGGACAGTGACCCAGGGCCAGGATCGGCGCTGTGTGGCAGCAGTGCTAATCACATCAGGATCTGATGGAATCTCCCAGTTTATCGGAACCGGAATATATTTTGAACATGGAAGGAAAAGCACCGTTCTCAGTGGGAAGAAGCCATACACATGTTCTGTGTGTGGACAAAGCTTCAGCCGATTAGCTGTCCTGTTGAGACATAAGTGCAGTCACACCGGAGAAAAAACATGGAAATGTGGGAAAGGATTCAATTACCCATATAAGCTCGAAATTCACGAACGCAGCCACACTGGGGAGAGGCCGTTCACCTGCTCTATGTGTGGGAAAGGATTCCCTCCGTACACCCTACAGATACACCAGCGAGTTCACACTGAGGAAAAACTGTTCACCTGCTCCAAGTGTGGCAAAGGTTTCATTCAATCATCCCAACTCATGCGGGTTCACAGTGAAGACACGCAAACACGAGGAGAATGTGCAAACTCTACATGGATAGTGACCCGGAGCTGAGATTGAACCCAGGTCCTCGGCGATGCGAGGAAGCAGTGCTAAATATTGCACCACCGAGCCACCCCTCCATTGGTTTTGTTTTAAAATAAAGTTAAATCTCGTGGCGTAAAACAAGTCATTGGTTAAAGCAAGACATTTGATTTCCTGTGTGTTTATTGTTTCTAACTAGATAGTAACACTGTGTGAAGTTAAAACAGGCTCTTCAGAGTAAAACAATTTCAAAGTGATGCACCCTAGCTTCAGCATAACACCCATGCTCTTGGCTTACACCAGTTAGCCGTCCAGATGAGAATGCCATCACCAGTGACTGAGACCAGCTCTTATTCTGCATCCTCAGTCCATTCATCCTCCAGGACCAGTAAACTATTCTCATCTGTAATGGGTTCAATGTTTTTCCTGAATGTTTAGAGCCACAGAGTAGAACCATACTGTGCAGAAAGAGGCCATTTGATTCATCGAGTCTGCACTGATCTTCTGGAAGAGCATCCTACCTCGGCCCACTCCCTGCCCCATTCCCATAACCTAACCTGTACATTCCTGGACACAAAGGGGCATTCAATATGGCCAACCACCTGACTTTCACAGCTTTGGACTGTAAACCGGTGCACCCGGAGGAAACCCACGCAGACATGGGGTGTAGGAGCGTTTTCAGAGGCTAAGTATTCAGCTGTCTTTCACGTGGGAGAGTCCACCTCTTAAATACAGCTCAGCTAACACACAGACTCATGGAGACAGCAACTCTGGTAAAGACATTCTTTATTTGCCAACGTACGATGGGAGAGCAATCTGGGGCAGATTGACTCTACCTTACGTTGCTCTAGGTTCAATAATTGTACAATTTCCAAACATCAGTCGCCCTGCCTCAGCTGGACTTGATACAATCATTGTTGCCATAGATTACATACATTGACCAATATAATTGCTTTTGGACAATCTGGGGCTGCGTGACCAGCTCCTGCACATGTCAGGCCTTACTCATGCTCTTCTAATGTTTCCCAGGCCCTTCTTATCCACTGACCTTGATGCTTTGTACAAACGGTCCTCTTTATCTTTCTTCTACCTCTGAATGGTACCATTGTCTAATTAGTCCAGGCTGTTTGGAGCTGGGCATGAGGAATATTTCTGCTGAGCTGAGTCGATTGCATTTTGTGCGTGTCTGTTCTTCCCAGGAATGTGGTACTTACTTTAATCTAATGGCCTGTCCTATAAGCCCCCTTTTACGGGGAGAATGTGCAAACTGCACACAGACAATCACGAAAGGCCGGAATTGAACCCGAGTCCCTGGCGCTGTGAGGCAGCCGTGCTAATCACTGTGCCACCCCAATAGCTTCTCAATTATAATTCAACAGTTGCTTCTCAGTACTACTTTAAAATTACTTATCAGCTTGACCCTATTTTGGGTAATCTGTGATTCCCATACACAATTCTTCGAAGTGGTGTCAGGAGTGGGATTGATCTGGTCCAGATCACAGGCTTGAGAAGCAGCATTCTTGTTGAAAGTGGATGGAGATGCTCCTTTGTGAATTCAGGAGTCTACAGTGATATTGGTATAAACCTGAAATTACTGATTGATGGTCTGAGAGAGGAAACGGGTGTGCTGGGAGTGAGATATCCTGGGATTTGTAGAAGATTGACAGGGATTATCAGTATATCTTAATCGGCTTTGTAAAGAGGTTCAGAAAGGGTAACATTAAGTTGAAGAAGGTCCAGGATCAGTTAGTCCACAGTACATGTGTGTCTTACAACTGTATGAAAAGTACAAGGAGTTAATGGAATGGGTCAATAAGTTTAAAAACAAAAGTGATGATTAGTTGGCGAGCATTGCTGTCCAACACAATCAGTTATGATTGAAACAGGAGGGGCGGCACGGTGGAGAGTGGTTAGCACTGCTGCATCACGGCGCCGAGGTCCCAGGTTCGATCCCGGCTCTGGGTCACTGTCCGTGTGGAGTTTGCACATTCTCCCCTTGTCTGCGTGGGTCTCACCCCCAGAACCCAAAATGATGTGCAGGTTAGATGGATTGGCCATACTAAAATTGCCCCTTAATTGGGAAAAACAGAATTGAATGTTTTAAATTTAAAAAAACGATTGAAACAGGAGGCACATGTCAATAATAATAATAATCTTTATTGTCACAAGTAAGAGTTATATCAGAAAAAACACTTTACCAAACTCTGGAATAAAATATTGAATTACAGACATAATACCGACTGGGTGAGGAATTAGATGATGCAAGGAGGCTGTTAAAGGAATTAGTTCAACAAAAAACTGTCACCTCCCCTGAAGCAGACCACATCCTCGGTTTAGATCAAATCCGACAGCTTCGGGAACAAATCAGCAGCAACAGCTCTCATGGCTGCTGTCTCCGAAACCAGAGGAGGTGACCCTCGTGGCTGCTGTCTCTGAAACCAGAGGCAGTGACCCTCATAGCTGCTGTCTCCGAAACCAGAGGAGGTGACCCCCGTGGCTGCTGTCTCTGAAACCAGAGGCAGTGACCCTCGTAGCTGCTGTCTCTGAAACCAGAGGCAGTGACCCTCATAGCTGCTGTCTCCGAAACCAGAGGAGGTGACCCTCGTAGCTGCTGTCTCCGAAACCAGAGGCGGTGACCCTCATGGCTGCTGTCTCCGAAACCAGAGGAGGTGACCCTCGTGGCTGCTGTCTCCGAAACCAGAGGCAGTGACCCTCATAGCTGCTGTCTCCGAAACCAGAGGAGGTGACCCTCATGGCTGCTGTCTCTGAAACCAGAGGAGGTGACCCTCATAGCTGCTGTCTCCGAAACCAGAGGCGGTGACCCTCATGGCTGCTGTCTCCGAAACCAGACGAGGTGACCCTCGTGGCTGCTGTCTCCGAAACCAGAGGAGGTGACCCTCATAGCTGCTGTCTCCGAAACCAGAGGCGGTGACCCTCATGGCTGCTGTCTCCGAAACCAGAGGAGGTGACCCTCGTAGCTGCTGTCTCTGAAACCAGAGGAGGTGACCCTCGTGGCTGCTGTCTCCGAAACCAGAGGAGGTGACCCTCATGGCTGCTGTCTCCGAAACCAGAGGAGGTGACCCTCGTAGCTGCTGTCTCTGAAACCAGAGGAGGTGACCCTCATGGCTGCTGTCTCCAAATCCAGAGGAGGTGACCCTCGTGGCAGCTGACTCTGAAACCAGAGGCAGTGACCCTCATGGCTGCTGTCTCCGAAACCAGAGGAGGTGACCCTCATAGCTGCTGTCTCTGAAACCAGAGGAGGTGACCCTCGTAGCTGCTGTCTCCGAAACCAGAGGCAGTGACCCTCGTAGCTGCTGTCTCCGAAACCAGAGGAGGTGACCCTCATGGCTGCTGTCTCCGAAACCAGAGGAGGTGACCCTCATAGCTGCTGTCTCCGAAACCAGAGGGGGTGACCCTCATAGCTGCTGTCTCCGAAACCAGAGGAGGTGACCCTCATAGCTGCTGTCTCCGAAACCAGAGGAGGTGACCCTCGTAGCTGCTGTCTCCGAAACCAGAGGAGGTGACCCTCGTAGCTGCTGTCTCCGAAACCAGAGGAGGTGACCCTCGTAGCTGCTGTCTCCGAAACCAGAGGAGGTGACCCTCGTAGCTGCTGTCTCCGAAACCAGAGGTGACCCTCATAGCTGCTGTATTCTAAACCAGAGGAGGTGACCCTCATGGCTGCTGTCTCTGAAACCGTGACCCTCGTAGCTGCTGTCTCCGAAACCAGAGGAGGTGACCTCTGTCTCTTGCTGGGTCAGTCAAGTTGAAAGCACTTCCCCCTCTGCTCTGCCTCTTCTATGCAATGAGGAAATGCTGGTTTGTGTGTGTGTGGTCACCCAGGCCAGGGATACAGGATAGGCTGAGACCCAGGCAGAAAGGGGAGGAGGTGGGGGGGGGGGGGGTAAATCGGTGGAGAACTATCCTCATCCACTAGGCTCAGGGAAAAGGTCACCACCCGACCAATCACAGACCCCTTTCTCCCTTTTCATGTCTCTGAAACAGGAATCGGGGTGACAGTGAATATGGACACCAGCCCCCCTCATCCTCACCACAATATTAAAAACATTTTAAACGTCCCATGCTGAGTTAGAGAAGGAGGACCTGAAACAGCTTCACCCAGCTGTATGTTCCCAGAGTGAAGCTGAGAACTGGAGAGGGACACTCACTCGGTGAAATAGAACCTGACTTCAGGAGGGCTGTATGGGAAGGGAATATTGACTTTCACCCAGTTCTAGTTAACATTAAATAGTCTCCCACTGAAATACCAAGTGTTGGATGGCACGGTGGTGCAGTGGCACTGCTGCCTCACGGCGCCAAGGATCCGGGTTCGATCCCGGCCCCAGGTCACTGCACATGAGGAGTTTGCACATTCTCCCCATGCGTTTCACCCCCACAAACCAAAAAGATGTGCAGGATAGGTGGATTGGCCATGCTAAATTGCCCCTTAATTGGGGCAATTTTAATCAAAACAAGCTTTATTCTAAGAACATAGTTAACAAATATATACACACACAGCAAGAATTTTTATCAATTACAAACATAAAGACACCCCACAGCGACACTTATCTATGTATAACACTGAATGAATTCCCTCTTAACTGTTACTATTCATAAACAAAATCCCATTAACCAAAAACCCCTTTTCAAGGGCATGGTCCAGCACTCTGCATTCTCACTTGAATAAGACTGGCTTTTCCTGAGATTCTGACCCGTCTCACCAGCAGGTTTAAACTCTTCAGGAAAGCAAATTATAGATTTTAAGTTCCCAAAGCAGGTAGCTATCTGTTTTTTCTTCTTACTGGAACAGATATTTAAAATGAAAATAGAGAGAGACAAGCCAAAACACTTCATTGTTCTGTCTGAGTCCACAGCAGCCAAAACTGAAAGGGAAAGTAAAAACAGTTCACAGAGCCACTGCCCAGCTCCACCCATACAATGACATCACTGAAGCCGTGTGATAAGACAAAAACTTTTCTGAAAGGGACACTTCCATAACAGTCGGTAACAGGACATCAATCAGTCTTGTCTTACTTTAAAGAAATCAAGGACTTAAAAATGTGTTTGATGCAAACTGATTTAATTAAACTATATCCAGAATATTGAACTCCAGTCCGGTTGCAGGGATTATTAACATCAACTGAATCAAACTCCAACTGTCAGAATGAACATGGTTCAGTCCTGGATGTGATTAAGAGCAGCAATAACAGCAAAATCCAACCCCCATCATCACTTGTGAACTCGCTGGTGGGTCAGCAGAGGTTTTGATCGAGTGAATCCCTTCCCACAAACAGAGCAGATAAATGGCCTCTCCCCAGTGTGAACTCGCTGGTGTGCCCGCAGGTTGGACGACTTTGTGAACCTCTTTGAGCAGTGAGAGCAGCTGAACGGTCTCTCCTCAGTATGAATTCGCTGGTGGGTCATCAGATCAGCAGCACTTTTGAAGCCGCTACCACAGTCAGAGCAATTAAAAGGTCTCTCATTGGTGTGAATAACATTGTGTCTCAGAAGGTTGCATGACTGAGTGAATCCCTGCCCACACACAGAGCAGGTGAATGGCCTCTCCCCAGTGTGAACTCGCTGGTGTGTCCACAGACTGGATGATGTTCTAAACCTCTTTATGCAATGAGAGCAGCTGAACGGTCTCTCCTCGCTGTGAATGCCCTGGTGGTGTATTAGTTCCCGAGAGCTTTTGAAGCCGCTCCCACAGTCAGAACATTTAAAGGGCCTCTCAGTAGTGTGAGTGACTTTGTGTCTCAGCAGGTTGCATGACTGAGTGAATCTCTTCCCACACTGAGAGCAGGTGAACGGCCTCTCCCTGGTGTGAACCTGCTGGTGTGTCTGCAGGCTGGATGACGGAGTGAATCCCTTCCCACACACAGTGCAGTTGAATGGCGTATCCCCAGTGTGAATTCGCTGGTGCATCAGCAGTTGGGAGGAATGACTAAATCTTTTACCACACACAGAGCACGTGAATGGTCTCTCCCCAGTGTGAACTCGCTGGTGTGTCCGCAGATTGAATAACTGAGAGAATCCCTTCCCACATTCCATGCAGGTGAATGGTCTCTCCCCAGTGTGAACTCGCTGGTGTGTCCGGAGGTTGGATGAAACACTGAATCCCTTCCCACACTCAGTGCAGGTGAATGGCTTCTTTCCGGTGTGACTGCGGCGATGAATTTTCAGCTCAGATGTGTACCTGAATCCTTTCCCACAGTCCCCACATTTCCACCGTTTCTCCATGGTGCTGGTGCCCTTGTGTCTCTCCAGGTTGGACAATCAGTTGAAGCCTCGTCCACACACAGAACACGTGTTGATCTCTCCTCGCTGAGAATGGTGTAATGTTTTTTCAAGCCGTGTAGTTGGTTGAAGCTCTTTCCACAGTCAGTGCACTGGAACACTCTCACTCGGGTGTTTGTGTTGGTGCTTATCCAGTCACATTGCTGTTTAAAACCTTCTGTAGCAGACACAACAAACATTTCTCCTTCTAGATTTAAAGGCTGATAATATTCAGGTCCCAATGAATTGAGTGCCTTTGTCAGATTTTGATGTGAAGTTTGGTTTGAGATTTCTGTCTGCAAATCCTCACCTTGTGGGACCCTGTGAAAGGAGTTTACAAAACTGAACACTGTCAGTACAAGATAGAAATTCAGAACAGTTGATTCTAGTTTCTATGGAACATTCTTTTCTCTCTCATTTCCCAAAAGTTGTAAATCTCTGTCCCACACACTCTCTCTTCATTCTCACTTTGCTGTGTCTAATATTCCCCCTCGCAATTCTCCTGAAGGTACTGACTCAGGCTGAGTGACAGATCCATGCTCACTGCTTCCTGTCCTGGATACAGAAGTCCAAAAATCTTAATTCAGACTGCCAGCCTAATGGAAAGACGTCTATATCATTGGAATAAAGATATGTTTAATGGATAGGATTGTTTCAGTTGGTTGAGATTCAGGGAATTGTGATTGATCATGATCTTGAACTTGCTGCTTATGAGAAGAGTCAAGCAGAGATGATCAATGATTTCTAACTGAAATTGGAAGGGCACTGTAGGGTTACAGAATGGGACGCACTCGAGACGGACAGAATTGGTCGACAGAGAGTCGGCAATGACTCGAGTTGCCGAATGGACTACTTCTGGACTGCAATGACTCTATGACTGGAAATATATAAACTAGATCCAGTACTACAAAAAAACTAGAAATAATAATAAACATAATTTATTACAGAACTATCACAAATATGTCTAATCTGTACCATATAACAACACTAGACATATCTGTGTTCAATATTAATTTACTGTCTCCTAAAATGTCAGCCATCTCATACAAAATTATGAAGGGAATAGATAGGATGAGTGCGGGCAGGTTGTTTCCACTGGCGGGTGAAAGCAGAACTAGGGGGCATAGCCTCAAAATAAGGGGAAGTAGATTTAGGACTGAGCTTAGGAGGAACTTCTTCACCGAAAAGGTTGTGAATCTATGGAATTCCCTGCCCAGTGAAGCAGTTGAGGCTCATTCATTAAATGATTCCAAGATAAAGATAGATAGCTTTTGAAGAGTAAAGGAATAAAGGGTTATGGTGTTCGGGCGGGAAAGTGGAGCTGAGTCCACAAATGATCAGCCATGATCTCATTGAATCGCGGAGCAGGCTCGAAGGGCTAGATGGCCTACTCCTGCTCCAAGTTCTTATTTTGTTATGTTCTTATCTCCTGGGGAAACCAGGCCTTTAATTGTAAACATTGGGAAAGAGACCATCATTTTAGCCAGACAAATAAATATGTCAAGCTGAGGGAGCAAAGGATGTCAATGTCTTTAATGCCACCCGAGGAAGGAGCTGCGTTTCAAAAGCTATTGAATCTAAACAAACCTGTTGCATTTTAACCTGGTGTTGTAAGAATTCTTACTGTGCCCACCCCAGTCCAACACCGGCATCTCCACACAATGTCTTTAAGAGAGAAACCTGGGCCAAACTTTCCAGAGTCTGCACCCTCCCTGGATTCACTTCCTTTGCCTTTAGTTGCTGCAAGTCACCAATTGTAGGTCAGAATGAGAAAAGAAATGGAAAGAGGGAGAAAATAAGTGTTTTACTTACAGATGTTGGCGACATGAGGAAGCTTCAGTCTGTGTGAAGCTCGCTCTTCATTAACACAAAGGCCGCGCTCTGATTGACTAGAGGGCCAGAGTCCTTCCGGTTGTCCAACAGTTCCCATTGGTCAATACCTTCAGCAGGAAGGTCAAGAAAGGCACCTCTGCACATGCGCAGTCCCGGGGCGGGGGAGAGGGGGGATTTCACGCTCTGGCCGGAGCAGTTTGCCTGGCTTATCTCGAGGTGGTGAGGGGGGAGAAGGGAACAAGGGGTGGGGACGAGGCCGCCATCTCCGGGCCTGCCGTCTCCGCGCTCCGGGCCTGCGCACTGGAAGCCGGAGACGTCACCGCGGAGCAGAGTGAAACCATTGTGACGTCAGCGGAAGTTGGATTTCAGAGTAAAACTCCTCTGGGCAATATCTGGGAGCAAATCAATGTTTACCCCTTTCCATTTCTTTCCTCATTCGGGGAGGGCATTATGACTTTCAGTAACTGAAGGGAATAGAACTGAATCCAATCTGCAGATTACACATGTTTTCAGTCCAGTAATGTAAACGTATATCTGTCTGGCAGCCTGCATGACAGGAAGCAGGGATCTGTCAATCAGCCTGAATCAGCACCTTCAGGAGATTTGGGAGGGTCAATATTAGATACAGCAGAGTGAGAATGCAGTGAGAGTTACTGCTTTTGCAAAATGAGAGTATGTTCCATGGAAATGAGAATTGTCGGTCCTGAATTTCAATCCAGTACTGATGGTGATGATTTTTGTAAACTTTTAAAGGATATTAGAAGGTGAGGAATTACTGGCAGAAATCTCAAACCAAACGTCACATCAAACTCTGACAGTGTCACTCGATTTCTCGCCCTTTGAATCGAGAAGGAACATTTTGTCCGTTCTGGCTGCAGAAGGTTTTAAACATCAGTGTGACTAGAAAAGCACAAAGACACAGCTGATTGAGAGTGTTCCAGTTCACTGACTGGAACGAGCTTTGACCAGTTGCACAGGCTGAAAAAACATTGCACCATTCACAGCGGGGAGAGACCGTACCTGTTTTCTGTGTGTGAACAAGGCTTCAACTGATTGTCCAACCTGAGGAGATACGAGGAAACCCTCACCATGGATAAACCATGGAAATATGGGGACTGTGGACAGAGATTCGGATCCCTATCAGAGCTGGAAACCCATGGACACAGTCACACTGAAGAGAGGCTGTTCACCTGCACTGAGTGTTGGCAGAAATTCAGTGATTCTTCCAACCTGCAGACACACCAGCGAGTTCACACTGGGGAGCAGCCATTCACCTGCACTGTGTGTGCTAAGGGATTCGTTCAGTTATCCAGCCTATTGAGACATAATGTCACTCACACCAATGAGAGACCCTTTAAATGCCCCGACTGTGGGAGTTGTTTCAAAAGGTCTCAGGAACTGATGGTCCACCAGCGCATTCACACTGAAGAGAGACCATTCAGTTGCTCTCACTGCACCAAAAGGTTTGGACGGTCATCCACACTGCAGAGACACCAGCAGGTTCACACCGGGGAGAGACCATTCACCTGCTCTGTGTGTGGGAAGGGATTCAGTGATTTATCCACCCTGCAGATACACCAGCGAGTTCACACTGGGGAGAGGCCATTCACCTGCTCTGACTGTGGGAAGGGATTCAGTGATTCATCCAACCTGCTGAGACACAAGCGAGTTCACACCGGGGAGAGGCCGTTTACCTGCACAGTGTGTGGGAAGGGATTTACTCAATCATCTGACCTGCAGGGACACCAGCGAGTTCATACTGGGGAGAGGCCGTTCACGTGCTCTGAGTGTGGGAAGGGATTTACTCGGTTAGACAACCTGCTGACACATCAGCGAGTTCACACTGGGGAGAGACCATTCACCTGCTCAGTGTGTGGAAAGGGATTCACACAGTTGTCACACCTGCTGACACATCAGCGGGTTCACACTGGGGAGAGACCGTTCACCTGCTCCATGTGTGGGAAGAGATTCACTCAGTTATCCCATCTGCTGACACATCAGAGAGTTCACAAGTGATTACAGGAGCTGGATTCTGCTGTTATTGCTGCTGTTAATCACATCCAGGACTGCACTATGTTCATTCTGACAGTTGATGAAGTGGGAGGGTCAGAGGGTTTCTTTCTGCTGGACTCTCACAGTTTGCTTCCAGTAAGAGGCAGCACGTGATGCAGTGGTTAGCACTGCTGCCTCACGGCGCCGAGGATCCGGGTTCGATGCCAGCCGCAGGTCGCTGTCTGTGTGGAGTTTGCATATTCTCCTTGTCTGCATGGGCTCACCCCCACAACTCAAAAACATGTGCCGCATAGGTGGATTGGCCACATTAAATTGCCGCTTAATTGGAAAAAAGAGTTGGGTACTCTAAATTTTTTTTAAAGTTTGCTTCCAGTGGGCTGGTGTTCTTTGAGCCTGGGAGAGCAGATTTCCACCGAAATGACCCACAAAGGCTGAGGAAGGACTTTTATTTTATCCTGGACAGTAAATGAAATGAAAATCGCTTATTGTCACAAGTAGGCTTCAAATGAAGTTACTGTTTTTCCCCCACTACAGGTAGATCTAAAATAAACACAGAAAGAACTGAAAAAACGCAGCAAGTCGGACACCATCTGTGGAGTGAGAAACAAAGTTAATGTTTCACGTCCAATTGTTCTGGACACCTGGTAGCTAAGAGACTGAACCAGAACCATAACATTTTAAAGTTTTAAGATTGTGTGGAAAGATCGATTTGTTCCAGTAGTGATGATGTAAGAAATAGGGCTTGGTTATTTTATAAACAAACTTTGTTAAAACAAACAAAAACAATATTTAAACTTTAACTCTAAGGTTAACTGATTTACATAGAACACAGGAATTAGGAGCAGAAGTGGGCAAATCAGCCCTTCGAGCCTGCTCCGCCATTCAACCAGATCATGGCTGATCTCTTCCTGGTCTCAAATCCACCTCTCTACTTGCTCCCCATATCCCTTTCACCCATTTTTGATCAGAAATATATCTATCTCCTTGAAACCATTTAATGACTCAGATTCCACCGCACTATGAAGCAGTGAGTTCCACAAATTTGCCACCCTCTGCGAGAGTTAGTTCCTCCTCATCTCAGTTCTAAATCTATTGCGCCTCAACCTATATCCATGACCTCTCGTTCTAGATTGCCCCACAAGGGGGAACATTTGGTCTACGTTTACTTTATCAATCCCTTTTAGTATTTTAAATACCTCAATCAGATCCCCTCTCATTCTTCTAAACTCCAGCGAGTAAAAGACCAAACTGTTTAATCTCTCCTCGGAAACAATCTGATGAACCTCCTCTGAACTGCCTCCAATGCCACCACATCCTTCCTCAAATAAGGAAACCAAAACTGCACAACATACTCCAGATGTGGTCTCACCAACACCCAAGACAATTACTTTTTTTAAAATTAAATATTTTATTGAAAATTTTTGGTCAACCAACACAGTACATTGTGCATCCTTTACACAATATTATAACAACACAAATAACAATGACCTATTTTATAAACAAAAAATGAATAAATAATAAATAACAAAAATGAAAACTAGCCCTAATTGGCAAATGCCTTGTTACAAGTAACACTCTCCAAAAATATAATTTAACAGTCCAATATATAATTATCTGTAGCAACGACCTATACATACTATACAGTATATATTAACAACCCTGAGAGTCCTTCTGGTTCCTCCCCCCCCCCCCCCCCCCCCCCCCCCCCGATCCTGGGCTGCTGCTGCTGCCTTCTTTTTCCCATTCCGTCTATCTATCCGCAAGGTATTCGACGAACGGTTGCCACCGCCTGGTGAACCCTTGAGCCGACCCCCTTAGGACGAACTTAATCCGCTCTAGCTTTATAAACCCCGCCATGTCATTTATCCAGGTCTCCACCCCCGGGGGCTTGGCTTCTTTCCACATTAGCAATATCCTGCGCCGGGCTACTAGGGACGCAAAGGCCAAAACATCGGCCTCTCTCGCCTCCTGCACTCCCGGCTCTTGTGCAACCCCAAATATAGCCAACCCCCAGCTTGGTTCGACCCGGACCCCTACTACTTTTGAAAGCACCTTTGTCACCCCCATCCAAAACCCCTGTAGTGCCGGGCATGACCAAAACATATGGGTATGATTCGCTGGGCTTCTCGAGCACCTCGCACACCTATCCTCCACCCCAAAAAATTTACTGAGCCGTGCTCCAGTCATATGTGCCCTGTGTAATACCTTAAACTGAATCAGGCTTAGCCTGGCACACGAGGACGACGAGTTTACCCTGCTTAGGGCATCTGCCCACAGCCCTTCCTTGATCTCCTCCCCCAGCTCTTCTTCCCATTTCCCTTTTAGTTCATCTACCATAGTCTCCCCTTCGTCCCTCATTTCCCTATATATATCTGACACCTTACCATCCCCCACCCATGTCTTTGAGATCACTCTGTCCTGCACCTCTTGTGTCGGGAGCTGCGGGAATTCCCTCACCTGTTGCCTCGCAAAAGCCCTCAGTTGCATATACCTGAATGCATTCCCTTGGGGCAACCCATATTTCTCGGTCAGCGCTCCCAGACTCGCGAACTTCCCATCCACAAACAGATCTTTCAGTTGCGTTATTCCTGCTCTTTGCCACATTCCATATCCCCCATCCATTCCCCCCGGGGCAAACCTATGGTTGTTTCTTATCGGGGACCCCCCCCCCAAGGCTCCAGTCTTTCCCCTATGCCGTCTCCACTGTCCCCAAATCTTCAGTGTAGCCACCACCACCGGGCTTGTGGTGTAGTTCCTCGGTGAGAACGGCAATGGGGCTGTCACCATAGCCTGTAGGCTAGTCCCCCTACAGGACGCCCTCTCTAATCTCTTCCACGCCGCTCCCTCCTCCTCTCCCATCCACTTACTCACCATTGAAATATTAGCGGCCCAATAATGCTCACTTAGGCTCGGTAGTGCCAGCCCCCCCCTATCCCTGCTACGCTGTAAGAATCCCTTCCTCACTCTCGGGGTCTACCCGGCCCACACAAAACCCGTGATGCTCTTTTCAATCCTTTTAAAAAAAGCCTTCGTGATCACCACCGGGAGGCACTGAAACACAAAGAGGAATCTCGGGAGGACCACCATCTTAACCGCCTGCACCCTCCCTGCCATTGACAGGGATACCATATCCCATCTCTTGAAATCCTCCTCCATCTGTTCCACCAACCGCGTTAAATTTAACCTATGCAATGTGCCCCAATTCTTAGCTATCTGGATCCCCAGGTAACGAAAGTCCCTTGTTACCTTCCTCAACGGTAGGTCCTCTATTTCTCTACTCTGCTCCCCTGGATGCACCACAAACAACTCACTTTTCCCCATGTTCAATTTATACCCTGAAAAATCCCCAAACTCCCCAAGTATCCGCATTATTTCTGGCATCCCCTCCGCCGGGTCCGCCACGTATAGTAGCAAATCGTCCGCATACAAAGATACCCGGTGCTCTTCTCCTCCCCTAAGTACTCCCCTCCACTTCTTGGAACCCCTCAACGCTATCGCCAGGGGCTCAATCGCCAGTGCAAACAATAATGGGGACAGAGGGCATCCCTGCCTTGTCCCTCTATGGAGCCGAAAATATGCAGATCCCCGTCCATTCGTGACCACGCTCGCCACTGGGGCCCTATACAACAGCTGCACCCATCTAACATACCCCTCTCCAAAACCAAATCTCCTCAACACCTCCCACAAATAATCCCACTCCACTTTATCAAATGCTTTCTCGGCATCCATCGCCACTACTATCTCCGTTTCTCCCTCTGGTGGGGCCATCATCATTACCCCTAACAACCTCCGTATATTCGTGTTCAGCTGTCTCCCCTTCACAAACCCAGTTTGGTCCTCGTGGACCACCCCAGGACACATTCCTCTATTCTCATTGCCATTACCTTGGCCAGGACCTTGGCATCTACATTTAGGAGGGAAATAGGTCTATAGGACCCGCATTGTAGCGGGTCCTTTTCCTTCTTTAAGAGAAGCGATATCGTTGCTTCAGACATAGTCGGGGGCAGTTGTCCCCTTTCCTTTGCCTCATTAAAGGTCCTTGTCAGTACCGGGGCGAGCAAGTCCACATATTTTCTATAGAATTCGACTGGGAATCCATCCGGTCCCGGGGCCTTTCCCGCCTGCATGCTCCTAATTCATTTCACCACTTCTTCTACCTCGATCTGTGCTCCCAGTCCCACCCTTTCCTGCTCTTCCACCTTGGGAAATTCCAGCCGATCCAAGAAGCCCATCATTCTCTCCCTCCCATCCGGGGGTTGAGCTTCATATAATTTTTTATAAAATGTCTTGAACACTCCATTCACTCTCTCCGCTCCCCGCTCCATCTCTCCTTCCTCATCCCTCACTCCCCCTATTTCCCTCGCTGCTCCCCTTTTCCTCAATTGGTGTGCCAGCAACCTGCTCGCCTTCTCCCCATATTCGTACTGTACACCCTGTGCCTTCCTCCATTGTGCCTCTGCAGTGCCTGTAGTCAGCAAGTCAAATTCTACATGTAGCCTTTGCCTTTCCCTGTACCGTCCCTCCTCCGGTGCTTCCGCATATTGTCTGTCCACCCTCAAAAGTTCTTGCAGCAACCGCTCCCGTTCCTTACTCTCCTGCTTCCCTTTATGTGCCCTTATTGATATCAGCTCCCCTCTAACCACCGCCTTCAACGCCTCCCAGACCACTCCCACCTGGACCTCCCCATTATCATTGAGTTCCAAGTACTTTTCAATGCACCCCCTCACCCTTAGACACACCCCCTCATCTGCCATTAGTCCCATGTCCATTCTCCAGGGTGGGCGCCCTCCTGTTTCCTCCCCTATCTCCAAGTCCACCCAGTGTGGAGCGTGATCCGAAATGGCTATAGCCGTATACTCCGTTCCCCTCACCTTCGGGATCAATGCCCTACCTAGCACAAAAAAGTCTATTCGCGAGTAGACTTTATGGACATAGGAGAAAAACGAGAACTCCTTACTCCTAGGTCTGCTAAATCTCCACGGGTCTACACCTCCCATCTGCTCCATAAAATCTTTAAGTACCTTGGCTGCTGCCGGCCTCCTTCCAGTCCTGGACTTTGACCTATCCAGCCCTGGTTCCAAATCTCCCCCCATTATCAGCTTTCCCATCTCTAGGTCCGGAATGCGTCCTAGCATCCGCCTCATAAAATTGGCATCATCCCAGTTCGGGGCATATACGTTTACCAAAACCACCGTCTCCCCCTGTAGTTTGCCACTCACCATCACGTATCTGCCCCCGTTATCCGCCACTATAGTCTTTGCCTCGAACATTACCCGCTTCCCCACTAATATAGCCACCCCCCTGTTTTTCGCATCTAGCCCCGAATGGAACACCTGCCCCACCCATCCTTTGCGTAGCCTAACCTGGTCTATCAGTTTCAGGTGCGTTTCCTGTAACATAACCACATCTGCCTTAAGTTTCTTAAGGTGTGCGAGTACCCGTGCCCTCTTTATCGGCCCGTTCAGCCCTCTCACGTTCCACGTGATCAGCCGAGTTGGGGGGCTTCCTACCCCCCCCCCCCCTTGTCGATTAGCCATCACCTTTTTCCAGCTCCTCACCCGGTTCCCACGCAGCTGTATCTCCCCCAGGCAGTGCCCCCCCGCCCATCCTCTCCCATACCAGCTCCCCCCTCTCCCCAGCAGCAGCAACCCAGTAATTCCCCCCTCCCACCCCCCCCCCCGCTAGATCCCCCGCTAGCGTAATTACTCCCCCCATGTTGCTCCCAGAAGTCAGCAAACTCTGGCTGACCTCGGCTTCCCCCCGTGACATCGGCTCGCAACGTGCGACGCCCCCTCCTTCCTGCTTCTCTATTCCCGCCATGATTATCATAGCGCGGGAACCAATCCCGCGCTTCTCCCTTGGCCCCGCCCCAATGGCCAACACCCCATCTCCTCCACCTCCCCTCCTCCCCCCATCACCGCCTGTGGGAGAGAGAAAAATTACCACATCGCAGGATTAGTACATAAAACCCCTCTTTGCCCCCCACATTCGCCCCACCACTTTGTTCGAACGTTCTTTTTAATAACCCGCTCATTCCAGTTTTTCTTCCACAATAAAAGTCCACGCTTCATCCGCCGTCTCAAAGTAGTGGTGCCTCCCTCGATATGTGACCCACAGTCTTGCCGGTTGCAGCATTCCAAATTTTATCTTCTTTTTATGAAGCACCGCCTTGGCCCGATTAAAGCTCGCCCTCCTTCTCGCCACCTCCGCACTCCAGTCTTGATAAACGCGGATCACCGCGTTCTCCCATTTACTGCTCCGAGTTTTCTTCGCCCATCTAAGGACCATTTCTCTATCCTTAAAACGGAGGAATCTCACCACTATGGCTCTGGGAATTTCTCCTGCTCTCGGTCCTCGCGCCATCACTCAGTATGCTCCCTCCACCTCCAACAGACCCGCCGGGGCCTCCGCTCCCATTAACGAGTGCAGCATCGTGCTCAACAAACAAAGAACAAAGAAAAAAGAAATGTACAGCACAGGAACAGGCCCTTCGGCCCTCCAAGCCCGTGCCGACCATACTGCCCGACTAAACTACAATCTTCTACACTTCCTGGGTCCGTATCCTTCTATTCCCATCCTATTCATATATTTGTCAAGATGCCCCTTAAATGTCCCTATCGTCCCTGCTTCCACTACCTCCTCCGGTAGCGAGTTCCAGGTACCCACTACCCTCTGCGTAAAAAACTTGCCTCGTACATCTACTCTAAACCACATATGCCCCGACGTCCGCTCCCTCTATACCTTCAGGAAGACCAAGAATCCTCAGGTTGTTCCTCCTTGCGTTGTTTTCCAGTGCCTCCAACCTTTCCACACATCGTTTCTGATGTGCCTCCTGCGTCTCCGTCTTCACCACCAGGCCCTGTATGTCGTCCTCATTCTCGGCTGCCTTTGCCTTCACGACCCGAAGCTCCCGCTCCTGGGTCTTTTGTTCCTCCTTTAGCCCTTCGATCGCCTGTAGTATCGGGGCCAACAGCTCTTTCTTCATTTCCTTTTTGATCTCTTCCACACAGCATTTCAAGAACTCTTGTTGTTCAGGGCCCCATGTTAAACTGCCACCTTCCGACGCCATCTTGGTTTTTGCTTGCCTTCCTTGCCGCTGTTCTAAAGGATCCACTGCAATCTGGCCACTTTCTCCTCCTTTTTCCATCCATATCCAGGGGGGATTCCCTTCTGGTTTACCGCACAGTGTTTTTAGCCGTCAAAATTGCCGTTGGGGCTCCTATCAAGAGCCCAAAAATCCGTTTCACAGGGAGCTGCCGAAACGTGCGACTCAGCTGGTCATCGCCGCACCCGGAAGTCTCACCCAAGACAATTACAACAACACTTCTCTACTTTTATACAACAGTCCTTTTGTCGTAAATGCTAAAATTCCATTTGCCTGTTTAATTGCATGCTGTACCTATATACTGATTTTCTGCGATTCATGAACAAAGACACACAGATCTCTCTGCCCAGAAGCATTTTGAATCTGCTTTCCATTTAGGTAATAAATTGTCATTCTATTTTTTTCGGCCAAAATGGATAACCTCACATTTATCTATATTAAACCCCATCTGCCAATATTTGGCCCAATCTCCTAGCCTATCCATATCCGTCTGTAACATTGTTATCTCCTCTTCACTGCCTGCTTTCCCACCTGCTTTAGTATCATCCACAAATGTTGCAATGTTGCACTCTGTCCCTGCTTGCAGATCATTTATATAGATTGTAAACAGTTGAGGACTGACCCCTGCGGCACCCCACCAGTTACAGTTCTCCGGTCAGAGGAGGACCCATTTATCCCAACCCTCTGCTTTCTGTCAGTCAGTCAATCCTCAATCCAATCTAGTTTTCTACCCCCAACCCCCTGCGATCTAACTTTCTGGATCAATCTTTTATGCAGCACCTTTTCTAACACCTTCTGGAAGTCTAGATATAATAATAATCTTTATTAGTGTCACAAGTAGGCTTACATTAACACTGCAATGAAGTTACTGTGAAAATCCCTGAGTCGTCACACTCCACGCATGTTCGGGTACACTGAGGGAGAATTCAGAATGTCCAATTTACCTAACAAGCACGTCTTCCGGGACTTGTGGGAGGAAACCGGAGCACCCGGGGTAAACTCACTCAGACTCCTCACAGACAGTGACCCAAGCCAGGAATCGAACCCCGGTCCCTGGCGCCGTGACGCGACAGTGCTAACCACTGTGCTACCATGCCAGCCATAACATACCACATCCCCATCATCCACCTCGCTGGTTACGTCCTCAAAGAACTCATGCAAGTTTGTCAGCCATGACTTCCCTTCATAAAACCATGCCGACAATTGAGCTTTGTCTTTCCAAATGTTCAGTCATCTATCCTTAATGATTGATTCCAGCAACTTCCCCACCACAGAGGTCAAGCTAATTGGTAATAGTTTCCTACTTTTTGCCTCTCTCCCTTTTTGAGTTGGGGAGTTACATTAGCGTATTTCCAATCTACAGGACTCTTCCAGCATCCAGGGAATTCTTTAATATCATAACCAATGCATCCATGATCTCTTTAATTCCCTAGGATGCAGCCATCAGGTCCCAGAGACTTATCTGCCTTTAATTCCATCAGTTTATTCAATACCGTCTCCCTAGTGATGTTTATTACACCAAGTTCCCCTGCATTTACTGTAGTTTTTGGAAAATGTTCATTATCTTCTACTGTGAAGACAGAGGCAAAATATTGGTTCACTGCCTCTGCCATCTGTGTTCCCCATTATTACCTCACCAGTTTCATCCTCCAAAGGGCCAATATTTACTTTACCTAGTCTCCTCCTCTTTATATCCCCGCCTACCATCACCGGAAGTCCAATCTCTGATAACACTTAACCTCATGCCCAACTTTCACTCCAACAGTCACCTTACAATTTGATTTTTCATGTTTCCTTTCCCCGCCATCGTCGTCAGACTGGTCCTGTATGCTCATCTTATTAACCTCTATCCTCTCCTCACATGCTGACCTGCTTTGGTTATACTTCTTGTAGTTTTAACCTTCCATCCCCCCCCCCCCCCATTACATATAGTTTCTTAAATGTAAGGTGTCAGTTCTCATTAAGCAACACTTTACGTGAACATGCAGCTCTCTTTCCCCTGACACAAACAGGCAAAGGCAATACTTCCATTTAACAAAGCAATTTTTCTTCTGTTGGGGATATTCGTTCATAACCGTTTTCGAAAGCCTGCCTCGGTGGCAACTTTCATGACCTCTCTTGGTCAATTTCCAAAGCCTTCTTGTATGTAACTATTCAGAACCGCATTCTTTCTCTCTCTCTCTCTAACCGCTGCCAAGCTCCTTATGCAGAAGAAGAGCTATGATATTGATGTGCAGCTAACCTCTCATTGACGGACAGAGGCCATCAGACTCTGTCGTGGGTGAACAGTTGGTTTGACAGGAATGTCCCAAAGAACAATGAACCTGGGGAATCCTGTGTATTTCCACGAATGAGTTTAAGTCTTACAACACCAGGTTAAAGTCCAACAGGTTTGTTTCAAACACTAGCTTTCGGAGCACTGCTCCTTCTTCAGGTGAATGTTCATTGGGGGAGGGTCAGGCAGAACAAAAGAGAAAGTCAGGGACTGGTTCGAGGGTGGCTGAGATTAAATGACAAAAATGTCCTGGAACAAAAGATAAAGGGAGAGGTAATGGTTGTCGTAAAGAATCAAAGCATTGGTCCAGAGTAAATGTTAATGGCAGAATAAAGGACAGCTCCTTCCGGAAGTGATGCAGACTGGCACCCGGTAAAAAAAACAAATCAAAATGGAGGAGCGAGTTCCGGTCTGAAGTTGTTGAACTCAATGTTGAGTCCAGAAGGCTGTAAAGTGCCTCATCAGAAGATGAGGAGCTGTTCGTCCAGCTTGTGTTGGGCTTCTCCAGAACATTGCAGCAGGCCGAGGACAGAAATGTGAGCCTGAGAGCAAGGTGGCGAATTCTAATGGCAGCAAGCGGAAGGTCAGGATCATGCTTGTGGACTGAGCGGAGGTGTTCCACAAAGAGGGCAGGGAACAAGCTCCAGATGAATTAAAGAGAAACTATTTGGGTCCAGAATATTGTGAATATCTTTTACTCTGGTTGTCTTTTAACCATGTTTTGTTTCATGAATAAACTTTTATCAGTAAAAATATTAGATTTTTCTGGATTTTTCATTATTAGTTTGATGCGCACTTTAGGGAAAGTGGGTGAGGGGTTGACAGGCTCTTTAACAGAAAGTGAGTCTCTCTGAGGTAATTGGCAAAGGAGCCAGAGGGGAGATGAGATTTTATTTTATTTTTTGACACAGTGAGTTGTTCTGATCTGTCTGAAATCAGATTCAATTGTATATTTCCAAAGAGTAAATACTTGAAAGGGAAGAATTTACAGGGATGTGGGGAAAGGGCAGAGCAGTTGAATAAATCAGAGAGTCCTTTCAAAGAGATAGCAGGAACACAATGGGCTGAATGGACTCCTCCTGCAGTCTGTGAATCTGAGCCTCCTGCTTTTGTGCAGGTTAAAAGGGACAGATTTCATTGCAGCCTCTTCCCTGTATATGTATTTAAAGGGACGGGTTTCTCTTTAGCTCTGAGTGATCAATATAACAAATGTTTAGAGGCCCATTTCCCAGTCAGTCCTCCATTAGTGCGACATCCTTGGCAGTTTCTCAACTGGGGTGCAGGTCTCGTTATTCTCAGCTAAATTCAGTCCTCAGCTCCTGCCTGTCATTGACACGAGCAATAGAGACAGAAAGGTGCCCGAGGCTCAAATGAGAAGTTAAAACTTGTGTCTCTAAATCAACACTTCAACATTTGTCAGTCAAATATGTTATTTATCCTGGGGTTTTTATTATTATATTTGGGCACTGGAGGCAAAGGGTGGGGGTTTAAAGGGTAACTTTCCCTTTCTTACTTTGAATTGTCGATAGTGTCAGCCATGGCTCAGTGGGCAGCTCTAAGTCTGGGTCAGAAGGTTGTGGGATCAAATCCCAGTCCAGGCACCTGAAGACAAAAATCACATCCAACATTTCTCACCCCAGCACTGAGGGAGTGCTGCACTGTCAGAACAGCCTTCTTTCAAATAAGATGTTAAACTGAGACCCGGTCTGCCCCTCTCAGGTGGGTGTAAAAGTTCTCACAGCCACTATTTTGAAGAAGAGCAGGGGAGTTATCCCCGGTGTCCTGGTCAATATTTATCCCTCAGTCAATATCACTAAAAACACATCATCTGCTCATTATCACATTGCTGTGTGTGGGATCTTGCTGTGTGTAAATTGGCTGCTGCTTTTCCTACATTACAGCAGTGACACTTCAAAAATATTTAATTGGCTGGAAAGCATGTTGGGACGTCCTGTGGCTGTGAAAGGCGCTATAGAAATGCAAGTTTTTAAATTGAAGTTTTCTGTTATCTGATCTTGTTATCTGGAAATTAATTGTTTTCAGCCACACCCAACTTACCATTTAATAAATTAACCAATTAAGACAAAGGCAGAATTCGCTGGATAGTAAATTTAAAAATAGGTTTATTAAATAAATAAGGTTTACTGAACAAAAGACATTGACTTTTACAACTTCATGCGGGTGATCAGTCTGTAGAAGCGTAACCCTCTCTGGCTCCTTCTTTGACAGGAATTCTTGTGGAATTCAGCCTCGGGAGTCTGGCTCCTTCTTTGACAGTAATTTCCTTGGAACTCAGCCTCGGGAATCTTCAGTACTTGGCCAGCACGGAAGACCTTCAGAACCTCCACTTTTATCCCCAAAGTGACCATTACCTCATGTTAGAGTTGGGCCTGTTGTAACAGGACAATTGGTCAATTTGGTCACTGGATAAATTTAATTGGTTCCTAATTACTGACTCCACATTCTCTCATTATCTTAGACAGGAATACAATAGAACTGTTTCATACTATCCCTTTATCTGATTCTATACAATCCCTTATTCATACAGTTTCAAATGTTGCGGCTAATCAGAACTTGAAGGTCTCTCTTGCCAGTACATTTATCCTCATTGCACATTCTTTACATACACAGCAATTAAGCTTTTACATTTTTACAGCAAATGAGAATCAGGGCACGATCTCATGGCCACGATGCGCATGGCGCGAATCCAAGTGCGCCAGTTAGATCACAGGAGAGTCCGAGTCCCCATCGGTCACATGGACGCCGATTAGTATTGGCCCACACAGACATGGGCCAGGCGTCACGGTACCTGAGGGGTTCCCGGGCCATTGGAGGCCCCCGAGTGGTCAGGGATAGGGCAGGGTGGCTCCCCAGCCCAGCCCCTGGAACGTGTGCACCTTGGCACCGCAAACCTGGGTATTTCACACTCTGCCCATTCATGAAGATCACTCATAAAGACTGAGTCTTGATTTTGTGTAATAACCATGTCTTTCTCTCCATTTCAAATCCCCTGTGAAAATCCAAACAGCATATTGTAAAATTATTTGATTTAAAACAGAACGAGTTGTTGGGATTCACTGCCTGACAAAGGTGCAGGAAGTAAATTCAACTGTAACTTTAACAAGGGAACTGGACAGATTCTGTAGAAAAAGAAACTCGCCGGGCGATGGGACTAATTAGATAACTCATTCAAAGAGCTAGCATGGGAACAATGGACAGAATGGCCTCTTTCTGTGCTCTCTGAGACTCATTTGCATTTGAAGAAAGTGGGAAATACCTGGAAGCCACTTCCTACAATGCGGGTATAAGTAGAGATGTTGGAATGTTTCCAAAGGGAAATTGGATGGGCTTTTGAGGGAAATAAACTGACAGGGATACGGGGATAGAACGAGGCAATGGTTTGATCTACAGAGATCTACAAGTTGTAAATCTTTGGAATTCTCCACCCCAGAGGGCTGTGGGAGCTCAGTCATTGAGTGTGTTTAAAGCAGAGACTGACAGATTTCTAAATACCAATAACACAAATGGATATGGGGACAGTGTGGGGAAAAGACATTGAAGTGGATGATCAGCTATGATCGTATTGAATGATGGAACAGGCTCGACGGGCTGAATGGCCAACTCCTGCTCCTATGTTCCAATGATACAAAGATAGGTTGGAAAGTAAATTGTGAAGAGGACATAAGGAGGTTAAAAAGGTAGATGTTAAATGAGTGGAATAAGATCTGCCAAATGGAGAATAATGTGGGAAAATGTGTGATTGTCCATGTTGGCCAGAAGAATATAAAAGCTTATTATCTAAATGATGAGAGATTGCAGAGCTCTGAGACTCAGAGGGATCTGGGAGCATGAATCACAAAAGGCGAGTATACAGGTACAGCAAGTAATTAGGAAAGCTAATAGAATGTTATTGTTTATTGTGAGGGGAATTGAATACAAAAGTAGGGAGGTTATGCTTCAGTTATACAGGACATCAGTGAGACCACATCTGGAGCACTGTGTACAGTATTGCTCTCATTTAAGGAATGATGTAAATGTGTTGGAAGCAGTTCAGAGAAGGTTTACTGGACTCATACCTGTAATTGGAGGCTGGTCTTATGAGGAATGATTGGACAGGCTGGGCTTGAGTCCGATGGAGTTTCGGTGACTTGATTGAACCGTTTAAGATCCTGAGGGGCCTCAACAGGGTGGATGTGGAAAGGATGTTTCCTCTTGTGGGAGAACAAGAAAGTGGAGTCGCTTTAAAAGTAATAACTTGCCCATTTAAGGCAGAGGAGAACTTTTTTCTCTCAGAGGATTGTGAATCTTTAGAACTCTCTTCCTCAAAGGGCAGTGGAAACAGAGTCTGTGAATATTTTTAAGGCAGATGGATAGATTCCTGAAAAGCAAGGGGGTGAAAATTTATCAGGGGTAGGTGGGAATAAGACCACACTAAGACCATAAGGAATAGGAGTAGGCCATTCGGCCCTTCCAGCCTGCTGCACATTTCAATAGGATCATGGCTGAAACCAACATTCCTCACGTTCACTTTCCTGCCCTTTCCCCATAATCCTCGGTTCCCTGACTGATCAAGAATCTTTCTCAGCTGGGCAACACGGTGACACAGTGTTTAGCACTGCTGCCTCACGCCACCGAGGTCCCAGGTTCGATCCCGGCTCTGGGTCACTGTCTGTGTGGAGTTTGCACATTCTCCCCGTGTTTGCGTGGGTTTCGCCCCCACAACCCAAAAGATGTGCAGGGTAGGTGGATTGGCCACGCTAAATTGCCCCTTAATTGGAAAAAATGAATTGGGAACTCTAAATATACATAAAAAAATATATATCTCAGCCTAAATATCTTCAGATTTTCTGAATGTGCTGCTATTACTTCCTCATTCATTCCAACATTTTTTTCAATAATAAATGTTAGGCTAAAAAAAACCCAAATAAATAATAAATGTTCGGCTAATCGTCCTATAGTGTCTCATTTTTTGCTTCCCTCCCATTCTGAATCAGGGGGTTGTCACATTGGCAGTTTTCCAGTCCTCTGGTACTTCTCCAGAATCCAAGGACTTTTGGAAAATTACAATCAATGCATCCACTATCTCTGCAGCCATTTCTTTTAGGATCCTAGGATGCAGCCATCCAGGGGACTTATCTTATCCCCATCGGTTTGTCCAATACGACTTCTCCAGTGATGGTATTTAATTGCTCCCTCCGTATTCTTTAGTATTAATGGGATATTCGAAGTATCTTGATGCATAATATCTGTTTAACGCCTCTGCTATTTCCTTGTTCCCCACAACTGACACAGCGGCATGGAGGCACATGGTGGTTAGCACTGTTGCTTCACAGCTCCAGGGACCCGGGTTCAATTCCCGGCTTGGGTCACTGTCTGTGCGGAGTCTGCACATTCTCCCCAAAACTGCGTGGATTTCCTCCCACAAGTCCCAAAAGATGTGCTTGTTAGGTGAATTGGACATTCTGAATTCGCCCTCTGTGTACCCAAACAGGTGCCGGAGTGTGGCGACTAGCGGATTTTCACAGTAACTTCATTGCAGTGATATTGTAAGCTTACTTGTGACAATAATGAAGATTATAATAATAAAGAATATTACTATCTCCTCAGATTTATTTTCTTTTTTTTTTTAAATATGTTTTATTGAAATTTTTTTCCCAAACAACAATTTTTCCCCTCTTACAAAGCAAACGCAACAATAACAATACAGAAATTTTTAACAATACACAAGTAACAAAACCCCTTTATCTTTGACCTAAACTAAACTAACCCCCCCCCCCTCCCCCTGGGTTGCTGCTGCTGGTCATCTGTCTTCCCTCTAACGTTCCCCTATGTAGTCGAGAAATGGCTGCCACCGCCTGGTGAACCCTTGAGCCGATCCTCTCAGGGCAAACTTTATCTGCTCCAGTTTAATGAACCCCACCATATCGTTTACCCAGGCCTCCAGTCCGGGGGGTTTCGCCTCCTTCCACATGAGTAGGATCCTGCGCCGAGCTACTAGGGACGCAAAGGCCACGACATCGGCCTCTTTCGCCTCATGCACTCCCGGCTCTTCCGCAACTCCAAATAGAGCTAACCCCCAGCCTGGTTTGACCCGGGCCTTCACCACCCGCAAAATCACTCCCGTCACTCCCTTCCAATACCCTTCCAGTGCCGGGCACGCCCAAAACATATGTGCATGGTTTGCCGGGCTCCCGCCACACCTCCCACATTTGTCCTCCGCTCCAAAGAACCTGCTCAATCTTGCTCCCGTTATGTGTGCTCTATGTAGCACCTTAAATTGAATCAGGCTAAGCCTGGCACATGAGGAAGAGGAATTTACCCTGCTTAGGGCATCAGCCCACATACCCTCCTCTATCTCCTCCCCTAGTTCGTCTTCCCACTTTCCTTTTAGTTCGCCCACTGACTCCTCCCCTTCTTCCCTCATCTCTCGGTAAATCTCTGACACCTTGCCCTCTCCGACCCACACCCCTGAAAGCACTCTGTCCTGTATCCCCTGTGTCGGAAGCAACGGAAATTCCCTCACCTGTTGTCTAGTAAACGCCCTCACCTGCATATATCTCAAGAAATTTCCCCGGGGCAACTTATACTTTTCCTCCAATGCTCCCAAGCTCGCAAAAGTCCCATCTATAAATAAATCTCCCCCCCTCCTAATTCCCAACTGGTACCAGCTCTGAAATCCATCTCAGATGTATTTTCTAAGGGGCCTCTGTGGAGTTGAGGTTACAATCAGATCAGCCAGGAACTTATTGAATGGTGGAGCAGGCTCGAGGGGCCGAGTGGCCTACTCCTGCTCCTAATTTGTATCTTATCACATCCTTTATAATAGATTGTAGTATTTTCCCTCCTACTGATGTCAGGCTAATGGGTCTGTGGTTCCCCATTTTCTCTCTATCTCCTTAAATAGTGGGGTTACATTTACCACCTTCCAATCTGCAGGAACCATTCCAGAATCTACAGAATTTTGAAAGATGATCACCAATGTATCCACTATCTCTACAGTCACCTCTTTCAACACTCTGGGATGGAGAGCATCAGTTTTTGGGGATTTATTAACTTTCAACCACATTAATTTCTCCAGTACTACTTTTTCACTAATACTAATCTCGTTCAGTTCCTCCTGCTCTCTAGTCCCTTGGTTCTCTAGTATTTTTGGGATTATTTTTGTCTCTTCCTAGGTGAAGACAGACACACATTGTTTAGTTTCTCTGCCATTTCCTTATTCCCCATTATAAACTCTCCTGTCTATGCCTGGAATGGGCCCTCATTGGTCTTTGCTAATCTTTTCCTTTTCACATTCCTATAGGAGCTTTTCCAGTTATCCCCAGTTTGCTCTCATATTCTATTTTCTCTTCATCAGTTTCTTGGTCCTTTGCTGAATTCTAAAACAAGTTCCCAATCCTCAGGCTCACTACAAAACTGTCTCCTCCATTGATCTAATGGAATCTTTAACATTTCTTGTTAGCCACGAAAGCTTCGTTTTTGCTGTTTAATTTTTGCTTCTTAAAGGAATCTATATTTTATGTAAATAAAATGCTTGCGGTTCCCTGTCTATTGTCTATCGGCATTCAAAGAACAACAAAGAATAAAGGACAGTACAGCACAGGAACAGGCCCTTCGGCCCACCAAGCCTGCTCGGATCATGATGTCTGACTAAACTAAAACCTTCTGTGCTTCCAGGGTCCGTATCCGTCTATTCCCATCCTATTCATGTATTCGTCAAGATGCCTCTTAAACGTCACTATCGTACCTGCTTCCGCCACCTCCTCCGGCAGTGAGTTCCAGGCACTCACCACCTTCTGTGTCAAAAACGTCCCTCACACGTCTCCTCTAAACTTTGCCCCTCGCACCTTAAACCTATGTCACCAGGTAATTGACTTTGACAAACTGGGAAAAAGCTTCTGACTATCCACTCTGTCCGTGCCACTCAAAGTTTTGTAAACTTTTATCAGGTCGTCCCTCAACTCCGTCGCTCTAGTGAAAACAATCTGACTTTATCGAACCTCTCCTCACAGTTAATACCCTCCAGGCAAGGCAACATCCTGGTAAACCTCCTCTGTACTCTCTCCAAAGTCTCCACATCCTTTTGGTAATGTGGTGACCAGAATTGTAGGCAATATTCCACGTGTGGCCTAACTAAGGTTCTGTACAGCTGCAGCATGACTTGCCAATTTTTATACTCAATGCCCCGACCAATGAAGACAAGCATGCCGTCTGCCTTCTTAGCTCCTTATCCACCTGCGTTGCCACTTTCAGTGATATGTTTATTGTAATTTCCCAATCTACCACAGACAACTTGTCCCTCATACCGTGACAGTTTCCTTCTGCTAGAAACACCCAGATAAATTAGACAAAAGGACTTTGTAACCACCATAGCCCATCTTCATGGCAACATGGCTGCTTTGGGAACTAAATATCTTCCAACGTGCATACACCTTTTCATTCTGTGCCCCTCGTCAAACTTGGAACCAGGTAATCGCAACTGGCCTCAAAAATGGTCAGCCCACCGGAGGCAGAGGTGTTAGACCGGCCAGTCCAGCAGAAAGAAACCCTCCAATCATCACCATTCACCAGATGTCAGAATGAACAAAATGCAGTCCTGGATGTCAGTGAGAGCAGATACAATAACAACGGAGCCAACATCTGTAATTTATTGTGAACTTGTTGGAGTCACAACAGGTGTGATGAATCACAAAACCCCTCCCCACATTGAGAGCAGATGAATGGTCTCTCCCCAGAATTAACTCGCTAGTGTCGCCGTACTCAGGACGGATCATTGAATGTCTCCCCTGCTCAGAGCAGGTGAATGGCTTCTTCCAGGTGTGAACTCACTCGTGTTCCTGCAGGGTGTATGGATATCTGAATCCCTTCTGTCACTAAGAGCAGGTTAACACCTTCTCCCCTGTGTGAACTCGCTGGTGCCTCTGCAGGTTGAATAACCGAGTGAATCCCTTCTCACACTGAGAGCAGGTGAATGGCCTCACCCCAGTGTGCACTCGCTGGTGTGTCAGCAGGTTCGATGAAGTAGTGAATCCCTTCTCACACTGAGAGCAGGTGAACGGCCTCTCTCTAGTGTGAACTCGCTGGTGTCTCTGCAGGTGGGATAACTGAGTGAATCCCTTCTAACACTGAGAGCAGGTGAACGGCCTCTCCCTAGTGTGCACTCGCTGGTGTGTCAGCAGGTTGGATGAAGTAGTGAATCCCTTCTCACACTGAGAGCAGGTGAACGGCCTCTCCCCAGTGTGCACTCGCTGGTGTGTCAGCAGGTTCAATGAAGTAGTGAATCCCTTCTCACACTGAGAGCAGGTGAACGGCCTCTCTCTAGTGTGAACTCGCTGGTGTCTCTGCAGGTAGGATAACTGAGTGAATCCCTTCTCACACTGAGAGCAGGTGAACGGCCTCTCCCTAGTGTGCACTCGCTGGTGTGTCAGCAGGTTGGATGAAGTAGTGAATCCCTTCTCACACTGAGAGCAGGTGAACGGCCTCTCCCCAGTGTGAATTCGCTGGTGTATATGCAGGTGGGATAACTGACCGAATCCCTTCCCACACTGAGAGCAGATGAACGGCCTCTCCCTAGTGTGAACTCGCTGATGTTTCCGCAGGTTCGATGAAGTAGTGAATCCCTTCCCACATTGAGAGCAGGTGAACGGCTTCTCCCCGGTGTGAACTCGCTGGTGTGACTTCAGGGCAGATAATTGAGTGAATCCCTTCTCACACACAAAGCAGGTGAACGGCCTCTCCCCAGTGTGACTGTGTCGATGAGCTTCCAGCTGAGATGGAGCACTAAATCCCTTCCCACAGTCCCCACATTTCCACGGTTTCCCCATGTTTTGGGTGTCCTTGTGTCGCTCCAGGTTTGACAATCAGTTGAAGCCTCGTCCACACAAAGAACACGTGTACAGTCTCTCCCCACTGTGAATGGTGTGATGTCTTTTCAGGCTGTGTAACTGGTTAAAGCTCTTTCCACAGTCAGTGCTCTGGAACACTCTCACCCGGGTGTGTGTGTCTCGGTGCTTTTCCAGTCACAATGATGGTTAAAATCTTTTGAAGCCGACAGATTGGGCAAACATTTCTCCTTCTCGATTCAAAGTCCGGTGATATCCAGTTCCAAGGAATTGAGAGACTCAGCCAGATTGAGACGTGACGTTTGAGATTTCTGTCTGTAATTCCTCCTCTTCTAATATCCTGTTAAAAACAATTTACAAAAGACATCACTGTCAGTACAGGATAGAAATTCAGAACAGACAATTCTAGTTCCTAGAGAACATTCTTTCCTCGCTCATTCCCCAAAAGCTGTAAACCTCCATCCCACACACTCTCCCTCCATTCTCACTCTGCTGTATCTAATATTCACCCTCCCAATTCTCCTGAAGGTGCTGATTCAGACTGATTGACAGATCCCTGCTCACTGCTTCCTGTCCTGGGCACAGAGATCATAACAAATAGGAGCTGCAGTTGGCCACTCGGCCCATCGAACCTGCTCATTTATTCTGTGGGATCATTGGTCGATCTATGTCAGCAACATTCTCCGTGTTATTGACCAGAGGCTGTAGCCACCTAAAATGGCTGATTCCAGATTAATTTGGCCAAAACCCGATGTAAAATGGCTAACCGAAAAGGCTGATGGGAAAAGCAGCCAACAGGGCACAAACGGACAGCTGCAGACAGAACAGTGTATTCGGCTCTGGGGAAGTCGGCCCAGATCGATACCTGCAACCATTAACAGCACATCAACCCAGCCATCTGCAGTTTAATCGTCCATCCCCGGGAATAATTGCAACAAATTAGCAATTGAAAGCCGATCTAGACCTCTCGGCGCCAGCAGTGGCCGAGACAAAGAAAGGTGAACGACCACCCCCCGATCAAGGAATCGCCCCATTATTGGAGCATATCGAACCCAGTGATTGGGACCAAGTCCAATCACTTGGGACCAGGGTCAAGGTCCGCCCCGAGAGGCGGGAGGCCCCTGGGAACTATAAAGATAGGGGCCAAGTTCAGATCAACCCTTCTTTCCCTTCTTCTCCTGCTCGCAACCTTCGCAAGAACCATCGACCAGAAACCGTAAGTTTGACTCCAGCGATCGCTACCCGATAGAGACTCCTAGCCATCGACCTGTATCAGCCTTTGAATCCCGCAGGCCAGACCCAATTCGATAAGCCATTCGTTTCCCTGACCTGGTGGGCCATTCCCAAAGTTAAGTATTGGCCAGTAGTGGTAGGTAGTAGTCTAGACAGTAGGATTATTGTGTAAGTATTTATTGCTGTATATAATAAATGACCGTTGATTTTACTCTTACTAAGCGGTGTGCTGGCTTATTAATCATAACTAGAGCTTGAACCACGTGGTGGTATCAGAAAGATACCTGGCGACTCGTGAGCAAAGGTGACAGAATTAGAGCTAATAAAACTAAGGCTAATAAGAGCAACAAGGCTGGGTGTACTGACTCAATATCTGTGAGCTCAGGAGGCCGAGCTGAACAACACCATGAAGAGGCTCGATGATCCGGAGGAGAGAATCCTGAACGTTGAGCGAGATGCCTCCTCGGCGGAGGCAAGAATTAAATCCTTGAGAACCAGCTGAGTGGCGTGGGAGAAGCCTGGAGAACTTGGAGAACCGAGGGTCAGAGAAAGAACATCCGAGTCATTGGCCTGCCAGAAGGTGTGGAGGGTGAGGCTCTCGTCAGGTCCTTCGAGGACCAGCTGCCACGTTTTCTCAAGCTGGATGTGAAGCCTGGGCGTTTCAAATTAGAAAGGGCATCGGATCCTGTCTTTGAGGCCAAGGGATAGTTTTCATCCCAGGCCTGTGATCATTCACTTCCACAACTTGAAAGACAGCAGTAGGTCCTGGAGACGGGTAAGGTGAGGTGGGGCCTGGCTCCATAAGGAATGAGGATTTTCCTTCTTCCAGGATTTTTCAACAGCTATGCAAACGAAGCATCAAGGCTTCGATGAAGTTCGAAGGGAACTGAAGGCTGCGGTAGTGAATTCTGTCGCTTTACCCAGCAACTCTGAAAATTGTATCCGACAACTCCGTCAAGACTTTCGATAATCCGACTACTGCCTTGGCCTTCATTAAATCCATGAAGTGCAAGGATTTGGAGGGATGGTTTGCAGCTCGGACTAACTCAGGCTCTAATCTGGACTCTTTCCCTATCATGGTGTTGTCTGAATTTGTTATCTTTTATCCTGTTGAAGGGAGTTGTTATTCTGTGAGCGCTGATTGAATGTCTTCTTCTCCTCCTCGAGTGTTCCAGGGACTCAGATTATCTCATCCCAGTTATGGTAGATGTGTTGTGTGCTTATTATCCGTTGTCTTCTATTATCCGAGCGTTAATCATGGCAGAACCGAGTGGTGCCATTGCCGAAGGGTGGTTGGTGGTGGATGCAGGTCTTAACGGGTGGGTCTAAAATGCGGGAGGGACATTCGATCCCCATTCCCTTGTTGGCCCTTCTTTTCTTCTCCTCATTTTGGAGAAGGTATCCTGAAGATAACGACAGTCTGGCCGTGGGGTTAATCCTCCGGGTCCTCAGTCTTATTGAGGAATGTCCCCTTGGTTCTATTGTGGTCGTGATTCTTTTGTATTTTTGTTATTATGGGAGGGTTTATGTGTTGTTGACTTTATCCAACTCTGGTACAGACGGGGCTTTTAACCGTGAAAGGAGCAGTTTGGGGAAACCTTGGTGCCTCTGGTGTAAAGTGAGTTGGAGGAGGGGGTAATGATGCACGCCCGATTGTGGTGTGAAAATCTGTTCCTGTCTCTCTGTCGCCTAACTAATGGCGGCAGTTAATCTGCAAATTTTCTCAGGGAATGTACGGGGCATCTATCACCCAATCAGAAGGAAAAAGATCCTCTCCTTTCTTAAGGAGAAAGTCGACATAGGTTTAGTACAGGAAACTCATCTGGATTATGAGGAACACTTTAAATTGAGGTGGGATTGGGTGGGGCAGGTTTTTTCAACTCCTTCATCAAGTAGCAGGGGTGTGGCAATCCTTATTAATAAAAATATCCCTTTTAAGGTTGAAACCTGCACCAAGGAAAAAGGAGGTAGATATGTGATCATTAGAGGTTTGGTGCATGGAGATGTTGTTTCAATAATGAATGTTTATGGATCCCCGAATTACTCCCCGGGGTTCATTGCAAAGGCTTTTGTATATTTTGCAAAGTTAGCTTCGACTAACTCTTTTGTGGTTGGCGACTTTAACGGCCACTTCTATCCTCTGGCTGATCAGCTACCGGTTACCAGAACCCCCCAACACTGCAAGCGAGGGCTTGGCATCGGCTTGTGAGGGGGTGGGTTATGTGGATGTTTGAAAGAACTTTGCATCCAAGGGGCGGAGATTTTACCTTCTTTCCAGACCTACATCAACGTCACACCAGAATCAACGACTTTCTTGTGCCGGGAGCATCGTACTCGCAGAGCTCCCCCCCGCTTGTCTGCACTTTTTGCTCGAGGGCTCACCCCAGGTCGAGAATGTGGAGGTTTGATGCTTCCCGGATAAGAGACGCTTCATTCACTGCGCATTTTGAGTTCTTCCTTTTGGTTAACTCGACCCCCGAATTCCCCCCTCCATTTTGTGGGAGACGTGTAAAGTTTATGCTCGGGGCTAATCATTTCTCACACTGCTAATAAAAGGTGCAGAATGCTGGAGAACCAGCGGCTTCTGGAGGTTTGTTTGGCGAAGGTGGAAGAGAATCATATGGAGGGCCTGAGTAAGCTATTGCTGAAGGAGGTTAACATGGCAAGAGGAGCTTTGGACTCCCTGTTGACTCAGCAGGTCGAGTAAAGTTAAGAGTTTGTGAGGCAGAAGTTGTACGAGTTTGGGAAAAGCCGAGCAAATACTTAGCCCGTTTGAAAAAGAAAATGGCCGACTTTCGGGCGATTCCCAAAGAGATCTCAGCCCATCCTGGTGATGAATGGAGGTGTAGAGAGCTCTTCACTTCTTTCTCAAAAAGAGGCCTTAACAATTCCCATCCATCACCACTCTTCTCCGCCAGGCTGAACTTGTTTTATCTCTCAATAACTTCTCCTTCAACTCATCCCACTTTCTCCAAATCAAAAGTGTTGCAATGGGTCCTAGCTACGCTTGCCTTTTTATGGGGTATGTGGACATTCATTGTTCCAGGCCAACCCAGGTCCCCTCCCACAACTCTTTTATTGGTACATCGATGACTATTTTGGTGCCATTTCATGCTCTCGTCTGGACCTGGAAAAATTCATCAACTTCGCTTCCAGTTTCCACCCCTCTTATCACTTTCACCCCATCCATCTTAGACACTTCACTTCCCTTGACCTTTCTGTCTCCATTTCCGGCAATAGACTAACATCCATTACAAGCCCACTGACTCCCATAGCTACCTGGACTACAGCTCTTCACACTCCATCCCTTTCTCTCAACTCCTTCGCCTCCGTCGCATTTGTTCCGACGATGCCACTTTCCAAAGTGGTGCTTCGAAAATGTGTTCCTTCTTCCTCAACCGTGATTTCCCACCTACAGTTTTTGACAGGGACCTCAACAGTGTGCGGCCCATCTTACGTGCCACTTCCCTCGCCCCCTGCCCTCTCTCCCAGAACAAGGATAGAGTTACCTCATTTACACATTTCACCCCACCAGCCTCCGTATGTAAAGCATAATCCTCTGCCATTTTCGCCAACTCCAGCACGATGCCACCACTAAACATATCTTTCCTTCACTCCCGCTGTCAGCATTCTGTAGAGACCGTTCCCTTCGGGATAATCTAGTCCACTCCCCCACCATACCCACCACCTCTCCCATCACCCACAGCAATTGCAGAAGATGTGACATCTGCCCCTTTACCTCTTCCATTCTTAACATCCCAGGCATAAAGCACTCATTCCAGGTTAAGCAGTGTTTCACTTGCACCTCTTTCAATTTGGTCGATTGCATTTACAGTTCCCAATGTGGTCTCCTCTATATCGGAGAGACCAAACGTAGACTGGGTGATCGCTTTGCTGAGCACCTTTGATCTGTGTGCATTCAGGACCCTGACCTTCCCATAGCTTGCCATTTTAACACAAGACCCTGCTCCCATGCCCACATTTCTGTCCTTGGCCTGCTGCAATGTTCCAGAGAAGCTCATCACATCCTGGAGGAACAGAGTCTCATCTTCCGGTAAGGGATGCTACAGCCTTCCAGTCTCAACATCAAATTCAGCAACTTCAGATGATTAGCTCTACTATGTTTTCATTACATTTCATTTTACCTGTCTTTTAATTTTTCTTTCTTTCTTGATATATATTTTCCTCCCCAACCTTATCCCCACTTTCCTTACCATTTCTCCCCTTTGCTTCCCCCTTCCCCTCATTTTACCTATTTACCACCCATGATCCCCTTCTCCCCACATCTGTATCTGTCCCTCAGATTTTAGTTTCTCTGCTGTTTGACCTTTCACAGCTTTTATTCTCCCTGGGGACTGCTATTTGCACTCTTTTTCCTTTGTTTCTGTGGCTATGACTCATCTTTCATTCCCTCACCCTACAGTATAAATATTTCCCACTTTCTATGCCCTTTATCATTGACAAAGGGTCATCTGGACTCGAAATGTCAGCTCTTTTCTCTCCTTACAGATGCTGCCAGACCTGAGATTTTCCAGCATTTCTCTTCTGGAAATATACAACGTAGCTACAGTCCTATATTACACAACTAGAAATAATAATAAATGTGCTTTATTACAGAACCATTAACAATACATCTAATCTGCACCATATACAGACATATCTCTATCCTACATTCATTTACTGTCCCCTTAAATGTCAACCATCTCCTGGGGAAACCAGCCCTTTAATTGTGAACATTGGGAAAGAGACCATCCTTTTAGCCAGACGAATAAATGTATCAAGCTGAGGGAGCAAAGGATGTCAATGTCTTTAAGAGAGAGACCTGGGCCAAGCTTTCCAGAGTCTGCACCCTCCCTGGATTCACTTCCTTTCCCTTCAGTTGCTGCAAGTGACCAATTGAAGCAGAGAATGAGAAAAAAAATGGAAAGGGGAAGAAAAGAAAGTGTTTTACTCACAGATGTTGGGCACACTGTCTGAAGCTCAAATTTCATTCACACAAAGCGGGAGGACCAGAGTCCTTCCGGTCCTCCAATCTTTCCATTGGTTGCTGGCCGCCTGAAGACAATGGGCAACGGATGGCACGTGTCATGGATGCCCGTTTGACCTCAATGGGAAGAACCGTTACTGCGCACGCGCATCTTCTCTCCTTTGAACATGCGCAGTCCCTGGCCGCCACCGGAGCGGTGTCTCTGGCGAGGGGGCCTATGGGAGATTCAGCCGCCATTAACCATCTCCAAACCAGTCTCCAAACCCCTGGGACTGGGGTGAAAAGTGGGGGTGGAGTAGCAGTGCCCCCATTCCGGACACAAAGTACATGTGTGTAGTCACTGGATTTTATTGTGACGCCCCTTAGCACATTTTTTTGTTAACTTCAGGTGTAAAGATTTAGACATATTGGGGAGAGCAATAGGTGAGTGTGAAACTGAACCCGAGAGTCAGCACCTTCAGGGGAGGAGAATTGGGGGAAAAGCAGGAGGAGGATATTGAGACGAATTAGTGTTGCAATCAATAGGGAGGGAGTGTGTGGAGGCAGAGGCAGAGAGAAGTAGCATTTTCTGTCACATGATCATGAGCTTGGACAATTTTTTCAAATCATTTGTGAAACTTGGATTTACAACGTCCCTGTGAAACACCTTGGAAAATTGAATTACATTAAATGTGCTGTATAAATGCAAATTACTGTGTTGTTGAAGACTGACACTTGAGCTCCTCCACTATCCTGAACACCTGCTAGACGGTCATGAACAGTCTATTTAACCATCTCATTTACACAGACCAGCCCAGCCCACCCATTCTCAGTGAATCTGCTGTTCTCAGGCTCCCTTGCAACTCTATCTCTGCTCTCACTGCACTGAGCTCAAGTGCGAACAAAGCATTTTTGTCTTCAGATTTTTAGTGTGAGAGGTTAAACCTATCAGGAGACGATGAATAGGCCGGGTCACTCCTCTCTTCAAAATACAGTGCTGAGGGACTAATGGAGGCCTGTAAATTATGAAAGATTTTGATACACATGGAGAATGTTTTCACTTGTAAGAGTAAGAGCAAAATGAGAGGCTATCAATGTGAGACAATCTAATCAGGAATTCAGGAGAAATTTCTTCCCCAGTGAGTGGTGGGATTGTGGAACTCACTACCACAGGGATTGGTGGAGGTAAATATCATCGATATATTTATGGGTTGCTGGATGAACATGAGGGAGAAATGAAACAGATGGATATATTGATAGAGTCAGATGGGAAAGCATGAGAGGAAGCTCAAATGAGTATAAACACTGGCATGGATTGGTTGGGTGTTTCTATGTTGTATATTCAATGTAATTTAGCCTGGTATTGCCTTTAACTCTCACATAGTCGATTCCGGGTTAACAAGAAACAGAGAGTCTTCCAGAAAAACATTTCAGCTTATTATTTCCAGCTATTGCCCAATTAATGCCTCTTGTCAGTCAGGTGTCCGTGTGAAGAGTCAAGGTATTCAATTCAACTACAAAGATCTCCTGTAATTTGTACCAATATATCTTTGAAGAGCAGATTTTTTTTTCAAATGGGCTGGATCAGTTAAATTTAATATGTTTCAATCAATTCTTAAAAGTGCTTAATTATCAGTCTTACTCAAATCGGAGAGTTTGTTTTATACAAGACAAATGATAAAATATTAAAACATGCTGCTGTGCAGAGAGACCTGGGTGTGCTAGTGCATGAGTCGCAGAAAGTTGGTTTTCAGGTGCAACAGGTGATTAAGAAGGCAAATGGAATTTTGTCCTTCATTGCTAGAGGGATGGAGTTTAAGACTAGGGAGGTTATGCTGCAATTGTATAAGGTGTTAGTGAGGCCACACCTGGAGTATTGTGTTCAGTTTTGGTCTCCTTACTTGAGAAAGGACGTACTGGCACTGGAGGGTGTGCAGAGGAGATTCACTAGGTTAATCCCAGAGCTGAAGGGGTTGGATTACGAGGAGAGGTTGAATAGACTGGGACTGTACTCGTTGGAATTTAGAAGGATGAGGGGGGATCTTATAGAAACATATAAGATTATGAAGGGAATAGATAGGATAGATGCGGGCAGGTTGTTTCCACTGGCGGGTGAAAGCAGAACTAGGGGGCATAGCCTCAAAATAAGGGGAAGTAGATTTAGGACTGAGTTTAGGAGGAACTTCTTCACCCAAAGGGTTGTGAATCTATGGAATTCCTTGCCCAGTGAAGCAGTAGAGGCTCCTTCATTAAATGTTTTTAAGATAAAGATAGATAGTTTTTTGAAGAATAAAGGGATTAAGGGTTATGGTGTTCGGGCCAGAAAGTGGAGCTGAGTCCACAAAAGATCAGCCATGATCTCATTGAATGGCGGAGCAGGCTCGAGGGGCCAGATGGCCTACTCCTGCTCCTAGTTCTTATGTTCTTATGTTCTTAAAGCAAACACTGGGATCAGCACCCCATTCGCCATCTACAAGTGGCACGGTAGCACAGTGGTTAGCACCATTGCTTCACAGTGCCAGGGACCCAGGTTTGATTCCCGGCTTGGGTCACTGTCTGTGAGGCGTCTGCACGTTCTCCCAGTGTCTGCGCGGGTTTCCTCCGGGTGCGCTGGTTTCCTCCCACGATTCCTGAAAGATGTGCTGTTAGGTGAATTGGACATTCTGAATTCTCCCTCAGTATACCCGAACAGGTGCTGGAGTGTGGCGACTAGGGGATTTTCGCTGTAACTTAATTGAAGTGTTAATGTGAGCTTCCTTGTGACAGTAATAAAGATTATTATTATAAAGAAGCTCTGCATCGACTTATCAAGCATCCTTTGACGGCAGCATCCAAAGAGTTACACCCATTTTCCAACGTTAGAGGTCGCTGTGGCTGTTAAACAGATTCACTGTGGGAGCTTTAGTGAACTCGTCTACCCAGGGTCTATTTCTAAAACCTCATCACAACATATTGTCTAGTTAGCCACTAACTGACAGAATTATTGTTACATTTCAGGATGCTCTCGTCCTTCTGGGTGGGTCAGTTTTCGGGGAGGACCTGCCTCCTGCAGAGTTCACGTGTGTGTTCATCTGGCTGTGGTTCCCCTCCCCCAGTCTCACCTCGCCAGCTTCTGCCCCTCATCGACCCAACCCTGTGCAAAGAGCAGCAAAGACAGGAGCACGGAGTCGAGGTGTAGATCAGCCAGGAACTGACTGAGTGGAGATTCCCTAACTAACCTTCCCGTTTATTTGAGTGTAATGGGGACTGGGACCCGTTCTCATGTTTGTCTCTCTCACTCAAAGATTTTAACTTGTTTACATAAAGCTTCATCATCTCAGCTATACACCAAACCCATTGAATGTCCCCATTTTATTGACTTGATCCAGGTTCGACTTCTTTATTAACTAACCGTATTATCTTCCAGGTCTTAATAATAAACAGCGGATGTGCCAGAGTAAACTGGATTTCCTTTGGTTCCTCCCACCTTTCCCAGATATCAAAACGAAATTGGATGGGGACTTGAAGGCAATAAACATACAGGGGTACGGGGATAGAAGGCGCGAATGGGACTGAATGGATGATCTACACAGGGTTAGCATGGGTAGAATGGCCTCCTCCACTGCCCTAATGACTGTCACTTGTTACCATCTCTGTAGAGATTGATAACTTATTAAATGAAAGGAATCTCCACTGGAAAGAAAACCAATGGACAACATTTCACATTTTCAAACTTTCACTGTAACAAACCAACAAAAATCGACACAAACTTTAATTAACAGGGACTGGATATTTCACAGAACAAGAGAAATTTCACTTTACTAGTCAGTACAACAAAGATCCATCTCACGTTGTTCTGAGCCCTCACGTTACTTCCTGTCGAAATGTTGCACCATGGACAATCTCACACCCTTCCCAATCTCCCTCTGCAATGTCGGATCCCTCACTTCCCATCCAATGGACTTGGCCTTCGAGTCACTTCCACCAACAGCCGAATTCTATCCAAGATCCGTGAATAGGATGAACACCAACAAAGTGCACGCTTGCAAATACTCTCTCTTTCGGGTTGTGAGGCTCCGATGTCTCGAGAGACTCCATTTTATGACCTCTTTAAACAGTATGGTTGGATTTTGCATAACTGAAATAGAAGCAAGTGGTGTCTCCCGATCCACAACCCCGTGCTCCCCTAGACTTCAGCTAACTGTCCTTTCCAACTGTGTAACACACGATGTAACACAGTCCCTGCTGTATTCTCAGTGAACTGCTTCAACACCTGGACCTGTTGGAAGCTCCATGCTCTGTTTTGAACTGCAGGTTATCTTCTTAACGCTTCTTATCCCTCAGCAACTGAACCTGCTTTAGTAGGATGGAACGTGTAACTGAATATACAATTATCTGTCTATTTACGCTTAGCTTCTCCAGCTTTTCATTCCCAGAACAACCTCAGGTCACATGGTCATTTCTTGGAACTGATGACCTCAGAACCAGGAAATCAATTCATTTCCTCCAGAAGAATCTCCAGTTTCACTTTGGGTCTTAAAGGGGTCATTGCACAAATTTTCCCAAACTACCTGGGTCATCACATGCCTGCCCATCCCCAAGGAATACAGCTTCTGAAGTAAGCATGTTTTCAGAATCCTTTCATGCTACAACACATTTGAACATTATAAACACTGTAACAGCGACCTTATTGCACATTGTACAGATAATGGTTTCTCTTTTTCCCATTTTACAATGAAACATATCACCTTGGCAAAACTATAAGCTTAAACCTGAACAAAACTAACCCAATGTGACAATGAGGTTTTAAAGTTCAGCTTGCTCGAGAGTCCCAGTGCTCTTGTCAACAAGAGTCCATTTTACTATTGGTTGAACCTTCCCAAGAGATCTTCTTTCCCAAGTCACAGAGTCTATCCAGTTTTCCCATGTCCGTGTCCTTGGTTAAGGGACAGTAAATTAATATAGGATGTCCAGTGTTGTTATATGGTACAGATTAGATATATTATTTATGGCTCTGTAATAAAGTTCATTTATTATTAGCTCCAGTGTAATATGTGATGTGTTGGGTATATAGCCTGCACCCGCTCCGCATCGTGGGGGCCTTGCCGTGCCATCTCTGCTGCCTTGATATGGGAGTACTGGTTGTGCTCGTGGAGGACGCAGGTTTCGATGGCGATGGTAAGGGTGAGCTGCTTAACTTTAAGGAGCTGCTGGCGAAGGGGATCGGAGTGGACCCCGAAAACGATCTGGTCGCGGACCATGGAGTCGGAAGTGGAGCCGTAGTTGCAGGACTGCGCGAGGATACAGAGGTGGGTTAAGAATGACTGGAAAGGTTCCTCCTTACCCTGCAGCCTCTGCTGGAACACATAGCGTTCAAAGCTCTCGTTGAGTTCGATGTCACAGTGGCTGTCGAACTTCAGCAGGACTGTTTTAAACTTTGTCATGTCCTCGCCTTCAGCAAAGGTGAGGGAGTTGAAGATGTGGATAGCGTGGTCCGCGGCTGTAGAGAGGAAGAGAGTGATCTTCCTGGCATCCGATGCGGTTTCCAGGTCGGTGGCGTCAAGATACAGCTGGAACTTCTGCTTGAGAATCTTCCAGTTAGCACTGAGGTTGCCGCCGATGCAGAGCTGCAGGGGAGGGTGGACACGGTCCATGTTACCGGATGACTGATCGCTGGTCAAAGGCAGACTATCTCAAGGTAGGTCCGTCAAACTCGAGCATAACTCACTGGTATCATGATGTGTTGGGTATGCCGGGTCTGCAACTACTGCGTTTGCTGCAGCAGTGAGAGAGAGAGACAGGCTTCCAACACTTGAAGAAATGCAACTTGATTTTATTGAACTCTTAACTATCATACATACTTTAACTGTGGGTTGACACTATGCTGACTTGATTGGAGACCTGAGGCTAACCTGACCAGACTATCTTACTACCACATGGTGTATGTTCTAGTTGCTGCTCATGGGCTCTGACTGTCTCAGAGACTGGATCCTCAAAGAGTGGGAAAACTAGTGCCCCCTGGCTTTATAATGGTCGTGTCCTGTCTGGTGATTGGCTGCTGTGTTCTGTGTGTTCACTGGTCATCCTGTGTGTCAATCACTGCCTGTCTGTGCACAATCATATACCTGTGTGTATATTATGACAATATGTACTGTGACTGTGTTATATAGTTCCAGTCATTATGGCACAGAACGAGTGCGGTCAGCAACTGGAGCCCATGCCGACTCTCTGTGGACAATCCAGTCAGTTCCATTCCCCCTTGATATCCCCAATCCACTGCAAGTTTATTTCCTTAAAGGGCAGCACAGTGGTGCAGTTGTGAGAACTGCTGCCTCACGGCACCGAGGTTCCAGGTTCGATCCCGGCTCTGGGTCACTGTCCATGTGGAGTTTGCACATTATCATCATGCTTGCGTGGGGTTCACCCCCACAACTCAAAGATGTACAGGTTAGGTGGATTGGCTATGCTAAATTGCCCCTTAAGTGGAAAAAAATAATTGGGTACTCTAAATTTGGAGAAGACCTGAATGCTGAGTGATTTTTTCGGAATCATTCCCGGTAACAGTAGATTTTCAGGTTTGAAAAGAAAGGGATAAGCAGTGATCTGTCAATCAGTCTGAATCAGCACCTTCAGGAGAATTGGGAGGGTGAATATTAGATCCAGCAGAGTGAGAATGGAGGGAGGGTGTGTGGGATGGAGATTTACAGCTTTTGGGGAATGGGCGAGGAAAGAATGTTCCATTGAATCTAAAATTGACTGTTCTGAATTTCTATCCTGTACTGACAGTGATGACTTTTGTAAACTCATTTTACAGGATATTAGAAGAGGAGGAATTACAGACAGAAATCTCAAACGGCACGCCTTGAACTCACTTGATTTCTTGGGACCTGAATATTATCGGCCTTTGAATTTAGAAGGAGAAATGTTTGCCTGATCTGTCTGCTTCAAAATATTTTAAATATCTGTGTGACTGGAAAAGGACTGAGACACACATCTGAGTGAGAGTATTCCAAAGCACTGTCTGTGGAAAGAGCTTTAACCAGTTTAACAGCCTGAAAAAACATTGCACCGTTCACAGCGGGGAGAGACCGTACACGTGTTTGGAGTGTCAACGAGTCTTCAACTCATCATCGATCTTCGATGGTAACAAGTACACCTGCACCATGAAGAAACCATGGAAATGTGGTGAATGTGGGCAAGGGTTCCAGTCCCCATCTGCACTTGAAACCCATTGACACAATCATACTGGGGAGAGGCGTCCACCTGCTCTGATTGTCGGAAGAGATTCAGTGATTCATCCAACCTGCTGTTGCACCAGCGAGTTCACACCAGGGAAAGGCTATTCAACTGCTCTGTGTGGGAAGGCATTCACTCGTTCATTCTCTCTGCTGTAACAACAGCAAGTTCACTCTGGGGAGAGGCCGTTCACCTGTTCTCACTGTGGGAAATAATTTACTCAGTTATCCAGCCTGCAAACACAGCAGCGAGTTCACACTGGGGAGAGGCCATTGATCGGCTCTGTGTGTAGCCAGGAATTGAGTCAGTTATCCCACCTTGTGACACACCAGCGAGTTCACACTGATGAAAGGCCATTCACTTGCTCTGAGTGTGGGGAACGGATTCAGTCGGTTATCCCAACTGCAGACACACCAGCGAGTTCACTCAATGGAGAGGCCATTCATCTGCTCCGAATGTGAGAAGGAATTCAGTGACTCATCCGCACTGCAGAAGCACCGGCGAGTTCACACTGGGGAGAGACCGTTCACCTGCTCTGAGTGTGGGAGGGGATTCACTCAGGTGTCCAACCTGCTGAGGCACCAGTGTGTTCACGAGTGATTAAAGGGGTTGAATTCTGTTGTTATTGCTGCTGTTAATCCATGGTTGAATTGTAACATAGAATCTCTGCAATGCAGAAGGAGGCCATTCGGCCCATCAAGTCTGCCCCGACCCTTGGAAAGAGTATCCCACTTAGGCCCACTCCCTGACCCCTATCCCTGTAACCCAGTAACCTCACTTAACTCTCTTGGACACTTGGGGACAATTTTGCACGGCCAATCGACCTAACTTGCACATCTTTGGAGTGTGGGAGGAAACCGGAGCACCCGGAGGAAACCCATGCAGATATGGGGAGAAAGTGCAAACTCCACACAGAGTCACTGTGAACGGAATTGAACCCCGGTCCCTGGTGCTGTGAGGCAGGAGTGCGAACCACTGTGCCGCCGTGCCGTCCCTGTGCCATAGTGCCACTCCAAACATAAAGGATTAACAGCTGGAATGCGCTAATGTATGACACTGATGATGATGTAGCAGTGGCATCAGCCAGTCGTGTATTAGACTCCGAGAGATTGGAATCCTGTCTCTGAGCAGCACGTCTGCTCTGTAACCTGTTCCAATATAGTACTAATAATCTATTTTTAAGCAGATATCAGAATATGTCTGCAGTTTGTCGCAGAGCCGAGGCCCTTGCCTATAGTCCAATATAGAAGGACACATCAAAGAACATGGTGGCAGCATTGATGATGGTGATGTAAAAAACATTTTGGCCATATCGAAGGAGGAGGTTCACTGGAGGGAGAGGTAATGATGACCCTTCCTGCTGAGCAGTCCCTGTCCTTCTCCTGAAGGAGGAGGTTCACTGGAGGGAGAGGTAATGATGACCCTCCCTGCTGAGCAGTCCCTGTCGTTGTCCTGAAGGAGGAGGTTCACTGGAGGGAGAGGTAATGATGCCGCTCCCTGCTGAGCAGTCCCTGTCCTTGTCCTGAAGGAGGAGGTTCACTGGAGGGAGAGGTAATGATGCCCCTCCCTGCTGAGCAGTCCCTGTCCTTGTCCTGAAGGAGGAAGGTCACTGGAGGGAGAGGTAATGATGACTCTCCCTGCTGAGCAGTCCCTGTCCTTGTCCTGAAGGAGGAGGTTCACTGGAGGGAGAGGTAATGATGACCCTCCCTGCTGAGCAGTCCCTGTCCTGAAGGAGGAGGTTCATTGGAGGGAGAGGTAATGATGACCCTCCCTGCTGAGCAGTCCCTCTCCTTGTCCTGAAGGAGGAGGTTCACTGGAGGGAGAGGTAATGATGACCCTCCCTGCTGAGCAGTCCCTGTCCTGAAGGAGGAGGTTCACTGGAGGGAGAGGTAATGATGACCCTCCCTGCTGAGCAGTCCCTGTCCTTGCCCCACCCGCAGAGAGGCCAGCAGTGCGGGTTGTGGAAACACCATTTTCTCTGGTACCGAGCTGCATCAGGTCTTCATGAAATGAAGCAAAAGCTTCAAGTCAGCACCTTTCTTGTCTGTTACTGGACCGACAGCATCAACATTCTCAAAGGCAGGTGTGCAGGCGGCACTGCAGACTTTGTGTACATTCTCAAAACTGTTGACATGTATTTTAGACGGCTACAGAACCCCTGGATAGTATATTCGGGAGTGGGGAGGGGGTGGGAAGAGATGTAGTGTAACAGGTTAAGAGATGGCACATGCTACTGTATGATGTGGATGCTGATTTATTAACATGTGTTAGACTCTCAAGGGAGGGTTGAAATCGCGCCGAGGAGTAACATGCCTACTCTGTAACTTGTTTAGATGTGGAACTAATAAACAAGTGTTAAGCAGACACCGGAGTAAATCCATAGCCTAAGAACCAAGTCCCATGTCTAGAGTCTAATCTAAAAGGACACATCTCAGAATAGAAATGTTTGGTTTGTGTTTCCTATCTACAAAACCTCTCTACTCATCACCTGGGAAAGGAGATTACAAAGGTTGGGCTGGATTCTCCGATTCACAGGCTATGTCCTGTTGCCGGCGTGGTAACGGTGTTCTTTTCCAACCGAATATTTGGGGCAAAACGGCACACCAGAATGACAGGGTGTGGGATAGCTTGATCTTGGTTTCGGACAATGTTGGGTACAACATCGAGGGACGAAGGGCCTGTTCTGTGCTGTACTGTTCTATGTTCTAATAGTGCCCCCAGCCCCTGACAAAGTCCCCCCTGCCCGCAGATCGGCCCTCTGCCGACTGTGGCGACGCTGGACTGAGTCCTCAGCCGCCACGCCGAGCTCCCGACAGGTAAGACCATGAGAGACCCACGCCGTCGGGAACTTGGCTGGTTGGGGCTGGAGCATCGGGGCTGGCCTCCGGCAACATTCGGAGGGTGTCGATATGGTGAGTGCCGAACTCCTAGAGTACGCTGCTTTGGAGGGGGCAGCGCATCGCGAAAGCAGCGCCGCCTCCGATTTCATTGGAAACAGGGATAGTCTGACCGGTTTCGGTGACCGGTGAATCCCGCCCATTGTTCATTCCCACTCTGATTACAGTTGTCTATCAACGAGGCTGGATGATTAGTGGAAGCCTCAGACTGACAACTGAAGCCTTTACCGCAGACACAACAGACAAAACATTTCACTGTCCACAAAAGCCAATAATATTGAGTGACTCCTTTGAATCGTGACTTGATGTTTGGTTTGTGGTTTCTGTCTGTCACAAATCACCAAGTATAGGATAGAAACCTAAAGCTGTCAGTTCAAGTTGTCATAAAACATTCATCTCCCTCAAACAATAAATCTCTGCCGCCCCCCCCCCCCCCCCCCCCCACACACACACACTCTCATTGTAACACTAATTCATCCCAATATCCACCAATTCTCCTCCCCTGAAGGTGCTGACTCTCGGGTTCAGTTTCACTCTCACCTTTTGCCCTCCCCAATGTGCCACCCAGGTGTCTAAATCTTTCCACCTGAAGGTAACAAACTGTTTTGCTGAGGGAGACGTCACAATCCAATCCAGTGACCACCCAGATGTGCTTTGTGCCAGGCTGACGTCCGCCCTCCCCACTTTCCATCCCAGTCCCAAATGTTTGGTGACGGCTCAAGATGTGTAATGGCAGCCGCGGTCCCCACAGTCCCCCGCGCTGGAGAAACCGCTCGATCCGCCGCGCGGTCGGCCCGGAATTGCGCATGTCCAAGGAAGAGGGGAAGCTGCGCATGTGCGAGAAGAGTCAACAACCTGACCTTCCTGCTGAGGCGTTGACCAATGGGAAGAATTGGAGGACCGGAAGGCCCCTTCACTCAGCCAATCAGCGCGCGGGCTTTGTGTGAATGAAGATTGAGCTTCACACAGACTGAAACCTCGTCCTCGCTCCAACATCTGGGAATAATAAACTTTCTTTTCTCCCCCTTTCCATTTCATTTATCATTCTGACCTTCAATTGGTGACTTGCAGCAACTGAAGGGAAAGGAAGAGAATCCCGGGAGTGTGCAGACTCTGGAAAGCTTGGCCCAGGTCTCTCTCTCTCTCTCTCTTAAACACATTGACATCCTTTGCTCCCTCAGCATGACACATTTATTTGTCTGGCTAAAGGATGGGCTCTTTCCCAATGTTCAAAATTAAAGGACTGGTTTCTCAGGAGATAGCTGACATTTAAGGGGGCAATAAAGGAATATCGGACAGAGATATGTATCGTGTTGTTATATGGTACAGATTACATATTATTATTGGTTCTGTAATAAAGTGCATTTATTATTCACTTCCTTTCTCTTCAGTTGCTGCAAGTCACTAATTGAAGGCCAGAATGAGAAAAGAAATGGAAAGGGGGAGAAAAGAATGTACTCACAGATGTTGGAGACAGGAAGAAGCTTCAGTCTGTGTGAAGCCCAGTTTTCGTTCTCACAAAGTCCGCGAAGATTGGCTGGAGGACGAGAGTCCATCCGGTCACCCAGGCGTTCCATTGGCCAACGCGTCATCCTGACTGTCAGGAGGTGGGAGCTCCCCCGCACATGCTCAGCTTCCCCTCTCCCTTGGACATGCGCAGTCCCGGACGAGGGGAGAGGGTAAGGTCACCGAGCGGCTTCTCGCTCTGGCCGGAGCCGTCAGATGGTTGCCCGGCGCCGTCAGATGGTTGCCCGGTAACCTTGTCTCGAGGAGGTGCCAGCGGAGGGAGAACAATGGGTGGAGGCGGGCGCCCGTGTCCCCGTGACGCCCCTGCGCATTGAGCCCTATGACGTCACCGTGGAACAGAATGATTCCTATTGGTTGATGTAGACTGGGCTATATTGTGGCGTCACAGCCCGGAAGTTGGACATTGAGCTTCCTCTTCTGTGCGAGGAAATCAATGTTTCCTTCTTTCCATTTATTTTCTCATTCGGAGGAGGGGACGACATTGGCGACTTGCAACAACTGAAGGGAAAGGAACTGAATCCAATCTGTATATTACACATTTTTGTGTCGTAATTCATTAAGATTTTCAGTCTGTGTCCAGGACAGGAAGCAGTGAGCATGGATCAGCACCTTCAGGAGAATTGGGAGGGTGAATATTAGATACAGCAGAGTGAGAATGGAGGGAGAGTGTGTGGGATGGAGATTTACAGTTTTTGCAGAATGAGAGAACAAGAATGTTCCAGAGAAACTAGATTTATATTCTGTACTGAAAGATAATTCTTGTAAATTGTTTTTACAGGATGTTAGAAGAGGAGGAATGACAGACAGAAATTTCAAATGACACATCTCGATCTGACAGATTTAGATCTGACAGTCTAAATCTATACAAAATGTAGACTCCTTAAGAAACAAAAATCCAACAAAGGTTTTACTCAATTCCTTGGGACCTGAATATCATCAGCCTTTTAATGTAGAAGGAGAAAGGTTTCTCTCATCTCTCAGCTTCAAAAGATTTTAAACATCAGTTGGAAAAGCACCGAGACACACATACACACCTGAGTGAGAGTGTGTCAGAGCACTGACTGTGGAGAGAGCTTTAACCGGTTACACAGCCTGAAAAAACATCACACCACTCACAGCGGGGAGAGACCGTACACGTGTTCTGTGTGTGGTCAAGGCTTCAATTGTGCAGTCTGTAGAGATACAAGGAGACCGAAAACATGGAGAAGCCTTGGCAATGTTTGGACTGTGGGAAGGGATACAGAGCCCCATGTTTGCTGGAAGCTCATCGACGCATTCACACTGGGGAGAAGCCATTCACCTGCTCTCAGTGTGAGAAGGGATTCACTCAGTTACCCCATCTGCAGAGACACCAGCAAATTCACACTGGGGAAGGGATTCACTCAGTTATCCAACCTGCAGAAACATCAGCGAGTTCACACTGGGAAGAGGCCATTCACCTGCTCTCAGTGTGGGAAGGGATTCACTGAGTTATTCAGCCTGCAGAAACATCAGCAAATTTGCATTGGGGAGAGGCCATTCATCTGCTCTCAGTGTGGGAAGGGATTCACTCGGTTATACAATCTACTGTCACACCAGCGAGTTCACACAGGGGAGAAGCCATTCACCTGCTCTCAATGTGAGAAGGGATTCAGACATTCATGCACCCTGCGGAAACACCAGCGGATTCACAGTGGGGAGAAGCCATTCACCTGCTCTCAGTGTGGGGAGGGATTCAGACATTCATCCACCCTGCAGACAGATCAGCAAGTTCACACTGGGGAGAAGCCGTTCACCTGCTCTCAATGTGAGAAGTGAATCACTCGATTATCCATCAGAGACACCAGCTGATCCGATTGTAACCAACTTCACATAGGTCATACAGCACAGTAAAGGCCTTTCGGCCCATCGAGGCTGCGCCAGTCCAAAACAACCACTTGCCTATTCTAATCCCATTTTCCAGTGCTTGGCCCATAGCGTGGACTTCACAAGTGCCTATCTAAATACTTCTTAAATATCATGAGGGTCTCTGCCTCCACCACCCTTTCAGACAGTGTGTTCCAAACTCCCACCACCTTCTGGGTGAGAAAGGTTTTCCTCACATCCCCTCTAAACCTCCTGCCTCTTACCTTAAATCTATGCCCCCTGGTCACTGATCCCTCCACAAAAGGGAGAAGTTTTTCCTGTCTACTCTATCTATGCCCCTCATAATTTTGCACATCATGTCCCCCTCAGTCTCCGCTGCTCCAAGGAAAACAATCCAAGTCTATCTCTTCATAACTAAAACTCTCCAACCAGGAAACATCCTGGTAAATCTCCTCTGCACCCTTTCCAGTGCTATCCCATCCCTTCTATAATGTGGATTCCTGGCTTTGGTTACTTTCTGTGCAGAGTCTGCACGTTCTCCCCATGTCTGCGTGGGTTTCCTCCGGGTGCTCCGGTGTCCACCCACATGTCCCGAAAGACATGCTGTTCGGTAATTTGGACATTCTGAATTCTCCCTCCGTGTACCCGAAAAAGCTGGAATGTGGCGACTAGGGGCTTTTCACAGTAACATTATTGCAGTGTTAATGTAAGCCTACTTGTGACAATAAAGATTATTATTATTACAAACTAGAATTGTGTGTTTGAATTTCTATCCTCGACTGACAGTGATGACTTTTGTCATCTTTTACAGGACATTAGATTGGATGTTGAGTCAAGATCTGCCAAAGTCATCGTTGCATCAGGACCTGGATATCATCGGCCTTTGAATCGAGAAAGAGAAATGTTTGTGCATTCTAAGCATTTCAAAATATTTTAAACATCAGTCTAACTGGAAAAACACCAAGATGCACACACCCGACATGGGAGTGTCCCAGTGCACGGACTGTAGAATGAGATTTTACTCGTTTGACTGCCAGAAAAAACAGCATCCCAATCACAGAAGGGAGAGACTGCACGTGTTCTGTGTGTGCATGAGGCTTGGTTGTCCAACCTGGAGAGACAGAGTCGGACGCACACCATGGAGAAACCGTGGTGGCTGTGGAAAGGGATTCAGATCCCCCCTCTGTGCTGGAAATTCATCAAAGCAGTCACACTGGGGAGAGACCGTTCACCTGCTCAGAGTGTGAGAAGGGTTTCATTAATTCATCAAGCTTCCTGAAGCACTTGCAACTTCACACTAGGAATAGGCCGTTCACCTGTCCTGAGTGTGGGAAGGGATTCAGTCATTCATCCAACTTACTGACAGACCAACACGTTTACACTGGGGAGAGGCCGGTCACCTGTCCCGAGTGTGGTAAGGGATCCATCAATTCATCCAGCATGCTGACACACCGAAGAGTTCACACTGGGGAGAGGCCGTTCACCTGTCCTGAGTGTAGGAAGGGATTCAGTCATTCATCAAATTTACTGATACACCGACGGGTTCACACTGGGGAGAGGCTGTTCACCTGTACTGAGTGTGGAAAAGCATTCATTCATTCATCTCACCTGCGGAAGCACCAGCGAGTTCACACTGCGGAGAGGCCATTCATCTGCTCGGAGTGTGGGAATGGATTCACTCAGTTATGCAGCCTGCAGAGACACCAGCGAGTTCACACCGGTGAGAAGCCGTTCATCTGCTGAGTGTGGGAAGGGATTCACTCAGTCATCCCATCTGCTGACACACCAGCGAGTTCACAAGTGATTACAGACCAGAGGGAGCTAGAGAACCCAATGGCTGCCTGCTGAATGCTGTTCCATTCACCCCCAACAAGTATCCACCTCCATCCACTAATTAAATCACCCATAAATACTTATCGAGTGTAGATATAGACACAGAATGAGACAAAGTCCAAGATGGAAGAGAGATGAATGGAAACTGCTTAAGGAAGACAGAAATAATGAATTAAGAAGCCTCAGCCCCTCTCCACATGGCAGCAACGGGCCCGTCCCAACACCTCATTCAGGTCTGGAAAAGTCTGAGCTGTAACTATCCTGACTGAGCTGAGAAAATTCAGAAAATACATTAGTGACGCCCTTGGGACAATGAAAAATTCAGTCTCAGAACTGGAACAAGCTGTCAGCGGTTTGGGAAAGAGGGTAGTGCAGCCGGAGAACAGAATTAGTATGGTTAACGATAGTAACATTCACAGATACAGGCTCCTTTCTTATTTACACCAGAGAGACAGACGGTTAGAGGACAGATGTCAGAACCTCAAACATTTCATGAGATGGAACAACCTGTGAATTTATGAGGTGCCAGGAAACTCAGTAGGCGGGACATTATCCGCTGGGTCGAAAGCTTTCTCAAGGTCCTGCTTAAACTCCCGGTCGATTTCCCACTACAACTAGAGTGGGCTCACAGATCACTGCAACAAAAGCCGTCAGATGCTAATTCGCTCCGAGATCATTTGTGGTGAAATTTCTCAGCTCCAGATGAAAATGTTAAATTAATTGCGTACTCTAAATTTTAAAAAAATATGTGAAAGGGTGACATAAACCCATTGAGAGAAAAAAGATGCTCAGTCAGTTGAAACATCTCGGCTGCAAGGGGCTGGTTTAGCACACTGGGCTAAATCACTGGCTTTTAAAGCAGACCGAGGCAAGCTAGCAGCACGGTTCGATTCCCGTACCAGGCACCGGAATGTGGCGACTAGGGGCTTTTCACAGTAACTTCATTGAAGCCTACTCGTGACAATAAGCGATTTTCATTTCAAAACTGCATTTTTACAAGAAACACATTTGTCAGACATAGACCACAGTAAGCTGGGCAGATCCTTGGCAAACCAGATATTATTTTCCTCTCGTGCATCAGGCTAAATTGCCCCTTAATTGGAAAAAAATAATTAGGTCCTCTAAATTTATATTTTAAAAAACAAGCCCTGGCCTGGGTGGCTACATAAACACATTTTACAAGACCGTTTAAGACATACATCCACCTTTACTTCAGCAGGCCTATCGTCACTCATTAGAAACTGGATCATTGGCTCCTTCATGGAGAGATGCAATTATAACAGTCATTCATAAGGAGGGGAGAGACCCAACAGAGTGTGGGTCACATCGCTCCATATCATAACTTAATTGTATCCTGAAGGTTCTCACAACAATACTGGCCCATAAACAGGATATTAACAGGTTATACATCCAGACCAAACTGGATTGATAACGGGTGTTACTCTGGAGACAATCTCCACAGGCTCCTTAACATCATGACTCATGTCCAAGGGAATGGGGTTGAGGCCATGATCTTATCTTTAGACGCTGAAAAGACATTTGATCAAATATCATGGGTGTACCTATTTCAGACTTTACACCAGCCTGGAGTTTGGACTCAACTTTGTGAGATGGGTCCAGAGCCTCTATTCAAATCCACAGGCCTCTGTTCGTGTGAACAGTCATATTGCTGAAGTCTTTGGGCGATAGAGGGGGACAAGACCGGGTTGGCCTCTGTCCCCTTCTTCTGTTCACTTATGTATAAAACCCTTAACCCAAATGGTGAGAAACAAGACGGACATACAGAGGTTCCAGCTGGAGAAGAAAAGCACAAGTTGTCATTCTATGCTGATGACATCCTGCTTTACTTATTAGATCCTGCAACACCATATTTTCTATGAGAGTATTTAAAAGATAGGCTGTGACTCAGGTTATAAAGTTAATGTTAAAAAAATTGAAGCAACGGAAATAGGTGGACAAATCCCAACCATATTGAGACACAAAGTGCCTTTAAATGGCTCAGTCGGGCACTAAATATCTCAGTATTCTTGTCCCACCAACAATCGCTAGAATATATGGAGCAAATTACACTCGTATCATTAACCATATGAAGAGTGATCTGGATGGGTGGCTGAGCCGACCACTCCGTTAAGACGGATTGAAGTTATTCAGATGAATGTCCTCCCCAAATTGTTGTCCCTGTTCCAGATGTTACTGATTCAGATTCCAGAATCTACATTCAATTTGCTACATTGTCCGATCTCCCGTTTTTGGGCAGCTCAACTATAATCTGTGACAGCTTGGTTAACAGACAGCGTAGACACACGGTGGCTGAACCTGGAGAAACCTGCGTCCCAACTTCCATTAACAGCACTGCCATTTCTGGGTAACAACTTAAGGGATTGCAGAATGAGTGAATGCCAGATTGACTGACAGTATTTGGAAAGAAATTCAGAAATCATTCCATTTAACTGGTTCAATTTCGGCTCTGACCACCATTGGGTCTATAAAATATTTAATACTCTCCACGCACGATAAGGACTTTTTAAGAAATGGTCTGAATATTGCCTCACCTTCACCAGATATTTCAGCAGATACTCCAAAATCTTTTGAGCAGATCAGAGGGGAATTTGGCCTTCCAAATATTAACATTTTTAGCATACATACAGACACAACATTTTTTTTGCAAACATGAAGGGGGCAATTTCATGGAAAAGAAACAGAGTCCCATTTTGGGCATGTTTAACAGGATGGCTTCCAGCGCTTGCAGCGGTTGAACTGCAACAGGAGATAGCAGTGGAAGACTGGGATCAAACTTGTCCTGAGACCAATCTCGTCACTGACCCAAATATCCTGAGGGAATATAAATGGAAGCTCATTACGAGCTACTTTAGAATACCACATATTACTGTAAGAATTGGTTCCTCCTCTATAAGTAGTTACTGAAAAGACTGCAGGAAATCATTACTTCCACACATACTGATCGTGGCCAAATTTGAGAGAGTATTGGCATAAGATATTCAAAACATTGGCTGAGGTGTTGCACATGGACATCCCACAAACCCCCCTCCAGCTGCTCTGTGAGGGACAATTCCAGAAGGGATGGAAAGAAGAAAACAACACAATCTTTTACAAGTTTTGCTGTCATGAAGGGTGTTGTCTTCAAATAGCTGAAATCCATTCCCCCAACCTGTGAAACTTGGTGATCCGAAGTCAGAGAGCGATTTGAGATGGACAGAATCCCGCATGCATTCCGCTCCCAGAGCCAAACATTATTTCAAAGGTGATTGCCAGTAACAGGATTATTCATATGAATTAAACCACAGAGAGCCCCCAACCCAGCCCCACTCATTATATACATTTTATTTGCCTTTTAAAAAAAAACGTGTTTTCCCATCTATTTCCGTGGTCATTTTTCACTGATGCTCGATGTAAGGAAGCAACTTTTATACGGACCAGTTATCATCATCAAACTCTTGTTTATCTGCTGTATCGACACCTGTCTGTACGTGTAACTTGATTCTCAAAACCAAAAGTGTCTTTGTTATACTGTGTCTGTTATATTTCTGTCAACAATGCCAATGATTGATGTGGACAATTCTAACCATTTTAACCTTTTGTTTCTGTGTGGCGTGAGAAAATTAAAATAAAGAGTTTTTCAAAAAACACTCCATTGGTTGCAAAGCACTTTGGGACGTCCTGTGGTTGTGGAAGGCACTATAGAAATGAAAGTTTTTAAATTGAAGACTTCTGTCATCTGATCTTGTTTTATGGAACTTAACTGATTCAGCCACCCCCAACTTACCATTTAATAAATTCACTTTGGGTCAGACAAAACTTCAAACAATTAAGGCAAAGGCAGAATTCTCTGGATAGAAAATTTTAAAAGAAGTTTATTAAATGAAAAAGGTTTACTGAACAACTTTAAGAAATTGACTATTTACAACTTCATGTGGGTGATCAGTCTGTAGAAGCGTAACCCTCTCTCTGGCTCCTTCTTTGACAGTAATTCTTGTGGAATTCAGCCTCGAGAGTCTGGCTCCTTCTTTGACAGTAATTTCCTTGGAACTCGCCCTCGGGAGTCTTCAGTACTTGGCCAGCAAGGAAGACCTTCAGAACCTCTACTTTTATCCCCAAAGTGACCATTACCTCACATCAGAGTTGGGCCTGTTGTAACATGACCATTGGTCAATTTGGTCACTGGATTAATTGAATTGGTTCCCAAATTACTAACACAACGTTTTCTCATTATCTCAGACAGGAATATAATAGAACTGTTTCATACTATCCCTTTATCTGATTCTATACAATCCCATTATTCAGACAGTTTCCAATGTTGAGACTAATCAGAGCTTGAAGGTCTCTCTTGCCAGTACATTTATCTTCATTGCACATTCTTTTTAAAAATAAATTTAGAGTATCCAATTCTTTTTTTTCCAATTCAGGGACAGTTTAGCGTGGCAAATCCACCTACCCTGCACATCTTTTGGGTTGTGGGGGTGAGACCCATGCAGACAGTGACCCGGAGCGGGGATCGAACCCGGGTCCTCGGCACCGTGAGGCAGTAGTGCTAACCACTGCACCACCATGCCACCCACTTCATTGTACATTCTTTACATACACATCAATTAAGGTTTTATATGTTTACAGCAAATAAAACTCAGCCTTTTACTATAATTACTGATTCATTAATTGTATCTCAATTAAGGCTGAGTACTTATTCAATCATCTGTTAGTGACAGGTAGCTAATTAGCTAATTAGTACAGTAATCTTTAATTAATACATTTGGTTACTACAAGATCCACTGATTCAATAAGACAATTTTGGAAGACAATAGCTTTCTTTCTTACTCATCGTGATCGGATTGAAGTGTCAGCCTTATACTTGATGCCAGATTGGACAAAACATAATGTGTAGCTGATCAAAATGATAAAAGAAATCCTTAGTTTAAACAATTTCTGTTGCTATGCAGCTTATTCAAGCATTTAGGTTGATACAGTGTTAACTTTTGAAATAAAGTTCCTGTCACATATTAGAGTTAAAAATGGCTTCCTTGACCTTGTTATGTATAATGTTCAGAGTCAGCATGGGCACGAGGGGTGGATTGGGCTCCTTCTGTGCTTTCTGAACCTCATTTGCACATAACGAAAAGTGGTAAATACCAGGAATCCACTTCCTATGAGTGGATTCGAAGCAGAGACATTGGAATGTTTCCCATAGGAAGGTGGAGGGGCACCTGAGGGATATAAATGAAAAGGGATAGATCTATAGAGAGAAATGTCATCTGCTCCAGTCTCTCCAATTAACTGACGTCCCTCATCCCAGGTGCCATTCTCGTATATCTCCTCTGCACCCTCTCTGAGAACTTCACATCTTTCCGAAAGTGTGGGGCCCCAAAGTAAGGTTCCATTTTCGAGGGATCAAATTGTTCAATACGTTAAACTTGTTTAGAACCAGGGTTAGATTACACAGGCAGTACTGTAAACATTTGTGATCGCCATTTAGGAAAAGGAAATAGAGGCCTTGGAGAAGGTGCAACAAAGATTCACAAAAATACTACAATCAGATGAAATGGGGCAGCAGTAGGCCATTCGAGGGGCCGGGTGGCCTACTGCTGTTCCTAATTCGTACCTTATCACATCCTTTATAATAGATTGTAGCATTTTCCCTCCTACTGATGTCAGGCTAATGGGTCTGTGGTTCCCCGTTTTCTCTCTCCCTCCTTAAATAGTGGGGTTACAATTACCACCTTCCAATCTGCAGGAACCGTTCCAGAATCTATAGAATGTTGAAAGATGATCACCAATGTATCCACTATCTCTACAGCCACCTCTTTCAATACTCTGGGATGTGGAGCATCAGCTTTTGGGGATTTATTAACTTTCAATCACATTAATTTCTCCAATATTATTTTTTCACCAATTCTAACCTCTTTCAGTCCCTCGTGCTCACTAGACCCGTGGGACAATTAATGTGTCTTCCTCCATGAAGACAGACACACATTGTTTAGTTTCTCTGCCATTTCCTTATTCCCCATTATAAACTCTCCTGTCACTGCCTGGAATGGACCCACATTGGTCTTTGCTAATCTTTTCCTTTTCACATTCCTATAGGAGCTTTTCCAGGCGGTTTTTATGTTTCTCACCAGTTTGCTCTCATATTCTATTTTCTCTTGATCAGTTTCTTGATCCTCCTTAGCTGAATTCTAAACAATTTCCGAAACCTCAGGCTTTTATTTTTTTAAATTTAAAGTTAGAGTACCCAGTTCATTTTTCCAATTAAGGGGCAATTTAGCATGGCCAATCCACCTAGCCTGCACATCTTTGGGTTGTGGGGATGAAACCCACGGAAATACGGGGGAATGTGTAAACTCCGCAGATAGTGACCCAGAGCCAGTATCGAACCTGAGATCTCGGTGCCGTGAGGCAGCAGTGCTAACCAATGTGCCACCACGCTGCCCCCAAAACCTCAGGCTTACTACTATTTTGTCCAGTTTATGGGTCCCTTCCTTTGATCAAAAGGAATCTTTAACTTTCCTGTAGCCACGCTTGCTGTTCCTGTTTGAGTTTTGTTTCTGAAAGGTATCTATATTTGATGTAAATATTTGAATTTAAAGTCGCTAAAATTCCCAAAATATCATAGGCTGCTCTCCCTTTTGAGAGAGAGAGCGAGCTGACTGGTGATGATTTAAACGGAGGGTCACCACACCTCAGTTGCGGGGCAATGTTGACAAGGCTGGGCCTTCATGGATAACCAAAGCCGCTACGGGGGTGAAGCCACGCTGTTGGCATTGTGCCACATCACGAAACAGACGGCCAGCTAGCTGTGCTAACTGACCCCTTGGTAAATATGTAATAATTCCTTAAATATTAGCTACTGCCTATCTCCGAACATACCATTTATTGTAGTTTCTCAGTCCACCTCAGACAAAGTGCCTCTCATGCTGATAGTTTCCTTCTATGGAAACACCCAGATAAATTAGACAAAAAAAACATGAAAACACCATAGCCATCTTCATGGCAACATGGCATGCTTTGGGGGTTTCCAAACAGAAATGAGAAATAATTATCTTCGAACTTCCAGACCCCTTTCACTCTGTGGTTCATGTGCAATTTGAAGCCAAAATCGCAACAAGGCCCAAAAAGCATCAGCCCACTGGAGGCAAATTAGTCAGACCGGTTAGTCCAGCAGAAAGCAAAGTTCCGACCAATCCCATTTACCAACTGTCAGATGAGCGAAATGCAGTCCTGGATGTAAATGAGAGCAGAAACAAAATCATCAGAATCCAATCCCTGTAATCACTTGTGAACTTGTTGGTGTCTCCGCAGGTGCGATGAATCACGAAATCCCTTCTCACACTGAGAGCAGATGAATGGTCTCTCCCCAGTGTGAATTTGCTGGTGTATCTGCAGGCTGGATAATTGAGTAAATCCCTTCCCACACTGAGAGCAGGCGAATGGCTTCTCCCCAGTGTGAACTCGCTGGTGTCTCTGCAGAGTGGTTGAATCACTGAACCCCTTCCCACACTGAGAGCAGGTGAATGGCTTTTCCCCAGTGTGAATTTGCTGATGTCTGTGCAGGTGGGATTGCAGAATGAATCCCGTCCCACATTGAAAGCAGGTGAATGGCCTCTCCCCGGTGTGACTGCGTCGATGAGCTTCCAGCTCTGATGGTGCTTTGTATCTCTTCTCACAATCCCCACATTTCCACGGTTTCTCCATGGTACACTTGCCCTAATGTCTCTGCAGGTTGGACAAGCAGTTGAAGCCTTTACCACTCACATGTGGATGATTTCTCCCCGCTGTGAATGGTATGATGACTAATCAGGTTGTGAAATCGGTTAAAGCTCTTTCCACAGTCAGTGCACTGGAACACTCTCACTCAGGTGCCTGTGTGTCTCAGTGCTTTCCAGTCACACTGATGTTTAAAATATTTTGAAGCGGACAAACATTTCTCCTTCCAGATTATAAGGCTGTTGATAATCACAAACCTAATAATCGAGTGATTCTGTGAGATCTGGACATTTGGTTTGAGATGTCTGTCTGTAATTCCTCCTTTTCTAATATCCTGTAAGTAGAATTCACAACAGACATCACATTTAGTGCAGGGCAGAAATTCAGAACAGACAATTTTAGTTTCTATGAAACATTCTTTCCTCTCTCATTCCCCAAAAGCTGTAAACCTCCATCCCACACACTCTCCCTCCATTCTCACTCTGCTGTATCTAATATTCACCATCCCAATTCTCCTGAAGATGCTTATTCAGGCTGATCAACACATCCACGCTGACCACTTCATCTCTTGGACCGAGAGGTTCATAAGAAATAGGAGCTGCAATCGGCCATTCTTCCCTTCGGACCAGCTCAGCCATTCAATGAGATCATTGAACGATCTACATAAGCACCATTTTCCCACACTATGCCCCATATCCCTTGATATCTTTAATATCTAGAAACCTACCAATCTCTATCTTGCAAATCCTTAATGACTGAGGCTCCACACTCTTCTGGGGGAGAGAATTCTTAATTTTCCGGCCTGTTCCCCATAACCCTCGACTCCCTTGTCAATCAGAAATTGGTAGAACTCATACTTGAAAATATTCAATTCCACTGATCCCAGTGGAAGAGAAATCCAGAGGCAAACAACCCTCCGAGGAAAGAGATGATTGGAAATATATAATTTAGCTACAGTACAATGTATGTATTTAAAAAAAATTAAATTCAGAGTACCCGATTAATTTTTTCCAATCAAGGGGCAATTTAGCATGGTCAATTCACCTATCCTGCACATCTTTCTGGGTTTATGGGGATGAGACCCACGCAGACACGGGAGAATGTGCAAACTCCACACGGACAGTGACCCAAGGGCTGGGACCAAACCCGGGTCCCCAATGTCGGAAGGCAGCAGTGCTAACCACTGCGCCACCGTGCTGCCCTCTACAGTACAATATTACACAACTAGAAATAATATTAAATGCACTTTATTACAGAACCATCAATATATCTAATCTGTATTATATAACACTAGACATATCTCTGTCCGATATTAATTTACTGACCCTTTAAATGTCAGCCATCTCCTCGGGAAATCAGCCCGTGAATTGTGAACATTGGGAAAGAGACCATCCTTTTAGCCAAACAAATAAATGTGTCAAGCTCAGGGAGCAAAGGATGTCAATGTCTTTAAGAGAGAGAGACCTGAGCCAACCTTTGCAGAGTCTGCACCCTCCCTGATTCACTTCCTTTCCCTTCAGTTGCTGCAAGTGACCAATTGAAGGTGAGAATGAGAAAAGAAATGGAAAGGGGGAGAAAAGAAAGTGTTTTACTCACAGATGTTGGAGACAGGAGGCAGTTTCCGTCTGTGAAGCTCAATTTTCATTCATGCAAATCCCGCGCACTGATTGACTGGAGGACCAACTGGAGGACCAGAGTCCTTCCGGTCCTCCAATTTTTCCCATTGGGCAACACCTTTGCAGGAAGGTAAGGTTGATGACTCTTCCCCGCACATGCGCAGCTTCCCCTCTCCCTTGGTCCTGCGTAGTCCCGGGCCGCCTACCGACGCAGCGGATAGAGCCGTTTCCACAGTGCAGGGAATTGTGGGAACTGCGACCGCCATTACTCATCTGGAGCCCAATCTCCAAACCCCTGGGACTGGGATGAAAAATGGAGGTACGGGAGGGAGCAGTGGCCCAACCCTGACACAAAGTCACTGGATTTGACTGTGACATCTCGCTTTGCAGAACAGTTTGTGAACTTCAGGTGTAAAGATTTAGACAGCACGGTAGCATTGTGGTTAGCACAATTGCTTCACAGCTCCAGGGTCCCAGGTTCGATTCCGGCTTGGGTCACTGTCTGTGCGGAGTCTGCACATCCTCCCCGTGTGTGCGTGGGTTTCCTCCGGGTGCTCCGGTTTCCTCCCACAGTCCAAAGATGTGCAGGTTAGGTGGATTGGCCATGATAAATTGCCCCTTAGTGTCCAAAATTGCCCTTAGTGTTGGGTGGGGTTACTGGGTGATGGGGATAGGGTGGAGGTGTTGACTTTGGGTAGGGTGCTCTTTCCAAGAGCCGGTGCAGACTCGATGGGCCGAATGGCCTCCTTCTGCACTGTAAATTCTGTGAAATAACCAGTGGCTGACTCCAGGACACCCTACACCTGGGTGACATATTGGGGCGGGAATAGGTGAATGTGAAACTGAAACCGAGAGTCAGCACCTTCAGGGGAGGAGAATTGAGGGAAAATCAGGAGGAGGATAGTGGGATGAAGTAGTGTTACAACCAGCAGGGAGGAGGTAGAGATTGGGACACAGATTTATTGTTTGAGACGATGAATGATTCTGCTGTTGTTGCTGTACCAAACCTTATTGATGCTGAAGGTTGAGGCTTATTTTTGCTGATGTTAGGGACCCGTGTAACTGAAATGGAGTTTAAAATTCTGGATTTAGGTCAAATGAACCAAATTTGAATTGCACACCCTGTTTCATGTCCTTCCGGTAGTTCAGTTGGGTCTGCTGATTGCTGGGTGATCAGTGTCTTTTTAAGAACTGCAGTTTGTGATCTCTCCACATTCATTCAGGGACTCTCAGCTGAAATTATTTTACAATAAAACAGTTCACTTTCAGCATCGCACCCAAACAAACCCATTGGAGTGAAATCAACAACTCCAAGTCTGAAGTGTTCCACTGAGTGAAATGACATAGAATTGACATCAAATAAACAGGCCATAAGGTCCACCTGGCCTGTGACGGTTTTGATGCTCCACATACGATTCCTCCCAGTCGTCTTCACCTTCACTGTCCGTCTGGGCTCAGTGGATAACACTCCTTGCTCTGAGTTCCAAAGGTTCTGGGCTCATTTCTCAATCAGGACTGGAGAACAAAACCCACGGCTGCCCTCTAGTGCAGTGCTGAGGGAGTGCTGCTCTTTTCGAGGTGCCATCTTTCAAATGATGCGTGAAACTATGGTCCAATTTTCCTCCTTTGGTGAATATAAAATATGCCACATCATTCTTTTTGAAGAAGAGCAGGGGAGTTATCCCAGGTGTCCTGGTCAATATATATCCCTCAATCAACATCACTAAAACAGATCATTATTATCCCATTGCTGTTTGTGGGATTTTGTTAACTGTCAATAGGTTGTAGGGAGACTACAAACAGATACAAACAGGTTAAGTGAGTGGGCAACAATTTGCAGGATGGAATATAATGTGGGGAAGCTTGACTGTGTTCACTTTGGCAAGAAGAATAGAGAAACACAATTCTATTTAAATGGAGTGCGATTTCAATACTCAGTGTTACAGAGGGATCTGGGTGTCCTGGTACAGGAATCAGAAAAAGTTAATATGAAGGTACATTAAGTGATTAGGAAAACAACTGAAACATTAGTGTTTCCCACAAGGGGAATGAAAGTTACAGCTGTGCAGGGCCTTGGTGAGACCACATCTGGAATAGTGTGCACTATTTCTTCACTATGTTTGAAACACAAAAATATAATTGTGTTAACAGCAGTTCAGAGAAGGTTCACTCGACTCATTCTCAGGATGAAGGGCTTCTCTTATGCACAAAGGTGGAACATGTTAGGTCCTTAGCCAGTGGAGTTCAGAGGAAGGAGAGGTAATATTATAGAAACATTTACAATCCTGAGGTGATTTAATAGGGTGGAAATTAGGTGATGTTTCCAAATATGAGAGAGACTAGAACCAGGGGACACAGTTTATCAATATGAGGTCCACCATTCAGACGATGATTGAGGAGAATGTCTTTCTCACAGAGGGTGTTTAGTCTGTGGAATTCTCTTCACTAGAGAGCAGTGGGGCTGGGTCATTGAATATATTCAAGGCAGAGTTAGACAGATTATTAACAAAGGATACAAGGGTTATGGGGGTGAGACAGGAAAATGGAGTTGAGATCACAGCCAGATTAGCAATGATCTTATAGAATTGTGCAGCAGGTTCAAAGAGCTGAATGGCATACTCCTGTTCCTATGTTCTTATCTTGTTTTCCCTAAATTTGCTGCCACGTTTCCTACACAACAGTGACTACATTTCAGAAAGTACATCATTGGCTGGAAAGTGCATCGAGAAATCCAATGGCCCTGAAAGCTGTTGTACAAGTCTAAATCTACGTTAGAGTACCTGACCCTTAAAGGGAGATGCTATTGAAGATATTTCATTATCGAGCTTATGTACAGTATAAATTATTAATTACACAAATGCGTTAATGAGGTGAAGTCCAACAGCCAATTATGATAAAGTGGCTGACTCCAACTATTCTCTATGAAATCATCACTCTTTTTAGTGACTACAATGTACTGACATCACCAGACCTAAACACATAGAGCTTCCATGCTCATCGATCCCCAAACAGGCTGAATGTGCCCGACACCCAAAGTGGGGAGTCACAGGAACAGCTAACAGAGGAGCCAAAGAGAAACCATTTGGATCCAGAACATTGTAAATATCCTTTTACTCTGGCTGTCTTTGAGCCTCAACTCATTTTCTGCTTTTTATAACCATGTTCAGTTTCATTAATAAACTTTTATCAGGAAAAATATTTGATTTTTGGTGACTTTTCTTGATTAGACTGATGCACATTAAGGATAGCAGGTAAGAGGGAGTGACAGGCTCTTTAACAGAAAGTGAGTCTCTCTGAGGCAGTGTTTTTCAAACGTTTTTACTTAGTACCCATTTTTTCCAAGTGGTCGACCTTCACGACCCACATCGGCCGAACTTTGCGAACCACGTCGGTGATCTTTGCGAGCCACGCCGGCTGACCTATGTGACCCTCGCTAGCCGACCTTCGCGATCCACCATTTTCACTGACCTTTAATGTGACAGGTGAGTCTGCTTGGTCGTCACGATCTCACTTGCTTCGTTATTCAATGTTTCGTTCCTGACAATGACTTCAGCTGATGATTTAAGATCTCACTGCATCCGTTGAAAAAAATGAAGAGATTTATCCTCAAACTCACCATGTTTTGTCTTCAAATGTCTTTGAAGTTTTGAGGGTTTTAAACTTTCATTTCCCAGTGCTTCCCTGCATATAACACACTTTGAATCCTGACTTGCAGTGGTACAATGAATAACGCATCCCTCAAGTAATCATCTTTATGCTGCTTTGTTCCTGTTCGCAGCTTCTTCTTCATGGGTTGTTCACCAGAGGCCCTGGAGCTCAAAATGGAGGAATCACTCTCGCGCGCCCAGAGCACGTGATGTCAGTGTGGCCTGCTGTCTGCCACCACTCCAGGCAGAAGACTCCAGCTATTAAAAAAAAATTCTGCTCCTGGGTCAGCGTACTGACATCAGGAGGCTGCTTTCTACCCCGCTGGGCTCCGGGCCTGCACACTGCTGAGGGGGCACCCATGCGGGGCACAGCTGGCATTCTAAAAGCCGGTTGCACCGTTGAGCACCGATTCTCATGATCCGGAATGCCACGACACGACCTTCCCAATACCCGCCCAGGACCCACCCATGGGTCGAGCCGCTGGATTTGAAAATGACTGCTCCAAGGTAATTGGCAAAGGAGCCAGTGGGGTAGATGAGATTTTATTTTTTGATACAGCGTGCTGTTCTGATCTGCCTGAAAGCTGATTCAGTAGTCATAGAGTCATAGATTTTTTCAGCATGGAAACAGGCCCTTCAGCCCAGATTGTCCATGCCGCCCAGTTTCTATCACTAAGCTAGTCCCACTTGCCAATATTTAGCCCATATCCCTCTATACCCACCCTTCCCATGTAACTGTCTAACTGCTTTTTCAAGGACAAAATTGTACCCGCCCATACCACTGCCTCTGGCAGCCGTTCCAGATGCTCACCACCTTCTGTCTGAAGAAATTTCCCCTCTGGTCTCTTTTGTATCTCTTTCCTCTCATCTTAAACCATGCCCTCTAGTTCTAGACTCCTCTATCTTATGGAAAAGATGTCAACTGTATACCTTATCTATGCTTCTTATTATTTTATAAACCTCTATAAGGTCACACCTAAGCCTCCTACACTCCAGGGAAAAAAGTCCCAGCCAATCCAGCTTCTCCTCATAACTCAGACCATCAAGTCCTGGCAGCATCCTGGTAAATCTCTTCTGCGCTCTTTCTAGTTTAATAATATCCTTCCTATTATAGGCTGACCAGAACTGTTCCTCAACATCCAGATGAATTTTCTGCACTAAGGTTATGTCGACTTTCTCCTGAAGAAAGGAGAGGATCTTTTTCCTTCTGAAAGGGTGATGGATGCCCCGTACATTCCCTGAGAAAATTTGCAGATTAACTGCCACCATTAGTTAGATGACAGAGAGAACAGGAACAGATTTTCACGCCACAATCGGTATCTTTCTAAAGGGTAAATATTTGAAAGGGAAGAATTTGCAGGGCTGTGGGAAAGAGCAGAGCAATTGGATGAATCAGTGAGTCCTTTCAAAGAGATAGCAGGGTCATGATGGGCCAAATGGTCTCCTCCAGCACCCTGTGAATCTGAGCCTCCTGCTTTTGTGCAGGTTAAAAGGGACAGATTTCATTGCAGCCTCTTCCCTGTATATGTATTTAAAGAGACGGGTTTCTCTTTAGCTCTGAGTGACCGATATAAGAATCGGCTGGAGGCCCATTTCCCAGTCAGTCTTCCAGCATCTTCCTGCCTCTATTAGTGCGACGCCCATGGCAGTTTCCCAACTGGGGCCCAGGCCCCGTTATTCTCAGCGACATTCAGTCTCAGCTCCGTCTCCTGCCTGTTATTGACACGAGCAATAGAGACAGAAATGTGCCCAAGGCTCAAACGGGAAGTCAAAACTTGTGGCTCTAAACCAACACTTCAACATTTGTCAGTCAAATCCATGTTATTTATTCTGGGGGTTTTATTATTACATTTAGGCACTGGAGGCAAAGGGTGGGGGTTTTAACGGGTAACTTTCCCTTCCTAACTTTGCATTGTCTATAGTGTCAGCTGTGGCTCAGTGGGCAGCTCTCTCACCTCTGAGTTAGAAGGTTGTGGATTCAAATCCCAGTCCAGGGACAAGAGGACAAAAAACAGTTCCAACATTCCTCGTCCCAGCATTGAGGGAGTGCTGCACTGTCAGAATAGCCTTCTTTCAAATAAGATGTTAAACTGAGGCCCTGTCTGCCCCTCTCAGGTGGGTGTAAAAGTTCCCCCAGCCACTATTTTGCAGGGGAGTTATCCCCGGTGTCCTGGTCAATATTTATCCCTCAATCACTAAAAACAGATCATCTGCTCATTATCACATTGCTGTTTGAGGGATCTTGCTGTGTGTAAACTGGTTAATGCGTTTCCTACATTACAACAGTGACTACACTTCAAAAGTACTTAATTAAATGCAAAGCAGTTTGGGACGCCCTGTGGGTGTGACAGGCGCTATAGAAATGCAAGTTTTTAAATTGAAGATTTCTGTTATCTGATCTTGTTATCTGGGACGTAATTAATTTCAGCCACCCCGAACTTACCATTTCATAAATTCACTTTGGTTCGGATAAGGCTTTCATCAATTGAGGCAAAGACAGAACTCACTGTTGAGAAAATTTACAAAATACATTTATTAAATGAAAAATGTGTACTGAACAACTTTAAGACATTGACTTTTACAACTTCATGTGGGTGATCAGTCTGTAGAAGCGTAACCCTCTCTGGCTCCTTCTTTGACAGTAATTCTTGTGGAATTCAGCCTCGGGAGTCTGGCTCTTTCTTTGACGGTAATTTGCTTGGAACTCGGCCTCGGGAGTCTTCAGTACTTGGCCAGCAAGGAAGACCTTCAGAATCTCTACTTTTATCCCCAAAGTGACCATTACCTCACATCAGAGTTGGGCCTGTTGTTACATGACCATTGGTCAATTTGGTCACTGGATTAATTTAATTGGATCCCCAAATTACTGACACGACCTTTTCTCATTATCTCAGACAGGAATACAATAGAACTGTTTCATACTATCCCTTTATCTGATTCTATACAATCCCATTATTCAGACAGTTTCCAAGTTGAGACTAATCAGAGCTTGAAGGTCTCTCTTGCCAGTACATTTATCCTCATTGCACATTCTTTTTAAAAATAAATTTAGAGTATCCAATTCTTTTTTTTTCTAATTCAGGGACAGTTTAGCGTGGCAAATCCACCTACCCTGCACATCTTTTGGGTTGTGGGGGTGAGACCCATGCAGACAGTGACCCGGAGCGGGGATCGAACCCAGGTCCTCGGCACCGTGAGGCAGTAGTGCTAACCACTGCACCACCATGCCACCCACTTCATTGTACATGACCATTGGTCAATTTGGTCACTGGATTAATTGAATTGGATCCCCAATTACGGACACCACCTTCTCTCATTATCTCAGACAGGAATACAATAGAACTGTTTCATACTATCCCTTTATCTGATTCGATACAATCCCTTATTCATACAGTTTCAAATGTTGAGGCAAATCAGAGCTTGAAGGTCTCTCTTGCCAGAACAGTTATCCTCATTGCACTTTCTTGAGATACACAGCAATTAAGTGTTTACATTTTTACAGCAAATAAAACTCAGTCTTACACGATAACTACTGATTCATTATTGATTAACTGTAACACAATTAGGCTCATTACTTATTCAATCATCTGTTCCTGACAAGTCGCTAATTAATACAGAAATATTTAATTAATATATTTGTTAAATACAAGACACACTCGTTCAAAGAGATAGTTTCTTACTCATCTTCAGATGGAACATTGAGCCTTATTTTTTTAAATTATTTATTCATGGGAACGTGGACATCGCTGGTGAGGCCACCATTTATTGCCCATTTCTAATTACCCTTGAACTGAGTGGTTTGCTTGCCCATCTGAGAGGACATTTACAAGTCAAGCACAACATTGCTGTGGATCTGGAGTCACATGTAGGCCAGGCCACGTAAGGATAGCAGATTTCCTTCCTTAAAGGACATTAGTAAAACAGATGGGTTTTTACAACAATTCGACTTTTAATTCAAGACTTGTATTAAATCTAAATTTCACCATCTGCTGCAGCTGGATTTGAACCCAGAGCATTAACCTGGGTCCCTGGATTACTAGCCCAGTGACAATGCCACTACGTCACTGCCTCATCCACATACCATTGGCAGAATATTATGCCGAGTATCTTCTCAAACTTCTAAAATACTTTATTTATTCAAACAAATTCTGCTAACTCTGCAGTTTCTAGAAACATTTTGGTTGATAGTGTTAATTTTTAAAATAAAGATCTAGTTTTTACAATATAATTTCTGAATACACCAATTCACTACTGATAATTATTGTTCACTACTGAATAATCATTGGTTTAATGACTGACTTTTGATATGAAATCAATAGTTAATCTAGAAAAGATACAAAATGTGAAATGGCTGCAAGGAGCCACAAGTTAGAAGTTAAAAGGGCTTCCTTGACCTTGTTGCTTATGACACAAAAAACACTATGAAAATACCAATTTTAAAACTATATTTGATTGCACGTGTTATTAGTTTCCTACATTACAGCAGTAAATGTTTCAAAAGTACTTCATTGGCTGTAAAAGACTTTAGAAGGTCCAGAGGTCATGAGAGGTGCTCTTGAAATGCACCGGTTCTAATTGTCAGCAAACTAGTATATATTACACTCGGTGTCCTCACCAAAATCATTGATAAACATTTAATCTTAATTGTCGTAATAACCATGTTTTTGACACCATTTTGATCACTCTGTGAAAGTCCAGGCACACTATATCCACAATTATTTGTTGTAAAACATAGCGAGGTGTTGTGATTTGGAATGCACTGTCTACAAACGATGCTGGAAGCTGATTGAACTGTACCTTCAAAAAAGAAATTTAATGCATTCATGAAAAGAAAACAAAGTAGTCGAACAATGGGATTAAATGGGTAGCTTTGGAAAGAGCTGGCATGGGAAGCATGGGCCAAGTGGATTGCTTCTCTGCTCTGGGAGCCTTGTGTACATGTAGAGTGGTAATGACCCGGAACCGACTTCCTACGAGGGCAGCAATTTGAAGAATCTCAAAAGGAAATTGGATGGCACTTGAGGGAAATGAATGCTCAGGGATTTGGGACAATGGGACTCACTGGTTGGTTCCATAAAGAGCTGGCATGGATTCAATGGGTTTAATGCCCACATTCCCCACTCTCCAAATGCTGTGAGATCAGAAAAGAAATTTCAGCTGCTCTCATCTCTCCAACTCCTTTAAGTTCCTCATCTCTGGTGCCATTCTCTTAAATCTCCTCTGCACCCTCTCTGAGAACTTTACATCTTTCCTGAAGTGGGGGACCCCTATATAGGGTTCCATTCTAGAGGGATAGAATTGAAAAGCAGGGAGGTTATGTTCAACTTGTTTCGAATCAGGATTAGACTACACTGGGAACATTAAAAAAAAAAAAATTTAGAGTACAAATTCATTTTTTCCAATGAAGGGGCAATTTAGCGTGGCCAATCCACCTAGCCTGCACGTCTTTTGGGTTGTGGGGGCGAAACCCATGCCAACAAGGGGAGAATGTGGAAACTCCACGAGGACAGTGACTTAGAGCCGGGATCGAACCTGAGACCTCGGTGCCGTGAGGCAGCAGAGCTAACCCACTGCGCCACCGTGCTGCCCTCACTGTCAACATTTGGATCTCCATTTAGAAATAGGAAATAGAAGCACTGGAGAAGGTGCAACAAAGATTCACAAGAATAATACCAGAACCGAGTGCATTTCACCCTAGGGAAAGGCTGGGGCTGCTTTTCTCTACAAAAGAGAAGACTGAAGGGTGACCTGATGGAAATCTTTAAGATTATGACGGGGTTCAATAATCCAATAGGGATTTCAATGAGAAACCTCTTTACCCAGCGAGGGATGAGAATGTGGAACTCGGTACCACATCGAGTGGTTGAGGTGAACACCATGAATACACTGAAGGGGATGCTAGATACATACATGGGAGAGGATGGAATAGAAGGAGATGCTGATGGGGGGGAGATGAAGAGGGGTGAGTGGAGGCTCATGTGGAGCATTAATATTGAAAGAGACCAATTGAGCCGACTGGCCTGGCCCTGTGCTGTAGACTCAATGGAACAGAGACAAATGTATTTATTTTAGATCTACCTGTAGTGGGGGAAAAACACTTCACTAGCCAAGATAAAATAAATGTCCTTCATCATCATTTAGGCTAAATCGCTGGCTTTGAAAGCAGACCAAGGCAGGCCAGCAGCACGGTTCAATTCCCGTAACAGCCTGCCCGAACAGGCGCTGGAATGTGGCGACTAGGGGCTTTTCACAGTAACTTAATTGAAGCCTACTTGTGAAAATAAGCGATTTTCATTTCATTTTCATTTCAGCTTTTGTGGATTATTTTAGTGGAAATGTGCTTTCAGGCTCAAAGAGCATCAGCCCACTGAAAACAAAGTCGTAAGACTGGCCAGAATATACCCATTGTATAGAACCTTGGTTAAATCCCAGCTGAAGCAGTGTGTTCAGTTTTACTACCCTTACCTCAGAAAAGATATTATTGCTTCACAGAGGGAGTGCAACGAAGGTTCACCAGACTTATTCCTGGGATGGTTGAACTGTCCTATGAAGAAAGATTGGGGAAACTGGGCCTGTATTCTCGAAGTTGTGAAGAATTGCATTGCAACTTCCAAAATACCTAAAGGCTAGGCAGGTAATATATTTCCCCTAGTTGGGGAGTCTAGAACTAGAGGACACAATTTCAAAATAAGGGGGAAGCCACTTAGGACTGGTCTCAGAGGAGACATTTCTTTACTCAGAGGGTTGTGAATCTTTGGAATTCTCTACCCCAGAGGGCTATGGGAGCTCAGTCATTGAGTGTGTTTAAAGCAGAGACTGACAGATTTCTAAATCCCAATAACACAAAGGGATATGGGGACAGTGTGGGGGAAAAGGCATTGAAGTGGATGATCAGCCATGATTGTATTGAATGGTGGAGCAGGCTCGACGGGCTGAATGGCCAACTCCTGTCCTATGTTCCAATGATACAAAGATATGTAGGAAAGTAAATTGTGAAGAGGACATACGGAAGTTAGAAAATGATATAGATAAGTTGAGTAGGAAAAGATCTGCCAAATGGAGCATAATGTGGGAAAATGTGAAATTATCCATTTTTGCCAGAAGAATAAAAAAGCTTATTATCTAAATGGTGAGAGATTGCAGAGCTCTGAGACTCAGAGGGATCTGGGTGTCCAAGAGCAGGAATCGCTAAAGGCGAGTATACAGGTACAGCAAGTTATTAGGAAAGCTAATAGAATGTTATTGTTTATTGTGAAGGTAATTGAATACAAAAGTAGGGAGGTTATGCTTCAGTTATACAGGACATTGGTGAGACCACATCTGGAGCACTGTGTACAGTATTGCTCTCATTTAAGGAATGATGTCAATGTGTTGGAAGCAGTTCAGAGAAGGTTTACTGGACTCATATCTGGAATTGGAGGCTGGTCTTATGAGGAATGGTTGGACAGGCTGGTCTTGAGTCCAGTGCTGTTTTAGTGACTTGATTGGACCGTATAAGATCCTGAGGGGCCTCGACAGGATGGATGTGGAAAGGATGTTTCCTCTTGTGGGAGAATCTAGAAATTGGAGTCACTTTAAAAGTAATAACTTGTCCATTTAAGGTAGAGGAGAACTTTTTTCTCTCAGAGGGTTGTGAGTCTTTGCAACTCTCTTCCTCAAAGGGCTGTGGAAGCAGAGTCTGTGAATATTTTGAAGGCAGTGCTGGATAGATTCTTGATAATCAAAATATAGTAATAATAATAATTGTTTATTGTCACAAGTAGGCTTTAATGAAGTTACTGTGAAAAGCCCCTAGTCGCCACATTCCGTTGCCTGTTCGGGGAGGCTGGTACGGGAATTGAACCCGCGCTGCTGGCATTGTTCTGCATTACAAGCCAGCTATTTCGCCCACTGTGCTCAATTAGTGTTTTGGGGATGATTTCTGTATCTTCCTCCATGAAGACAGACACACATTGTTCAGTTTCTCTGTCATTTCCCTGTTCCCCATTATAAACTCTCCTGTCACTGCCTGGAATGGACACACATTGGTCTTTGCTAATCCTTTCCTTTTCACATTCCTATAGGAGCTTTTCCAGTTGTTTTTTATGTTTTTCACCAGTTTGCTCTCATATTCTATTTTCCCTCCATCAGTTTCTTTGTCCAAAAGACCATAAGACCTTCCAAAAGGCCTTTGATAAGGTGCCTCACGGGAGACTGCTGAGTAAAATAAGGGCCCATGGTATTCGAGGCAAGGTACTAACATGGATTGACGATTGGCTGTCAGGCAGAAGGCAGAGAGTTGGGATAAAAGGTTCTTTTTCGGAATGGCAACCAGTGACGAGTGGTGTCCCGCAGGGTCCAGTGTTGGGGCCACAGCTGTTCTCTTTATATATTAACGATCTAGATGACGGGACTGGGGGCATTCTGGCTAAGTTTGCCGATGATACAAAGATAGGTGGAGGGGCAGGTAGTATGGAGGAGGTGGGGAGGCTGCAGAAAGATTTAGACAGTTTAGGAGAGTGGTCCAAGAAATGGCTGATGAAATTCAACGTGGGCAAGTGCGAGGTCTTGCACTTTGGAAAAAAGAATAGAGGCATGGACTATTTTCTAAACGGTGACAAAATTCATAATGCTGAAGTGCAAAGGGACTTGGGAGTCCTAGTCCAGGATTCTCTAAAGGTAAACTTGCAGGTTGAGTCCGTAATTAAGAAAGCAAATGCAATGTTGTCATTCATCTCAAGAGGCTTGGAATATAAAAGCAGGGATGTACTTCTGAAGCTTTATAAAGCATTAGTTAGGCCCCATTTAGAATACTGCGAGCAATTTTGGGCCCCACACCTCAGGAAGGACATACTGGCACTGGAGCGGGTCCAGCGGAGATTCACACGGATGATCCCAGGAATGATAGGCCTAACATACGATGAACGTCTGAGGATCCTGGGATTATATTCATTGGAGTTTAGGAGGTTGAGGGGAGATCTAATAGAAACTTACAAGATAATGAATGGCTTAGATAGGGTGGATGTAGGGAAGTTGTTTCCATTAGCAGGGGAGACTAGGACCCGGGGGCACAGCCTTAGAATAAAAGGGAGTCACTTTAGAACAGAGATGAGGAGACATTTCTTCAGCCAGAGAGTGGTGGGTCTGTGGAATTCATTGCCACAGAGGGCGGTGGAGGCCGGGACGTTGAGTGTCTTTAAGACAGAAGTTGATAAATTCTTGATTTCTCGAGGAATTAAGGGCTATGGAGAGAGAGCGGGTAAATGGAGTTGAAATCAGCCATGATTGAATGGTGGAGTGGACTCGATGGGCCGAATGGCCTTACTTCCGCTCCTATGTCTTATGGTCTTATGGGGAATATATACACTGACACTGGGTACAATGACCTGTTTTTGTGCTGTCAATTGAGTTTCATTCTACTTTCATTCTTTTTACAGGGTATTGGAATGGAAAGACTTACAGACAGCAAACTCAAGGTTTTTGAGAGCCTTTGATTTGTCAGGATATGAATATCATCGGCCCCTGAATGTGGAAGAAGAAATGTTTGTCTTCTATCTGTGGGAAGGTCAGTGTGACTGGAAAAAGCACCGAGACACATACATATGCAAGTGAATGTGTTCCAGTGAGCTGACTGTGAAAAGAGCCTTAACCAGTTACACAGCCTGAAAAAACATCACATCATTCACAGCAGAGAGAAACTGTACACGATGTTCTGTGTGTGAATGAGGCTCCAATCTGGAGAGACACAAGGTCATCGGCACCATGGAGAAACGGTGGAAATGTGGAGATTGTGGGAAGGGGTTCAAATCTCCATCCCTGCCGGAAGCTCATCAACGCAGTCACACTGGTGAGGGACCGTTCACCTGCTCCCTGTGTGGAAAGGGATTTACTCAGTCAGCACACCTTATGAAACATCAACTTGTGCACAGTAATACGAGATCTTTTAAATGTTCTGACTGTGAGAAGAGCTTCAAAAGTGAAATGGATCTGCTGAGACACCAGCGAGTTCACACCGGAAAGAGGCCATTCACCTGATCCGAGTGTGGGAAGGGATTCACTCAGTCAGCCAACCTGCTCACACACCAGCAGGTTCACACTGGGGAGAGGCTGTTCCCTTGCTCTGTGTGTGGGGAAAGATTTAATCATTTATCTAACCTGCAGAGACACCAGACAGTTCACACTGGAGAGAGGTCGTTCACCTGCTCCAAGTGTGGGAAGAGATTCCTTCACTTATGGCACCTTGCTACACATCAACTTGTTCAGTGATCATAAGAACATAAGAACTAGGAGCCTGCTCCGCCATTCAATGAGATCATGGCTGATCTTTTGTGGACTCAGCTCCACTTTCCGGCCCGAACACCATAACCCTTAATCCCTTTATTCTTCAAAAAACTATCTATCAAAAACCTTTTAAATGTTCTGACTATGAGAAGAGCTATAAAACTACATCTGATCTGCTGAAACACCAACGCACTCACACTGGGGAGAGGCTGTTCATCTGCTCTGTGTGTGTAAGAGATTCACTTGGTCATCCCACATGCTGAGACACCAGAGACTTCACGAGTGACTGCAGGGGTTGGATTCTGCTGTTATTGCTGCTGTTAATCACATCCAGGACTGAACCATGTTCATTCTGACAGTTGGAGTTTGTTGCTGCTGATAATAATCCCTGTAACCAGTTGGAGTTTAATATTTTGATATTTGTCAAATGAATTAATGTCTCAGACACACACTTTGTTGGGACCTTAATTTCTCCAGGATAAGAGGCAACTAATTTGTGTCCTGTCACAGATTGCTCCATTTTGGGGACTTTTCTCCTTTCTAACTCTAGATTATTTCAATTCTCATACCTTATTACTTCCTTGGGTTTGGGGGTGAGACCCACGCAGACACAAAATACTGTGTTTTCTGTATTGGACAATTACATTAAAATCTGGAACACATGTATAGGGATTGGTGTCTCCATATCATGTGTATAAAGTATTGATGTTCTCTAGCTATGCTCTTCCCCACATTCTCTCCATATCCTCTCTCACAAAACCTTCCATTATTTTAAAGATTTCTATTAGGTTATCCCCTCCGCCTTCATTTCTAAGGAGAGAGGAGAGCCAGCCTGTCAATCTTTTCCTGATATTTTATATGTACCTACACATTTCTGGTTTCACAATTATAAATCTTCTTTGCACCCTCTTCAGTGCCTCGGTATCATTTTATAATATGGTGACTAGAACAGCATGCAGTGATTGGTGAGATACTTGATCCAGGAGTCACAGATAATCCAAAACAAATGGGACCAAGCTAATATGCGATTTTACGCTGGTTTATGAAGAAACAAATTTTAAAATGATGCACAATGGACACAAAAAACATCATACAGCCTAAGAATGATTTCCCAGTCCCAGAGGACAGACGGATGATGCAGAATGAGTACTGGTCTCCATTACTAGTGGCTGCAGTCTCCTCTGGATGGTTCACGGCTGTGAGCCAGTGTGGGTGTTGGGTGAAGCCAGTATGGATCTTTTTAGAAATCTCTTCCTGTTTTAACCTTTACACAGACAAATGGTTTGCGGATGGATCCTGACATCCAATCATATCAGGGTTAGAAATGTCAATTTAAGAGCCTGTGTTAGAGACCAGTCCTGGGCAGAAAGAACAGGCCTGTCCTGTGTTTGTCACCCAGCAAGCTGCTGTGGAAGATTTCTTCACAGGCGAGAAAGGCAGTGAGCTATTCCTATAATATTCAATAAATGCTTCATATTTTATCATTTATTTCTTACAAATCTTCTCGTCTTGAGAAGTGAATATCCTTATTGACTTCTCTCAACTGATTTCTGATCAACCCACCTATTTCTACACTACAAGCTTGTTTTCATAATTTCTTGATTACATAGATACATAGAGCAGGGACAGGAATGGATGTTGCAGGTTCCGGGGTTTAGGTGTTTTAGTAAGCTCAGAGAAGGAGGCAAAAGAGGGGAGGTGTGGCGCTGCTAGTCAAGAGCAGTATTACGGTGGCGGAGAGGATGCTAGATGGGGACTCTTCTTCCGAGGCTGAAGTTAGAAACAGGAAAGGAGAGGTCACCCTGTTGGGAGTTTTTTATAGGTCTCCTAATACTTCGAGGGATGTAGAGGAAAGGATGGCGAAGATGATTCTGGATAAGAGCGAAAGTAACAGGGTAGTTATTATGGGAGACTTTAACTTTCCAAATATTGACTGGAAAAGATATAGTTCGAGTACAATAGATGGGTCGTTTTTTGTACAGTGTGTGCAGGAGGGTTTCCTGAGACAATATGTTGACAGGCCAACAAGAGGCGAGGCCACGTTGGATTTGGTTTTGGGTAATGAACCAGGCCAGGTGTTGGATTTGGAGGTAGGAGAGCACTTTAGGGACAGTGACCACAATTCGGTGACGTTTACGTTAATGATGGAAAGGGATAAGCATACACCGCAGGGCAAGAGTTATAGCTGGGGGAAGGGCAATTATGATGCCATTAGACGTGACTTGGGGGGTATAAGGTGGAGAAGTCGGCTGCAAGTGTTGGGCACAGTGGATAAGTGGGGCTTGTTCAAGGATCAGCTACTGCGTGTTCTTGATAAGTATGTACCGGTCAGGCAGGGAGGAAGGCGTCGAGCGAGGGAACCGTGGTTTACCAAGGAAGTGGAATCTCTTGTTAAGAGGAAGAAGGAGGCCTATGTGAAGATGAGGTGTGAAGTTTCAGTTGGAGCGATGGATAGTTACAAGGTAGCGAGGAAGGATCTAAAGAGAGAGCTAAGACGAGCAAGGAGGGGACATGAGAAGTATTTAGCAGGAAGGATCAAGGAAAACCCAAAAGCTTTCTATAGGTATGTCAGGAATAAGCGAATGACTAGGGAAAGAGTAGGACCAGTCAAGGACAGGGATGGGAAATTGTGTGTGGAGTCTGAAGAGATAGGCGAGATACTAAATGAATATTTTTCGTCAGTATTCACTCAGGAAAAAGATAATGTTGTGGAGGAGAATGCTGAGCCCCAGGCTAATAGAATAGATGGCATTGAGGTACGTAGGGAAGAGGTGTTGGCAATTCTGGACAGGCTTAAAATAGATAAGTCCCCGGGACCTGATGGGATTTATCCTAGGATTCTCTGGGAGGCCAGGGAAGAGATTGCTGGACCTTTGGCTTTGATTTTTATGTCATCATTGGCTACAGGAATAGTGCCAGAGGACTGGAGGACAGCAAATGTGGTCCCTTTGTTCAAAAAGGGGAGCAGAGACAACCCTGGCAACTATAGACCGGTGAGCCTCACGTCTGTAGTGGGTAAAGTCTTGGAGGGGATTATAAGAGACAAGATTTATAATCATCTAGATAGGAATAATATGATCAGGGATAGTCAGCATGGCTTTGTGAAGGGTAGGTCATGCCTCACAAACCTTATTGAGTTCTTTGAGAAGGTGACTGAACAGGTAGATGAGGGTAGAGCAGTTGATGTGGTGTATATGGATTTCAGCAAAGCGTTTGATAAGGTTCCCCACGGTAGGCTATTGCAGAAAATACGGAGGCTGGGGATTGAGGGTGATTTAGAGATGTGGATCAGAAATTGGCTAGCTGAAAGAAGACAGAGGGTGGTGGTTGAGGGAAATGTTCAGAATGGAGTACAGTCACAAGTGGAGTACCACAAGGATCTGTTCTGGGGCCGTTGCTGTTTGTCATTTTTATCAATGACCTAGAGGAAGGCGCAGAAGGGTGGGTGAGTAAATTTGCAGACGATACTAAAGTCGGTGGTGTTGTCGATAGTGTGGAAGGATGTAGCAGGTTACAGAGGGATATAGATAAGCTGCAGAGCTGGGCTGAGAGGTGGCAAATGGAGTTTAATGTAGAGAAGTGTGAGGTGATTCACTTTGGAAGGAATAACAGGAATGCGGAATATTTGGCTAATGGTAAAGTTCTTGAAAGTGTGGATGAGCAGAGGGATCTAGATGTCCATGTACATAGATCCATGAAAGTTGCCACCCAGGTTGATAGGGTTGTGAAGAAGGCCTATGGAGTGTTGGCCTTTATTGGTAGAGGGATTGAGTTCCGGAGTCGGGAGGTCATGTTGCAGCTGTACAGAACTCTGGTACGGCCGCATTTGGAGTATTGCGTACAGTTCTGGTCACCGCATTATAGGAAGGATGTGGAGGCTTTGGAGTGGGTGCAGAGGAGATTTACCAGGATGTTGCCTGGTATGGAGGGAAAATCTTATGAGGAAAGGCTGATGGACTTGAGGTTGTTTTTGTTGGAGAGAAGAAGGTTAAGAGGAGACTTAATAGAGGCATACAAAATGATCAGGGGGTCGGATAGGGTGGACAGTGAGAGCTTTCTCCCGCGGATGGAAATGGCTGGCACGAGGGGACATAGCTTTAAACTGAGGGGTAATAGATATAGGACAGAGGTCAGAGGTAGGTTCTTTACGCAAAGAGTAGTGAGGCCGTGGAATGCCCTACCTGCTACAGTAGTGAACTCGCCAACATCGAGGGCATTTAAAAGTTTATTGGATAAACATATGGATGATAATGGCATAGTGTAGGTTAGATGGCTTTTGTTTTGGTGCAACATCGTGGGCCGAAGGGCCTGTACTGCGTTGTATTGTTCTATGTTCTATGTAACACATTTGGATAACAGACTAAAACTGCTAAAGTTATCAGAATCAGCAACACAAACGCTTGAGCTGCCACCAAGAATAAAAGTAAAAACCTTTCCAGTAAAATGTGATAACTGTTCACTTAGATTCATCTTTCCCAGCTGCAGAGCATCTCACACCATTCCAAATTATTGGCATGTTGAAAATACATCTGCTTCAAACAGAAGTTCATGCACGGACTTTAAAGATTCTCCAGCTCTCTGTTCACCTACCTCCACCTTGTGGATATTTTCTAAATCCAGATTCTAGATCCCTCTTCACTTTAATTTCACTCCCTCTGACAGATACAAGTGTGTATAATTAGATTCTGATTGTTTTAAGTCAGTTTTCCAGTGGAATATGTGTCAATATCATAATGATTTAAAATGTTGTCTCATTCTACTGACCACATTAATCGCTCGATGTTGTTCTGTTATCGAATAGCTGAGTATGTCTGGGACCCGTTCTTCAGTGCAGCTTCACCATGCATTTCCACATCAGCACACCCACACTGGTATCCCAGTATCAGGCTCCATGTGCCATACACGTCACTCTTGGACTTTCAGGTGATCTTACCAAAACATCTGGCGCGTGGGCCGGGGGGAGGTGGGATCTCTGTCGGAGGATCCGTACTTCTCTCTCCCTGCATGGCTCCAATGCCTCAGTCAATGGCCAATCAATTCAGTTTATCTTTTAAAGTTCAGAGGCAGGGACACATTTATCTCCAAGAGAAAGTTATCAATTTATTTGTCTGATCTACACTGATTTTCACGAGAATGTACATCGATATAACATTGATCTATTCTATTGAGCTCTCCCCGGGGTGAGTTATTCCAATTTCCATTGGGTAATGTGAATTTCTCGATCTTATTCTGAGTGGGCCATCCTATTAATTATTATTCAGTTTCATTCAGGAGTCCTGGAGAAACTTTACTGTCCAATAGTATTGCATTCACACAATATTGTCTTTGTATATCAGAGACACAAATATTTGAAATCAGTTTGGAGATAACTCCCATATCTCCCGTTCTCAAACACCCTGTTTTGAAAGATAAGAAATGGGATAAAGCCAAATCTTGAAAAAAGGCAAATTATCACCGTGCTGTCAGTGGAAAGGGTTAACTTCTCTGTTTGTTTGCAAAGGGATTGGAGCAAACATTCCCAACTCTGTCCAATTGTGCTGACTTTAGGTGACTTTCCTTTTCAGATCAAAGATGAACCAAATACCATTTTAAACTTTGTTTTCCAATTCTTTTGGGAAGGGGGTTTCAGCTTTGCCCAATTGTAACTTTTTTCCCCCATTCTCCTTGAGGCACCTTTCCAAATCACAGGAATAAACCTGAAGAAAAATAAAGCAAGAACATTAGCTTTCACAGGTAAGCTTCAACCTTCTTAAAGAGGGTGGAGCCTCCCACAGTTTGTGAGTTCTGAAACATTACTTCAAGATCCAAGGACTAAGCATACAAATTGGCCAGGAGAAACAACAAACCTGAGGATTGGGAGCAGGTTAGAATTCAGCAATGGAGGACCAAGAGATTGATTAAGAAAGGGGAAATAGCGTACGAGGGGAAGCTTGCGTGGAACATAAAAAACTGTCTGCAAAAGTTTCTATCGATACGTGAAGAGAAAGAGATTGGTGAAGACAAATAGCTGAGCAACTCAGTACATACTTTGGTTCTGTTTTCTCAAAGGACGACACAAATAACATACCAGAAATGCAGGGTTCAGAGAGGGGAGGAACTGAAGGAAATCAGAGTAGAGAAATGGTGTTGGGGACATTGATGAGATTGAAGGTCGATAAATCTCCGGGGCCTGATAATCTACATACCAGACGACTTAAGGAAGTGACTCAAGGAATAGTGGATGTATTGGTGGTCATCTTCCAAGATTGTATAGACTCTGGAACAGTTCCTACAGATCAGAGGGAGGCTAATGTAACCTCACTATTTAAAAAGGGAGGTAGAAAGAAAATGCAATTATAGATTAATCGACGTGATTACGGCAGTGGGGAAAATTCTAAAGTCCATAATCAAAGATTTTATAGTGGAGTACTTAGAAAACAGTGGCAGAATTGGTCAGAGTCAACATGGATTTATGAAAGAACAAAGAGAAGGACAGCACAGGAACAGGCCCTTCGGCCCTCCAAGCCTGCGTCGACCATGCTGCTCGACTAAACTAAAATCTTCTACACTTCCAGGGTCCGTATCCCTCTATTCCCATCCTATCCATGTATTTGTCAAGGTGCCCCTTAAACGTCACTATCGTCCCTGCTTCCATCACCTCCTCCGGTAGCGAGTTCCAGGCACCCACTACTCTCTATGTAAAAAGCTTGCCTCGTACATCTCCTCTAAACCTTGCCCCTCGCGCCTTAAACCTATGCCCCCTAGTAATTGACCCCTTCATTCTGACCATCCACTCTCTATGCCCCTCATAATTTTGAAGATCTCTATCAGGTTGCCCCTCAACCTCCGTCGTTCCAATGAGAACAAACCAAGTTTATTCAACCTCTCCTCAAAGCTTATGCCCTCCATACCAGGCAACATCCTGGTAAATCCCATCTGCACCCTCTCTAAAGCCTCCACATCCGTCTGGTAGTGTGGTGACCAGAATTGAACACTATACTCCAAGTATGGCCTAACTAAGGTTCTATACAGCTGCAACATGACTTGCCAATTTTTACACTCAATGCCCCGGCCAATGAAGGCAAGCATGCCATCTGCCTGCTTGACTAGCTTCTCCACCTGTGTTGCCCCTTGCAGTGACCTGTGGACCTGTACACCTAGATCTTGCTGACTGTCAATACTCTTGAAGGTTCTACCATTCACTGTATATTCCCTACCTGTATTAGACCTTCCAAAATGCATTACCTCACATTTGTCCGGATTAAACGCTATCTGCCATCTCTCCGCCCAAGTCTCCAAACGATCTAAATCCTGCTGTATCCTCTGACAGCCCTCATCGCTATCCGCAATTCCACCAACCTTTGTGTCATCCGCAAACTTACTAATCAGACCAGTTACATTTTCCTCCAAATCATTTATACTACATCAGCAAAGGTCCCAGCACTGGTCCCTGCGGAACACCACGAGTCCACAGCCCTCCAATCAGAAAGGTACCCTTCCATTGCTACTCTCTGCCTTCTATGACCTAGCCAGTTCTGTATCCATCTTGCCAGCTCACCCCTGATCCCGTGTGACTTCATCTTTTGTGCCAGTCTACCATGAGGGACCTTGTCAAAGGCCTTACCGAAGTCCATATAGACAACATCCACTGCACTAACTGCATCAACCATCTTTGTGACCTCGAAAAACTCATATCAAGTTAGTGAGACACGACCTCCCCTTCACAAATCCGTGCTGCCTCTTGCTAATATGTCCACTTGCTTCCAAATGGGAGTAGATCCTGCCTCGAAGAATTCTCTCCAGTAATTTCCCTACCACTGACGTAAGGCCCACCGGCCTGTAGTCTCCTGGATTATCCTTGCTACCCTTCTTAAACAAAGGAACAACATTGGCTATTCTCCAGTCCTCCGGGACATCACCTGAAGACAGTGAGGATCCAAAGATTTCTGTTAAGGCCTCAGCAATTTCCTCCCTTGCCTCCTTCAGTATTCTGGGATAGATCCCATCAGGTCCTGGGGACTTATCCAGCTTAATATTTTTCAAGACGCCCAACAACTCGTCTTTTTGGATCTCAATGTGACCCAGGTTATCTATACACCCTTCTTCAGACTCAACATCCACCAATTCCTTCTCTTTGGTGAATACTGATGCAAAGTATTCATTTAGTACCTTGCCCATTTCCTCTGGCTCCACGCATTAGATTCCCTTGCCTGTCTTTCAGTGGGCCAACCCTTTCCCTGGCTACCCTCTTGCTTTTTATGTACGTGTAAAAAGCCTTGGGATTTTCCTTAGCCCTATTTGCCAATGACTTTTCGTGACGCCTTTTAGCCCTTCTGACTCCTTGCTTAAGTACCTTCGTACTTTCCTTGTATTCTACACAGGCTTCATCTGTTCCCAGCCTCCTAGTCCTGACAAATGCCTCCTTTTTCTTTTTGACGAGACCTACGATATCTTTCGTTATCCAAGGTTCCCGAAATTTTCCATATTTATCCTTCTTCCACACAGGATCATGCCGGTCCTGAATTCCTTTCAACTGACATTTGAAAGCCTCCCACATGTCAGATGTTGATTTACCCTCAACATCCGCCCCCAATCTAGGTTCTTCAGTTCCCACCTAATATTGTTAGAATTAGCCGTCCCCCAATTTAGCACATTCAACCGAGGTCCGCTCTTATCCTTGTCCACCAGCACTTTGTATATTTAGATCCCACCCTGATCCCCTTGCAGCCACGTCTCTTGATGCCCACAACATCGTACCGGTCAATTTCAATGTGCGCAACAAGCTCATTGATCTTATTCCGTATCTTGCGATCATCAAGGTACAATACCCTCAGTCCTGCATTGACCACCTCCCTTCTCACACTTGTCACCTTTTTTGTTCTGCCTGAGGGTGATGTTCTATTATTTTTGTTCTCTATTTCCTCTTCAGTTATGACAGCTTCTAAGCTAACGTTCTGGTCCCCACCCCCTGCCATATTAGTTTAAATCCTCCCGAGTGACACAAGCAAACCTCCCAGCAAGGATATTGGTGCCCCTCGAGTTTAGATGCAACCCGTCCTTCTTGTACAGGTCGCACCTGCCTCCGAAGAGATCCCTCTGGCCCAGAAATCTGAAACCCTCCCTCCTACACCACTGGTTTAGCCACGTGTTTAGCTGCACTATCCTCCTATTTCTAGCCTCACTGGCACATGGCACAGGGAGTAATCCCGAGATTACAACCCTAGAGGTCCTGCTTCTTAGCTTACTGCCTAACTCCCTGAACTCCTTCTGAAGGACCTCATCCCTTTTCCTGCCTATGTCATTCGTACCTATGTATACTACGACGTCTGGCTGTTCACCCTCCCCCTTCAGGATGTCCTGTGTTCGTTCAGAGACATCTTTGACCCTGGCACCAGGGAGGCAATACACCATCCTGGGAAAGGGAAATCATGCTTGACAAACCTATTGCAATTCTTCAAAGATGTAACTGATGAGTAGTTGATGCGGGGAAGCCAGTGGATGTGGTTTATTTGGACTTTCAGAAGGCTTTCAACAAAGTTCCACATCAGAAAGTTAAACCGCATGGGTTTAGGGATTGTATATTGAGATGGATAGAAAACTGGTTGGCAGGCAGGAAATAAAGAGTAGGAATAAACAAGTATTTTTCCGAATAGCAGTGACCAGTGGGGTACCGCTAGGATCGGTAACAGCACCTCAGCTATTCACTATATCCATGATTTAGATGAGGGAATAAATGTAATATCCCAAGATTTGCAGATGGCACAAAACTATGTGGTAGGATGAGCTGTGAAGAGGATGCAGGGATGCTTCAGTGCTATTTGGACAAGCTGAGTGGAAAAATGCATGTCAGATGTAGTACAATGTGGATAAATATGAGGTTATCCAGTTTGGTAGCAAAAACAGGACGGCAGATTATTATCTGAATAACTATAAATTAAGAGAGGGGAATGTGCAATGAGACCTGGGTGTCTTCGCACACCAGTCACTGAAGGTAAGCATGCAGGTACAACAGGTGCTGAAGAAGAAATATGGTATGCTGGCCTTATTAACAGGAGGATTTGAGTACAGGAGCAGGGACGTCTTGTTGCAATTATACAGGGCCTTGGTGAGGCCACACCTGGGATATTGTCTGCAGATTTGGTCTCCTTATCTGAGGAAGGGTGTTCTTGCTATAGAGGGAGTGCAGTGAAGGTTTACCAGACTGATTCCTGGGATGGTGGGACTGACGTATGAGGAGAGATTCAGCCAGTTAGGATTATGTTCGCTGGAGTTCAGAAGAATGAGAGGGATCTTATGGAAACCTATAAAATTCTAACAGGACTAGACAGGGTAAATGTGGGAAGGATTCCCGATGGTGAGGGAGTCCAGCACCATGCGTCATAGTCGAAGGATATGGGGTAGACCACTTAGGACAGAAATTAGGAGAAATTTCTTCACCCAGAGAGTGGTCAGCCTGGGGAATTCACTACCACAGAAAGAGTTGAGGACAAAACATTGTCTGCTTTCAAGAAGCAGTTAGATACAGCTCTTCGGGCAAAAGGGATCAAAGGATGTGGAGGGAAAGCGGGGAACAGGTTACTGAGTTGGATGATCAGTCATGATCATAATGAATGATGGAGCAAGCTCGAAGGGCCGAATGGCCTCCTCGTGCTTCTATTTTCTATGTTTCTATGTGAGGCTGAAGTTTGTCTTGAGGGAATCAAACATTTTGGCGCCGTTTCCAATTGTACAATGAAATTGTGATTCACACTGAAAGGTTCACTTTCACTCAGTAATGATAACGTTTCACTTTTCTCAGCATAGACATTTTAGATTAAATACCAATTGTTCACTTCTCTTGTAGCTGGTGTGCAGAGAAGATCATGTTCACTGCAGACCTGTCAGCAGAGAAACCGCACTGTGCTTCTGGATACATTCAATCTGCAAGTAGATGGATCTTTTAGACATGACCCTAGTGAAGGTCCTCCCAGTGATGCTAAGGAGTGAGATGTCCCTGTAGTTGTTGGAATCTCCTCTGTCACTGCTGATTTTATATATTGTGATGATTTTGCATCACACGTATGGAATGGTTCCTGTCACCCATCAGAGACGTCAGAGGTCATGAAGGTGTGACAGCCGAAGGGACTTTCCGTGTGTAAGCAGATCAGCTGGAATCCCATCCTTGCCGGGTGCCTTTCTGCTTGCTCAGCAATCAATGGCATCTTCCAGCTCAACTGGTGAGGGTTCCTTGTCCAACTCAACCATGGAAGCTGCAATAGAGACAATCAGAGTCTGGGAGATGTCCAGTTCACAGTCGTGATCAACCCAGCAGGACATCTGTTTACTTCTGTTGGTAAGAACTTCACCAGCTGCCAATTTCAGTCGCACAACTTTGGTGATCGTCGGACAAAGATCCCCCTTGACCCCATCAGTCGTAGATTTCCATTGTCACAGGCAGCTTGGCATTATTAACAGAGGCTGGTCCAATGTTTATTTGCACAGGATCTCCCTGATATTTACACAACTGTCTTGGCTACGTTCAAGTAATGCAGTGTCCTAGCTGTTGGGTTTATGTTGCACATCAGGTCGACTTTGCTTTTTGCTTCAATGACAGACGTCATCTCGGCTGAGTGAGTCTGAACCAGTCTTTGTTGTGGGTTCCACCTTTACCAAATGTTGCTGCTGCTGTGTCAGAAATGATTCAACTCAGCGACTTCCAAACTTCATCAGTGTCAATGTTGATGTTCAGGTTTTTATGTACGTTTTTACAGTGCCTGTATAATATTTCACTGTTTGTTTCGCTTCCTTCACAATTTTAATATCATAATGGACATAACACTGAAGGAGTCAGTAAGAATTGTCAGCAAGGATTAATCTGCACTTTCTAATTGGAGATGTCAATCAGTGGAACCTTTTAGACACTGATTTGCATCAAAGATCACGTTAGGATTGAAGTACAAGTTCATAATTTTACCCTAAATGTGTTCCTGTTGAGAGTTCTTGAATTGAGGAGAAAGATCACAGGGGGGATTTTAAAAAGGGACATTTCAGCCCCAAAAATCAGTGACATTTTCAGAATATTAAACTGCAGCCAGTTATAGGGATTGTTAACATCAGCAGAATCAAACCAGATATTGTCAGACTATCAATCCTGGATGTGATTAGCAGCAGCAAAACAGCAGATTCCAATCCCTGCAGTCATTTGTGAACTCGCTGGTGTCTCAGCAGGTGTTGTGACTGAGTGAATCCCACTCCACATAAGGAGCAGGAGAACCGTCTCCCCCCGGTGTGATCCCACTGATGTGTCAGCAGTTGGGATGCCCAAGGAAATCCCATCCCACACACGGAGCAGGTGAACGGCTTCTCCCCAGTGTGAGTGCGTTGGTGCTCACTGAGGTCAGTAGACTGATTGAAACTCTCTCCACAGGTGATGCACCTGAATGGTTCCTCGTTTGTGTGCATTTGGTGGTGTGTCTGGAGGGTGAATACCTGAGTGAATCCCTTCCCACATACAAAGCAAATGAATGGTTTCTGACCCGTGTGAATTCGCTGGTGTTCAGTGAGGATGGATAAAGACTTGAATTTCTCTTCACAGGTTGTGCAGCTGAATGGTTTTTTCTCAGCGTGAACTCGCTGGTGTAAGCGAAGGGCAGATGACTGAGTGAATCTCCTCTCACACACAGAACAGCTGAACGGCCTTTCCCCAGTGTGAACGCGTCGATGGATTTCCAGCCGGGGTGAAGAATTGAATCCTTCACCACAGTCCTCACATTTCCATGGTTTCTCCATGGTGCCAGTTTCCTCATATCTCTCCAGTTTGGACAGTCAGTTGAAGCTTTGGCCACACACACAGAACACCTGTATGGTTTCTCCTTGCTGCGAATCGTGTGATTTTTTTACAGGCTGTTTCACTGGTTAAAGCTCTTTGTACAGTCAATGTACTGGAACACTCTCATTCCAGTGTGTGTCCTGATGCTTTTCCAGTCACAATGATGTCTGAAATGGTGTCACACAGGCAGAACACGCAAGCCTTTCTCCTTGCAAATTCAATGACTAATGATATTCTGGCCATGGCGACTCAGTGACGCTGTCAGATCATGCTGTGATGTTCAGTTTGAGCTTCCTGTCTGTAAATCCACCCATTCAGCCCTGGAAAAGAAGTTTACAAAACGTTATATAGAGAGAAATCCTGAAAATACAATTCTATTCTCTATACAACATATTTTCCTCATTTGTACCTGCAAAACAGTAAACCCATACACTCTCTTGCACCCCACGCTGAATGCAAATCCCAGGGTGACTAATAGTCCCATATTTTACAGAAATGTATTTGAGTTCACTGCCCCAGTCTGCATGCTGCCTGGATGCTGGCTGTCCTACAAATTGGATCTTTGTCACTGCACAAAACCATGTTCCTTACCGCTTCTATGTTCCAACAGCTCTGGCAAACACCACCCTTATTTTTTACCATGAGAGTTGGTCAGCCCGTCAAACCCAGCACAGCACCTTCACAATTATTTTCCTTACAGTTTACCTCCACTCTGGCTGTGTTCAATTCTCAAGCCTCTCTTTGCAAAGTGAGAATAAAATCAATTAATCACTCATTTTCTGTCCTGGTCACTGGGACCCTGATGCCCGCTCACTTGGGCAGACAAGAAGTAAACAAGCCCCGGGAACTGCAAACTCGGGACCTGCAGGTTCCTATTGGGGGTTTGGGGCCTCCAGCGGGTGTTTGTGAATCCTCCCCGCCCACCTCCCAGGGTTTCCTTCCTTCCCAGAGATCAGAATCCTCATTGATTTGAGTCCAAAGTGTCAGCTCTTATTCACTGTCCCCCTCCTCTGGTATGAACCATCCTCCAGTCGCTGAAGTAGGAGGGTTAACCTGGGCCTGTTCCCGGCAGCTGCAAACCAGGGAGCTGACAATGATTCTGAAGGGTTTGCGGATCCTCTCCCCCACCGCCTGACGCTGACTCCGCTTCTCCGGTACAAAGGACTCTCATCCGCAAGGCAAATACTGGAATTGCGCATGCTCCAAATTTCGTCCCTGAGCCTGCGCACTGGTGTCCAACTATAGCAGCCGCATTGCGCATGCTCTGCATCACAATGCCAGGTTGATTGACAGCAGATACAGACCAATAGGAAGAGGGGACGGACCTGGATGCCTGAACGGGAGCGGCTGATCCACCAACCAATCAGAGTGAATGAGGGGCGGGCCTGAGCCCGGATCTTCCTCATTGGTTGAAACTCTGCAGCATTTTGAAAGCTAATTTGTCTCAAACTCCAGGAGAAAACTGCACCTTTCTGTTTGTGGCTTTAAACAGATGAGACCCTGTGGGTGTGGAGCAAATATTTCACCGTTTGTTCCTCAAATGTAGAAAGTTGAAACTATGTCCACACAATTCAGGGGCTGACTTCAAAATAGAACTGGGCAGACAGGGAATGTCTACAGTAACAGAATATGCTGGACAATCTCAGCAGGTCCGACAGCATCTGTGGAGAGAAAAGGGAGCAAATGTTTTGTGTCTGGATGACTCTTTGTCAAAGCCATCCATACTCGAAACATTAGCTCCCTTTCTCTCCCCAGATGCTGTCAGACCTGCTGAAATACTTGAGTTTTTACTGCTTTTGTTTCAGATTCCAGCATCTGCAGTAATTTGCTTTTATCTAAAAGTCGACAGTATCTTGTTTTTGGGTCACTGTGCATCATTTTTCCCCCACTTACCATTACCTGTTTAAATGGGAAGAAGGATCTTTTAAAGAATGAGACACAGTAACTTGACACCCTGTTCAAAATGAAACTAAACTCATTGTCTGTCTTTACCAAGGATATAGATGCTACCCAGGCCATGGAGGCAGACTAGGAAACTTTGTCGCTAGAGCGGCACAGTAGCACAGTGATTAGCACTTTTACTCCATAGTGCCACGGTCCCGGGTTCGATTCCCGGCTTGGGTCACTGCCTGTGCAGAGTCTGCATGTTCTCCCTGTGTCTCCGTGGGGTTCCTCCATGTGCTCTGGTTTCCTCCCACAAGTCCCGAAAGATATGCTTGCTAGGTTAATTGGACATTCTGAATTCTCCCTCAGTGTACCTGAACAGGTGAGGAAATGTTAAAGTGAGAATGTAAATTACAAGGGAGCTGGCAATAATTTCCCAGTCTTTGCTGGAGGTGCCAGAGGACTGGAGAATTACAAATCTTATGCATTTGTTCAAAAAGGATAGCAATTACAGATCAGTTAGTTTAACATCATGCTGGGAAAGTTTCCAGAATCAATTATTTCAGATAGAATTAAAAACCATGGAAAATTATGGACTGATTTGCAAAACCAGTGTCAATCCACCTACCCTGCACGTCTTTGGGTTCTGGGGGTGAGACCCACACAGACAAGGGGAGAATGTGCAAACTCCGCACGGACAGTGACCCAGGGCCAGGATCGAACCTGGGTCCTTGGTGCCATCAGGCAACAGTGTTAACCACTGCACCACCGTGCCCCCCAAATGACATATTTCTAAATATCAACAACACAAAGGGATATGGGGATAGTGTGGGGGAAAAGGCATTGAAGTGGATGATCAGCCATGATCGTATTGAATGATGGTGCAGGCTCGATGGGCAGAATGGCCAACTCCTGCCCCTACGTTCCAATGTTACAAAGAGAGGTAGGAAATTAAATTGTGAAGAGGACATAAGGAGGTTACAAAAATATATGTTAGATGAGTGGGATAAAATTTCCCAAATGGAGTACAATGTAGGAAAAGTTGTTATTTTAAGATGACTCCAATTTCTAGATTCTCCCACAAGAGGAAACGTCCTTTCCACATCCACCCTGTCGAGGCTCCTCGGGATCTTATACGGTTCAATCAAGTCACCAAAACTCCATTGGACACAAGCCCAGCCGTCCAATCATTCCTCATAAGACCAGCCTCCAATTCCAGGTATGAGTCCAGTAAACCTTCTCTGAACTGCTTACAACACATTTACATCATTCCTTAAATGAGAGCAATACTTTACACAGTGCTCCAGATGTGGTCTCACCAATGTCCTGTATAACTGAAGCATAATCTCCCTAGATTTATCCAAAACCGAGATAGGCTGATTACAGAATGCATCCCTATGGAATTTTTAACATCTGTACTCTGCTCCAAGTCTGAAATATTGTGTAAAGTAGTATTGTGTAAAGTATGGGAGCCCTATCTTAAATCCATAGGCTCCAATTCAGCTGACTTGCTCCTCCTGGGTTTTCCATGACCGAATTCAATTCACCTTATTCATTTTAAGTCAACTATGTTGTTAGTCTGTTTCACAATATTTTGGGGTGTGCGAACTGCATGGTTATCCTCCTGTTTTTATAGAATCTAATCTTTTTTCCATTCTAACCGTGTTAACATGATTACCGGTTGTTCAATTGATCCGGCATTTCACCTAGAGGCTCTGGTCCGTCAAATATCCTGTTCCGAATGAATTCTGCAATGCGTTGCTTGTATTTATGCGGCAATACCACTTGTTCTGCTCTGTGCCCATTTTCCATCAATTTTTCTGTTACTCTGTTGTGTTTATTGTCATACAACGGTAAAACAAAATGTGAAAAATGAGTTTTTAAAAATCTGTCAAACTCATCTGTGAAAATATTCAATGGCCCCCAGACTCCACTGGTCCCTGTGGAAGAGAAACCCACAGACTAAAAACCCTCTGACGGAAGAGATGACTGGACATATATAACGTAGCTACAGTACAATATTACGCTACTAGAAATAATAATAAATGTACTTTATTACAGAACCATCAATAATATATCTAATCTGCACCATATAACAACACTGGACATTTCTCTGTCTGGTATTAATTTACTGTCCCCTTAAATGTCAGCCATTTCCTGAGGAAACCAGCCTTTAATTGTGAACATTAGGAAAGAGACCATCCTTTTAGCCAAATAAGTGTGTCAAGCTGAGGGAGCAAAGGATGTCAATGTCTTTGAGAGAGAGAGAGACCTGGGCCAACCTTTCCAGAGTCTGCGCCCTTCCTGGATTCACTTCCTTTCCCTTCAGTTGCTGAAAGTCACCAATTGAAGGTGAGAATGAGAAAAGAAATGGAAAGGGGGAGAAAAGAAAGTGTTTTACTCACAGGAGACAGGAGGAGGTTTTACCTCCAATTTTCGCTTTGTGACGTCTAAATGAAGCCCTGAATAAATCAGCCAATAGAAATCATCATCTCCGCCATGACATCTCTGGGTTCCAGTTCGCACGCCCTTCACCTCCTCGAGACAAGGTTTCCAGGCAACTGGCTGACGGCTCCGGCCAGAGCGAGAAGCCGCTCGGTGATCGCCCCCTTCCCCCGGCCCGTGACTGCGCATGTCCGAGAGGGAAAGTTGCGCATGTGCAAAGGAGAGCCCGCCTCCTGACCTTCCTGCTGAGATGTCGACCAATGGGAAGAGTGGGAGGGCCTAGGTTGCAGCATGGTTGGCGGCGGGGGGGTTGATCCTGGTAACCGGGAGCTTATCTACCAGAGGACTTAAGTGGCCGTTGAAGTCACCAACCACAAAAGAATTAGTCGAAGCTAACTCTGCAAAATCCAGAAACACCTTCGTAATGAACTCCAGGGAGTAACTCGGGGATCTATAAACATTCATTCTCGAAACAGCATCTCCATGCACCAAACCTCTAATGATCACATATCTACCTCCTTTGTCCTTGATATACGTTTAAACCTTAAAAGGGATATTTGATCAATAAGGATTGTCACACGCCTGCTACTTGATGAAAAGGAGGAGGAAAAAAATCTTCCCCACCCAATCCCGTCTCAATTTAATGTGTTCCTCATCATCCAGATGAGTTTCCTGGAATAAAGCTCTGTCAATTTTCTCCTGAAGAAAGGAGATGATCTTTTTCCTTCTGATAGGGTGATGGATGCCCCGTACATTCCCTGAGAAAATTTGAAGATTAACTGCCGCCATTAGTTAGGCGACAGAGAGAACAGAAGCAGTCTCCCCAAACTGCTCCTTTCACAGATAAAAGCCCTGTCTGTACCAGAGTAGGATAAAGTCAACAACACATAAACCCTCCCATAATAACAAAAATACAAAAGAATCACCACCACAATAGATCCAAGGGGACATTCCTCAATAAGACTGAGGACCCGGAGGATTAACCCCACTGCCAGACTGTCGTTACCCTCAGGATACCTTCCCCAAAATGAGGAGAAGAAAAGAAGGGCCAACAAGGGAATGGGGATTGAATATCCCTCCCACATTTTAGACCCACCCGTGAAGACCTGCATCCACCACAACGCACCCTTCGGCAATGGCACCACTCAATTCTGCCATGATTAATGCTCGGATAATAGAAGAAAGACGGCAGATAATAAGCATATGGCACATCTACCATAACTGAGATAAGATAACACGAGAACCTGTAACACTCAAGGAGGAGAAGACATTCAATCGGCGCTCACAGAATAACAACTCCCTTCAACAGGATAAAAGATAATAAATTCAGACAACACCATGATAGGGAAAGAGTCCAGATTAGAGCCTGAGTTAGTCTGAGCTGCAAACCATCCCTCCAAATCCTTGACCTTCATGGATTTAACGAAGGCCAAGGCACTAGATGGATTCTCGAAAGACTTGACGGAGTTGTAGATACAATTTTCAGAGTCTCAGGATAAAGCGACATAATTCACTCCCACAGCCTAGAGTTCCCTTCAAACTTCATCGAAGCCTCGATGCTCCGTTTGCGTTGCTGTTGAAAAATCCTCGAATAAGGAAATCCTCACTCCCTCATGGAGCCAAGTCCCATCTCATCTGACCCATCTCCAGGACCTTCTGGTGATCCTCAATAAGACTGAGGATCCGGAGGATTAACCCCACGGCCAGACTGTCATTACCCTCAGGACACCTTCTCCAAAATGAGAAGAAAAGAAGGGCCAACAAGGGAATGGGGGTCGAAAGTCCCTCCCACATGGAAGTGAATGATTACAGGCCTGGGGTGAAAACTATCCTTCGGCCTCAAAGACAGGATCCGATGCCTTTTCTAATTTGAAACACCCAGGCTTCACATCCAGCTTGAGAAAACATGGCAGCCGGTCCTCGAAGAACCTAACCGGAGCCTCACCCTCCACACCTTCTGGCAGGCCGACAATTCGGATGTTCTTTCCCTGACCCTCGGTTCTCCAAGTTCTCCAGGAGTCCACCACATCACTCAGCTGGTTTTCCAAGGATTTAATTCTTGCCTCCCCCGAGGAGGCATCTTGCTCAACATTCAGGATTCTCTCTTCAGGATCGTCGATCCTTTCCTTGGTGTTTTACAGCTCGGCCTCCTGAGCTCACAGATGTTGAGTCAGCACACTCAGCCTCTGGTCAATAACACGGAAAATATCGCTGACATAGATCGCCCAATGATCCCACAGAATAAATGGGCAGGCTTGATGGGCCGAATGGCCGACTGCAGCTCCTATTTGTTATGATCTCTGTGACCAGGACAGGAAGTGGATCTGTCAATCAGCCTGAATCAGCACCTTCAGGAGAATTGGGAGGGTGAATATTAGATACAGCAGAGTGAGAATGGAGGGAGAGTGTGTGGGATGGAGATTTACAGCTTTTGGGGAATAAGAGAGGAAAGAATGTTCTCTAGGAACTAGAATTGTCTGTTCTGAATTCTATCCTGTACTGACAGTGATGAATTTTGTAAACTGTTTTTACAGGATATTAGAAGAGGAGGAATTACAGACAGAAATCTCAAACATCACGTCTCAATCTGGCTGAGTCTCTCAATTCCTTGGAACTGGATATCACCGGACTATGAATCTAGAAGGAGAAATGTTTGTCTGTTCTGTTGGCTTCAAAAGATTTTAAACATCAGTGTGACTGGAAAAGCACCGAGATATACACACCCGAGTGAGAGTGTTCCAGAGCACTGACTGTGGAAAGAGCTTTAACCAATTACACAGCCTGAAAAAATATTACACCATTCACAGCAGGGAGAGGCCGTACACGTGTTCTTTGTGTAGACGAGGCTTCAACTTATTGCCAAACCTGGAGAGACACGAGGAGACCTAAAACATGAATAAACCGTGGGAATGCGGGGATTGTGGGAAGGGATTCAGGGCTCCATCTCAGCTGGAAGCTCATCGATGCATTCACACTGGGGAGAGGCCATTCACTTACTCTGAGTTTGAGAACGGATTCACTACTTTAAAGAGCCTGCAGAAACATCAGCGACTTCACACTGGGGAGAGGCCATTCACCTGCTCTCAGTGTGAGAAGGGATTCACTACTTCATCAAACCTGCAGATACATCAGCGAGTTCACACTGGGGAAAAGCCGTTCACGTGCTCTCCGTGTGAGAAGGGATTCACTACTTCATCGAACCTGTGGAAACATCAGCGGGTTCACACTGGGGAGAGGGCGTTCACCTGCTCTCAGTGTGAGAAAGGATTCACTACTTCATCGAATCTGCAGATACACCAGCGAGTTCACACTGGGGAGAGGCCGTTCACCTGTTCTAAGTGTGGGAAGGGATTCTCTCAGTTATCCAACCTGCAGAGGCACCAGCGAGTTAACAGGGGAGATGGCGTTAACCTGCTCTTAGTGAGAGAAGGGATTCAGATAGCCATACACCCTGCAGGAACACTAGCGAGTTCACACCTGGAAGAAGCCATTCACCTGCTCTGAGCAGGGGATACATTCAATGATCCGTTCCAACTACGGAGACACGAGCGAGTTAATTCTGGGGAGAGACCATTCATCTGCTCTCAATGTGGGGAGGGGGTTTGTGAATCATCACACCCGTTGTGACTCCAACATGTTCACAATAAATTACAGATGTTGGCTCCGTTGTTATTGTTTCTGCTCTCACTTCCATCCAGGACTGCATTTTGTTCATTCTGATATCTGGTGAATGGTGATGATTGGAGGGTTTCTTTCTGCTGGACTGGCCAGTCTAACACCTCTGCCTCCGGTGGGCTGACCATTTTTGAGGCTAGTTGCAATTACCTGGTTCCAAGTTTGACGCGGAGCACAGAACGAAAAGGTGTTTGCACTTTGGAAGATATTTAGTTCCCAAAGCAGCCATGAAGATGGGCTATGGTGGTTACATGGTTCTTTTGCCTAATTTATCTGGATGTTTCTTGCAGAAGGAAACTGTCATGGTATGAGGGGCAAGTTGTCTGTGGTAGATGGGGAAATTACAATAAACATATCACTGAAAGTGGCAACGCAGGTGGATAAGGAGCTAAGAATGCAGACGGCATGCTTGTCTTCCTTGGTCTGGGCATTGAGTATAAAAATTGGCAAGTCATGCTGCAGCTGCACAGAACCTTAGTTAGGCCACACGTAGAATATTGGTTACACTTCTGGTCACCACATTAGCAAAGGATATGTCACCCAAGTCACATCCAAGGCTGGAATCGAACCTGGGTCTCTGGTATTGTGAGCAGCCGTACCACTGTGCTGCCGAACTGTATTGCTTGATTAGAGATGGGTGTATGGGAAAAACTTTATTTAGGAGCGAGTTGTCAGGAATTCTAACTTCCTGCCTATAAGGTTGATGGAAGCTGCAATGATTATTGATTTCAAAATGAAATAGCTTGGGCCCATTTAGGAACTAAACCTGCAGGGGAACATGGATAGAGAGATATAATTGCACTGACTAGTTTGCTCAACAGATTCGGTACGGTTTCAAATTAATGAATGGACTCCTTCTGTGCTATCATCACTCAATGACTGGAAAAATGAAACATAGATACACACCTATATCACAAAACTAGGAATAATAACAAATATATTTTATTACTGAACCATCAATAATATATCTAATCTGTACCATATAACAACAGTAGACATATCTCTTTCTGATAATTTACTGCTCCCTCAATTGTCAGCCATATCCTGGGGAAACCAGCGCTTTAATTGTGAACATTAGGAAAGAGACCATCCTTTCAGTCAGACAAATAAATGTGTCAGGCTGAGGGAGCAAAGGCTGTCAATGTCTTTAAGAGAGAGAGAGAGAGACCTGGGCCAACCTTCCAGTGTCTGCACCCTCCCTGGATTCACTTCCTTTCCCTTCAGTCGCTGCAAGTGACCAATTGAAGGTGAGAATGAGAAAATGGGAAAGGGGCGAAAAGAAAGTGTTTTAGTCACAGGAGGAAGTTTCAGTCTGTGTGGGGCTAAATCAGTCACACAAAGCCCACACTTTGATTCGCTGGAGGAGAAGAGTCTGTCCGGTGTCACCTCTTTCTATTGGTCAAAACCTGAGGGAACGGTCAGGGGGTAGGCACTCCACTGCACATGCGCTGTTTCTCTTCTCCCTTGAACATGCGCAGTCCTGGGCCGCCTGCCGCACGGCAGATGGAGCGATTTCCCCAGAGCGTGGGATTGTGGGAGCGACGGACGCCATTACTCATCCAGGGCCCAGTCTCCAAACACCTGGGACAGTGTTCAAAAGGGGGGCAGGGCGCGGTGACCCCACCCTGATACAAAGTACATCTGAGTGGTCACTGGATTTGATTGTGACACCCCCTTACGGGAGAGGGGGGGGCGGGGGCAACACGGTAGCACAAGTTGATAGCACTGTGGCTTCCCATGTTCGATTCCCCACTGGGTCACTGTCTGTGCGGAGTCTGCACGTTCTCCCCGTGTCTGCGTGGGTTTCCTCCGGGTGCTCCGGCTTCCTCCCATAGTTCAAAGACTTGCAGGTTAGGTGGATTGGCCATGATAAAGCCACCAAAAAGGTTAGGGGGGGTTATTGGGTTACGGGGATAGGGTGGAAGTGAGGGCTTAATTGGGTCAGTGCAGACTCGATGGGCCGAATGGCCTCCTTCAGCACTGTATGTTCTATATTCTATGTTTACAAAATATTTCGTTAACTTCAGGTGTAAAGATTTAGACACCTGGGTGACATATTGGGAGCAAGGTATGTTTGCTGATAGGTGATGTGAAAATAGTCAAACTGTTCATCAATTTGAAAGTTGAAACAAAATATGGGTCTTGGATGGTAACCGGAGGTGTTTGAACCCGGGAAATGCACTGGGGATGATTAATCAGTGTTTTCATCATTGATTCTCAGTATCATTATGTAATGAATTGTCATCAGCGAAAGAATCGTGTTTTTGAATAATAACTAATCAAACAAAAACTTCTGAGGCTGAGAATGCTGATGGCGACCGTTGTGGGACAACCCAGTCCCCACCAGGAGATACTCAGGATCAGCTTTATTCCGATGTATGAAGGAAGAGACCAATTTTATATAATCTAAGACTAACTCACCATTCACATTAAAGTCACCTCTTTTACACAGATAGTCACCTACACATTCTGTGAACCTGTTACTTACAATCATGTGTGAATCATGTCTCAAATTTCATTATTGTTTCTTATAAATAAATGCACCAGACGTTGTTCATGAAATGAAAATCGCTTATTGTCACAAGTAGACTTCAAATGAAGTTTGAGTGCTGAATTTGGTGCATTTGAGTGCTATAGTGAGAGTTTGGTGACAGAGGGAGTATAAGGCTTCATTTTTATCTAAAGTCTAGTCTTTCTTTTATTTAGTTAATTAACTTAAAAGTTGCTGTTTGGTTTAGAAGAAGGTGAATTTTCAATCAGCTTTAAACAAGCTTCTACTTGTAGGCACTTGCAGCTGGAGCTTGTTAATTAGTTAATTGGATTAGGCCAGTTTTCAGAGGCTCGATTCGCAGTATAAAAGTGATCCCCTACAGTGCAGACTTTGTTTGCACTGAGTGCTGAATTTGGTGCATTTGAGCGCTAGAGTGAGAGTTTGGTGACTGAGGGAGTGCTGAATTTGGTGCATTTGAGTGCTATAGTGAGAGTTTGGTGACTGAGGGTGTGCTGAATTTGGTGCATTTGAGTGCTATAGTGAGAGTTTGGTGACTGAGGGAGTGCTGAATTTGGTGCATTTGAGTGCTATAGTGATAGTTTGGTGACTGAGGAAGTGCTGAATTTGGTGCATTTGAGTGCTATAGTGAGAGTTTGGTGACTGAGAGAGTTAGGTGAGGAGGGAGTAAGGTGCTCCTTTCATTTTGTTTCCTACATTTCCGCAAAGAGTGAGAAGAGAGCCAGGAGTTTACAGAGAGTGCAGCTGACTGGGAGCAGAGTCGGAGGGCGGAGGTCCAGTTGGTCCACAGGGCAGCTATATTCTGTAAGGTAAGAGGGGATGGAGGCTAGGCCAGTTGCATGCTCCTCCTGTAGGATGTGGGTGGTGAGGGATACAACTGGTGTCCCCGGTGACTATACCTGCGGGAAGTGCACCCAACTTCAGCTCCTCAAAGACCGTGTTAGGGAACTGGAGCTGAAGCTGGATGAACTTTGGATCATCCGGGAGGCAGAGGGGGTGATTGAGAAGAGTTACAGGGAGGTAACCACACCCAAGGTACAGGACAAGAATAGCTGGGTTACAGTCAGGGGGAAAAAAACAAACAGGCAGACAGTGCAGGGATCCCTCGTGGCCGTTCCCCTTCAAAACAAGTATACCATTTTGGATGCTGTTGGGGGGGATGACCTACCGGGGGAAGGCCCTAGCAGCCAGGTCTCTGGCACTGAGTCTGGCTCTGGGACTCAGAAGGGAAGGGGGGAGAATAGAAAAGCAATAGTTGTAGGAGATTCAATGGTTAGGGGAATAGATAGGAGATTCTGTGGTCGCGAGCGAGACTCCCGGAAGGTATGTTGCCTCCCGGGTGCCAGGGCCAGGGATGTCTCGGATCGTGTCTTCAGGATCCTTAAGGGGGAGGGTGAGCAGCCAGAAGTCGTGGTGCACATTGGTACCAACGACATAGGTAGGAAAAGGGGTGTGGAGGTAATAAACAAGTTCAGGGAGTTAGGCTGGAAGTTAAAAGCCAGGACAGACAGAGTTGTCATCTCTGGTTTGTTGCCGGTGCCACGTGATAGCGAGGCTAGGAATAGGGAGAGAGTGCAGTTGAACACGTGGCTGCAGGAATGGTGTAGGAGGGAGGGCTTCAGGTATTTGGATAATTGGAGCGCATTCTGGAGAAGGTGGGACCTGTACAAGCAGGACGGGTTGCATCTGAACCAGAGGGGCACCAATATCCTGGGAGGGAGGTTTTCTAGTACTCTTCGGGAGGGTTTAAACTAATTTGGCAGGGGAATGGGAACCGGATTTGTAGTCCAGCAACTAAGGTAGCCGATATTCAGGACGCCAAAGCGTGTAATGAGGCAATGGGGAAGGGAACACTGACAAAGGAGAGTACTTGCAGGCACGGAGATGGGTTGAAGTGTGTATACTTCAACACAAGAAGCATCAGGAATAAGGTGGGTGAACTTAAGGCATGGATCGGTACTTGGGACTACGATGTGGTGGCCATCACGGAAACTTGGATAGAAGAGGGGCAGAAATGGTTGTTGGAGGTTCCTGGTTATAGATGTTTCAATAAGATTAGGGAGGGTGGTAAAAGAGGTGGGGGGGGGGGTGGCATTATTAATTAGAGATAGTGTAACAGCTGCAGAAAGGCAGTTCGAGGAGTATCACCCTATTGAGGTAGTATGGGTTGAAGTCAGAAATAGGAAAGGAGCAGTCACCTTGTTAGGAGTTTTCTATAGGCCCCCCAATAGTAGCAGAGATGTGGAGGAACAGATTGGGAAACAGATTTTGGAAAGGTGCAGAAGTCATAGGGTAGTAGTCATGGGCGACTTTAACTTCCCAAATATTGAGTGGAAACTCTTTAGATCAAATAGTTTGGATGGGGTGGTGTTTATGCAGTGTGTCCAGGAAGCTTTTCTAACACAGTATGTAGATTGTCCGACCAGAGGAGGGGCAATATTGGATTTAGTACTGGGTAATGAACCAGGGCAAGTGATAGATTTGTTAATGGGGGAGCATTTTGGAGATAGTGACCACAATTCTGTGACTTTCACTTTAGTAATGGAGAGGGATAGGTACGTGCAACAGGGCAAGGTTTACAATTGGGGGAAGGGTAAATACGATGTTGTCAGACAAGAATTGAAGTGCATAAGTTGGGAACATAGGCTGGCAGGGAAGGACACAAGTGAAATGTGGAACTTGTTCAAGGAACAGGTGCTACGTGTCCTTGATATGTATGTCCCTGTCAGGCAGGGAAGAGATGGTCGAGTGAGGGAACCATGGTTGACAAGAGAGGTTGAATGTCTTGTTAAGAGGAAAAAGGAGACTTATGTAAGGCTGAGGAAACAAGGTTCAGACAGGGCATTGGAGGGATACAAGATAGCCAGGAGGGAACTGAAGAAAGGAATTAGGAGAGCTAAGAGAGGGCATGAACAATCTTTGGCGGGTAGGATCAAGGAAAACCCCAAGGCCTTTTACACATATGTGAGAAATATGAGAATGACTAGAGCGAGGGTAGGTCCGATCAAGGACAGTAGCGGGAGATTATGTATTGAGTCTGAAGAGATAGGAGAGGTCTTAAACGAGTATTTTTCTTCTGTATTTACAAATGAGAGGGGCGATATTGTTGGAGAGGACAGTGTGAAACAGATTGGTAAGCTCGAGGAAATACTTGTTAGGAAGGAAGATGTGTTGGGCATTTTGAAAAACTTGAGGATAGACAAGTCCCCTGGGCCTGACGGGATATATCCAAGGATTCTATGGGAAGCAAGAGATGAAATTGCAGAGCCGTTGGCAATGATCTTTTCGTCCTCACTGTCAACAGGGGTGGTACCAGGGGATTGGAGAGTGGCGAATGTCGTGCCCCTGTTCAAAAAAGGGACTAGGGATAGCCCTGGGAATTACAGGCCAGTTAGTCTTACTTTGGTGGTAGGCAAAGTAATGGAAAGGGTACTGAAGGATAGGATTTCTGAGCATCTGGAAAGACACTGCTTGATTAGGGATAGTCAGCACGGATTTGTGAGGGGTAGGTCTTGCCTTACAAGTCTTATTGAATTCTTTGAGGAGGTGACCAAGCATGTGGATGAAGGTAAAGCAGTGGATGTAGTGTACATGGATTTTAGTAAGGCATTTGATAAGGTTCCCCATGGTAGGCTTATGCAGAAAGTAAGGAGGCATGGGATAGTGGGAAATTTGGCCAGTTGGATAACGAACTGGCTAACCGATAGAAGTCAGAGAGTGGTGGTGGATGGCAAATATTCAGCCTGGATCCCAGTTACCAGTGGCGTACCGCAGGGATCAGTTCTGGGTCCTCTGCTGTTTGTGATTTTCATTAATGACTTGGATGAGGGAGTTGAAGGGTGGGTCAGTAAATTTGCAGACGATACGAAGATTGGTGGAGTTGTGAATAGTGAGGAGGGCTGTTGTCGGCTGCAAAGAGACATAGATAGGATTCAGAGCTGGGCTGAGAAGTGACAGATGGAGTTTAACCATGAAAAGTGTGAGGTTGTCCATTTTGGAATGACAAATATGAATGCGGAATACAGGGTTAACGGTAGAGTTCTTGGCAATGTGGAGGAGCAGAGAGATCTTGGGGTCTATGTTCATACATCTTTGAAAGTTGCCACTCAAGTGGATAGAGCTGTGAAGAAGGCCTATGGTGTGCTCGCGTTCATTAACAGAGGGATTGAATTTAAGAGCCGTGAGGTGATGATGCAGCTGTACAAAACCTTGGTAAGGCCACATTTGGAGTACTGTGTACAGTTCTGGTCGCCTCATTTTAGGAAGGATGTGGAAGCTTTGGAAAAGGTGCAAAGAAGATTTACCAGGATGTTGCCTGGAATGGAGAGTAGGTCTTACGAGGAAAGGTTGAGGGTGCTAGGCCTTTTCTCATTAGAAAGGAGAAGGATGAGGGGCGACTTGATAGAGGTTTATAAGATGATCAGGGGAATAGATAGAGTAGACAGTCAGAGACTTTTTCCCCGGGTGGAACAAACCATTACATGGGGACATAAATTTAAGGTGAAAGGTGGAAGATATAGGAGGGATATCAGAGGTAGGTTCTTTACCCAGAGAGTAGTGGGGGCATGGAATGCACTGCCTGTGGAAGTAGTTGAGTCGGAAACATTAGGGACCTTCAAGCAGCTATTGGATAGGTACATGGATTACGGTAAAATGATATAGTGTAGATTTATTTGTTCTTAAGGGCAGCACGGTAGCATTGTGGATAGCACAATTGCTTCACAGCTCCAGGGTCCCAGGTTCGATTCCGGCTTGGGTCACTGTCTGTGCGGAGTCTGCACATCCTCCCCGTGTCTGCGTGGGTTTCCTCCGGTTGCTCGGGTTTCCTCCCACAGTCCAAAGATGTGCAGGTTAGGTGAATTGGCCAATGATAAATTGCCCTTAATGTCCAAAATTGCCCTTGGTGTTGGGTGGAGGTGTTGAGTTTGGGTAGGGTGCTCTTTCCAGGAGCCGGTGCAGACTCAAAGGGCCGAATGGCCTCCTTCTGCACTGTAAATTCAATGATAATCTATGATTAATCTAGGACAAAGGTTCGGCACAACATCGTGGGCCGAAGGGCCTGTTCTGTGCTGTATTTTCTATGTTCTATGTTACTGTGAAAAGCCCCTAGTCGCCACATTCCGGCGCCTGTTGGGGAGGCTGGTACAGGAATTGAACCGGCTGCTGGCCTGCCTTGGTCTGCTTTAAAAGCCAGCAATTTAGCCCTGTGCTAAACATGCCCCGATATCTCCACCTGTCACTGGCCCTCTATCCAGCCCCACTGCTCCACGCCGCCACCCCTCACAACAGGAGAAATCTCATCTTATTGCCAGTTTCCTCCATCTTTGACAAAGAGACATCCAGAACGGTAGCTCCATTCTCTCTCCACCGATGCTGGCAGACCGGTGAGACTGTCCAGCATTTTCTGTTTTGTTTCTGATTGAGCATCTGCAGTAATTAGCTTTTATCTTAGGTGCATTTAAGTGTTCCCTGTGTGTGAAGAGATACACCCAGTTTTCCAATTTGTTGACGCCACGGTGAGTTCACTCCAGGAAGAGGCTGATTAAATGTTGTAGGTGTGGTGTCATGCGAGTGTCCCTTGAAGAAAGATTATTGTCTTATCACATGGCTTCAGTGATGTCATTTTGTGTATGGAGCTGGGCTGTCGCTGTCAGGTGTTTGGTCTCAGCTTCATTGTGTGCATTGAGTGCAGAGGAGGAAATAAGTGATTTTCCCTATCTCTCTCTATTTTCATTTGAAATATCTGTTCCAATAAAAAAAAACATTGGTTGTGGTTACCTGCTTTGGTATCTTAAAAATATATAGTTTGGTTTCCGGAAGGAGTTTAAATCTGCTGGTTGAGACTGGATCAGAATTTCAGGAAAAAGACCAGTCCCATTCAAGTGAGAATGCAGTGTGTGGTTTGAGTAGGGCTTTTTGGTTTATTGGATTTTGTTATTGAATTGGAACAGTTAAAGAGGGAATTCGTTAAATGTTATACATAGATTACTGTGGCTGTGTGGCGCCTTTATATATGTAATTGATCATTCTTGCTGTGTGTTTATATATATATGTTAACTATATTCTTCGAATAAACCTTGTTTTGATTAAGGTGTCTAGGGAGTCTGTTGAATCACAACTGAGGCGAAGGCTTTTGAAAAATGAAAAATTTTGAAAAATGTTGCGCTCATCCTAGCCAAATTCAACATAAAGGTTGTAAATCAGGTGAACTCCATAATACATTTTGGAGTTGCCTAAGCCCTGGCCCATAACAGTGGGACGGGAGTCACTCACTCCCTGACAATATCCTGACACACCAGTGAGTTTCTGTTTGAATGTAGGGGTTGGATTCTTCTGCTATTGCTGCTGTTAATCATATCCAGGACTGAACCATGTTCACTCTGACAGTTGAGGTATTTTCTGTTGTTGTTAATAATCCCTGTAACTGGGCTGGGAATTTATTATTCTGGATTAATTTCAAATAAATTATCTCCCGTGAGTTTTTCAAGTCCTTGATGTCACCGAAAGGAAAAGGTAGGTTTTAAGCAGAGTGTTGAAGGAGGGGAGAGAAGTGGAGGGGGTCAAGGGAGGGAATTCCAGAGTTTAGGAACCTGGCAGCAGAAGACTGAAAGAGAATCAGCCCTGGATTATGGGGGAGTCGAGTCTCTGGAGGGGGGACTTGAACCCTTCAGCCTCAGAGGCGAGAGTATGAGATTGACTGAGCCACGGTGTTCGGGGAAGTGATATGAAGCCTCAGTCTCATCCTTTCCCTATCCTTTACCCCATTCCAGGAACAGCAAATCGAGCTGAGAAACTGGGCAGTAACTAAAAGGGATAAAGACAAAGGTTACAAAAATAATCCTCTTCCGAAGCGAACAGTTGTAATTGTGGAACTCACTACCACGGGTAGTGGATGAGGTGGATAGTATTGATGTATATCAAGGGTGGCTGGATGAACAGATGAAGGAGAAGAGAAGGATAAGAGTGGTGAGAATGTGGAGCTCGCTGCCACACAGAGTGTTTGAGGTGAACAATACAGGTGTATGTAAGGGGAAGCTGGGTAAACACATGAGGAAGAAAGCTGGAGCTTGATGAAGTAAAGTGGAGGAGTCTCGTGTACAGTATAAATAACAGGGACTGAATGGCCTGGTTCGGGTGCTGTACATTGTGAGCGAAGAACTTGCATCACAGAAGATTCCCACCTCTTCAGCCAATGAAATACTTGTTAAAAAAACGTTTTGGCATTTGATGTGTTAAAAACTTTGTTTGAGATGCGGTGTTTTAACATGGAAAACATGCTCAAGTTTAGGGTGGGGATCTTAATGTTGAAACAGCGCCACGCTTATAAATGTAAAAATAGCGAGGATCAGAGGGTAGGGGCTAAAGATCAGGAAATAGCCAAGTTAAAACCTGCCCAGAATGCAGCAGAATGGGCTGAGCAAGCTGATACTGAGCTGAAAGGGACCAGGGTCTGGACAGACTCTGAACTAAAGAGGTTTGTGTACACACAGATATTGATCTGAAGCACTTTTTGTATTCACAGACCCTGAAGCAGATAATTCCAAGTCGTCCTAAGGGAATTTCAGGTGGTGCTGTTCCCATGTGTTTGCTGCCCTTGTCCTTCATGACAGTCAAGGTTATGGGTTGGGAAGGTGATGTTGAAGGAGGCCTGGTGAGCTCATAGATGATAGAATTTACAGTGCAAAAGGAGGCCATTCAGCCCTTCGAGTCTACACCGGATCTTGGAAAGAACACCCCACTTAAGCCCATGCCCCCCACCCTATCCCCATAACCCAGTAACCCCACCTAACCTTTTTGGACACTAAGGACAATTTACTTTGACCAATCCACCTAACCTGCACATCTTTGGATTGTGGAGGAAACCAGAGCACCCGGAGGAAACCCACGCAGACACGGGGAGAATGTGCCGACTCTGCACAAACAATGACCCAAGCCTGGAATCGAACCTGGGACCCTGGAGCTGTGAAGCAACTGTGCTAACCACTGTGCTACCGTGCTGCCCTTACCACTATGCTGCCCGAACCACTGTGCTACCGTGCTGCCCCTATTACTGTGCTAACATCCTGCCCTATCACTGTGCTACAGTGAAATATCTTGTAGATGGTACACACACTGCCACCATTGTGCTCAGGATGTCAAGAGAGTCACTGTTTCAGATGGTGAATGGGGTACTGAACAAGCAGATGCTTTGTCCTGTATAAAACATGATGTGGAGATGCCAGCGTTGGACAGGGTGGCATAGTGAGAAGTCTCACAACACCAAGATAAAGTCCAACAGCTTTATTTAAAATCACAAGCTTTTGGAGCACTTCACCTGATGAAGGAGCAGTGCTCCGAAAACTTTTGATTTCAAATAAACCTGTTGGACTTTAACCTGGTGTTGTGAGACTTCTTACTGCATAAAACAGACTCCATAATTTGAATAAGACTGGCTGATAATTAATAATTGTTGTCGGAAAGGACTGTGACCGAGAAAACATAACCAATTTAGTCCACTTGAAAAAAGATCTGCTCTTCAAAGATATATTGGAAGAAATCCCATTTGATGTTTGTAGTTGAATTTATTGCCTCAGCAGCTCACTCAGATACCGGATTGGGAAAGGCATTGATTGGGCAATATTGGAAACAATGATCTGAAATGTTCTGTGAGTGAAACATTTTCTCTTGAATCCGGAATGGACAATGTCAGAGTTAAAGGCAATACCAGGCTAATGGGTGGGCTCGGCTGGTCTGTGTGAATTAGATGGTTGATCAGACTGTTCATGAACAGGTACTTGGTATTTGGGAGTAGTCGAGGAGTTCAAGTGGCTGTCATCAATAAAGCATTAATTGCATTTGGACAGCACATTAAAAAAAAAATTAGAGTACCTAATTATTTTTTTCCAATTGAGGGGCAATTTAATGTGGCCAATTCATCTAACCGGCACATCTTTGGATTGCGGGGGTGAACCCACGCAGACACAGGGAGATTATGCAAACTCCACACAGTCAACTTGGGCTGGGATCGAACCAAGCTCCTCAGCGCTGTAGGCAGCAGTGTCAACCACTGTGCCACCGTGCCGCCCTATTGGTCAGCACATTTGACTTAATAAAAAAATGCCAAGGATTTTCCAGGAACATTGTAAAACAAAGTTTCACGAAGGTTGTCGAAGATCGTGATGTGACACAAAATACTGCTCTCAGAAATTCTACATCTCATTCCCCCACATAGTCTCTCCTTCCTATTCATTTCAACGCTAAATCATTCCACTATCCTCCTGCTTTTCCCCAAAATCTCCTCCCCTGAAGGCGCTGACACTCGAGTTCAGTTTCACATTAAACTATTGCCCTCCCCAATATTTCACCCACGTGTCTAACCTTTACATATTAAGTGAACAAACTGTTTTGTTAAGGGGCGCCACAATCAAATCCACTGGCTACCCATATGTACTGTGTGTCAGGGTGGAGTCATCCCCCCCCCCCCGCCCCACCCCCCCCCCCCCCCCCGGCCACACACCACACACACACACACATTTCATCCCATGCCAAGGAGTTTGGAGACAGGAAACAGGATGGGTAATGGCGGTTACAGCTCCCATAACCCACCGCGGGGACGAAACCGCTCTATTCGCCGCGCGGGCGGCCCGGACTGCCCATGTCCATGGGAGCGATGGGGAGCTGCGCATGTGCAGAAAGATCCCACCTCCTGACCTTTCAGCTGAGGTGTTGACCAATTGGAATAGTTGGAGGGCCGGAAGGTCTCTGGTTTTGAAGGAAAAGGAAGTGATTCCAGTGTGCAGATTCTGGAAAGGTTGGGCCAGGTCTCTCAGTAAGTTCACGGATTGTGTGAAAATTGGTGGTGGTAAATAGTGAGTAGGCTAGCCTTTGGTTACAGGAGGATAATAATAATCTATTATTGACAAAAGTAACCCTGCAGCGTCCATCCAATCCAGAAAGTTCCAGATCATGATCAATCACAACCCCGTATATTTTAACCAACTGGAACAATCCGATACATCAAACACAATTTTAGTCCTGTTACATATTTCCGATAGGCTAGCAGCCTGCATGAAGATTTTCATCTCTCTGTGACGAGTGAGCAGTGAGCAGGGATCTGTCAATCAGCCTGAATCAGCACCTTCTGGAGAATTGGGAGGGTGAATATTAGATACAGCAGAGTGAGAGTGGAGGGTGTGTGTGTGGGATGTAGATTTACAGATTTGGGGAAATGAGAGAGGACCATAGAAACCAGAAAAGTTCTGAATTCCGATCCTGTACTGACAGTGATGTCTTTTGTAAACTCCTTTTACAGGATATCAGACGAGGAAGAATTACAGACAGAAATCTCAAACCAAACCTCACGTCTCGATTTGACTGATTCACTCAATTCACCGGGACTTGAATATCTTCGGCCTTTGAATTGAGAAGGAAAAAGATTTGTCTATTCTTTCTGCTTCAGATGGACTTAACCATCAGTGTGATTGGAAAATCATCGAGACACGCATACCTGAGGGAGAGTGTTCCAGAGTACTGACTGAAAAGAGCGTTAACCAGTTACACAGCCTGAAAAAAACAGCGGGGAGTGACCATACCCGAGTTCGGTGGGAGCCTTCAACTGATCGTCCAACCTGGAGAGACACAAGGACACCAGCACCATGGAGAAACCTTGGAAATGTGGGAACTGTGGGAAGGGATTCAGATTCCCATCAGCACTGGAAACTCATCGACGCATTCACACTGGGGAGAGGCCGTTCACCTGCTCTCAGTGTGAGAAGGGATTTGCTAAGTTATCTAACCTGAAGAAGCACCAGCCAGTCCACGTCGGGGAGAGGCCATTCACCTGCTCCACGTGTGGGAAGGGGTTCAGTACTTCTTCCAGACTGCTGACACACCAACTAGTTCACACTAGGGAGAGACCGTTCAGCTGCTCTCACTGCACAAAGATGTTTTGAATCTCATCCCATCTGCTGACACACCAGCTCCTGCACACCGGAGAGAGGCCGTTCACCTGCTCTCAGTGTGGAAAGGGATTCACTCAAATAAGCAACCTACAGGCACACCAGCGAGTTCACACTGGGGAGAGGCCGTTCACCTGCTCTGACTGTGGGAAGGGATTCACTCGGTTATCCCACCTGCAGAGACACCAGCGAGTTCACACTGGGGAGAGGCCATTCACCTGCTCTGACTGTGGGACAGAATTCACTCGGTTATCCCACCTACAGACACACCAGCGAATTCACACTGGGGAGAGGCCGTTCATTTGCTCTGACTGTGGAAAGAGATTCACTCAGCTACCCAATCTGCAGGCACACCAGCGAATTCACACTGGGGAGAGGCCATTCACCTGCTCTGAATGTGGGAAGGGATTCACTCTCTTAGCCACGTTGCAGGCACACCAGCGAGTTCACACAGGGGAGAGGCCATTCACCTGCACCGTGTGTGAGAAGGGATTCACTCGGTCAACACTTCTGCTGAGACACCAGCAAGTTCACGAGTGAAGAGAGGGGTTGGATTATGCTGTTATTACTGCTGTTAATCACATCCAGGACTGAACCATGTTCATTCTGACACTTGGTGAAGTGGGAGGGTCGGAGAGTTTCTTTCTGCTGGATTGGCCGATCTCACAACTTTGCTTCCAGTGGGTTGATGCTCTTTGAGCCTGGGAGAGCGCATTTCCACTGAATTGATCCACAAAAATTGATGAAGGACATTTATTTTATCCTGAATAATAATAGTGTTTTCCCCCCATTACAGGTAGATCTAAAATAAATACAGAAAGAACTGGAAAAACGCAGCAGGTCTGGCAGCATCTGTGAGAGAGAAACAGAGTTAACGTTTCACGTCCAATGTAACTCTACTTCAGAACTAAAGAGAGGGAGAAATGTGATGGGTTTGATGCTGGTGAGAAAGGGGGAGGGTCAGGGAGAACAAAAGGGAAAGTCAGGGATTGGTGAGATTAAATGACAAAAATGTCCTGGAATGACTTCCAGTGGAGGCCATGAATTTATCGGCTGCACACAAGGTGGCTGCATCTTGGAAGCTTGGATTTCTGGCCCTTTCTGCCCAGTTAATGGCGACTTAGTTTGTATAAAGTGCAGAATAAGTGGAGGGAAGTGGTTTCTCCTCCAAAGTGGAATATCAGCAGGTTACAACACCCGGCAAAAGTTGAGTAAAGCCTTGGCTTGAGATGGAGGATCTGTGTGGTGCAGCAACTGAGAGTATGGTGGAGTTGGAGGATGTTTCGGCAGCATCGGAAAGAGATGCAAGAGAACTGGTCCAGGGTGATTGAGGAAGCAGTAGCCCCTCTTCGTGGGACTTTGGAGTGGGTTGTGGAGCGCCTGGAGTCAGAAGGTGCAATGATCCGAGAGGTGGAAAGGATGGTGTTGGATCACAGTGATCAGATTGTGTTGCTGGAGGCAGAGATAGTGATGCTGGGAGAGGCCTGCAAGGTGCTGAGGGCGAAGGTGGACGACCAGGAGAATCAGTCCAGGCGACAGAATCTGTGAATTGTAGGTCTGAGGAAGGGGTGGAGGGAACGAGTGCCACGGGCTATGTATTGAAAATGTTCACGAAGCTGGTTGAGAAGGGGGTCTGCGATAAGGCCCCGGAGGTGGATCGGGCTTCCCAATCATTACAACGGAGGCTGAGAGCTGGTGAGCCACCGTGGGCAGTGATCGGCCGGATGCACAAGTTCCAGGAGAAGGAGAGGATTCTGAGGTTGGTGAAGTCAATGTGAGACTGTAGCTGGGAGGGGAATCTGATCCGGATCTACCAGGACATTGGGGCTGACCTGGCCAAATGGCAGGCGGGTTTTAACAGAGCTCAGGTGGCGCTCTTTTGACCAAGCTCCGGTTTGGGGTGTTGTACCCGGACAAACTCTGGGTGACTTTCGCAAGGGCAAACGGCATTATTTTATGATGCCAGAGGAAGCGGATGACTTTGTCAAGGAGCTTGGGTTGGGGGAGGACTAATGGTGGGATCGTTCTGTCTCGACGTGTATATACAAGTTTTGTAAATGTTATGTTGTTTTTTGCATGTTATGACTCAAGCTCGTATGGGTGGGTTCTTCCCGGAGGTTGAGGACAGATGTGAGAGGTACAGGAGGGGGCCTGTCAATCATGTTCACATGTTTTGGGTGTGCCCGAAGTTGGGGGATTCTGGCCATTGATTTCCGAGACCCTGCCGGAAGTGTGGGGGTGACGATGGAGCCGTGCTCTTTGGTGGGGCTTTCTGGTGTTTCAGATCTGCCAGAGCTGCTGGAGGGGAAGTGGGTCTTCACCACTCTGATTGCCCGGTGGCGAATCTCACTGGGTTGGAGGTCGGCCGCCCCACCGAAGGTATTCGCATGGTTGGGGGATTTGGCGGAATTTCTACAGTTGGAGAAGACTAAGTACGTTCTCCGAGGGTAAAGAGGGTTCGACGTAAGATGGAGGGTCTTTCTGTCTCTATTTGAGGATCTGTTTGTCGCCGGGGTTGGGGGGGGGGGGGGGGGGGCAGCAGTTGGGAAAGGAATGTTGGGGTAGTTTAGGGAAGAAAAGGGGGAAAATGACAAACTGTTTGAAAGCCAATGGTATTCGGTTGTTGTTTGTATAATTGATTGTGTTTGGAATAAAATACATATATTAAAAACGCGAACTAAAAGTCGAATGATCTTGTCCATTGTTGGTAGAAAAAACCCATCTGGTTTACTAATTCCCTTTAGGGAAGGAATCTGCCTCCTTACCTGGTCTAGACTACGTGTGACTCCAGATCCACAGCAATGTGGTTGACTCTGAAATGGCCCAGCACAAAGCTGTAAGAATCCGCAAGGATGTTTATTCCATAGAATGGAATTCTACAGTCCCAGAAGGGGACCATTCGGCCCATCGAGTCTGCACCAACCGTACCCAGAGCAGCTACCTCAGTCTATTCCCCCGCCATATCCCCATAAACCCACTTAACCTGTATATCTTTGAACTGTGAGAGGACTCCAGAGCGATGGAGGAAACCCATGCAAACACGGGGAGAATGTGCAAACTCCACACAGACAGTCACCCAAGGCTGGAATTGAATCCAGGTCCCTGGCACTGCGAGGCAGGAATGGTATTATGAATGAAACCGGACTATTTGCATGCCAGACATCAAAAGCAGCAATCAATAGACAGAGCTAAATGATCCAACAACCAATCGATCAGATTTGAGCTCTGCAGTCCTGCAAGTAACTTTGAGCCATACAAATGCCAGGCAATGACCACCTCCCTCATGAGAGAATCTAACCACCTCCCCATGACATTCAATGGCATTACCATTGCTAAATACCCCACTATCAACATCTTGGGGGTTACCATTGTCCAGAAACTGAACTGGACTAGCCATATAAATACTGTGGCTACAAGAATGGGTCAGAGGATGGGAATCCTGCTGTGAGTCACTCACCTCCTCATTCCTGAAAGCCTGTCCATTATCTCGAGTTCAGGAGTGTGATGGATCACTCTCCAGTTACCTGGCTGAGTGCATCTCCAAAATTAAATAAGGTCGGCACCTTCCAAGACAATGCAGCTTGTTTCACTGGCACCCACCCACAAACATTCACTCCCTCCACCACCCAAGGCACAGGAGCAGAAGTGTGTGTACCATCTAGAAGATGCACAGCAGGAACTCACCAAGGCTCCTCAGGCAGTACCTTCCAAACCCATGGCCACTACCATATAGGACAAGGACAGCAGACACATGGGAACAGCACCATGTGGATGTTCCTCTCCAAGCCACACACCATCCTGATCTGCAAATATATTGCTGTTCCTTCAGTCGCTAATAGCACAGTGGATATACCAACATCACATGGACTGCAGTGGTTCAAGAAGGCAGCTCACCACTACCTTCTCTAAGGAAACTAGGGATGTTCAATAAATGCTGGGTCTAGCCAGCAAGGCCCACATCCTGTAACTATATGTATTTTTTAATTTAAAAATTCAGTTGGGCCAATAATGGACTTGGGAGAAATAATACAAGTAAGAAGTGCTCACAAGTTGAACGGGGGTAAAGAGAGAGTTGGAGAATCTTTTACGTCCATGTTTCATCTACTCCTTGAAACATCTGTCCCACTGTACCAGTAACCAAGAACTCACAGCGCTCCTTCAGGAGACGAAAAGACCGAGTAGATGTTACCCCAGGTGGAGCCAGAACAGTACTGGAAAATAACGGAGTGAAATTGAGTGAGGGGTCAGAGAGAGAGTTCTCCTCTCCCTCAAGGTGTGGAGTGTAAGAATCCTGGGGGACTCCCTGCTTCGGGTTTTCTTGCTAATTAGTGAACATTAAATTAAATTCTATGACTGGCTGTGGATTTATTTTGAATTTGATTGTTCCACTCCTGTTTTTATTCCTGTTGAGATTACGCTCTGGGTAAGGATGGTTGACAGGTGACAGGATGGGAAATTGTGGTTTGGGTCTTCGCTGACCAAATGTTTTATTGATCCGAAAGGTGTAAAAGGGACCAAACTCCAGCAGAAATCGAACAGAGCTGAGAACAGACAACTTGCTGTGTGGGAACAGGGAGATAAACAGATCCCAGAGGACAGAGAAAACAAGAATGCCTGGAATCCTAGACAACACCCTGAGTGTCAAGGCCATCATGTTTTCACTGCTTGACATGGGAATGCTGACTCCCTGTACTGGGGACGGAGCGTGGGGAAGACAATTGTTTGCGAGTTTGATGTGGCTTGAGCGGGTACAGATGGTTCAATGGCAGGTTTTGTAATTGGTCCGTTCAAATGTTAGCTCAGCAATGATTGGGTTAAATCAGTCTCCACAGACTTTGTGATGTAATAAAGTATAAGAAGGGATTCCCCGAGCACAGAGATTTGTTGCGGTTTTACATATTCCACTGACTGGGACCATGGCATCTGGGGCAGAGCAGGGAGCATTTACCTGGAGATGGTGCTTCTACCCAGAGTATAATGGTAATGCTGCTGCACTTTGATACAACTGCTCAGACATTAGCATGTGTCAGCTACTGAATAAAATCTAACCGCTGTCCCCAATAAGGGTTATCACTGTGAATCATTCCCGAATTTGGGAAAGAGGGATAAAGGCTGTATTGACTCCCGGAAGCCCATTGTCTAACATCGCTGTGTCAAAAATAAAATCTCATCTGTCCCTCTGGCTCCTTTGTCAATTACCTTGGAGGGACTCACTTTCTGTTAAAAGAGTCTGTCAGGGACGGCATGGTGATGCAGTGGTTAGCACTGCTGCCTCATGGCGCTGAGGACCCGGATTCGATCTCAGCCCCAGGTCACTGTCTTTGTGGAGTTTGCACATTCTCCCAGTGTCTGCATGGGTCTCACCCCCACAACCCAAAGATGTGCAGGGTAGGTGGATTGGCTCTGCTAAATTGCCCCTTAATTGGATAAAACATAATTCGGTACTCTAAATTTATTTTTAATAAGAGCCTGTCAACCCCTCTCACCCACTTTCCCAAAAGTGCATCAATCTAATCATGAAAAGTCTCAAAAATCAACATTTTTATAACAAATGTTAATTAATGAAACAAACAAGGTGAGAAAGACAAAATGACTTGAGGATCAAAGACAACCAGAGTAAAGAATGTTCACAATGTTCAGGATCCAAATTGTTTCTCTTTGGTTCCTCTGTACCCTGTTCCCGTGACTCCCTGCTTTGGACATGAGAACTGAACCCTGTGGGTCACGATACCAAAGCCCCCCCCCCACATTGTCCCAAACCTTGTGCCCTGATTGGTAGAGCCCCATTTCCAGTCCATCCTCCAGCGCCTTCCTGTCTCTCTGCTGGTGAGGTGCCCATGGTAATGTGATAGGAGGATGTATTCGATCTATAATCAATAGGGAGTGTGTGGGGAACAGTGATTTATAGTTTGAGAGGGAAAAGTATGTTCTCTGATGACTAGAATTGTCAGTTCTGGATTTCTACCCTTTACTTACAGCGATGTCCTTTGTAATCACCTTTCCCAGGCGATGAGCAGAGAGGTTTTGCAGACAGGAAACACAAACCAAACATCCCTATTCTGAGCTGTGTCATAGAGGAATCATGGAATTTACAGTGCAGAAGGAGGCCATTTGGCCCATTGAGTCTGCACCGGCTCTTTGAAAGAGCACGCTACTTAAGCCCATGCCTCTACCCTACCCCTGTTACCCAGTAACCCCAGCTAATCTTTTTTGAACACTAAGAGCAATTTATCATGACCAATCCATCTGACCTGTACATCTTTGGACTGGGAGGAAACCGGAGCACCCGGTGGAAACCCACGCAGACACGGGGAGAAAGTGCAGACTCCTCACAGAGAGTGACTCAAGCCGGGAATTGAACCTGGGACCCTGGAGCTGAGAAGCAACTGTGCTAACCACTGTGCTACCGTCCTTTTAGATTGGACACTATACTAGTCAGTAACAAAAATATGTAATTAAATTGAGTTCAGACAGAGATCTGCATGAACTGACACCACTTTGTTGACAGATTACAGAGTAATCACTATACTTGAATCAATGTTATTCACTTTTGGAATTAAATGAATTAAGGGTCAGATTAACCATATCACCCCCAGTATCAGATAGGTCTGTTTTTTACAGAACAGGGTTAAACCCAGTGTCCAATATTAGAGGTCTCTGTGGCTGTTGGATGCCTGGTTTCACTGTACAGCTGACAAGCCCACAGCTTCAGTGAACTCGTCTACCCAGGGTCTGTTTCTAAACCCTCATCACAGCATATTACCTGCTTAGCTATTTATATATGGTCAGACAGCGAACAAATAGCTCAACCAGAAACTATGGTTCTTCTTTCTACTGATTCCAGCTCCTACAAGGAGTGACAGCATCTCCAGCCCTCAGCTCTGTTGCTGGGCTGTCATTGACATGAGCAATGGAGAGACAGAAGTTGCCTGAGGCTCAATGGGAAGTTGAAACTTGTAGCTCTAAATCAACTGTGTAAGATTTCTGAACAGATCAGTAACTTTAAATGATAAATTCTAAACCCAGTGAACAAATTAAAGAGTCATAAGGCAAAAACTTCAGATTTTATAACTTTTACTGCAAAAAACTAGAAGCAACAGTGCCTAAACACTGTTTTTATTAGGAATGTATCTCTTAAACTATAAATAGACTTTGCCCTTTTACTTTTTTTGAAATTTTAGAGTACCCAATTTATTTTTTCCAATTAAGGGGCAATTTAGCAATACCAGTTTACCTACCCTGCACATCTTTGGGTTGTGGGGGTGAAACCCACGCAAACACGGGGAGAATGTGCAAACTCCATACGGACAGTGACCCAGAGCCGGGATCAAACCTGGGACCTCGGCGCCATCAGGCAGCAGCACTAACCACTGTGCCACCATGCTGCCAATTTGCCCCTTTACTTTAATGGGGTAATGCCCGCATTGGACTGGAGTGAGCACAGTAAGAAGTCTTACAGCACCAGGTTAAAGTCCAACAGGTTTGTTTCGAATCACTAGCTTTCGGACAGCTCCTTCCTCAGGTGAATGAAGAGGTGGGTTCCAGAAACATACATAGACAAAGTCAATGATACAAGACGATACTTTTGAATGCGAGTCTTTGCAGGTAATTAAGTATTTACAGGTCCAGACGGAGTGACTGGAGAGAGGGATAATCACAGGTTAAAGAGGTGCGAATTGTCTCAATCCAGGACAGTTGGTAGAATTTTGCAAGCCCAGGCCAGATGGTGGGGCGGGGGGGGGTGAATGTAATGTGACATGAATCCAAGGTCCCGGTCAAGGCCGTACTCGTGTGTGGAACTTGGCTAAAAGTTCCTGCGTGGCGATTCTGCATATACGCGCGTCCTGAAGGCTGCCTTGGAGAGGCTACTCCCACTTAATAATAATAATAATCTGCATTTTTGTCACAAGTAGGCTTACATTAACACCACAATGAGGCAGCACGGTGGTACAGTGGTTAGCACTGCCGCCTCATGGCGCCGAGGTACCAGGTTCGATCCCGGATCTGGGTCACTGTCCGTGCGGAGTTTGCAGTCTCCCCGGTTTGAGTGGGTTCGCCCCCTCAACCCAAAGATGTGCAGCCTAGGTGGATTGGCCACGCTAAATTGCCCCTGAATTGGAAAAAATGAATTGGGTACTTTAAATTTTAAAAAACCACACAGCAATGAAGTTACTGTGAAACTCCCCATGTCGCCACATTCTGGCGCCTGTTAGGGTACACTGAAGGAGAATTTAGAATGTTCAATTCACCTAACAGCACGTCTTTCAGGCATTTTAGAACGAGAGGTAATAGTCTTAGGATAAGATGGGCAGCATGGTAGCACAGTGGTGATCACAGTTGCTTCACAGCTCCAGGGTCCCAGGTTCGATTCCGGCTTGGGTCACTGGCTGTGTGGAGTCTGTATGTTCTCCCTGTGTCTTCGTAGGCTTTGTACGGGTGGCCTGGTTTCCTCCCACAGTCCAAAGATGTGCAGGTTACGTGGATTGGGCATGTAAAAGGTAGATTGGCCATGATAAATTGCCCTTAGTGTCCAAAAAGGTTAGGTGGGTTTACTGGGTTACAGGGATGGGGTGGAGGCATGGGCTAGGGTGGGGTGCTCTTTCCAGGGGCTGGTGCAGACTCGATGGGCTGAATGCCCTCCTTCTGCACTGTAAATTCTATGATTCCACCGGGTGCTTCAGTTTCCTCCCACAAGCCCCGAAGGACATGCTGTTAGATAATTTGGACTTTCTGAATTCTCCGTGTGCCCAACAGGCGCCAAAATGTGGCGAGTTGGGCTTTTCAGAGTAACTTCATTGCAGTGTTAATGTAAGCCTACTTGTGACAATAAATATTATTTTTAAAAAGTGGTAGCAAATTCCAAAGAGTTGAGGAGAAGCTTCTTCTCCCAAAGGGCTGTGAATCTGTGCAATTCACTACCCCAGAGTGCGGTGGAGCTGGGACAGTAATTTTAGGGAGGAGTTCGACAGATTTTTAATCGGGGTTGAAGGGTTATACTCGATGGGCCAAATGGCCTCATTCTGCTCCTATATCTTATGAATTTATGAAAGGGGGAGACATTGATTTCCTCCCAGATGTTGCCCAGAGGAGAATGTTTTAGTCTGAAACTTATTGTCCAACCTCCACATTGTGACATCGCAAAGGAACTCGGCCTCTAAATCAACCAATAGGAATGAGTCCGCTCTGGGGTGACGTCACTTGCCAGCGCGCAGACGCGGGAGCCCCGCCCCATCCATTGTTCCCCATCCCCCACATATCCTCGAGACAAGGTTCCCAGGCAAACGGCTGACAGTTCCGACCGTCGATGGTTTCCACAGCCCCTCACCCGGGTCTGCGCATTTCTAAGGGAAGGGGAAACTGCGCATGTGTAGGGGAGCTCACTTCTGCTGACCTTCCTGCTGAGGTGTTGACCAATAGGAAGATTGGAGGACCGGAAGGATTCTGCTCCTCCACCAATCACAGCTCCCCCATTGTCTCAATGCGGAAGCTGGACATGGTGTTTTCTGCCGAGCAAAGCTGTTGTTCCCCCAACGCTGAATGAGCTTGAGCTGCACACAGACTCTTGTCTCCAACATCTGTGAAGATAACACTTTCTTTTCTCCCTCTTTCCATTTCTTGTCTCATTCTGACCTTCAACTGGTGACTTGCAGCAACTAACGGGAAAGGAAGTGAATCCAGGGAGGGTGCAGACTCTGCAAAGCTTGGCCCAGGTCTCTCTCTCTCTCTTAAAGACATTGACATCCTTTGCTCCCTCAGCTTGACACATTTATTTGTCTGGCTAAAATGATGATCTCTTTCCTAATGTTCACATTTAAAGGGCTAGTTTCCCCAGGAGATGGCTGACATGAAAGGGAACAGTAAACAGGACAAATCAAACCCAACCAATTACTTCCCTGTCGGAATACACTCCACCATCAGCAAAGTGATGAAAGGAGTCATTAACAGCGCTATCAAGTGGTACTTACTCAGCAAAACCTGCTCACAGACGCTCAGTTTGGGTTCCGCAGGGTCACTCAGCTCCTGACCTCATTACAGCCTTGGTTCAAACATGGTCAAAAGAGGTGAGAGTGACTGCCCTTGGTATCAAGGCAGTATGAAATGAAAATCGCTTGTCACAAGTAGGCTTCAATGAAGTTACTGTGAAAAGCCCCTAGTCGCCACATTCCAGCGCCTGTTCGGGGAGGCTGGTATGGGAATTGAATCGTGCTGCTGGCCTGCTTGGTCTGCTTTAAAAGCCAGCGATTTAGCCCAGTGTGCTGAACCAGCATTTGACCGAGTATGGCATCAAGGAGCCCCAGCTAAACTGGAGTCAATGATAATCGGGGAAAATTCTCCGCTGTTTGGAGTCATACCTGGCACAAGGGAAGATGGTTGTGGTGGTTGGAGGTCAATCATCTCAGCTCCAGGAGTTCCTCAGGGCGCACTCCTTGGCCCAGCCATCTTTCGCTGCTTCATCAATGACCTCCCTTTCATGATAAGGTGAGAAGTGGGGATGTTTGTGGATGACTGCACAATGTTTACCACCATTCGTGACTCCTCAGATAATGAAGCAGTCCATGTCCAAATGCAGCATGACCTGGACAGTATCCTGATGTGGGCTGATAAGTGGAAGTTACATTTATGCTACACGAGTGTCAGGCAATGACCATCTCCTACAAAGGAGGATCTAATCACCGCCCCTTGACATTCAGTGGCATTAGTATCGCTGAATCCTCCACAACCAACATCCTGAGGGTTATCATTGATCAGAAACTGAACTGGACTAGCCATATTAATGTGTTGGCCACCAGGGCAGGCCAAAGACTACAGCGAGTAATGCACCTCCTGACCCCCAAAGCCTGTCCACTATATACAAGGCACAAGTCAGGCGTGTAATAGGATAATCACCACTTGCCTGGTTGAGTGTAACTCCAATAACACTCAAGATGCTGCTCTACACCATCCAGAACAAAGCAGCCTGCTTGACTGCTCCCCATTCCACGAATATTCAAACACGCCACCACCGACGAACAGTGACAGCCGTGTATACCATCTACAATGTGCACTGCAGTAACTCACCAAGGTTCCTCAGACAGCACCTTCCAAACCCACAACCACTACTATCGAGAAGGCCAAGAGCAGCAGATACCTAGGAACCTCAGTACCTACAATTCAAGGACTGCAGCGGTTCAAGAAGGCAACTCATCACCACCTTCTGAAGGGCAACTAGGGATGGGCAATAAATGCTGGCCTCATCATCGATGTCCACACCCCGTAAAATAATTTTTAAAAATGTTATATCGGACAGATATATATCTAGTGTTATATGGAATGTATTAGATATATTATTGATGGTACAGTAATAAAATACATGTATTATTATTTCTAGTTCTGTAATATAGTACTGTAGCTACATTATCTATTTCCAGTCATACAGTTATTGCAGCACTGACAAAATCCTTTTGGAAACTCAAGTCAGTGCTGACTCTCTGCACAGCAATCCAGTCAGTCCCATTCCCCCTCGATATCCCTGTTCATCTGAAAGCTTATTTTCTTCATATTCTATTTTGAACTATTGATCATCTCAACTTCCACAACACTTGTGGGCAGTGATTTTCCGGTCATGACCACTCCATGATTAAATAAAATTCTTCCTCAGAATCTCCCCATCTCTAATCCGTAAATATACTTAGATGGAGAGTCTCTACTCTTGTACAGGTTGTAATGAGTTTAGATTTGTTGATCAGCATCAATCAGCACCTTCATAAGAATTGGGAGGGGAAGGAAGTGAATCCAGTCTGTATATTACACACATTTATCGTCCAGTAACAGAGACATATATCTGTCTGGCAGCCTCGGTGTCCAGGACAGAAAGCTTGGATCTGTCAATCAGCCTGATTCAGTGCCTTCAGGAGAATTGGGAGGGTGAATATTAGATACAGCAGAGTGAGAATGGAGAGAGAGTGTGTGGAATGGAGATTTAGAGCATTTGAGGGAAAGAGAGAAGAAAAAATGTTCGATAGAAACTAGAATTGTCTGTTCTGAGTTTCTGACCTGTACTGACAATGATGATTTTTGTAAAATATTTTTGCAGGAAGTTCGAACGCGAAGAGTTTGAGGCCGATATCTCAAACTAAATATCACGTCAAGAACTGACTGAGTCACTCAATTCTTGGGAACCGAATATCATCGACCTTGGAATCTAGAAGGCAAAACGTTTGTCTATTCTGTCTGATCAAGAGATTTTAAACATCAGTGTGTCTGGAAAAGCACTGAGACACACACACACACACCCGTGTGAGACTGTTACAGAGCACTGACTGTGGAAAGAGCTTCAACCAGTGATACAGCCTGAAAAAATACTACACCATTCACATCAGGAAGAGACTGTATACGTGTTCTGTGCGTGGACGAGGCTTCAACTGATCGTCCAACGTGGTGAGACGCAAGATCACCTGGACCATGGAGAAACCATGGAAATGTGAGGATTATGGGAAGGGATTCACAGCTCCATTCGGGCCGGAAAGGCATCAACACAGTCACACTGGAGAGAAGCCATTCACCTGCTCTGACTGTGGGAAGGAATTCACTCGGTTATCCAACCTGCAGAGACACCAGACAGTCCACACCGGGGAGAGGCCGTTCACCTGCACTGTGTGTGGGAAGGGATTTACTCAGTTATCCACCTTGAAGGTGCACCAGCGAGTTCACACTGGGGAGAGGCCTTTCACCTGCTCTGACTGTGGGAAGGGATTCACTCAGTTACCCAACCTGCAGAGACACCAGACAGTCCACACTGGAGAGAGGCCATTCAACTGCAGTGTGTGTGATGAGGGATTCACTCAGTTATCCACCCTGCAGAGACACCAGAGCGCTCACACCGGGGAGAGGCCGTTCACCTGCTCTGTGTGTGATAAGGGATTTGCTCAGTTATCCAACCTGCAGACACACCGGCGAGTTCACACTGGGGAGAGGCCATTCATCTGCTCGGTGTGTGATAAGGGATTTGCTCAGTTATCCAGCCTGCTGAGCCACAATGTCATTCACACCAATGAGAGACCCTTTAAATGCTCTGACTGTGGGAGTGGGTTTAAAAGCTGTCCGGTACTGATGATCCACCAGCGCCTTCACACTGAGGAGAGACCGTTCAGCTGCTCTCACTGCGCAAAGAGGTTTAGAACGTCATCCAACCTGATGAAACACGTGCGAGGTCACACCTACCAATGAAGCAGAATACCTGGAGGCCTTGTTCATTGTGGCCGGGGACTTTAACCAGGCCAACCTCAAGAGTGTACTGCCAAAATTCCACCAACACATCTCCTGTCCCAACAGGGGCCCCAACATCCTTGACCACTGCTACACAAACATCAAGGGCATCTCTCGATCCATCCCCCAACCGCACTTCGAAAAATCGGACCACAAGACGGTGCTCCTTCTCCCGGCATACAAGCAGAAACTTAAGCAGGAGAATCCGGTTAAGAAAGTCATGCAGTGCTGGTCCGAGGAAATGGAAGAGCTCCTACGTGACTACTTCGAGTCAGTGGACTGGTCCATATTCAAGAACTCAGCAGTCAACCTAAACGGGTATGCCAGCACCATCACAAACTTCATCAGTAAGTGTGTAGAAGATTGTGTGTCAAAGAAGGTAGTACGTATATTGCCCAACCAGAAACCATGGTTTAATCGGGAGATTCACTTCGTACTGAAGGCATTTAAGGCAGGCGACCCTGACCTATACAAGAAATCTAGGTACGACCTCCACAAAGCCAACAGGGCGTCAAGAAACAATACCAGACTAAGCTAGAATCACAGACTAATGACATGGACTCGCGTCGGTTGTGACAAGGCTTAAACAACATAATGAGCTGTAAAGCCAAGTAGAATCTTCGGCAACAGGGCACCCCTCCCCGACAAATTCAATGCATTCTATGTTCACTTCAACAGGAAACCAACAAACCTTTGTCAACTGCTCCAGCAACCTTGGACACACCCACACTCACCATCACAGCCTGCGAAGTCAGATCGGCCTTCTTGAAAGTGAACCCTCGGTAAGCGGTGGGTCCTGACGGGATCCCTGGTCATGAACCCAGATACTGTGCAGACTGGCGGATGTGTTTCCGGACATCCTCAACCTCTCCCTACTCCGTTCCGAGATTCCCACCTGCTTCAAGAAGACCACCATCCATACCGGTGCCAAAGGAGAACCAGGCAACGACTACCATCCGGTGGCCTTGACATCGATCATTATGATGTGCTTCGAGAGGTTGGCCATGAGACACATCAACTCCAGACCCCCAGAGTGCCTTGATCCACTGCAATTCGCATACCACCGCAACCGGTCCACCGCAGACGCCACTGCCATCTCCCTGGCCCTACACTCATTCCTGGAGCATCTCGACAACAAGGACCTCTATGTCAGACTTCTAGTCATTAACTACTGCTCTGCCGTCAACTCCATAATCCCAGCCAAGCTCATATCAAAACTCCAAAACCTAGATCTTGGCTCCTCCCCCTGCAACTGGATCATCAACTTCCTGAAATGAAAGTGAAAATCGCTTATTGTCACAAGTAGGCTTCAAATGAAGTTACTGTGAAAAGCCCCTAGTCGCCACATTCCGGCACCTGTTCGGGGAGGCTGGTACGGGAATTGAACAGTGCTGCTGGCCTGCCTTTGTCTGCTTTAAAAGCCAGCTATTTAGCCCAGTGTGCTAAACCAGCCCCTGACAGGAATCAGTAAGGATAAACAACAATGCCTCCTCCTTTGCGATAGTCGTCAATAGTAGGGCTCCACAAGGCTGCATACTTAGCTCCCTACTATACTCGCTGTACACACACCACTGTGTGGCAAAATTTGACTCCACCTCCATGTTTGTCGATGACACGGCTGCAGTGGGTCGGATCTCAAACAACAATGAGTCAGAGTACGGGAGGGAGATAGAGCATGGTGTAACAACAACAATCTCCCCAGCAATGTCAGCAAAACTAAGGAGCTAGTCATTTCCTTCAGGAAGCAAAATATCGTACACACCCCTGTTTGCCTCAATGGTGCCGAGGGGGAGATGGTTGCCAACTTCAAATTGCTAGGTGTGCAAATCACCAACAATCTGTCCTGGTCCACCAACATCAACACTACGACCAAGAAAGCACAACAGCGCCTATACTTCCTCAGGAAACTCAGGAAATTCAGCATGTCTACATTGACTCTTACCAATTATTACAGGTGCACCATAAAAAGTATCCTATCTGGCTGCAGCACAGCTTGGTATGGCAACTGCTCGGCCCAAGACCGTAAGAAACTACAGAGAGTCGTGAATACAACCCAGTCCATCACACAAACCTGCCTCCCATCCATTGACTCTGTCATGACTGATATGTTCCCAGTGCCCCGTTCTATCCCTGCAGCCCTGCAGTTTAGTTCCCTCAAATGCCGATCCAATTCCCGTTTGAAATCTTCCATTGTCTTCATTTCCACACAACACCTTCCCCTCACAGGCAGTGAGTTCCAGGTCATTACCATTCGCCACATCAAAATATTCCCCGCCCCTCCAACTCGATTTTCAAATTTGCTGATGAGATCGCCACAGTGGGTCGGATCTCAAACAATGACGAGACAGAGTACAGGAATGGTACAGAGAATCTGGTGAACTGGTGCGACGACAATAATCTCTCCCTCAATGTGAACAAAACAAAGGAGATTGTCATTGACTTCAGGAAGCGTAGTGGAGAACATGCCCCTGTCTACATCAATGGGAATGAAGTAGAAAGGGTCGAGAGCTTCAAGTTTTTAGGTGTCCAGAAAACCAACAACCTGTCCTGGTCCCCCCCATGCCGACACGAAGTTAAGAAAGCCCACCAACAACTCTACTTTCTCAGAAGACTAAGGAAATTTGGCATGTCACCAACCTCTCTCACCAACCTCTACAGATGCACCATAGAAAGCATTCTTTCTGGTTGTATCACTGCTTGGTAATGAACCTGCTCTGCCCAAGACCGCAGGAAACTACAAAAGGTCATGAATGCAGCCCAATCCGTCACGCAAACCAGCCTCCCATCCATTGACTCTGTCTACTATTCCCACTGCCTCGGAAAGGCAGCCAGCATAATTAGGAACCCCACTCACTCCAGACATACTCTCTTCCACCTTCTTCCGTTAGGAAAAAGATACAAAAGTTTGAGGTCACGTACCAACCAACTCAGGAACAGCTTTTTGCCGACTGCCATCAGTCTTTTGAATGGACCTTCCTCGTATTAAGTTGATCTTTTCTCTACACCCTAGCTATAGCTGTAACATTATATTCTGCAGTCTCTCCTTCCTTCCCTGTGTACGGTATGGATTGTCTGTAAAGCATGCAAGAAACAATACTTTTTACTGTATACCAATACATGTGACAATAAATCAAATCAAATAAACCTGTCATATTCTTGTCCACCTCTCTCAAATCTCCCCTCAACCTCCTTTGCTCCAAGGTGAACAATCCCAGCCTGACATGAACAAACAAACAGAATAGGTTAATACCTGGGATCAGACGGGAATGTTTAATTTCTGTATGAAAGATACTGGGAATATTGTCCTGGACAATAAATGATTGGAATATTTACCTTGGGTGTGGGTGAATGGAATATATCAATCTGGTATCCTCCTACGTTCTAGTGAAAGTCTGGAATGTGTAGACGGGATGAATAAGTTGATCACTTTCTCTTGGAAATATTGACATGCTTTTTAAAAAAAAATAGAGGACCCAATTATTTTTTCCCAATAAAGGGGTAATTTAGCATGGCCAATCCACCTGCCCAGCACATCCTTTGGGTTGTGGGGGTGAGACCGACGCAGACACGGGGAGATGTGCAAACTCCTCACAGACAGTGACCTGGGGTCGGGATCGAACCCGGGTCCTTGGCGTCTTAAGGTAGCAGTGCTGACCACCGTGCCACCCAGATATATTTACACCCTGGCCCATGAACTTAATTTTAAAGAAATCCACATTTGAAAGCCCAGATACTACAAGAAATATCAGCACCATAACAGGGCAGATAAGAAAGACACACTCTCTTTGATCTTTTCATCAGAGCATCTGAGAGTTAAGAATATGTGACATGATTTTGGGATACCGGTGAGGATAACCCCGTCATTCCAGGAACCGAGGGAGTCAACCTTCTCTGAACTGCTTACAATGCATTAATCTCATTTCTGAAATAAGGAGACCCAAACTGTACACAGTGCTCTAACCAAAGCCCTGTACAACTGTAGCAAATCATAGCTACATTTATATCCCAGTCCCTTTGCAACAAATGACAATATTCCATTTGCCTTCCAAATCCCTTGCTGTACCTGCAAACTAATTTATTGTGGTTCCTGTACCAGGACACCCAGAAATCTCTGTCCCTCATGCTTCAGCAATCTCTCCCTATTTAAATAATGTTCTGTTTTATTTAACCCTTTCTGCCAAAGTGGACACATTCACATTTTCCCACGTTATGCTCCGTCTGTCAATTTGTTCCCACTCACTTAACCTATTTGTGGTCTTTTGCAGACTCCTTAAGTTCACTTCACAAATTACTTTCCAACCAAACTTTGTGCCATCATCAAATTTAGCCCCCATACATTCAATCCCATCATCCAACTCATTCATATAGATTGTAAAATCGTTGAGGGCCCAGCACTGATCCTTGTGACATTCCACTTGTTGCATCTTACCAACCCAAACGTAACCCATTTATACCTACTCTCTGCTTCCTGTTAGCTAACCAACCTTCTAACCATGCTGATATGTTGCCCCCCCCACCCCCCCCATACTTAGCTCTTAATATGTGTAATAACCTTTGATGTGACATCCTGGGGAATATTTTCTGGAAACCTAGATAAACAGGTTCCCCTTTATTGACATCCCTTGTTACTTCCTGAAAAAGACTCTATAAATTAGTCAATCCCGATTGACTCTCTGAACCACATTTTCAAACATTGTGTCAAAAGAAAAATAAAATCTCCTCTCACCCTCTGGCTCCTTTGCAATTAGCTTAAGAGAGACTCACTTTCAGTTAAAGAGCCTGTCAACCTCTTTCACCCACTTTCCCCAAAGTGAATGAAGTTAAGCAGAAAAATACCACCAAAAATCAAATATTTTCAATGAACCAAGTTTATTAATGAAATAGAACATGGTTTTAAATAATATCGGAACATTACTTGTGGATCAAAGACAACCAGAGTAAAGAGTAACCATGAAAGGATGTTTACAATATTCAGGACCCAAATGTTTCTCTTTGGTTCCTCTGTAGCCTGTTCCTGTGACTCCCCACTTTGGACACATGCACTGAACCCTGGGTTCAAGACACCATCAGCCCTGATCATCCCCATCCCTTGATTTCCCAGTCAGTCCTCTATTAGTGTGACACCCATGGCAGATTCCCAACTGGGGCACAGGCCCTGTTCTTCTCAGCTAAATTCAGCCCTCAGCTCAGTTGCCTGGCTGTCATTGACACGATCAATAACGAGACAGAAAGGTGCCCGAGGCTCAAATGGGAGACAAAACTTGTGGATTGGGATCTCTTTAAAGATCAGTAACTTCAAAACAAAAATCAAATCCCCAGTCAACAAATTAAAGGACCACATGACAGGACATAAGGTTTTATAACTTTACTGCAACAAACAAACTAGAAGCAACATTAACTAAATATTATTTTTGTAGGAAACCTACACCTTAAAAGTATCAGTCCAAAGTGATTCCTGAGGGTTCAGTTCTTTTCTTTTCCCAATCTGGCAGCCTTTAACTCCAGAACAGTCTTTCACAGTGAAAGATTGGCGAGCTACCAGAAAACTGAGACTAACCATAAATAGGTCATTATTTGGTTGGCAAGATGTAACGAGTGGTGTGTCACAGGGATCAGTGCTGGGGAGTCAATCTTTTACAATTTATATCAATGACTTGGATGATGGGACTGAAGATATGGTCATTTAAGTTTGCTGATGATGCAGGCAAAAAGGAAAAGGAGGTGGTGTTGCACTGATAAGGGACGGCATCAGTACATTAATAAGGGAGGATCTCAGATCAGGAATACAAAATGTGAAATCTGTTTGGGTGGAGCCAAGGAACAGCATGGGACGGGTTTGGTGCCAGAGGCACAGTGCTGCCACTCACCCCGAGGAGGTTGTACAGTTTTTTACAGCACTGTTGGCCTGTCTGGACGGTGTTGCTCACGGAGGTTACTGCCTTTGCCACCTGCACCCAGGCACGATGAATGGTGGCAGCTGGCAGCCTCCTTCCCGGGCCGCGGTACTGGGTTGCCCGCCTCTCCTCCATGGCGTCCAGCAGGGTCTCAAGCTCGGTGTCGTAAAGCGGAGTGCCACTCTCCTCACTGCCATCTTGTTGGCTGGGATGGTGGTGGGGAGTGAAGTGTGTTTGTGCAGCTGCAGCTTGTCAGCCTCCTGAGTGTCAATCGTGAATCCGGCAAATCTGCCACGTTTCTCATTGGAATGGACTGTGTTCCCTGTGGTGCCAATCTCTTTCAGTTCCTCCTGCACACTAGTCCCTTGTTCTCCAGTGTTTTTAGGACAATTTCCGTATCTTCCTCTGTGAAGACAGGCACACATTGTTTAGTTTCTCTGCCATTTCCTTATTCCCCATTATAAACTCTCCTGTCTGCCTGGAATGGACCCACATTGGTCTTTGCTAATCTTTTCCTTTTCACATTCCTATAGGAGCTTTTCCTGTCGGTTTTTATGTTTCTCGCCAGTTTGCTCTCATTCTATTTTCTCTTCATCAGTTCCTTGGTCCTTCTTTGATGAATTCTAAAACAAGTTCCCAATCCTCAGACTCACTACTATTTTGGCCACTTTATGAGCCTCTTCCTTTGATCTAATGGAATCTTTAACTTTTCTTGTTAGCCACAGGTTGCATCACTTTTCCTGTCTCAGAATCCCTGAGAGAGAGAAAGAGAAGAGAGAACGAAATGCAGTCCTGGATGTAATTGAAGCAGAAACAATAACAGCAGAATCCATCACTAATCAATTGTGAACTTGTTGGTGTCTCAGCAGGGACGAGGAAACATAGAATCCCTTCCCACACTGAGAGCAGGTGAACGGCTTCTCCCCAGTGTGAACTCGCTGATGTTTCTGCAGGCTGCTTGACTGAGTGAATCCGTTCCCACACTGAGAGCAGGTGAATGGTCTCTCCCCAGTGTGAACTCGCTGGTGTCTCTGCAGGCTGCTTGAGTCAGTGAATCCCTTCCCACAATGAGAGCAAGTGAATGGTCTCTCCCCAGTGTGAACTCGCTGGTGTCTCTGCAGGCTGCTTGAGTCAGTAAATCCCTTCCCATAATGAGAGCAAGTGAATGGTCTCTCCCCAGTGTGAATTCGCTGGTGTGACTTCAGGCTGAATAACGTAGTGAATCCCTTCTCACACTGAGAGCAGGTGAACGGCCTCTCCCCAGTGTGAACTCGCTGGTGCGACTTCAGGCTGAATAACGTAGTGAATCCCTTCTCACACTGAGAGCAGGTGAACGGCCTCTCCCCAGTGTGAATTCGCTGGTGCGACTTCAGGCTGAATAACGTAGTGAATCCCTTCCCACACTGAGAGCAGGTGAACGGCCTCTCCCGAGTGTGAATTCGTTGGTGTGACTTCAGGTGGGATAATTGACTAAACCCCTTCCCACACGGAGAGCAGATGAATGGTCTTTCCCCAGTGTGACTGCGTCGGTGAATTTCCAGCACAGATGGGACTCTGTATCCCTTCCCACAGTCCCCACATTTCCACGGTTTCTCCATGTTTTGGGTCTCCTCGTGTCTCTCCAGGTTGGACAATCAGTTGAAGCCTCGTCCACACACAGAACACGTGTACGGTCTCGCCCCGCTGTGAATGGTGCAATGGTTTTTCAGATTATGTAACTGGTTAAAGCTCTTTCCACAGTCAGTGCTCTGGAACACTCTCACTCGGGCGTGTGTGTCTCGGGGCTTTTCCAGTCACACTGATGGTTAAACTTTGTTGAAGTCAACAGGTCTGGCAAACATTTCTCCTAGTTTTAATGATCGATGAACCGAGTGACTCTGTCAGATCCAGACGTGATGTTTGAGATTTCTGTCTGTAAATCCTCTCCTTTTAACATCCTGTAAAAGGAGTTTACAAAAGACATCAGAGTCAGTACAGGACAGAAATTCAGAACAGATTATTTTAATTTCTCTGGAACATTCTTTTCTCTCTCGTTCCCCAAAAGCTGTAAATCTCCATCCCACACACTCTCCCTCCATTCTCACTCTGCTGTCTCTAATATTCACCCTCCCAATTCTCCTGAAGGTGCTGATTCAGGCTGATTGACAGATCCCTGCTCACTGCTTCCTGTCCAGGTCACAGATCATAACAAATAGGAGCTGCAGTCGGCCATTCAGCCCATCAAGCCGACTCGACCATTCAATGGGATCATTGGCCGATTGACCTCAGCACCATTTTTCCACACTATCCCCCATATCCCTCGATATCTTCAATATCGAGACACCTATCACTCTCGGTCTAAAAATACTTGATGCTGAGGCTCCACAGTCCTCTGGGGTAGAGAATCCCAAAGTTTCACCACATTGTCTTTAAATTCATTGCCGGGGCAGCACGGTGGCGCAGTGGTTAGAACTGCTGCCCCTCAGTGCCGAGGACCTGGGTTTGATGCCAGCCCCGGGTCACTGTCCATGTGGAGTCTGCACATTCTCCCTAGGCCAGCGTGGGTCTCACCCCCACAATGTAAAACGATGTGCAGGGTCGGTGAATTGGCCACGCTAAATTGCCCCTTAATTGGAAAAAAAGAATTGGGTACTCTAAATTTATTTATTTTGAAGGACAACTAAGTTTTGCAGCCAGAGGTGTAATTAAAGCATCATAAAAAGTGTGGGCTAATGGAATGTTGTTTGGATGAAGGGGATTCCCTGTGGAGTTAATTAGATTGCAGCTTGGTAAGATGGTATCAGTACTGGGAGGAGCCACGGTTTTAGGCTTTTTGCAGCAAAGCAGTCTTTTAGTTGAGAATTAGTTCAAGATGTGAGCAGAGGTCAAGCATCTCAGTTCAATTGAAAATATATGTCTGTCGCTAGATGAGCAGTTTCTTTCCAAGCAGTTCAGAAGAGTGTCGTTAGAAGGTGAGCTGAAACAAGCTGAAACAGCTTCCCAAGTTTCTTCATGGTTCTGACAGGTTTGAGATCTTGTCTTTAAAGCGGTGACACAAGATCTCTCTTTCTCAAAGAACATCTGTGTAAAGCAGGTATTGCTGAGGGCTAACTGTGTTTAACGGTGGATTGAGAGCTGAGATGTGTTTTTGCTGTTTGAGTGGGAATAAAGGTAGCAGTTAAGGGTTACTGTATTCACTGTATTGATTAGCATTGTTTAAGGGCTAATTGTCAGCTGTTTTCTGGTGTGATGTTATATATTTGAATATTGTGTCAATAATAATGTTTGTTTTCACATAGCATGGCCCCATTTTGTGTGAAATCACTCCTGGAGTGAGGTATCCTTTCCTCACAGTCTGACAAAACACAAATAAAATATTGGGGTTTGTGCCCAGTATCCGAGCCACTGTTGGGGTCTGGTCCGGGATCATAACCATGAGAAGGTGGGCTATGTGGATGGTTAGAGAACTTTGTACCCGAGGAGCAGAGATTTTACCTTCTTTCTAGCCCCCAGCAATGTCAGACTAGAATCGACAACCTTTTTTGTGCCGAGGACGATCCTACACCTGGTGTCCACTTGCACCACAGGGATCATCGTAATCGCAGACCTTCCCCTGGAGTTTTTGCTCGAGGGCTCACCCCCAGGTCGAGAATGTGGAGGTTTGGAGCCTCCCTGAGTTCATTTATTATGCACTTTCGGGAAGAGTTTGAGTTCTTCATTTTGGTTAACTCGACTCCTTGTATTTCCTTCTCCATTTTGTTGGAGACATTTACGGTTTATGCTCGGGGGCTGATCATTTCTTACACTGCTAATAAAAGGTGCAGGATGCTGGAGAACCAGCAGCCTCTGGAGGCTTGTTTGGCGATGGTGGAAGAGAATCATATGGAGGGCCCGAGTAAGCTACTGCTGAAGGAGGTTAACGCAGCAAGAGTGGCTTTGAACTCCCTATTTACTCAGCAAGCCGAGAAAAGTTGAAAGTTAGTGAGATCGAAGTTGTACGAGTTTGGGAATAAGCCGAGCAAATACTTGGCCTGTTTGACAAAGGACCTTCGTTCTGCAGCCTAGGGGCAGCATGGTGGCACAAGTGGATAACACTGTGGCTTCACAGCGCCAGGGTCCCAGGTTCGATTCCCCGCTGGGACATTGTCTGTGCTGAGTCTGCACGTTCTCCCCGTGTCTGCTTGGGTTTCCTCGGGTGCTCCAATTTACTCCCACAGTCCAAAGACGTGCCGGTTAGGTGGATTAGCCATGATACATTGCCCTTCGTGACCAAAAAGGTTAGGAGGGGTTATTGAGTTACGGGGATAGGGTGGAAGTGAGGGCTTAAGTGGGTCGGTGCAGACTCAATGGGCTGAATGGCCTCCTTCTGCACTGTTTGGTCTATGTCTATGTCAAACCAGCTGTCTAGCCCACTGAGCTAAACCAGCCCAAACCGATCAATGACGGCTTTATGGGGCCAACTTTCCACAGCTGATGGTGACTATTAGGTGGGACCTTGCCCGGTGGTCGGCTCTTCCGCTTTCATGGTGAGGGAGGATCCCCTTCATTAAAATGTGTTGCCCAGACTGTTGTACCCTCTGCAGATGCTGCCTATACTACTGTCAACCAGAGTTGTTAGGGAAATTAATCAAATCAGGGCAGGACCTACTCAGTTAATGGTAGGGAGTTGGGGAGAGTTACAGAACAAAGAGATCTAGGAGTACAGGTTCATAGCTCCTTGAAGGTGGAGTCGCAGGTGGACAGGGTGGTGAAGAAGGTATTCAGTATGCTCAGTTTTATTGGTTAGAATATTGAATACCGGAGTCGGGATGTCTTATTGAAATTGGACAAGACATTGGTAAGACCGGACATGGAATACTGTGTTCAGTTCTGGTCACCTTATTATAGAAAGAATAATGTTAAACACGAAAGAGTGCAAAGAAATTTACCAGGATGCTGCGAGGACTTGATGGTCTGAGTTATAAGGAGAGGCTGGGACTTTTTTCCCTGGAGTGTAGGAGGTTTGGTGTGATCTTATAGAGGTCTATAAAATAATGAGGAGCATAGATAAGGAAGATAGCCAACATTTTTTCCCCCGAGGTAGAGGAGTCTAGAACTAGAGGGCATAGGTTTAAGGTGAGAGGAGATACAAAAGAGACCAAAGGGGAAAATTCTTCACACAGAGGGTGGTGAACTTCTGGAATGGGCTGCCAGAGGCAGTGTAGAGGCAGGTACAAATTTGTCCTTTAAAAAGCAGTTAGATAGTTACATGGGCAGGGTGGGTATAGAGGGATATGGGCCAAATGCTGGCAAGTGGGACTAGCTTAGTGATAGAAACTGGGCGGCATGGACAAGCTGGGCCGAAGGGCCTGGTTCCATGCTGTAAACATCTATAACTCTACCTGGAACAAAATGTTTGTTCAGCTCCAATCACCAAGATAAGGGAGGGTATGGTCTTCCGAAAATCAGGCTTCATCAATTGGCCTCTCGTCTTAGGTTCATAAGGGATTGGGTTAGGATGGAGCCAACATTCATCTGGCTCAATACAGAAGCAGACCAGTCAGTTCTCTCTCGATCCAAAACCAGCATAGGCTGATTATGGAATGCATCTCCATGCAATTTTTAATGTCCGTGATTCATTCTGAGTCTTATGCATTGGGTAAAGGATGGGACTCTTACATTTGACTGACTTGCTCCTCCTGGCTTTCCATGAGTGAATTCAATTCAACTTAGGCCGGGAGTAGGGCACAGTGATTAGTGCTGCTACCTCAGCGCCGGGGACCCAGGTTCAATCCCAGCCTTGGGTGGCTGTCTGTGTGGAGTTTGCATATTCTCCTCGTGTCTTCGTGTGTTTCCTCCGGGTGCTCCGGTTTCCTCCCACTGTCCAAAGATGAGCAGTGAAAGTGGATTGGTCACGCTAATTTGCCTCTTAGTATCAAAGATGTGTAGGTTAGGTGGGTTGACCATGATCAATGCAACGGGTTACGAGGATAGGATGGGGAATGGGCCTCAGTGAAATGCTTTTTCTGCGACTCAGTGCAGACTTGAAGGGGCGAATAGCCTTTTGCACTATAGTTCTATGTTATCCGTGTTGTGTTATTCATTTTAATTTGATTATGCTGTTAGTCTGCTTGTAATATTTTGGGGTTTACAAACTGAATTGTTATATAATCTTACCCTCTTTCCCCACTCACGACTTTAACCTGTAAACTGGTTCTTCAATTAATCTGGCATTTCATCTCGAGGCTCTGCTCCCTCAAATATCCTGTTCCAAATTAATTCTGCAATGTGTTGCTTAGATGTATGTTGGCAATATCTCTTGTTCCGCTCTGTACCCATTTGCCACGATTTTTTCTGTTACTCTGTTGCATTCATTGTTTAAAAATGATTTAAAACAAAACAATTTATTAAAAATCTGTCCAACTCATCTGTGAATATATTCAATGACTCCACACCCCACTGGTCCCTGTGGAAGAGAAATCCAGAGACTAATAACCCTCCAAGGGAAGAGATGACTGGATTGCACTTTATCGCAGAACCATAAATAATATATCTGATGTGTACCATATAAGACATGCCTGTCTGCTGACATTTAAGGGGACAGTAAATTAATACCAATCACCTGGAGAAACTAGCCCTTTATTGTGAATATTAGGAAAGAGACCATCCTTTTAGCCAGACAAATAAATGTGTGAAGCTGAGGGAGCAAAGGATGTCAATGTCTTTGAGAGAAAGAAGAGACCTGGGCCAAGCTTTGCAGAGTCTGCGCCCTCCCTGGATTCACTTCCTTTCCCTTCAGTTGCTACAAGTGACCAATTGAAGGTGAGAATGAGAAAAGAAATGGAAAGGGGGGAGAAAAGAAAGTGTTTTACTCACAGATGTTGGCGACAAAAACAAGTTTTCAGTCTGTGTGAGGCCCCAGTTTTGCTCATTGTCCAGCTTCCGCATTCAGAAAACGGGAAACTAATTGGATGGTGGAAGAGTCCTTCCGGTCCACCAACTCTTCCCATTGGTCAACAACTTTCCTCCGCCTCACTCATTGTTCCCCTCCTCGAGACAAGGTTTCCAGGCAACCGGCTGCGGCCAGAACAAGAAGTCTCTCGGTGATTCCCCTCTCCCCACCCCGGGACCGAGCATGTCTGAGGGAGAGCAGAGATTGCGCATGTGCGAGGGAAAGCTCACCCTTGACCTTCCTGCTGAGGCGTTGACCAATGGGAATGGTTGGATGACCGGAAGGACTCTGGTCCTCCAAGGCAATCCGCGCGGGCTTTGTGTGAATGGAGCTTGGACGTCACAGACTGAACCTTCCTCCTGTGTCTCCAACATCTGTGAGTAACTCTTTTATTGTCGTCACAATTATTACAGAAACCAATTTACAAGGCTCCAGGCCTCATTACACTTCAAATTGACGATTAAACACACGTCAAATTGATGATTAAACAGTCACTTAACACAAAACAGCTGCAAGGCACAAGGCCCAATTACATTTCACAATAACGTTGTAACAGTCATTGAACACAAATAGCTGCAAGGCACAGGGCCGAAATACGTTTCCAGATACCAATTAACCAGTCACTTATCACAACCAGCCACAAGGCACAGGCCCTACACATAGTTCAAGTAACAATCGAACAGTCACATCACACGAACAGTCGTGAGGCACAAGGCCTCGAAACCAAACGACCATTCCAAAGAAAAAAGGAACAAAAAAAAAAACACAAGACACGAGTACATTTCGAGGTAACGGCCTCTAAACACATAAGACAAGCAGTTGCGAGGCACAAGGCCCTGATACAATACGGCCGCTTCGGAAACAAATATGACCCACAGGGCCTCGATACATTTTAACAGTGTCATATCAAACCCAATCACCAGGCACCAGGCCTCAATTCACCCCAGAAAAGATTTAACAGGATAGAATCAATCACCGAACACTAATCCCCGCTCACCCACCCCCGTTCACCCCGCCCTGCAGCCGACACCCTGGGGGAAAGGCCCCTCCTCGCTAAGGAGCACAGACCACCGGAGAGCCAGACCCAGGCGTGGCAGAGGAGAGAGGGTTCCCCCCTCCTGGACCCCGCCCAAAGGCTCAGGACCATTCGGAGGGAGAGCAGTTTCGCACCAACTAGCGTTCCACCACAATTACTAATTACCATTTCAGGGAAACCCGAAATGAGTTGAATGTCATAGGCTGCTAAAGAAAAGGAAAGCAAAGAAAACATGAAAACAAAATCCCTTAGTACTCATAGAAAAGTCCATAAAAAAAAAAAAGAGTCCATTAATTTTGCACGTTCCACATCATGACCCCAGCGCTCCAGCCGAAATTTCACAAGGAACAACATGTCCTCAAAGTCCTCCAATGGCAGCAGCCAGAGTCGCTCCAATGTTGGCAACAGTCGGCAACAGGGAAGAAAGTCCCAGAGTCAGTCCCAACCGCCCACAGGGCGTCCAGGGGGGCCGAACCCCCGGAGACCCCAGGAACGGCAGCAACCCACCCCGGGCTGCAGGCCGCGGGCCGCCCATCGGGTATCCACTCCCGGTTCCGACCCGCCGCTTCCAGCAGCCTATCCAGCTGCCATCCTTCCTCCATTCCTTCGTCCTCCATTGGGCGAACTCAAACCCGCCGACAGCAAACCTCGCAGTCCGAAGCAGTGCCTCCGCAGCTCAACCGCTGACTTGAAACACGACTGGTCGCAGTACTCCGAAACCGGTCTTCTCCCCTTCCCTCGGGGACCAGGAGCAATGGGCGCCGAGTTGCTGTTTCACCCCATCCAGGAAGCTCCCAGAGGCGGCCTGCCTTTCGAATCGGCCCGGGGGCGGACACCAAGCTCGCACACAACCGCCCAAGCCTCCTCCACTTTTCACCCCAGGAGTTTGGACAGTGTCGGCCGTAGCTCCCACAATCCCCCGCACGGGCGAGTGATCAGGTACTGCGCATGTCCAAGGGTGAGGGGAAGCTGCGCATGTGTGGAGGAAAGCCCAGCCCCTGACCTTCCTGTGAGGTGTTGGCTAATGGATAGAGTTAGGACCGGAAGGACGCTGGTCCTCCAATCAGCGCGGGCTTTATGTGAAAAGAGATTGGGCTTCACACAGACTGAAACATCCTCCTGTGTCTCCAACATCTGGGAGTACCTCTTTTAATGTCGTCACAATTTTCAACACAGACTCACTTACAGGGCACAAGGCCCAATTACACTTCACATTAACGATTCAACAGTCACTGAACACGAAACAGCTGCAAGGCACAAGGCCCAATTACACTTCACATTAACGATTAAACGATCACTGACCACAAAACAGCTGTGAGGCGCCAGGCCCAATTACATTTCACGACAACGTTGTAACAATCATTGAACACAAACAGCTGCAAAGCGCAGGGCCGAAATACGTTTCCAAATACCTATTAACCAGTCATTTATCGCAACCAGCCGCAAGGCACAGGCCCTACGTGTAGTTCAGGTAACAATCAAACAGGTTCAATCAAACAGGTTCATAACTCGAACAGTCGTAAGGCACAAGGCCATGAAACCAAACGACTGTTCTAAAAGTAAAAAGAAACAAGGAGACACAAAGCACAATTACATCGAGGCATCAACCTCTGAACACATACACAAGCAGTCACGAGGCACAAGGCCCCGAAACCATACGACCGCTCCAAAATAAAGTAAAGAAAAGAGAAACAAAACCCAAAAGTACAACACACGATACAGGCACGTTTCAAGGTAACGACTCTAAACACAAAAGACAAGCAGTCGCGAGGCACAAGGCCCCGATACAATACGGCCGCTCCAGTACAAATATGACCCACAGGGCCTCAATTCTTTTTAACAGTATCATATCAAAACCCAATCACCAGGCACCAGGCCTTAATTTACCCCAGAAAAGGTTTAACAGGGTAGAATCCATCACCGAACACTAATCCCTGCTCACCCACCCCCGTTCGCCCCGCCCTGCCGCCGACACCCCGGGGGAAAGGCCCCCCCTTGGCTGAGAGCACAGACCCCCGGAGAGCCAGACCCGAGCGCGGCGGAGGAGAGAGGGTTTCCCCCCTCCTGGACCCGCCCGAGGGTACAGGACCATTCGGAGGGAGAGCAGTTCCACACTAACCAGCGTTCCACCACAATTACTAAATACCATTCCGGAGGACCGAAATGTGTTAAATGTTATAGGCTACTAAATAAAACAAAAGCAAGGAAATCAAGAAAGCAAATCCCTCATTATACATCGAAAAAGTCTACAGAAAAAGTCCATTAATTTTGCAAGTTCCATAACACAGCACCGACGCTCTTGCCGAAATTTCACGAGGAACAACATGTCCTCAAATTCCTCCAATGGCAGCGGCCAGAGTCACTCCAATGTTGGCAACAGTCGACAACGGGGAAGAAAGTCCCAGAGTCAGTCCCAACCGCCCACAGGGCGTCCAGGGGGGCCGAACCCCCGGAGACCCCAGGAACGGCAGCAACCCACCCCAGGCCGCGGGCCGCCCATCGGGTATCCACTCCCGGTTCCGACCCGCCGCTTCCAGCAGCCTATCCAGCTGCCATCCTTCCTCCATTCCTTCGTCCTCCATTGGGCGAACTCAAACCCGCCGACAGCAAACCTCGCAGTCCGAAGCAGCGTCTCCGCAGCTCAACCACTGACTTGAAACACGACTGGTCGCAGTACTCCGAAACCGGTCTTCTCCCCTTCCCTCGGGGACCAGGAGCAATGGGCGCCGAGTTGCTGTTTCACCCCATCCAGGAAGCTCCCAGAGGCGGCCTGCCTTTCGAATCGGCCCGGGGGCGGACACCAAGCTCGCACACAACCGCCCAAGCCTCCTCCAATTTTCACCCCAGGAGTTTGGACAGTGTCGGCCGTAGCTCCCACAATCCCCCGCTCTATCCGCCGCACGGGCGGGTGATCAGGTACTGCGCATGTCCAAGGGTGAGGGGAAGCTGCGCATGTGTGGAGGAAAGCCCAGCCCCTGACCTTCCTGTGAGGTTGTTGGCTAATGGATAGAGTTAGGACCGGAAGGACGCTGGTCCTCCAATCAGCGCGGGCTTTATGGGAAAGGAGATTGGGCTTCACACAGACTGAAATGTCCTCCTGTCTCCAACATCTGTGAGTAAAACACTTTCTTTTCTCCCCCTTTCCATTTCTTGTCTCATTCTGACCTTCAATTGGTCACTTGCAGCAACTGAAGGGAAAGGAAGTGAATCCAGGGAGGGTGCAGACTCTGAAAAGCTTGGCCCAGGTCTCTCTCTCTGAAAGACATTGACATCCTTTGCTCCCTCAGCTTGACACATTTATTTGTCTGGCTAAAATGATGGTCTCTTTCCTAATGTTCACATTTAAAGGGCTGGTTTCCCCAGGAGATGGCTGACATTAAAGGGAACAGTAAACAGGACAAACCAAACCAATTACTTTCCTGTCGGAATACTCTCCACCATCAGCAAAGTGATGGAAGGGGTCATTAACAGCGCTATCAAGTGGTACTTATTCAGCAAAACCTGCTCACGGACGCTCAGTTTGGGTTCCACCAGGGTCACTCAGCTCCTGACCTCATTCCAGCCTTGGTTCAATCATGGACAAAAGAGGTGAATGCCAGAGGTGAGAGTGACTGCCCTTGGTATCAGGGCAGCATTTGACCGACTATGGCATCAAGGAGCCCCAGCTAAACTGGAGTCAGTGGGAATCGTGGGAAACTCTCCGCTGGTTGGAGTCATACCTGGCACAAAAAAAGATGGTTGTAGTGGTTGGAGGTCAATCATCTCAGCTGCAGGAGTTCCTCAGGGCACACTCCTAGGCCCAACCATCTTTAGCTGCTTCATCAATGACCTACCTTTCATCATAAGGCCAGAAGTGGGGATGTTTGTGGATGACTGCACAATCTTTAGCACCATTTATGACTCCTCAGATAATGAAGCAGTCCATGTCCAAATGCAGCATGTCCTGCACAGTATCCAGATGTTGGCTGATAAGTGGCAAATCACATTTGTGCTACACAAGTGCCAGGCAACGACCATCTCCTACGAAGGAGGATCTAACCACTGCCTCTTGACATTAGCATTGGTGAATCCTCCACAACCAACATCCTGAGGGTTACCATTGATCAGAAACTGAACTGGACGAGCCATATTAATATGGTGGCCACCAGGGCAGGCCAAAGGCTACAGCGAGTAACACACCTCCTGACCCCCAAAGCCTCTCCACCATCTACAAGGCACAAGTCAGGCATGTAACAGAATAATCACTACTTGCCTGGTTGAGTGCAGCTCCAACATGCTGCTCTACACCATCCAGAACAAAGCAGCCCGCTTGACTGCTGACATTCCATGAATATTCAAACACTCCACCACCGACGAACAGTGGTAGCCGTGTATACCATCTACAAGATACACTGCAGTAACTCACCAAGGTTCCTCCGACAGCACCTTCCAAACCCACAACCACTACTATCTAGAAGGCCAAGAGCAGCAGATAGTTGAGAACCCCACTACCTGGAGGTTCACCTCCAAGTCACTCACCAGACAGACTTGGAAATATATCGCCCTTCCTTCATTGTTGCTGGGGCGACATCCTGTAACTCCTTCCCTGACAGCACAGGGTGTGTACCTACGACTCAAGGACTGCAGCGGTTCAAGAAGGCAACTCATCACCACCTTCTGAAGGGCAACTAGGGATGGGCAATAAATGCTGGCTGAACCAGCGACTCTCACATCCCGTAAATGAATTTTTAAAAATGTTATATTGCACAGAGATATATCTAGTGTTATATAGAATGTATTAGATATATTATTGATGGTTCTGTAATGAAATACATGTATTATTAGTTCTACCTACGTTATATATTTCCAGTCATACAGTCATTGCAGCACTTACGGAATCCATTTGGGAACTCAAGTCAATGCTGACTCTCTGTACAGCAATCCAGTCAGTGCCATTCCCCCTCGATATCCCTGTTCCCCTGAAAGCTTATTTTCTTCATATATTATTTTGAATTATTGATCATCTCGACTTCCACAACGCTTGTGGGCAGTGAGTTCCCTGTCATGACCACTCCATGACTAAATAAAGTTCTTCCTCAGAATTTCCCTATCTCTAATCAGTAAATGTATTTATATGGAGATTCTCTACTCTTGTACAGGTTTTAGTGAGTTTAGATTTGTTGATCAGCACCTTCAGGAAAATTGGGAGGGAAAGTAAGTGAATATAGGTCTCTCTGTCCAGGGTAGGAAGCAGTGAGCTTGGATTTGTCAATCAGCCTGAATCAGCACCTTCAGGAGAATTGGAAGGGGGAATATTAGATACAGCAGAGTGAGAATGGAGGGAGAGTGTGTGGGATTGAGATTTAGAGCATTTCAGGGAAAGAGAGAGGAAAGAATGTTCGATAGAAACTAGAATTGTATGTTCTGAGTTTCTATCCTGTACTAACAATGATTACTGTTGTAAAATCTGTTTGCAGGAAGTTCGAACAAGAGGAGTTTGAGGCCGAGATCTCAAACTAAATATCACGCAAGAACTGACTGAGTCACTCAATTCTTGGGATCATTGGCCTTTGAATCTAGAAGGAGAAATGTTTGTCTATTCTGTCTGCTTCAAGAGATTTTAAACATCAGTGTGTCTGGAAAAGCACTGAGACACACACACACCCGTGTGAGACTGTTACAGAGCACTGACTGTGGAAAGAACTTTAACCAGTGACACAGCCTGAACAAATACTACACCATTCACAGAAGGGAGAGACTGTACATGTGTTCTGTGTGTGGCCGAGTCTTCAACTGATCGTCCAACGTGGTGAGACGCAAGATCACCCGGACCATGGAGAAGCCATGGAAATGTGAGGATTGTGGGAAGGGATTCAGAGCCCCACACAAGCTGGAAAGGCATCAAAGCAGTCACACTGGAGAGAGGCCGTTCACCTGCTCTCAGTGTGAAAAGGGATTCACTGACATTAGCAGCCTGCGGAAACACGAACGAGTTCACACTGGGGAGAGGCCTTTCACCTGCTCTCAGTGTGAAAAGGGATTCACTGACATTGGCAACCTGCGGACACACGAACGAGTTCACACTGGAGAGTGGCCTTTCACCTGCTCTCAGTGTGAAAAGGGATTCACTAACATTAGCAGCCTGCGGACACACGAACGAGTTCACACTGGAGAGAGGCCTTTCACCTGCCCTCAGTGTGAAAAGGGATTCACTGAAATGGGCAGCCTGCGGAGACACGAACGAGTTCACACTGGAGAGAGGCCTTTCACCTGCTCTCAGTGTGAAAAGGGATTCACTGAAATGGGCAGCCTGCGGAGACACGAACGAGTTCACACTGGGGAGAGGCCTTTCACCTGCTCTCAGTGTGAAAAGAGATTCAATTTCATTGGCAACCTGCGGAGACACGAACGAGTTCACACTGGGGAGAGGCCTTTCACCTGCTCTCAGTGTGAAAAGAGATTCAATTATATTGGCAACCTGCGGCAACACGAACGAGTTCACACTGGGGAGAGGCCTTTCACCTGCTCTCAGTGTGAAAAGAGATTCAATTTCATTGGCAACCTGCGGAGACACGAACGAGTTCACACTGGGGAGAGGCCTTTCACCTGCTCTCAGTGTGAAAAGAGATTCAATGTCATTGGCAACCTGCGGCAACACGAACGAGCTCACACTGGAGAGAGGCCTTTCACCTGCCCTCAGTGTGAAAAGGGATTCATTGAAATGGGCAGCCTGCGGAGACACGAACGAGTTCACGCTGGAGAGAGGCCTTTCACCTGCTCTCAGTGTGAAAAGAGATTCAATTATATTGGCAACCTGCGGCAACACGAACGAGTTCACACTGGAGAGAGGCCTTTCACCTGCTCTCAGTGTGAAAAGAGATTCACTAACATTGGCCACCTGCGGAGGCACGAACGAGTTCACACCGGGAAGATGCCATTCACCTGCTCTGACTGTGGGAAGGGATTCTTTCAGTTGTCCGACCTGCAGAGTCACCAGAGAGTTCACACCGGGGAGATGCCGTTCATCTGCACTATGTGTGATAAGGGATTTGCTCATTCATCCCACCTGCTGGAACACAATGTCAATCACACCAAGAGCAGGCCCTTTAAATGCTCTGACTGCAAGAGGGGTTTCAAAAGCTCTCAGCTACTGATGTCCCACCAGCGCTTTCACTCTGAGGAGAGACCGTTCAGCTGCTCTCATTGCACAAAGAGCTTTAGTACCTCATCCAACTTGCGGAGACACCAGCGAGGTCACACTGGGGAGAGCCCGTTCACCTCGCCGACTGGGAAAAGATTCACTTGGTCATCACTTGCTGAGCCACAACGTCACTCACACCAATGAGAGACCCTTTTAAATGCTCCGACTGTGGGAGTGGGTTTCAAAGCTCTTGGGTACTGATGGAACACCAGTGCATTCACACTGAGGAGAGACCGCTCAGCTCCTCTCACTGCGACAAAGAGGTTTCAAACATCATCCACATTGCGGAGACATCAGCGAGTTCACACTGGAAAGAAGCCATTCACCTGCTCTCACTGTGGGGAGGGATTCACTCAGTCGTCCAACACGCTGAGACACCAAAGGGTTCACAAGTGATGATGGGTTAGATTCTGCTGTTATTCCTGCTGTTAATCACATCCAGGACTGAACCTGGAGTGGGTGGAGGGATTTGTCTCCTCGTCAACACCTGGTGCTCGGATGTGGCGACCCTGGGGAACTACTGCTCCCTGGACCTGGAATACCTGACTGTGAAGTGCCATTCATACTGCCTTCCATGGAGTTCACTTCTGCCATCATCACGGCGGTCTACATCCCACCCCAGGCGGAAGTGAAGAAGGCGCTTGATGAATTGTAACCGCTATAAATAACAATGAAACAGAATACCTGGCGGCCTTGTTCATCGTGGCCGGGGACTTTAACCAGGCCAACCTCAAGTGTGTACTGCCAAAATTCCACCAACACATCTCCTGTCCCGACAGGGGCCCCAACATCCTTGACCATTGCCACAAAAACATCAAGGGCGCCTGATGATCCATCCCCTGACCGCACTTCGGAAAATCGGACCACAAGATGGCGCTCCTTCTCTCGGCGTACAAGCAGAAACTTGAGCGGGAAAATCCGGTTAAGAAGGTTGTGCAAATGCTGGTTTGAGGCAAAAGAGCTCCTACGTGACTGGTCCATATTCAAGAACTCGGCAGTTAGCCGAAACGAGTATGCCAGCACCATCACAGGCTTCATCAGCAAGTGTGTAGAAGATTGTGTGCCAAAGAAGGTAGTACATACGTTACCCAACCAGAAACCATGGCTTAATCGGGAGATTCACTCCCGACTGGTCTGAGGCGTTCAAGTCAGGCAACCCTGACCTGTACAAAAAAATCTAGGTACAACCTCTGCAAAGCCAACAGGGATACCAAGAGACAACAGAAGAGTTGTCCAGACTAAGCGAGAATCATGGACTCTCATCGATTGTGGCAAGGCGTAAACAACATAATGCGATAAAAAGCAAAGCCGAGTAGAATCTTTAGCAACAGTGCACCCCTTCCCAACAAACGCAATGCATTCTATGCTTATTTCGAGCAGGAAACCAACAAACCTTTGTCATCTGCCCCAGCAGCCTTGGACACGCCCATGCCCACCGTCACAGCCTCCAAAGTCAGATTGGCCTTCTTGAAAGTGAAGCCTCGGAAAGCGACAGGTCCTGACGGGAGTCCCTGCCACACACCCAGATCATGTGCGGACATCCTCAACCTTTCCCTCCTCCGTTCTGAGGTTCCCACCTGCTTCAAGAAGACCACCATCATACCGGTGCCAAAGAAGAACCAGGCAACGTGCCTCAATGACATTGATCATTATGAAATGCTTAGACCACAGCTGGAGTAATGTGTGCAGTTTTACTCCCCATGCCTTAGGAAAGGTATTGCCACAGAGGAACAGCAACAAAGTTTGACCAGACTTGTCCCGGGTATGGCAGGACTGTCCTATGAAAGCAGATTGGGGAAACTAGGCCTCTTTTCTCTAGAGTTCCAAGGAATGAGAGGGGATTTCATTGAAACTTACAAAATCCATAAAGGAATAGACAGGGTGGGTGCAGGTGAGAGGTTTCCCCGAGTTGGAGAGTCTGGAACCAGGGGACACAATTTCAAACTAAGGGAGAAGCCACTTAGGACCGGTCTCGGAGGAGACATTTCTTTACTCCTCGGGTTGTGAATCTTTGGAATTCTCTACCCCAGAGAGCTGTGGAAGCTCAGTCACTGAGTGTGTTTAAAGCAGACACTGACAGATTTCTTTTTTTTTTGTTTAATAAATTATTTTTTTCGAATTAAGGGGCAGTGTAGCGAGGCCAATTCACCAATGCTGCACATCAAATTTGGTTGTGGATCTGAGACCCACAAGGCACTAGGAGAATGTGCAAACTCCACATGGACAGTGACCCAGGGCCAGGATCGAACGCAGGTTCTTGGTGCCGTGAGGCAACAGTGCTAACCAGTGGGCAACCGTGCCACCCAACTGACAGATTTCTAAATATCAATAACCCATATGGATATGGAGATAGTGTGGGGAAAAAGACATTGAATCATAGGATCATAGTATTTACAGGGCAGAAGGAGGCCATTTGGCCCATTGAGTCTGCACCAGCCCTTGGAAAGAGCACCCGATCAAAGTCCACACCCCCACCCTATCGCCGTAACCCAGTAACCCCACCCAACCTTTTTGGACATTAAGGGCATTTTAGCATGGCCAATTCACCTAACCTGCACATCTTTGGACTGTGGGAGGAAACCCACTCAGACACCTGGAGAAAGTGCAAACTCCGCACAGATAGTAACCCAAGCCGGGAATCGGACCTGGGACCCGGGAGCTGTGAAGCAACTGTGCTAACCAGTGTGCTACCATGAAATGGATGATCAGCCATGATCGCATTGAATGGCGGCGCAGGATCGATGGGCTGAATGGCCAACTCCTGCTCTGATGCTCCAATGGTATAAAGATCGGTAGGAAAGTAAACTGTGAAGAGGACATAAGGAGACTACAAAGGATAGAGGTAGGTTATGTGAGTGGGAAAAGATCTGCCAAATGGAGAATAATGTGAGAAAATTAGAAATTGTCCATGTTGCCAGAAGAATAAAACAGTTTCTGATCTGAATAGTGAGAGATTGTAGAGCTCTGAGACTCCGAGGGATCTGGGTGTCCAAGAGCATGAATCACAAAAAGGGAATTGAATACAAAAGTAGGGAGGTTGTGCTTCAGTTATACAGGACATTGATGAGTCCACATCTGGAGCACTGTGTATAGTCTTGCTCTCATTTAAGGAAGGATGTAAATGTGTTGGAAGCAGTTCAGAGAAGGTTTACTGGACTCGTACCTGGAATTGGAGGCTGGTCTTATGAGGAATGATTGGACGGGCTGGGCTTGTGTCCGATGGAGTTTAGGTGACTTGATTGAACCGTATCAGATCCTGAGGGGCCTTGACAGGGTGGATGTGGAAAGGATGTTTCCTCTTGTGGGAGAATCTAGAAATTGGAGTCACTTTAAAAGTAACAACTTGCCTATTTAAGGCAGAGGAGAACTTTTTTCTCTCAGAGTTGGGAGTCTTTGGAACTCTCTTCCTCAAAGGGCAGTGGAAGCAGAGTCTTTGAATATTTTGAAGAATGAGTTGAATAGATTCTTGATAAGCAAGGGGGTGAATGGTTATCGGGGGGAATGTGGAATTGAGGTTACAATCAGATCAACTTATTAAATGGTGGAGCAGGCTCGAGGGGCCGAGTGGCCTACTCCAGCTCCTAATTCGTATGTTATCACATCCTATATAATAGATTGTAGCATTTTACCTCCAACTGATGTCAAGCTAATGGGTCTGTGGTTCCCCGTTTTCTCTCTCACTCCTTAAATAGTGTGGTTACATTTACTACCTTCCAATCTGCAGGAACCATTCCAGAATCTATAGAATTTTGAAAGATGATCACCAATGTATCCACTATCTCTCCAGCCGCCTCTTTCAACACTCTGGGATGGAGAGCATCAGCTTTTGGGGATTTATTAACTTTCAACCACATTAATTTCTCCAGTATTACTTTCTCACTAATACTAATCTCTTTCAGTTCCTCGTGCTCACTGGTCCCTTGGTTCTCTAGTGTTTTAGGACAATTTCTGTATCTTCCTCTGTGAAGACAGACACACATTGTTTAGTTTCGCTGTAATTTCCTTATTCCCCATCATAAACTCTTCTGTCTCTGCCTGGAATGGACCCACATTGGTCTTTGCGAATCTTTTCCTTTTCACATTTTATAGGAACTTTTCCAATCGTTTTTTTATGTTTCTAGCCAGTTTGCTCTCGTCTTCTATTTTCTCTTTATGAGTTTCTTGATCCTCCTTTGTAAATACTAAAACAAGTTTCCAATCCTCAGGGTTACACTTATTTTGGCAACTATATGAGTGATAAGATCTCTTATTTTATCTTCAAAAATGAGCCCAAGATCTGGTTGATTGGAGGTGTCCAAAAATACAACTTTATTGCTAATTATCCACCTCAATTCTCTTACATAAAAATAATTCAAAATTCAGATCAAATAATACGTCAAAACATAACAAAGAGAGTTAAACAAAAACATTGGGGAAACACGGTAGCATTGTGGATAGCACAATTGCTTCGCCGCTCCAGGGTCCCAGGTTCAATTCCGGCTTGGGCCACTGTCTGTGCGGAGTCTGCACATCCTCCCCGTGTCTGCGTGGGTTTCCTTCGGATGCTCCGGTTTCCTCCCACAGTCCAAAGATGTGCAGGTTAGGTGGATTGGCCAGGATAAATTGCCCTTAGTGTCCAAAATTGCCCTTAGTGTTGGGTGGGGTTACTGGATTATGGGGATAGGGTGAAGGTGTTGACCTTGGGTAGGGTGCTCTTTCCAAGAGCCGGTGCAGACTCGATGGGCCGAATGGACTCCTTCTGCACTGTTAATTCTATGAAATAAGAAAATATTAGGAAATCAATAGATGGTTCAGAATTTCTTAAAGCATGAATATAGAACAAACTTTAGTCATGAAACTATTCTTAAAGAAATTCTTATCAATGGTCTAACCCCTTATTGGTTTCAAATTCTCAGCTGAGGCTTCCTGATTTAATCAGAAAACTCTGTCACTTGGAGCATGATTTGTTATCCAGGCATTGGTCTTTACTTAAGATTCATTAATGTCTATCAAGTTAATTAAATGTCTACATGCTCCCGCCACGTGTACCAATCCTCTGAAGATAAGGCGTTCTGCATTAACCTTGCTTGTTGCTAAGGCTTTGCTACATTTTGTAAATGTTTCTGTTGCTGAGGCTGCGATACGTTTTCATTGCTAGATGTATTTGTAGAACAATGTTTTATTCATGACGAGGGCTTTTATGCAACTTTTCTTGAAACTGTGTTAGATTCTGACACATATTAAGTTGCTGTACAGCAATTCTCATATTTTTATCTGAAACAATTTCTGCCTGTATGTATACTGAATTTAAGAATTATACTGCATTGATTCTTCAAGGTACCAATAAATCAGTGAAGCAATAAATCTGTAATCTATCAATGAGCCTCTTCCTTTGACCTAATGGAATCTTTAATGTTTCTTGATAGTCACGGTTGCGTCACTTTTCCTGTTGGATTTTTGTTTCTTAAAGGAATCTATATTTTATGTAAATATGTGATAATTCCTTAAATGCGATTGCCTGTGTTTCATTACACATTTTATTGTATGTTCCCAATCAACTTGCCCCTCATAGCTTGACAGTTTCCTTCTGAGACAGAACCATGTAACCACCATAGCCTATCTTCATCTGAACTGCATGCATTGGGGTTCCAAACAGAAACAGGAACTATCTGTCATCTACCTTCCAAACACCCTTTCACTCTGTGATCCTTATGAAATTTGCCACAAGGCTCAAGAGCATCAGTCATGAGGAGGCCAGTCCAGCAGAAAGAAACCCTCCGACCCTCCCCATTGACCAACTGACAGAATGAACACAATGCAGTCCTGGATGTAATTGAGAGCAGAAACAATAACAACAGAATCCAACCCCTGTAATCAATTGTGACCATGTTGGTGTCTCAGCAAGTTCGAGGAAGCACAGAATCCCTTCTCACACTGAGAGCAGGTGAACGGCTTCTCCCCAGCGTGAACTCGCTGGTGCCTCCGCAGTGTGGATGATTCACAGAATCCCTTCCCACAGTGAGAGCAGATGAATGGCCTCTCCCCAGTGTGAACCCACTGGTGCCTCTGCAGGCTGGATAATTGAGTGAATCCATTCCCACACCGAAAGCAGGTGAACGGTCTCTCCCCAGTGTGAACTCACTGGTGTGTCTGCAGGGTGAATGACTGACTGAATCCTTTCCCACAAAGCGAGCAGCTGAATGGTCTCAGCCAAGTGTGAATGCGCCAATGAGCTTCCAGTACAAATAGGCACTGCAGTTGACCATTTGGCCCATTGAATTTGCTCAACCCTGTAATAAGCTCAATGGCCGATCTAGCTCAGCACCATTTCCCTTAGTGACTTCAACATCTCGAAACCTATCAACTCGATCTGGAAAATACTTGATGACTTGAGGCTCCACAGTCCTCTGGAGCAGAGAATTCCAAAGCTTCACCACATCCTGGAGTGAAGAATTCGCTCCTCATCTTAACTTTCAGTCCATTTTCCTACCTGTTCCCCGTGCCCCTCAACTCCCTCGTCAATCAGAATTCTGTCTAACTTCACGGCGCCAAGGACCCAGGTTCGATCCCGGCCCCAGGACACTGCGTTTGGAGTTTGCACAGTCTCTCTGTGTCTGTGTGGGTCTCATCCCCACAACCCAAAGATGTGCAGGGTTGGTGGATTGGCCATTCTAAATTGGCCCTTAATTGGAAAAAACATGAATTGGGTACCTTAAATGAAAAAATTATGTTTTGGCGAGGGAGGGGGGGTGGGGGGGGGGTCACAATCAAATCCAGTGACTACCCACATATACTTTGTGTCAGGTTGGTGTCAATGTCCACCCCCTCACTTTTCATCCGAGTCTCAGGAGGTTGGAGACTGCTCCGGACAAGTAATGGCGGACGCAGCTCCCACAATCCTCCCATGCTGGAGAAACTGCTTTATCCCAGATGGGTGGGTGGTCTGGAACTGCACATGTCCAAGGGAGAGGGACCCTTAATTGAAAAAAAGACTGGGCACGTATAATAAAACAAATAATTCTGTCTAGCTTATTCTTGAATATATTCAATGACTCCCAGACTCCACTGGACCCTGGGGGAAACAAATTCCAGAGATTAACAACCCTCTGAGATAAGAGATTACTGAAAATATATAACATGGTTGCAGTACAATATTAAAAGACTAGAAATAATAATAAATGTACTTTACAGGTCCAGATGGAGCAGGTTAAAGAGGTGTGAATTGTCTCAAGCCAGGACAGTTGGTAGGATTTCGCAAGCCCAGGCCAGATGGTGGGGGGTGAATGTAATGCGACATGAATCCAAGGTCTTGGTTGAGGCTGTACTCATGTGTGCGGAACCTAGCTATAAGTTTCTGCTTGGCGATTCTGCATTGTTGGGTTGCAAAATCCTATCGACTCTCCTGGCTTGAGACAATTCACATCTCTTTAACCTGTGATTATCCCTCTCTCCAGTTGCTCTGTCTGGACCTGTAAAGACTTAATTACCTGCAAAGACTCTCATTCAACAGTATCGTCTTGCATCATTGACTTTATCTATCTATATGTTTCTGGAACCCACCTCTTCATTCACCTGAGGAAGGAGCTGTGCTCTGAAAGTTAGTGATTCGAAACAAACCTGTTGGACTTTTAACGTGGTGTTGTGAGACTTCTTACTTTTACTTTAACACGATCAATAATCACACTCCATGGTTACGTTGCAGAAACTGTCACTCAATTCTCCTGGAACCAGCCCAATGTGATTCTTCATTCCTGTGTTTACTGCCATTGTGTTCCTTTGCCTGACTGGCAACCCTTAACCCCAGAGGTGTCTTGCTGTGATGGTTCTCCGGATTGGATTGGATTTGTTTATTGTCACGTGTACCGTATTCAGGTCCCGATAAACCAAGTGACTCTTCCAAATCCTGAAGTGATGTTTGTTTTTTTCTGCAAATCTTCATCTAATATCCTGTAAGATGCAAGTTGAGAACAGACAATTCTAGTTTCTATAAAACATTCTTTCCTTTCTCATTCTCCAAAAGCTGTAAATTTCCACCCAACACACTCTCCCTCCATTCTCACTCTATAGTATGTAATATTTATCTTCTCTAATCCTCCCAAATCTCGAAAGGTGCTGCTTCAGGCTGATTCACAGATCCATGCTCACTGCTTCCTGTCCTGGACAGAGGCCTGAAAATCTCCATGCAGGCTGCCAGACAGGAATATGTCTATAATACCAAACTCAAAATGTGTGCAACATACAAACTTCCTTTCGCTTCAGTTGCTGCAAGTCACCAAAGCCCCCTCAGAATGAGAAAAGAAATGGAAAGGTAAAGTAGAGTTGGAGAGGCTACTCCCTCTTAATAATAATCGGGGGCAGCACAGTGGCGCAGTGGGTTAGCACTGCGGCCTCACAGCACCGAGGTCCCAGATTTGATTCCGGCTTTCGGACACTGTGTGGAGTTTGCACATTCTCCCCGTGTTTGTGATGGTTTTGTCCCCACAACCAAAAAGATGTGCAAACTAGGTGGATTGGCCATGCAAAATTGCCCCTTAATTGGGGAAAAAAATGAATTGGGTACCCTAAAATTTTTAAATAATAATCTTTATTATTGTCACAAGTCGGCTTACATTAACACTGCAATGGGGCGGTACGGTGACGCAGTGGTTAGCTCTGCCGCCTCACGGCGCCAAGGTCCCAGGTTAGATTCTGGATCGGGGTCACTGTCCGTGTGGAGTTTGCACATTCTCTCTGTGTTTGCCTGGGTTTTGTCCACACAACCCACAGTTGTGCAGGGTAGGTGGATTGAACACGCTAAATTGCCCCTTAATTTTAAAAGATGAATTGGGTAATCTATATTTAAAAAAAAACACTGCAATGAAGTTACTGTGAAACTCCCCTAGTCACCACATTCGGCGCCCGTTAGGGTACACAGAAGGAGAATTCAGAATGTTCAATTCACCAAACGCACGTCTTTCAGGCATTCTAGATGGGCAGCCTGGTAGCCCAGTGGTTAGCACCGTTGCTTCACATCTCCAGGGTCCCAGGTTCGATTCCGGCTTCGGTCACTGTCTGTGGAAATCTGCATGTTCTCCCCGTGTCAGCGTAGGTTTCGTACGGGTGCTCCAGTTTCCTCCCACAGTGCAAAGATGTGCAGGTTAGGAGGATTGACCATGATAAATTGCCCTTAGTGTCCAAAATGGTTAGGTGGAAGTTCCGGTGGCGGCTAAGGAGGAGTAAGTCGCACACTTGGTGGCTCTCAATCCAGTCGGACTTTTTCCCTGACTTTTTTGTACTTTTGAGTGCTAGTTTGGAAGGCATAGGCACTCAGGCACTGACTCCAGACACAGGTGTATGGAATTAAGAAGCAGAAAGAATCGCAAACAGTTGAAGAAGTGGGCAAACAAGGGCAGTGTACAAGCTGCTGCTGAGGACAATATGGCCGACGGTCCGGACCGCGGTGCAGACAGCCCAGCCAACGACGGAGCATCTGTTGAAGGTCATTCAAGAGTGCTTTACTGTTTTGCAGCGGAACAGTTTAGACCTGATTCAGAAGGACATCGAGGGCTTGAGCATAGGCTGGATGCCCAGGATCGTACGATCCAGAAGTTGGAAAAGGCGCTGGAGGAGCAGGAGGATAACCAAAATGGTGGTGGAAGCGGAGATAGAGAGGCTGAAGGACCAACAAAAAAGGCTTCTGGAGAAGGTAGAGGACCTGGAAAATAGGTCGCATCAGCAGAATTTGAGAATCGTTGGTCTCCCGGAGGGGGCTGAGGGAGACGGTGCCGCGATGTGGCGGGCATGTTCCAGAAGCTGTTGGGAGATGATGACTTCCCGCGCCCGGTGGAAGTGGACAGGGCGCACAGGGCGCTGGTGAGGCAGTCGCGAGAGGGGCCCCCCCTCCCCCGAGCGATGGTGGCCCGGTTTCACAGGTTCCTGGACAAGGAGCGGGTGCGACAGTGGGCTAAGCGTACGCGGAGCTGCCATTGGAATAACAGTGCCATGCGCATCTACCAGGACCTGAGCGTGGAGGTGACCAGAAGAAGGGCAGGCTACAGGCAAGTCAAAGAGATTCTGTTTAAGAAGCAGGTGAAGTTTGGGCTGCTGTATCCGGCTCACCTGTGGATCACACACGAGGGACGGCACCATTACTTTGAGGAGCCCGAGGATGCGATGGACTTCGCCAAGAGAGGAGGGCTGGTGCCGAACTGAGGACTTTGTGGACATGGGTTAATAAGACACTGGGCGATGTTTTCACTCATCGGGGGGGGGGGGGCGGCGGGGGCGGGGCAGGTGGATGAATACTTCTTACACTGCAAATAAGAGGTGCAGGTGTTGGAGAACCAGCGCTGTCTGGAGGTTTGTTTGGCGAAGGCCGAGGAGAATTATAAGGAGGCCCGAGTAAGCTATTGCTGAAGGAGGTTAACGCAGCAAGACTCCCTATTTACTCAGCAGGTTGAGAAAAGTTGAAAGATTGCGAGGCAGAAGTTGTACGAGTTTGGGAGTAACCCGAGCAAATACAAAGGCCGACTTTGGAGCGAATTTCTCTGTGCGGCTTGGCAAAGGGAAAAGGGTCACGAAGACGGAGGAAATAAACAGGAATTTCGGGAATTCTATGCAGGATTATACAAGTCTGAGCAGTCTGGTGATGTATTGGCAGTGTGGAGCATTATTTATTTTCCTTGAATCTCCCGGAAGCCTCAGAAAGCCAGCATGAGCCTCTTAATGCTACTCTTTCTAGGGAAGCGATGTCAAAGACCATGGAGGAGCTTCAGCCAGGTAAAGCGCTGGGACCACATGGCTGTGGGTGTGGGTTTTATAGGGGATTTGAGGTTTACTGTTGGAACTATTTGTGGGTTTGTATTATCACTTTGACTCAAGTATGCTGCCATTGACTCTTTCTGAGGCTTATGTCTGTTTGATTCTGAAGCGGACAAGGATCGAGGGAGCGCATCTCTTATCAGCCAATCTATCTTTTGAATGTTGACTTGAAACTGCTATCTAAAGTTTTGGTGAGAAAGCTGGAGGGCATCCTTCCAACAATCAATTTATTTTTTAAATTTAGAGTACCCAATTCATTTTTTCTAATTTAGGGACAATTTAGCTTGGCCAATCCACCTCCCCTGCATATCTTTGGGTTGTGGGGGTGAAACCCACACAAACACGGGGAGAATGTGCAAACTCCACATGGTCAGTGACCCAGAGCCGCGATGAAACCTGGGACCTCGGTGCCGTGAGGCAGCAGTGCTAACCACTGCACTACCGTGCTGCCCTCCATCTGACAATCATGAGGGAGGACCAGTCTGACCTCGCTCTGCATCACTAACCAGCTGAGCTAAATTGGCTCCTAATTATATTACAAGCTGGGCAGCGGCAGGGTTCATGAATGTCGTATTTGGGCTTCTGAGAAGATCTCGACAAATAAATGTGTCAAGCTGAGGGAGCAAAGGATGTCAATGTCTTTAAGAGAGAGAGAGAGACCTGGGCCAAGGTTTGCAGAGTCTGCACCCTCCCTGGATTCACTTCCTTTCCCTTCAGTTGCTGCAAGTGACCAATTGAAGGTGAGAATGAGAAACGAAATGGAAAGAGGGAGAAAAGAAAATGTTTTACTCACAGTTGTTGGAGACGGGAGGAAGTTTGCGTCCTTGTGAAGTTCAATTGAGCAGTCACACAAAGCCCGAGCTGATTAGCTGGAGGACCATCCTTCTGGTCCTCCAACTCTTGCCATTGGTCAATACCTCAGGTAAAAGGTCAGAAGGCGGGCTCCCCTTTACACATGCGCATCCTCCCCTCTCCCTTGGACATGCGCAGTCGTGGGCAGGGGGAGATCACCGATTGGCTTCTCGCTCTGGCCGTCAGCCGGTTGCCTGGAAACCTTGTCTCGAGGAGGTTCTGTTGTCGGTTAATTTTCCCCCTTGTTCAAGGGGCGGGCGAAACAACGGGTGGGGGCGGGGAGCGCCGGGCCTGCGCACTGGAACCCGGTGACGACAGCGCGGAAGAGTAATTCCTATTGGCTGATTCGGGCAGTGCCCCATTGTGATGTCACAGCGGAAGTGAAGGAAAAAAACTCCAACATCTGTGAGTAAAACACTTTCATTTCTCCCCCTTTCCATTTCTTTTCTCATTCTGACCTTCAATTGGTCACTTGCAGCAACTGAAGGGAAAGGAAGTGAATCCAGGGAGAGTGCAGACTCTGGAAAGGTTGGTTCAGGTCTCTCTCTCTCTCTGAAAGACATTGACATCCTTTGCTCCCTCAGCTTGACACATTTATTTGTCTGGCTAGAAGGATGGTCTCTCGCCACCGGGGTAGCAGCGCGGTTGGGTGACCTGCACGACTTCCTGCGGTTAGAGAAGAGAAAGTCTGAGTTAAGGGTGCAGCAGGGGAGTTTGAGAAAAGGTGGGGGTTGTTTGTGACCATGTTTGAGGAGCTGTTCGTCGTGTGGGGGGTGGTGGGGGGAATGGAAAAGGAGAAAAATCTGTACAAACCATATAGATTGTTGGGAAGAATGTTTCCCGGGGTGTTTATTTGCTGTAACCTACTTTGATACAAGTTTGAATAAAATGCATTGAAAAAATAATTAATAAATAAAAGGATGGTCTCTTTCCTGATGTTCACAATTAAAGGAAGAGAAATTGGTGGCAAATCTCAGCAGGTTTGGCAGCATCTGTAGGGAGAAAAAAGCTGACGTTTCAAATCCGATGACTCTTTGACAAAACTTTGACAAAGAGTCATTGAACTCGAAACGTCAGCTCTTTTCTCTCCCTACAGATGCTGCCAGACCTGCTGAGATTTTCCATCATTTTCTCTTTCGTTTCAGATTCCAGCACCCGCAGTAATTTTCTTTTATCACAATTAAAGGGCTGGTTTCTCCAAGAGATGGCTGACATTTAATGGGACAGTAAATTAATATCGGCTAGAGATATGTCTAGTATTTTTAAATTAGATATATTATTTATAGTCTGTAATAAAGTACATTTACTATTATTTCTGGTTGTGTAATATTGTACTGTCGCTATTTATATATTTCCAGTCATCTCTTCCCTCAAAAGGCTATTAGTCTATGGAATTCTCTTCCACAGGGATCAATGGAGTCTGTGGATCACTGAATATATTCAAGGTTGAGTTGGACAGATTTTTAATATTTCTTTTGTTATGTTTTTTACCATTTTTAAAATAATGAATGCAACAGAATAACAGAAATATTGATGGAAAATTGGTACAGTGTAGAACAACTGATACTGCCAGCATAAATACAAGCAACACATTGCAGAATTAATTCATAGCAGGATATTTGAGTGACCAGAGCCTCTAGATGAAATGCCAGATCAGTTAACAGGTTAACATAGTGAGCGGGGAAAGAGGGTAAGATTATATAAAAACAGAAGAATAACAATGCAGGGCGCATACCCCAAAATATTACAAAACAGACTAACAGCATAGTCGAATTAAAATAACATAGATGCCATAGAATCTCCATAGTGCAGAAGGAGGCCATTCGCTTCTTCAAGTCTGCACTGACCATCAGAAAAAGCACTCACAGCGGCAGACTCCCCATCCTATTCCCATAATCTGGTGCATTGATCATGGTCAACCCACCTAACCTAACATCGTTTGTGCGGAGGGGCAAGAATTCAAAAATCCCTAAAACAGTACTACAATGGAGAAGAAACATGGGAGGCCTGGCCCTCCCGAACTTGCAATACTATCACTGGGCAGCCACGGCCGAAAGAGTGAGGAGATGGGTAAAGGATCCAGACATGGAATGGGTAAGGATGGATGAGTCCTCATGTACAGGAATGATCCTCCGGGCCCTCGCCATGGCAACACTCCCATCCCCGCCAGCACCAGTCCATTGGTGGCAGCTACCCTGAGAACCTGGAACCAGATGTGGTAGCATTTCAGTCTGACCGATGTGTCCTTCATGGCCCCCATCTGCGGCAACCACAGGTTTGCACCAGCCATTCTCAACACCACCTTCAAGAGGTAGAGACAAGAAGGGGGAACACTGATGGTTAGGGACTATGACACAGGAAATAGACTAGCGACCTTAGAGAGACTGGTCCTACCAAACAGGGATGAGCTCCAGATCAAAAACTTTCTCTGCAGGGAGACACCAGCATACCCAGGAACCCTGAGAAGCACAATGCAAGAGGAGTTACTGGACGCAGACAGTCTGGGGAAAGGAAACCCTGAGGACCTGTACCGACAACTCTTAATAAGGATGCGCTCCTTACTTGACGAAACCCAGGAAAAATGGGAGAAAGTGCGAGGGATGGAAATAGGGTGGGGACTCTGGAGCGAAGCACTGAACGGGACCAACTCCACCTTCTCCTACGCAAGGCGATGCTTCATGCAGTTGAATGTTGTGTACAGAACATACCTGACAAGAACCCGAATGAGCAGGTTCTTCTCAGAGATGGAGGACAAATGTGAATGGTGCCAGCAGGGTCCGGCAAACCGTGCCCACATGTTCTGGGTATGCCCCAGACTTGTCGAATTCTGGACAGCCTATTTAGACGCAATGTCCATGGTTATGAGGGTGGAGCCGTGCCCACAAATGGCAGTCTTCGTGGAATCGGACCAGCCAGAACTATTCATGGGGAAGTGGGTGGACGCCCTTGCCTTTGCTTCTCTAATTGGCCGCTGGAGAATCCTGCTCGGCTGGTGATCAGCAGCACCACCCACAACTGCAGACTGGCTGGCAGACCTATCGGAATTTCTCCACCTGGAGAAAATCAAGTTCACCGTCCAAGAGTCAGAGGATGGTTCCCACAAAGTGTGGAGGCCATTCACCAACTTGTTCCAGGACCTGTTTGAAGCCAGCGGCCAATGGAACACTGGGGAGGGAGGTGGACGTACGGGAGCCAACGGGATCACAGGGAGCAGGCAGGAAAAGGGGAGGGGGGGGCTACTGGGACAAGGAGGGAGAACCCAAAACCAACTGACACAGAGACCAAAGAGCCGAGAACAAAAATACAAGAAGAGGAACCCCCAAGGGAAGGTTTAAAACAGGACAGGGAGTGCACGGGGTGGAAGGGGGAGGCCCATCAATGGGGGGGGGAAGGGAGGGCACCGTCCACTTGTAAATAACAGATAACTCCCATTGTACAGTGAAGGGCCCAGGAAAGGACCCAGAAACGACGAGTGAAGGGGGCGGAGGGGAGGGACAGGAGATGGGGGGACCGGCACAAAGGAAATTGACATGCACATTGTAATCGGCAGAGTTACCCTGACTGCTTGGATAGTGTATAATAAGCATTGCCACAAGTCTGCGACTCGATGAAAAAGAGGTGAAAAAATCTGCCCCATCCAATCCCGCCTCAATTTAAAGTGTTCCTCATAATCCAGATGTGTTTCCTGTAATAAAACTATGTTGACTTTCTCCTTAAGAAAGGAGATTATCTTTTTCCTTCTGATAGGGTGATGGATGCCCCGTACATTCCCTGAGAAAATTTGCAGATTAACTGCCGCTATTAGTTAGGCGACAGAGAGACAGGAACAGATTTTCACACCACAATCGGGCATGTGCCATTACCCCCTCCTCCAAGTCACTTTACCAAAGTCTCCTCAAACTGCTCCTTTCACGGATAAAAGCCCCGTCTGTACCAGAGTAGGATAAAGTCAACAACACATAAACCCTCCCATAATAACAAAAGTACAAAAGAATCACCACCACAATAGATCCAAGGGGACATTTCTCAATAAGACTGAGGACCCGGAGGATTAACCCCACGGCCAGACTGTCGTTACCCTCAGGATACCTTCTCCAAAATTAGGAAAAGAAAAGTAACTTCTGTAAATTGTTTTTACAGGATATTAGAAGAGGAGGAATTACAGACAGAAATCTCAAACGTCACATCTCAATCTGACTGAGTCTCTCAATTCCTTGGAACTGAGTATCACTGAATCAAGAAGGAGAAATGTTTGTCTTTTCTGTCGGCTTCAAAACATCAGTGAGACTGGAAAAGCCCCGAGACACACACACCTGAGTGAGAGTGTTCCAGAGCACTGACTGTGGAAAGAGCTTTAACCAGTTACAGAGCCTGAAAAAATATCACACCATTCACAGCGGGAGGGACGTTACACGTGTTCTATGTGTGTACGAGGCTTCAAAGATCGGCAAACCTGGAGAGACACGAGGAGACCCAAAATATGAAGATACCGTGGAAATGTGGGGACTGTGGGAAGGGATTCAGGTTTCCATCTGCGCTGGCCGCTCATCGGCGTATTCACACTGGGGAGAGGCCGTTCACCTGCTCTGTGTGTGAGAAGGGATTCATTCAGTTATCCACCCTGTTGACACACCAGCGAGTTCACACTGGGGAGAGGCCGTTCACTTGCTCTCAGTGTGAAAAGGGATTCACTCAGTTATCCGACCTGCGAATACATCAGCGAGTTCACACTGGGGAGAGGCCGTTCACCTGCTCTCAGTGTGAGAAGGGATTCACTCAGTTATCCCACCTGCGGAGACATCAGCGAGTTCACACTGGGGAGAGGCCGTTCACCTGCTCTCAGTGTGAGAAGGGATTCACTCAATCATCCGACCTGCAGAAACATCAGCGAGTTCACACTGGGGAGAGGCCGTTCACCTGCTCTCAGTGTGAGAAGGGATTCACTACTTCATCGAGACTGCTGGCACACCAGCGAGTTCACACTGGGGAGAGGCCGTTCACCTGCTCTCAGTGTGAGAAGGGATTCACTCAGTCATCCGCCCTGCAGAGACACCAGCGAGTTCACACTGGGGAGAAGGCGTTAACCTGCCCTCAGTGTGAGATGGGATTCACTCAGTTATTCAGCCTGCGGATACATCAGCGGGTTCACACTGGGGAGAGGACATTCACCTGCTGTCAGTGTGAAAAGGGATTCACTCAGTTATCCGACCTGCGGCGACATCAGCGACGTCACACTGGGGAGAGACCGTTCACCTGCTTTCAGTGTGAGATGGGATTCACTACCTCATCGAGCCTGAGGAAACACCAGCAGGTTCACACTGGGGAGAGGCCGTTCACCTGCTCTCAGTGTGAGAAGGGATTCGCTCAGTTATCCAACCTGCGGAGACATCAGCGAGTTCACACTGGGGAGAGGCCATTCACCTGCTTTCAGTGTGAGAAGGGATTCACTCAATCATCCGACCTGCAGATACATCAGCGAGTCCACACTGGGGAGAGGCCGTTCACCTGCTCTCAATGTGAGAAGGGATTCACTACCTCATCGAGCCTGCGGAAACACCAGCAGGTTCACACTGGAGAGAGGCCGTTCACCTGCTCTCAGTGTGAGAAGGGATTTACTCAGTTATCCCACCTGCGGACACACCAGCGAGTTCACACTGGGGAGAAGCCGTTCACTTGCTCTCAGTGTGAGAAGGGATTCATTACTTCATCGAGCCTGCTGGCACACCAGCGGGTTCACACTGGGGAGAGGCCGTTCACCTGCTCTCAGTGTGAGAAGGGATTCACTCAGTTATCCAACCTGCAGAGACACCTGCGAGTTCACACTCGGGAGAAGGCGTTAACCTGCTCTTAGTGAGAGAAGGGATTCAGATATCCATACGCCCTGCAGGAACACTAGCGAGTTCACCCCTGTAAGAGGCCAATCACCTGCTCTGAGCAGGGGAGACATTCAATGATCCGTCCCATCTCCGGAGACACTAGCGAGTTAATTCTGATGAAAGACCATTCATCTGCTCTCAATGTGGGGAGAGGGTTTTGTGATTCATCACACCTGTTGTGACTCCAACAAGTTCACAATAAATTACAGATGTTGGCTCCGTTGTTATTGTTTCTGCTCTCACTGACATCCAGGACTGCATTTTGTTCATTCTGACATCTGGTGAATGGTGATGATTGGAGGGTTTCTTTCTGCTGGACTGGCCGGTCTAACACCTCTGCCTCCGGTGGGCTGACCATTTTTGAGCCTCGTTGCGATTACCTGGTTCCAAGTTTGACGAGGAGCACAGAATGAAAAGGTGTTTGCACGTTGGAAGATATTTAGTTCCCAAAGCAGCCATGTTGCCATGAAGATGGGCTGTGGTGGTTACAGGGTTCTTTTGTCTAATTTATCTGGATGTTTCTCGCAGAAGGAAACTGTCATGGTATGAGGGGCAAGTTGTCTGTGGTAGATTGGGAAATTACAATAAACAGATCACTGAAAGTGGCAACGCAGGTGGATAAGGAGCTAAGAAGGCAGACGGCATGGTTGTCTTCATTGGTCGGGACATTGAGTATAAAAATTGGCAAGTCATGCTGCAGCTGTACAGAACCTTAGTTAGGCCACACGTGGAATATTGCTGACAATTCTGGTCACCACATTACCAAAAGGATGTGGAGGCTTTGGAGAGAGTACAGAGGAGGTTTACCAGGATGTTTCCTGGCCTGGAGGGTATTAGCTATGAGGAGAGGTTGGATAAACTCGGATTGTTTTCACTAGAGCGACAGAGTTGAGCGACGACCCGATAAAAGTTTACAAAATTGACTGGCATGGACAGAGTTGATTGTCAGAAGCTTTTTCCCAGGTTGGAAAAGTCAATTACCAGGTGACATAGGTTTAAGGTCCGAGGGGCAAAGTTTAGAGCAGATGTGTGAGGGAGGTTTTTTTTACACAGAGGGTGGTGAGTGCCTGGAACTCGCTGCCGGAGGAGGTGCTGGAAGCAGGTACGATAGTGACATTTAAGAGGCATCTTGACGAATACATGAATAGGATGGGAATAGACGGATACAGACACTGGAAGCACAGAAGGTTTTAGTTTAGACAGACATCATGATCCGAGCAGGCTTGGTGGCCAAAGGGCCTGCTCCTGTGCTGTACTGTCCTTTGTTCTTTGTTGTTCTTTGTATGACGACAGACAATAGACCGGCAACCACTCGCATTTTATTTACATAAAATATAGATTCCTTTAAGAAGCAAAAATTAAACAGCAAAATGAAGCTATCGTGGCTGACAAGAAAAGTTAAAGATTCTATTAGATCAATGGAGGAGACTCAAAGTGGCTAAAATATTAGTGAGCCTGAGGATTGGGAACTTGTTTTAGAATTCAGCAAAGGACCAAGAAACTCATAAAGAGAAATAGAATATGAGAGCAAACTGGGGAGAAACATAAAAACTGACTGGAAAAGCTCCTATAGGAATGTGAAAAGGAAAAGATTAGCAAAGACCAATGTGGGTCCATTCCAGGCAGAGACAGGAGAGTTTATAATGGGGGATAAGGAAATGGCAGAGAAACTAAACAATGTGTTTGTCTTCACGGAGGAAGATACAGAAATTGTCCTAAAACACACAGAAAACCAAGGGACCAGTGAGCACGAGGGACTGAAAGAGATTAGTATTAGTGAAAAAGTAGCACTGGAGAAATTAATGTGGTTGGAAGTTAATAAATCCCCAAAAGCTGCTGCTCTACATCCCAGAGTGTTGAAAGAGGCGGCTGTCGAGATAGTGGATACATTGGTGATCACCTTTCACTATTATATAGATTCTGGAATGGTTCCTGCAGATTGGAAGGTGGTAAATGTAACCCCACTATTTAAGGAGAGAGAGAAAACGGGGAACCACAGACCCATTAGCCTGACATCAGTAGGAGGGAAAATGCTACAATCTATTATAAAGGAAGTGATAACATACGAATTAGGAGCAGGAGTAGGCCACTCGGCCCCTCGTGCCTGCTCCACCATTCAATAAGTTCACGGCTGATCTGATTGAATCCTCAACTCCACCGAGACCCCTTAGAAAATACATCTGAGGAGATAGTAATAATATTCTTTATTATTATAATCTTTATTATTGTTACAAATAGGCTTACATTAACACTGCAATGAAGTTACTGTGAAAATCCGCCAGTCGCCTCACGCCGCCACCTGTTCAGGTACACAGAGGGAGAATTCAGAATGTCCAATTCACCTAACAAGCACATCTTTTGGGACTTGTGGGAGGAAAGCCACACAGTTTTGGGGAGAACGTGGAGACTCCGCACAGACAGTGACCCAAGCCGGGAATTGAACCCGGGTCCCTGGAGCTGTGAAGCAACAGTGCTAACCACCATGTGCCTCCACACCGCTGTTTCAGTTATGGGGAACAAGGAAATGGCAGAGGAGATTGTTTTTTGTTTAATATTTTTATTCTCCTTTTTCACATTTTCTGCCAAATTTACACCCACCAACAATAAACAATAATCAGCAACAAATATGTTAATCCCCATAACAATAACAACAATCCCATCCCCCCACCAACCCCCAAACATCAGCCCGCATGTTTACATAAACAAATGACAAAAAGGAATCTGGGATTACCCATAGTCACCCTTAATACAAGCAGCCTCCCTCCCCCAACCCTCTCCCCCCCCCATTCCCCCCAACTAATGTTCGATGTTATCCAGTTCTTGAAAGTGCTTAATGAATAATGCCCATGACTTGTAGAACCCCTCCATCCTTCCCCTCAGTTCAAACTTAACCTTCTCACGGGTCAAGTATTCCAACAGGTCCCCCCGCCACGCCAGGGCACAGGGTGGAGAAGCTGCTCCCAGCAGGATCCGCCTTCAGGCGATCAACGAGACGAAGGCTACAATATCTTCTGCCCCCGTTTCCAACCCTGGCTGATTTGACACCCCGAATATGGCCTCCCGGAGATCCGGGTCCAGTTTCACATGCACCACTTTAGAAATTACCCTAAAAACCTCCTTCCAGTACTCCTCTAGCTTTGGACAGGAACAAATCATATGAACGTGATTCGTGCCCCCTCCCCCTCCCCCCCCCCCCACCCCCTCCTGCAACGCTCACACACATCCTCTACTCCTTCAAAAAATCGGCTCACCCTCACCCTCGTGAGGTGTGCTCTGTATACCACCTTCAGCTGTATCAGCCCCAACCTCGCACATGAGGTAGAGGCATTTACTCTCCGGAGCACCTCACACCAGAACCCCTCTATAACCTCTCCCAACTCCAGTTATGACGGGTATTTGAATCTCTTGCCACAGTCCTCACATTTCCATGGTTGCTGCATGCAGTATGTGTCTCTCTCCAGGTCCGATGATCAGTTGAAACCTTGTCTTCACAGCGAACACGTGTATGGATTTTCCCCTCTCTGAATGGAGCGATGTTTCTTTGGGCTGTGGAGCTGGTTAAAGCTCATTCAATATCTGCACTAGGACACTCTCACTCAGGTATGTGTGTCTTGGTACTTTTCAGATTGCAAAGTTGCTGAAAATCCTTTGAAGCCAACAGATGAGACAAACTTTTCTTCTTCTGGATTCAAAGTCTGATAATATTCAGCCCCAAAGAGTCGAGTGACTCTGTCAGATCGTGTTGTGATGTCTGAGATATCTGACTGGAATTCGTCCTCTTCTAATATACTGTAAAAACAATTTACAAAATACATCACTGTCAGTGCAGGATAGAAATTCAGAACAGACAATTCTAGTTGCTATGGAACATTCTTTCCTCTCTTGTTCCCCAAAAGCTGTGAATCTCCATCGCACACATTCTCCCTCCATTCTCGCTCCGCTTTTCCCAGTAAATACTCAATAATACCGCACTAAAAATGTGTGTAATATACAGGACTTGATTACAGGACTGGAGACTGATGGGGCTGTGAGGGAGATAGTTATTTCAACAGTGAGATGTGAGAGATCTGCAACTCGCTGCCTATGAGGGTGGAGGAAGCACAGACGATCATCATTTCAAAATAAAAGTGTGAGGAAATAAACTTGCAGAGTAATGGGGATATCGAGGGGGGAATGTGACTGATTGGATTTCTCTACAAAGTCGGCATGGATTGGGTTACTGAATGGAATCCAAGTGTCGTAATCATCATAGAATTTATATCATAGAATTTACAGTGCAGAAGGAGGCTATTCGGCCCAGCGAGTCTGCACCGGCTCTTGGAAAGAGCACCCTACCCAAGATCAACACCTCCACCCTATCCCCATAACCCAGTAACCCCACCCAACACTAAGGTCAATTTTGGACACTAAGGGCAATTTATCATGCCCAATCCACCTAACCTGCACATCTTTGGACTGTGGGAGGAAACTGGAGCACCCGGAGGAAACCCACGCACACACGGGGAGGATGTGCAGACTCCGCACAGACAGTGACCCAAGCCGGAATCGAACCTGGGACCCTGGAGCTGTGAAGCAATTGTGTTATCCACAATGCTACCGTGCTGCCCTAAATAAATGTGTCAAGCTGAGGGAGCAAATGTCTTTAAGAGAGAGAGAGAGCTGGGTCAACCTTTCCAGAATCTGCACCCTCCCTCGATTCACTTTCTTTCCCTTCAGTTGCTCCGAGTCGCCAATTGAAGGTGAGAATGAGAAAAGAAATGGAAAGGGGGAGAAAATAAAGTGTTTTACTCACAGATGTTGGGGACAGGAGGAGGTTTCAGTCTGTGGGGAGCTCAATCTTCATTCACTCAAAGTCCGCCTTCTGATTAGCTGGAGGATCAGAGTCCTTCCGGTCCACCAACTTTTGCTATTGGTTAATACCGTAACAGGACGTTCAGTGGGGTGGGCTCGACTCTGCACCACATGCGCAGCTTCCCTCTCTTGAACATGCATAGGCCTGGGTCGCGGGCGCGGTGGAAAGAGCGGTTTCACCAACGCTGGGGATTGTGGGAGATGCGGCCGTCATTACTCATCCAAAGCCCAGTCTCCAAACTCCTGGGTGACAAGTAGCGGTGGGAGGGCAGTGACCCCACACTGATACAACGTACACGTGGGTAGTCACTGGATTTGATTGCGAGCTCCCCTTAGCAAAACAGTTTGTTAACTCTAGGTGTAAAGATTTAGATACATGTGTGACATATTGGGGAGGGCAATAAGTGAATGTGAAACTGAACCCGAGAGTCAGCACCTTCAGGGGAGGAGAATTGTGGATAAGCAGCAGGAGTAATTCTGGTGGGAGGATTATTTCTTAATTTCTATCCTGTACTGACAGTGATGACATTTGCAAACTCATTCATCAGATGGGTGGATTTGAAGACAGAAATTGCAAGCCAGGCACCTCGTTGTCATCTGACAGATTCAGTTAATTCATCAGGATCTGAATATCATGAACCATTGAATCTAGAAGGAGAAATTATGATCTGTCAGCTTTCAAATAATTTAAATATTACTTTCACTGGAAAGGCACAAGGACTCATCCAAGTGAGAGTTCCACTGCACTGACTGTGCAAAGCCTGAAATATTATCACAACATTCACATTGAGGAGAAACCTTTCCTGGTGTTCTGTATGTGGATGAAACTTCAACTGAGCATTGAACCTGAAGAGACACAAGGACACACACCAACGGAGGAACAATCATCAAGGTCCCCGATAATTTTAATGTCAATTGGGAGAATCAGATTCGCAAAAATATCCTAAAAAATGGGTTCAGAGTCTTTTTGGAACAATTTCTTGGAGCCATACATTTTAGAGCCAACCAGGGAGCAGACTATTCTCGATCTGGTAATGTGCAACAAGACAGGATTAGTCAATAATCTCATCGTGATGGAGCCTCTAAGTCACATTGATCATAATATAATAAAATTCCACTTTCAGTTTGAAGGTGAGAAGTGCTGGTCTAAGGGCGGCACAGTGGAGCAGTGGTTAGCATAGCTGCCTCATGGCGCTGAGGACCTGAGTTCGATCCCGGCCCCGGATCACTGTCCATGTGGAGTTTACACATTCTCCCCATGTCTGTGTGGGTCTCACCCCCACAACCCAAAGGTGTGCAGTGTAGGTGGATTGGCCACGTTAAATTGCCTTTTAATTGGAAAAAAAAGAATGGGGTACTCTAAATCTTTTTTAAAAGTGCTGGCCTAAGTTAAAAACTAAATAAAGAGAACTCTGAAGGGTATGAAGGGAGAGCTGGCGAAAGCGAACTTGGGAAGCTAGGTTGAAAATTGGGACATCAGTATGGAAGTGGGTGACTTTGAATAACTCTCAGCAAACATTTATGCCAGAGAGAAAGAAAGGCTGTTTGAGAAGAATGCATCATCCATGGTTAAATAAGGAAGTCAAGGAATGTATTAAATTGAAAGAAACACCATCAAAATCTACAAAGGTTAGTGTTCATTCAAAAGTTGGGCAGATTTTAGAATCAGCAAAGAATGAGTAAAAGATAAGAAACAGGCAGAAATTAGAGTATGAGGGTAAACATTCTCGGACTACAAAAGTAGATAGTAAAGGTTTCTGCAAGTATTTGAAGAGGAAAAGAGTGACTAAATCCAGGTTGGTCCTCTGGAGAGTGAGCCTGGGAAATTGATCATGGAAAACAAAGAAATGATGGAGGCTTGAAACAGGTATTTTGTGTCTATCGTCACGGTACCAGACCGAGAACAATTCACAAAGATAATTGAAAATCGAGAGGTAATAGGGAGGGAGGAACACAGAACAATCACCAGAGAAAAGATGCCAGGAAAACTATTGAACCTAAAGGCTGACAAGTCCCCAGGACTGGGTGACCTGCATTCTTGGGCTTTAAAAAAAGTGGTGGCAAAGAGAGTAGATGTATTGGTTATAATCCCACAAAATTCCTTAGATTCTGGAAAGGTCCCAGTGGATTGGAAAATAGAGAATGTAACACCTCTATTCCAGAAAGGAGGGAGGCAGAAAGCAGGAAACTATAGGCCAGTTAGCCTAACATGTGTGACAGGGAAAGTGCGAGAATCCATTATTAAGGAGGTTACAGCAGATTACTTAGAAAATGTAAACATTATTACTTTTTATTTATAACGAGAACTACCATGAAATATGCAGTAAATGCAACTGGTTAACTACAAGTTAATACCTAATACCCACATCAACCTGCCCCACCCTCTCTCTCTCATACACACACACACAAGACAGACAACCGCAAAGGGGTGGAAAGGGGCAAAAAAATTCAAAATTGGAGGAAAGAGTCTTTCTTCACAACAAGCTTGCAGATTAAAGTCTTTGGTTTGCAGTCTGTAAAGATCTTCTTTGGAGATTCATTCATTCAGGTACTCTCTACATTAAAAATGCAGGAGTCAAACCTTTTCTGGAGAGACACCTTAGTTCACGTCAAACTTTGCTTTCAGTTTGTAGTTTGTCTTTCGGTCCCTGTAGTCTCAGAAGTACAGCACCCACCAGGCTCTCTGGAGAGAGAGCCAGCCCTCACAATGGCCTTCTGGGGAGAGTTAGCTGGACCTTTTTGGAGAGATTTAGATGTATCAGCGTGCTGCCAGAGTCAAAACTGATACCAAACTGATATCTTGGGACTCGGAAAAGCGTTCTAGTGGAATAATATCCAATCACCACCTGTTACTGGACAGATCACAGATCTTTGGGCCAATTCATTGGCAACCGGCCAAATCAATCAAATGGACGTTTCATTATGAGATATGCAAGACATAAATCACAGACGTTCAATCCATCCCCATTATACAAGTTACCTACCCAGTCTTTATATTGGTAACTAGTCAGCCCTTAAACCCATGACAAAGCATCTGCAATCACATTATCCTTTCCAGGAATATGTACAATTGTAACATTGAACTGTTGTAATAATAAACTCCAATGGAATAATCTTGCGTTCCAGGTTTTAAACTTCTCTACAAATGCAAATAGATTATGGTCTGTGTAACAATGCTTTGCTGATTGTCATGTTGGACATGTACTACGAAGTGCTAAAGGGCTAGTCGCAAGGCCAAGGCTCAATGATGGAATACTTTCTTTGGCACAGACTGAATTTGTTTCTAAAAATACCTCCCTAGCCTCTTTATTCCTTCATTGTTGTCCTGTAGTAGCACTGCCCCTACTCCCAGGTCACTGGCATTTGTGGCCATTTTAAATGGTCTGGAAATGTCTGGGATGGCCAGCAATGGTTCGCCCACCAACATGGATGTCAATCTGTCAAACTCTACTTGGCGTTCTGTGGATCATTGCATTTTTAATTGTTTCCGCTACATATCGAACGTGCTTTTTATTTCAGTTTCTAACTGAGGAGGATTTTGCTTTATTAGTTCAGAATTTCTGATGTTTACTTCATGATTTGTTAACCGAGTGCCGCTTGGTGCTTCCATTCAATTCTATTCACACCCTTTCAGCATCTTTGTTATATCTGCCCCTTTCTGGGTGTCGTGCAATGTAAAGATGTGGAGATGCCAACATTCGACTGGAGTGGGCTCAGTAAGAAGTCTTACAACACTAGGTTAAACTCAAACAGGTTTGTTTCGAATCATTAGCTTTCGGAGCACAGCTCCTTCATCACCTGATGAAGGAGCTGTGTTCTGAAAGCACATGTAATGTAATCAGTCTTTTCTGATTGTCCAATAAATGTTTATCCATATTTCAAAGATTTGCTACAGTCAAACAAAAAGCACTATTGTCAATGCTGAGGGAAATATTTGGTTCATTTTAAATCCATAAACACTCTCCAACCCCTCCAGCTTTACATGCTCTCTTTTCTTGCACATGGTTACTTTCAGAAATAAGAACCATTCTTTGTTTTACAGCTTCTACCTCCTCTTTGGAGTTTTCGTAATCACAACTCTTATCCCGATTTAGCAATACAGACCTTCAGAATCAGAGGATAACACATTGTTGGACCCATGCATTTTCTGTTTTTTGTTACCAGATGTGGTGACAGAATCACGACATAGGTCTCCATTCACCTTCCTCTTAGTTTTAAAAGATATTGATGACTGATTATTTCATCTCCTTTGCCATTTGCTCCCTTTAAGAAGCACTGTGGATCTTTAAAAGGATGTGGGTGAACCAGCTTAGTGCCACTTCTCAGTCCTCGTCCTGACTAACTGATGCTGTGCTATCAAGTATACGTTGCTTCAAAGGAGGCATGCTGTGGGAAATATTTCCCCTGAAGGGGATAGCAATGGATTTACTACAAGGGACTTTAACAAATCACTTTTAGAAAAGTCCAATTCACTTTCTTCCTCCAATTTTCTGCCTTCTTTCCGAGCTCTGGGAGAATTACTTGTCATTGGCACAAGATCAGTTAGTGACAGGTCTATTTGGTAATAGCTGTTCATCATCACTCCATAATCAGAAGCAAAATTGAATTTGGTACTCTCGTCTGTCTCTTCATCACTGTCACTACTATTAAATTCAAACTCCTCTTTCCTATGGTCACCTTCAGTCTTAGAATTCTGAGAATCTGGTTCACTGTTTGATCTGTGATTAACATCTTTCAACATTTTTCTTTGAGTAATTTAATGCCCAATGAGTTTTCTTAATTCCCACATGCCCTACTGTTGGTATTTCATGTGATAACTGCAGTAATTCTCTCACACCCTCTGTTATCATGGTTGAATCTACAACCGTCACTCCTGCCAAATCATTCCCCAAAAGTAAATCTATTCCGTCCACTGGGAATTTCTCAGCCAGCCCAACAACTACTGGACCTGACACGAGATCACACTCCAATTGTACTTTATACAATGGGACTGGAATACAATCTCCACTTTTCCCATTCACTAATTCCTCAGCTTTCATTGAGTCTCTGAAAGAAGAAACAAATCCTTCTCCAGTAAGAGAGTTTGCGTAGCCCCTGTATCCCTTAAGATTGTTATGGGTTTGGCACATGTTGGACATGTAAAGTCACAGTTTGTGGCTTAAGAAAAGGAGTGGGAAAACAGACTCAATCAAACAGGATAAGCCAGTGGGTTTTATTAAAGTGGGAGGAAAAAACATTGTCCCAGTGGAAAAGTGCAACAGAGTGTAGAGCCTATTGAGAGGTTGGTGGATAAGCAGGTAACATAACTTTTTAAGGATATTTGTGAGGGTGAGGTTTACTCGTGTGTACAAGGTGGAGTAGGTAAGGAGATTCAGATCTTGAGGGATACAGGAGCAAGTCAATCTTTTTTTTAATAAACATTTTATTGAGGCATTTATGGTATTACAACGACAACAAAATAAACAATGTCCATGTAAATATAAACATAGTGCAAAAGCCGTCTTTCACCCTTACAGGGACCACCTTTACTAACCCCCTACTCTAAACTAAGCGAACCCCGAATCCCCCCTCACCGCCCCCCCTGCCCCCCCCCCCCCCCCCGCCTTCTGCTGATGGTTAATTTTCCCCAAAGAAGTCGACGAACGGCTGCCACCTCCGGGCGAACCCTAACACTGACCCTCTCAAGGCGAACTTGATTTTTTCCAAACAGAGAAAGCTAGCCATGTCAGTTAGCCAGGTCTCCGTCTTCGGGGGCTTTGGGTCCCTCCAGGCTAATAGTATCCATCTCTGGGCTACCAGGGAAGCAAAGGCTAGAACGTTTGCCTCTTTCTCCTCCTGGATTCCCGGGTCTTCCGACATTCCAAAAATCGCCACCTCTGGACTCGGTGCCACCCTTGTTTTTAACACCTTGGACATGACATCCGCAAACCCCTGCCAGAATCCCCTAAGCATCGGGCATGCCCAGAACATATGGACATGGTTCTCTGACCCTCCTGCACACCTTGCGCACTTATCTTTTACCCCAAAGAACCTGTTCATACGGGCCACTGTCATGTGGGCCCGGTGAATGACCTTAAATTGTAGCAGGCTGAGCCTGGCACATGTTGTGGACGCGTTGACTCTACTCAACCCGTCCGCCCAGAGACCATCCTCTATCTCTCCTCCTAACTCCTCTTCCCATTTGTGTTTCAGCTCCTCAGTCTGCGTCTCCTCTGACCCCATAAGTTCCCTATTAATGTCCGAAACCCTCCCTTCTCCCATACACATTCTGGAAACTACCCTGTCCTGTATCCCCCTTGGTGGTAGGAACGGGAAGGTTGAGACCTGCCTGCGTACGAAGTCCCGTACCTGGAGGTACCTAAACTCATTTCCCCTAACCCAATCCAAATTTCTCCTCCAGCTTTCTCAGGCTAGAAAAGCTCCCCTCCATAAACATATCTCCCATCCTCTCAATCCCTGCACTCTGCCAACTCCGGAACCCTCCATCTAACCTTCCCGGGGCAAACCGGTGATTATTACAGATTGGAGACCACACCGATGCTCCCTCCACTCCCACATTCCTCCTCAATTGCCCCAGACCATCAGGGCTGCCACCACCACGGGCTAGTGGAGTACTGTGCCGGCGGGAATGGCAGAGGCGCCGTTATCAATGCCCCCAAACTGGTGCCGTTGCATGATGCCGCCTCCACACGCTCCCATATCGACCCTCCCCCCACCACCCACTTCCTGATCATGGCTATATTCACCGCCCAATAATAATTACTAAAGTTCAGCAGCGCCGGCCCGCCCTTCCCCCGGCTCTGCTCAAGCATCCCCTTTTTTACTCGCAGGGTTTTACTCACCCATACAAAGCCAGTGATCACCTTATTGACCCGTTTATAGAAGGACCATGGAATAAAGATGGGGAGACACTGAAACACAAACAGGAATCTCGGGAGGATCGTCATTTTCACTATCTGCACCCTCCCAGCTAGTGACAACGGAAGCGCGTCCCACCTTCGGAAATCGCCCTTCATTTGGTCTACTAATCGGGCCAAATTTAACTTGTGTAGCCGTTCCCATTCCCGCACCACCTGAATGCCTAGGTATCGAAAGCTTCCCCCTACCACCCTAAACAGCAGCTCCCCCAATCACCTCTCCTGACCTTTGCCTGGATCACAAACATCCCACTTTTCCCCATATTCAGTTTATAACCCGAAAACAGGCCAAATTCCCCCAGAATCCTCATAATTTCTTCCATCCCCTCTAGTGGGTCCGAAACATATAGGAGCAGGTCGTCTGCATATAGAGAGACTCTGTGTTCCACTCCCCCCCCGGACCATCCCCTTGAGGCTCTCAGTGCAATTGCCAGCAGCTCTATGGCCAACGTGAACAGGAGTGGGCATCCCTGTCCCGTCCCCGATGCAGCCTGACATAGTCCGATGTTGACCTGTCCGTCCGTAGCTCGCAACCTGATACAACTGCCTGACCCAGTCAATAAAGTCCTGCCCTAATCCAAACCACCCCAGTACCTCCTGCAGATATTCCCATTCCACCCAATCAAATGCCTTCTCTGCATCCATTGCGACCACTACCTTCACGTCCCTACCTTCTGGGGGCATCATAATCACATTTAACAACCTTCTTATATTGGCCGCCAACTGCCTACCCTTAACAAATCCCGTCTGGTCCTCCGCAATCACGGCCGGAACGCAGTCTTCAATCCGAGAGGACAAGATTTTGGCCAGCAGTTTGGCGTCCACATTTAGTAGGGATGACCTATAGGTTCCGCATAGCCCTGAGTCCTTGTCCCGCTTCAGGATCAATGAGATAGTGGCCTGTGACATCATCGGGGGAAGCACCCCAGGTTCCCTTGCCTCATTGTATGTCCCCATCAACAGCCACCCCAATAGCCCAGAGAACCTTTTACAGAACTCCACTGGGTACCCGTCTGGCCCCGGGGCTTTACCCGACTGCATGGCCTTCAGTCCCTCTGCTATTTCGTCCAACCCAATCGAGGTCCTCAGCCCTTCTCCAAACCCCCCGTCCACCTTCGGGAACTTCAGCCCCCCCTAAAAAGTGCCTCATTCCCTCCGGCCCAGCTGGGGGTTCCGACCCATACAACCTGCTGTAAAACTCCTTGAACGCCTTATTCACCCCTGCTGAGTCTCCGACCACGTTTCCGTCCCCATCCTTTACTTTCCCTCTCTTCCTGGCTGCCTCCCTCTTTCTAAGCTGCTGTGCAAGCATTCTGCTGGCCTTCTCACCATGTACATATATCGCCCCCTCACATTCCTCAGCTGCTCCATCACCTTCCCTGTAGTTAACAAGCCGAACTCTGCCTGTAGCCTCTGTTGCTCCCTTAGAAGCCCTGCCTCTGAGTTTTCCACATACCTCCTGTCAACCTGCAGTATCTCCTTTATCAGTCCGTCCGTCTCTTGCTCTGTCGGCTTTCTCTCTGTGGGCCCGTATCGAGATCAGCTCCCCTCTAACCACCGCCGAAACCTCACCTGTGTCATTGGTAGTTCTGAATATATTTGAGCAAGTCAATCTTTAATGGTGAGAAATGGTTTGGGAGGAGTTTTGGCAGAAAATGTGGTCATTTGTGGAATATGGGGTTGGTTTAGCACAGTGGGCTAAATAGCTGACGTGTAATGCAGAACAATGCCAGCTGCACGCGTTGAATTCCTGTACCGGCCTCCCCGAACAGGTGCCGGAATGTGGCAACTAGGGGCTTTTCACAGTAACTTAATTGAAGCCTACTTGTGACAATAAACGATTATTATTATTATTTAGTGGTGAGAGCAGTAGTGTGCCACTATGTAAGGTATGGCGAGAGAGTTCAGTGAAAAGTGGTGAAGTGGTAGTAGGAGTAAAAGAAAAATTACCTTTTTAGGATAAATTTATCCTAGATAATAATATACCTGGATCACAGGTGGGAGTGCAACCTACTATGGTTGAAAAGCCAGTGGAAAGTGGAACTGAGATGTTGCAAGAAATAGATCCAGGAGTGTTTCCTAATTGTGTGGTAATCAGATCACAAAACCACTGGTTAAGACAGGAGGAAGAGAATTTGAGGAGTGCCAATAGGGAGGCTGAGGTTCAGTTGTCAGAAAACATGTTTGATCAGATGGTTGGTAAAAACAAGAGCAGGTGGTGGATGAAGTGGATAATTTTAGTTCAAGCAAGTTGGTTCAATGGGGAGAATGTGCAGTTCCGCAGACAGTGACCCAAGCTGGGAATCAAACCTGGGTCCCTGGTGCTGTGATGCAACAGTGCTAACCACTGTGCTACCATGCCACACCGGTAGTGACACAAGAGGTGATTATACTAGTATCTGGTCAGGACTGGAGCTGTCTCACAGTTTTATAGAGAGCATCGTCTGTGGTGGAGGCTGAAGAGCTTGTACAAATGTAGCCAGAATGTTCAGCAAACGTTTGCATGCACTGACTGTTGTTTTGCACTGTCCAAATGCACCAGCACTTACCCATTATTTTTGGCTATCCTCAACAGACACAGAATACAAAGCAGCTGATAAATGTGAAGAACAGATGATGAATGCTGCAGCATCGATAGCAACCTGTCTGACCATCAAGAGAAGAATTCTGCTGTCAGAGCCAGGCAACTACATATCACTGAATTGTGTGTTTTTTTAAATTTAGAGTATCCAATTATTTTTTCTAATTAAGGGGCAATTTAGCATGGCCAATCCACCTATCTTGCACATCTTTGGGTTGTGGGGGTGAGACCCACGCAGACACGGGGAGAATGTGCAAACTCCACACGGACAGTAACCCAGGGCCAGGATCGAACCTGGGACCTCGGCGCCGTGAGGCAGCAGTGCTGACCACTGTGCCACCATTCTGTGCATTTATCACTGAATTGTTGATGAAGCTTTTCTTGTGTAATCTTGGGAGGCCACCCTGACCGTTGAAATCTCTCTCGCTCGAAGTAGTGGTTAAATTTATGCTAATGACTGTGACATGTGAGAAGACTAAAATGGACTATACTCACGTGTATGTTAGCCTGTTGAAAAATGTAAAATGTTATTATAGATTATAAGTTGCATGTAATCAGAAGAAATGTTTAAAGTTAAAAAGTTTTTAGAAAAATAAAGCCATCTGCGTACATCGCTGGTTCATTTTTTTAAAGGGGAAGCTGTGACGATTGGAAGATTTTAGGAAAATTGGATCATAAATGTATTGGGCAATTTCAGGGTTAAAAGCGTGGGGTTAGAGTGTGATTCACTGCAGAGGTCCTGTTTTTATTTTAACGAAGGATCCTGTTTGGCAGGGCCTGGGTGTTTTTAGTAGCCAGAAGGTGAAATTGACAAAGGAATGTGTTTTTTCAGTCTGGACTAATGGACTGTGGTCTGACTGGGAAAGTATTTGTGGAATGAATGTACTTTGCAGCTGTCAGAGATCATTTGTTTTCCAGCTTAGGGAGACGAGGTCATTGCTGGGTGCAACCAAGGAAGTCAGAAAGACATTTTAAAAATCTTTAAAGATCAGTTTTTGGAGAAAGGTTTGGAGAGAGGAGTTGAATTCTGGGTCCACAATTCTCCCACAGTAAGACAGATTGAGAGCTGTATCTTTCTTTTCCTGTTGTTTAATGGGGGATTGAGTAGTAGTGCTTAAATGGGTAATTGTAAGCTGTTGTTTTTGGGTGTGAAGTTAAAACGTTTAATATTGTAGCCACAATAAAGTTTTCTTTTAAACATAACCAAACCCTATTTCTTCATGCAATCACTCCTGGAACGAATCATTCTTTCCGCAGCCTTACAAATAAACTGAAATATTGGGGTCCTGTATCCCAGCCACTGTTGGGGTCTGGTCTGGGATCGGAACAGTGACCGATGTAACAATTGGTTGGAGGTCCATTTCCCATTCAGTCCTCCAGCACGGTAGCATTGTGGATAGCACAATTGCTTCACAGCTCCAGGGTCCCATGTTCGATTCCCGGCTTGGGTCACTGTCTGTGCGGAGTCTGCCCATCCTCCCTGTGTGTGCGTGGGTTTCCTCCGGGTGCTCCGATTTCCTCCCACAGTCCAAAAATGTGCAGGTTAGGTGGATTGGCCATGATAAATTGCTCTTAGTGTCCAAAATTGCCCTTAGTGTGGACCTTGGGTAGGGTGCTCGTTCCAAGAGCCGGTGCAGACTCGATGGGCCGAATGGCCTCCTTCTACACTGTAAATTCTATGATGTATGCCACTCTATTAGTGCAACACCCATGGAAGTTTACCAACTGGGATGCAGGCCCCATTATTCTCAGCTAATTTCAGCCCTCAGCTCTGTCGCCTGGCTGTCATTGATATGAGCAGTAGAGAGACAGAAAGGTGCAGAGGAGCAAGTGGGAAAAACTTGTGGCTCGAAATCAACACTTCAACATTTGGCAGTTAAATCGATGTTATTTAATTATTAGATTGAGGCAAAGGTTAAAGTATAACTTTTCCTTTCTAACTAGTGTCTGCCTTGGCTCAGTGGGCAACTCTCTCACCTCTGGATCAGAAGGTTAAATCCCAGTTAGGGTCCTGTGGACAAAAGCCAGTTCCAACATTCCTCGTCCCAGCACTGAGGGAGTGCTGCACTGTCAGAACAGCCTTCTTTCAAATAAGATGTTAAACTGAGGCCCTGTCTGCCCCTCTCAGGAGGATGTAAAAGTTCCCACAGCCACTATTTTGAAGAAGAACAGGGGAGTTATCCCCGGTGTCCAGGTCAATATTTATCCCTCAGTCAACATCACTAAAAACAGATCATCTGCTCATTATCACATTGCTGAGTGTGGGATCTTGCTGTGTGTAAATTGGCTGCTGCGTTTCCTCCATTACAACAGTGACTACACTTGAAAAGTACTTCATTGGCTGTAAAGCACTTTGGGACATCCTGTGGCTGTGAAAGGTGCTATAGAAATGCAAGTTTTTAAATTGAAGATTAATGTTATCTGATCTTGTTATCTGGAACTTAATTGATTTCAGCTACCCACAAATTACCACTTAATAAATTCACTTTGGTTCGGATAAGACTTCAACCAATTAAGGCAAATTCAGAATCCTCTGGATAGTAAATTTTAAAAGTTTATTAAATGAAAAAGGTTTACTAAACAACTTTAAGACATTGACTTTTACAACTTTATGCGGGTGATCAGTCTGTAGAAGTGTAACCCTCTCTGGCTCCTTCTGTGACAGTAATTCTTGTGGAATTCCGCCTCGGGAGTCTGGCTCCTTCTTTGACAGTAATTTCCTTGGAACTCGGCCTCGGGAATCTTCAGTACTTGGCCTGCAAGGAAGACCTTCGGAACCTCTACTTTTATCCCCAAAGTGACCATTACCTCACGTCAGAGTTGGGCCTGTTGTAACATGATAATTGCTCAATTTGGTTACTAGATTAATTGAATTGGATCCCCAATTACTTATACTGCCTACTCTCATTATCTTAGACAGGAATACAATCGAACTGTTTCATACTATCCCTTTATCTGATTCTATACAATCCCTTATTCATACAGTTTCAAATGTTGAGGCTAATCTGAGCTTGAAGGTCTCTCTTGCCAGTACATTTATCTTCATTTCGTATTTTTTTAAATACACATCAATTAAGATTGTACATTTTTACAGCAAATGTAAAAAGACTTTTAGTCTTTCACTAGAACTACTGATTCATGATGGATTCCTTAGCTGCAATTTGATTAAGCCTCACTAGGTATTACTGCTACTGCTGGTAGCTCATTAATACAGTAATCTAATTCATACATTTGGTTAATATAAGATACACTGGTTTAAAAAGACAGGTTGTGGAAAGCAATATCTTTCTTTTTTACTAATTTTGATCAGGTGGAATAATACGCTTATTCTTGAGCCAGACTTGGGTATAACATGGTAGCCCGCTGCTTATCAAAATACTTTCTTTGTATAAACAATTTATGCTAGCTCTGCAGTTTAGAAACATTTGGGTTGTACAATCTTAATGTATAAAAGAACAATTCAGCCATTACAATTTTATCGATTACATTGTTTCACGAATTCTAATCAACTGATTTGTGACTGGCTTCCAACATGAAATCCATATGTGATGAACAAAGAAATGTTGCATAATCGGTGCAAGACGCTGGATGTTAGAGTTTAAAATGGCTTCCTTGACCTTGTTACTTAAAGCCATAAATATGGTGGAAAAGTGATGGAATTATAAAATTAAATGGATTTCCCAGTCCTACCTACAGTTTTGTACATTACAACAATGACTACACTTAGCACTACACTCATTAAGCTTCACCCAATGTCTGTGTATTTACATTGTGTATTTATTGTATGTCCTCTGTTTTTCATGTATGCAACAATCTGCCTGGACTGTATGCAGAACAATACTTTTCACTGTACCTCAGTACAAGTAACAATATATCTAAATGTAAAATCTAAATCTTTTGGAGCCGCTGTGATACTATCGAAAATGATCTTTTTCTTTAGATTTTCCACAAACTTGGTCCCCTCATCAAAATGATTGACAAAGATTGAGCTTTAATTTTGAGCAATATTTTGATTCTTTCTGAAATTCTCAATGAAAATCCAAACACACTAGATCCTGAATAATTTGTTTTTAAAACACAGGCAAGTTGTTGTGATCAGGTGTGCGTTACCTGAAAAGGGTGCAAGAAACATATTCAACTCTTTATTTCAAAAGAAAATTGGACTATCTGGCATTAGCACGTTCGGCCAAATGGTCTCCCTCTGCGACCTGAGCCTCTTGTGCAGTTAACGGGAGTGGTTATAGTGGTAAAGGGACCCGAGTATAGATGGACCCAGGCGGCCTGTCAATAAGTCACCGAAGGCGAACATGCAGGTGCAGCAAGTTATTAGGAAGGTTAATGGCATATTGGCCTTTATCACAAGAGGATTTGAGTATAGGAGTAGTGAAGACTTGCTTCAATAGTATAGAACGTTGGTTAGACCACAGCTGGAGTACTGTGTGCAGTTTTACTCCCCCTACCTTAGGGAAGATATTATTGCCATAGAGGGACTGTAACGAAGATTCATTAGACTTGTTCTGAGCAAGATCGGACTGTCCTATGAAGAGAGATTGGGGAACCTGGGCCTCTTTTCTCCAGAATTTTGAAGAATGAGAGAGGATTTCATTGAAACTTACAAAATCCATAAAGGAATAGACAGGGTGGGTGCAGGTCTGATTTTTCCCCTGGTTGGAGAGTCTGGAACCAGGGGACACAATTTCAAAATAGGGGAAAGCCACTTAGGACCAGTCTCGGAGAGAATTTCTTTACTCAGGTGGTTGTGAATCTTTGGAATTCTCTACCCCAGAGGGCTGTGGGAGATCAGTCATTGAGTGTGTTTGAAGCAGAGACTGACAGATTTCTAAATCCCAATAACACAAAGGGATATGGGGATAGTGTGGGGGAAAAGGCATTGAAGTGAATGATCAGCCATGATCATATTGAATGTTGGAGCAGGCTCGATGGGCTGAATGGCTAACTTCTGTTCCTATTTTCCAATGTTCCAAAGGTAGGTAGGAAAGTAAATTGTGAAGAGGACATCAGGAGACTACAAAGGGATATAGATAGGTTAAGTGAGTGGGAAAAGATCTGCCAAATGGAGTATAGTGTGGGAAAATGTGAAATTGTCCATTTTGGCAGGAAGAATAAAAAAGCTTATTATCTAAATGGTGAGAGATTGCAGAGATCTGAGACTCAGAGGGATCTGGGTGTCCAAGAGCATGAATCACAAAAGGCGAGTATACAGGTACAGCAAGTAATTAGGGAAGCTAAAAAGTAGGGAGGTTAACCTTCAGTTATACAGGCCATTGCTGAGACCACATCTGGAGCACTGTGTACAGTATTGCTCTCATTTAAGGAATGATGTCAATGTGTTGGAAGCAGTTCAGAGAAGGTTTACTGGACTCATACCTGGAATTGGAGGCTGGTCTTATGAGGAATGATTGGACAGGCTGGGCTTGTGTCCGATGGAGTTTAGGTGACTTGATTGAACTGTATAAGATCCTGAGGGGCCTTGACAGGGTGGATGTGGAAAGAACCTAGAAACTGGAGTCACTTTAAAAGTAATAACTTGTCCATTTAAGGCAGAGGAGAACTTTTTTCTCTCAGAGGATTGGGAGTCTTTGGAACTCTTTTCCTCAAAGGGCAGTGAAAACAGAGTCATAGAATCACAGAATTTACAGTGCAGAAGGAGGCAATTTGGCCCTTTGAGTTTGCACCGGCCCTTAGGAAAGAGCACCTGACTCCATCCTATCCCTGTAACCCAGCAACCCCACCTAACCTTTTTGGACGCTGAGGGCAATTTATCATGGCCAATCCACCTGACCTGCACATCTTTGGACTGTGGGAGGAAACCGGGGCACCCGGAGGAAACCCACGCAGACGCAGGGAGAACTTGCAGACTCCGCACAGACAGTGACCCAAGCCGGGAATTGAACCTTGGACCCTGGAGCTGTGAAGCAACGGTGCTAACCACTGTGCCATCGTGCTGCCCAATCTTTGAATATTTTGAGAGCAGAGTTGGATAGATGAATAAACAAGGGGTGAAAGGTTATCGGGGGCGGTTCAGTGGGAATGTGGAGTTGAGGTTACAATCAGATCAGCCGGGAACTTATTGAATGGTGGAGCAGGCTCGAGGGGCCGAGTGGCCTATTCCTGCTCCTAATTTGTATGTTATCACATCCTTTATAATAGATTGTAGCATTTTCCCTCCTACTGATGTCAGGCTCATGGGTCTGTGGTTCCCCGTTTTCTCTCTCCCTCCTCAAATAGTGGGGTTACATTTACCTCCTTCCAATCAGCAGGAACCATTCCAGAATCTATAGAATTTTGAAAGATGATCACCAATGTATCCACTATCCCTACAGCCGCCTCTTTCAACACTCTGGGATGTAGAGCAGCAGCTTTTGGGAATTTATTAACTTTCAATCCCATTAATTTCTCCAATACTACTTTCTCACTAATACTAATCTCTTTCAGTTCCTCGTGCTCACTCATCCCTTGGTTCTCCAGTGTTTTGGGGATGATTTCTGTACCTTCTTCTGTGAAGACAGACACACATTGCTTAGTTTCTCTGACATTTCCTTATTCCCCATTATAAACTCTCCTGTCTCTGTCTGGACTGGACCCACATTTGTCTTTGCTAATCTTTTCCTTTTCACATTCCTAGAGGAACTTTTCCAGTCGCTTTTTAGGTTTGCTCTCATACCCTATTTTCTCTCTCTTTAATAATAATATTAATAATCTTTATTGTCACAAGTAGGCTTACACTGAAATGAAGTTACCGTGAAAAGCCCCTCGTTGCCACATTCTAGCGCCTGTTCGGGTACACAGAGGGAGAGTTCAGAATATCCAAATTACCTAACAGCACGTCTTTTGGGACTTTATAAGTTTCTTGGTCCTTTGCTGAATTATAAATCAAGTACCCAATCCTCAGACTTACTACTATTTTGGCCACTTTCCATGGATCTAATGGAATCTTTAACTTTTCTTTGTTAGTCACGGTTGTATCACTTTTCCTGTTGGATTTTTGTTCTCAAAATGAATCTATATGTTACGTATACAGGTGAAATGAAAGTCGCCAAAGTCCCAGCGCTCCATAGTCTGCTCCCCCTTTGACAGAGGAGAGAGCTGACTGGTGGTGATTCAACCTGAGGGTCACCGCACGTCACCTGAGGGGCAATGTTGAGAAGGCTGGGCCTTCATGGATAAGCACAGCTGGTGCGGGAGTTGAAGCGGCACTGTTCATGTTGCTCTGCGTCAGAAGCATGCCACCCATCCAACTGAGCTAACTAATCCCCATGTAAATATGTAATTATTTCTTAAAGATTAGCTATTGCCTGTCTCCCATCAGTTTCCCAATCTATCACAGGTAACTTGCCTCTCATACCTTGACAGTTTCTTTCTGTGAAAGAACACCCACGTAACTTGAACAAAGGAACCATGTAACCATGAGGATCCATCTCCATGGCAACATAGCATGTTTTGGGGGATTGAAAAGAAAATTGACAACTAAATATCATCAAAAATCCAAACACCTTTTCACTCAGTGATCATTGTGCAATTTGAAGCCAGGTATTCGCAACAAGGCTCAATGAGCATCAGCCCTTTGACCACCGACAAGTCCAGCAGAAAGAAACCCTCCACCCATCCTCATTGACCAACAGTCAGAATGAACAAAATGCCATCCGCAATGTAACTAAGAGCAGAAACAATAACATCAAAATAGAACCACTGAAATTAATTATGAACTTGGTGTCTCATCATGTGCGATGAATCATGGAATTCCTTCCCACATTGACAGCATGTGAACGATCTTTACCCAATGTGAACTCGCTGGTGTGTCTGCAGGTTGGAGAATTGAGTAAATCCTTTCCCACACTGAGAGCAGGTGAACGGCCTCTCCCCAGTGTGAATTCGCTCGTGTGTCTGCAGGTTGGATAATTGAGTGAATCCCTTCCCACATTGAGAGCAGTTGAACGGCCTCTCCCCAGTGTGAACCCGCTGGTGTGACTGCAAGGTGGATGAATCACTGAATCCCTTCCCACATTGAGGGCAGGAGAATGGCCACTCCCCGGTGTGAATACGCTGGTGTCTCAATAGATGGGATGAATCAATAAATCCCGTCCCACACTGGGAGCAGGTGAATGGCTTCTCCCCAGTGTGAACTCGCTGGTGTGTTTGCAGGGTGGATATTTGAGTAAATCCTTTCCGACACTGAGAGCAGGTGAATGGCCTCTCGCCAGTGTGAACGCGCCGGTGTGTTTGCAGGTTGGATAATTGAGTAAATCCTTTCCCACACTGAGAGCAGGAGAATGGCCTCTCCCCAGTGTGAATTCGTTGGTGTGTCAATAGGTGGGATGAATCACTGAATCCCTTCCCACATTGAGAGCAGGTGAATGGCCTCTCCCCGGTGTGAATTCGCCCATGTACCTGCAGGTGGGATAACTGAGAGAATCCCTTCCCACACTGAGAGCAGGTAAAAGGCCTCTCCCCAGTGTGAATACGCTGATGTTTCTGCAGAGTGCATGAATGTCTAAATCCCTTTCCACACTCAGGACAGGTGAACGGCTTCTCCCCAGTGTGAACTCGCTGGTGTTTCTGCAGGGTGGATGAAAAACTGAATCCCTTCCCACATTGAGAGCAGGTGAAAGGCTTCTCCCCAGTGTGAACTCGCTGGTGTGTATGCAGACTGGATAGCTCAGTGAATCCCTTCGCACACTGAGAGCAGGTGAATGGCCGCTCCCCAGTGTGACTGCGTCGATGAGTTTCCAGTTCTGATGGAAATCTGTATCCCTTCCCACAGTCACCACATGTCCATGGTTTCTCCATGTTTTGGGTCCCCTTGTTTCTCTCCGTGTCGGATAATCAGTTGAAGCCTCATCCACACACATAAGACGTGTACGGTCTTTTCCGCTGTGAATGGTGCAATGTTTTTTCAGGCTGTCTCACTGGTTCAACCTCTTTCTACAGTCAGTGCTCTGGAACATTCTCACTCACATATGTGTCTCTGCATTTTCAGTGTCTTGATGCAGACAGAACAAACATTTCTCCTTCCAGAGTCAAATGCAGATAATGTTCATCTCCCAAGGAATCGAGTGACTCTGACAGATCTCGACGTGACGTTTGAGATTACTGCCTGTAATTCCTCCTCTTCTAATATCCTGTAAAATGTTTGAAGATGCAATATAACAAATGTAATTTATTACAAAACCAGCAATAATCATAGAATTTACAGTGCAGAAGGAGACCATTTGGCCCATCGACTCTGCACCGCCCTTGGAAAGAGCACCCTACTTAAGCCCACACCTCCACCCTGTGAACCAACCTAACCTTAATGGACATCAAGGGCAATTTAGCATGGCCAATCCACCTAACTTGTGCATCTTTGGACTGTGGGAGGAAACCAGAGCACAAGGAGGAAACCCATGGAGACACGGGGAGAACATGCAGACTCCACACAGTGACCCAAGCCGGTAATCGAAGCTGGGACCTCAGAGCGGTGAAGAAACCGTGCTAACCACTGTACTACCAATGTATCTAATCCGTACCATGTAACAACACCAGACATATCTCAAGACTGATATTAATTTACTGCCCCCTTAAATGTCAGCCATCGCCTGGGAAAAGCAGGTCTTTAATTGTGAACATTAGGAAAGAGACCATCCTTTTAGTCAGACAAATAAATGTGTCAAGCTGAGGGAGCAAAGGATGTCAATGTCTTTGAGAGAGAGAGAGAGACCTAGGCCAAGCTTTGCAGAGTCTGCACCCTCCCTGTAATCAATTCCTTTCCCTTCAGTTGCTGCAAGTGACCAATTGAAGGTGAGAATGAGAAAAGAAAGTGTTTTACTCACAGATGCTGGAGACAGGAGGAAGTTTTACCTCCAACTTCCGCTTTGTATGACGTCAGTGGAAACCTGCTTGAATCAGCCAATAGGAATTACCCTGTTCGGCGGTGACGTCTCCGGGTTCCGGCGCGCGGACACGGGAACGCCGCCCCCTCCCCCACAGCTCCTCGAAACAAGGTTTCCAGGCAACCAGCTGACAGCTCCGGCCAGCGCGAAAAGCCACTCGGCGATCTCTCCCTCCCCTGTGGTCCGGGACTGCGCATGTCCAAGGGAGAGTGGAAGTTGCGTAATTACGGGGGCGAGGCTACCCCTGACTTTCCTTCTGAGCTGTTCACCAATGGGAAGACTTGTACAGCTGAAGGACTCTGGTCCTACAGCCAATCAGAGCGCGGGCTTTGTGAGGACGAACATTGAGCTTCACACAGACTGAAACCTCCTCCTGTCTCCAACATCTGTGAGTAAAACACTTTCTTTTCTCCCCCTTTCAGTTGTTTCAGTCTGGTGTTGTTATCTGATATAGATTAGATATATTATTGATGGTTCAGTAGTAAAGTATATTTATTATTATTTCTGGTTGTGTAATATTGTCCTGCAGCTATGTTATATATTTCCAGTCATCTCTTCCCTCAGAGGGTTGTTAGTCTCTGGATTTCTCTTCCACAGGGACCAGTGGAGGCCGGGAGGGGCATTGAATATTTTCACAGATAAATTGGACAGATTGTTTTAAAACATTTTTTTTAACAATAAACACAACGGAATAACAAAAACTGGTGGAAATTGGGTACAGAGCAGAATAAGAGATATTGCCAACATAAATACAAGGTATTGCAGAATTATTTCAGAACATGATACTTGAGGGGCCTAGGCTCGCCAGATAAAATGCCAGAGCAATTGAACAGTTAACATGTTAACATAGTGGACGCGAATCTACGAAGACGAACAAATTCCCCTAGCCAGCACGTTTAGCTGCGAGTTTCCCGCCACACGCAGTGCAGAGAAACACATGGCTATTCAACACGCCTCACGTTGTATAAGGAACATGAACAAGCAATGCGCGGCCAAGGCTGCACAGTGGGGAGTTCCGCTGGTCAGAACTCCCCGCTGTCATGAGAGATCGGGAGGCCATTTTTAAATGCTGTCTCGATCTCCGAGGCCTCCAGAATGAACCCTGACCTCCCCTCTGCTCTACACCAGCCCGAACAGAGTATGGGAGGACCGCCGGCCCCACCCGCACCATCCTCAAGACTCATTCTGGGCACCACTTGCCCGATCGCACGCATGTAAAAAATGCCAGCCTGGCACCTGAAAGTGCCAACCTGCTGGCAGTGCGACCTGGACACCTTGGTAGTGCCAGGCAGGCACCCAAATGGCACCAGCAAGGTGCCAGGATGGTACTGCCAGGGTGCCTAGATGGCACCAGAAGTGCCAGGGCGCCACCCTGCCCAAAGAGCATGCAGTTTGTGACCTACAATCCCCTGGGAGACCCCTACAAGTGCTGTTCCGTCTGTCTCTTTTTATAGGGTCCAGTGCTGAACGGTGCCCTCTCAAGGTCTCTGAGGCGAAGGGATTGAATCCCAAAGCCTCAGGTACCTCGGGAATCTGCACATTAGGGTGAGACTGATGGCCTCGCCCTAATATGCAGTTTTGCCAAAAAGTGATCCCGCCCATAATGACGGGATTTACATCACAACTTCTCGCGAGATCGCGTTGAATCTTGCAAGGCGTGGCAAGCCGAGTAGATCCCGGGACAAGGTCTCCTGGCTTTCATTAGCCACACAGCACTGCGGTGAGCTGCTTTGCCGGTGCAGGTTGGCCATTGGATCGCACCCAGTGAGTGAGGAAAGAGGGTAAAATCATATACAAACAGGAGGATAACAATACAGGTTACACACCCAGAGTTTTTCAAAACATACTAACAATATGGTCATATTCAAATGAATAAGTTAAATTGAATTCACTCATGGAAATCCCAGTGAGTTCACACTGGGGAGAGGCCGTTCACGTGCTCTCAGTGTTGGAAGGGATTTGGTCATTCATCGCACTTGCTCAGACACAACAAGTTCACAATTGATTACTGGGATTGGATTCTGCGGTTATTGTTTCTGCTCTCAATTACATCCAGGACTGCATTTTATTCAGTTGGTCAATGGGGAGGGTTGGAGGATTTCTTTCTGCTGGACTGACTGGTCTCATGACTTTGTGTCCAGTGGGCTGATACTTGAGCCTTGTTGTGAATACCTGGTTTCAACTTTCACAAGGACTACAGAGTGAAGGGGTGTTTGGAAGTTAGAAGATATTTCATTCCCATTTCTGTTTGGAATCCCCCAAATCATACCACATTGCCATGAAGATGGGATATGGTCATGACTTGGTTTATTTTTTTAATTTATCTGTGTCTTTCTCACAGCAGGGTATGAGGGGCAAGTTGTCTGAGGTAGAATGGGAAATTACCTTAATGGTTTGTTGGCTGACAGGCAATAGCTAATATTTAAGGAATTATTGCATTTTACGAGGGGATTAGTTAGCGCACTTGGCTGCACTGCTGGTTCATGATGCAGAGCGATGCCAACAGCACGGCTTCAACTCCTGTACCGGGTGCGATTATCAATGAAATGGCCTTCTCAACATTGCCCCTCACCTGAGGTGTGGCGACCCTCAGATTCAATCTCACCAATCAGCTCTCTCTCTCCCAAAGGGGAAAGCAGCCTATGGTCCTCTGGGACTTTGGTGACTTTCATTGATACAACAAATATAGATTCCTTTAAGGAACAAAAATCCAACCGGAAAGGTGATGCAACGGTGGCTAATTTCTGGTGTTAATAGTGTGAATCTTTGATGCACATTCTCCAGTGCCACTATTTCCTTTTTCTGAATGGAGATGACAAATGTTGACAGTGCTCCCAGTTAGTCTAACCCTGGTTCTAAACAAGTTGAACATAACCTCCCTGCTTTTCAATTCTATCACTCCATAATGGAATCCTATATATGGGCTCCACACTTTAGGAAAGATGTGACGTTCTCAGATAGGGTGCAGAGGACATTTATGAGAACGGCACCAGGGATGAGGGACTTCAGTGAGGTGGAGAGACTGTAACATTTGAAATTTCTCTCCTTAGATCAGACTGGCATCAGGGTTGAAAATGGGGCCATTCGGCCCATTGGATCCATGCCAGCTCTCTGTGGATCAAACCATTGTCCTATTCTATAGAAAATAGGAGGAAGAGGAGGCTATTAAGTCCTTCGAGCCTACTCCACCATTCATTATGATCATGGCTGATCATCCAGTTTAATAGCATAATCCCACTGTCCCCCTGCCCCGCTTCTTGAAAACATACAATGTTTTGGACTCAACTATTCCAGTGGTAACTAATTCCACAGGCCGACCACTCTCTGGATCAAGAAATGTCTCCTCATCTCTGTTCTCATTGGTCTACCCCGTATCCTCAGACTGTGACCCATATCCCCTTATCCCTGTCGGTTTATTTCCTTCAAGAATCCATCCAATTTCCTTTTGGAAACATTCCATCATCTCTGTTTCTACTCCACTCATAGGAGGTGGGTTCCAGGTATTTCCCACTTTCTTCAAATGCAAACGAGTCTCAGAGAGCACAGAAAGAGGCCATCCCACCCATTGTTCCTATTCTAGCTCTTTGAACGAACTATCTAATTGGTCCCATCGCCCGGCAAGTTTCATTTCCTATCAAATCTGTCCAGTTCCCTTTTGAAAGTTACAGTTGAATTTACTTCCTGCACCTTTGTCAGGCAGAGAATCCCAAATCACAACAACTCATTCTGTTTTAAATCAATAAATTCCACGATATGCTGTATTTGGATTTTCACAGGTGATTTGAAATTGAGTGAAAGACATGGGGCTGGATTCTCTGTTCCTGAGATTAAGTGTTGACGCTGGGGCAGGATTTGTGGACTTTGGCGACAGCAAAACTGGTGCCAAACCTGGACCGATTCAGCGACTGTGGAGGGGCTAGCACCGGCACCACGTGGAACACATTAGATTCCAATGATAAACAATGCGGGATTTGCCGGGTCCATGATTGACACTCTGAGGCTGACAAGCTGTAGTCGCATATACACATTACAATCCTCACAAACACACACTCATTCCAGCCAACAAGATGGCACTGGTTGTGCTAGAGTGCGCCCATACAGCTGATGGGTCGCTGGGGCCAGAGGGCACCTAGGGGGGGTGGCCAGGGGTCGGGCACCTAAAAGACCCATGGCCCTACGACCACAGTGGGCGGTCAGCAGCAGCGCAGCTGCATAGCTGCCTTTCCAGCTGAGATAATGGTGTTCTGTGCCCATCCACCCCGACCCCACAGCCCCACTCCTGGCTACCCCCGCTACTCCCCCCAGCCCTGGCAAAAGCCCCCTGGCCAGCGGGACAACTATCAGCAAACTATAGCGATGTTGGACACTTCTGTACCCAATCTCTGTCCCTCAGAAGCCACAACGCTGGTTTCACGATTTTTAAAAGCTCAAGGGAACTCGGTCCATCGGAGGCGGAGAATCGCGGTGGCACCGGAGAATACTGGGTCAGGGCCGCTACTGATATGCAAGCGGTGTTTACTGTACCTGCATTCTGGACTGCATTGCTGCTGTCGAGGTCATGGAGAATTGCGATTTGGCGTCAAATCAGCACCCGCCGTGATTTTGGCATCAGAACCTATTCTCTGCCCAATTGCGTTTCCCAATTTCGAAGGGAGAATCCTGCCCAAGGTTGTTACACAAAATTAAGACTCAGTTTCTTTGAATGTCTGTGACCCCTGGTTCTGGAAACCCCCACCATCGGAAACATCCTTCTTGCATCAGCGTTGTCGAGTCCTGTTAGAATTCCCTCTCATTCTTCTGAACTCCAGTGAATACAATCCTAACCAATTCAATCTCTCCTCATAAGTCAGTCCCGCAATCCCAGGAATCAGTCTGGTAAACGTTTGCTGCAATCCCTCTGGAACAAGAACATCCTTCCTCAGATAAGGAGGCCAAAACTCCATACAATATTCCAGGTGTGGCCTCACCAAGGCTCTGTATAATTGCAGCAAGGCATCCCTACTCCTGTACTCGAATCCTCTCCCTATAAAGGCCAACATACCATTTGCCTCTGTTACCGCCTGTTGTAACTGGATGCTTACCTTCAGTGAAACCCTAACATGTGACTGGATCTTCATTAAAAAAAATAATGCTGTATAAATCAAAATGTTTCCACAAACTGAACTAGCAAAAATAGTTTAAATTAACAAATTGTTCCAGAATGTTGTAAAGGTACAGGGCATCTTATACTGCCAAAATCTGGCTCAAGTCTGAGACTCCTTGTTCAACCCAATCAAGATGAGTAAGAAAGAAAGTGATTACCTTCCACAAAACTGGCTCTTTGAACCAGTGAATCTTGTATTGTCATGGAAGTGTCCCTTTAAGAAATGTTTTTGTCTTATCACATGGCTTCAGTGATGTCATTGTGTGGGTGGAGCTGGGCGGTGGCTCTGTGAAATTTTACTTTCGCTTTGAGTTTTGGGCTGGTTTGAACTGCACAGGTTGAAAGAAGTGTTTCTCTATCTTCATTTTAAAAGCTGTTTCCAGACTGCTTGATAACTTAAAAGAGATCGTTGCTTTCTGGAAAGAATTGTTTGGAAAGGAAACAAAAGTATCAATACCAAGTCTTCTACCAGTAAGAGTGCTGTGTGCTGGGCCACACCTTTGAAAAGGGGGTTCTGGTTTTTACTTGGATCTTGTTATTAAATTGGAACAGTGAAGGGGGTATTCATTAAGGGTTATACATAGATTACTGTAGCTGCGTGGGCTCTTTATGTTTGTAGTTGATAATAATTCTTACTGTGTGTTTATACAAATGTTTACTAAATTTGTAGAATAAAGTTTGTTTTTTGATTAAAAGTGCCTAAGAATTCTGTTGAATGACACCTGAAAGGCAGACACTTCTGCTCATCATAACCAACATCAATAAACAGTTATAGGCCAGATGAACTCCGTAATACACTTTGGAATTTTCTGAACCCTGTCCCATAACAGTATTAACCAAATGCATTATTGAACGAGTTCTGTGTTAATTAGCTACCAGTCAGTAACACATGATTGAATAAATAATTAAAAAGAAAATATTATTTTTAATTTAGAGTACCAATTATTTTTTCCCAATAAAGGGGCAATTTAGTGTGGCCAATCCACCTAATCTGCACATCTTTTGGTTGTGGGAGTGAAATCCACGCAGACATGGGGAGAATGTACAAACTCCACACGGACAGGTGACCCAGGGCTGGGATTCGAACCCGGGTCCTCAGTGCCGCAGTCCCAGTGCTAACCACTGCGCCACATGCCGCCCTTTGATTGAATAAATAATGAGCCTGAATTGAGTTACAATTCATGAATAAATAATGAATCAGTGGTTATAGTGAAAGACAAAGTTTTTTTTTGTAAAATTGTAAAAACGTAATTGCTGTGTATGTAAAGAATGTGCAATGAGGATAAATGTACTGGCAAGAGAGACCTTCAAGCTCTGATTAGCCTCAACATTTGAAACTGTGTGAATAAGGGATTGTATAGAATCAGATAAAGGGATAGTATGAAACAGTTCTATTGTATTCCTGTCTGAGATAATGAGAGAAGGTGGTGTCAGTAATTGGGGATCCAATTAAATTAACCCAGTGACCAAATTGAGCAATTATCATGTTACAACAGACCCAACTCTGACGTGAGGTAATGGTCATTTTGGGGATAAAAGTAGAGGTTCCGAAGGTCTTCCTTGCTGGCCAAGTACTGAAGACTCCCGAGGCCGAGTTCCAAGGAAATTACTGTCAAAGAAGGAGCCAGACTCCCGAGGCTGAATTCCACAAGAATTACTGTCAAAGAAGGAGCCAGAGAGGGTTACACTTCTACAGACTGATCACCCACATGAAGTTGTAAAAGTCAATGTCTTAAAGTTGTCCAGTAAACATTTTTCATTTAATAAACTTATTTTTAAATTTACTATCCAGAGAATTTTGCCTTTTTCTTAATTGGTTAAAGTCTTGTCTGAACCAAAGTGCATTTATTAAATGGTAAGTTAGGGGAGGCTGAAACAATTAAGTTCCAGATAACAAATGAACAGATAGGTTGACGCATTGGTTCAATCCCGGCCCTGGGTCAATGTCTGTGGAGTTTGCACATTCTCCCCGTGTCTGCTTGGGTCTCACCCCCACATCCCAAAAAGATGGATTGGACATGTCAAACTGCCCTTTAATTGGAATTTATTTTTAAAAAGATAATGAGCAGATGATGTGTTTTTAGTGATGTTGGTTGAGGGATAAATATTGACCAGGACACTGGGGATCAGACACTTTAGGAACTTTCAAGCGGTTATTGGATAGGCACATAGAGCACACCAGAATGACAGGGAGTGGGATAGCTTGATCCTGGTTTCGGACAAAGCTCTGCACAACATCGAAGGCCAAAGGGCCTGTTCTGTGCTGTACTGTTCTATGATCTATAACTCCCCTGCTCTTCTTCAAAATAGTGGCTGTGGGAACTTTTACACCCACCTGAGGGGCAGACAGGGCCTCAGTTTAACATCTTATTTGAAAGACAGTGCAGCACTCCCTCAGTGCCGGGACGAGGAATGTTGGAAGTGATTTAAAAAAATTATTTTTACAGTACCCAATTCATTTTTTCCAATTAAGGGGCAATTTAGCGTGTCCAATCCACCTAACCTGCACATCTATGGGTTGTAGGGGCGAACACGGGGAGAATGTGCAAACTTCAAATGGACAGTGTCCCAGAGCCGGGATCAGACCTGGGACCTCGACGCTATGAGGCAGCAATGCTAACCCACTGCGCCACCGTGCTGCCCTTTGGAAGTGATTTTTGTCTTCCGGTCCTTGGCGTGGGACTTGATCCCAGAACCTTCTGACTCAAAGGTGAGAGAGCTGCCCACTGAGCAACGGCTGACACTATAGACCAGTCATTTTCAAACTCAGGGTCACGATCGGCAGGTGAGTCGAAGGCAAGCATTGGGAGGATCGTGGGGCCATTGGTCATGGCATTCCTGATCACGGGAAGAAGTGCACAATGGCCGTGACCGGCCGCAACCAACTTTAGGAATGCCGACCGCCCCGTGCATGTGTTACCCCTCAGCAGTGCGCAGGCCTGGAGCCCAGCGGGGCAGAACGTTTCCTCCTGACGTCAGCGTGCTGACCAAGGAGTAAATTCTTTTAAAACATCAATGGAGTTTTCTGCCCAGAAGTGGCGGCAGAGAGCAGGTCACCTGCCCAGACCCATGTTCAGGGTGCAAGGGAGATTGCTCCAATTTGTAGCTGCCAGCAGTGCTCATGTGAGCTCCAGGGCCTCTGGTGAACAACACATTAAAAAGAATCCAAAATCAGGAACAGAACAGCATAAAGATGATTTTTTTAACGTATGGCTTTATTAATTGTGCTAATGTGAATCCAGGTGCAAAGCTCACGTGTGTTCTATGCGGGAGGAACTGGCAAATGAAAGTTTAAAACCCTCAAAACTTCAAAGGCATTTAAAGATGAATCATGATGAGTTCAAGGATAAACCTTCTTAATTTCTTTCAACGGATGCAATGAGAACTTAAATCATCAGTTGAAGTCCTTGGCAGAAATGTAACAGTGAATGACAAAGCAAATGAGATCGTGAGAACCAAGCAGTCTCACCTGTCACATTAAAGTTACAGAAAAATTTTCGGTCGTGATAGTCGGCTGCCGTGGGTTGTGATGGTCGGCAGGCGTGGGTCACGATGATCGGCTGGCGTGGCTCGCGATGGTCGGCTGGCGTGGGTCGCGATGGTCTGCTGGCGTGGGTCGTGATGGTCGGCTGCCATGGGTCGCGATGGTCGGCAGGCATGGATCCCGGAGAATGGCCAGTTGGTAAAAATGGGCCCCGGTCAAAATATTTTGAAAAACACAGCTACATACAATACAAAGTTAGAAAGGGAAGGATACCCTTTAAAACTCCCACTCTTTGCCTCCAGAGCCGAAATCAAATAATAAAATCCCCGGTATAAATAACATGGAATTGACTAACAAATGTTGAAGTGTTGGTTTAGGACCACAAGTTTAGATTTTGCATTTGAGCCTCAGGCACCTTTCTGTTTCTCGTGTCATTGACAGGCAGGAGACGGAGCTGAGGGCTGAATTTAGCTGAGAATAACGGGGCCTGCGCACCAGTTGGGAAACTGCCATGGGCATCGCACTAATAGAGAGACAAGAAGGTGCTGGAGAACTGACTGGGAAATGGGCCTCCAACCAATTGTTATATCGGTCACTCAGAACTAAAGAGAAACTTGTCCCTTTAAATACATATACAGGGAAGGGGCTGCAATGAAATCTGTCCCTTTTAACCTGCACAAAAACAGGAGACTCAGATTCACAGGCTGCAGGAGTTCATTCGTCCCATCGTGCGTCTGCTATCTCTTTGAAAGGTCTCTGAGTCATCCAACTGCTCTGCTCTTTCCCCACAGCCCTGCAAATTCTTCTCTTTCAAGTATTTACCCACTGGAAAGATACTCGTGAATCTGCTTTCAGGCAGATCAGAACAACTCGCTGTGTAAACAAATAAAATAAAATCTCATCTCCCCCTCTGGCTTCTTTGCCAATTACCTCAGAGGGACTCACTTTCTGTTAAAGAGTCTGCCAACCCTTCTCTTCCACTTTCCCTATAGTGCATCAATCTAGTAATGAAACGTTGAATAAAATCAAACATTTCTATTGATAAAAGTTCATTAATTAAACAGAACAAGGTTTTAAAAATGTTAATAATCCTGCTTATGTTAAATGTGAGGGTATCCCAAAACCCAGAAGGGTAACGTGGAATTCTTCTTAGTGGTGCATATTTTCAATTTGGTATAATGTGAAAAAAAGATATGCAAACCAGGAAGGAACAGTTCAGTCTTGTTGTGATCAATTAGTAAAGTATTAACTTAAAGGAAAACACACAAGGAAATTATGATGGACAACATCAATACACTTACTTGCTCCTCTTGTCTCATTGTCTGTGCTTGTGATCTCATTACTACACAATCAGGAAACACCCAAGGATTTTCCATTTGCAATTTGTCTGTCGCTTGATTGTCTCCTGGCTGTTCAACCACAGTGGGCATCACTATTATCTGTGACTCACCTGTATCATTCCCTGAAATGAATTGAATCCCTGCAATTAGCAATGTTCCTACCACTCCTACAACCATTCCTCCCATCTTCAAAGCTACTTCTTAAGTTTGCTCTCACAGAGGAATCCTTTAACCTCCCCGTGAACACTGGTAACTAAAATTTCTTCCTTCAACATCACTTCTGAACAGATATATTTATCCCATACCATTAGGGATTGCCTTGCTCCTGTATCTGTTAAAATGTTAATATCTTTTCCCATTCCATCCTGTAAACATGAAAAGACTTTCCCTTCACATACAAAATCGTTAAACACATAACCACCTGCAATTCACTCTGCCCCTTTACAGGTTGTGCACATGGCCGCCAACTGTGTGTACGCCATGTGGGTGAGCCCCTGCTATCCAGGGTTTCCCTTTGTCCAGGGACCCTCCAAAGTGGTTGCTTGCAAAGACATTTTGTTCCAAGTCGCCACATGTGGCCTGTTGCAGCCGGTCTAATGCCTTCCATCTTTCTACACCTATTTCTCCCTTCCGGTGTATTCTTCTCCCCCCCCCCCCCCCCCCCAATCTTCTCATCTTCTCACCCGCACACACCCACCTCCATTCCGTAGCTAAACCTTCCCCCTCCCTGCTGTTTTCTCCCCTGATTATCCCTCCGTGCCCGTTATCTGCCCGACCCCAGGCGCCATCCCCCTTGCGGGAGACGCACCGCAGCCTCTCTCTCCTGCATGAATCCCGGTGCTAGCTACCTCACTAGTGTGGTGCCCCCTCCTGGGAGTTGTTTCACTTCCTCCCATTGCCCGATTTCTGGGCTTCCTGTCCGCCATTTCCCTGTGCTTAGCTATATTTAGATCATCCTTCCCTCTCTTGCTGCTCTCGTCTCCAAAACGGGGCAGTGTTCACTCGTGTGAAGCGGTCTCTGTGGCAATGGTCTCCTGTTGGCTGTGCAGACTGTGAAAGGGAGAGAGCTTTTTTTTGTTAAAACATTGCTTTATCAAAGTCTCATTCTGCGGGCTCTTCATCGCTGCCCGTGCTGCCATTTCTCCAGTCCATTCTCTGCGACGAACATGCGTCTGCAGGGAGCGTGAGAAAGTGTTCCCTGCCTTGATACATGACCCAGAGCTTGGCTGGGTCCAGCATTCCGAATCCTACGCCGTTTCTGTACAGCGTGGCCTTCACTGTGTTAAATTCGGCCCAACGCTTGGCCAGGTCAGCCCCAATGTCCTGGTAGATCCGGATCTTGTGACCTTCCCGGCTGCAGTTTGTGGACTGCCTGGCCCAGCACAGGATTCTTTCCCAGTCCTGGTACCGGTGCATCTTGCCGATTATCGCCCTCGGCTGTTCCCCGGTTTGCACTTTGGTCGGAGCGATCGGTGCGCTCTGTCGATTTCAGGTGGGTTGGGGAAGCTGTCCCTTCCCAGCAGGTTACCCAGCATTTGGGCCACATAATCTGTGGGGTTCTGACCTTCGCTCCTCTCCGGTAGGCTCACGATTCGTAGGTTCTGCCGCCTCGACCGGTTCTCCTGATCCTCAACCTTTCCTCTCAGGTTGCCTTGTGTCGCGACCAGCCTTGCCACCTCCTTTTCCAGGGCGATGATCCGGTCGCTCTGGTCCGCTGCAGCTCTTTCCAGATCTTTAATCGTTGCCTCCTGGGCCTCCAGTTGCTTTTCGGCTTTGTCCAGGGCCACCTGCATGTTCGCCAGATCTTCGGCCACAAGCTTCACCGCAGTTTGTATATCCGATTTCATCTCTTCTTGGTATTCCCTCAACTCACTTGAGAGGAATATCCTCCATCCATCCCCTGGTGAGAGGGGGCTTTTCGTGCGGTGGGTCGGTTCCTCTCACTCTGGCGAGTTCCGGGTTTCACCACCTCGTGCGCTGGTCGGCTCAGCTGATAGTTGTTTGTCCCGGCTTTTCCCACTCCTGGTCTCCACTCAGCCTCTGGACTGGCTGTTGTTCAGCATCTTTCCTTCTTCCTTCATTTTGTAATGGTGTGGGGCTGATTTGTATCGTTTGCAGGCGTTTTTCGAGGAAAAAGAGTCTATTTTTCAGGTTCGTGGGAGGAGAGCCACCTGATGTGTGACTTCTTAGCAAACCCCCGAAACCGGAAGGCCCCTCGCCTTCTCTCTGTTCTCGTACTGGTCCCTACTTGCCCTCCGTAGCTGCCGCACCGCTTTTCTCGTCATCAACCTATCAAAGTGCCCCTGCAGTTTCTTCCTCACCGCCAGCAACTCCTTAGTGGCCCCCCTCCCCGGTATCTCCTGCCCACCAGCACTGAGTGCTGAATTTGGTGCTTTTTGAGTGCGATAGTGAGAGTTTGGTGACCGAGGGAGTATAAGGCTTCATTTTTATCTAAAGTTTTTATCTTTCTTTTATTTAGTTAATTAACTTAAAAGTTGCTGTTTGGTTTAGAAGAAGGTGAATTTTCAATCAGCTTTAAACAGGCTTCTACTTGTAGGCACTTGCAGCTGGAGCTTGTTAATTAGTTAATTGGATTAGGCCAGTTTTTCAGAGGCTAGATTCACAGTATAAAAGTGATCCCCGACAGTGCAGACTTTGTTTGCACTGAGTGCTGAATTTGGTGCATTTTGAGTGCTATAGTAAGAGTTTGGTGACCGAGGGAGTGCTGAATTTGGTGCTTTTTGAGTGCAATAGTGAGAGTTTGGTGACCGAGGGAGTGCTGAATTTGGTGCATTTTGAGTGCTATAGTAAGAGTTTGGTGACCGAGGGAGTGCTGAATTTGGTGCATTTTGAGTGCTATAGTAAGAGTTTGGTGACCGAGGGACTTAGGTGAGGAGGGAGTACGGTGCTCCTTTCATTTTGTTTCCGACATTTCCGCAAAGAGTGCGAAGAGAGCCAGGAGTTTACAGGAAGTGTAGCTGACTGGGAGCAGAGTCGGAGGGCGCAGATCTAGTTAGTCCACACGGCAGCTATATTCTGGCAGGTAAGAGGGGATGGAGGCTAGGCCAGTTACATGCTCCTCCTGGAGGATGTGGGTGGTGAGGGATACCACCGGTGTCCCCACTGACTATACCTGCGGGAAGTGCACCCAACTTCAGCTCCTCAAAGACCGTGTTAGGGAACTGGAGCTGAAGCTGGATGAACTTCGGATCATCCGGGAGGCAGAGGGGGTGATAGAGAAGAGTTACAGGGAGGTAACCACACCCAAGGTACAGGACAAGAATAGCTGGGTTACAGTCAGGGGGAAGTCGTGGTGCACATTGGTACCAACGACATAGGTAGGAAAAGGGGTGTGGAGGTAATAAACAAGTTTAGGGAGTTAGGCTGGAAGTTGAAAGCCAGGACAGACAGAGTTGTCATCTCTGGTTTGGTGCCGGTGCCACGTGATAGCGAGGCTAGGAATAGGGAGAGAGTGCAGTTGAACACGTGGCTGCAGGAATGGTGTAGGAGGGAGGGCTTCAGGTATTTGGATAATTGGAGCGCATTCTGGAGAAGGTGGGACCTGTACAAGCAGGACGGGTTGCATCTGAACCAGAGGGGCACCAATATCCTGGGAGGGAGGTTTTCTAGTTTGATAAAGTTCCCCATGGTAGGCTTATGCAGAAAGTAAGGAGGCATGGGATAGTGGGAAATTTGGCCAGTTGGATAACGAACTGGCTAACCAATAGAAGTCAGAGAGTGGTGGTGGATGGCAAATATTCAGCCTGGATCCCTGTTACCAGTGGCGTACCGCAGGGATCAGTTCTGGGTCCTCTGCTGTTTGTGATTTTCATTAATGACTTGGATGAGGGAGTTGAAGTGTGGGTCAGTAAATTTGCAGACGATACGAAGATTGGTGGAGTTGTGGATAGTGAGGAGGGCTGTTGTCGGCTGCAAAGAGACATAGATAGGATGCAGAGCTGGGCTGAGAAGTGGCAGATGGAGTTTAACCCTGAAAAGTGTGAGGTTGTCCATTTTGGAAGGACAAATATGAATGCGGAATACAGGGTTAACGGTAGAGTTCTTGGCAATGTGGAGGAGCAGAGAGATCTTGGGGTCTATGTTCATACATCTTTGAAAGTTGCCACTCAAGTGGATAGAGCTGTGAAGAAGGCCTATGGTGTGCTCGCGTTCATTAACAGAGGGATTGAATTTAAGAGCCGTGAGGTGATGATGCAGCTGTACAAAACTTTGGTAAGGCCACATTTGGAGTACTGTGCACAGTTCTGGTCGCATCATTTTAGGAAGGACGTGGAAGCTCTGGAAAAGGTGCAAAGAAGATTTACCAGGATGTTGCCTGGAATGGAGAGTAGGTCTTACGAGGAAAGGTTGAGGGTGCTAGGCCTTTTCTCCGCTCCTTAGAGCGGAGAAGGATGAGGGGCGACTTGATGGAGGTTTATAAGATGATCAGGGGAATAGATAGAGTAGACAGTCAGAGACTTTTTCCCCGGGTGGAACAAACCATTACAAGGGGACATAAATTTAAGGTGAAAGGTGGAAGATATGGGAGGGATATCAGAGGTAGGTTCTTTACCCAGAGAGTAGTGGGGGCATGGCATGCACTGCCTGTGGAAGTAGTTGAGTCTGAAACATTAGGGACCTTCAAGCAGCTATTGGATAGGTACATGGATTACGGTAAAATGATATAGTGTAGATTTATTTGTTCTTAAGGGCAGCACGGTAGCATTGTGGATAGCACAATTGCTTCACAGCTCCATGGTCCCAGGTTCGATTCCGGCTTGGGTCATTGTCTGTGCGGAGTCTGCACGTCCTCCCCGTGTCTGCGTGGGTTTCCTCCGGGTGCTCCGGTTTCCTCCCACAGTCCAAAGATGTGCGGGTTAGGTGAATTGGCCAATGATAAATTGCCCTTAATGTCCAAATTGCCCTTGGTGTTGGGTGGAGGTGTTGAGTTTGGGTAGGGTGCTCTTTCCAGGAGCCGGTGCAGACTCAGGGGGCCGAATGGCCTCCTTCTGCACTGTAAATTCAATAATAATCTATGATTAATCTAGGACAAAGGTTCGGCACAACATAGTGGGCCGAAGGGCCTGTTCTGTGCTGTATTTTCTATGTTCTATGTTCTATGTATCTCGTCCAGCAGCCGTCCGTGCTCCTCCCTCCTCCTCCGACCCGTGAGCCTTAAACAAGATAATCTCACATTGAACCACCGCCTTCAACGTCTCCCAGAACGTGGGTGCCGACACCTCCCCATTCTGATTCAGCTCCACATAATCCCCAGTCACCCTCATCACCTTCTAACAAAACCCCTTATCCGCCAATATGCCTGAGTCCAGCCTCCATCCCGGCCTCTGCACCTGTCCCGAACGAAGCCTCACATCTTGCCAGTGCAGTGCAAGATCTGAGATCATGATTCACGCATAGGCCACTCCCACTACCCCCACCAACACCACCCGACTCACCACAAAGAAATCAATACTTCAATACACATTATACACATGCGAGAAGAAGGAGTACTCCCTCCATCCCGGGTTCCTGAACCTTCATGGGACAACCATTTCCATATTCTCCATAAACTCTCCCAACTCCTTTGTCATCCTCGACCTTCCCATCGACTTGTGCCTCGACATGTCCACCTTCAGCTTCATTTCACAATTAAAGTCTCTGCCCATAATCAGTTGCTGTGTATCTATCTCCAGGATCGCTCCCAAGACCCCCTTATAAACCCAGCAACTTCCCAATTCGGCACATATACATTGACTAGCACCACAGGCGTCCCCTCTAGCACCCCACTCACTATCACACACCTTCCTCCTGGGTCCTGCACCTCCCTGGCCCCCACGCACCCTGTTCTCTTGTTCAGCAGGATGGCTACCTCTCCTTGACTCTGAATCAAACCCCGAGTGGAACACTTGCCCCACCCATCCCTCCCTCAGCCTAACCTGATCCTTCACCTGGAGATGCATCTCCTGTAGAAAAATCACCTCCGCTTTCATACCCCTCAGGTGTGCAAAAACCCGGGCCCTCTTGACCGGCCCATTTAGCCCCCGGACATTTTATGTCACAATCATTACTGGAGGCTTGTACCTCTATTCCCCTCTACCGTCCGCCATCATCCCCTATCAGTTCTGCCTCACTTAATTCCCCCCTGAACTGGGCCCATCCAAGATGGCCCCCCTCTCTGCTCATGACTGCTCTCAGCCTCCAATCCTGACACATTACAATCCCCCCGCCACCACCACCCCTACCTGACCATCCCACTCCCCCTCCCCTTCCCCCACCTGACCACCCCTCACAACCTATCTAAAACCTTTCTAATTGATGTTACTGCACTTGTGTTTCAGCCGGCTGGGTGAATTATTGAATTTCTTACCATACATGGAGCAGGTGAATGGTCTCTCCCTGGTGTGAACTCACGGGTATATCTGCAGATCAGATTAATTACTGAATCCCTTCTCACACTTGGAGCAGGTCTCTCCCCGGTGTGAACCCACTGGTATCTCAGCTGGTGGGATGATGTTATAAATCTCTTTGTGCAGTGACAGCAGCTGAATGGTTTATCCTCAGTGTGAGTGATGGGCCATCAGTTCCACAGCGCTTTGAAAGGCACTCACACACTCAGAGCATTTAAACTGTCTGTTATTGGTGTGAGTGACATGGTATTTCAGTGAGCTGGAGGACTGAGTGAATCTCTTCCCACACTCTGAGCAGGTGACCGATCTCACTCGCGTGATTGCATCGATGAGCTTCCAGCGCAAATGCGCCCATACCTGGGCCTCATTTGCTGAGGAAGAACATTGAAAAGCAGAGAAGTCATGTTCAATTTGTTAGATCCTGGTTTGACTACACTTCGAATACTGTGAGCAGTTCTGCATCTCCATAATTATAAAAATGAGAGAGAGAAACAGGACAAGGTGCAAGAAAGATTCCCAAGGACGGTACATGAATGGAGAGTTTTAAGTTACAGGATAGACTGAACAGACTGGGGGTATTTTCTCTGGGAAAGAGAAGGCTGATGGTTGACCTGATAGAGACTTTAAGATTATAAAGGGTTTTTTTTAGGGTTGATGTTGAGATGAAGAGTTTCCACTTGTGGGGGAGGCCAGAAATTGTGGAAACAAAGATAAGATGATCACTGATAAATTCAGGAGGAACTGTTCTTTTTTTCAGGGAGGTGAGAATGTGGACCACGCTACCACATGAAGTGGTTGAGGTGAGAGACAGATATAAGGGGAACCTAGATGAACACATGACGGGAGAAGGAATAGAAGGTTCTGCTGATTTACAGGAGTTGAAGTAGAATTGAAGGAAGCTCAAGTGGAGCCTAAACACTGACGTAGACCAACTGAGCTAATGTCAGAATGAATATTCTTGACTGTAATTAGCAGCAATAACAGCAAAATCCAATCTCTGTACTCACATATGAACTCGCTGGAGTCTCAGCTGGGTAGATGACCCAAGGAATCCCTTTCCAAACTGGATGCAGGTGAATGGGTTCTCCCCTGCGTGACTGGATTGTTGTGACAGCAGGTGGGACAACTGAATGAATCTCTTCTCACACAGAGCAGGCGAATGTCCCATCCTCATTGTGAACTCACTGGTGGTTCAGTCGGTTGGCTGAATCTGTAAATCCCTTCCCATACATGTCAACAGCTCTAACTGGTGTGACAGTGTTGATGAGTTTCCATGCAAGTAGGATCTGAATTAGTTCCCACAATTCCTACATTTCCATGCATCTATGGTCTCTCCAAACACTGAATGGTTCGATGTTATATCAGGCTGCATAACTGGTTGAAGATCTTTCCACAGTCAGTGCTCTGGAGCACTCTCACTTCCCTGTGTGTATTTCACAGCTTTACCATTTACACTCCCATTTAACATGTTTCAAACTGACAGAACAAAAAATCACTTCTCCAAGATAAAAAGACCGATGATATTCACAACCTGAGAAATTGAATGAATCAATCAGACCCTGCCTACATTTGATTTAGTTTACAGTCTGTAAAAGCTCCCCTTCTAAAATGCTACAAAAAAGGTCATTACAGTCAGTTGCATTCAGTTCACAGCACTCTCGCCTCTGAATCACTGGTCCCGATATTTATATCTTACTCAAGGATTTGAGCATAAAAACCAAGGATGACTACTGCAGTCTGGAAGGAGAACTGCAATGTAGAATTTCAGATCAGGCAGGGGAGTTATTCCTGGTGTCCTGGCCAATATTTATCTGGTAATCATCAAAGAAATTATTTTGGTGGAATCCAGATGTTTGTCTCTGATGCCAACACAACTGCAGCAAAAATAGATGACAGAAATTCAGAATACAAAATTCGACTTGCCATGAAACATCCTTCTCCCTCTCAAACTATAAATCTCTGCCCCCTCATGCACTCCCGTCTCACTATTTATTTTAACACTAATTCATCCCACTGTTCTCCTGCTTTTCCCCAATTCTCCTCCCCTCAAGATGCTGACTCTGGTAGAGTTTCACTCTCACCTATTGTCCTCCCCAATATGTCGCCCAATTGTCTAAATCTTATCCTTAAGTTAACAAACTGTTTTGCTAAGGGGAGAGGCATGGTGGTGCAGTAGTTAGCACTGCTACCTCATGGCGCCAAAAGAAGTTTGCATATTCTTCCCGTGTCTGCTTGGGTCTCATCCCCACAACTCAAAGATGTGCAGAGTAGCTGGATTGGCCACGCTAAATTGCCCCTTAATTGGAAAATGAATTTGGCAGCAGTGGTTAGCACTGCTGCCTCATGACACGGAGGACCCAGGATCGATCCCGTCCCTGGGTCACAGTGCGTGTGGAGTTTGCCCATTCTCCCTGTGCCTACCTGGGACTCACCCCCACAACTCAAAAAGATATGCAGGGTGGGTGAATTGGCCATGCTAATTTTGCCCCTTCGTTGGAAAAAAAGAATTGGGTACTCTAAATTTATATTAAAAATTGGAAAATAAATTAATTGGGTACTTTAATTTTTTTTACATTTACCCACAAGTATTTTGTGCCAGGATGAGGTTACTGCCGCCCACTCCTCCTCGCTTTTCATCCCAGTCCCAGTAATTTGGAGACTGGGCTCAGTATGGGTAATGGCGACCAGGGCTCCCACAATCCCTTGCGCTTGAGAAACCGCTTTATCCGCAGCGCTGGCGGGGAGCACGGGACTGCGCATGTCCAAGGAAGAGGTCAGTTGCACACACAGAAAATGGCTATTCCATTGGGCATGTGGTCCGCTCGAGGTCAAAAGTGCTTCCGTGGCCACGTGACATGGTGCCCTGTGTCTTTATGCGGCTGGCAACCAATGGGAAGAGTTGAACGATCGGAAGGACTCTGCTCCTCCGCCAATCAGAGCTCCCCCATTGTCTCAATGCAGGAAGCTGGACATGGAGGTTTCTGCCGGGCAAAGCTGTTGTTCCTCGAATGCTGGATGAGCTTGAACTTCACACAGACTAAAACTTCCTCCTATATCCAACATCTAGGGAGTAAAACTTTCTTTTCTCCCCCTTTCCATTTATTTTCTCATTCTGATCTTCAATTGGTCACTTGCAGCAAATGAAGAGAAAGGAAGTGAATTCAGGGAGAGTGCAGACTCTGGAAAGCTTGGCCCAGGTCTCTCTGTCTATGAAAGACATTGACATCCTTTGCTTCCTCAGCTTGACACCTTTATTTGCCTGGCTAAAAGGATGGTCGCTTTCCTAAAGTTCACAATTAAAGGGCTGGTTTCCCCAGGTGAAGGCTGAACATTTAAGGGTACAGTAAATTATATCGGCCAGAGAAATGTCCAGTGTTGTTATATGGGGAAAATTAGATATATTATTTATGGTTCTGTAAAGTACATTTATTATTATTTCTAGTCTTGTAATATTGTACTGTAACGATGTTTTATATTTTCAGTACTCTCTTACCTCAAGAGGATTGTTAATCTCTGGAATTCGTTTCCCAGAGGAACCAGTGGAGTCTGGGGGTCATTGAATATATTTAAGGATGAGCTAGACAGAATTATTTTTTTAAAATTCTAAGTGCCCAGTGTTTTTTTTTCATTTAAGGGCCCCTTTCCCTTGGACATGTGCAGTTCCAGACCACCCACCCACATGGCGGATAGAGAGGTTTCTCCAGCATGGGGGGATTGTGGGAGCTGCGCTCGCCATTACTCGTCTGGAGCTGAGTCTCCAATCTCCTGGGACTGGGATGAAAAGTGAGGGGGTGGATATTGACCCCAACCTGACAAAAAGTACATGTGGGTAGTTTCATAGAATTTACAGTGCAGAAGGAGGCCATTCGGCCCATCGAGTCTGCACCGGCTCTTGGAAAGAGCACCCTACCCAAGGTCAACACCGCCACCCTATCCCCATAACCCAGTAATCCCACCCAACACTCAGGGCAATCTTGGACACTAAGGGCAATTTATCATGGCCAATTCACCTAACCCGCACATGTTTGGACTGTGGGAGGAAACTGGAGCACCCGGAGGAAACCCACGCACACACGGGATGTGCAGACTCCGCACAGACAGTGACCCAAGCCAGAATCGAACCTGGGACCCTGGAGCTGTGAAGCAATTGTGCTATCCACAAGGCTACCGTGCTGCCCCGTTGCTGGATTTGATTGTGATGTCCCCCTGTGATGATCTCTGTTATAAGGACAGGAAGCCGTGAGCGTGAATCTGTCAATCAGCATCTTCAGGAGAATTGGGAGGGTGAATATTAGATACAGCAGAGTGAGAATGGAGGGGGAGTGTGTGGGACGGAGATGTACAGCTTTTGGGGAATGAGTGTTCAGAAAGTCTGTTCTGAGTTTCTATCCTGTGCTGACAGTGATGTCTTTTGTAAATTGTTTTTCTAGAATATTAAAAGGGGAGGAATTATAGACAGAAACCTCAAACATCATGTCTTGATCTGCCAGAGTCACTTGATTCCTCGGGGAACACACACCCGAGAGTGTTCCAGAGCACTGACTGTGGAAAGAGCTTTAACCAGACACGCAGCCTGACAAAACATCGCAGCACTTACAACAGGGAGAGACTGCTGATGTGCTCTCTGTATGGGTAAGGCTTCACTTGTCTAACCTGGAGAGACACAAGGAGACCCAAATTATGGAGAAACAGTGGAAATGCTGGAACTGTGGGAAGAGATACAGAGCCCCATCTGCACTGGAAGTTCATCGACGCATTCACACTGCGGAGAGCCCATTCAGCTGCTCTCTTTGTGGGAAAGGATTCAGTCCGTCATTCACCCTGCAGACACACCAGAGAGTTCACACTGGGGAGAGACCGTTCACCTACTCTCAGTGTGGGAATGGATTCACTCAATTATCCAGCCTGCAGAGGCACTAGTGGGATCACACTGGCGAGAGGCCATTCATCTGCTCTCAATGTGGGAAGGGATTCAATCAATTATCCAGCCTGACATCCCACCAGCGAGTTCACAGGAGGGAGAGACCGTTCACCTGCTCTCAGTGTGGGAAGGGATTCTGTGTTTCCTCGTACCTGCTGAGACACCAACAAGTTCACAATTGATTACAGGGGTTAGATTCTGCTGCTATTATTTCTGCTCAACTACATCCAGGACTGCATTTTGTTCATTCTGACAGTTGGTCAATGGGGAGGGTCGGAGGGTTTCTTTCTGCTGAACTGGCCTTCTCACGACTGATGCTCTTGAGCCTTGTGGCAAATTTCATAAGGATCACAGAGTGAAAGGGTGTTTGGAAGGTAGATGACAGATAGTTCCTGTTTCGGTTTGAAACCCCTAAAGAATGCAGGTTTAAATGAAGATAGGCTATGGTGGTTACATGGTTCTGTCTCAGAAGGAAACTGTCAAGCTATGAAGGGCAAGTTGATTGGGAAATTTCAATAAAATGTGTAATGATACACAGGCAGCATTTAAGGAATTATCACATATTTACATAAAATATAGATTCCCTTCAGAAACAAAAATCCAACAGGAAAAGTGACGCAACCGTGACTATCAAGAAAAATTAAAGATTCCACTGGTTAAAGGAAGAGGCTCATTGATAGATTACAGATTTATTACTTCACTGATTTATTGGTACCTTTAAGAATTAATGCAGTATAATTCTTAAATTCAGTATACATACAGACAGAAAATGGAATATCCACAAGGCAAAGTCATTGTTTCAGATAAAAATATGAGAATTGCTGCACAGGAAGTTAATTATGTGTCAGAATCTAACACGGTTTCAAGAAAAGTTGCAGAAAAGCCCTCGTAGTGAATAAACCATTTTTCTACAAATACATTTAGTAATGAAAACGAATTGCAGCCTCAGCAACAGAAACATTTACAAAATGTAGTAAAGCCTTAGCAACAAGCAACGTTAATGCAGAACACCTCATCTTCAGAGGATTGGTACACGTGGCGGGAGCATGTAGATATTTAATTAATTTGATAGACATTAATGAATCTTAAGTCATGACCAATGCCTGGGTAACAAATCATGCTCCAAGTGACAGAGAGTTTTTTGAATTAATCAGGAAGCCTCAGCTGAGAATTTGAAACCAATAAGGGGTTAGACCATTGATGAGAATTTCTTTAAGAATAAAGTTTCATGACTAAAGTTTGTACTGTATTCATGCTTTAAGAAATTCTGAACCATCTATTGATTTCCTAATATTTTCTCATGTTTTTGTTTAACTCCCTTCATTATGTTTTGATGTATTATTTGATCTGAATTTTGATTTATTTTTATTAAGAGAATCAAGGTGGATAATTGGCAATAAAGTTGTATTTTTGGACACCTCTAATCAACCAGAACTTGGGATCATTTTTGAAGATAAAATAAGAGATCTTATCACTCATATAGGATGATAATGGCGTAGTGTAGGTTAGATGGCTTTTGTTTTGGTGCAACATCGTGGGCCGAAGGGCCTGTACTGCGCTGTATCGTTCTATGTTCTATAGTTGCCAAAATAAATGTAACCCTGAGGACTGGGAACTTGTTTTAGAATTCAGCAAAGGACCAAGAAACTGATGCAGAGAAAATAGAATCTGAGAGCAAACTGGGGAGAACTGGAAAAGCTCCTGTAGGAATGTGAAAAGGAAAAGATTTGCAAAGACCAATGTGGATCCATTCCAGACAGAGACAGGAGAGTTTATAATGGGGAATAAGGAAGTGGCAGAGAAACTAAACAATACGTGTCTGTCTTCACAGAGGAAGATACAGAAATCGTCCCAAAAACATGAGACCCCCAAGGGACCAGTGAGCACGAGGAACTGAAAGAGATTAGTATTAGTGAGAAAGTAATACTGGAGAAAATAATGGGATTGAAAGTTAATAAATCCCCAAAAGCTGATGCTCTCCATCCCGGAGTGTTGAAAGAGGTGGCTGTAGAGATAGTGGACACATTGGTGATCATCTTTCAAAATTCTACAGATTCTGGAATGGTTCCTGCAGATTGGAAGGTGGTAAATGTAACCCCACTATTTAAGGAGGGAGAGAGAAAACGGGGAACCACAGACCCATTAACCTGACATCAGTAGGAGGGAAAATGCTACAATCTATTATAAAGGATGTGATAACATATAAATTAGGAGGAGGAGTAGGCCACTCGGCCCCTCGAGCCTGCTCCACCATTCAATACGTTCACGGCTGATCGGATTGTAACGTCAACTCCACATTCCCACCGACCCCCCGATAATCTTTCACCCCCTTGCTTATCAAGAATCTATTCAACTCAGTCTTCAAAATTTCAAAGATTCAGCTTCCACTGCCCTTTGAGGAAGAGAGTTCCAAAGACTTCCAACCCTCTGAGAGATAAAGTTCTCCTCTGCCTTAAATGGGCAAGTTATTACTTTTAAAGTGACTCCAATTTCTAGACTCTCCCACAAGAGGAAACATCCTTTCAACATCCACCTTGTCAAGGCCCCTCAGGATCACTTAAATGCCTTTTCCCCCACACTGTCCCCGTATCCCTTTGTGTTATTGGGATTTAGAAATCTGTGAGTCTCTGCTTTAAACACACTCAATGACTGAGCTCCCACAGCCCTCTGGGGTAGAGAATTCCAAAGATTCACAACCCTCTGACTCAAGAAATGTCTCCTCCGAGACTCGTCCTAAGTGGCTTCCCCCTTATTTTGAAAATTTGTCCCAGGGTCTAGACTCCCTAATCCAGGGAAACATCTCACCTGCACCTCCTCTGTGTATTCCTTTATGTATTTTATAAGTTTCAATTAAATCCCTCTCATTCCTTGAAACTCGAGAGAAAAAAGACCTAGTATCCCCAATCTCTCTTCATAGAACAGTCCTTCCAAACCCAGAACAAATCTGGTGAAACGTTGTTGCTGTTCCTCTGTGGCAATACCTTTCCTAAGGTAAGGGGAGTAAAACTAGACACATTACTCCAGCTATGGTCTAAACATTTCATAATGATCGATGTCAAGGCCATCGGACGGTATTCATTGAGGCACGTTGCCTGGTTCTTCTTTGGCACCGACCGGTATGATGGTGGTCTTCTTGAAGCAGGTGGGAACCTCGGAACTGAGTTGGGAGAGGTTGAGGATGTCCGCGAACACACCCGCCTGTTGGTCAGCGCAGGATCTGGGTGCATGGCAGGGATCCCGTCAGGACCTGTCGCTTTCCGAGGGTTCACTTTCAAGAAGGCCAATCTGGCTTTGGAGGCTGTGACGGTGGGTATGGGTGTGTCCAAGGCTCCTGGGGCAGTTTGTTGGTTTCCTGCTCGAAGTAAGCATAGAATGCGTTGAGTTTGTCGGGGAGGGCTGCGCTGCTGCTGAAGACTCTACTCGGCTTTACTTTGCACCCATTATGTTATTTAAGCCTTGAAACAACCAACGAGAATCCATGTCGTTAATCTGTGATTCGAGCTTAGTCTAGTATTGTCCCTTGGAGTCCTGGTGTGGTCTCTTGGAGTCTGTGATGGCTTTGCGGAGATCATACCTAGATCTCTTGATTAGGTCAGCGTCGCCTGTCTTGAACTCCTCAGACGTGCCCTTCCGTAGGGAGTGAATCTCCCGATTAAACCATGGTTTCTGGTTGGGTAACGTACGTACTACCTTCTTTGACACACAATCTTCTACACACTTGCTGATGAAGTCTGTGACGGTGCTGGCATACGTGTTTAGGTTGGCTGCTGAGTTCTTGAATATGGACCAGTCCACTGACACCAAGCAGTCGCGCAGGAGCTCTTCTGTTGCCTCGGACCAGCATTGCACAATCTTCTTAATCGGATTTTCCGCTTCAGTTTCTGCTTGTATGCCGGGAGAAGGAGCACCGTCTTGTGCTCCGATTTTCCGAAGTGCGGTCAGGGGATGGATCGAGAGGCGCCCTAGATGTTTGTGTAGCAGTGGTCAAGGATGTTGGGGCCCCTGTCGGGACAGGAGATGTGTTGGTGGAATTTTGGCAGTACACTCTTGAGGTTGGCCTGGTTGAAGTCCCGGCCACGATGAACAAGGCCTCCGGGTATTCTGCTTCATTGTTATTTATAGCGGTTACAATTCATCAAGCGCCTTTTTCACCTCCGTTTGGCGTGGGATGCAGACCGCCGTGATGATGGCAGAAGAGAATTCCCATGGAAGGTAGTATGGACGGCACTTCACAGTCGGGTATTCCAGATTGGGAAGCAGGAGTTCGCCAGGGTCGCCATGTCCTAGCACCAGGAGGAGTTGATGAGAAGACAAATCCCTCCACGCACTTCAGTCCTGGATGTGAACAGCAGGAATAACAGCAAAATCTAACCCATCATCACATGAGAACCATTTGGTGTCTCAGTATGTTGGACAACTGAGTGAATCCCTCCCCACAGTGAGAGCAGGTGAATGGCTTCTTTCCAGTGTGAACTCACTACTGTCTCCGCAATGTGGATGATGTTTGAAACCTCTTTGTGCAGTGAGAGCAGCTGAACAGTTTCTCCTTAGTGTGAATGCGCTGGTGGGACATCAGTACCAGAGAGCTTTTAAACCCACTCCCACAGTCAGAGCATTTAACGGGTCTCTCACTGGTGTGAGTGACATTGTGGCTCAGCAAGTGATGACCGAGTGAAGCTTTTTCCAGTCAGAGGGGTGAACAGGCTCTCCCCGGTGTGACCTCGCTCGTGTTTCATCAGGTTGGATGAGGTTCTGAACCTCTTTGTGCAATGAGAGCAGCTGAACGGTGTCTCCTCAGAGTGAACGCGCTGATGGGACATCAGTAGGTGTGAGCTTTTGAAACCCCTCCTGCAGTCAGAGCATTTAAAGGGCCTGGTCTTGGTGTGAGTGACATTGTGTTTCAGCAGGCTGGATAATTCAGTGAATCCCTTATCACACCCAGTGCAGATGAACAGCTTCTCCCCAGTGTGAACTCTCTGGTGGGTCTGCAGGTGGGATAACTGAGTGAATCCCTTATCACACACAGTGCAGATGAATGGCCTCTCCCCGGTGTGAACCCGTTCGTGTCTCCTCAGGTTGCTAATGACAGTGAATCCCTTTTCACACTGAGAGCAGGTGAAAGGCCTCTCACCAGTGTGAACTCGTTCATGTCTCCGAAGGTTGCCAATGTCAATGAATCCCTTTTCACACTGAGAGCAGATGAACGGTCTCTCTCCAGTGTGAACTCGTTCGTGTTTCCGCAGGCCGCCACTATCAATGAAATCCATTTCACAGTGAGAGCAGGTGAACGGTCTCTCTCCAGTGTGAACTCGTTCGTGTTTCCGCAGGTTGCCAATGTCAGTGAATCCCTTTTCACATTGAGAACAGGTGAAAGGCCTCTCTCCAGTGTGAACTCTCTGGTGGCTCTGCAGTCTGGATAACCGAGTGAATCCCTTCCCACAGTCAGAGCAGGTGAACGGCCTCTCCCCAGTGTGAACTTGTTCGTGTTTCCGCAGGTTGCCAATGTGAGTAAATCTCTTTTCACACTGAGAGCAGGTGAAAGGCTTCTCTCCAGCGTGACTGCGTTGATGCCTTTCAAGCTCGCACGGGCCTTTGAATCCCTTCCCACAATCCTCACATTTCCATGGTTTCTCCATGGTCTGGGTGATCTTGCGTCTCACCACGTTGGACGATCAGTTGAAGCCTCATCCACACACAGAACACCTATACAGTCTCTCCCTGCTGTGAATGGTGTAGTATTTTTTCAGGCTGTGTCACTGGCTAAAGCTCTTTCCACAGTCAGTGCTCTGTAATCGTCTCACACTGGTGTGTGTGTGTCTCAGTGCTTTTCCAGACACACTGATGTTTAAAATATCTTGAAGCAGACAGAATAGACAAACATTTCTCCTTCTAGATTCAAAGGCCGATGATCTTCAGTTCCCAAGAATTGAATGACTCAGTCAGTTCTTGACATGATATTTAGTTTGAGATATCGGCCTCAAACTCCTCTCGTTCTAACTTCCTGCAAACAGATTTTACAATAGTAATCATTGTCAGTACAGGATAGAAATTCCGAACAGACAAATCTAGTTTATAATCGAACATTCTTTCCTATCTCTTTCCCTGAAATGCTCTAAATCTCAATCCCACACACTCTCCCTCCATTCTCACTCTGCTGTATCTAATATTCACCCTCCCAATTCTCCTGAAGGTGCTGATTCAGGCTGTTTGACAGATCCAAGCTTCCTGTCCTGGACACAGAGACCTGAAAATCTTCACGCAGGCTGCCAGACAGATATATGTCGATATTACTGGATGAAAAATGTATGTAATATACAGACTGTATTCAGTTACTTTCCCTCCCAATTTTCCTGAAGCTGCTGATCAACAAATCTAAACTCACTAAAACCTGCACAAGAGTAGAGAATCTCCATATAAGTACATTTACTGATTAGAGATAGGGAAATTCTGAGGAAGAATTTTATTTAGTCATGGAGTGGTCATGACAGGGAACTCACTGCCCACAAGCGTTGTGGAAGTTATTGAGATGATCAATAATTTAAAATAAAATAGGATGGTCACTTGAAGAAAATAAACTTGCAGGGGAACAGGGATATCGAGGGGGAATGGGACTGACTGGATTGCTGGACAGAGAGTCAGCATTGACTTGAGTTACCAAATGGATTCTGTCAGTGCTGCAATGACTGTATGACTGGAAATATATAATGTAGGTACAGTACTATTTACAAAACTAGAAATAATAATACATGTATTTTATTACAGAACCATCAATATCTATAATACATACCATATAACAACACTAGACATATCTCTGTCCGATATTAAATTTTTAAAAATTAATTTACAGGATGTGGACAATGCTGGTTAGGCCAGCATTTATTGCCCATCCCCAGTTGCCCTTGCGAAGTAGTGGTGAGCTGCCTTCTTGAACCGCTGCTTTCCTTGAGGTGTAGATACATCCCGTGCTGTTTTTTTTTTTTGTTTTTTTTTTTAATTTGTTTTTTATAAATTTAAAGTACCCATTTCATTTTTTTCCAGTTACTGCAGTGTATCTTGTAGATGGTATACACGGCTGCTGCTGTTTGTCGGTGGTGGAAGGTTTGAATGTTTGTGGAAGGGGGTGCAATCAATCAGGCTGCTTTGTCCTGGATAGATTTGAGCTTCTTGCGTGTTGTTGGAGCTGCACTCATCCAGCAAAGTGGAGTGTATTCCATTACACTCCAGACTTGTGCTTGTAGATGTCTGGTGGGCAGGCTTTGGGGCATCAGGAGGCATGTTACTCGCCATAAGATTCCCAGTCCTTGATCTGCCCTGGTAGCCACAGTATTAATATGGCTAGTCCAGTTCAGTTTCTGATCAATGGTAACCCCCAGGATGTTGGTTGTGTGGGTTTCAGTGATGTGAATGCCACTGAATGTCAAGGGGTGGTGGTTAGATCCTCTCTTGCCGGAGATGGTCATTGCCTGGCACTTGTGTCGCGCGAATGTAACTTGTCACTTATCAGCCCAAGTCTGGATATTGTCCCACGTCTTACTGAATTTGGACATGGACTGCTTCATTATCTGAGGAGTTGAGAATGGTGCTGAACATTGTGCAGTCATCCGCAAACATCACCACTTCTCACCTTATGATGGAAGGGAGATGATTGATGAAGCAGCTGAAGATGGTTGGGCCTATGATACTGCCCTGAGGAACTCCTGCAGTGAAGTCCAGGAGCTGAGATGGTTGGCCTCTATTACCACAACCATCTTCCTTTGTGCCAGGTATGACTCCAACCAGTGACGAATAATCCCCTGATTCCCATTGACTCCAGTTTAGCTGGGGCACCTTGATGCCATACTCAGTCAAATGCTGCCTTGATGTCAAGGGGAGTCACTCTCACCTCACTTCTGGCATTCAGCTCTTTTGTCCAAGTTTGAACCAAGGCTGTAATGAGGTCAGGAGCTGAGTGACCGTGGCGGAACGCAAACTGAGCATCCAGGAGCAAGTTATTGCAGAATAAGTGCCACTTAATAGGACTTTTGATGAATCCTTCCATCACTGTGCTGATGATGGAGAGTATTCCGACAGGGAAGTAATTGGCTGGGTTGGATTTGGCCTGTTTACTGTCCCCTTAAATGTCAGCCATCTCCTGGAGAAACGAGCCCTTTAATTGTGAACATTAGGAACAGACCATCCTTTTAGCCAGACAAATAAATGTATCAAGCTGAGGAAGCAAAGGATGTCAATGTGTTTAACAGAGAAAGAGACCTGGACCCAGCTTTCCAGAGTCTGCACCCTCCCTGGATTCATTTCCTTTCCCTTCAGTTGCTGCAAGTGACCAATGGTGAGAATGAGAAAATAAATGAACAGGGGGAGAAAAGAAAGTGTTTTACTCACAGTTGTTGGAGACAGGACTCTGTGTGCAGCTCAAGCTCATTCCGGGTTGGAGGAACAACAACTTTGATCGGCAGAAACCTCCATGTCCAGCTTCCGCATCCAGACACTGGTGGAGCTCTGATTGGCGGTGAAACAGAGTACTTCCGGTCCTCCAAGTCTTCCCATTGGTCAACACCTGAGCGGAAAGGTCCGCGGAATGAGCTTCCCCGTGCATGCGCAGTTTCCCCACACCCCGAGACATGCGCAGTCCCGGGTCATGGGATGGGGACACCACCGACGGCTGGAACTGTCAGGCGGTTGCCTTGAAACCGTCTCGAGGAGGTGTTGGGGGGGGGGGGGGGAGGAAACAGAGGGTAGGGGCGGGGCACGCGTGTGAGCGCAGGCGTGTGCGCTCTAATGCAGTGACGTCACCGCGGAGCGGATTGATTCCTATTGGCTGATTTAGAGAATGAGCTCTTTTGGGATGTCATGATGTGGAGGTTGAACAATGGGTTTCAGACTAAAACTTCCTCCTCTGGACAACATCTGGGAGCAAATCAATGTCTCCCCTTTCAGAAGTTCATAAAATATAGGAGCAGAATTAGGCCATTTGGCCCATTGATCTGCTCCACCATTCCATCATGGCTGATCTCATCCTGGCCTTGTCTCCACCGTCCTGAGAGTTCTTCAGAACCCTTCAACCCAATTCAAAATCTGTCTAACTTCTCCCTAAATTTACTCACTGTCCCAGCACCACCACACTCTGGGGTAGTTTTGTAAGGGCCACGAAGAATCCAGCACGAGTTTTAAGGATACAAAGTAATAACATTTATTTACTGTGACAATATACACATAACAGTAGCAGTAACTTCCCTTGCTACCTTCTCCTTCCTGCTGGTTCCTGAACTGGCCAGCTTATTTATACTAGGAGTTTCTCCGCCCCCCCCTCATTGGGGAAGTTCATACTCCCACAGGATTGTGGGATAGTCATTAGTCCCCAGCCAATCGTAAGTAGGCAGGTTATAACAGGTAGTGAACTCCACAGATTCACAGCCCTTGGGAGAAGCAGTTTTTCCTCAACTCTGTTTTGAATAGGGCAGCACTGTGGCCCAGTGGTTAGCACTGCTGTCTACGGTGCTGAGGACCTGGGATTGTGATATAGTTCTCCCCGTGTCTGCGTAGGTTTCACCCCCACAACCCAAAGATGTGCAGAGTAGGTGGCTTGGTCACACTAAATTGCCCCTTAATTGGAAAAAAATAATTGGGTACTCTAAAAAAAAAATTGAAATTAAAACTGTTTTGAATTTGCTACCGCTTATCTCGTTCTGGAATGCCCCACAAGAGGCAGCAGCCGCTCCAAGTCTAATTTATCTTTCCATTTCTTTTCTCATTCTGAGGGGTCATTGGTAACTTGCAGCAACTGAAGAGAAAGGAAGTGAATCTAGTCTGTATGTTCCACACATTTAGAGTTCAGTAATATAGACATATTTATGTCTGGCAGTCTGCATGGAGAATTTCAATCCTCTCCAAGATGGGAAGCAGTGAGCAGGGATCTGTCAGTCAGCCTGAATCAGCACCTTTAGATAATTAGGAGGATGAATATTACATACAGCAGAGTGAGAATGGAGGGAGAGTGTTGGATGGAAACTAGAATTGCCTGTTCTCAATTTTCGTTTGTAAATTCCTTTTACAGGATATTAGACGAAGATTTGCAGAAAAAAACCTAACGCCACTTCAGGATTTGAAATTAAATGAAATGAAAATCACTTATTGTCAAAAGTAGGCTTCAAATGAAGTTACTGTGAAAAGCCCCAAGACGCCACATTCCGGCGCCTGTTCGGGAAGGCTGGTATGGCAATGAACCATGCTGCTGGAAAGCCTGGGTCTGCTTTAAAAGGCAGCTATTTAGCCCAGTGTGCTAAACCAGCTCCTAGCCCCTATTTGGAAGAGTCACTTGGTTTATCGGGACCTGAATATCATCAGGAGAACCATCACCGCAAAAGACACTTCTGGGATGAAGGTTTGCCAGTCAGGCAAAGGAATAGAATGGAAGTAAACACAGGAACGAAGAATCACATTGGGCTGGTTCCAGGGGAATTGAGTGACAACTTCAGCGATGTAACCATGTTTGATTGTGTGAAAAGTAAAAGGGCTACATTCTATTTATAGTTTAAGGGATACGTTCCCTATAAAAATAGTGTTTAGGCATTGTTGCTTCTCGTTTGTTTGTTGCAGTAAAAGTCATAAAACCTGAAGTTTTTGTCTTATGACTCATTAATTTGTTCACTGGGTTTAGAATTTATCTTTTAAAATTCCTGATCTTTTGAGAGATCTTACACAGTTGGTTTTGAGTCACAAGTTTCAACTTCCCATTTAAGCCTCAGGCAACTTGCTATCTCTCTGTTGCTCATGACAATGACAGCCCAGTAACAGAGCTGAGGGCTGGAGATGCTGTGACCACTTGGAGCTGGAATCAGTAGAAAGAAGAACCATAGTTTCTGGTTGAACTTTGTGTTTGCTGTCCGACCATGATGATATATCCAATAGCTAACCAGGTAAGATGTTGTGATGAGGGTTTATGAAACAGACCTCGGGTAGATGAGTTCAGTGAAGCTGTGGACTTGTCAGCTGTACAGCGAAACTAGGCGTCCAACAGCCACAGAGACCTCTAATATTGCACACTGGGTTTAATCCTGTTCTGTATTAAACAGACCTAGTTGATACTGGGTGATTGTGATATAGTTACTCTGACCCTTTATTCATTCAATTCCAACAGTGAATAACATTGATTCAAGTACAGTAACTACCTTGTCAATCTGTCAATAAAGTGGTGTCAGTTCATGCAGATCTGTGTCTGAACTGAATTCCATTACTTATTTTTGTTACTGACTAGACTGTCTCTCTCTCCTCTCTCTCTCTCCTGCCTCTCTCAGTCTCTGGTGTTCCTCTCTCTCTGGTGCCTCTCACTCCCTCTGCTTCCTCTCTCTCCCTCTGTCTCTCTCAACTGCCTCTCACTCTCTCTCTTCAGTGCTTAGGAAGGTAGGTGGGATAGTTTCCTTTGGTAGCCGAGGGCTGAGATTATGAGAACAGAGAGATTGTGCTGGAACTGCATCAAACACCAGTTAGACCACAGCCATATTACAGGAAGGATGTGATCATCCAAGAGAGACTGCAGAGGAGATTTATTTAAATTTAGAGTGCCCAATTAATTTTTTCCAATGAAGGGGCAATTTATTGTGGCCAATCGACCTATCCAGCACAACTTTTGTGTTGTGGGGGCGAAACCCACGCAAACACAGGGAGAATGTACAAACTCCACACGGGCAGTAACCCAGAGTCGGGATCGAACCTGGGACCTCATGCTGCCCGTTGCAGAGAAGATTTATGATGATGTTACCAGGGATGGAGAATTTTAACTATGAGGAAAATTTGGATCACCCCAGTGTGAATTCGCCGGTGTACAGTGAGTTGCTGAATCTAGTCCCACAGTGAGAGCACCTGAACGGTCTCTCATCAGTATGAACAAGCTGATGGGACATCAGTTCCCCAGACGTTTTATAGAATTTCCCACAATTTAGACATTTGAAAGGTCTGTCTTTAATAATAATCATCTCTATTGTCATAAGAAAGCTCACATTAACATTGCAATGAAGTGAAAAGCCCCGAGTCACCACATTCTGCCGTCTGTTCGGGTACATGGAGGGAGAATTCAGAATGTCCAATGTACCCAACAGCACGTTAGATAAACTCGGTCAGTTCTCACCGGAACGATGGAGGTTGAGAGGCGAGCTGATAGACGTTTACAAGATGATGAGTGGTATGGACAGAGTGGATAGTCAGATGCTCTTTCCTAGGGTAGGAGAGTCAAGTACTAGGGGACATAGGTTTAAAGTGCACGGGGAAAAGTTCAGAACAGATGTGCAAAACAGGTTTTTTACACAGGGTGGGAAATATATGGAACGTGCTGCCTGGGGAGGTGGTGGGAGCAGGTACGGTAGCGGCATTTAAGGGACATCTAGATAAATATATGAATAGGGTGGGAATGGAAGGATTATGGACTTCAGAAGTGCAGACGGTTTTAGTTTAGGCAGGTACCATGGACGGCGTAGGCTTGGAGGGCCGAAGGGTCTGTTCCTGTGCTGTATTGTTCTGGGTTTTTTTTAATTTAGAGTACCTAATTCATCTTTTCCAATTGAAGGGCAATTCAGCATGTTCAATCCACCTACCCTGCACATCTTTTGGGTTGTGGGGGTGACACCCACGCAAACACGGGGAGAATGTTCAAACACCACACGGACAGTGACCCAGAGCTGGGATTGAACCTGGGACCTGGTGCCATGAGACTGCAGTGCTACCACTGCACCATCGTGCTGCTCTTGCATATTGTTCTATGTTCACCTCTTTCAGGACTTGTGGGAGGAAACCAGAGCACTCGGAGGAAACCCACACAGACACGGGGAGAACGTGCAGACTCCGCGCAGACAGTGACACAAGCCGGGAATCGAACCTGGGACCCAGTGCTAACCACTGTGCTACTGTACCGCCCCAATATGATCCCACTAGTATTTCAGCAAGGCGGATGCCTGCATGAATCCCTTCCCACAATGAGGTGAATGGCCTCTCCCCAGTGTGAATTCGCTGGTGGACAGTGAGTTGAGATGATCGCCTGAACCCAGTCCCACAGCGAGAGCACCTGAACGGTCTCTCATCAGTGTGAATATGTTGATGGGACATCAGCTCCCAGGAGCCTTCATTACATTTCACATAGTCTGGGCATTTAAAATGTCTCCCATCATTGTGAACATGTTGATGGTACATCCGTTTTCCAGAGCTTTTAAAGCACTTCCCACAGTGCAGACATTTAAAAGATATTTTGTCAGTGTGAACTCGCTGGTGTCTCAGCAGGGTGGATATATGAGTGAATCCCTTCCAACACTCAGTGCAGGCAGATGGTCTCTCCCCGGTGTGAACTCGCTGCTGTTTCAGTCGCTTGGATGAAACAATGAATCCTTTTCCACACACACAGCAGGTGAACAGCTTCTCCCAGTGTGAACCTGCGATTGTGTCAGCAAGTTTGATGACCAAGTAAATCCCTTCCCACACACGGAGCAGATGAATGGTCTCTCCCCAGTGTGAGTGCATCGATGAGTTTCCAGCTCAGACGGGAAACCAAATGCCGCCTCACAATCCCCACATTTCCACGGTTTCGCGCCAGTGTGAATGCGCTTGTGTCTTGACAGGCCAGAAGATTGGCTGAAACCTCGTCCACACACACAACACATGTATGGTTTCTCTCCACTGTGAACAGTGTTTTTTCCTTCCATGTGAATCGATGGAATTCCCTGCCCAGTGAAGCAGTTGAGGCTCCTTCATTAAATGTTTTCAAGATAAAGATAGATAGTTTTTTGAAGAATAAAGGAATAAAGGGTTATGGTGTTCTGGCGGGAAAGTGGAGCTAAGTCGACAATACATCAGCCATGATCTCATTGAATGGCAGAGCAGGCTCGAAGGTCCAGATGGCCTACTCCTGCTTCCAGTTCTTATATCCTTATATTATGTTCAAAACCTGTTGATATTCAGTAACAATAACTTAAGCCACTCCGTCAGATCCTGATGTGATGTTTCCCAAATGCAAACCTTCCCCTTCCAATATCCTGTGAAATCAGTTTAGACAGAAAAAAAGGAGTGAGAGAAAATGCAGAAGAACACAAAGGTGGGTTGTGAAATTGAGCTGAAATCTGGTCATTTGTGAGGCTGGCACTAGGAAAAGGTGACCTTGAAAACTGCCAGATTTTCACAAAAGAACAACTGATTCACTGATGTCGTTCAGGGAAGGGAATCTTCCACAGCTCTGGGCCAGAAAAATTTCAAGCCTCTGTGGGGGGAGGAGAGTGAGAAAAGATTGAGAGCAGAGGTGGAGAAGGAGAGGGAATTTCTCTTTCCAAAATCTAACCAGAACATTGACAGAATCTCCCAAACCCTCAACCTTCGCCTCCTTGAAGGACCAGGATATCGGGTCTGTGAACACCATCACATCCAGGTTCCCTTCCAAGGCACACACAGTTCTGACAGTAAGTAATGGGTGAGCAGAAACCTTCTCCACTTCAACATTGGGAAGACATTGCGTTCAGCCCCTGTAACAAACTCCATTTATTAGCCACTGACTCCATCCCTCACCCTGGTCATTGTTTTGAGATTGAGGTTGAAAGAGATTGTCCAAATGGTTGGTGTGATATTTGACCCTGTGACTTGCTCTCAACCACATATTTTCATCATCTTGAAGACTGGATTCCACCTCAGTAACATTGCCTGACTCCAGCCAAGGCTCAGAGCATCTGTTGCTAAAACTCTGATCTATTCCTTTGTTACCCCTGAGAGATCTATGCTCCTCGAATTGATACTTCCTGAATATTCCTAATTTTATTTACTCTGTCTTAGGTGGCATCACCTGAAGGTGCCAAGACCACAAGACTTTGTAAGGTGCACCTTGTCCACCACCTTCAGCGGTATCAGCCCCAGCCTCGCACACAAAGTTGAGGCGTTTAGCCTCCGCAGCACACACCCTCCTCCAGTGCCACACCCAGCTTTTCCTCCCACTTCGCCTTAACCCCTCCATGGACACACCATCCTCCTCCAAAACCCTCCTGTAAATCACCGAGATGACCCCCCCCCCCTCCCCTCCCCTCCCCCTGTCTGTTGACAGCACCGCCTCCAACAGCGACGAGACAGGCACTATTCGGAAGGTCGGGAAGACCTTCCTTGCAAAGTCCAGCACCCGCATATACCTAAAACATTCTCCCCATGCCAACCCAAACATCTCAGTCAGCCCCTCAAAGCTCGTAAACTGCCCTTCCAGAAACAGGGATTCTATAATTCTAACTTTTAAAGAATATTTTAGAGTAGCCAATTATATTTCTTTTCCAATTAAGGGGCAATTTAGCGTGGCCAATCCACCCAACCAGCACATCTTTGGTTATGAATATAATTCTAACTTAGGATGACCACTCGTGTCCCCTTCTGAACTTAACTTTACCCCTTGTCATGTCAGCAGTCCCTTCTTGGTGCAATATGTAGATAGTCCAACGAGGGAAGGGGCAGTACTGGATCTGGTATTGGGGAATGAGCCTGGACAGGTGGTTGAGGTTTCAGTAGGGGAACATTTTGGGAGTAGTGAGCATAATTCCATATGTTTTAGGGTACTTTTGCCACAGATTTTTGGGCACATAAGGCAGGACGTCCCTTGAGGTAGTAGGATCCAGAGAGCAGGATTTACATCCTTTTCTTTCCTTCCCTGCTTCCTCAAAGGGTGACCCAGTTTGATGGACAGGTTGTCTCTATTCGAAACAATGGGGGACAAGCTCCACCCAGCTCTGAAAATATTGCCCCCAACGTGATGGTGGCCGCACATGCTCAGTGCTGCACATTGCCCCCAATAAAGATGGTGATCATTAACCGGGACTACCTAAGGGATCTTTGGCCCCGCTCAGTACAAATGGGATTGATGAGTTTTTGAGGGAGTTTGTAGATCACACAATCTGTATAGAAATTGTACCGTCCACACGCCAGCTCCATCATATGCTCCGATCTACGATTTTCCGCTTACAAATTACAGATCCGAGAAAAAAAGCATCTACCCCTCGCCATTTCCCGCATTACGCATGCTTCATTCACTGCCCCTCATTCGCTCCGATTGGTTGGAGGACCAGCTGCTCCCATACAGTCCTCCAGTCCCGCCCCCTATTACTAGTGGTCCGGAGCCGCCTTCAATCATTCCCCTGGGCATTGTGATCTGGAGCATGCGCAGTGCGGTTGATGAGGTGAGACAGTAGCGCGCAGACGCAATGCTATTGTTCGTCTGGAGGAGAGTCCTTTGTCCCGTGGAAGCAAAGTTAGTGTCAGGTGGTGGGATGGAAGATCCGCAAACCCTTCACAATCATTGTCAGCTCCCTGGTTTGCAGCTGCGGGGCTTCTCCCTCCTAGGAACAGGCCCAGGTTAAATGTCACCATCCTGCTTCAGCGACTGGAGGATGGTTCACATCAGAGGATTGGGGAGGGGGGAGACAATAAATAAGAGCTGACACTTTGCACTCAAATCAATGAGGACTCTGATCTCTGGAAAGGAAGGAAGCCATGGGAGGTGGGTGGGGAGGATTCACAAATACCTGCTGGAGGCCCCAAACCACCAAGAAGAACCCACAGATCCTGATTTTGCAGCTCCCGGGGCTTGTTTACTTCAGCTGAGGCCGTCTTGTTGAAACAACAGAGTGGGCGGAGCATCAGGATTCCAGTGACCAGGAGAGAAAATTACCGATTTATTCTCACTTTACACAGAGGGACTTGAGAACTGAACCCAGCCAGAGTGGAGGGAGCGGGTAAACTGTAAGGAAAGGAATTTTGAAGGTGGTTTGAAAGGTTTGGCAGACTGACAAACTCTCATGGTGAAAATTAAACGTAATTGCATGGGTCTGCGTGAAGAGGTGGGCGGTGTTGGGTGGGCTGCTGACAGAAATGTGAGGCCAGGGAGGGGGTGGTTGGCTGCCAGAACGGTTGGAACAGAGTTCTACATAGGTCCAGTTGACGAGTCAGACACCCAAGCAGCAAATCTCAGTGGATTCACATATGGCCCATAAAATTTAGGCTGGTTTGTCACCCTGGGGTTTGGATTCCAGCATAGGGCGGAGAGAGAATGTATGTGATGAGGATTTACTGTTTCGCAAAAACGAGTGTAGAAAACCTGTTCCATACAAATGAGAATTGTCTCTCCTTCATTTTTATTCGGTATTGGCAATGATGGTGTTTAGAAACTCTTTTTATGGGAAATTTGAGATCTACAGGTGTGAAATCGTCCAACCTGGAGAGACACAAGGCCATCCACACCATAGACAAACCAAGGAAATGCGGGGCCTGTGGGAAGGTGCAGCCAGTTAAAATGGCTAACTCCCGATTTAGAATGGCTAACTCCCGATTAAAATGGCGAACGGCAAAGGCTGATGGGAAAATCAGCCAACAGGACAAAACGAGCAGTTGCAGGTTAACTGTGTATTCACCTCTGGGAAGGCCAGACAAGATCGATACCAGTAACCATCAGCACAACAAAACACCAGCCACCTGCATGTTAATGAGCAATCCCCGGGAACAATATGCAACATTTAGACACACAAAGCCAACCCAGACTCGTCGGCGCCAGCAGAAGCCTACACAAAGGGAGGTGAATGACCACCTCAAGACAGCCCATCGATCAAGGAACCGCTCCAGCATTGGAGAAAATCGAACCAAGTGATTGGGACAAAGTCCAATCACTTGGAACCAGGTACAGGGTCCGCCCCGAAAGGCAGGAAGCTCCTGGGGACTATAAGAATCAAGCCCAAGTTCAAATCGGCCCTTCTGCTTCTTCTTCTTCTTCTGGACTGGGTCACTCAGCAACGCGAACCAACCCTTGACAGTGACCGGTCCAGCCACCACTGATACATCCAGTAAGTCTTACTTCAAAGCTCGCAACGAGATAGGCGCTCCTAGCTTTCAATCTGTACCAGCTTCGTATCCCGCAGGCTCAGAACCCGAACGAAAGGCCATTCGTTTCCCTGACCTGGTGGGCCAGTTCCAAGTTAAGTATTGGCCTGTTAGTTGTAGGAAGTAGCTTAGACGTAAAATTTATGCATGAGTAGTGATTACTGTGTATAATAAATGTGCTTTGATTTAAATCTTACTAAGCGGTGTATTGGAATATTGATCATTACTCGTACTTGAACCACGTGGCGGTATCAGAAAGATACCTGGCGACTCAAGAGCAAAGGTGATAGAACAGAGCAATTAAACTAAGGCAAAAGTTAGCAACATTATTTGGCGACATCCTGACGGGACCCGATCTAGAAGTGGAAAACCACTCCGGGAGAACCCAAGATTTTGAATTAGAGATCCAATTGGAAACAGAAAACCACAAGTGTTCAAGTAGTTCTGATCAATACTCATAATTCGGAAGTGTGTGTCTGCATGCGTAACTAACAGGGCTATAAGGTAAAACTGATAGATTTTTGTTGCGTCAAAACTGTCGGAAGTTTGTACATCGGAAAGTAGCGAAAGCCGTACCCATATTTACAGCACCGCCTCAGCTCCCCTGTTCCAAATTTAGAAGAAGCATTCGGATAGGAAAGATGGCAATGCAGGCAATGCAGCGCCTAATGAACCCCAAGGAATTTGCAGTCGCAGCGACCAGCAGCAGTAGAGTGGGACAATGTCCCATTTGGGAGTAAGAGATCAGGAAATATCTCAAAGGGAAAGGATGGCCCCTTTGGAATGAATTCTGTGACAACGAGGAATCAGGCCCCGGGTGTATAGGACATACTTGGTGGGAGAACCTGAGCGAGATCCACAAAAAGAGCTTAGGGAAAGCTCGCAAGCCGATGGCAATCGTGTCCTGCTTGGCACAATTGTGAGGCACAGAGGAGGTCGTCAAGACGCTCCGCAAAGAAGTTGAGGGCATACATCGAATGAGTAAGGTCGATGTAAGCGAGGTAGAAAAGGAGAATTTAGACTTGAGAAGGAAATTGGCAGCAAAAGATGTCGAGGTGGATGACGCCAAAAGGGCTCACCAGTCTTGTCTGGCGCACTTAAGCAGCTTCCAGTCTTAATATGAAAAGGCCTATCAGGACACGCAACGTGCAGTCCTGGTACGAGAAGAAACGGAAAAACAGGTAGAGACATTACAGAAACAGTGTAGTGACCTCAAGGCAGCATTAAGAGCACTCCATGCTGCCACCACAGAACAAAGACAAAGCACATTAGACCATGCGAAGTGCCGGAAGCAGATTGCAGAGCTGCAATCGCTGCGTTCTGTTCAAAAAGGTGTTCAGGAAACCTTTGGGGAAAAATTAGATCAGGAAGACGGCCCTGATTGGGAAGAGTTGAATGAAACAGCACAGAGATATGTTCAGGGAACATGTGCGCAGGGAAAGCCACAAAAGAGAAAAGCGCCCCAACCCCCCACACAGCAGATACTTCACGCTCCGATGAACCCAGTCACCACACACCACACAGCCACATCGGACGATGTGGAATTTCTATATTCCACCCCCTTAACAGTGATCCAATTACGGGACGCGTGTGATAAGATCACACCGTTCCTCCCCACCTCAGACCCCCACCATTTCTTTGCCACAGTTAAGCATCAGGCGACCATGTGTGGCCTGGATGAGCGAGAGCATGTAAAGCTCACCGTTTTAAGTTTAGACCCGTCAGTATTAGCAGCCTTTCCCGAACCACAGGATGTAGGAGGAGGCACCCTTGCAGAAATGCATACCGCAATCCTGGATATGGTCGTGTATAACCGGGGTGACCCCTTAGATGGCCTCAACAAATGTAGGCAAAAGAAATCCAAGCACCCCACAGCGTTCGCTGGACCCCTATGGATTCACTTTGCAGCAGTCGTTGGAGACTTAGACCGTGCCCATTTGTCCCGAGATAACATGGCCAAATGGACCCGCACCCTTATCTCCCATGCCACAGAAACAGGACAGAAAGCTTGTACGAGTTATGATCCCTCAGAGGAGGCCCATAACAAGAAGTGGGTAGTGAAAAGATTGTCCCGCGCTTGGGAGCAATCTGTTCAAAGTAAACCCGCAGTTAAGAATAGCGAGGAAAAGCAGGCTGGCGCAGATGTGCAGGCAGTAAAAACACACCAGAACCCCGCATGGGTGAATGAGGGAAAGAACAGCCACTCACCCAAGTCACAGGAGTGTTACAACTGTGAACAGTTGGGACACTTCGCAAAAGAGTGCAATGCCCCTAAAAAGCCACAGAGAGCCCAGCAGACGGGCACTCTGATTAAGAAAAAGACAGAGCCCATTCATAGCGTTAGCGCCCGTTCGGATCAGACGGACTTGACCGGAACGTACTGACGGTGTACGGGCTCCCCCAGTTGGGTCTGCGACACACTTTGGGATAGGTCCGGATGACCGGTAGTTGCAGCAAAAATTCAGGGACAGCCCATCGAATTTCTATGGGACACAGTAGGGTCCCGCACCACAATAAATTCCTCCACCGTGTTCCAAAAAGACACGTGGCCCACTACAGTCACTATCACCCTCAGCGGCTTTACAGGCCACTCACAGCAGGGACACATCACAGCCCCGGTACCCATTCAAATCGGTAAGATCACCACCAAGCACCCCGTGGTTTTAGTTGACCTGCCCCACACAGCAGAACACATCCTGGGAATTGATTTCATCAATTCCCATAATCTTTCATTCGATCCAGTCAACCAGTGTGTCTGGAAGATGGCAAAATCCGCAAGAGCCCCCGCAACGCTCAACATAGGAGAGTACATGAACAAAATTAGCGCCGTAGGCGAATTTTGGTTCAACCCGACCACGCTTAGTACGGACAAGCAGGTTAGGGCAGTTCTGCAAAAGAACAGGGCAGCATTCGTGACCCACAAGCACGACTGTGGACGGATGACTGGCTCCGTACAAGTAACAGGACCTGACCCGAGACCCCCAAAACAGTACGGATTTCCCCAAGAGGCAGAGGGAGAGATCTCCAAGGTAATAGAAAGCTTATTAGAGCAGGGCGTACTTAGATCAGTAGCCTCCACTAATAATGCCCCGATTTGGCCAGTGAGGAAGCCCGATGGATCATGGCGACTGACCATCGATTACCGGGAACTCAACAAAGTCACCCCCGCAGCAGTCTCCACAGTAGCAACAAGTTCTGAGACCATGCTCAAGCAGGGACACAATTCCCGATTCTTCACGGTTTTGGACATCAGTAATGGATTCTGGTCCATTCCATTGGCAAAGGCGTGCCAGTACAAATTTACCGTCACCTTTAAAGCACAGCAGTACACGTGGACATGCCTGCCACAAGGCTTCCACAACTCCCCCTCCATTTTCCACCGACAGCTGGCAAATGGTTTAGCCAAATTCTCTCGCCCCGAATGTCTGGTACAGTATGTAGATGACCTACTATTGTAGACTTTCAGCCTGTGAGAGGCACCTGCTCGCAGTATTTTGGGCAGTGCAGTATTTTTCATATATTACCGGACTGAACCCCATCACAATTCTCACCGAACACACCCCCACCCAACTTTTACTGGACGGACCCTTCTCTTGCAGGGACGGGACATCACAGTTAAAAGGACAAAGACGCACACCTACTTAGCCGACAACTTACAGTACCCCAGAAACCCCCATGAATGTGAGATTATCTCTCCACACCACAACACAGGCCCCTTTATCGCTAAAACACCCCCCAGAAAGATAGGTAATTCAACCCAGAGCCCCCCGCACACGGACACGTGTGAGCCCATAAAGATCTATGTGGACGGATCTTCCACAGTCTTGGATGGGAAGCACATAACAGGTTGCGGTATCTATGTCGAGGACGCGCAGGGACTCGCCCTTGAGGAAATATCGTTAAAACTCCCAGGCCACTTCGGCGCGCAGGCAGCAGAGTTCACGGCCATCGCGTATATAGTGGAACACCCAGATTCCTTCCCCAGCCCAGCAGACATATACTCAGATAGCCTCTATGTCTGCAACAGCCTCACGGAATTCCTGCCCCTGTGGAAAGCAAGAGGATTTGTTTCCGCAGACGGAAAACCCCTCCCCTCCGATGGAAAACCCCTCCCCTCCGTCATATTGCTCCGTCATATTTCAGAAAGAGCCCAGAACAGGACTTTTGGGATAATCAAAGTCCGCAGTCACCATTGTTCCTCCCCCCTGGAAATGTAAAAGCTGATGCACTGGCTAAGGCAGGTTCCAGGCATGGATATTTTTGGAAACCCCCCCCGAAAGCACACCAGTGAGTGCAGTTCTGGTCTCACAGACAAAGATCGAGGATCTAGTAGAGGCCCAGAAGCAGGACACCAACCTCAGGGAGATTGTAAAAGGAAAGCACCCAGCACCCTACGAGAGGTTCATAAATGCACTGACCACACATGATGGTGTGGTGTTAAAAGACACCCTTTATGTGGTTCCTGAACAGGACAGGAATCAACTGATTTGTTTGTTCCATGGCGGTCATGGACATCACATCAGGGAATCGATCCCACTACAGCCCATCTCAAGCAGCTTTGTTGATGGCCAAATTTAAAGGATGATGTAAACCATTACATAGAGAATTGTCTTATCTGTGCCCAGAATAATCCAGACAGTCATGCCAAAATGGCTCAACTCAGCCACACCCGACCCGTTAATGGCCCCTGGACTAACCTCCAGATTGATTTTATAGGACCATTGCCCCCTTGCAGGAATGGCTATAAATATGTACTCGTGGTGATAGACACGTTTACAAGATGGGTGGAAGCATTCCCAGCCCGCACAAACACTGCAAAAACCACAGCCAAGATTTTGACCCACCACATGTTTACAAGATGGGGACTCCCCCGCAGCATTGAATCAAACCAAGGCTCCCATTTTACGGGATGTGCCATGCAGAACGTCCTCACGATATTTGGCATCACCCAAAAATTCCACATAGCACACCACCCACAGTCGAGTGGTATCGTGGAGCGCATGAATCGGACCCTAAAATCCACCCTCAGAAAAATGGTCCAGCAGAACAACACCACTTGGGACTCAGTCCTCCCTTTTGCGCTGATGTTTTTGCGTAATACAATTTCTACTTCCACAGGTTACACCCCACACACTCTCATGACCGGACGCCCCATGAAAGGCACAGAATATTTGTTAGGCTTAGACTTGACCAGCCCCGAAGTGACGGCCCTCACACACGAAAAAGCAGTGGAGCAATTGTTGCTAATGTTAAAACGGCTCAGCTAGCAGCTGCAGTAAAATTGGGCACCAGAAAGAAACAGAGCAAGGCTTGTTTCGACAAGACAGTGCATGCGACTGAGTACAGTATAGGACAGCAAGTTATGCTCTCTGTATATAACCCCAGCACATTCCTGTCACCAAAATGCTCGGGTCCGTATTCCATTGAGGATAAAGTAAGCCCTTCCATTTATAAAATAAAATACCCCATCGGTAAGACTGCGTGGTTCCATATAAACCAGCTGAAGGCATATGGAACACAGTCGAACCACGCACACCACGTCATGCTCGACGCAGCACACCACGCCCCGCCCACAGCCAACATAACCCTACCATCCCCCACCACATCCAGCCCAGCCACGGACTCGACCTCGACTCCACCCCCAAAATATACACTCGGCCCCGGAACGCCCACAGACTGCAGCAGCAGAGACAGCGACTGTGACTCTGACGATAGCCACAGCACGCCTCCCTACTATCCCCATGCAACCGGACCCACACCCAGCGACTCCGACTACGATCCGAGTGATCCCTTCATGATCACTTTCCTAAATAAAACCCACCACAGACCACCGAACTACACCGACGACCCTGATTTCGTCCCCACACAACTAGACACCAACTATTGTCACCGTGATAACTCGTCCTGACTCGTCCGCAACGGCGAGAGCGACCCCACCTCACACCAGGCAGCCCTTTCAGCCCTGATCCACTCTAGAGTTTGGCACCTGGGAGAAGAGGACAACCTTAGGTCTGACTCCCAAACCAAGAACCCCTTTGCGACCCTGTTCGCAACCGAGAACTGAGGTGTCCAGATGGTGTTTTAAAGGAACCACTTGGGAGAAGTGGTGTCCTTTCTGATGGAACCTGCAGAATGTTTTATGTTGTTTGTAAGTTTGTTAAATGTTGTATGTCCGACAGGAGAATTTTTTATCTCACTGCCCCACGCCTATTCGGCATAAACCTCGGAGGACTTGCCTACAGAGACTCACTGTAGCCAGACACTAGTTCAGAGGAACTAGCTTGTCTGCAGACACTTGTTAAGGAACCAGATGCCCGTTCATAACTGCCCTTCTGGTTCGAAGGAAAGAACCACTACGGCAGCCCCACCACGATGACTACATTATTTGCCCATTCTTGTTGGTTGCTCAGGCAGTGGAGAAACGGCCTGGGACCCGCCCTGCTTGGGAACCCCCCTCTGGTCAACTACGCTCGGGTAGGAGAGACATGGCATTGGTAGCCGTCCTACCCGGGGACTCCATCCAACTTTTACCCGTCGCGGCCCACACGCACCTCATTTTGGCATTTTTGTTCAAAAAGTTTTGTTTTGTTTAGGTAACCCTTAGGTTGCCGACAATCTGCTATTTACATCCTGAAACATTTGGAGGTAAATTGCACAGTTTGCGAGACGGCTCGCACTGGTTCATCATTGGGAAGTGTGTCTTCTCCTAAAATTTGTTTTTGAAAAAAAAAAAATGAGGGAGTCACACATAGTGACCAATTATAAAGGGAATAATTGGCACCAAAGGACAGACACACGAGCGTACAAGATATTAAACAAAGATGGTTACAGACACTATGCTTGTTTACACAGAACTCCAGAAGCTCCAGGACCGGAGAAGACAAAGAAAGAAAAGGAAAAAGAGCCATGAGGACTTCCTTCATGTGGATCATCCTCATGATTTTGAACATCAGGTTGCGCGTGAACACGAACTCCATGACTTCAAGCCCCCCAGCCGTTAATGTTTCACTTTCCCGCAGTACCCAGAGCCCAGTCACCAGCGACACTACAGCATCTTGGTGTGCCAGGTTTATAACCTGGTACTCTCTGTCCTATGTGATAGAAACTTTACTAGCATTAGCGATACTCTGTTGCATAGTGCAGACTACGCGTCTATGGAAATGGAGAAGGAGAGCCTACCGCGCTCGAACCCCGGTAGAAAGGATCAGATCCCCTATTTTTGGTTACGACCAGACCCCCGACCCCCGCGATCTATAATAAAGTGCATTCACTTGCGTTTATTGTAAATAAAGAAATGTAAAGAACTTTTCATGAGCAAATTGTATGATCCTGAGCTTGACTGCCAAGCCAGGAAACACTGTGCATGAAATGCTATGATTTTGTTGTATGATTGAGGAAGGTAGGATAATGGAATGTTTAAGTGAGTGTAGTGTATTAAGAATAAGTTAGAGGTTCCCAGTTTATTGCTTTGGAATGCATGTCCCTGTCTGACATAGCGCCCTTAGAATTGTTAGTTAAAATTTTTTTTGCATAGCTTTGGTCAGTGCAGAGGCCATGAATTGGCTAGCTGTAAGAAGAGAGAGGGTGGTGGTTAATGTGAAATGTTCAGCCTGGAGTTCAGTTACTAGTGGTGTACTACAAGGATCTGTTTTGGGGCCACTGCTGTTTGTTATTTTTATAAATGACCTGGAGGAGGGCGTAGAAGGATGGGTGAGTGAATTTGCGGATGACACTAAAGTCGGTGGAGTTGTGAACAATGCGGAAGGATGTTGCAGTTTACAGAGGGACATAGATAAGTTGCAGAGCTGGGCTGAGAAGTGGCAAATGGAGTTTAATGCAGAAAAGTATGAGGTGATTCATTTTGGAAGGAATAACAGGAATACAGAGTACTGGGCTAATGGTAAGATTCTTGGTGGTGTGGATGAGCAGAGAGATCGCGGTGTCCATGTATATAGATCCCTGAAATTTGCCACCCAGGTTGATAGGGTTGTTAAGAAGGTGTACGGTGTGTTAGCTGTTATTGGTAGAGGGATTGAGTTTCAGAGCCGTGAGGTCATGTTGCATCTGTACAAAACGCTGGTGTGGCCGCATTTGGAGTATTGCGTGCAGTTCTGGTCGCCGCATTATAGGAAGGTTGTGGAAGCATTGGAAAGGGTGCAGAGGAGATTTACCAGGATGCTGCCTGGTATGGAGGGAAGATCTTATGAGGAAAGGCTGAGGGACTTGAGGCTGTTTTCGTTAGAGAGAAGATTAAGAGGTGACTTAATAGAGGCATACAAGATGATCAGAGGATTAGATGGGGTGGACAGTGAGAGCCTTTTTCCTCAGATGGTGATGGCTAGCATGAGGGAACATAGATTTAAATTGAGGGGAGGTAGATGTAGGACAGATGTCATAGGTAGGTTCTTTACTCAGAGAGTAGTAAGGGCATGGAATGCCCTGCCTGCAACAGTAGTGGACTCGCCAACATTAAAGGCATTTAAATGGTCATTGGACAAACATATGGATGATAATAGAATAACGTAGATGGACTTTAGATTGGTTTCACAGATTGGCGCAACATCGAGGGCCGAAGGGCCTGCACTGCGCTGTAATGTTCTATTCTATTTTACAGGAAATTAGATTGGATGTTGAGTCAAGATCTGCCAAAGTCATCGTTGCATCAGGACCTGGATATCATCGACCTTTGAATCGAGAAAGAGAAATGTTTGTGCATTCTAAGCGTTTCAAAATATTTTAAACATCAGTATAACTGGAAAAGCACCAAGCCGCACACACCCAAAGTGACTGTGTCCCAGTGCACTGTCCGTAGAACGAGGTTTTACCAGTTACACCGCCAGAAAAAACAGCAACCCAATCACAGCAGGGAGAGTACATGTGTTCTGTGTGTGCATGAGGCTTGGTTGTCCAACCTGGAGAGACACAGTCAGACCCATACCATGGAGAAACCGTGTGACTGTGGAAAGGGATTCAGATCCCCGTCCTGTGCTGGAAATTCATCAAAGCATTCACACTGGGGAGAGACCGTTCACCTGCTCCGAGTGTGAGAAGAGTTTCATTAATTCATCCAGCTTCCTGAAGCACTTGCAACTTCACACTAGGAGAAGGCCGTTCACCTGTCCTGAGTGTGGGAAGGGATTCAATCATTCATCAAATTTACTGATACACCAACGGGTTCACACTGGGGAGAGGCCATTCACCTGTCCTGAGTGTGGTAAGGGATCCATTAATTCATCCGGCTTGCTGACACACCCAAGAGTTCACACTGGGGAGAGGCTGTTCACCTGTCCTGAGTGTGGGAAGGGATTCAGTCATTCATCCAATTTACTGATACACCGACGGGTTCACACTGGGGAGAGACTGTTCACCTGCACTGAGTGTGGAAAAGCATTCATTAATTCATCTCACCTGCGGAAGCACCAGCGAGTACACACTGCGGAGAGGCCATTCATCTGCTCGGAGTGTGGGAAGGGATTCAGTCAGTTATGCAGCCTGCAGAGACACCAGCGAGTTCACACGGTGAGAAGCCGTTCACTGCTCTGTGTGGGGGAAGGGATTCACTCAGTCATCCCATCTGCTGACACACCAGCGAGTTCACAAGTGATTACAGACCAGAGGAAGCTGGAGAACCCAATGGCTGCCTGCTGAATGTTGTTCCATTCACCCCCGACAAGAATCCACCTCCATCCACTAATTAAATCACCCATAAATACTTATCGAGTGTAGATATAGACACAGAATGAGACAAAGTACAAGATGGAAGAGAGATGAATGGAAACTGCTTAAGGAAGACAGAAATAATGAAGTAAGAAGCCTCAGCCCCTCTCCACATGGCAGCAACGGGCCCGTCCCAACACCTCATTCGGGTCTGGAGAAGTCTGAGCTGAGACTATCCTGACTGAGCTGAGAAAATTCAGAAAAGACATTAGTGACGCCCTTGGGACAATGAAAGATTCAGTCTCAGAACTGGAACAAGCTGTCAGCGGTTTGGGAAAGAGGGTAGTGCAGCCGGAGAACAGAATTAGTACAGTTAACAATCGTAACATTCACAGATACAGGCTCCTTTCTTATTTACACCAGAGAGACAGACGGTTCGAGGACAGATGTCAGAACCTCGAACATTTCATGAGATGGAGCAACCTGTGAATTTATGAGGTGCCAGAAAACTCAGTAGGTGGGACATTACCCGCTGGGTCGAAAGCTTTCTCAAGAACCTGCTTAAACTCCCGATCGATTTCCCACTGCAACTAGAGTGGGCTCACAGATCACTGTAACAAAAGCCGTCAGATGCTAATTCACCCCGAGATCATTTGTGGTGAAATTTCTCAGCTCCAGATGAAAATGTTAAATTAATTGCATACTCTAAAAAAAATTTTTAAATGTGAAAGGATGACATAAACCCATTGAGAGAAAAAAGATGCTCTGTCAGTTGAAACATCTGAGCTGCAAAACTGCATTTTTACAAGAAACACATTTGTCAGACACAGACCACAGTAAGCTGGGCAGATCCTGGGCAAACCAGGTATTCTTTTCCTCTCGTGCATTAGACTAAATTGCCCCTTAATTGGGAAAAAAATAATTATGTCCTCTAAATTTATATTTTAAAAAGCAAGCCCTGGCCTGGATGGCGACATAAACAAATTTTATAAAACGGTTAAAGACATACATCCACCTTTACTTCAGCAGGCCTATCGTCACTCATTAGAAACTGGATCATTGACTCCTTCATGGAGAGATGCAATTATAACGGTCATTCATAAGGAGGGGAGAGACCCAACAGAGTGTGGGTCACATCGCCCCATATCATAACTTAATTGTATCCTGAAGGTTCTAACAACAATACTGGCCCATAGAGTAAACAGGATACTAACTGAGGTTATACACCCAGACCAAACTGGGTATTACTCTGGAGCCAATCTCCACAGGCTCCTTAACATCATGACCCATGCCCAAGGGAATGGAGTTGAGGCCATGACCTTATCTTTAGACGCTGAAAAGACATTTGATCAAATATCATGGGTGTACCGATTTCAGACTTTACACCAGCCTGGAGTTTGGACTCAACTTTGTGACATGGGCCCAGGTCCTCTATTCAAATCCAGGGGCCTCTGTTCGTGTGAACAGTCATATTACTGAAGTCTTTGGGCTAGAGAGGGGGACAAGACTGGGTTGGTCTCTGTCCCCCTCTTCTGTTCACTTATGGAAAGAACACTGAGCACAAATGGTGAGAGACAAGACGGACATACAGAGGTTCTAGCTGGAGAAGAAAAGCACCAGTTGTCATTCCATGCTGATGACATCCTGCTTTACTTATCAGATCCTGCAACATCCATATTTTCTATGAAAGAGAGTATTTAAAAGGTAGGCTGTGACTCAGGTTATAAAGTTAATGTTAAAAAAAATTGAAGCAATGGTGGACAAATCCCAACCATATTGAGACACAAAGTGCCTTTAAATGGCAGTTGGACACTAAATATCTCAGTATTCTTGTCCCACCAACAATCGATAGAATATATGGAGCAAATTACACTTGTATCATTAGCCATATGAAGAGTGGTCTGGATGAGTGGCTGAGCCGACCACTCTCTCTGTTAGGACGAATTGAAGGTATTCGGATGAATGTCCTCCCCGGATTGTTCCAGATGTTACCTGTTCAGATTCCTGAATCTACATTCAATTTGCTACATTGTCTGATCTCCCGTTTTTGGGCAGCTCAACTATAATCTGTGACAGCTTGGTTAACAGACAGCGTAGACACACGGTGGCTGAACCTGGAGAAACCTGCGTCCCAACTTCCATTAACAGCACTGCCATTTCTGGGTAACAGCTTAAGGGATTGCAGAATGAGTGAATGCCAGATTGACTAACAATATTTGGAAAGAAATTCAGAAATCATTCCATTTAACTGGTTCAATTTCGGCTCTGACCACCATTGGGTCTATAAAATATTTAATACTCTCCACGCACGATAAGGACTTTTTAAGAAATGGTCTGAATATTGCCTCACCTTCACCAGATATTTCAGCAGATACTCCAAAATCTTTTGAGCAGATCAGATGGGAATTTGGCCTTCCAAATATTAACATTTTTAGCATACGTACTGATACAACATTTTCTTTGCAAACATGAAGGGGGCAATTTCATGGAAAAGAAACAGAGTCCCATTTTGGGCATGTTTAACAGGATGGCTTCCAGCGCTTGCAGCGGTTGAACTGCAACAGGAGATACCAGTGGAAGACTGGGATCAAACTTGTCCTGAGACCAACTCGTCACCGACCAAATATCCGGAGGGAATATAAATGGAAGCTCATTCCGAGCTACTTCTGAAGACCACCTATTACTGTAAGAATTGGTTCCTCCTCTATAAGTAGTTACTGGAAAGACTGCAGGAAATCACTACTTCCACACATGCTGATCGTGGCCAAATTTGAGAGAGATTGGGATAAGATATTCAAAACATTGGCTGAGGTGTTGCACATGGACATCCCACAGACCCTCCTCCAGCTGCTCTGTGAGGGACAATTCCAGAAGGGATGGAAAGAAGAAAACAACACAATCTTTTACAAGTTTGGCTGTCATGAAGGGTGTTGTCCTCAAATAGCTGAAACCCATTCCCCCAACCTGTGAAACTTGGTGATCTGAAGTCAGAGAGCGATTTGAGATGGACAGAATCCCGCATGCATTCCGCTCCCAGAGCCAAACATTATTTCAAAGGTGATTGCCAGTAACGGGATTATTCATATGAATTAAACCACAGAGAGCACTCCCGCCCCCAACCCAGCCCCACTCATTATATACATTTTATTTGCCTTTTAAAAAAAAAAGTGTTTTCCCATCTATTTCCGTGGCCATTTTTCCCTGATGCTCGATGTAAGGAAGCAACTTTTATACGGACCAGTATCATCATCAAACTCTTGTTTATCTGCTGTATCGACACCTGTCTGTGCGTGTAACTTGATTCTCAAAACTAAAAGTGACTTTGTTATATTGTGTCTTTTATATTTCTGTCAACAATGCCAATGATTGATGTGGACAATTCGAACCATTTTAACCTTTTGTTTCTGTGTGGCGTGAGAAAATTAAAATAAAGAGTTTTTCAAAAAGCACTCCATTGGTTGCAAAGCACTATGGGACATCCAGTGGTTGTGGAAGGCGCTATAGAAATGAAAATTTTAAAATTGAAGTCTTCTGTCATCTGATCTTATTTTATGCATCTTAACTAATTTCAGTCACCCCCAACTTACCATTTAATAAATTCACTTTGGGTCAGACAAAACTTTAAACAATTAAGACAAAGGTAGAATTCTCTGGATAGAAAATTTTAAAAGAAGTTTATTAAATGAAAAACGTTTACTGAACAACTTTAAGAAATTAACTATTTACAACTTCATGTGGGAGATCAGTCTTTAGAAGCGTAAGCCTCTCTGGCTCCTTCTTTGACAGTAATTTCCTTGGAACTCGGCCTCGGAAGTCTTCAGTACTTGACCAGCAAGGAAGACCGTCAAAAACTGTACTTTTATCCCCAAAGTGACCATTACCTCACGTCAGAGTTGGGCCTGTTGTAACATGACCATTGTTCAATTTGGTCACTGGATTAATTTAATTGGATCCCCAATTACTAACACCTTCTCTCATTATCTCAGACAGGAATACAATAGAACTGTTTCATACTATCCCTTTATCTGTTTCTATACAATTCCTTATTCATACCGTTTGAAATGTTGAGACTAATCAGAGCTTGAAGGTCTCTCTTGCCAGTACATTTATCTTCATTGAAGATTCTTTTTTTAAATAAATTTTTAGAGTATCCAATTCATTTTTTCCAATGAAGGGACAATTTAGCGTGGCCAATCCACCTACCCTGCACATCTTTTGGGTTGTGGGGGTCAGACCCATGCAAACAGTGACCTGGAGCAGGGATTGAACCCAAGTCCTCGGCACCATGTGACAGTAGTGCTAACCACTGCACCATCATGCCACCCCTTCATTGCACGCTCTTTACATACACAGCAATTAAGGTTGTATATGTTTACAGCAAATAAAACTCAGTCTTTTAATAGAATTACGGATTCATTAATTGCAGCTCAATTAAGGCTCAGTACTTTTTCAATCATCTGTGACTGACAGGTAGCTAATTAGTACAGTGATCTTTAATTAATACATTTGGTTACTACAAGATCCACTGATTTAAAAAGACAAGTTTGGAAGATAATAGCTTTCTTTCTTCCTCATCGTGATCAGATTGAAGTATCAGCCTTATACTTGATGCCAGATTGGACAAAACATAATGTTGTGTAGCTGATCAAAATGATAAAAGAAATTCTTAGTTTGAACAATTTCTGTTGCTATGCAGCTTATTCAAGCATGTAGGTTGATACAGTGTTAACTTTTGAACTAAAAGTTCCTGTCATATATTAGAGTTTAAAATGGCTTCCTTGACCTTGTTATGTATAATGTTCAGAGTCAACATGGGCACAAGGGGTGGATTGGGCTCCTTCTGTGCTTTCTGAGCCGCATTTGCACTGAAAGAAAAGTGGTAAATACCAGTGGAAATACTTCCGACGGGTGGATTCGAAGCAGAGATATTGGAATGTTTCCCAAAGGAAGTTGGGGGGGGGGGGGGCACCTGAGGGATATAAATGAAAAGGGATAGATCTATAGAGAGAAATTTCACCTGCTCCAGTCATTCCAATTAACTGACGCCCCTCATCCCAGGTGCCATTCTCATAAATCTCCTCTGTACCCTCTCCGAGAACTTCACATCTTTCCTAAAGTGTGGGGCCCCAAAATAAGATTCCATTTTCGAGGGATCGAATTGTTCAATACGTTAAACTTGTTTAGAACCAGGGTTAGATTACACAGGCAGTACTGTAAACATTTGTGATCGCCATTTAGGAAAAGGAAATCGAGGCCTTGGAGAAGGTGCAACAAAGATTCACAAAAATACTACGATCAGATGAAATGGGGCAGCAGTAGGCCATTCGAGGTGCCGGGTGGCCTACTGCTGCTCCTAATTCGTACCTTATCACATCCTTTATGATAGATTGTAGCATTATCCCTCCTGCTGATGTCAGGCTAATGGGTCTGTGGTTCCCCGTTTTCTCTCTCTCCTTAAATAGTTACCACCATTTACCATTTACCACCTTCCAATCTGCAGGAACGATTCCAGAATCTATAGAATTGTGAATGATGATCACCAATGTATCCACTATCTCTACAGCTGCCTCTTTCAACACTCTGGGATGTAGAGTATCAGCTTTTGGGGATTTATTAACTTTCAATCACATTAATTTCTCCAATACTATTTTTTCACTAATACTAATCTCTTTCAGTCCCTCGTGCTCACTGGTCCCTTGGTTCTCTAGTGTTTTTTGGACAATTTTTGTATCTTCGTCCATGAAGACAGACACATTGTTTAGTTTCTCTGCCATTTCCTTATTTCCCATTATAAACACTCCTGGCTCTGCCTGGACTGGACCCACATTGGTCTTTGCTGATCTTTTCCTTTTCACATTCCTACAGGAGCTTTTTCAGGCGTTTTTTATGTTTCTCCCCAGTTTGCTCTCATATTCTATTTTCTCTTTATCAGTTTCTTGATCCTCCTTTGCTGAATTCTAAACAAGTTCCGAAACCTCAGGCTTTTTATTTTTAAAGTTAGAGTACCCAATTCATTTTTCCAATTAAGGGGCAATGTAGCTTGGCCAATCCACCTGCCCTGCACATCTTTGGGTTGTGGGGACGAAACACACGCAAACACGGGGAGAATGTGCAAACTCCACACGGACAGTGACCCAGAGCCGGGATCGAACCTGGGACCTCGGCGCCGTGAGGCAGCAGTGCTAACCACTGCGCCTCCGTGCTGCCACTGAAACGTCAGGCTTACTACTATTTTGTCCACTTTATGGGTCCCTTCCTTTGATCAAATGGAATCTTTAACTTTCTTGTTGCCACGTTTGCATCACTTTTCCTGTTTGATTTTTGTTTCTGAAAGGAATATATTTGATGTAAATATTTGAACTTAAAGTCGCTAAAATTCCCAAAAGATCATCGGCTGCTCTCCCCTTTGAGAGAGAGAGAGCTGACTGGTGGTGACTTAAACTGAGGGTCACCACACCTGAGTTGAGGGGCAATGTTGACAAGGCTGGACCTTCATAGATAACCGAAGCCGCTCGGGGGATTGAAGCCACGCTGTTGGCATTATGCCGCATCACGAACCGGCCGTCCAGCTCGCTGTGCTAACTGACCCCTTGGTCAATATGTAATAATTCCTTAAATATTAGCTACTGCCTATCTCTGAATGTACCATTTAATGTAGTTTCTCAGTGCACCTCAGACAACATGCCTCTCATACCGATAGTTTCCTTCTGTGAGAAACACCCAGATAAATTAGACAAAAGAACCATGTAAACACCATAGCCATCCTCATGGCAACATGGCATGCTTTGGGAGTTTCCAAACAGAAATGAGAAATAATTATCTTCGAACTTCCAAACCCCGTTCACTCTGTGATCCATGTGCAATTTGAAGCCAAAATCACAACAAGGCCCAAAAAGCATCAGCCCATTGGAGGCAAATTAGTCAGACCGGTTAGTCCAGCAAAAGGCAAAGTTCCGACCAATCCCATTTACCAACTGTCAGATGAACGAAATGCAGTCCTGGATGTAAATGAGGGCAGAAACAAAATCATCAGAATCCAACCCCTGTAATCACTTGTGAACTCGCTGGTGTCTCTGCAGGTGCGATGAATCACGAAATCCCTTCTCACACTGAGAGCAGATGAATGGTCTCTCCCCAGTGTGAATTCGCTGGTGTATCTGCAGGCTGGATAATTGAGTAAATCCCTTCACACACTGAGAGCAGGTGAATGGCTTCTCCCCAGTGTGAACTCGCTGGTGTGTCCGCAGGCTGGATAATTGAGTAAATCCCTTCACACACTGAGAGCAGGTGAACGGCTTTTCCCCAGTGTGAACTCGCTGGTGTCTCTGCAGAGTGGTTGAATCACTGAAGCACTTCGCACACTGAGAGCAGGTGAATGGCTTTTCCCCAGTATGAATTCGCTGATGTCTGTGCAGATGGGATTGCAGAATGAATCCCGTCCCACATTGAAAGCAGGTGAATGGCCTCTCCCCGGTGTGACTGCGTCGATGAGCTTCCAGCTCTGATGGTGCTTTGTATCTCTTCTCACAATCCCTACATTTCCACGGTTTCTCCATGGTGCAGTTGCCCTAGTGTCTCTCCAGGTTGGACAAGCAGTTGAAGCCTTTACCATTCACATGTGGATGATTTCTCCCCGCTGTGAATGGTACGATGACTATTCAGGCTGTGAAACCGGTTAAAGCTCTTTCCACAGTCAGTGCACTGGAACACACTCACTCAGGTGCTTGTGGGTCTCAGTGCTTTCCAGTCACACGGATGTTTAAAATATTTTGAAGTAGACAAACATTTCTCCTTCCAGATTATAAGGCTGTTGATAGTCACAAACCTAATAATTGAGTGACTCTGTGAGATCTGGACTTTTGGTTTGAGATGTCTGTCTGTAATTCCTCCTTTTCTAATATCCTGTAAGTGGAATTCACAACAGACATCACATTTAGTGCAGGGCAGAAATTCAGAACAGACAATTTTAGTTTCTATGAAACATTCTTTCCTCTCTCATTCCCCAAAAGCTGTAAATCTCCATCCCACATACTCTCCCTCCATTCTCATTCTGCTGTATCTAATATTCACACTCCCAATTCTCCTGAAGATGCTGATCCAGGCTGATCAACCCATCCACGCCGACCACGTCATCTCTCGGACTGAGAGGCTCATAAGAAATAGGAGCTGCAATCGGCCATTCATCCCTTTGGACCAGCTCAGCCATTCAATGAGATTGTTGGCCGATGTACATAAACACCATTTTCCCGCACTATGCCCCATATCCCTTGATATCTTTAACATCTAGAAACCTATCAATCTCTATCTTGCAAATCCTTAATGACTGAGGCGCCACACTCTTCTGGGGTAGAGAATTCTTAATTTTCCTGCCTATTCCCCATAACCCTCGACTCACTTGTCAAACGGAAATTGGTAGAACTCAACCTTGAAAATATTCAATTCCACTGATCCCAGTAGAAGAGAAATCCAGAGAGTAACAACCCTCCGAGGAAAGAGATGATTGGAAATATATAATGTAGCGACAGTACAATATATGTATTTAAAAAAAATTAAATTCAGAGTACCCGATTAATTTCTTTTCCAATCAAGGGGCAATTTAGCGTGGCCAATTCACCTATCCTGTACATCTTTCTGGGTTTATGGGGGTGAGACCCACGCAGACAAGGGAGAATGTCCAAACTCCACACGGACAGTGACCCAGGGCTGGGACCGAACCCGGGTCGCCAATGTCGTAATGCAGCAGTGCTAACCACTGCACCACCATGCTGCCCTCTATAGTACAATATTACACAGCTAGAAATAATATTAAATGCACTTTATTACAGAACCATCAATATATCTAATCTGTATTATATAACACTAGACATATCTTGTCATATTCATTTAATTTCATTTCATATCTCTGTCCGATATTAATTTACTGTCCCTTTAAATGTCTGCCATCTCCTGGAGAAACCAACCCTTTAATTGTGAACATTAGGAAAGAGACCATCCTTTTAGCCAGACAAATAAATGTGTGAAGCTGAGGGAGCAAAGGATGCCAATGTCTTTAAGGGAGAGAGACCTGGGCCTAGCTTTCCAGAGTCGGCACCCTCCCTGGATTCACTTCCTTTCCCTTCAGTTGCTGCAAGTCACCAATTGAAGGTCAGAATGAGAAAATAAATGGAACGGGGGAGAAAAGAAAGTGTTTTACTCACAGATGTTGGAGACAGGAGGAAGTTTCAGTCTGTGAAACTCAATTTTCATTCATACAAATCCCGCGCACTGATTGGCTGGAGGACCAGAGTCCTTCCGATCCACCAATTGTTCCAATTGGTCAACACCTCAGCAGGAAGGTCAGGTTGTTGACTCTTCTCCGCACATGCGCAGTCCCGGGCCGCCCGCATGGCGGATAGAACCGTTTCTCGAGTGCGAGGAATTGTGGGAGCCGTGACCGCCATTACTCATCTGGAGCCCAGTCTCCAAACTCCTGGGACTGGGATGAAAAGTGGGGGTCCGGGAGGGAGCAGTGACCCAACCCTGACACAAAGTCACTAGCTTTAACTGTGACGTCTCCCTTTGCAGAACAGTTTGTTAACTTCAGGGTGTAAAGATTGAGACACCTGGGTGACATATTGGGGAGGGAATAGGTGAATGTGAACTGAACCCGAGAGCCAGCACCTTCAGGGAAGGAGAATTGGGGGGAAAGTAGGAGGAGGATAGTGGGATGAAGTAGTGTTACAACAGGTAGGGAGGAGGTAGAGATTGGGGACACAGATTTATTGTTTGAGACGAAGATTGATTCTGCTGTTGTTGCTGTACCAAACCTTATTGGTGCTGAAGATTGGGGCCTATTTTTGCTGATGTTAGAGACCCCTGGAACTGAGATGGAATTTAAAATTCTGGATTTAGGTCAAATGAACCAAATTTGAATTGCACATCCTGTGTCATGTCCTTCCTGTAGTTCAGTTGGGTCTGCTGCTTGCTGGGTGATCAGTGTCTTTTTAAGAACTGCTGCCTGTGATCTCTCCACATTCATTGAGGGACTCTCAGCTGCAATTATTTTACAATAAAACAGTTCACTTTCAGCATTGCACCCAAACAAATCCATTGGTGTGAAATCAACAATTCCAAGTCTGAAATGTTCCACTGATTGAAATGACATAGAATGGACATCAAATAAACATGCCATAAGGTCCACCTGGTCTGTGATGGTTTTGATGCTCCACATGTTTCCTCCCAGTCTTCTTCACCTTCACTGTCAGTCAGGCTCAGTGGATAACACTCCTGCCTCTGAATTCCAAAGGTGCTGGGTTAATTTCTCAATCAGGACTGGAGAACAAACCCCACGGCTGCCCTCAAGTGCAATGCTGAGGGAGTGCTGCTCTTTTGGAGGTGCCATCTTTCAAATAATGTGTGAAACTGTGGTTCCATTTTCCTCCTTTGGTGAATATAAAATATCCCACATCATTCTTTTTGAAGAAGAGCAGGGGAATTAATCTCGGTGTCCTGGTCAATATATATCCCTCAATCAACATCACTAAAACAGATCGTTATTATCCTATTGCTGTTTGTGGGATTTTGTTAACTGTGAATAGGTTGTAGGGAGACTACAAACAGATACAAACAGGTTAAGTGAGTGGGCAACAATTTGCAGGATGGAATATAATGTGGGGAAGCTTGACTGTGTTCACTTTGGCAAGAAGAATAGAGAAACACAATTCTATTTAAATGGAGAGCGATTTCAATACTCAGTGTTACAGAGGGATCTGGGTGTCCTGGTACAGGAATCACAAAATGTTAACATGAAGGTACATTAAGTGATTAGGAAAACAACTGGAATATTAGTGTTCCCACAAGGGGAATGAAAGTTACAGCTGTGCGGGTCCTTGGTGAGACCACATCTGGAATATTGTGCACTAGTTCTTCACTTTTTTTGAAACACAAAAATATAATTGTGTTAACAGCAGTTCAGAGAAGGTTCACTCGACTCATTCTCAGGATGAAGGGCTTCTCTTATGCAGAAAGGTGGACCATGTTAGGTCCTTAGTCACTGAAGTTCAGAGGAAGGAGTGGTAATATTATAGAAACATTTACAATCCTGACTGAGGTGATTTAATAGGGTGGAAATTAGGCAGATGTTTCCAAATATGAGAGAGACTAGAACCAGGGGACACAGTTTATCAATATGGGGACCACCATTCAGACGGAGATTGAGGAGAATGTTTTTCTCATAGAGGGTGTTTAGTCTGTGGAATTCTCTTCCCCAGAGAACAGTGGGGGCTGGGTCATTGAATATATTCAGGGCAAAGTTGGACAGATTATTGACAGAGGAGACAAGGGTTATGGGGGTGAGACAGGAAAGTGGAATTGAGATCACAGCCAGATTAGCAATGATCTTATAGAATTGGGCAGCAGGTTCAAAGAGCTGAAGGGCATACTCCTGTTCCTATGTTCCGATCTTGTTTTGCCTAAATTTGCTGCCACGTTTCCTACACAACAGTGACTTTAATGCACCACGAAATAGAAAGTGCATGTCAGAAAGGCAAGGTCACAGTGATCATGGGGGACTTCAATATGCAGGTGGACTGGGTAAATAATGCTGCCAGTGGATCCAAGGAAAGGGAATTCATTGAATGTTTACAGGAGGGCTTTTTGGAACAGCTTGTGATGGAGCCCACGAGGGAACAGGCCATTCTGGACTTAGTGTTATGTAATGAGCCAGACTTGATTAAAGATCTTAAAGTAAGGGAGCACTTAGGAGGCAGTGATCATAATATGGTCGAATTCAATCTCCAATTTGAAAGAAAGAAGGTAGAATCAGATGTAAAGGTGTTACAGTTAAACTACAGGGGCATGAGGGAGGAACGGACGAAAATCAACTGGGAGCAGAGCCTCGTGGGAAAGACAGTAGAACAGCAATGGCAGGAGTTTCTGGGAGTAATTGAGGACACAGTACAGAGGTTCATCCCAAAGAAAAGAAAGGTTATCAGAGGGGGGATTAGGCAGCCATGGCTGACAAAGGAAGTTAGGGAATGCATCAAAGCAAAAGAGAAAGCCTATAATGTGGCAAAGAGTAGTGGGAAGTCAGAAGATTGGGAAGGCTACAAAAACAAACAGAGGATAACAAAGAGAGAAATAAGGAAAGAGAGGATCAAATATGAAGGTAGGCTAGCCAGTAACATTAGGAATGATAGTAAAAGTTTCTTTAAATACATTAAAAACAAACGGGAGGCAAAAGTTGACATTGGGCCGCTCCAAAATGACGCTGGTAATTTTGTGATGGGAGACAAGGAAATAGCTGAGGAACTGAATAAGTACTTTGCGTCAGTCTTCACAGTAGAAGACATGAGTAATATCCCAACAATTCCGGAGAGTCAGGGGGCAGAGTTGAATATGGTAGCCATCACAAAGGAGAAAGTGCTCGAGAAACTAAGAGGTCTAAAAATTGATAAATCCCCGGGCCCAGATGGGCTACATCCTAGAGTTCTAAAGGAGATAGCTGAAGAAATAGTGGAGGCGTTAATTATGATCTTTCAAAAGTCACTGGAGTCAGGGAAAGTCCCAGAGGATTGGAAAATCGCTGTTGTAACCCACCTGTTCAAGAAGGGAACAAGGAAAAAGATGGAAAATTATAGGCCAATTAGCCTAACCTCGGTTGTTGGCAAGATTCTAGAATCCATTGTTAAGGATGAGATTTCTAAATTCTTGGAAGTGCAGGGTCGGATTAGGACAAGTCAGCATGGATTTAGTAAGGGGAGGTCGTGCCTGACAAACCTGTTAGAGTTCTTTGAAGAGATAACAAATAGGTTAGACCAAGGAGAGCCAATGGATGTTATCTATCTTGACTTCCAAAAGGCCTTTGATAAGGTGCCTCACGGGAGACTGCTGAGTAAAATAAGGGCCCATGGTATTCGAGGCAAGGTACTAACATGGATTGACGATTGTCTGTCAGGCAGAAGGCAGAGAGTTGGGATAAAAGGTTCTTTTTCGGAATGGCAACCGGTGACGAGTGGTGTCCCGTAGGGTTCAGTGTTGGGGCCACAGCTGTTCTCTTTATATATTAACGATCTAGATGACGGGACTGGGGGCATTCTGGCTGAGTTTGCCGATGACACAAAGATAGGTGGAGGGGCAGGTAGTATGGAGGAGGTGGGGAGGCTGCGGAAAGATTTAGACAGTTTAGGAGAGCGGTCCAAGAAATGGCTGATGAAATTCAACGTGGGCAAGTGCGAGGTCTTGCACTTTGGAAAAAAGAATAGAGGCATGGACTATTTTCTAAACGGTGACAAAATTCATAATGCTGAAGTGCAAAGGGACTTGGGAGACCTAGTCCAGGATTCTCTAAAAGTAAACTTGCAGGTTGAGTCCGTAATTAAGAAAGCAAATGCAATGTTGTCATTCATCTCAAGAGGCTTGGAATATAAAAGCAGGGATGTACTTCTGAAGCTTTATAAAGCATTAGTTAGGCCCCATTTAGAATACGGTGAGCAATTTTGGGCCCCACACCTCAGGAAGGACATACTGGCACTGGAGCGGGTCCAGCGGAGATTCACATGGATGATCCCAGGAATGGTAGGCCTAACATACGATGAACGTCTGAGGATACTGGGATTATATTCATTGGAGTTTAGGAGGTTGAGGGGAGATCTAATAGAAACTTACAAGATAATGAATGGCTTAGATAGGGTGGATGTAGGGAAGTTGTTTCCATTAGCAGGGGAGACTAGGACTCGGGGGCACAGCCTTTGAATAAAAGGGAGTCACTTTTGAACAGAGATGAGGAGAAATTTCTTCAGCCAGAGAGTGGTGGGTCTGTGGAATTCATTGCCACAGAGGGCGGTGGAGGCCGGGACGTTGAGTGTCTTTAAGACAGAAGTTGATAAATTCTTGATTTCTCGAGGAATTAAGAGCTATGGAGAGAGAGCGGGTAAATGGAGTTGAAATCAGCCATGATTGAATGGTGGAGTGGACTCGATGGGCCGAATGGCCTTACTTCCACTCCTATGTCTTATGGTCTTATGTTCAGAAAGTACATCATTGGCTGGAAAGTGCATCGAGAAATCCAGTGGCCCTGAAAGCTGTTATACAAGTCTAAAGCTACGTTAGAGTATCTGACACTTAAAGGTAGATGCTATTGAAGATATTTCATCACCGAGCTTATGTACAGTACAGATTATTAATTACACAAATGTGTTAATGAGGTGAAGTCTAACAGCCAATTATGATAAAGTGGCTGACTCCAACTATTCTCCATGGCACCACCACTCTTTTTAGTGACTACAATGTACTGACATCACCAAACCTAAACACGTAGAGCTTCCATGCTCATCGATCCCCAAACAGGCTGAATGTGCCCTACACCCAAAGTGGGGAGTCACAGGAACAGCTAACAGAGGAGCCAAAGAGAAACCATTTGGATCCAGAACATTGTAAATATCCTTTTACTCTGGCTGTCTTTGAGCCTCAACTCATTTTCTGCCTTTTATAACCATGTTCAGTTTCATTAATAAACTATTATCAGGAAAAATATTTGATTGTTGTTGACTTTTCTTGATTAGACTGATGCACATTAAGGATAGCGGCTAAGAGGGGTTGACAGATTCTTTAACAGAAAGTGAGCCACTCTAAGGCAGTGTTTTTCAAACATTTTTACCTAGTACCCATTTTTACCAACCGGTCGACCTTCACGACCCACAACGGCCGAACTTTGCGACCCACATCGGCCAATCTTTGCGAGCCATGTCGGCTGACCTATGTGACCCTGGGAGTTTTAAAGGATAACTTTCCCTTTCTAACTTTGCATTGTCTATAGTGTCAGCCGTGGCTCAGTGGGCAGCTCTCTCACCTCTTGAGTCAGAAGGTTGTGGGATCAAATCCCAGTCCAGGGACCCGAGGACAAAAATCACATCCAACATTCCTTGTTCCAGCACTGAGGGAGTACTGCACTGTCAGAACAGCCTTCTTTCAAATAAGATGTCAAACTGAGGCCCTGTCTACCCCTCTCAAATGGATGTAAAAATATCCACAGCCACTATTTTGAAGAAGAACAGGGGAGTTATCCCCGGTGTCCTGGTCAATATTTATCCCTCAATAAACATCACTAAAAACAGATCATCTGCTCATTATCACATTGCTGTGTGTGGGATTTTGCTGTGTGTAAATTGGCTGCCGAGTTTCTGACATTAAAACAGTGGTTACACTTCAAAATTACTTAATTGGCTGTAAAGCACTTTGGGACATCCTGTGGTTGTGAAAGACGCTGTAGAAATGCAAGTTTTTAAATTGAAGATTTATGTTATCTGATCTTGTTATCTGGAACTTAATTGATTTCAGTCATCTCCAACATACCATTTAATAAATTCACTTTGGTTCAGACAAGACTTTAATGAATTAAGGCAAAGGCAGAATTCTCTGGATAGAACATTTAAAAATAAGTTTATTAAATGAAAAAGGTTTACTGAACAACTTTAAGACATTGACTTTTACAACATCATGTGGGTGATCAGTCTGTAGAAGCGTAACCCTCTCTGGCTCCTTCTTTGACAGGAATTCTTGTGGAATTCAGCCTCGGGAGTCTGGCTCCTTCTTTGACAGTAATTTCCTTGGAACTCGGCCTCAGGAATCTTCAGTACTTGGCCAGCAAGGAAGACCTTCAGAATCCCCAAAGTGACCATTACCTCACGTCAGAGTTGGGCCTGTTGTAACATGGCCATTGGTCAATTTGGTCACTGGATTAATTTAATTGGATCCCCAATTACTGACACCACCTTCTCTCATTATCTCAGACAGGAATACAATAGAACTGTTTCAGACTATCGCTTTATCTGATTCTACACAATCCCATTAATCATACAGTTTCAAATGTTGAGGCGAATCAGAGTTTGAAGGTCTATCTTGCCAGAACATTTATCCTCATTACACAGCAATTTAGCTTTTACATTTTTACAACTAATAAAAGTCAATTTTTTACTATAACTACTGATTCATGATTGATTCATTAGTTGTAATTCGACTGAGGACATACAACATTTCTCGTCCCAGCACTGAGTGAATGCTAAACTGTCAGAACAACCTTCTGTCAAACAAACTACTTATTACTGTACTGACTGGTGCCTAATTAATACAGTAATCTAATTTTTTTTCTTTTAAAATAAATTTAGAATACCCAACTATTTTTTTCTCATTAAGGGGCTATTTAGTGTGGCCAATCCACCTAACCTATACATCTTTGGGTTGTAGGGGTGAAACCCACGAAGACACGGGGAGAATGTGCAAACTCCATACAGTCAGTGACCTGGGGCCGGGATCGAACCCGGGTCCTCGGGCCGTGAGGCAGAAGTGCTAACCACTGTGTCACCATGCCGCCCCCAGAAATGCAAACTAAATATCTTCTCACTTCCAAACACCCTATCCCTGCCCCGGGTCACTGTCTGTGGGTACTCTAAACGTATGTTAAAAAAAACTTCCAAACACCCTTTCACCCTGTGATCCTTGTGACATTTTAAACCAGGTATTTGCATCAAGGCTCAAAGAGCATCAGCCAACTGGAGGTAAAGTCGTGACACCAGACAGTCGAGCAAAATGAAACACTCTAAATCCCCATTGACCAAATGTCAGAAAGAACAAAATGCAGCCCTGGATGTAATTGTTTTTAATTTAAAGTACCCAATTCTTTTTTTTTCAAAATTGAGGGGCAATTTAGCATAGCCAATTCACCTACACTGCACATCTTTGGTTTGTGGAGGTGAGAGCCACGCAGACATGGGGAAAATGAGCAAACACCACACGGACAGTAACCAGGGGCCGGGATCGAACCACTGTGCCACCAGCCCTTGATGTAATTGAGAACAGGAACAATAACAGCAGAATCAAACCCCTTTAATCACTTGTGAACTTGTTGGTGTCTCCGCAGGGCGGATGGATCACCGAATGCCTTCGCACAGTGAGAGCAGGTGAATGGTCTGTCCCCGGTGTGAACTCTCTGGTGTATCCGCAGGTTGGATGATTTACTGAATGCCTTCCCACACAAAGAGCAGGTAAATGGCTTCTCTCCTGTGTGGACACGTTGGTGTACCCTCAGGGTGGATGATTCACTGAATTCCTTCCCACACTGAGAGCAGGTGAATGGCCTCTCCCCAGTGTGAACTCGCCAGTGTATCTGCAAGTGGGATAAATTACTGAATCCCTTCTCACACCGAGAGCAGGTAAATGGCTTCTCCCCAGTATGAACTCGCTGGTGTTTCCGTAGGTTGGATAACTCAGTGAATCCCTTCCCGCATTGAGAGCAGGTGAACGGCCTCTCCCCAGTGTGACTGCGTCGATGAATCTCCAGCTCTGATGGGTATCTGAATCCTTTCCCACAGTCCTCACATTTCCACAGTTTCTCCATGTTTTGGGTCTCCTATGTCTCTCCAGGTTGGATAATCAATTGAAGCCTCGCCCACACACAGAACACGTGTACGGTCTGTCCCTGATGTGAATGGTGTGATGGTATTTATTCAGGCTGTGTAACTGGCTAAAGCTCTTTTCACAGTCAGTGCTCTGGAACACTCTCACTCGGGTGTGTGTGTCTCGGTGCTTTTCCAGTCACACCGATGTTTAAAACCTCTGAAGCAGACAGACCAGAGAAACATTTCTCCTCCAAGTATCAAAGGCTGGTAATATTCCAGACCCATGGAATTGAGTGACTATCAGATTTTGATGTAAAGTTTGGTTTGAGATTTCTGTCTATAATTCCTCCTCTTCTAATATCCTGTAAAAGGAATTTACAAATGTCATCACTGTCAGTACAGAATAGAAACTCAGAACAGACAATTCTAGTTTCTCTGGAACATTCTTTCCTCTCATTCCCCAAAAGCTGTAAATCTCCATCCCACACACTCTCTCTCCCTCCATTCTCACTCTGCTGTACCGAATATTGACCCTCCCAATTCTCCTGAAGGTGCTGATTCAGGCTGATTGACAGATCCATGCTCACTGCTTCCTGTGCAGGACACAATAGATTCTGCAGTCGGCCATTCGGCCCATTGAGCCTGCTCATCCATTAGAGATAATTGGCCGATCTACCTCAGCACCATTTTCCCACACTATCCTCCATATTCCTTGATATCTTCATCATCTAGAAACCCATTGACCTGAAAATACTTGATGACTCCACAATCCTCTGAGGGAGAGAATTCCCCACATTCTTGGGTGATGAAATCCCTCCTCACCTCAGCTTTCTCTCCATTTTCCTGCCAGTTCCCCATAACCCTCGACTCCCTCGTCAATCAGAAATCTGTCCATCTCAGCGGTGAATATATTCAGTGACCCCCAAACTCCACTGGTCCCTGTGGAAGAGAAATCCAGAGACTAACAACCCTCTGAGGGAAGAGATGACTGGAAATATATAACGTAGCTACAGCACAATATTACACAACTGGAATTAATAATAAATGTATTTTATCTGGATTGTTAATTGCAGGCAATAAACATTGCAAATCAGTGAGAGATTTGGTTTGCTGTCAAGGCTCAAGGGTCTAAAATCCAATCACCTCTCTCAGATGCAGGGATGAGCATGGGGTGTGAAGTCAGTGATTATTGTAAATTATCTGTGTGGGCAGCAGAGAAGGGAGCAGCTGTTTTTAGTTGCCTGCCCCAACTGCAGCTGGGTTAAGGCCCAACAGTGTCGATCACTGTTTGTCTCTCACAATGCGCTATCTTTATAGGTTTATAGTCCTACTGTAAACAGAAGTAATTGCCCCACCCGTCTATCCACCTTTAGCTGCTCATTAACTATTGAGAACTTGTTCCTCCTCAGCCATTTGTTGAATGCAGTGACCTGAGCCAGGTCTCTTCTTGCTCAGTATGAACCTCCTCAAGATCCGGCCCTCTGGATTTTATCACAAGTGAGGTTTCATTTCCTCAATGTGATGGCAGAACATGATGCAAAATATAGAAAAGGAATGAGGAACTTCTGTTTCGTGGACAAACGCAAGAAGGTTGGTTTATTCTTCTTGGAGCAGGAATGATTGGGGGGAGTTAATCGAAGTGTTCAATGGGCTGGATGCTCCGGTGCCCCAGTCACGTGTTTCTCAGCAGCGCGCCATTCAAGGGCGGCGGGATTCTTTCTTCCCGCTGTTTGTCGATGGGATTTCCCATTGAAGCCATCCCGGAGAATTCCGGCCATCTGAGGGAGTGAATTCTCCACCTCCCCAGTCGCATGTTTCTCGACAGTAGGGCTCTCCATTCCCGGTGCTGGCCAATGGGATTTCCCATTATATCCATCCCATGCTGCCGGGAATACTGCAGGCGGGGATGTGCTGCCGACACAATAGAAAATCCCACCGGTGGAGAATTCACCTTGAGGTGTTTTGATGGAGTAAATAAACAGATACTGGGCTGCATTCTCCATTCGGGAGACTAAGTGCTGCCGCCGGTGTAGAATCGGGTGCAGTGAAGAGGAGATAAAGATTTTACAGACAGATGTAGATAGACTCAGAGATTGGGCCAAACATTGGCGATGGAGGTTAATGTGGATAAGTGTGAGGTTATCCATTTTGGCCAAAAAAATAGAAAGGCAAATTTTATCTGAATGGAAAGCAGATTCAAAATGCATTTGGGCAGAGGAATCTGGGTGTCTTTGTTCATGAATCGCAGAAAGTCAGTACGCAGGTACAGCCTGGAATTAAAAAGGCAAATGGAATGTTAGCGTTTATTGCAAAAGGACTGGAGTAGAAAAGTAGAGAAGTGTTGTTTCAATTGTACAGGGTGTTTGTGGGACCACATCTGGAGTATTGTGTCCTGTATTTGTTTCCTTATTTGAGGAAGGATGTGGTGGCATTGGAGGCAATTCAGAGGCGGTTCACATGATTGATTCCGGGGATGAAAGGGTTGACGTATGAGGAGAGAATAAACATTTTGGGCTTATACTCATTAGAGTTTAGAAGGATGAGAGGGGATCTGATCGAGGTGTATAAAATACTAAAAGGGATTGATAAAGTAAACATAGACCAAATGTTCCCCCTTGTGGGGAAATCTAGAATGAGAGGTCACAGGTATAGTTTGAGAGGCGGTAGATTTAGAACTGAGGTGCAATCGTTGTAATTTTTGTATCCTCACTACCTACAGGTGAGGTCCCAGAGGGGTGGAGAATAGCTAATGTTGTTCCTTTGTTTAAGAAGGGTAGCAAGATTAATCCAGGAAATTACACCAGTGGTAGGGAAATTATTGGAGAGGATTTTCCAATACAGAATTTACTCTCATTTGGAAGTAAGTGGAGGTATTAGCGAGAGCAGCATGGTTTTGTGAATGGCAGGTCGTGTCTCACTAACTTGATTGAGTTTTTCGAGGAAGTGACAAAGATGATTGCTGAAGGTAGGGCAGTGGATGTTTTCCACATGGACTTCAGTAAGATCTTTGAAAAGATCCCTCATGTCAGAGTGGTACAGAAGGTGAAGTCTCCTCAGAGATAAGCTGGCAAGATGGGTACAGAAATGGCTCGGTCATAGAAGGGTAGTAGTGGAAGGGTGCTTTTCTGAATGGAGGGCTGTGACTAGTGGTGTTCTGCAGAGCCTTTGATGTTTGTAAATGATTTGGAGAAAAATGTAACTGGTCTGATTAGTAAGTTTGCAGAAGACACAAAGTTTGGTGGAATTGCAGATAGTGATGAGGACTGTCAGAGATTACAGCAGGATATAGATCGGTTGGAGACTTGGGTGGAGAGATGGCAGATTGAGTTTAATCCAGACAAATGTCAGGTAATGCATTTTGGAAGGTCTAATACAGGTGGGAACTGTACAGTAAATGGGAGAACCCTAAAAAGTATTGACAGGCAGCAGGATTTGGGTGTACAGGTCCACAGATCACTGAAAGTGGCAACGCAGGTGGATAAGGTAGTCATCGGCTGGGGCATGGAGTATAAAAATTGGCAAGTCATGTTGCAGCTTTCTGAACCTTAGTTGCCGCACATGGAATATAGTGTTCAATTCTGGTTGCCACATGACCAGAGGATGTGGAGGCTTTGGAGAGGGTACAAAAGAGATGTACCAGGATGTAACCTGGTACGGAGGGCATTAGCTATGAGGAGAGGTTGGATAAACGCAGTTTGTTCTCACTGGAATGATGAAGGTTGAGGGGCAACCTAATAGAAGTTTACAAACTTATGAGGGGCATGGACAGAAGCTTTTTCCCAGGGTGGAAGAGTCAATTACTTGGGGACTTAGGTTGAAGGCACGAGGGGCAAAGTTTCGAGGAGATGTGCGAGGGAAGCTTTTTTTTTTTTACATAGAGGGTAGTGGGTGCCTGGAACTCTCTGCCAGAGGAGGTGCTGGTGGAAGCAGGTATGATAGTAACGTTTAAGGGGCATTTTCACAAATACGTGAATAGGATAGGAATAGAGGGATACGGAAGTGTAAAAGGTTTTAGGTTAGATGGGCAGCATGGTCGGTACAGGCTTGGCTTGGAGGGCCGAATGGCCTGTTCCTGTCCTGTACTTTTCTTTCTTCTTTGTGACCTGTTTCACACAGAGGGTGGTGAATTTGTGGAACTCGCTGCTGCATAGTGAGGTAGAGTTTGAGTCATTAAATGGTTTAAAGGAGATAGACATATTTCTGATTTTAAAAACAGGTTTAAGGGATATGGGAACAGGTAGGGAGGTGGATTTGTGAGCAGGAAGAAATCAGCCATGATCTGGTTGAATGGCGGAGCAGGCTTGAGGGGCCGAATTGCCTACTTCTGCTCTGAATTCCTATGTTCCTATATTACAGAACCATAAATAATATATCCAATCTGTACCATATAAGAACAGTAGACATATTTATGTCCTATATTAATTTACCGTCTCCTTAAATGTCAGCCATCTCCTGGGGAAACCTGCCCTTTAATTGTGAACATTAGGAAAGAGACCATCCTTTAGCCAGACAAATAAATGTGTCAAGCTGAGGGAGGAAAGGATGTCAATGTCTTTAAGCGAGAGAGAGAGACCTGGGCCAACCTTTGCAGAATCTGCACCTTCCCTGGATTCATTTCCTTTCCCTTCAGTTGCTGCAAGTCACCAATTGAAGGTCAGAATGAGAAAAGAAATGGAAAGGGGGAGAAAAGAAAGTGTTTTACTCACAGATGTTGGAGACAGGAGGCCGTTTCAGCCTGTGTGAAGCTCAATCTTCATTAACACAAAGCTCGTGCTTCGATTGGCTGGAGCACCAAAGTCCTTCCGGTTGTTAGCATATTCCCATTGGTCAACATCTCAGCAGGAAGTTCAAGGGACGGGTTTTCCACTGCCCATGCGCAACTTCCCCTCTCTCTCTCTCTCTTCTCCCCCCCCGGACATGCGCAGTCCCGGGGGGGGGGGGGGGTGAGAGATCTCACTCTGGCCGGAGTATCAGCCGATTGCCTCGAAACCTTGTCTCGAGAATGTGCAGGAAGAGGGGACACAATCGGTGGGGGCGGGGTTCCCGTGTCCGCGCGCCCGGCCTGGAACCCGGAGACATCAGGGCGCAGCAGACTAATTGTTATTGGATGATTCAGGCACGGCGTCATTGTGACGTCACAAAGACTTCCCAGCACATGGTCGCTCATTGGGAACAATATCACTGATCCCGCTTGCATGGAGCTTGTCCACTGTCTGCCCAGCAAAGCTGCTGCTCCTCTGTCGCTGAATGAAGATTGAGCTCCACCCAGACTGAAACTTCCTCTTGTTTCATCATCTATGAGTAAAACACTTTCTTTTCTCCCTCTCTATTTCTTTTCTCATTCTGACCTTCAATTGTTTAAAACCCAGGCCCAGAGGAGATGTATCCCAGGCTGCTGTGGGAGGCAAGAGAGGAGATTGCAGAGGCTCCGACAATTTTCAAATCTTCTCTGGTCACAGGAGCGGTGTCAGAGGACTGGAGGTCAGATAATGTGGCTCCATTGTTCAGGAAGTAAAGTAAGGAAAAAAACGAAATTACAGGCCAGTGAGCCTAACCTCACTGGTAGGGAAACTTTTGAAAAAATTCTGAAGACCAGAATTGATCTCCACTTGGGGAGGAAAGGATTAATCAAGGATAGTCAGCATGGTTTTGTCAGGGGAGATCATGTCTCACAAATTTGACTTGACTTTTTTCAGGAGCTGTAGTACAGTACGGTAGTACAGATCATGTAGATTACAGGGACTTCAGTGAAGCATTTGACAAGGTCTCACATGGGAGACTGGTCAAGAAGGTAAGAGCCCATGGGATCCAGAGCAATTGGCAAATTGGATCCAGAATTGACTTAGTGGCAGGAAGCAGAGGGTGATGGTTGAAGATTGTTTTTGTGACAGGAAGCCCGCTTCCAGTGGTCTTCAATATGCATCAGTGCTGGGGCCTTTGCTGTTGTAGTGTACATTAATGATCTGGATGTGGGGGGAAGTTAGGGCCTCGGCGTGGACCCCATTATGGGGGAACCACCGGTTTGCCCCAGGAAGAACAGGTGGAGGGTTTTTGGGGTGGCACAGGGCAGGCATACGTAAGTGAGGGGACCTGTTTGTGGACGGGAAGTTTGTGAGCTTGGGTGAGCTGGAGGAGAAGTACGGACTCCCCCCGGGGAACACCTTCAGGTACTGACAGGTAAGGGCGTTTGCCAGACGGCAGGTGGTGGAATTGCCACGGCTACTGCCACACACAGTACAGGACAGGGTGCTCTCGAGGGGGGTGGGTGTGATTGGGGAAGATCTTGGAAACTTACCTGGCGATGCAGGAGGAGGAGGAGGCCTCGGTGGTGGAGTTGAAAGGTAAGTGGGAGGAGGAGTTGGGAGAGGAGATCGAAGAGGGGACGTGGGCAGATGCCCTAGGGAGGGTGAACTCTTCCTCTTCATGCGCGAGGCTCAGCCTCATACAGTTTAAGGTGCTGCACAGGGCACACATGACCGGGACTAGGATGAGCAGGTTCTTTGGGGGTGAGGACAGGCGTGTTAGGTGCTCAGAGAGCCCAGGAAATCACACCCATATGTTCTGGGCATGCCCAGCACTGGAGGAATTTTGGAAGGGCGTAGCGAGGACGGTGTCGAGGGTGGTAGGATCCAGGGTCAAACCGGGCTGGGGGCTCGCAATATTTGGGGTGGCAGAGGAGCCGGGAGTGCAGGAGGCGAAAGAGGCTGGAATTCTGGCCTTTGCGTCCCTGGTAGCCCGGCGGAGGATTCTCCTTCAGTGGAAAGATACGAGGCCCCCAAGTGTGGAATCCTGGATCAGCGATATGGCAGGGTTCATTAAATTGGAGAGGGTGAAATTCGCCTTGAGAGGGTCGGTACAAGGGTTCTTTAGGCGGTGGCAACCGTTCTTAGACTTTCTGGCAGAACGCTAGACATTGGTCAATGGCAGCAGCAGCTCGGGGGGGGGGGGGGGGGGGGAGGGGGTATACTTTATTTTTGTTTATGTTATTTACAGTGGAAGGGTCTGAGGGGGTGTATACACCTGTTGTCTTAAGTCGGGGTGTTAATGTTAATTTATTATTTAGGTACGGGGGGGAGGGGTTTGGGGGGTTGCTTTTTTAGATTGTGTTTTGTACTTGCCCCTGTTGGGTTCTTTTTTCTTTCTCATTTTGTTACTGATATTTTATGAAAACCTTTAATAAAAATTATTTTTTTTAAAAAATGATCTGGATGTGAATGGAGGAGGTATGATCAGGTAAGTTTGCAGATGATACAAAAATTGGTTGTATGATAAGTAGTGAGGAAAGATTAAAGGGTGATATAGTCGGGCTGGTTAAATAGACAGAACAGTGGCAAATGGAATTTAACCCTGAAAAGTGTGAGGCAGTGCATTTTGGGAGGATGAAAAGGCAAGGGAATATACAATGAATGGTAGGACCCTAGGAAGTACAGAGGGTCAGAGCGACCTTGATGTGCCTGACATAGATCCCTAAAGTCAGAAGGGAAGGTAGATAAGGTGGTGAAGACGGGATATGAGATACTTCTATTAGCTGAAGTATAAAATTTAAGAGTACGGAGGTTACGATGGAGCTGTATAAAACACTCGTTAAGCCATACCTGGAGTACTGAGTGCAGTTCTGGTTACCACACTAGAGGAAGGACATGATTGCATTGGAGAGGATGCAGAGGAGATTCATAAGCATGTTGCCGGGGCTTTTCAGCGATGAAGGGACCCTGGTTAGGAGTTTTCTGGGAGCAGTGGATGCTGAGGGGATATGTGGTTTGGGCAGCATGGTAGCACAGACCTATGAAGGACATAGCTAGAGTAGATAGGAAGAAAGCTTTCCCCTTAGTTGACAGGTCAGTAAACAGTGGGCAGAAGTGTAAGGTAAGGGGCAGGGGATTTAAAGATGTTTTGAGGAAAAGCATTTTACCAGAGGGTGGTGGGAATCTGGAACTCGCTGCCTGAAAGTGTGGCAGAGGCAGGAAACCTCACAACATTGAAGAAGCATTGAGATGAGCACTAGATAGGCCATAGCACACAAGGTTATGGTCCAAGTGATTGGAATTCATACGTGCTTGATGGCTGGTGCAGAAATGATGGGCCAAAGGGCTTCTTGCTCTGCTGTAAAACTCTCTGTTTTCATCGAATCCCTACAGTGCAGAAAGAGGCAATTGGGCCCATCGAGTCTGCACCAACCCTCCAAAAGAGCACCTCACCGAGGCTCAAGCCCTCACCCTATCCCCATAACCCCAGCTAATGTTTTTGGACACTAAGGGGCAATTTAGCATGGCTAATCCACCTAATCTGCACATCTTTGGAATGTGGGAGGAAACACGAGCTCCTGGAGGAAACCCACGGGGATAAAGTGCAAACTCCACACAGACAATCACCCAAGGCTGGAATTGAACCTGGCTCCCTCATGCTGTGAGGCAGTAGTGCAAACCACTGTGTCTCACCGTGTGTTATATGCTACAGATTAGATATATTACTGATGGTTCTGAAATAAAATACATTAATTATTCTTGTCTAGTACTGTAGCTACATTATATATTTCCAGTCAGATTTATAACCGACGAGGGCAGTGCAGTGGTAGCACTGTAGTCTCACAGCGCTGAGGTCCAGGTTCGATACTGGCTCTGGGTCACTGTCCCTGTGTAGTTTGCACACTCTCCCCGTGTTTGCGTGGGTTTCACCCCCACAACCCAAAGATGTGCAAGGTAGGTGGATTGAACACGCTAAATTACCCCTTAATTGGAAAAAATGGATTGGGTAGTCTAAATTTTAAAAAAGAAAAAAAAAAGATTTATAAGAGAAGCGAAGGAGTCCATTGGACATTTTGCGTCGAGGCCAACTCCTTGAGCAATTCTGTCAGTCTCGAGTGGATCCCATTCTGTAACCCTGCAGCACCCATCCAATTTCATTTACAAATTTACTAATCATCTCTGCTTGACTCCCCTCAGAGGCAGCAAGTTCAAGAACATGATCAGTCACAACCCCCTGTATCTTAACCAACTGGAACAATCCTAAACATCAAAACATTTTTAGTCCAGTAATATTGACATATATCTGCCTGTCAGCCTGCATGAAGATTTTCAGGTCTCTGTGTCCAGGACAGGAAGCAGTGAGCAGGGATCTGGCAATCAGCCTGAATCAGCACCTTCAGGAGAATTGGGAGGGTGAATATTAGATACAGCAGAGTGAGAATGGAGGGTGAGTGTGTGGGATGGAGATTTACAGATTTGGGAAATGAGAGAGGAAAGAATGTTCCATAGAGACTAGAATTGTCTGTTCTTAATTTCTATCCTGTACTGACAGTGATGATTTTTGTAAACTCCTTTTACAGGATATTAGAAGTGTTCCAGAGCACTGACTGTGGAAAGAGCTTTAACCAGTTACACAGCCTGAAAGAACATCGCACCATTCACAGCGGGGAGAGAAAGTACCCGTATCCTGTGTGAGACTTTAACTGATTGTCCGACCTGGAGAGTCACAAGGACACCAGCAACATGGAGAAACGGTGGAAATGTAGGGACTGTGGGAAGGGATTTAGGTTCCCATCTGTGCTTGAAACCCATCAACACAGTCACACTGGGGAGAGGCCGTTCACCTGCTCCGTGTGTGGGAAGGGTTTCACTCAGTTGTTTCACCTGCAGCGACACAATTTCACTCACACCAATGAGAGACCCTTTAAATGCTCCGACTGTGGGACTGGCTTCAAAAGCTCTCAAGAACTGATGTCCCACCAACGAATTCACACTGGGGAGCGACCGTTCAGCTGCTCTGTTTGTGGAAAGGGATTCGCTCACTTATCTAACCTGCGGAGACACAGTGTCACTCACACCAATGAGAAACCCTTTAAATGCTCTGACTGTGGGAGTGGCTTCAAAACTGATGTCTCACCAGCAAGTTCACACTGGGGAGAGGCCGTTCACCTGCTCTGATGTGGGAAGGGATTCTCTCGGCTATCCATCCTGCAGACACACCAGCGAGTTCACACTGGGGAGAGGCCATTCACATGCTCTGATTGTGAGAAGGGATACACTCAGTTATCTGGCCTGCTGGCGCACCAGCGTTTTCACACTGTGGAGAGGCCACTCACCTGCCCAGACTGTGGGAAAGGATTCACTCTGTTATCCACCCTGCAGAAACACCAACGAGTTCATACTGGGGAGAAGCCATTCGCCTGCTCTCAGTGTGGGAAGGGATTCAGTCATCCAGCCCACCTATGGAGCCACCAACGAATTCACACTGGGGAGAGGCCTTTCATCTGCTCTCAATGTGGGAAAGGATTTTGTGTTTCATCGCACCTGCTGAGACACCAACAGGTTCACAAGTGAACAAGGCTTGGATTTTCCTGTTAATATTTCTGCTCTTAATTACAGCCAGGACTGCATTGTGTTCATTCTGTCAGTTGGTCAATGGAGATGTGGGAGGGTTTCTTTCTGCTGGACTGGCCGGTCTCACGACTTTGCCTCCAGTTGGCTGATGTCCTTTGAGCTTTGTTGTGAATACCTGGTTCCAAGTTTCACGAGGACCAGAGTGTTAGGGTACTTGGACGTTGGAAGATATTTTGTTCCCATTTCTGTTTGGAACCCCCAAAGCCAATGCCATATTGCCATGAAGATGGGCTATGGTGGTTAATTAGTTAGTTTGTTTAATTTTTCGGGTGTTTCTCACAGAAGGAAACTGTCAAGGGCAAATTGTCTGTGGCACATTGTGAACTTACAATAAAAAGTGTGACAATAGATAGACAATTGCTAGCATTTAAAATATTATTACATATTTACATCAAATATAAATTCCTTTAAGAAACAAAAATCCAACAGGAAACGTGAAGGAACCGTAGCAAGCAAAGTTTAAGATTCCCATTAGTTCAAAGGAAGAGGTTCATAAAGTGGGTAAGAGTGTAGTAAGCCTGAGGATTGGGAACTTGTTTAGAATTCAAAAAAGGAGGTCCAAGAAACTGATGAAGAGAAATTAGAATATGAGAGCAAACTCCGAATAGTCAACATGGAGTTAGGAATAGGAAATCATGTTTGACGAACCTTTTGTAGTTTTTGAGGATGTTACTAACAGAATTGATAAAGGGGAGTCTGTGGACAAAGTACACTTGGATTTTCAGAAGGTTTTGATAAACACCCCACAGGAGGTTAGTTAGCAAAAGGAAAGCAAATGGGATAGGAGGTAATATACTGGTGGTGCAGTGGTTAGCCCTGCTGCCTACGACGCTGGGAACCCGGGTTCGATCCTGGCCCCAGGTCACTGTCCATGTGGAGTTTGCACGTTTTCCCCGTGTCTGCGTGGGTTAGGTGAATTGACCATGATAAATTGCCCTTAGTGACCAAAAAGGGGAGGAGGGGTTATTGTGTTACGGGGATAGGGTGTAAGTGAGGGCTTAAGTGGGTCGGTGCAGACTCAATGTGCCGAATGGCCTCCTTCTGCACTGTCTGTTCTACATTCTAACCCCCCACAACCCAAAGATGTGCAGGGTAGGTGGATTGGTCACGCTAAATTGCCCCTTAATTGGGAAAAATAATTGGGTACTCTAAATGTAATTTTTTTTTTATTTCAGTTTAAATTCTCTGCCATTTCTCTATTCCCCCTACTGTGGCGAGAAACATAAAAAACGACTTGTAAAGCTCCTATAGGAATGTGAAAAGAGGCAAACGATTAGCAAAGACCAATGTGGGTCTATTCCAGGCAGAGACAGCAGAGTTTATAATGGGGAATAAGGAAATGGCAGAGCTTGGAAATATTACATTTAGTCTCCACATCCAAATCATTGTATAAACTGTGAACAGCTGAGCCCAAGTACTGATCCTTGTGATACCCCACTGGTCACAACCTGTGAGAATGACCCATTTATTTCTGCTCTCTGATTTCTGCTGTTAGCCAATTCTCAATCCATGCCAGTATATTACCTCCTATCCCATGTGTTTTCATTTTGCTGACTAACCTCCTGTGGGGTGTTTATTATAAACCTTCTGAAAATCCAATTGTGCCACATCCACGGACTCCCCTTTATCAATTCTGTTAATAACATCCTCAAAAGCTCAAAAAGGTTCATCAATCATGATTTCCTATTCCTAAATCCATGTTGTATTTTCCCAATACTGATGTCAGGCTAACAGGTCTGTAGTTCACCATTTTCTCTCTCCCTCCCTTCCTGAATATAGGGCTGACATTTACCACCTTCCAATCAGCAAGAGCCATTCCAGAATCTATAGAATTGTGGAAGATGATCACCAATGTATCTGTGATCTCGATAGCAACCTCTTTCAACACTCTGGGATGTAGAATATCAGGTCCTGGGGCTTGTCAACTTTCAACCCCATTAATTTCTCCAAAACAGCCTTCTTACTAATACTCATTCCCTTCAATTTATCATTCTCTCATGTCCCTTGGATCGCTAACTCTGGGAGATTTCTTGTATCATCCTCAGTGAAGACGGACACAGAGTAATCATTTAGATTCTCTGCCATTTCTCTATTCCCACTGCTATAAATTCTCCTGTCTCTCCCTTAATGGACCCACGTTTGTCTCAGCCAAATATTTCCTTTTTACGTACCTATAGAAGCTTTTACAGTCCACACAAAACCACTACCTTTTGGTGGTCTATAAACAACTCTTACCAATGTTTGCTGCCCCATGCTGTTTCTTTTTTAAAAAAATATATTTTATGAAAGCTTTTCGATCAACCAAGAATTTTCCATTTTTACACCTTTGCAACAATATATACATTGATCGTTTTTAAAATAATATATTAACCAGCGGCAAGTGCCAACACAAATAAGAAACAAAAAGAAATAGTAACATTGAAAAGATAAATATGAACAGCAAATATGTAACAATACACAAAAAAAACCCAAAGACCCGAATGCACCACCGCCCCCCCCCTCCCCCCTGGGTTGCTGCTATTGTCTTTCCTATTTTCCCTTATCGCTCTGTGAGATAGTCGAGGAACGGTTGCCACCGCCTGGTGAACCCCTGAGCCGAACCTCTTAGTGCGTACTTTATCCGCTCCAATTTTATAAACCCTGCCATGTCGTTTATCCAGGCCTCCATGCCCGGGGGTTTAGCTTCTTTCCACATAAGTAGAATCCTTGGCCGGGCTACTAGGGACGCAAAGGCCAAAACATCGGCCTCTCTCGCCTCCTGTACTCCCGGCTCTTCTGCAACCCCAAATACAGCCAACCCCCAGCTTGGTTCGACCCGGACCCCCACCACCTTTGAAATCACTTTTGCCACACCCACCCAGAACACGTGCAATACCGGACATGACCAAAACATGTGGGTGTGGTTCGCAGGGCTTCCCGCGCACCTCCCGCACCTATTCTCCACCCCAAAAAACCTGCTCAATCTTGCTCCCGTCATATGCACCCTGTGTAGTAGCTTGAATTGGATCAGGCTGAGCCTGGCACACGAGGACGAGGAATTTACCCTACTTAGGGCATCTGCCCGCAGCCCCTCCTCAATCTCTTCCCCCAGCTCCTCCTCCCATTTTCCTTTCAGTTCCTCTATCATCATCTCCCCCTCGTCTCTCATTTCCCTGTATATATCGGACACCTTACCGTCACCCACCCATGCCCCCGAAATCACTCTGCCCTGGATCCCTTGCGCCGGGAGCTGCGGAAATTCCCTCACCTGTTGCCTCACAAATGCCCTCACTTGCATATAACGAAATGCATTCCCAGGTGGCAACCCGTATTTTTCTGTCAGTGCTCCCAGACTCACGAACGTCCCGTCCAAGAACAAGTCCTTTAGTTTCGCAATTCCTGCTCGCTGCCAAGATTGAAAACCCCCGTCTATCCTTCCCGGGACGAACCTGTGGTTGTTCCTTATTGGGGACCACACTGAGGCCCCCCTCACTCCCCTATGTCGTCTCCACTGCCCCCAAATCTTCAGAGTCGCCACCACCACTGGGTTTGTGGTGTACCTTTTCGGGGAGAACGGCAGCGGCGCCGTCGCCAGTGCTTTTAAGCTAGCTCCCCTACAGGACGCCATCTCCAGCCTTTTCCACGCCGCTCCTTCTTCTTCCCTCATCCACTTACATACCATAGACACGTTAGTGGCCCAATAATAATCACTCAGACTCGGCAGTGCCAATCCCCCTCTATCCCTACTGTGCTGCAGGAACCCCCTCTTTACACTTGGGGTCTTTCCAGCCCACACAAAGTTCATGATGCTCCTGTCCACCTTCTTAAAAAAGGTCTTTGTAATCAGTATGGGGAGGCACTGAAACACAAAAAGAAACCTCGGGAGGACCACCATTTTAACCGCCTGCACCCTGCCCGCCAATGACGGGCACCATATCCCACCTCTTAAAGTCCTCCTCCATCTACACTACCAGTCGTGTCAAGTTAAGCTTATGCAAGGTTCCCCAGTTCCTGGCCACCTGGATCCCTAAATACCGGAAATCTCTTGTTACCCTCCTCAGTGGCAGCTCGTCTATTCCCCTGCTCTGTCCCCCAGGGTGCATCACAAACAGTTCACTCTTCCCCATATTCAATTTGTATCCCGAAAACTCTCCAAACTCCCTGAGTGTCTGCATTATCTCAGGCATCCCCTCCACTGGGTCCGCGACATATAACAGCAGATCATCCACGTATAATGACACCCGATGTTCTTCTCCTCCTCTAAGTACCCCTCTCCACTTCCTAGAGCCCCTCAGCGCTATGGCCAATGGTTCAATTGCCAACGCAAACAGTAACGGGGACAGGGGGCACCCCTGACTTGTGCCCCTATATAGTCGGAAGTAGTCGGATCGTTGCCTGTTCGTAATCACACTTGCCACCGGGGCCCCGTACAGGAGCCAAACCCATCTAATGAACCCCTCTCCAAATCCAAATCTCTTCAGTACCTCCCACAGGTAGTCCCGCTCCACTCTATCAAATGCCTTCTCTGCATCCATAGCCACCACTATCTCCTCCTCCCCCTCCGGTGGGGCATCATCATCACCCCCAACAACCTCCGTATATTGGTATTCAATTGCCTCCCTTTAACAAATCCTGTTTGGTCACCATGCACCACCCCAGGGACACAGTCCTCTATCCTTGTCGCCAGCACTTTGGCCAATAACATGGCATCTACGTTCAGGAGGGAGATAGGCCTGTATGACCCGCACTGCAGCAGGTCTTTGTCTCTTTTCAGGATCAGCGATATCATCGCCTCCGACATCGTCGGGGTAGTATCCCCCTTTCCTTAGCCTCATTGACAGTTCTCATCAGGAGTGGGGCCAGCAGGTCCACATATTTCCTATAAAATTCCACCGGGAACCCATCTGCTCCCGGGGCCTTCCCTGCCTGCATGCTCCCGATTCCATTTACCACCTCCTCTACCTCAATCTGCGCTCCCAGTCCTGTCCTCTCCTGCTCCTCAACCTTTGGGAACTCCAACTGATCTAGGAAATGCATCATTCCCTCTTTCCCTTCCGGGGGTTGGGCCTTATACAGCCTCTCGTAGAATACCTTAAATACCCCGTTCACCCTCTCCGCTCTCTGTTCCATCCTTTCCTCCTCGTCTCTTAACTCCTCCGATCTCTCTCGCCGCCCCCCTCTTCCTAAGTTATTGGGCCAGCAGTCGGCTCGCCTTCTCTCCGTATTCATACTGTACTCCCTGTGCCTTCCTCCATTGCGTCTCCGCCTTACCCGTGGTCAACAAGTCAAAGTCCGTGTGTAGTCTCCGTCTTTCCCTGTATAGCCCTTCGTCCGGAGCCTCCGCATATTGCCTATCCACCCTCAGAATCTGCCCAATCAGCCTCTCCCTTTCTTTACCCTCTTGTTTCCCCTTATGGGCCCTTATGGAGATCAGCTCCCCTCTCACCACCGCCTTCAGCGCCTCCCAGACTACTCCCACCTGGACCTCTCCGTCATCATTGACCTCTAGGTATCTTTCAATACATCCCCTCACCCTTCCACATACCCCCTCATCTGCCAACAGTCCCATGTCCAATCTCCAAAGTGGGCGTTGCTCCTTTTCCTCACCTAGTTCCAGATCTACCCAATGTGGGGCATGATCTGAAATGGCTATAGCCGAATACTCCACTCCTGCCACCTTCGGGATCAGCGCCCTTCCCAGGACAAGGAAATCTATCCGGGAGTACACTCTATGGACGTGGGAGAAGAAGGAAAACTCTTTACTCCTCGGTCTAGTAAATATCCAGGGATCCACTCCTCCCATCTGCTCCATAAAGCCCTTAAGCAACTTGGCCGCTGCCGGCCTCCTCCCGGTCCTAGATCTGGACCGGTCCAGCCCTGGATCCAGCACCGTGTTGAAGTCTCCCGCCCCATTACCAACTTTCCCATCTCCAGGTCCGTGATGCGCCCCAACATATGCTTCATAAAGTTTGCATTATCCCAATTCGGGGCATATACGTTCACCAGCACCACCGCTTCGCCTTGCAATCTGCCACTCACTATCACGTACCTACCCCCACTATCTGCCACTATGGTCTTCGCCTCAAACGATACCCGTTTCCCCACCAGTATTGCCACCCCTCTATTTTTCGCATCCAAGCCCGAGTGGAATACCTGTCCCACCCATCCTTTTCTTAATCTGACCTGATCCGCCAGTTTCAGGTGCGTCTCCTGAAGCATAACCACGTCTGCCTTTAGCTTCTTTAGGTGCGCAAATACCCTAGCCCTCTTAATCGGCCCATTCAACCCTCTCACATTCCACATGATCAACCGGGTTGGGGGGCTCTTTACCCCCCCCCCCCATCGTCGACTAGCCATCCCCTTTTTTAAACCAGCTCCTCACCCGGTTCCCACGCAACCGCTTGTCCCCCAGACGGCGCCCTCCCATCCCTCCCATCCCATCCCGTAACAGCTCCCCCTTCCCCTTAGCAGCAGCAACCCAGTTAATCTCCCCCCCCCCTCCCTAGATCCCGCTCTAGCTTGATTGCACCCCCCATATTGCTTCCCGGAGTCAGCAAACTCTGGCTGACCTCGGCTTCCCCCGTTTATCCTTAGCCTCCCTGCGTGTGAGGCCCCCTCGTTCCTGCGCCCTCTTTTCCAGCCACAGTTTCCATAGCGTGGGAACAAAGCCCGCGCTTCCCTCTCGGCCCCGCCCCTAATGGCGCAGCTCCCTCTCTCCTTCCCCATCCCCTTCCCCACCGGCGCCCACATTTTTTCGTGCCCCCCCCCTTTGAGGGGAAAAAATTCCCCCATCTGATTTACAATTCTTTGCCACTACCTCGCTACTTCATTCCAAACATCCTTTCCCAAATCTAGTCCAACTTCTCCTCTTGAATGAATGTCCACGCCTCCTCTGCCGTCTCGAAGTAGTGGTGTTTACCCTGGTGTGTAACCCACAGTCTTGCCGGCTGCAACATTCCGAATTTCACTTTCTTCCTGTGGAGCACCGCCTTGGCCTGATTGAAACTCGCCCTCCTTCTCGCCACCTCCGCACTCCAATCTTGGTAGACGCAGATCACCGCGTTCTCCCATCTGCTGCTCCGTGTCTTCTTAGCCCATCTCAGGACCATCTCCCTGTCCTTGTAGCGGTGGAATCTCACCACTATTGCTCGCGGTATTTCCCCTGCCTTTGGTCTTCTCACGAGGACCCGGTACGCTCCCTCCACTTCCAGGGGGTCCGTCGGGGCCTCAGCTCCCATTAAGGTATGGAGCATCGTGCTCATGTACGCCCCAACGTCCGCTCCCTCTGCCCCTTCGGGAAGACCCAAAATCCTTAAGTTCTTCCTCCTCGAGGTATTTTCCAGGGCTTCCAATCTCTCCATACACCTCTTGTGTAGTGCCTCGTGCGTCTCCGTCTTCACCACCAAGCCCTGTATCTCGTCCTCATTTTCGGCAGCCTTTGCCTTCACTCCACGGAGCTCCATGTCTTGGGTCTTTTGCGTCTCCTTCAGCCCCTCAATCGCCTGCAGCATCGGCGCCAGCACCTCCTTCTTGAGCTCCTCCGCACATCGCCGGAGGAACTCCTGCTGTTGCGGGCCCCATACCAACTGGGCTCCCTCAGCCGCCATCTTGCTTCTCCCTTCTCTTCTCTGCCGCTGCTCCAGAGGATCCTCCGCAATCTGGCCCTACTATCACTTCTTTCCATCCACACCCGGGGGGACTCCTTCCTATGTCGCCTCACGCTTGGTTTAACCTATGAAAATTTCCGTTGGGTCTCCCGATAAGAGCCCAAAAGTCCGTTGAAACGGGAGGTGCCGAAACATGCGACTTAGCTGGTCATCGCCGCACCCGGAAGTCTCCCCATGCTGTTTCTTAGCTCCACCTAAACAGTTTCCACATATTGGGTTACTGATCTGAGATCCTCCCTTACTAATGTACTGACGCAGCATCACCTCTTTTTCCTTTTTGCCGCAGTATTAGCAAACGTAACGATCAGACCTTCAGTCCCATCATCCAATTCATTTATATAAATTTTAAAACGTTGAGGTCCCTGCACTGATCCCTGTGACACACCATTCGTTACATCTTGCCAACCAGAAAATGACCTATTTATGCCTACTCTCGATTTTCTGGTAGCTCACCAATCATTCGCTGTGAAAGACAGTTCTGGGGTTAAAGCCTGCAGATTGGGAAAAGAAAAGAACGGAAACCTCGGGAATGAATAATCACTTTGGACTGGTTCTGAGACAATTAAGTTTCGACTTCCGGGGTAGAGTCGAGAATAATTGTGGAGTAGAATTTTAGATTGTGTAAAAGGGAAAAGTTATATTTTATACTTTAATGTATAGGTTTCCTTCAAAAATAATGTTTAGTTAATGTTGCTTCTATTTTGTTTGTTGCAGCAAAATCATCAAGAAGTCTTGTCATGTGATCCTTTAAATTGTTGACTGGGAATTAGATTTTTTAATATTAGTTACTGATCTTTACTGAGATCCTAATCCACAAGTTTTGACATCCCATTTGAGCCTCGGGCACTTTTCTGTCTCTCTATTGCTCACATCAGTGACAGGCAGGCAACGGAGCTGAGGACTGAATTTAGCTGGGACCTGCATCCCAGTTGGGAAATTGTCACGGGTGTGACACTAATAAAGAGACAGGAAGGTGCTGGAGGACAGACTGGAGAATGGACCCTCCAACCAATCCGGGTTCGGTGCTGGGGTAACTGGAGCTGATGGGGATGTGACCCCTCAGGTGCAGTGCCCCTGTGTCCAATGTGAGGAGTCACGGGAACAGAGTACAGGGGAGTGGAAGAGTAACATTTGGGTCTAGAACATTGTGAACATGTTTTTATTCTGTTTATTCTTTTACTCTGGTTGTCTTGGATCCTCAAGTCATTTTCTGATTTTTTAAAACCCATATTCTGTTTAATTAATAAACTTGTTTCATTAAAAATAAATGTTTTTTTGGTCTTTTTCTGATTAAATTCATTCACTTTGGGGAAAGTGTGTGAGAGGGGTTGGCAGGCTCTTTAACAGAGAGTGAGTCCCTTTAAGGTAATTAGCAAAGGAGCCAGAGGGGTGGAGGAGACCTTTTCTTTTGACACACAATGTTTAAAAATGAGATTCCGGGATGAACTAATTTATCCAGGCTCTTTGAGGAAGTAACAAGGAATGTTAATAAAGGGAAACCTTGAGATGTGGTTTATCTAGATTTCCAGAAGGTATTTTCCAAGGGGCCGCATCAAAGGTTATTACACATAATACAAGCTCATGGTGTAGGGGGGTAACATATCAGCATGGATAGAGGATTGGTTAGCTCACAGGAAGCAGAGAGTAGGTATAAATGGGTCATTTCTGGGTTGGTAAGATGCGACAAGTGGAGTGTCAGAAGGATCAGTGCTGGGCCCTCAACTATTTACAATCTATATTAATGAGTTGGGTGATGGGATTGAATGTATGGCGGCTAAATTTGCTGATGACGCAAAGATAGTTCAGAAAGTAATTTGTGAAGTGGACATAACAAGTCTGCAAAGGACGTTGAGTGAATGGACAAAACTCGACAGATGGAGAATAACGTGAGAAAATGTGAATTGTCCACTTTGGCAGGAAGGATTAAATTAAACAATATTATTTAAATGGTGAGACATTGCAGAACGATGAGGTACAGAGGGATCTGGGTGTCCGTGTACAGGAGTCACAATAAGTTAGTTTGCAGGTACAGCAAGCGGCTCGATCGAGTCCTTGAACAGTTTCATCAGGCTTTATCGAGTGAGTTGGAAGCAGTTCAGAGGAGGTTGGCCCCCGGATTCCTGGAATGAGGGGGTTATCCTCTGAGGAAAGGTTTGACAGGTTGGGACTGTATCCATTGCAGTTTAGAAGAATGAGAGGATTTCATGTGTTTCAATAAGATCATGAGTGGAATTGAGAGAGAGATTGCTGAGAGAATGTTTCCCCCTTGTGGCAGAGACTAGAATTAGGGGATACTGCTTAAAAATTAGGGGTCTTCCATTTAAGATGTGGATGAGAATGTTGTTTTTCTCCTGAGGACTGTGGGTCTGTGAATCTCTCTTTTCCCAGAGGGTGCTGGAGGCAAGGTCAGTGAATATGTTTTCGGATTGAACTTAAAGATTCTTTTTTTAAAAATTCTTTTTATTCAAGTTTTTCTTAAACAAAATGTTACATAACCAATAACAAAAAGGAGAAAATTTAACAAACAAGGTGGTTATAGTCCATTTACAAAAGAAGAGTATGCATTCCATACACAGTCCTCCCCCCCCTCCCCCCAGATTGCTGCTGCTGCTGACCTTTCAACGTTCAGCCAGAAAGTCAAGGAACGGCTGCCACCGCCTGGAGAAACCCAGCAAGGACCCTCTTAAGGCAGACTTTCTCCTCTCAAGACTGAGAAACCCAGCCATGTCACTAACCCAGGTCTCCAGACTCGGTGGCCTCGTGTCCCTCCACATTAACAAGATCTGTCTCCGGGCTACCAGTGAGGCAAAGGCCAGGACGTCAGCCTCCTTTGCTTCCTGCACTCCCGGATCTTCTGACACCCCAAATATCGCAAACTCCGGACTTGGCTTTACCCGAGTGTCCAAGAGGGGCTGTTTCGGGGCTGTTTAGCACAGGGCTAAATCGCTGGCTTTGAAAGCAGACCAAGGCAGGCCAGCAGCACGGTTCAGTTCCCGTGCCAGCCTCCCCGAACAGGCGTCGGAATGTGGCGACTAGGGGCTTTTCACAGTAACTTCATTGAAGCCTACTTGTGACAATAAGCGATTTTCATTTTCAAGACCTTGGACATAGCCTTTGCAAAGCCCTGCCAGAATTCTTTAAGCGCCGGGTACGCCCAGAACATATGGACATGCTTTGCTGGGCTCCCTGAGCATCTCGCACACCTGTCCTCCACCCCAAAGAACTTGCTCATCTCGCTGTCGTCATGTGTGCCCGTTGGACGACGTTAAACTGAATTAAGCTGAGCCTGGCACATGATAAGGAGGAATTAACCCTGCCTAGGGCATCAGCCCACAGGCCCTCATCCAGCTCCTCTCCCAGCTCCTCCTCCCACTTGCCCTTCAGCTCCTCCGCCGAGACTTCCTCTGCCTCCTGCAGTTCTTGGTATATGTCCGAAACCTTCCCCTCTCCTACCCAGATGCCAGAGACCACCCTGTCCTGTATCCTGTGGTGGAGTAGTAGAGGGAATGCCACCACCTGTTTCTTCAGAAAAGCGCAGGCTTGGAGGTATTTAAAGGCATTCACGTGGGTAGACTAAATTTCTCCTCTAGCGCCTTCAGGCTAGGAAAAGTCCCATCTATAAACAGGTTCCCCATCGTTTTGATACCCATCCTATGCCAACTTTGCTCAGAACAAATCTATGATTATGCCGTATCGGGGTCCAGACTGAGGCCCCTTCCTCCTTCCTGTGCCTTCTCCACTGACTCCAGATCCTCAGTACCGCCATCACCACCGGGCTTGTGGTGTACCTTGCCGGCAAGAACGGCAGCGGTGCCGTTATCAGTGCCCCTAAGCTGGCGTCCTCGCATGACGCCGCTTCTAGCCGCTTCCATGCCGCCCCCTCCCCCATTACCCATTTCCTAATCACCACTATATTAGCCGCCCAATAATAACTGCAGAAGCTCGGCAGCGCCTACCCCCCCCCCCCCCCCCGCCCCCCTCCCCCCCCCCCCCCGCCCCGCCCCCGGCTGCGCTCAAAGAACAGTCTTTTTACTCGCGGGGTCTTGTTTGCCCACACAAATCCCGTGATAATCTCGTTCACCCGCTTGAAGAAAGATTTGGGGATGAAGATGGGAAGGCACTGGAAGACAAACAGAAACCTGGGAAGGGCCGTCATTTTCACGGACTGCACCCTACCCGCCAGGGAAAGTGGGAGCATGTCCCACCTTTTGAAGTCTCCCTCCATCTGCTCTACCAGCTGAGATAGATTGAGCTTGTGTAGGGCATCCCAATTCCTAGCCACCTGTAAACCCAGGTACCGAAAGCTCCTCTGCACCCTCTTGAGTGGGATCTCCCCCAGTCTCTCCTCCTGGCCCCTCACATGGATCACAAATAGCTCACTTTTCTCCTGAGGATCTGCATGACCTCCCCCATCCTCTCTAGCGGGTCCAAAATATACAGGAACAGGTTGGCTTGCTCCCCCAGCCCCCCCCCCCTCCCCCGAACCAGCCCCCTCCAGTTTCTTGAAGTCCTCAATGCCATGGCCAATGGCTCAATTGCCAGGACAAATAGTATCAGGGACAGGGGGCACCCCTGCCTCGTCCATCGGTGCAGCTGAAAAATACTCTGACCTCAGTCGGTTCGTGGACACACTTGCTACGGGGGCCTGATACAGTAGTTTGACCCACCCTATGTATTCCTCACCAAATCCAAATCTACTTAACGCTTCCCACAGGTACTCCCACTCCACCCGATCAAAGGCTTTCTCTGCATCCATTGCAGCCACTACTTCTGCGTCTCCTCCTTCTGAGGGCATCATAATAATGTTTAGGAGCCTCCGCACGTTCATGTTCAATTGTCTGCCCTTGACGAACCCTGTCTGATCCTTGTCAATCACCCCCAGGACACAGACCTCTGTTCTGGTGGCTAAGATCTTAGCCAGCATTTTGGCATCTACATCTAGGAGCGATATCGGCCTGTAGGACCCACACTGCAACGGATCCTTGTCCCGCTTAAGGATGAGCGAGATCAAACCCCCGACATCGACGGGGGGGAGGGTTCCCCTCTCCTTGGCCTCGTTAAAGGTTCTTAGCAGGAGTGTGCTCAGCAGCTCCGAGAATTTCTTGTAGAATTCTACAGGGTAACTGTCCGGTCCCGGGGCCTTGCCCGACTGCATATTCTCCAAGCTCTTAACTATCTCCTCCAACTCAATCGGGGCCCCCAATCCCTTCACCAGCTCCTCGTCCACCCTTGGGAACCTCAATCGGTCCATAAATTGCTTCCTCCCTTCCCTCCTTTCCGGGGGCTCTGACTCATACAGCTTGCAGTCGAACTCCTTGAAGACGTCATTGATCTCTTCCGGGCTCAGGACTATGTTACCCCCCTTATCCCTAACTCCCCCAATTTCCCTGGCCGCCTCCCTCCTTCGAAGTTGGTGTGCCAGCAGCCTACTCGCTTTCTCCCCATACTCATATACTGCCCATTTCACCTTCCTCAGCTGTGCCTCTGCTTTCCCTGTGGTCAGCAGGTCAAACTCCGCCTGCAAACTCCGGCGCTCCTTTAGCAGCCCTTCCTCGGGGGTCTCCGCATACCTCCTGTCTACCCTGAGTATCTCCCCCACTAACCTCCCTCTCCGCCCTATCCTTCTTCTCTCTGTGGGACCTGATAGAGATTAACTCCCCTCTGATAACTGCCTTCAAGGCCTCCCAGACTGTAGTCACTGTTACCTCTCCCGTATCGTTTGCTGTCACATAGTTTTGGATGCTCCTCCTAATCTGACCACAGACCTCCTCATCCGCCAACAGTCCCACGTCCAATCTCCAGAGAGGGCGCTGCCCTCTCTCCACCCCCAGTCTCAAGTCCGCCCAGTGTGGAGCATGGTCTGAGACCGCAATGGCCGAGTACTCTAACCCCTCCACCCCTGGGATTAGCGCCCTGCTCAACACGAAAAAAATCAATCCGAGAGTACACTTTATGCACGTAGGAGAAGAAAGAGAACTCCTTCGCCCTTGGCCGAGCGAATCTCCACAGGTCCACTCCCCCATCTGGTCCATGAAACCCCTCAGGGCCTTGGCCGCTGCTGGCCTCCTCCCCGACCTGGACTTGGACCTGTCCAGTGCCGGGTCCAGGACTGTGTTGAAGTCACCCCCAATTATCAAATTGTTTGCCTCTAAGTCCGGTATTTTACTCAGCTTGCGCTTCATGAATTCCGCGTCATCCCAATTTAGGGCATAAACGTTCACTAGCACCACTCAGGCCCCCTGTAGCTTACCACTCACCATAATGTACCTGCCCCTATTGTCCGCCACAATACTTCCTGCCTCAAATGCCACCCGTTTGCTTAACAGGATTGCGACCCCCCTGGTGTTCGCATCCAGCCCTGAGTGGAACACCTGGCCCACCCATCCCTTCTTCAGTCTAGTTTGGTCAGCGAGTTTTAAATGCGTCTCCTGTAGCATGGCTACGTCTGCCTTTAATCCCTTTAAGTGTGAAAACTGGCCCGTTACATTCCCGTTTAGGCCCCCCCCTCCCCGCCGACTAGCCATCTCCTTTTTCGCCCAGCCACGTGCCCGCACCCCGCGCTCACTCAAGCCCTCCCACCGGAGGCTCTCCGTCCCGACTCTCCGTCTGTTCCCGAAAGTTGGCTCCCCTTCAGCCAGCAAAGCAGCATCCCGCCACCGCCCCCCCCACCCCCCAATCTCAATCCCCCATGTCAAGCCCCCGCTTAACACTAACTCTCTCCCCATTGCGCTTCCGTAAGTCAGCTGACTTATGCTGACCCGGCCGCTCCCGTCTCTCCCTCCAATCCTCCTGTTGTCTCCTTCTTCAGGCCCCCAACCACCCCTCCCCACAGGGTAAGAGGGAGAGAGCCACCCCATTCTTCCCGTGCAACAAGAAAAAACAACGAACAAACTCCGGGCTTTACCCCGAACAACGAACGACCCCCCCCCCCCCCACCTGGCGAGCTGCCCTAACTGACGGGCCCATCTCCCCCTCCTGCGGCATGGCTCCGCGAAAGCAGAGGACTGGCAAAGGACCCCGAGGGCAAAAACAAAGAGAGAACGGGGCAAACCAACATAACATAGCTCCTCCAGCCGCCTCCCCAGCCCCCATGCAACTTACACTCTGCTTCCAATCTTACATTAGGGCAGCACTCGGTTACACCTCTTCACCCGGGCGTTCCAACAATGTGCAGCTGCCCATTAGTTCAAGTCCAACTTCTCATTCTTAATGAATGTCCATGCCTCGTCTGGCATATCGAAGTAGTGGTGCCGGCCTTGGTACGTGACCCACAGCCTCGCCGGATGTAGCAGCCCGAACTTCACCCCTTTGTTGTGGAGGGCTGTCTTGGCCCGGTTGAATACCGCACGCCACTAAACCAGATATGCTCCCCTGTCCTGGTCAATTTGAATCTCATAGTTCTCCCATTTATTGCTTCGCTCCTTCTTTGCCCACCGCAGGACGCGTTCCTTGTCTGTGAAGCGGTGGAATCTTATCACCATAGCCCTCAGCGGTTCGTTCGCCCGAGGACTCTGCGCACCCCATCCAGTTCCAGGGGCTGCGGGAAGGCCCCCACGCCCTTCAGCGACCCCAGCATCATGGTCACAAATGCGCTCGCATCCGATCCCTCCGCACCTTCGGGGAGGCCCAGGATTCGCAGGTTCTGCCTCCTCTACCTATTTTCAAGGTCTTCCAGTTTCTCCTGCCATCATTTGTGCAGGGCCTCGTGCGCCTCCACCCTGACCGCCAGGCCCAAGATCTCATCCTCATTTTCAGAGATCTTTTTTTCCACCTCTTTGATCGCCTTCTCTTGCATCTTTTGAGTCTCCACCATCCTTTCCATGGAAGCCTTCATAGGGGCCCGCATCTCCGTCTTGAGCTCTGTGAAGCAGCTTCTCAGGAATTCCTGCTGCTCCCGCGACCACTGGGCCCCACGCCTCCTGGTCCGCGCCGGCCGCCATTTTGTCGTTTCGCACCCGTGCCCCTCGTTTCACCGATCCAGCCTTCTTTACTGCCCCACTACTGGTCCACTCCATACAGCGCTGGGGGGAACCTCACCAGCGTTTACTGTCCCACCGGGGATCGCCGCCCAAGTGCCGCCAAATGTCCGATCTCGGCGGGAGCTGACGAATGTGCGACCACGACCGGAAGTCCACCAATTCCCTTTTCACTTGGCGCAGTCTTATCAACTGGTTGAACTGTTGATTACCAGAGGCAGCAGCAACACATCCAGCTCTACCTGGCCCTGCTTTCCTCTGCCTAAACTGGTCACTATTTCTGGATTGTTCCTGGAAGCAAGGACAACCCAGATTCTGTTCTTCATGATCATCTTCTTAAATCTCTCTCCTGACTTCAAACAAGTGCAAGGAGCTCATTGATTTCTTTGTCACCGACACTGAGATCATCCGTTCAGCTGAATCTACTTCCAAAAATTATTTGTGAACTCGCCTGTGTCTCATTAGGTTTTGTGACTGCGTGAATCTCTTCCCACACATGGAGCAGTTGAAAGGCCTCACCCCGATGTGAACTCGCTGGTGTGTTAGAAGGTCAGGTGAATTAGTAAATCTCTTCCCACACTTGAAGCAGATGAATGGACTTTCCCCAGTGTGACCACGTTTGTGTTTCAGCAGGTGTGATGAACTGCTGAATCCCTTCATACACACAGAGCAGATGAATGGCCGCTCTCCAGTGTGAATTCGCTGGTGAGTGCGAAGGTTGAACAATCGATTAAATTGTTTCCCACACATGGAGCAGGTGAAAGGTCTCTCCCCTGAGTGACTACGCAGATGAGTTTCCAGTTGGGATGGAGATATGAATGCCTTCCCACAGGCCCCACATTTCCATGGTTTGTCTGTGGTGTGGATGTCCTTGTGTCTCTCCAGGTTGGATGATTTCACACCTGTAGATTCCAAATTTCTGATAAAAAGAGTTTATAAACATCATCATTGTCAATACCGAATAAAAATGAAGGAGAGACAATTCTAGTTTGTTTGGAACAGGTTTTCTGCACTTCTTTCTGCGAAACAGTAAATCCTCATCACATCCATTCTCCGTCCTCCCTATGCTGGAATCCAAACCCCAGGGTGACAAACCAGCCCACATTTTATGGGCCATATTTGAATCCACTGAGATTTGCTGCTTGGGTGTCTGACTCGTCAACTGGACCTATGTAGAACTCTGTTCCAACCGTTCTGGCAGCCAACCACCCCCTCCCTGGCCTCACATTTCTGTCAGCAGCCCACCCAACACCGCCCACCTCTTCACACAGACCCGTGCAGGCTTACCTTTAATTTTCACCATGAGAGTTTGTCAGTCTGCCAAACCTTTCAAACCACCTTCAAAATTCCTTTCCTTACAGTTTACCCGCTCCTTCCACTCTGGCTGGGTTCAGTTCTCAAGTCCCTCTGTGTAGAGTGAGAATAAATCGGTAATTTTCTCTCCTGGTCACTGGAATCCTGATGCCCCGCCCACTCTGTTGTTTCACCAAGATGGCCGCAGCTGAAGCAAACAAGCCCCGGGAGCTGCAAAATCAGGATCTGTGGGCTCTTCTTGGCGGTTTGGGGCCTCCAGCGGGTGTTTGTGAATCCTCCCCACCCACCTCCCAGGGCTCCCTTCCTTTCCAGAGATCAGAGTCCTCATTGATTTGAGTGCAAAGTGTCAGCTCTTATTTATTGTCCCCCTCCCCCATCCTCTGATGTGAACCATCCTCCAGTCGCTGAAGCAGGATGGTGACCTTTAACCTGGGCCTGTTCCTAGGAGGGAGAAGCCCCGCAGCTGCAAATCAGGGAGCTGACAATGATTGTGAAGGGTTTACGGATCCTCCCTCCCACCGCCTGATGCTAACTTTGCTTCCGCGGGACAAAGGACTCTCCTCCAGACGAACAATAGCATTGCACCTGTGCGCTACTGTCTCACCTCATCAACCGCACTCCCTCCGTGTCCCGATCAGGCAGCAGAATGTGGCGACTTGGGGCTTTTCACTTCATTGTAATGTTAATGTGAGCTTACTTGTGACAAGAGATTATTATTATGAAAGACAGACCTTTCAAATGTCTAAACTGTGGGAAATGCTATAAAACGTCCAGTGAACTGATGTCCCATCAGCTTGTTCACACTGATGAGAGACCGTTCAGGTGCTCTCACTATGGGACTAGATTCAAGCGATCGGAGCAACTCACTGTACACCAGCGAATTCACACTGGGGAGATCCAATCTTTCCTCATAGTTAAAATTCTCCATCCCTGGTAGCATCATCATAAATCTCCTCTGCAGCGGGCAGGACCATGGCACAGTGGTTACATTGCCTCATGGCGCCGAGGTCCCAGGTTCGATCCCGGCTCTGGGTCACTGTCCGTGTGGAGTTTGCGCATTTGCCCCGTGTTTGCGTGGGTTTCGCCCCCCCACAACACAAAGATGTGCAGGGTAGGTAGATTGGCCACAATAAATTGCCCCTTAATTATGGGGAGCTGGTAGAAGGGCTGGGGGCCCCACTCGGGCTGGAGGGTTTGAAGGCCATGCAGTCGGGCAAGGCCTCGGGACCAGACGGGCACCAAGCCGAGTTCTATAAAAAATTGTCTGGAATATTGGGGCCGGTGCTGATGAAGGTCTTTAACGAGGCCAAGGAAAGAGGGGCTCTGCCCTAGACAATGTCACAGGCCATGATCTCGCTCATTCTGAAAAGGGACAAGGACCCGGGGCTATGTGGGTCTTACAAGCCGATTTCCTTGCTGAACGTAGATGCCAAACTTCTGGCCAGAATTTTGTCCTCCAGGATTGAGGTCTGTGTACCGGACGTTATAGTGGAGGATCAGACTGGGTTCGTTAAGGGCAGGCAGCTAGGGGCCAATGTAAGAAGGCTGCTAAACGTGATCATGGTGCCCCCGGAAGGTAGGGAAGTTGAAGTGGTGGTCGCGATGGAAAAAGCCTTTGACCGAGTCGAGTGGGATTACTTATGGGAGGTGCTGGAGTGGTTCAGGGTTGGAAGGGGCTTTGTTGACTGGGTTAGGATGGTGTACCGGGCTCTGGTTGCAAGTGTACGGACAAACAGGACGACTTAGGACTATTTCACACTGCACCGGGGGACAGGGATGTCTCCTCTCCCCACTGCTGTTTGTGCGGGGGATAGAGCCGCTGGCAATTGCTCGGAGGGCCTCAAGGGGCTGGAAGAGGTTGGTCCGGAGGGGTTGGGGACCGAGTCTCGCTGTATGCGGACGACCTATGTGGTAGCCACCACGCTCGACTGTTGTATGTCTCAGACCCAGAGGAGGGGATGGAAGAAATTATGGGAATTTTAGGGGAATTCGGCCGGTTTTCGGGGTACAAGCTTAATATGGGGAAGAGCGAGATGTTTGTGGTCCAGGCGAGGGGTCAGGTGAGGCGACTGGGGGAACTGCCGTTTAGAGTGGTAGGGGGCAGTTTTAGGTACTTGGGTATTCAGGTGGTGAGGGATTGAGGCAGGCTTCATAAATTGAACAAGGCCCGGTTGGTGGAACAGATGAAGGAGGATTTCCGGAGATGGGATGCGCTCCCGTTGTCTCTGGCGGGTAGGGTGCAGTTGGTAAAAATAATGGTCCTCCCGAGATTCCTATTTGTTTTCCAATGAACCATGTCCATATGTTCTGGGCATACCCAAAACTGAGGGGGTTTTGGCAGGGGTTTGCCGATGCCATATCCACGGTATTAAATACGAGGGTGGCAATGAGTCCAGAGGTGGCGATTCTTGGGGTGTCGCAGAATCCGGGAATCCAGGAGGAGAAAGAGGCGGACGTTCTGGTCTTTGCTTCCCTGGTAGCCCGGAGGCGCCTATTACTAGCATGAAGGGACTCAAAGCCCCCAAAATTGGAGACCTGGCTTTCGGACATGGCTGGCTTTCTCTGCCTGGAGAAAATTAAGGTCGCCATGAGAGGGTCTCTGTTAGGGTTCGCCCGGAGATGGCAACCATTCGTCGACTTCCTCGCAGAGAATTAATCGTCAGCAGAAGGGAAGGGGAGTTAGGCTCGCGTAGATTAGGGAGGTAAGTAATTGTAGGACCTGTGGGTGTGGGAGGCAGTATTTGTACTATGTTAATATTTTCCTTGTTATGTACATTGTTGATTTTGTTGCTGTTACAATGACAAAGAAATATCTCAATAAAATGTTTATTAAAAAAAAAAACCTTAATTGGAAAAAATTAATTGGGCACTCCAAATTAATAAAAATAAATAAATAAATCTCCTTTACTGTGCCTCTAGTGTAATCGCATCCTTCCTGTAATGTGGTGACCAGAACTGTCTGCAGTGCTCCGGCTGTGGTCTAACTGGTGTTTAATGCAGTTCCAGCACACTCTCCCTGTTCTTATATTCTTGGCCCTCGGCTATCAAAGGAAACTGTCCCACCTGCCTTCCTAAGCACTAATAACAGAGAGTGAGAGGCAGGTGAGAGTGACAGAGGGAGAGGAGGTAGCAGAGGGAATGAGAGGCACCAGAGAGAGAGAGGAACACCAGAGGCAGAGAGAGGCTGGAGCGAGAGGAGAGAAAAGAGAGAAATAGTCCAGTAAGTAACAAAAATAAGTAATGGAATTGAGTTCAGACACGGATCTGCATGAACTGACACCACTTTATTGACAGATTGCCAAGGTAGTCACTGTACTTGAATCAATGTTATTCACTTTTGGAATTGAATGAATTAAGGGTCAGATTAACTATATCACCCCAGTATCAGATAGGCCTGTTTAATACAGAACAGGGTTAAACCCAGTGTCCAATATTAGAGGTCTCTGTGGCTGTTGGATGCCTGGTTTCACTGTACAGCTGACAACCCACAGCTTCAGTGAACTCGTCGACCCAGGGTCTGTTTCTAAACCCTCATCACAATAGATTACCTGGTTAGCTATTTATATATGGTCATCATGGTCAGACAGTTAACACAAAGCTCAACCAGAAACGACGGTTCTTCTTTCTACTGATTCCAGTTCCGACAAGGGGTCACAGCATCTCCAGCCCTCAGCTCTGTTACTAGGCTGTCATTGACATGAGCAACAGAGAGACAGCAAGTTGCCTGAGGCTTAAATGGGAAGTTGAAACTTGTGACTCAAAACCAATTGTGTAAGATCTCTGAAAAGATCAGGAATTTTAAAAGATAAATTCTAACCCCAGTGAACAAATTAATGAGTCATAAGACAAAAACTTCAGGTTTTATGACTTTTACTGCAACAAACTAGAAACAACAATGCCTAAACACTATTTTTATAGGGAACGTATCCCTTAAACTATAAACAGAATGATGCCCTTTTACTTTTAACACAATCATAAATCACACTCCATGGTTACATCGCTGAAGTTGTCACTCAATTCTCCTGGAACCAGCCCAATGTGATTCTTCGTTCCTGTGTTTACTTCCATTCTGTTCCTTTGCCTGACAGGCAAACCTTCACCCCAGAAGTGTCTTTTGCAGTGATGGTTCTCCTGATGATATTCAGGTCCCGATAAGCCAAGTGACTCTTCCAAATCCTGAAGTGTCGTTCGGTTTTTTTCTGCAAGTCTTCATCTAATATCCTGTAAAAGGAATTTACAAATGGAAATTGAGAACAGGCAATTCTAGTTTCCATCCAACACACTCTCCCTCCATTCTCACTCTGTAATATTCATCCTCTTAATAGGACTTTAAACTAAAGATTGGGGGGGGAAGGGAAAGTCAGGGAACCAAGAGGTGAAGTAATCAGTGGGAAGCGTAGCTGCTTAGGAATACAAAAAAGCACGAAAAGACAAAACTCAGGAGAGGTTATGATAGTCCCCATCCCACAAAATATGACACAGTGTATGGAAAGGCTCAGTAAACCAAGGTCCACCACACTAAGAAAACAAAAAGGGACGGTCAATAGAGAATGAAAGGTGCTATATTTAAATGCGCGCAGTGTACGGAACAAGGTAGATGAGCTTGTGGCCCAGATTGTGACTGGCAGGTGTGATGTGGTAGGCATCACAGAGACGTGGTTGCAGGGGGTTCAGGACTGGCATTTAAACATCCAGGGATTCACAACCTATCGAAAAGACAGGGAGGTGGGCAGAGGGGGCGGGGTTGCCTTGTTAATTAGGAATGAAATTAAATCAATAGCACTAAACGACATAGGGTCAGATGATGTGGAGTCTGTGTGGGTAGAGTTGAGGAACCACAAAGGCAAAAAAAACATAATGGGAGTTATGTACAGGCCTCCTAACAGTGGCCAGGACCGGGGGCACAAATGCACCACGAAATAGAAAGTGCATGTCAGAAAGGCAAGGTCACAGTGATCATGGGGGACTTCAATATGCAGGTGGACTGGGTAAATAATGCTGCCAGTGGACCCAAGGAAAGGGAATTCATTGAATGTTTACAGGAGGGCTTTTTGGAACAGCTTGTGATGGAGCCCACGAGGGAACAGGCCATTCTGGACTTAGTGTTATGTAATGAGCCAGACTTGATTAAAGATCTTAAAGTAAGGGAGCACTTAAGAGGCAGTGATCATAATATGGTAGAATTCAATCTCCAATTTGAAAGAAAGAAGGTAGAATCAGATGTAAAGGTGTTACAGTTAAATAAAGGTAACTACAGGGGCATGAGGGAGGAACTGACGAAAATCGACTGGGAGCAGAGCCTAGTGGGAAAGACAGTAGAACAGCAATGGCAGGAGTTTCTGGGAGTAATTGAGGACACAGTACAGAGGTTCATCCCAAAGAAAAGAAAGGTTATCAGACGGGGGATTAGGCAGCCATGGCTGACAAAGGAAGTTAGGGAATGCATCAAAGCAAAAGAGAAAGCCTATAATGTGGCAAAGAGTAGTGGGAAGTCAGAAGATTGGGAAGGCTACAAAAACAAACAGAGGATAACAAAGAGAGAAATAAGGAAAGAGAGGATCAAATATGAAGGTAGGCTAGCCAGTAACATTAGGAATGATAGTAAAAGTTTCTTTAAATACATTAAAAACAAACGGGAGGCAAAAGTTGACATTGGGCCGCTCCAAAATGACGCTGGTAATTTTGTGATGGGAGACAAGGAAATAGCTGAGGAACTAAATAAGTACTTTGCGTCAGTCTTCACAGTAGAAGACATGAGTAATATCCCAACAATTCCGGAGAGTCAGGGGGCAGAGTTGAATATGGTAGCCATCACAAAGGAGAAAGTGCTAGAGAAACTAAGAGGTCTAAAAATTGATAAATCTCCGGGCCCAGTGGACTACATCCTAGAGTTCTAAAGGAGATAGCTGAAGAAATAGTGGAGGCGTTAGTTATGATCTTTCAAAAGTCACTGGAGTCAGGGAAAGTCCCAGAGGATTGGAAAATCGCTGTTGTAACCCCCTTGTTCAAGAAGGGAACAAGGAAAAAGATGGAAAATTATAGGCCAATTAGCCTAACCTCGGTTGTTGGCAAGATTCTAGAATCCATTGTTAAGGATGAGATTTCTAAATTCTTGGAAGTGCAGGGTCGGATTAGGACAAGTCAGCATGGATTTAGTAAGGGGAGGTCGTGCCTGACAAACCTGTTAGAGTTCTTTGAAGAGATAACAAATAGGTTAGACCAAGGCGAGCCAATGGATGTTATCTATCTTGACTTCCAAAAGGCCTTTGATAAGGTGCCTCACGGGAGACTGCTGAGTAAAATAAGGGCCCATGGTATTCGAGGCAAGGTACTAACATGGATTGACGATTGTCTGTCAGGCAGAAGGCAGAGAGTTGGGATAAAAGGTTCTTTTTCGGAGTGGCAACCGGTGATGAGTGGTGTCCCGCAGGGTTCGGTGTTGGGGCCACAGCTGTTCTCTTGATATATTAACGATCTAGATGACGGGACTGGGGGCATTCTGGCTAAGTTTGCCGATGATACAAAGATAGGTGGGGGGGCAGGTAGTATGGAGGAGGTGGGGAGGCTGCAGAAAGATTTAGACAGTTTAGGAGAGTGGTCCAAGAAATGGCTGATGAAATTCAACGTGGGCAAGTGCGAGGTCTTGCACTTTGGAAAAAAGAATAGAGGCATGGACTATTTTCTAAACGGTGACAAAATTCATAATGCTGAAGTGCAAAGGGACTTGGGAGTCCTAGTCCAGGATTCTCTAAAGGTAAACTTGCAGGTTGAGTCCGTAATTAAGAAAGCAAATGCAATGTTGTCATTCATCTCAAGAGGCTTGGAATATAAAAGCAGGGATGTACTTCTGAAGCTTTATAAAGCATTAGTTAGGCCCCATTTAGAATACTGTGAGCAATTTTGGGCCCCACACCTCAGGAAGGACATACTGGCACTGGAGCGAGTCCAGCGGAGATTCACACGGATGATCCCAGGAATGGTAGGCCTAACATACGATGAACGTCTGAGGATCCTGGGATTATATTCATTGGAGTTTAGGAGGTTGAGGGGAGATCTAATAGAAACTTACAAGATAATGAATGGCTTAAATAGGGTGGATGTAGGGAAGTTGTTTCCATTAGCAGGGGAGACTAGGACCCGGGGGCACAGCCTTAGAATAAAAGGGAGTCACTTTAGAACAGAGATGAGGAAAAATTTCTTCAGCCAGAGAGTGGTGGGTCTGTGGAATTCATTGCCACAGAGGGCGGTGGAGGCCGGGACGTTGAGTGTCTTTAAGACAGAAGTTGATAAATTCTTGATTTCTCGAGGAATTAAGGGCTATGGAGAGAGAGCGGGTAAATGGAGTTGAAATCAGCCATGATTGAATGGTGGAGTGGACTCGATGGGCCGAATGGCCTTACTTCCGCTTCTATGTCTTATGGTCTTATGGACTTAATTCTCTGAAGGTGCTGATTCAGGCTGACTGACAGATCCCCGCTCACTGCTTCCCATCTTGGAGAGGCCTGAAATTCTCCATGCAGACTGCCAGATATAAATATGTCTATATTACTGAACTCAAAATGTGTGGAACATACTGACCAGATTCACTTCCTTTCTCTTCAGTTGCTGCAAGTTACCAATGACCCCTCAGAATGAGAAAAGAAATGGAAAGATAAAGTAGGCTTGGAGCGGCTGCTGCCTCTTGTGGGGCATTCCAGAACGAGAGGCAATCGTCTTACGAAAAGCGGTAGCAAATTCAAAACAGTTGCAATTTAAAACAATTTTTTTAAAATTCCAATTAAGGGGCAATTTAGTGTGACCAATCCACCTGCTCTGTACATCTTTGGGTTGTGGGGTGAAACCTACGCAGACACGAGGATAAAGTGCAAATTCCACACAGTGACCCGGGCCGGAATCGAACCCAGGTTCTCAGTGCCGTAGACAGCAGTGCTAACCACTGGGCCACAATGCTGCCCTATTCAAAACAGAGTTGAGGAAAAACTGCTTCTCCCAAGGGCTGTGAATATGTGGAATTCACTACCCCAGAGTGTGGTGGAGCTGGGACAGTGAGTAAATTTAGGGAGGAGTTAGACAGATTTTTAATCGGGTTGAAGGGTTCTGAAGAATTTTCAGGACGGTGGAGATAAGGCCAGGATGAGATCAGCCATGATGGAATGGCAGAGCAAACTCGATGGGCCAAATGGCCTAATTCTGCTCCTATATCTCATGAACTTCTGAAAGGGGGAGACATTGATTTGCCCCCAGATGTTGCCCAGAGGAGGAAGTTTTCGTCTGAAACCCATTGTTCAACCTCCACATTGTGACATCACAAAGGAACTCATCCTCTAAATCAGCCAATAGGAATCCATCCGCTCCGCGGTGACGTTACTGCTTTAGAGCACATTCGCCCCCACCCTCTGTTTCCTCTCCCCCAACACTTCCTTGAGACGGTTTCCAGACGGCTGACAGTTCCGGCCGTCGGTGATCTCCCCACCCCCAGACCCGGGACTGCGCATTTCTCAGGGAGAGGGGAAGCTACGCATGCGTAGGGAGCTCACTTCCGCTGTCCTTACCTCTCAGGAGTTGACCAATGGTAAGACTTGGAGGACCGGAAAGACTCTGCCCCTCCGCCAATCAGAGCTCCCCCATTGTCTCAATCCGGAAGTTGGACATGGAAGTTTCTGCCGAGCAAAGCTGTTGTTCCTCCAACCCTGAATGAGCTTGAGCTTCACACAAACTCTTGTCTCCAACATCTGTGAGTAAAACACTTTCTTTTCTTCCCCTTTCCATTTCTTATCTCATTCTGATCTTTAATTGGTCACTTGCAGCAACTGGAGGGAAAGGAAGTAAATACAGGGAGGGTGCAGACTCTGCAAAGCTTGGCCCAGGTCTCTCTCTCTCTCTCTTAAAGACATTGACATCCTTTGTTCCCTCAGCTTGACACATTTATTTGGCTAAAAGGATGGTCTCTTTCCTAATTTTCATAATTAAAGGACTGGTTTCTCCAGGAGATGGCTGACATTTAAGGGGTCAGTAAACAGGCCAAATCCAACTCAGCCAATTACTTCCCTGTCGGAATACTCTCCATCATCAGCAAAGTGATGGAAGGAGTCATCAAAGATCCTATTAAGTGGCACTTATTCTGCAATAACATGCTCCTGGATGCTCAGTTTGGGTTCCGCCAGGGTCACTCAGCTCCTGACCTCATTACAGCCTTAGTTGAAACTTGGACGAAATAGCTGAATGCCAGAAGTGAGGTGAGAGTGACTCCCCTTGACATCAAGGCAGCATTTGACTGAGTATGGCATCAAGGAGCCCCAGCTAAACTGGAGTAACTCATAAAGGTTCCTCAGACAGCACCTTCCAAACCTACAACCACTACCATCTAGAAGGACAAGAGCAGCAGATACCTGGGAACCCCACCACCTGGAGGTTCGCTTCCAAGTTGCACACCACCCTGACTTGGCAATATATTGCCGTTCCTTCACTGTCCCTGGGGCCCAAAATCCTGGAATTTCCTCCCTAACAGCACAGGGGATGTAGGACAGCATGGTGGAGCATTGGTTAGCGCTGCTGCCTCACGACGCCGAGGTCCCAGGCTCAATCCCGGCTCTGGGTCACTGTCCATGTGTAGTTTGCACACTCTCCCCGTGTTTGCGTGGGTTTCGCCCCCACAACCCAAAGATGTGCAGGGTAGGTGGATTGGCCAGCTAAATTGCCCCTAAATTGGGAAAAAATGAATTGGGTCCTTTAAATTTATAAAAACAATTTTTTTTAAAAAACAGCACAGGGGATGTACCTACACCTCAAGGACTGCAGCAGTTCAAGAAGGCAACTCACCACTACTTCGGAAGGGCAACTGGGGATAGGCAATAAATGCTGGCCTGACCAGCATTGTCCACATCCCATAAATTAATTTTAAAATATTTAATATCGGACAGAGATATGTCCAGTGTTGTTATATAGTATGTATTATAGATATTATTGATGGTGCTGTAATAAAATACATGTATTATTAGTTCTAGTTTTGTAATATAGTACTGTACCTACATGATATATTTCCAGTCATACAGACATTGCAGCACTGACAGAATCCATTTGGGAACTCAAGTCAATGCTGACTCTCTGTACAGCAATCCAGTGAGTCCCATTCCCCCTCGATATCCCTGTTCACCTGCAAGTTTATTTTCTTCAAGTGACTATCCTATTTTATTTTAAATTATTGATCATCTGGACTTCCACAACCCTTGTGGGCAGTGAGTTCCCTGTCATGACCACTCCATGACTAAATAAAATTCTTCCTCAGAATTTCCCTATCTCTAATCAGTAAATGTACTTATATGGAGATTCTCTACTCTTGTACAGGTTTTAGTGAGTTTAGAGTTGTTGATCACCTTCAGGAGAATTGGGAGGGGCAATATTAGATACAGCAGAGTGAGAATGGAGGGAGAGTGTGTGGGATGGAGATTTAGAGCATTTCAGGGAAAGAGAGAGGAAAGAATGTTCGCTAGAAACTAGAATTGTCTGTTCTGAGTTTCTATCCTGTACTGACAATGATTACTATTGTAAAAGCTGTTTACAGGAAGTTCGAACAAGAGGAGTTCGAGGGCAATATCTCAAACTAAATGTCACGTCAAGAACTGACTGAGTCACTCAATTCGTGGGATCATCAGCCTCTGACTCTAGAAGGAGAAATGTTTGTCTATTCTGTCTGCTTCAAGAGATTTTAATCATCAGTGTGTCTGCAAAAGCACTGAGACACACACCCGTGTGAGACTGTTACAGAGCACTGACTGTGGAAAGAGCTTTAACCAGTGACACACCCGGAAAAAATAATACACCATTCATAACAGGGAGAGTCTGTATCGGTGTTCTGTGTGTGGATGAGGCTTCAACTGATCATCCAACGCGGTGAGGCGCAAGATCACCCGGACCATGGAGAAACCATGGAAATGTGAGGATTGTGGGAAGGGATTCAAAGGCCCGTGCGGGCTGGAAAGGCATCAATGCAGTCACACTGGAGAGTGGCCGTTCACCTGCTCTCGGTGTGAAAAGGGATTCACTGACATTGGCAGCCTGTGGAAACACGAACGAGTTCACACTGGGCAGAGACCATTCACCTGCTCTCAATGTGAAAAGGGATTCACTGACATTAGCAACGTGCGGAAACACGAACGAGTTCACACTGGAGAGAGACCGTTCACCTGCTCTCAGTGTGAAAAGGGATTCACTGACATTGGCAACCTGCGGAAACACGAACGAGTTCACACTGGGGAGAGGCCATTCACCTGCTCTGACTGTGGGAAGGGATTCACTCGGTTATCCCACCTGGAGACACACCATCGAGTTCACACCAGGGAGAGGCCATTCACCTGCACTGTGTGTGAGAAGGGATTCACTCAGTTACCCAGCCTGCAGAGACACCAGAGAGTTCACACCGGGGAGAGGCCATTCATCTGCACTGTGTGTGATAAGGGATTCACTCGGTTACCCCACCTGCAGAGACACCAGAGAGTTCACACCGGGCAGAAGCCGTTCATCTGCACTGTGTGTGATATGAGATTCAATCAATTATCCAGCCTGCTGAAACACAATGTCACTCACACCAAGAGCAGGCCCTTTAAATGCTCTGACTGCAGGAGGGGTTTCAAGAGCTCTCAGCTACTGATGTCCCACCAGCGCGTTCACTCTGAGGAGAGACCGTTCAGCTGCTCTCACTGCTCAAAGAGGTTTAGAACCTCATCCAACCTGATGAAACACGAGCGAGGTCACACTGGGGAGAGCCCGTTCACCTCTCCGACTGGGAAAAGCTTCACTCAGTCATCACTTGCTGAGCCACAATGTCACTCACACCAATGAGAGACCCTTTAAATGCTCCGACTGTGGGAGTGGGTTTAAAAGCTCTCAGGTACTGATGGAACACCAGCGCATTCACACTGAGGAGAGACCGTTCAGCTGCTCTCACTGCACAAAGAGATTTCAAACATCATCCACATTGCAGAGACACCAGCAAGTTCACACTGGAAAGAAGCCATTCACCTGCTCTCTCTCTGAGGAGGGATTCACTCAGTCGTTCAACAGGCTGAGACACCAAAGGGTTCACAAATGATAACAGGTTAGATTCTGCTGTTATTCCTGCTGTTAATCACATCCAGGACTGAACCTGGAATGGGTGTAGGGATTTGCCTCCTCGTCAACTCCTCCTGGTGCTCGGACGTGGTGATCCTGGTGAACTACTGCTGCCCGGACCAGGAATACCCGACTGTGAAGTACCGTCCAGACTACCTTCCACGGAGTTCACGTCGGCCATCATCACGGCGGTCTACATCCCACCCCAGGCAGAAGTGAAGAAGGCGCTTGATGAATTGTAACCGCTATAAATAACAACAAAGCAGAATACCTGGCGGCCATGTTCATCGTGGACGGTACTTTAACCAGGTCAACCTCAAGTGTACTGCCAAAATTCCACCAACACACCTCCTGTCCTGACAGGGACCCCAACATCCTTGACCACTGCTACACAAACATCGAGGGCGTCTGATGATCCATCCCCTGACTGCACTTCGGAAAATCGGACCACAATACGGTGCTCCTTCTCCCGGCATACAAGCAGAAATTTAAGCGGGAGAATCCGTTTAAGAAGGTTGATGCAACGGAAGAGCTCCTACGCGACTGCTTGGAGTCAGTGGACTGGACCATATTCAAGAACAAGGGAAGCACGGTAGCAGAAGTGGATAGCACTGTGGCTTCACAGCGCCAGGGTCCCAGGTTTGATTCCCTGCTGGGTTGCTGTCTGTGCAGAGTCTGCACATTCTCCCTGTTTCTGCGTGGGGTTCCTCCGGGTGCTCCGGTTTCCTCCCACAGTCCAAAGACTTGCAGGTTGGGTGGATTGGCCATGATAAATTGCCTTTGTGACCAAAAAAGGTTCAGAGGGGTTATTGGGTGACAGGGATAGGGTGGAAGTGAGGGCTCAAGTGGGTTGGTGTAGACTCGATGGGCCGAATGGCCTCCTTCTGCACTGTATGTTCTATGTTAACTCCGCAGCCAACCTAGACGAGTATGCCAGCACCGTCACAGACTTCATCAGTAAATGTGTAGAAGATTGCGTGCAAAAGAAGGTAGTCTGTACATTACCCAACCAGAATCCATGGTTTAATTGGGAGATTCACTCCCGACTGAAGGTGTCCAAGGCAGGCAACCCTGACCTATTCAAGAAATCTATATATGACCTCCGCAAAGCCAACAGGGACTCCCAAGTGACAATACCAAACTAATCTAGAGTCGCAGACTAACGACTGGGACTCTCATTGGTTGTCCCAGGTCGTGCACCCAGATCCTGCGCTGACCCACTGGCAGGTGTGTTTGCGGACATCCTCAATCTCTCCCTCCTCCGTTCAAAGGTTCCCATCTGCTTCAAGAAGACCACCATCATACCAGTTCCGAAGAAGAACCAGGCAACGTGCCTCAATGGCTATCATCCGGTGGCCTTGACATTGATCATTATGAATTGCTTCGAGATGTTGGACACATCAACTCCATACTCGCAGCATTCCTTGATCCACTGCAATTCGCATACCGCCACAACCGGTCCACAGCAGATGCCATCTCCCTGGCCCTATACTCGCCCCCGAAGCATCTCGACAACAAGGACTCCTACGTCGGACTCCTACGTCAGACTCCTATTCATTGACTACAGCTCTGCCTTCAACAGGGGCAGCACGGTAGCCTTGTGGATAGCACAATTGCTTCACAGCTCCAGAGTCCCAGGTTCGATTCCGGCTTGGGTCACTGTCTGTGCAGAGTCTGCACATCCTCCCCGTGTGTGCGTGGGTTTCCTCCGGGTGCTCCGGTTTCCTCCCACAGTCCAAAGATGTGCAGGTTAGGTGGACTGGCCATGCTAAATTGCCCTTGGTGTTGGGTGTGGTTACCGGGTTATGGGGATGGGGTGGAGGTGTTGACTTTGGGTGGGGTGTTCTTTCCGGGAGCCGGTGCAGGCTCGATGGGCCGAGTGGCCTCCTTCTGCACTGTAAATTCTATGAAAAACCATAATCCTAGCCAAGCTCATATAAGAACTCCAAAACTTCGGACTAGGCTCCTCCCTCTGCAACTGGATCCTTGACTTTCTGACCCATAGACCACAATCAGTAAAGATAAACAACACCTCCTCCATAATGGTTCTCAATTCAGGAGCCCCGCAAGGCTGCACTGCCTATACACACACACGACTGCATGGCAAAATTTGGCTCCAAATCCATCCACATGTTTGCTGATGACACAACTGTAGTGGTTCGGATCACGAACATCTCCACGATAGTCCTCTATACCGGGGCCCCACAAGGCTGCGTACTTAGCCCCCTATTACACTCGTTATACACACACGACTGTGTGGCAAAATCTGCTCCCGCTCCATCTACAAGTTTGCTGATGACACGACGTCATGGGTCGGATATCAAACAACGATGAGTCAGAGTCCAGGAGGGAGATAGAGAACCTAGTGGCATGGTGTAATGACAACAATCTCTTCCTCAATGTCAGCAAAACTAAGGAGTTGGTCATTGACTTCAGGAAGCGAAGTATCGTACACACCTCTGTCTGCATTAATGGGGCTGAGGTGGAGATGGTTAGCAGCTTCAAATTCCGAGGTGTGCACATCACCAGCATTCTGTCCTGGTCCACCCACATCAACGCTACAACCAAGAAACATATACTTAGGAAACTAAGGAAATTCAGCATGCCCACACTGATTGCCACATGGGCGGCACGTAACACAGTGGTTAGCATTGTTGCTTCACAGCGCCAGTGTCCCAGGTTCGATTCCCGCTTGGGTCATTCTCTGTGCAGAGTCTGCACGTTTTCCCCGTGTCTGCGTGGGTTTCCTCCGGGTGCTCCGGTTTCCTCCCACAAGTCCCGAAGGACGTGCTTGTTAGGTGAATTGGACATTCTGAATTCTCCCTCAGCGAACCCAAACAGGCGCCAGAGTGTGGCGACTAGTGGATTTTCACAGTAACTTCATTGCAGCGTTAACGTAAGCCTACTTGTGACAATTATGAAGATTATCATTGACTTTTACCAATTATTACAGGTGCACCAACTTTTACAGGAGCACCATAGAAAACATCTTATCTGGCTGCATCACAGCTTGTGTTATGGGCCAGGGTTCACAAAACTCCAAAGTATATCATAGAGTTCACCTGACCTACAATTGTTCATTGACTTTGGTTCCGATGAGCACAAGGGCTGCCTTTCAGGTGTTATTCAACAGAGGCCTTCACCACTTTTAATCAAAACAAGATTTATTCTACGAATTTAGTTAACATTTTTATAAACACACACAGTAAGCATTTTTATAAATTACAAACATAAATACCCCACACAGCTACAGTAATCTATGTATAACCCTTAATAAATTCCCCCCTTTAACTGTTCCAATTTAATAACAAGATCCCATAAACCAGTACCGCCTTTTCAAAGGTGTGTCCCAGCGCACAGCACTCACTCTTGTTTTCTTTCCAAAACAGCAGGTTTGAATTCCTTCCAGAAAGCAATTATTTATTTTCAAGTTATCAAGCAGTCTGGAAACAGCTTTTAAAATGAAGATAGAGAGAGAGGCCAAAATACTCCTCTTTCTGAGTACAGCAGCCAAAAATGTGAAAGCGAAAGCAAAACACTCAGAGCCACAAAACAGCCCCAAACCAAAGCGAAAGTAAATCCAACTCCCAGAGCCACAGCCCAGCTCCACCCACACAATGACATCACTGAAGCCATGTGATAAGACAAAAACATTTCTTAAAGGGACACTCCCATGACACTTGGTATGGCAACTGCTCAGCCCAAGACTAAGAAACTACAGAGAGTTGTGAACACAGCCCAGTCCCTTACACAAACCCGCCTCCCATCCATTGACTCTGTCTACACCTCCCGCTGCTTTGGGAAAGTGGGCAGCATAATCAAAGACCCCCCCACCAAGGTTATTCTCTTTTCCAATCTCTTCCATTGGGCAGGGGTTACAAAGTCTGAGATCTCGCAATAACAGATTCTAAACAGCTTCTTCCCCACTGTAACCAGACTCCTGAATGACCCTTTTTTTGGACTGAACTGATCTCTCCACACATCTTCTCTACTGAGTAGCACTACACTCCGTATGCTTCACCCGATGGCTATGTGTTTATATTGTGTATTTACCATATGTCCTATGTTTTTTCATGTATAAAATGATCTGTCTATATTGTACGCAGAACAATACGTTTCACTGTACCTCGGTGCACATGAATAAATTTAATCCGATCAAACTTTCTTCATTCTGACACTTGGTGAAGTGGGAGGGTCGGAGAGCTTCTTTCTGCTGGATTGGCCGGTCTCACGACTTTGCTTCCAGTGGGCTGATGCTCTTTGAGCCTGGGGGAGAGCACATTTCCACTGGAATGATCCACAAAGGCTGAAGTACATTTATTTTATCCTGGATAGTAAATAGTGTTATTCCCCCACTACAGGTGGATCTAAAAGAAACCAACTGGGTATTTACAACTATCGACAATGCTTTCATGGTCATCAATGACTTTTAATTCCAGATTTTTAATTAATTTACATTTCACCATCTGCCGAACCTGGATCCCTATTGCATTACCCTGGGTCTCTGGATTACTGGTCTGGCTATTGTTTTCCGAGATGTGTTTTGTGAGAGATGAAGTCACTATAGCCAATAAGTGAGCTGTTTTCGAGTTGTTTCCTTGACGTCCTGTACTTTCCCACTAACTTACAGACAAAACAGCTGCAACTGTACTGTGTATAAACGTGTGTTATTGTAACTACTCCCAGAGAATCTTCGGTTCGCTGAAGCATTCCCTGCATGTTTGTAATAAAGATTCCTAAACTTTAACCAACTCTAGACTCCGAGTGACATTTGTCCCAAAACAACCTGGTGTCAGGAACAGGATCCACTGACGGCTCTGGTTAAAGGAAAGTCCCCGTGGACAGCAGATACCGGGGTGAGTATTGTTTGTTTTATACCACCCGTGTTTAGTTCAGTCAGACTGACCACTGGGGACTCCTCAGAACCTCAGGGATCTGTTTCTGGTCTGTTTCTTTGACATCCATTCAATGTAATTTCAATAACTGGAACATTTCAGGCAGGGAATTGGCGGTTTTACACCAAGGATATGTTTGGGGGGGATGCTGAAGTCCCTGTGACCGAGAGGGTTTTGTAGCTGCTGAAAAATGAGGGGAGAAAGGCATACGGGAGGCTAAACAGAAAGATTTGGCAGTTGGACAGAGTTTGGCGTGTGTTCAGAGGTCCCAGATAGGGGTCAGCCAGCATCATCACATCAATGGATCTGCACAGAAAAGGTCCAACCAGATGGCGCTTATAAGGCCCAAGGTGAGGTTAGTGGCGCGGGGATTTGAAGAAGCTTTGGGCGATAAAGAGGTCAGAGTGGACTCGCCCACAGTGGGAAAGGTAATTTTGAAATTTCTTTGGCCCTTTTCGTGACATTTTCCCGGAACTTTCAGTCAAGAAACATAAAAGCTGCATTTGCGCTGGGGGATCACCTCCAGAGGGCAGTGTTTCTGCAACCCCCCAAGGTGCCAGATGCATGGAAGACTGAAGAAGTTCAATAAGTTTGTCTATGTTTTGAACGATGTTTTGAACAATGTTTCAGAGTGTATGGCACTTCTCAGTTAGATCAGTTTTGTTCAAGTCGGGTTGTCTCTACCTGAAGGCAGGAGCTGCCGTGCTTTATTGGTACCATGGCAGGAAACTCTCGGGCATCTTTATGATGCATGTTGATGACTGCCTATGTGGTGGTACTAGTGAGTTCCAAAATAATGTTACTGACAGGATCAGAACAACATTTAAGGCTGGAGTCAGGCTTCTGGGACCTTTAAATAAATTGGATTGGAAATCGGGCAGTGTGGGTCTGACGTGGCTTTACATCAACAATCTCACGGAGACAGTATGAACCCTGTCACAGTCAATGGGGCCGGGGCCTCACAGAAAGATGAAGATGTTTCCAAAGCTGGGACTGAGCTGCTGCAAAGTTGAATTGACGAATGGGGCACACAGGCAAGGCCGGATACAAGTTTTGATGTCTTCGAGCTGAGTTCTGTAATGAAACGTCCAGAAGTCGAGGATATTTAACGGGTGAACAAAACATTAAAAAATACAAGATGGAGAAATGTGTGTTGAAATTTCCATCTTTGAGTGAGCTGCAAAATATAAAATGGATTTTTTTAGTGATGCCTCACTCGGATGAGCCTGGCTCAGTGTCTGTACACTGAGTGATGTTTAAAAATCTCTTTCAGCAGAAGAACAGACAAACATTTCTCATTTTAAATTCAAAGGTCGATGATATTCAGCTCCCATGAATCGAGTGACTCTGTCACATCTTGATATGATGTTTGGTGTGAAATTTCTGTCTGTAACTCCTCCCCTTCTAATATCTTGTAAAAGGAGTTTACAAAAGCCATCACTTAGTGCAGGAATGTGAAATTTGATCCTATTGTAAGATCCGGGTTTGGATCCAATCTCAATTGTAACACTCAAATCAATTACACGTCAGACTGTGTTGTGAAAGTTACCTGCAGCTCCTGACTAGTTACAGACCATTCCGGGTACAAGAATGTTGTCACAGAATTTATTAAGTTAATTGTAATAAGTACAAAATCACAATAATTAACAAAGGCTGTGGATCAGTCCGTTCACTCTGGATCACCAGCTCTCAGCTTCCAGGTGACTGTGGAGCTGTCTCTTGTTCTATTGGCTGAAGTCTATCCTCTTGCTTCATGTTGTGTTGTGCACCGAGCTCCAGAAAATTGTAGCTCATTAACCCTTTCTAGTACCTACCTCTACGCATGGCTGGTAGTATCCTGTGGTTCTGATTGGCCCAAGCAGCCCATGATCAGTCCCTGATTGGTTAAATGGGGTACGATCAATGTCTGATTGGTCTCTGAAGGATATCGGTCACCTTGCTGATGTGTGATGTCACTTTCTCATTGTGGTGTCACTTTCTCATGATTAATATTCGTCAGGCTCATCGTCCTAACTGATACCATAGCACCACTGAATCTCTAGAGTGCAGAAAGAGGCCATTCAGCCCACCAAGTCTGCACCGGCCCTCTGAAAGAGCACCTCATCTAGGCCCACTCCCCCACCTTATCCCCATAACCCCACCTAACCTGCACATCTTTGGACTGTTGGAGGAAACTGGAGCACCCAGAAGAAACCCACGCAGACACAGGGACAACGTGCAAACTCCACACAGACATTGACGCAAGGCCAGAATTGAACCCGGGTCCCTGGTGCTGTGAAGAGGTTGTGCTAGCCATTGTGCCACTGTGCCGAGATGATACATCTTCAGGTGTCATGTGTAACTTCTTCGTGATTGTCAATGACTGAAGCAAGTTACTTAAATACAAATAACTGAAAGTGCACAAGATACACAAACTTAAACTAATACAGCAATTCCTACTGAACACAAAATAAATTTGTGAAGGTGATCGGTGTGCTAAAGTTCGAGCAGCAAGATACACGTTACAAAATATCATTTTCTGTTCATAAATTACATGTTCACAAGAAATAAAAGTCACAGAAAAGACATAACTACAACACCATTACAGGAACTGATAAAACCACAATAATGCAGAAAATCTGTTGTACAATTTGAAGGAAAGTCACTATTTTGCAATAAGTTAAAAAGCAAATACAATTTAAGACAGCATTTCTCTAGCATCGACACGTAGTAATAATAATAATAATCGCTTATTGTCACAAGTAGGCTTCAATGAAGTTACTGTGAAAAGCCCCTAGTCGCCACATTCCGGCACCTGTTCGGGGAGGCCGGTACGGGAATTGACCCCGCGCTGCTGGTCTTGTTCTGCATTACAAGCCAGCTGTTTAGTCAAATCCTGCAATAACAGAGATTCTCATTCATCATTAGTCTTGTGGTAAAACCATAAAATTAAACCTACTTTGGCCGAAGACAATATGGCACAAGTCACTTGTCAAGGACGAGTGCACCTGAATACAGAGACTCAGAGTGAGATACCGTATTGAGTGAATTGATTCATACACTTTGATTCTGCGATAACTGAACATAACTAAAACAAAACTATTAAAATGAATAAACATTGACTTACATAATAATCTTTATTGTCACAAGTAGGCTTGCATTAACACTGCAATGAAGTTACTGTGAAAAGCCCCTAGTCGCCATATTCCACCGCCTGTTCAGGTACACAGAGGGAGAATTCAGAATGTCCAAATTACCTACCAGCACGTCTTTCAGGACTTGTGGGAGGAAACCGGAGCACCCGGACGAAACCCATGCAGACACGGGGAGAATGTGCAGTATTATGATCACTGTTACATAGATGCTCCATCACCACATATTTATTGATTAAGCCTGTCTCACTGCACACGGAGGTCTTGGATTAACTGCTCCCTGGTTGGCTCCAGAAGGAACTGCTCCAAGAAATTCTCCCCAAAAATCTTTATTAACCGATGTTCCAGGCTATCTCTGCCTATCTGACTCTCCCAATCTATATTCGATTAAAGTCACCCATGATTATTGTGGTACATTAATTACAAGCCTTATTTAATACTTCCTGTACACTCTAGCTACAATGTAACTACTGTTAGGAGGCCCATTAACTACTCACATGAGACCTTGTAACTTATTATTTCTTATCTCGAGCAAAGCTGATTCCACACCCTGAACCTTCAGGCTAAGTTGATCTCTCAGTACTGAACTAATGTAATCCTTAATGAACAGGAGCAATCCCATCATCTTTTCCGAGCTTCATGCATTCCAATATGTCAAATACCCTTCAACATTTAGATTCAGCCTTGGTCACCTTTCAAACAAGTCTCTGTAATGTCTATCGGGACACACATTTATCTCTCTCTGTGCTGACAATTCTTTTTTTATAATTTAGAGTACCCAATTCATTTTGTCCAATTAAGGAGCAATTTAGCGTGGCCAATCCACCTAGCCTGCACATCTTTCAATTGTGGGGGTGAAACCCATGCAAACACGGGGAGAATGCGCAAACTCCACATGTCAGTGACCCAGAGCCAGGATCGAACCTGGGACCTCAGCGCCGTGAGGCAGCACTGCTAACCACTGCGCCACCGTGCTGCCCCATCTGCGCTGACAATTCATCCAAACTCTGTCAAATGCTGCGCGCATTTTCAATCCATTTTCAGGGGTTCAATAATCCAATAGGGATTTCAACTGAAACCTCTTTACCCAGCGAGTGGTGAGAATGTGGAACTCGCTACCACAGCGAGTGGTTGAGGTGAACAACATGAATACTCCTGTATCTTGACAAGGGAGAAAGGAATAGAAGGATATGCTGATGGGGGAGATGAAGAGGGGTGAGTGGAGGCTCATGTGGAACATAAATACTAACAGAGACCAATTGAGCCGACTGGCCTGGCCCTGTGCTGTAGACTCAATGGAACAGAGACAAATGTATTTATTTTAGATCTACCTGTAGAAGTATGATTTTAAAAAATTCTTGGGATGTAGGCATCACTGGCTGGGTCAGCATTTGTTCCCCAATCATAATTGCCCTTGAACTGAGTGGCTTGCTAGGTCATTACAGTGGGGGACAGTTAAAAGTCAACCACATCTGTGTGGCTCTGGAGTCACATGTGGGCCAGACCGGGTAAGGATGGCAGATTTCCTTCACTAAAGGACATTAGTAAACAGATGGGTTTTTACAACAATTGATAATAGTTTCATGGTCATCATTAAACTTTGAATTCCAAATTTTTATTGAATTCAAATTTCACCATCTGTCCTGGTGGGATTCGAACCCCAGAATAATACCTGGGTCTCTGGATTACTCGTCCAGCGGCAATACCACTAGGCCACTGCTTCCCCCATACTATCCAGGATAAAATAAACACAAAGCCGTGAGACTGTCCAGAATGTACCTGTTGTATAGAACATTGGTCAGACCGCAGCTGGAGGACTGTGTGCAGTTTTACTGCCCTGGTCGCCAGAGGGAAAGGGCAACAAAGGTTCACCAGACTTGTTCCGGGGATGGCAGGACTGCCCTTTGAGGAGAGATTGGGGAAACCTGGCCTGTGTTCTCTAGTGTCAAATAATGAGAAGTGATCACAATGAAACCTACAAAATCCATAAAGGAATAGACAGGCGAGATGCAGGTGAGATGTTTCCCCTGGTTGGGGAGTCTGGAACCAGTGGACACAATTTCAAAATAAGGGGGAAGCCACTTAGGATGGAAAGTGAGTGGGAAAAGATCTGGGAAATGGAGAACATTGTGGGAAAATGTGAAATTGTCCATGTTGGCAGAAAGAATAAAAAAGCTTATTATCTGAATGGTTAGAGATTGCAGAGCTCTGAGATTCAGAGGGATCTGGGTGTCCAAGAGCATGAATCACAAAAGGCGAGTATACAGGTACAGCAAGTAATTAGGAAAGCTATTAGAATGTTATTGTTTATTGTGGGGGAATTGAATACAAAAGTAGGTTATGCTTCTGTTCGCATGAATGAATCCAAAAGAATCCCTCGACATTCAGGTCTGCTTCAAACATCACAGTTTATTGTTGTAACGCCGGCGGGGAGTAATTCTCTGGGCAAAGGCAGATACCTCTCGACTGAACAAAGGGAATCATCATTTTTTATACAATTTCAAATAGTTAGTCAGCCCAACTCAGCCGGACACGATCCAATCACAATGATTGTAGGTTGCACACATTGACTGGTAGATCCAATGAAAGTGGTTACTGGGCAGCAGGGAACTGAGTGATCAGCTCATGGACAGCTAGGGGGTTACTCATGAACTCATGATGCCTTCCAGACCCCCTCATCGACCGTCCTTGGGTCTTGAGTATACATAACTCCCTTATCTTAACCTTGTTACTGGCTGGTACCACTGTCAGAATTTCGTAAGAGCATCCCCCTTTGTGAGAAAGAGAGAGAGAGCTGACTGGTGGTGATTTAATCTGAGGGTCACCACACCTCAGACGAGGGGCAATGTTGAGGAGGCAGGGCCTTCTTGGATGACCTCAGCTGGTATGGAGTAGAACCCACGCTGTTGGTGTCGCTCAGTATCACAAACCAGCCATCCAGCCAACTGAGCTAACCAATCCCCTGTAATATTAGTTATTGCCTGTCTCCCATCACACCATTTAATGTTGTTTCTCAGTCCATGTCAGACAACCTGCCCCATAGCTTGATAATTTTCTTCTGCGAGAAACACCGAGATAAATTAAACAAAAGATCCATGTACCCTCCATTGCCCATCTCCATGGCAAGGTGGCATGCTTTAGGGGGATCCAAACAGAAATGGGAACTAAATATCTTCCAACCACTGTTGCTATATTTACTTGCTATAAATATGGCAGCTAATAAGGTTGCCCTTCTTAATCTAGATATGAATAGGATATGCTTTCAGAGTCACCAGGTATCAAATGATACCGCCACAAGGTTCAATCGGATATCGATCAAAGACCCAAACAACCAGTTAGTTAGTTCAAGATCAATAATACTTTATTTACACACAAGATTAACTTACGCATGCAACATAAACACTACGAGCTAAATTACACCTATCACTATGACAACCTGTACTTAACTTCAGGCATCCGGCTTAGGTCAGAGGAACAGTGGTCTTTGCTCGAATCTGGATCTGCTGGGTCTGGAGAAGTAACTGTGGTTCAGCTCGGCTCATCCGCATGGTAGCGAGCGTTGAACTTGAACTTGCTTCTGGTCGTGGTGCTACAGATGGAGTCCGACGTTGCCGGAGCGCCAGGTCCAAAAGAGACCGAACACATGGCAGTGTCTCTCTTTATCCTTGGGGGGGGGGGGGGGGTTCGCACTCTTTTGGGCGGTCCTCCAGTTTGGACCCAATAATTCGGCAGTCCTCGATCACTGCCTTCGATTTGAGCCAATAAAGGAGCGGGTGCTTTGATGGCTGGGCGGGTCCTGAGTTTATGCTTCCCGAGTAAAGGGAGTGGCACCGAAATGTCTGGAATTGTATTGGATACCTGAGTACCAGTTCCTTTATCTTAGGGAAATGGGTCATTAGCATGCAAATCGGCTGGCGGTTTCGATCCCGTCTGCTTCTGCTTACAAATATACATTTAGGCTCTGAGCCTGCCTGAATCTTACATTGGCCATATTTCCCTTGAGGCTTTGCAAATGTCCATGTTTCTTTGTAAGTGGCCATCCCAGATGGCTACACCACCAAACACTATTTCGCTCTGTGATCCTCGTGAAAGTTGAAGCCAGGAATTCACAACATGGCTCAATGATCATCAGCCGACTGGAGGCAATTTTGTGAGACAAACCAGTCCAGCAGGAAGAAACCCTCCGCCCATCCCTATTGATCAACTGACACAATTAACAAAATGCAGTCCTGGATGCGATTGAGAGCAGACCAGCGGAATCCAACCCCTGTAATCAATTGTGAACTTGGTGTGTGAGCATGTGCGATGAAACACAAAGTCTCTCCCACACTGAGAGCAGAAGAACGGCCTCGCCCCATTGAGAACTTGGCGGTGTCTCCATAGTTGGGATGGATCACTGAATATCTCACCTACTCAGAGCAGGTGAACGGACTCTCCCCAGTGTGAACTCGCTGGTGTGTCCGCAGGCTGGATAACCAAGTGAATCCCTCCCCACAATGAGAGCAGATGAATGGCCTCTCCCCAGTGTGAACTCGCTGATGGCGCTGCAGGGTGGATAACCGAGAGAATCTCTTCTCACACTGAGAGCAGGTGAATGGCCTCTCCCCAGTGTGAACTCGCTGGTGTGCCTGCAGGTGGGATAACTGAGTGCATCCCTTCCCACACTGCGAGCAGGTGAACGGCCTCTCCCCAGTGTGAACTCGCTGATGTTTCTGCAGGTCAGATAATTGAGTGAATCCCTTCCCACACTGAGAGCAGGTGAACGGCCTCTCCCCAGTGTGAACCCACTGGTGGCTCCGCAGGTGGGATAACTGAGTGTATCCCTTCCCACACTGAGAGCAGGTAAACGGCCTCTCCCCAGTGTGAACTCGCTGATGTTTCTGCAGGTCAGATAATTGAGTGTATCCCTTCCCGCACTGAGAGCAGGTGAACGGCCTCTCTCCAGTGTGAACTCGCTGGTGTCTCTGCAGGTCAGATAATAGAGTGAAACCTTTTCCACACTGAGAGCAGGTGAACGGCCTCTCACCAGTGTGACTGCGTCGATGAATTTCTAGCACAGACGGTGCTATGAATCCCTTCCCACAGTCCTCACATTTCCATGGTTTCTCCATGTTTTGGGTCGTCTCATGTCTGTCCAGTTCGGCCAATCAGTTGAGGCTTCGTCCATACACAGAACACGTGTACAGTCTCTCCCCGCTGTGAATGGTGCGATGTTTTTTCAGGCTGTGTAACTGGTTAAGGCTCTTTCCACAGTCAGTGCTCTGGAACACTCTCACTCGGGTGTGTGTGTCTCGGTGCTTTTCCAGTCACAATGGTGTTTAAAATCTTTTCAAGTTGACAGATGAGGCAAACATTTCTCCTTTAGATTCGAAGGCCAATGATATTCAGGTCCCAAGGAATTGAGGGACTGTCAGATCCAGACGACATGTATTAGATTTCTGTCTGTAATTTGTCCTCTTTGAATCTCCTGTTAAAACAATTTACAAAAGACATCACTGTCAGTGCAGGATAGAAATTCAGAACAAACTATTCTAGTTTCTCTGGAACTTTCTTTTCTCTTGCATTCCGCAACATCTGTAAATCTCCGTCCCACACATTCTCCATCCATTCTCACTCTGCTGTACCTAATATTCACCCTCCCAATTCTCCTGAAGGTGCTGATTCAGGCTGATTGACAGATCCATGCTCACTGCTTCCTGGCCTGGACACAGGGACCACAACAAATCGGAGCTGCAGTCGGCCATTTGAACCTGCTCAACCATTCAATGAGAGCATTGGCCGATCTACCTCAGCATCATTTTCCAAAACTATCCCCCATATCTCTCGATACCTTCACTCCCTGGTTCTGGGAGAGAGGAGTGAGGGGGAGGGCAGAGGTGTGGGAGATGGGTCGGTCACGGTTGAGAGCCCCGTCGACCACAGTGGGTGGGAAGCCACGGTTCAGGAAGAATGAAGACATGTCAGCAGCACCGTTTTGGAAAGTGGCATCATCGGAACAAATGCGACGGAGGTGAAGGAACTGAGAGAATGAGATGAAGTCCTTACAGGATGTGGGATGTGAAGTGCTGTAGTCGGCGAAGCTGTGGGAGTCGGTAGGTTTGTGGTGGATATTAGTGGACTGTCTATCTCAGAAATTGAAATAGAAAGGTCAAGGAAGGAAAGGGAAGTGTCGGAGATAGACCATGTGGAGGTGATAGAGGGGTGCAAACCGAAGCAAAATGAATATATTTTTCCAGACTTTGCAGAACACCTCCGGTCCATCCGCAAGCAGTTCTCAGACCTTCCTGTCGTTTGCCATTTCAACTCACCGCCCTGCTCTCAGTCCTCATGTCCGTCCTTGGCCTGCTGCAATGTTGAGGTGAAGCCCAGCGCAAACTGGAGGAACAGCACCTCATCTTCCGATTAGGCATGTTCCACCCTTCCGGACTTAACATTGAGTTCAACAACCTCAGACTCTCCACCACCTTTACCCCATTTTTATCTATCAATTTATTTTTGTTTTAATTTCTTCCATTGATCGTTTTTTCCCTCCCCATTATTCTCCTCCCCTCCCCCCATTCGAATTATTTCAAGTTGCCCTTTGCACACTGCTCACCTTTATTCTGCCATTCACACATTCTAACCTTTTTATGTACCACTATCAGCACCCTACTTAGCCTTAATTACCACCATTTGCATTCCTTTTATCTTCTGTTCTCGACATCTTTGTCTATATCTCCACCTATTGCTGGTCCTTATCCAGCCCCACCGCTCTATTCCACCCCCACCGCTCCATTCCACCCCCACCGCTCCATTCCACCCCTCCCCCACTACAGTACAAATCTGACCCCATTTCCAGTTCTCTCTAACTGTCACAAAGAGTCATCCAGACTCGAAACATTAGTTCCCTTTTCTCTCCACAGATGCTGTCAGACCTTCTGAGATTGTCCAGTATTTTCTGTTTTTGTTTACGATTCCAGCATCCACAGTAATTTATTTTCATAATATATCTAATCTGTACCATGTAAAAACACTCGACATATCTCTGTCCGACATGTATTTACTGTTCCTTTAAATTTTAGCCATCTCCAATAATAATAATAATCTTTATTGTCACAAGTAGGCTTACATTAACACTGCAATGAAATTATTGTGAAAAGCCCCGAGTCGCCACATTCCGGCGCCTGTTCTCGAATTTACAGTGCAGAAGGAGGCCATTCGGCCCATCGCGTCTGCACCGGATCTTGGAAAGAGCACCCTACCCAAGGCTATACCTCCACCCTATTCCCATAACCCAGTGACCCCACCCATCACTAAGGGAAATTTTGGACACTAAGGACAATTTAGCATTACCAATCCACCTAACTTGCACATCTTTGGATTGTGGGAGGAAACCGGAGCACCCAGGGGAAACCCATGCATACACGGGGAGAACGTGCAGACTCCGCACAGACAGTGACCCAAGCCGGGAATCGAACCTGGGACCCTGGAGCTGTGAAGCAATTGTGCCAACCACTATGCTACCGTGCTGTTCCGGTACACAGAGGGAAAATTCAAAATGTCCAAATTACCAGACAGTACGTCTTTCGGGACTTGTGGGAGGAAACCGGAGCACTTGCAGGAAACCCGCATAGACACAGGGAGAACTCTGGGGAAACCAACCCTTTTAATTGTGAACATTAGGAAAGAAACCACCCTTTTAGCCAAACAAATAGATGTGTCAAGCTGAGGGAGCAAAGGATGTCAATGTCTTTAAGAGAGAGAGACCTGGGCCAAGCTTTCCAGAGTCTGCACCCTCCCCGGATTCACTTCCTTTCCCTTCAGTTGCTGCAAGTGACCAATTGAAGGTGAGAATGAGAAAAGAAATGGAAAAGGGGAGAAAGGAAAGTGTTTTACTCACAGATGTTGGAGACAGGAAGAGGTTTCAGTCTGTGTCATGGTCAATCTTCATTAACACAACGTCTGCCTTCTGATTGGCTGGAGGACCAAAGTCCTTCCGGTCCTCCCAGTTTCCCATTGATCAATACCTCAGCAGGAAGGCCAGGGGCGGGCTTTCCTCCACACATGCGCAGCTTCCCCTCAGCCTTGGACATGCGCAGTACCTGATCACCCGCCCGTGCGGTGAATAGAGCGGTTTCCCTAGCGCGGGGGATTGTGGGAGCTGCGGCCGACACTGTCCAAACTCCTGGGACTGGGGTGAAAAGTGGAGGAGGGGCAGTGACCTCACCCTGACACAAAGTACATGTTAGTCGTCACGGGGATTGATTGTGACGTTCGCCCTCAGCACCTGGGGAGGGCAATAGGTGAGTGTGAAACTGAATCCGAGAGTCAGCATCTTCACGGGAGGAGACTTGGGGGAAAGCAGGAGGACAGAAGGATAAATTAGTGTCAAAATCAATAATGAGGAGAGCATGGGTGGGGGTCAAATATTTATAGTTTGAGAGGAAGAAGGATTTTCCGTAACAACTAGAATTGTCAGTTGTGAATTTCTATTCTGTAATCACAGCGATGACTTTAAAAAAAAACATTTTTTAATATAGATTTCGAGTACCTAATTATTTTTTTCCAATTAAGGGGCAATTTAGCATGGCCAATCCACCTAACCTACACATCTTTTTGGGTTGTGGGGGTGAGACCCACGCAGACACGGCGAGTATGTGCAAACTCCACATGGACAGTGACCCAGGGCCGGGAGTGAACCCGGGTCCTCAGCACCGTGTGGCAGCAGTGCTGACCACTATGCCACCCTGATGATGTCAATCCTATCACACCCATTAAAGTCTCTATCAGGTCAGTCTTCAACCTTCTCTTCCCCAGGGGAAATATCCCCAACCTGTTCAATATCTCCTGAAACTTAAACATTCTCAGTTCTGATATCATCCTTGTTAATCTTTCTTGCACATCCTGGAGACCCTATCTCTGTTTTAAAGGGTATATAATTAATATTTAGATTTGGTTTAATTTGGTTGAAGGTGCCTTATTTACTCAGCTCCAAACTGACCCTCTAAAATGCTTCAATTCGAAAGAGGCTTAACAATCAGGCAAGAGAGGACTCTGAAATGTCAATGTTTATTTTTTTAAAGCAGTATACTGATGAAGTACACAAGTGACGTTCACCACCAAAATTGGGTGACCTGTTCTGGTAGAAGTGTGAATCTTCTTCAGGTTCCTGAACCAACAGTGTTTTCCTAAATTCCTGCCCAGGAGCACTCAGTGTCTCCACGACTAGAGTCCAACTTACAAAACCCAGGATCACTCACAAATCCCACTTTTACCTCTTGAATTAACATGACCTCATCTTGAATAAGACCTGTTGTAATCAGACAATTGGTCATGATTGTCACTGGGTTAATTTTATTGGATTTAACCATTGATGTAAATTGTTCCATGGAGCAGAATAATGGGACTGTTCAGGATCTTTCTAATATCTGAGTTCAGACAAAATCATGAATGGTTTGCATAGAGTACATAAAGAGAAACTGTTTCCACTGACAAAAGGATTGTTAACCAGAGGACAAGATTTAAGGTTATTCACAAAAAAGCCAGAGGGGAAATGAGGACGATGAATCTGTACACAGTGAGGTGCTGTGATCTGGAATGCACTATCTGACAGGCTGGTGGAAGCAGATTCAACACCAGGAGTTGGATAAATATTAGAAAGGGACTAGTTTTCAGGGTTCATGGGGAAAGGGAGGATAGTGGGACTAATTGAGTACTTCTTTCAAAGAGCCAGCACAGGCACGATGGGCCGAATGACCTGTGTGGTGAGATTCTGTGATCAAAGATGAATAAATGTGTGTCTGCAATATGTATAGTGATGTCAATAATGTCTGGAATTCCCCTTTCCCCGTTTCAGTTGTCTCCCTTTCCTTCCAATTTGATTTTAGACAGAGAACAGAAGCAAATGGCTTTCAGTACATTGAGCAGCCCCGATCTCTATTCTCAGCCAGCGTTACACAGAGGGGGAAGGGGTGGATTCTCAGACCAGCGAGTCAAGGCAGCCTCTTTAAATGGGCAGTTCCCACAATGTATTCATTGACCACACTGGGAGCTCCTGTCCTCTCCAGTCAGCTGGCTCGTGCCAAGGACCCGGGTTTGATTCCCGGCTTGAGTCACTGTCTGTGCAGAGTCTGCACGTTCTCCCCATGTCTGCGTGGGTTTCCTCCAGGCACTCCAGTTTCCTCTCAAAAGTGCAGAAAGACGTGCTTGTTATGTGAATTCGACATTCTGAATTGCCCCTCACTATACCCGAACAGGTGCCGTAGAGTGGCGATTCGGGGATTTTCACAGTAACTTAATTGCACTGATAACGTAAGCCTACTTGTGACACTAATAAAGATTTTTATTATTAGGTGGGATGAAGTATTGAATCTCTTCCCACAGTCAGAGCAGGCAAACGGCCTCTCGTCAGTATGAACTTGCTGGTATGTCCACAGGTTGAATGGAACACTGAATACCTTTCCCACACAGAGCAGCAGAATGGTCACACCCTGAGTGTGAATGTGTCAATGAGTTTCCACTGTAGACGGACAACTAAACCTTGCTGGTGTCTCCGCAGTGTGGATGACCTTCTAAACTTCTTTGTGCAGTGAGAGCAGCTAAACGGTCTCTCCCCAGTGTGAACGCACTGGTGCATTTCCATTGTTTCTCCATCGTGCGGGTGTTTCCTGCTGTCCCTCCAGGTTAGACAATCAGTTGAAGGCTCACACAGGATACGTGTATGGTCTCTGCCCGCTGTGAATGGTGCAATGCTGTTTCAGGCTCTTTCCACAGTCAGTGAACTGGAACACTCTCACTCGGGTGTGTGTCTCTGTGCTTTTCCAGTCACACTGATGTTTAAAACATTTTGAAGCACAAGGAACAATCAAACATTTCTCCTTCTGGATTTAAAAGCCGTTGATATTCAATGAATTGAGTAACGTTGTCAGATTTTGAAGTGAAGTTTGTTTTTAAAACAAATATTTTTATTCAAGTTTTCAACATTTTAACATTTGTACAACACACAAACAAACAAACCCAAACCTCAACACCTCTCTCCCCAACCACAAACTGCCCCCCTACTCTTCGAAGGCCACCAGATCCCCAAAATATAACACAAATAAAACCCATCTCTGGTGGAACCCCTCATCTGCCCCTCTCAGAGCAAATTTCACCTTCTCTAAATACAAGAACAAGAACTCCATTGGATCCTCCAGCCACGTCGAGGCACCGGTGCAGCGGGAGGGGAGCAAGTTGGTCTCCACCTCAACAGATCCTGCCTGCAGGCAATCAACAAGGCGAAGGCTAAAACATCTGCCCACTCACCCATCTGCAGCTCCGGCAGGTCTGACACCCCAAATACGGTCACGAAGGGACCCGGCTCCAAATGCTCATGCAGAACTTTAGACATGGTGCTGAACACTGACCCCCAAAATTTCTCCAACTTTGGGCAGGACCAGAACATATGGACTTGATTGGCTGAACCCCTCCCACACTGCTCACAGCTATCCTCCCACCTCCTTGAACAACCATCTCATCCTCACCTTCATTAAGTGCACCCTGTGCACAACTTTCAATTGAATCACCCCCAGCCTCGCACACGAGGTTGAGACGTTAACCCTCTGCAGCACCTCACACCATAGTCCTCCCTCCAACACCATCCCAAACCCTTCCTCCCACTTGGTCTTAATCCTTTTCATGGACTCCTTGTTCTCTGCCATAATCCTACCATAGATCGCCAAAACAACCTCACTCTCCAGCTCCCCCCACCCCCACCCCCCCACCCCAACCCCCCCCACCCCATCCCCCCACCCCACACCCCCCCCCCACCCCCCACCCACCCCCCACACCCCCCCTCACCCCCCCAGACAGAGAGACTGTGCAAATAAACAGTGGATCAGTCGACATCAATAATTTTAAACTGCCTGTGATAAAGGAAATCTATGTGCTGTGTGTGATGGGAGGAAGTGGGCTCTGTGTCTGACCATCACCAAACTTGTTTCCCTCAAATTGGCAGATAGTGACATCCTGACAGATGTAAACAGATGTCCTTCTGGGTTTAATATGACTGTCAGCTATGCTCCGACAGACGAACTGTCAGTCTCTGCCTGACTCTCCTACAGCTTCCTCTCATGGTTGAGTTGGACAAGGAACACTCATCACTTGAGCTGGGAAAAGCCATTGACTGCTGAGCAATGGGTGAACATGGATTCAGATCCGCTTCTAAGTTTTGTGTCATCTGCAAACTTTGAAATTGTCCCCTGCAACCACGATCTAGATTATTAATATGCACCAGGAAAAGCAAGGGTCCAAATACTGACCCCTGGGGGACACCACTACAAACCTCCCTCCAGCCTGAAAAATATCCATTGACTGTTATTCTCTGCTTCCTATTATTCTGTCACTTTTTGTGTCCACCGTACCACTGTCTCTTTTATTCCATGAGCTATAATTCTTCCCACAAATCTGTTGTGTTGCATTGCATTGAATGCGCACTGAAAGTCAATGTACACTACATCAACGGCATTACCCTCGTCAACCCTTTCTGTTACCTCCTTAAAAAATCCAGCAAGTCAGTTAAACACGATTTCCCCTTTAGAACTCCATACTGGTTCTTGCAAATCAGTCCATATTTTCCATGTGGCATTTAATTCAATCTGGAATAATTGATTCTTGAAGCTTGCCCACCAATGATGTTCAACTAACTGATCTGTAATTGCTGGGGCTATCCTTTTTGAACAAATGCATAAGATTTGTAATTCTCCAGTGCTCTGGCACCTTCAGCAAAGACTGGGAAATTATTGCCAGCTGCCCTGTAATTTATATTCTTACTTTAACACTTCCACCTTATCAATTTTGAACCCATCTAGGGACAAAGTTTGCTAGTCTGTCTCCATGGCCTGGGTAGCATCTATCTCCTTGGTAAAGACAAACAGCAAGTTTAGTTTTATTTTGAATAGGGTGTCAGTTACTGTTTCTCATTCTTTAAAAGCTCCTTCTTCACATTTAAACAGGTAATGGTAAGAGGGAGAAAACTGATACACAGTGACCCAAAAACAAGATACTGTAAACATTCAGATAAAAGCAAGTTACTGCAGATGCTGGAATCTGAAACAAAATCAGTAAAAACTCAACAATCTCAGCAGGTCTGACAGCATCTGTGGAGAGAAAGGGAGCTAATGTTTCAAGTCTGGATGGCTTTGACAAAGAGTCATCCAGACAAAATATTTGCTCCCTTTTCTCTCCACAGATGCTGTCAGACCTGCTGAGATTGTCCAGTACATTATGGTACTGTAGTCATTCCCTGTCTACCCAGCTTTATTTTGAAGTCAGCCCCTGAATTGTGTGGACACAGTTTCAGATTTCCACATTTGAGGAACAAACATTGAAATATTTGCTCCAGATCCACAGGGTTTCATCTGTTTAAAGCCACAAACAGGAAGGTCCAGTTTTCTCCTGGAGTTTGAGACAAATCAGCTCAAAATGATGCAGAGCTCCAGCCAATGTGGGAGATTCCAGCTGATCCCCGCCCCTCACGCACTCCGACTGGTTGGAGGACCAGCTGCTCCCGTTGAGTCATCCAGGTCCGTCCCCTCTTTCTATTGGTCGGGGGCTGCCGTCAGTCAACCTGGCATTGTGATGCAGTGCATGCGCAATGTGGCTGCTATAGTTCGACATCAGTGCGCAGGCGCGGGAACGGAGTTTGGAGCATGCGCAATTCCAGTGTAGGCCTCGGGAAGGGACTCCTTTGTCCCGGAGAAGCGGAGTCAGCGTCAGGTGGTGGGTGGGAGGATCTGCAAACCCTTCAGAATCATTGTCAGCTCCCTGGTTTGCAGCTGCCGGGAACAGGCCCAGGTTAACCCTCCTACTTCAGCGACTGGAGGATGGTTCACACCAGAGGAGGGGGACAGTAAATAAGAGCTGTCACTTTGGACTCAAATCAATGAGGATTCTGATCTCTGGAAAGGAAGGAAACCCTGGGAGGTGGGCGGGGAGGATTTACAAACACCCGCTGGAGGCCCCAAACCCCCAATAGGAACCTGCAGGTCCCGAGTTTGCAGCTCCCGGGGCTTGTTTACTTCTTGTCTGCCCAAGTGAGCGGGCATCAGGGTCCCAGTGACCAGGACAGAAAATGAGTGATTAATTGATTTTATTCTCACTTTGCAAAGAGGCTTGAGAACTGAACCCAGCCAGAGTGGAGGCAGGAGGTAAACTGTAAGGAAAATAATTGTGACGGTGCTGTGCTGGGTTTGACGGGCTGACCAACTCTCATGGTGAAAATTAAGGGTGGTGTTTGCCAGAGCTGTTGGAACATAGAAGCGGTAAGGAACATGGTTTTGTGCATTGATAAAGATCCAATTTATAGTACAGCCAGCATCCAGGCAGCATGCAGACTGGGACAGTGGACTCAGATACATTTCTGTAACATATGGGACTATTAAACACCCTGGGATTTGCATTCAGCACAGTGAGCAAGAGAGTGTATGGGAGTAGGATTTACTGTTTTGCAGGTACAAATGAGGAAAATATGTTGTATAGAAAATAGTATTGTATGTTCAGGATTTCTCTCTGTATAACGTTTTGTAAACTTCTTTTCCAGGGCACTAGAATGGGTGGATTTACAGACAGGAAGCTCAAACTGAATATCACAGCATGATCTGACAGAGTCACCGAGTCGCCACGGCCAGAATATCATTAGTCATTGAATTTGGAAGGAGCAATGTTTGTGTGTTCTGCCTGTGTGACACCATTTCAAACATCATTGTGACTGGAAAAGCATCAGGACACACACTGGAATGAGAGTGTTCCAGTACATTGACTGTACAAAGAGCTTTAACCAGTAAAACAGCATGTAAAAAAATCACACGATTCGCAGCAGGGAGAAACCATACAGGTGTTCTGTGTATGTGGACAAAGCTTCAACGGACCGTCCAAGCTGGAGAGATATGAGGAAACTGGCACCATGGAGAAACCGTGGAAATGTGAGGACTGTGGTGAAGGATTCAATTCTTCACCCCGGCTGGAAATCCATCGACGCGTCCACACTGGGGAAAGGCCGTTCAGCTGTTCTGTGTGTGAGAGGAGATTCACTCAGTCATCTGCCCTTTGCTTGCACCAGCGAGTTCACGCTGAGAAGAAACCATTCAGCTGCACAACCTGTGAAGAGAAATTCAAGTCTTTATCCATCCTCACTGAACACCAGCCAATTTACACGAGTCAGAAACCATTCATTTGCTTTGTGTGTGGGAAGGGATTCACTCAGGTATTCACCCTCCAGACACACCACCAAATGCACACAAACGAGGAACCATTCAGGTGCATCACCTGTGGAGAGACTTTTAGTCAGTCAACTGACCTCAGTGAGCACCAACACACTCACACTGGGGAGAAGCCGTTCACCTGCTCCGTGTGTGGGATGGGATTTCCTTGGGCATCCCAATTGCTGACACATCAGTGGGATCACACCGGGGGGAGACGGTTCTCTTGCTCCTTGTGTGGAGCGGGATTCACTCAGTCACAACACCTGCTGAGACACCAGCGAGTTCACAAATGACTGCAGGGATTGGAATCTGCTGTTTTGCTGCTGCTAATCGCATCCAGGATTGATAGTCTGACAATATCTGGTTTGATTCTGCTGATGTTAACAATCTCTATAACTGGCTGCAGTTTAATATTCTGAAAATGTCACTGATTTTTGGGGCTGCAATGTCCCTAATCAGTGTCTAAAAGGTTCCACTGATTAACATCTCCAATTACAAACTGCAGATTAATCCTTGCTGACAATTCTTACTGACTTCTTCAGTGTTCTGTCCATTATGATATTAAATTGTGAAGGAAGCGAAACAAACAGTGAAATATTATACAGGTACTGTAAAAACGTACATAGAAATCTTAACATCAACATGTATACTGATGAAGTTTGGAAGTCGCTGAGTTGAATCATTTCTGACACAGCAGCAGCAACATTTGGTAAAGGTGGAACCCACAACAAAGACTGGTTCAGACTCACTCGGCCGAGATGACATCTGTCATTGAAGCAAAAAGCAAAGTCGACCTGATGTGCAGCATAAACCCAACAGCTAGAACACTGCATTACTTGAACGTAGCCAAGACAGTTGTGTAAATATCAGGGAGATCCTGTGCAAATAAACATTGGACCAGCCTCTGTCAATAATTCCAAGCTGCCTGTGACAATGGAAATCTACGACTGATGGGGTCAAGAGGGATCTTTGTCCGACCATCACTAAAGTTGTGCGACTGAAATTGGCAGCTGGTGAAGTTCTTACCAACAGAAGTAAACAGATGTCCTGCTGGGTTGATCACGACTGTGAGCTGGACATCTCCCAGACTCTGATTGCCTCTATTGCAGCTTCCATGTTGAGTTGGAGAAGGAACCCTCACCACTTGAGCTGGAAGAGGCCATTGATTGCTGAGCAAGCAGAAAGGCACCCGGCAAGGATGGGATTCCAGCTGATCTGCTTACACACGGAAAGTCCCTTCGACTGTCGCACCTTCATGACCTCCGACGTCTCTGATGGGTGACAGGAACCATTCCATACGTGTGATGCAAAATCATCACAACATATAAAATCAGCAGTGACAGAGGAGATTCCAACAACTACAGGGACATCTCACTCCTTAGCATCACTGGGAGGTCCTTCACTAGGGTCATGTCTAAAAGATCCATCTACTTGCAGACTGATATATCCAGAAGTATGTGGTGAACCACTGTAATAGGAGATGTAAGGTAGGACCTGCACTACAGGTTCGCCGGTAGCTCCTGCCGGCTGGCTCCGCCCACGGAGAACTGTATAAATATGCATGACCTCCAGTGCCCTGCCATTTCGCCAGCTGCAGCAGGAGGCCATGCATCTGACTGTAATAAAGCCACAGTTCTACCCAACTTTAGTCTTTGTGCAATTGATCATGCATCAATTTATTACGGTCAGATTTTCCACAGAATGGATATCAGAATTAAGCCCGATCGCCTGCAGCTAGATCCGCACTCGCCCGACGCCAGAAGAGACTTTACTCACTGGCTAGCATGTTTTGAGGCCTACATCAAGGCTGCGGACCCCGAGCCAACGGAGGCTCAGAAGATAAACGTCCTGTACTCCAGACTGAGCTCCAGCGTGTTCCCGTTGATCCAAGACGCCACGAATTACACAAAAGCAATGGAACTCCTTAAGGAACACTACGCGCAGAAGGCGAACACGCTCTTCGCCAGGCATGTACTCGCCACCCGCTCGCAACTACATGGTGAGTCCATCAAAGACTTCTGGCGGGCCCTAAATCCACTCGTCCGGGACTGTGACTGTCAGGCCGTTACGACCGCCGAACACGCAAATCTCCTCATGCATGATGCCTTCGTGACGGGGATTGCGCGGACCGCATCCGAGAACAATTACTGGAAGGGGCCACGCTCGAACTGGCGGAGACAAAAACTTTGGCGCTCTCCATGACGGTCGCATCCCGTAACGTATAATTGTACCCCTCCCGCCGCGCTGCCCACCCTTCTACTCTTTCCTACCCCTCCTGGACCCCGCTGATGACCTCCTCAGCTGGGGCCCTGCCTTCCCAATACGCCGCACGCCGATCCGCGCACCCCGGGGGTCCCCGCTGCTACTTCTGCGGTCAGCAGAAGCACCCCCACCAACACTGCCCGGCCCGCACTGCAGTTTGTAAAGCCTGCAGTAAAAAGGGCCACTTAGCGGCTGGGAGCCAGGCCAGCACAGTCGTTGCGATCGCGCCCGCTATTGCCCCCTACCCCACGCCAGACGCACAATGGGAGCCACAATCTTCTCCTCCCGGGTCCATGTGCGACCAATGGGCGCCGCCATCTTGTCCCCCTTCGTCCATGTGCGCCCTGTGGGTGCCGCCATCTTGTCCCGATCCCGCGATGTGCGCACCATGGGCGCCGCCATCTTGTCCCGACCCCGCAATGTGCGCACCAGGGGCGCCGCCATCTTGTCCCCCACAGGGTCTCCAGACATCCCTCGTGCATCAAAGCACAGTGCGCTTTCTCTGCTGACAGGTCTGCAGTGAACATGATCTTCTCCACATACCAGCTACAAGAGAAGTGAACAATTGGTATTTAATCTAAAATGTCTATGCTGAGAAAAGTGAAACGTTATCATTACTGAGTGAAAGTGAACCTTTCAATGTGAATCACAATTTAATTGTACAATTGGAAAAGGCACCAAAATGTTTGATTCCCTCAAGACAAACTTCAGCCTTACATAGAAACATATAAAATAGAAGCAGGAGGAGGCCATTCGGCCCTTCGAGCTTGCTCCATCATTCATTATGATCATGGCTGATCATCCAACTCAGTAACCTGTTCCCCACTTTCCCTCCACATCCTTTGATCCCTTTTGCCCGAAGAGCTGTACCTAACTGCTTCTTGAAAGCAGACAATGTTTTGTCCTCAACTCTTTCTGTGGTAGTGAATTCCCCAGGCTGACCACCCTCTGGGTGAAGAAATTTCTCCTCGTCTCTGTCCTAAGTGGTCTACCCATATCCTTCGACTATCACACATGGTGCTGGACTCCCCCACCATCGGGAATATCCTTCCCACATTTACCCAGTCTAGTCCTGTCAAGTTTATAGGTTTCCATAAGATCCCTCTCATTCTTCTGAACTCCAGCGAACATAATCCTAACTGGCTGAATCTCTCCTCATACGTCAGTCCCACCATCCCAGGAATCAGTCTGGTAAACCTTCACTGCACTCCCTCTATAGCAAGAATATCCTTCCTCAGATAAGGAGACCAAAGCTGCAGACAATACCCCAGGTGTGGCCTCACCAAGGCCCTGTAAAATTGCAACAAGACATCCCTCATCTAAATCATGAATATATATTGTGAATAGCTGAGGTCCTAGTACCGATCCATTCGGAAAAATACTTGTTTATTCCTACTCGTTTATTCCTACTCTTTATTTCCTGCCTGCCAACCAATTTTCTATCCATCTCAATACACTATCCCCAAACCCATGCGTTTCAACTTCACATGCTAATCTCTGATGTGGAACTTTGTTGAAAGCCTTCTGAAAGTCCAAATAAACCACATCCACTGGCTTCCCCTCATCGACTACTAGTTACATCCTTGAAGAATTCCAATAGATTTGTCAAGCATGATTTCCCTTTCATAAATCCATGTTGATTCTGTCCAATTCTGTCACTGTTTCCTAAGTACTTCGCTTTAAAACCTTTGATCATGGACTTTAGAATTTTCCCCACTGCCGTCATCACGTTGATTGGTCTATAATTCTGTTTACTTTCTACCTCCCTTTTTAAAGAGTGGGGTTACATTAGCCACCCTCTAATCTGTAGGAACTGTTCCAGAATCTGTACAATCTTGGAAGATGACCACCAATGCATCCACTATTTCTTGAGTAGTCTGGTATGTAGATTATCAGGCCCCAGAGATTTATCGACCTTCAATCTCATCAATTTCCCCAACACCATTTCTCTACTCTGATTTCCTTAAGTTCCTCACCTCTCTGAACCCTACATTCCCCAACATTTCTGGTATGTTATTTATGTCGTTCTTTGAGAAGACAGAAGCAAAGTATGTATTGAGTTGCTCAGCCATTTGTCTTCACCAATCTCTTTCTCATCACGGATCTATAGAAACTTTTGCAGTCAGTTTTTTATCTTCCACGCCAGCTTACTCTCGTACGCTATTTTCCCCTTCCTAATCAATCTCTTGGTCCTCCTTTGCTGAATTCTAACCTGCTCCCAATCCTCAGGTTTGTTATTTCTCCTGGCCAATTTGTGGGCTTATTCCTTGGATCTTGAAGTAATATTTCAGAACTCACAAACTGTGGGAAGCTCCACCCTCTTTAAGAAGGTTGAAGCTTACCTGTGAAAGCTAATGTTCTTGCTTTATTTTTCTTCAGGTTTATTCCTGTGATTTGGAAAGGTGCCTCAAGGAGAATGGGGGAAACAGTCACAATTGGGCAAAGCTGAAACCCCCTTCCCAAAAGAATTGGAAAACAAAGTTTAAAATGGTGTTTGGTTCATCTTTGATCTGAAAAGAAAAGTCACCTAAAGTCAGCACAATTGGGCACAGTTAGAAATGTTTGCTCCAATCCCTTTGCAAACAAACAGAGAAGTTAACCCTTTCCACTGACAGCATGGTGACAATTTGCCTTTTGGCTTTATCCCATTTCTTATCTTTCAAAACAGGGTGTTTGAGAACGGGAGATATGGGAGTCACCTCCTAACTGATTTCAAATACTTGTGTCTCTGATATACAAAGACAGGAAGATTTGTTAAGAAATAAATGATAAAATATGAAGCATTTATTGAATATTATAGGAATGGCTCACTTCCTTTCAACGAAACGAAATCTTCCACAGCAGTTTGCTGGGTGACAAACACGGGACAGGCCTGTTCTTTCTGCCCAGGACTGGTCTCTAACACAGGCTCTTAAATTGACATTTCTAACCCTGATATGATTGGATCTCAGGATCCATCCGCAAACCATTTGTCTGTGTAAAGGTTAAAACAGGAAGAGATTTCTAAAAAGATCCATACTGGCTTCACCCAACACCCACACTGGCTCACAGCAGTGAACCATCCAGAGGAGACTGCAGCCACTAGTAATGGAGACCAGTACTCATTCTGCATCATCCGTCTGTCCTCTGGGACTGGGAAATCATTCTCAGGCTGTATGATGTTTTGTGTGTCCATTATGCATCATTTTTAAACTGTTGTTTCTTAATAAACCAGCGTAAAATCGCACATTAGCTTGGTCCCATTTTTGGGGTTATCTGTGACTCTTGGATCAAGTATCTCACCGATCACTGCATGCTGTTCTGGTCACGATATTATAAAATGATACCAAGGCACTGAAGAGGGTGCAAAGAAGATTTATAATTGTGAAACCAGAAATGTGTAGGTACATATAAAATATCAGGAAAGGATTGACAGGCTGGGTCTCCTCTGTCCTTAGAAATGAAGGCGGAGGGGATAACCTAATAGAAATGTTTAAAATAATGGAAGGTTTTGTGAGAGAGGATATGGAGAGAATGTGGGGAAGAGCATAACTAGAGAACATCAATACTTTATACGCATGATATGGAGACACCAATCCATATCTACACGTGTTCCAGATTTTAATGTAATTGTCCAATACAGAAAACACAGTATTTTGTGTCTGTGTGGGTCTCACCCTCAAACCCAAGGAAGTAATAAGGTATGAGAATTGAAATAATATAGAGTTAGAAAGGAGAAAAGTCCAAAAAATGGAGCAGTCTGCGACAGGACACAAATTAGTTGCCTCTTATCCTGGAGAAATTAAGGACCCAACAAAGTGTGTGTCTGAAACATTAATTTATTTGACAAATATCAAAATATTAAACTCCAACTGGTATCAGGGATTATTATCAACAGAAACAAACTCCAGCTGTCAGAATGAACATGGTTCAGTCCTGGATGTGATTAACAGCAGCAATAACAGCAGAATCCAACCCCTGCAGTCACTCGTGAAGTCTCTGGTGTCTCAGCATGTGGGATGACCAAGTGAATCTCTTCCCACGCACAGAGCAGATGAACGGCCTCTCCCCAGTGTGAGTGCGTTGGTGTTTCAGCAGATCAGATGTAGTTTTATAGCTCTTTTCACAGTCAGAACATTTAAAAGGTTTCTGATCACTGTGAACAAGTTGATGTGTAGCAAGGTTCCAGAAGTGAAGGAATCTCTTCCCACACTCAGAGCAGGTGAACGACCTCTCTCCAGTGTGAACTCTCTGGTGTCTCTGCAGGTTAGATAAATGATTAAATCTTTCGCCACACACAGAGCAAGGGAACAGCCTCTCCCCAGGGTGAACTTGCTGGTGTGTGAGCAGCTTGGCTGACTGAGTGAATCCCTTCCCACACTCGGAGCAGGTGAATGGCCTCTTTCCGGTGTGAACTCGCTGGTGTCTCAGCTGATCCATTTCACTTTTGAAGCTCTTCTCACAGTCAGAACATTTAAAAGATCTCTTATTACTGTGCACAAGTTGATGTTTCATAAGGTGTGCTGACTGAGTAAATCCCTTTCCACACAGGGAGCAGGTGAATGGTCCCTCACCAGTGTGACTGCGTTGATGAGCTTCCGGCAGGGATGGAGATTTGAACCCCTTTCCACAACCTCCACATTTCCACGGTTTCTCCATGGTGCCGATGACCTTGTGTCTGTCCAGATTGGAGCCTCATTCACACACAGAACATCGTGTACAGTTTCTCTCTGCTGTGAATGATGGGATGTTTTTTCAGGCTGTGTAACTGGTTGAGGCTCGTTTCACAGTCAGCTCACTGGAACACATTCACTTGCATATGTATGTGTCTCGGTGCTTTTTCCAGTCACACTGAACTTCCCACAGATAGAAGACAAACATTTCTCCTTCCACATTCAGGGGCCGATGATATTCATATCCTGACAAATCAAAAGGCTCTCAAATCTTGAGTTTGCTGCCTGTAAGTTTTTCCATTCCATACCCTGTAAAAAGAATCAAAGTAGAATGAAACTCAATGGACAGCACAAAAACAGGTCACTGTACCCAGTGTCAGTGTATATATTCCCCATGAGCCTATCACTTCTCTCTGTCTGGAGGTCTTTCTATTCCTTTCTCTCTTGTGTCTGCAACTTGCTAAGTGCATTCATGCTGTTTTCCTCAACCAGTCCCTGTGACAGCAAGTTCCACACCCTCTGGATAAAGACATTGAATCTAACCAGTACTATCCTGTGTGGCCCAAGAGCGATGCTGCCTCTTCTCTCAATTTCCTGCAGAGGCCGAATCATTGTTGATGAAAAAGCGTTGAGCCCAGCAGCATTACTCTTGTCTGATCATCTCTGGAAAGCAGGCGTACCAGCAAAGGTAGCTCAGTCTTCACAACAGTCAGAATAAAGCCGATACCTTGTCAAGGAACTGCAATGAACCGCAAACAACTATTTGTAGGAATCCCTGCCTGCCTATCCTCCGGTAAAACATCTTGAGATGTTAGTGGCGATATGTGAATAAGATGAGGTGTTTCTTCATTCAAGTTTGTCAATTGGAATTCGACATCCTTGAAGGCTGTGGATGCTCAGTCGCTGAGTATATTCAAGACTGAATTCAAGAGATTATTGGATACAGAGGGAAAGAAGGAAAATGGCGACATGGAGAAAAAGTGGAGCAGGCTCTATGTCCTCCAACTGCTCCTGTTTATTCTGCTCTTAAGTGGCTCTTGATGGACAGTGTACTCTTTACATTTAGTAAAATGACCAATAACGATTTCAAATTTTATTTTGGTTCCATTCAGGTTCCGAGAATCGTAGAGGTGCATTGCACAAGAGGGGGCGATGGGGGTTGTTCAGCCCATCTTTCCTGTGCTGAATTTTAGAAAGAACGGACTTGTTCAGTCCGTCATTCCCATTTCATGTCCCTCGCCATGCACCTTCTCATACTCAGGTAACTATCCACCTCTCTTTTAAAATTAATTAGTGAATCATACCGCTGCATTTTCAGGCAGATCCTGGAACTCACTGAGTTTTGCTCAACTGCCATTGTGATACAGGTAGTTCAATGAAGGTTTTGCAGTGGGCAGTACGAGAGTATTTCAAAAATGTCAACTGAAAAATATGTTTGAATATTAAAATTATTGGATGGGAGGGTAGAGCTGGTCCAGGGTTCAGAATGATTTTTCTCCTGGTCACTGGGACCCTGAAGCCTCCACTTCCGGTTCCTTCACCAAAATGGCCACACATGCGCCACTTCTACCAAGTTTCTACTTTGTTTCTACCAAGATGGCGGCCGGTCACCTGGGTCAGAGGGCCGACACTAGACTCTGGACACTTTGGGAGCAGAAGGGGACAAATAGAAGTGGAGAGACAAGAAGTGAAAGAGACAGATTTTATACAACTACAACTTCATCCATGATTGAATGGTGGAGTGGACTCGATGGGCTGAATGGCCTTACTTCCGCTCCTATGTCTTATGGTCTAACTTGAACAATAACTTTGACAGAATCTCAAACCCCCAACTTCCGCAAAGTAAGAGGTGTATATGAAAACCACCACCTCCAATTCACACATCGTCCTGACTTGTCTGACATCCAGAATTGGGTGAGCAGACATTTCCTCCAATTAAACATTGGAAATAGCGAAGTCATTGAGTTTGCACATTCTCCCAGTGTCTGCGTGGGTGTCGTCCCCACAACCCAAAGATGTGCAGCGTGGGTGGATTGGCCACGCTAAATTGGAAAATAATAATTGGGAACTCGAAATTTATTTTTAAAAATAAATAGTGAAGCCATTGTCTTATGGCCCTGCTACAAACTCCATTCTCTAGCCACCATCCACCTCGCTGGAAACTGTGTTTATTTTATCCTTTCACAGGGAGTGGATATTGCTGGGAGAAATCATTGCCCACTCCAAATTGCCCTCGAGAAGATGGTAGTGAGTTGTCTTCTCAAACCGCTGTAATACATGATGTGTAGGTTGAGTCACAGCATAGCCAGGGTGGGAGTTCCAGGATTTTCACCCAACAACAGTGAAGGAACAGTGACATAGTTCCAAGTCAGGATGTTGTGTGGCTTGGAGGGGAACCTGCAGGTGATGATGTTCTCATGTGTCTACTGTTCTTGTCGTATGAGGTGGTCAAGGGTTGAAAAGTACTGTCTAAAGAGCCTGATGAGTTGCTGCAGTGCATCTTGTAGGTGATACACGCACTGTGTGCGACTAATGCAGATTTCAATGTCATATTTGACCAGATGAGCTTTTGACTACATATTTGCACCATCACTAAGACTGTTTATATCTAGCTCAATAATATTACCTGACCTAGCCCTCACCTCAGTGTGTTTGCTCTGAAACCAACATCTATGCAACTGTTATCTTTAAACTTGATGATTCCAACACACTCCTGACCAGCATCCCAACTTTTATCATCTGTAAACTTGAGATCATTTGCTGCCCATTTTCTCACTCTTACCAATTCCCTTTTCACTTGGCGCAGTCTTATCAACTGGTTGAACTGTTGATTACCAGAGGCAGCAGCAACACATCCAGCTCTACCTGGCCCTGCTCTCCTCTGCCTAAACTGGTCACTATTTCTGGATTGTTCCTGGAAGCAAGGACAACCCAGATTCTGTTCTTCATGATCATCTTCTTAAATCTCTCTCCTGACTTCGAACAAGTGCAAGGAGCTCATTGATTTCTTTGTCACTGACACTGAGATCACCCGTTCAGCTGAATCTACTTCCAAAAGTTATTTGTGAACTCGCCTGTGTCTCATTAGGTTTTGTGACTGCGTGAATCTCTTCCCACACTTGAAGCAGATGAACGGTCTTTCCCCAGTGTGACCACGCTTGTGTTTCAGCAGGTGTGATGAACTGCTGAATCCCTTCATGCACACAGAGCAGATGAATGGCCGCTCTCCAGTGTGAATTCGCTGGTGTGTGCGAAGGTTGAACAATCGATTAAATTGTTTCCCACACATGGAGCAGGTGAAAGGTCTCTCCCCTGAGTGACTACGCAGATGAGTTTCCAGTTGGGATGGAGATATGAAGGCCTTCCCACAGGCCCCGCATTTCCAAGGTTTGTCTATGGTGTGGATGTCCTTGTGTCTCTCCAGGTTGGACGATTTCACACCTGTAGATTTCAAATTTCCCATAAAAAGAGTTTATAAACATCATCATTGTCAACACCGAATAAAAATAAAGGACAGACAATTCTCGTTTGTATGGAACAAGTTTTCTGCACTTCTTTCTGCGAAACAGTAAATCCTCATCACATACGTTCTTCCTCTTTCCTATGCTGGAATCCAAACCCCAGGGTGACAAACCAGCCCACATTTTATGGGCCATATTTGAATCCACTGAGATTTGCTGCTTGGGTGTCTGACTCGTCAACTGGACCTATGTAGAACTCTGTTCCAACCGTTCTGGCAGCCAACCACCCCCTCCCTGGCCTCACATTTCTGTCAGCAGCCCACCCAACACCGCCCACCTCTTCACACAGACCCATGCAGGCTTACCTTTAATTTTCACCATGAGAGTTTGTCAGTCTGCCAAACCTTTCAAACCACCTTCAAAATTCCTTTCCTTACAGTTTACCCGCTCCCTCCACTCTGGCTGGGTTCAGTTCTCAAGTCCCTCTGTGTAGAGTGAGAATAAATCGGTAATTTTCTCTCCTGGTCACTGGAATCCTGATGCCCCGCCCACTCTGTTGTTTCACCAAGACGGCCACAGCTGAAGCAAACAAGCCCCGGGAGCTCAAAATCAGGATCTGTGGGTTCTTCTTGGCAGTTTGGGGCCTCCAGCGGGTGTTTGTGAATCCTCCCCGCCCACCTCCCAGGGCTTCCTTCCGTTCCAGAGATCAGAGTCCTCATTGATTTGAGTGCAAAGTGTCAGCTCTTATTTATTGTTCCCCTCCCCCATCCTCTGATGTGAACCATCCTCCAGTCGCTGAAGCAGGATGGTGACCTTTAACCTGGGCCTGTTCCTAGGAGGGAGAAGCCCCGCAGCTGCAAATCAGGGAGCTGACAATGATTGTGAAGGGTTTGCGGATCCTCCCTCCCACCGCCTGATGCTAACTTTGCTTCCCCGGGACAAAGGACTCTCCTCCAGACGAACAACAGCATTGCGCCTGCGCGCTACTGTCTCACCTCATCAACCGCACTGCGCATGCTCCAGATCACAATGCCCAGGGGAATGATTGATGGCGGCTCCGGACCACTAGTAATAGGGGGCGGGACTGGAGGACTGAATGGAAGCAGCTGGTCCTCCAACCAATCGGAGCGAATGAGGGGCAGTGAATGAAGCATGCACAATGCGGGAAATGGTGAGGGGTGGATGCTTTTTTTCTTGGATCTGTAATTTGTAAGCGGCAAATTGCAGATCGGAGCGTATGATGGAACCGGCTTGTGGACGGGACGATTTCTATAAAGGTTCTGTCATCTACAAACTCCCTCAAAAACTTAGCAATCCCATTTGTACTGAGCGGGGCCAAAGATCCCTAAAGTCGTCCCGGTTAATGATCACCATCTTTATTGGGGGCAATGTGCAGCACTGAGCATGTGCGGCCGCCATCACGTTGGGGGCAATATTTTCATAGCTGGGTGGAGCTTGTCCCCCATTGTTTCGAATAGAGACAAACTGTCCATCAAACTGGGTCACCCTTTGTGTCCCAGTGTCTTAATGAGGAGGCAGGGTGGAAGCAGGGAAGGAAAGAAAAGGATGTAACTCCTGCTCTCTGGATCCTACTACCTCAAGGGACGTCCTGCCTTAAGTGCCCAGAAATCTGTGGCAAACGTACCCTAAAACATATGGAATTATGCTCACTACTCCCAAAATGTTCCCCTACTGGAACCTCAACCACCTGTCCAGGCTCATTCCCCAATACCAGATCCAGTACTGCCCCTCCCCTCGTTGGACTATCTACATATTGCACCAAGAAGGGACTGCTGACAATGACAAGGGGTAAAGTTAAGTTCAGTAGGGCACACGAGTGGTCATCCTAAGTTAGAATTATATTCACACCCAAAGATGTGCTGGTTGGGTGGATTGGCCATGCTAAATTGCCCCTTAATTGGAAAAGAAATATAATTGGCTTCTCTAAAATATTTTTTAAAAGTTAGAATTATAGAATCCCTGTTTCTGGAAGGGCCGTTTATGAGCTTTGACGGGCTGACTGAGCTGTTTGGGTTGGCGTGGGGAGAATGTTTTAGGTACATGCAGGTGCTGGACTTTGCAAGGAAGGTCTTCCCGATCTTCCCAATAGTGCCTGTCTCCTCTCTGTTGGAGGTGGTGTTGTCAGCGGACAAGGTGAGGGGGTGGGGGGGGGGGGGGGGTGGCGACAGGGAATCGTCTCGGTGATTTACAGGAGGGTTTTGGAGGAGGATGGGGTGTCCATGGAGGGGTTAATGCGAAGTGGGAGGAAAAGCTGGCTGTGGCGCTGGAGGAGGGGTGTGTGCTGCGTAGGCAAAACGCCTCGATTTTGTGTGTGACGCTGATACCGCTGAAGGTGGTGTACAAGGTGCACCTTACAAAGTCTTGAGGTCTTGACACCTTCAGGTGATGCCACCTAAGACAGAGTAAATAAAATCAGGAATACTCAGGAAGTATCAATTTGAGGATCATAGATGTCCCAGAGATAACAAAGGAATAGATCAGAGTTTTAGCAACAGATGCTCTGAGCCTTGGGTGGAGTCAGGCGATGTTACTGAGGTGGAATCCAGTCTTCAAGATGATGTAAATATGTGGTTGGGAGCAAGTCACGAGGTCAAATATCACACCAACCATTTGGACAATCTCTTTCAACCTCAATCTCAAAACAATGACCAGGGTGAGGGATGGAGTCAGTGGCTAATAAAGGAGTTTGTTACAGGGGCTGAACGCAATGTCTTCCCAATACTGAAGTGGAGAAAGTTTCTGCTCACCCATTACTTACTGTCAGAACTGTGTGTGCCTTGGAGGGAAACCTGGATGTGATGGTGTTCACAGACCCGATATCTTGGTCCTTCAAGGAGGCAGAGGTTGAGGGTTTGGGAGATTCTGTCAATGTTCTGGTTGAATTTTGGAAATATAAATTCCCTCTCCTTCTCCGCCTCTGCTCTCAATCGTTTCTCACTCTCCCCCCACCACAGAGGCCCGAAACGTTTCTGGCCCAGACCTGCGGAAGGTTCCCTTCCCTGAACGATATCAGTGAATCAGTTGTTCTTTTGTGAAAATCTGGCAGTTTTCAAGGTCACCTTTTCCGAGTGCCGGCCTCACAGGTTTTGAACATAATATAAGAACATAAGAACTGGAAGCAGGAGTAGGCCACCTGGACCTTCGAGCCGGCTCCGCCATTCAATGAGATCATGGCTGATCTATTGTCGACTCAGCTCCACTTTCCCGCCAGAACACCATAACCCTTTATTCCTTTATTCTTCAAAAAACTATCTATCTTTATCTTGAAAACATTGAATGAAGGAGCCTCAACTGCTTCACTGGGCAGGGAATTCCATCAATTCACATGGAAGGAAAAAACACCGTTCACAGTGGAGAGAAACCATACATGTGTTGTGTGTGTGGACGAGGTTTCAGCCAATCTTCTGGCCTGTCAAGACACAAGCGCATTCACACTGGCGCGAAACCGTGGAAATGTGGGGATTGTAAGGCAGCATTTGGTTTCCCGTCTGAGCTGGAAACTCATCGACGCATTCACACTGGGGAGAGACCATTCATCTGCTCCGTGAGTGGGAAGAGATCTACTTGGTCATCAAACTTGCTGACACAACAGCGGGTTCACACTGGAGAGAAGCTGTTCACCTGCTGTGTGTGTGGAAAAGGATTCACTGATTCATCCAAGCGACTGAAACAGCAGCGAGTTCACACCGGGGAGAGACCATTTGCCTGAACTGAGTGTGGGAAGGGATTCACTCATATATCCACCCTACTGAGACACCAGCGAGTTCACACTGACAAAATACCTTTTAAATGTCTGCACTGTGGGAAGTTCTTTAAAAGCTCTGGAAAACGGATGTACCATCAACATGTTCACACTGATGAGAGACATTTTAAATGCCCAGACTATGTGAAATGTTATAAAGTCTCCTGGGAGCTGATGGCCCATCAACATATTCACACTGATGAGAGACCGTTCAGGTGCTCTCGCTGTGTGACTGGGTTCAGGCGATCATCTCAACTCACTGTCCACCAGCGAATTCACACTGGGGAGAGGCCATTCATCTGATTGTGGGAAGGGATTCATGCAGTCATCCGCCTTGCTGAAATACTAGTGGGATCATATTGGGGTGGTACAGTAGCACAGTGGGTAGCACTGTTGCTTCATAGTGCCAGGGTCTCAGGTTCGATTCCCGGCTTGGGTCACTGTCTATGTGGAGTCTGCACGTTCTCCCCGTGTCTGCGTGGGTTTCCTCCGGGTGCTCCGGTTTCCTCCCATGAGTCCCGAAAGAGATGAACATAGAATAATACAAGAGCAGCACGATGGCGCAGTGGTAGCATTGCAGTCTCACGGCACCGAGGTCCCAGGTTCAATCCCAGCTCTGGGTCACTGTCCGTGTGGAGTTTCCACATTCTTCCCGTGTTTGCGTGGGTGTCACCCCCACAACCCAAAAGATGTGCATGGTAGGTGGATTGAACATGCTAAATTGCCCCTTAATTGGAAAAGGTGAATTGGGTACTCTAAATTTTAAAAAAAACAGAACAATACAGCACAGGAACAGGCCCTTCGGCCCTCCAAGCCTGCGCCGACCCTGGTACCTGCCTAAACTAAAACTGTCTGCACCTATGGAGTCCATATCCTTCCATTCCCACCCTATTCATATATTTATCTAGTTGTCCCTTAAATGCCGCGACGGTACCGGCTCCCACCACCTCCCCAGGCAGCACGTTCCATATATTTCCCACCCTGTGTAAAAAACCTGCTCTGCACATCTGTTCTGAACATTTCCCCGTGCACTTTAAACCTATGTCCCCGAGTACTTGGCTCTCCTACCCTAGGAAAGAGCACCTGACTATCCACTCTGTCCATACCACTCATAATCTTGTAAACCTCTATCAGCTCGCCTCTCAACCTCCGTCGTTCCAGTGAGAACTGACCGAGTTTATCTAACGTGCTGTTGGGTAATTTGGACATTCTGAATTCTCCCTCCGTGTACCCGAACAGACGGCAGAATGTGGCGACTCGGGGCTTTTCACTTCATTGCAATGTTAATGTGAGCTTACTTGTGACAAGAGATTATTATTAAAGACAGACCTTTCAAATGTCTAAACTGTGGGAAATTCTATAAAACGTCCGGGGAACTGATGCCCCATCAGCTTGTTCACTGATGAGAGACCGTTCAGGTGCTCTCACTGTGGGACGAGATTCATGCGATCGGAGCAACTCACTGTACACCGGCGAATTCACACTGGGGAGATCCAATATTTCCTCATAGTTAAAATTCTCCATCCCTGGTAACATCATCATAAATCTCCTCTGCAGCAGGCAGCATGAGGTCCCAGGTTCGATCCCGACTCTGGGTCACTGTCCGTGCGGAGTTTGCACATTCTCCCCCCGTTTGCGTGGGTTTCACCCCCACAACACAAAGTTGTGCAGGGTAGGTCGATTGGCCAAAATAAATTGCCCCTTAATTGGAAAAATTAATTGGGAACTCTAAATTTAAATAAATAAATAAATAAATCTCCTCTGCAGTCTCTCTCGTGTGATCACATCCTTCATGTAATATGGCTGTGGTCTAACTGGTGTTTGATGCAGTTCCAGCACAATCTCCCTGTTCTCATAATCTCAGCCCTCGGCTACCAAAGGAAACTATCCCACCTGCCTTCCTAAGCACTGAAGAGAGAGAGTGATTGGCAGCTGAGAGAGACAGAGGGAGAGAGAGGAAGCAGAGGGAGTGAGAGGCACCAGAGAGAAAGGAGCACCAGAGACTGAGAGAGGCAGGAGAGAGAGAGGAGAGAAGAGAGAGACAGTCTAGTCAGTAACAAAAATAAGTGATGGAATTGAGTTCAGACATGGATCTGCATGAACTGACACCACTTTACTGACAGATTGACATGGTAGTTACTTTACTTGAATCAATGTTATTCAATTTTGAATAAAGGCTAAGATTAACTATATCACAATCACCCAGTATCAACTAGGTCTCCTGTTTAATACAGAACAGGATTAAACCCAGTGTCCAATATTCGAGGTCTATGTGGCTGTTGGATGCCTGGTTTCACTGGACAGCTGACGAGCCCACAGCTTCACTGAACTCGTCTACCCAGGGTCTGTTTCTAAACCCTCATCACAACATATTACCTGGTTAGCTATTGCATATATCATCATGGTCAGACACCTCACACAAAGCTCAACCAGAAACAACGGTTCTTCTTTCTACTCATCCCAGCTCCTACAATGGGTCACAGCATCTCCAGCCCTCAGCTCTGTTACTGGGCTGTCATTGACATGAGCAACAAAGAGACAGCAAGTTGCCTGAGGCTGAATGGGAAGTTGAAACTTGTGACTCAAAACCAACTGTGTAAGATCTCTGAAAAGATCAGGAATTTTAAAAGATAAATTCTATACCCAGTGAACAAATTAATGAGACATAAGACAAAAACATCATGTTTTATGATTTTTACTGCAACAAACTAGAAGCAACAATGCCTAAACACTATTTTTATAGGGAACGTATCCCTTAAACTACAAATAGAATGTAGCCCTTTTACTTTTAAGACAATCAAAAATCACACTCCATGGTTTTGTCGCTGAAGTTGTCACTCAATTCTCCTGGAACCAGCCCAATGTGATTCTTCATTCCTGTGTTTACTTCCATTCTGTTCCTTTGCCTGACTGGCAATCCTTCACCCCAGAAGTGTCTTTTGCAGTGATAGTTTTCCTGATGATATTCAGGTCCTGATAAACCAAGTGACTCTTCCAAATCCTGACGTGACGTTCGTTTTTTTTCTGCAAATCTTCATCTAATATCCTGTAAAAGGAATTTATAAATGGAAATTGAGAACAGGCAATTCTAGTTTCCATCCAACACACTCTCCCTCCATTCTCACTCTGTAATGTTCATCCTCCTAATTCTCTAAAGGTGCTGATTCAGGCTGACTGACAGATCCCTGCTCACTGCTTCCCATCTTGGAGAGGCCTGAAAAGCTCCATGCAGACTGCCAGACATAAATATGTCTATATTACTGAACTCAAAATGTGTGGAACATATAGACTAGATTCACTTCCTTTCTCTACAGTTGCTGCAAGTTACCAATGACCCCTCAGGATGAGAAAAGAAATGGAAAGATGAAGTAGACTTGGAGCGGCTGCTGCCTCTTGTGGGGCATTCCAGAACAAGAGGTAATAGTCTCACGGTAAGCGGTAGCAAATTCAAAACAGTTTTAATTAAAAAAAATTTTTTTTTAGAGTAACCAATTATTTTTTTTTCCAATTAAGGGGCAATTTAGTGTGGCCAATTCACCAACTCTGCACATCTTTGGGTTGTGGGGGTGAAACCTACGCAGACACGGGGAGAAAGTGCAAATTCCACACAGACAGTGACCCGGGGCCGGGATCGAACCCAGGTCCTCAGCACCGTAGACAGCAGTGCTAACCACTGGTCCACAGTGCTGCCCTATTCAAAACAGAGTTGAGGAAAAACTGTTTCTCCCAAGGGCTGTGAATATGTGGAATTCACTACCCCAGAGTGCGGTGGAGCTGGGACAGTGAGTAAATTTAGAGTTGGACAGATTTTTAATCGGGTTCAATGGTTCTGAAGAACTCTCAGGACAGTGGAGATAAGGCCAGGATGAGATCAGCCATGACCGAATGGCAGAGCAGACTCGATGGGCCAAATGGCCTAATTCTGCTCCTATATCTTATGAACTTCTGGTTAAAGTCCAACAGGTTTATTTCGATGTCACTAGCTTTCGGAGCTCTGCTCCTTCCTCAGGTGAAGGAGCAGCGCTCCAAAGCTAGTGACATCGAAACAAACCTGTTGGACTTTAACCTGGTGTTGTAAGACTTCTTACTGTGCTCACCCCAGTCCAACGCCGGCATCTCCACATTATGAACTTCTGAAAGGGGGAGACATTGATTTGATTCCCAGATGTTGCCCAGAGGAGGAAGTTTTAGTCTGAAACTCATTGTCCAATCTCCACATTGTGACATCACAAAGGAGCTCATCCTCTAAATCAGCCAATAGGAATCGATCCGCTCCGCGGCGACGTCAATGCATTAGTGCGCACACGCAGGCGCGCGGACGCGCGAGCCCCGTCCCCACCCTTTCTTCTCTCTTCCCCAACACATCCTCGAAACGGTGTCCAGGCAACCGGCTGACAGTTCCGGCCGTCGGTGATGTCCCCCTCCCCTGACCCGGGACTGCGCAAGTCTTAGGGAGAGGGGAAGCTCCGCATGCGCAGGAGAGCTCACTTCCGCTGACCTTTCCGCTCAGATGTTGACCAATGGAAAGACTGGGAGGACCGGAAATAATCTGCCCCTCCGCCAATCAGATGCGGAAGTTGGAAAAGGAGGTTTCTGCGGAGCAAAGCTGTTGTTCCTTGAACCCTGAATGAGCTTGAGCTTCACACAGACTCCTGTCTGCAACATCTGTGAGTAAAACACTTTATTTTCTCCCCCTTTTCTCATTCTCACTTTTAATTGGTCACTTGCAGCAACTGAAGGGAAAGGAAGTGAGGGTGCGGACTCTGCAAAGCTTGGCCCAGGTCTCTCTCTCTCTCTTAAAGACATTGACATCCTTTGCTCCCTCAGCTTGACACATTTATTTGTCTGGCTAAAAGGATGTTCACAATTAAAGGGCTGGTTTCTCCAGGAGATGGCTGGCATTGATGGGGTCAGTAAACAGGCCAAATCCAACCCAGCCAATTACTTCCCTGTCGGAATACTCTCCATCATCAGCAAAGTGATGGAAGGAGTCATCAAAGGTCCTATTAAGTGGCACTTATTCTGCAATAACCTGCTCCTGGACGCTCAGTTTGGGTTCCGCCAGGGTCACTCAGCTCCTGACCTCATTACATCCTTGGTTCAAACTTGGACGAAAGAGCTGACTGCCAAAAGTGAGGTGAGAGTGACTCCCCTTGACATCAAGGCAGCATTTGACCTAGTATGGCATCAAGGAGCCCCAGCTAAACTGGAGTCAATGGGAATCGGGGGATAACTTTCCACTGGTTGGAGTCATACCTGGCACAAAGGAAGATGGTTGTGGTGATTGGAGGTCAATCATCTCAGCTCCATGACATCACTGCAGGAGTTCCTCAGGGCAGTATCCTAGGCCCAACCATCTTCAGCTGTTTCATCAATGATCTCCCTTCCATCATAAGGTGAGAAGTGGTGATGTTTGTGGATGACTGCACAATGTTCAGCACCATTCTCAACTCCTCAGATAATGAAGCAGTCCATGTCCAAATTCAGTAAGACCTGGACAATATCCAGACTTGGGCTGATAAGTGGCAAGTTACATTCGCGCTACACAAGTGCCAGGCAATGACCATCTTCGAAAAGAGAGGATCTAACTACCACCCCTTGACATTCAGTGGCATTCCCATCGCTGACACCCACACAACCAACATCCTGGGGGTTACCATTGATCAAAAACTGAACTGGACTAGCCATATTAATACTGTAGCTACCAGGGCAGATCAAGGGTTGGGAATCCTACGACGAGTAACACGCTTCCTGATACCCCAAAGCCTGTCCACCAGACATCTACAAGCACAAGTCAGGAGTGTAATCGAATGCGCTCCACTTTGCTGGATGAGTGCAGCTCCAACATCAAAGAAGCTCTATCCAGGACAAAGCAGCCTAATTGATTGTACCCCCTTCCATAAACATTCAAATCTTCCACCACCGACAAACAGTAGCAGCCGTGTATACCACCTACAAGATACACTGCAGTAACTCCGAAAGGTTCCTCAGACAGCAACTTCCAAACCCACAACCACTACCATCTAGAAGGACGAGCAGCAGAAACCTGGGAAGCCCACCACCTGGAAGTTCTCCTCCAAGTTACTCACCACCGTGACTTGGAAATATATTGCCATTCCTTCACTGTCCCTGAGGCAACATCCTGCAATTCCCTCCCTAACAGCACAGGGGATGTACCTACACCTCCAGGACTGCAGCAGTTCAAGAAGGCAGCTCACCACTACTTCGGAAGGGCAACTGGGGAAGGGCAATAAATGCCGGCCTAACCAGCATTGTCCACATCCCGTAAATTAATTTTTAAAAATTTAATATTGGACAGAGATATGTCTAGTGTTGTTATATGGTATGTATTGTAGATATTATTGATGGTTCTGTAATAAAATACATGGATTATTATTTCTACTTTTGTAACGTAGTACTGTACCTACATTATATATTTCCAGTTATAGTCATTGCAGCACTGACAGAATCCATTTGGGAACTCAAGTCAATGCTGACTCTCTGTACAGCAATCCAGTCAGTCCCATTCCCCCTCGATATCCCTGTTCACCTGCAAGTTTATTTTCTTCAAGTAACCATCCTATTTTACTTTAAATTATTGATCATCTCGACTTCCACAACCCTTGTGGGCAGTGAGTTCCCTGTCATGACTAAATAAAATTCTTCCTCAGAATTTCCCTACCTCTAATCAGTAAATATACTTATATGGAGATTCTCTACTCTTGTACAGGTTTTAGTGAGTTTAGATTTGTTGATCAGCGCCTTCACGAAAACTGGGAGGGAAAATAAGTGAATACAATCTGTATATTACACACATTTTTCATCCAGTAATATCGACATATATCTGTCTGGCAGCCTGCATGAAGATTTTCAGGTCTCTGTGTCCAGGACAGGAAGCAGTGAGCTTGGATCTGTCAATGAGCCTGAATCAGCACCTTCAGGAGAATTGGGAGGGTGAATATTAGATACAATGAAAATGAAATGAAAATCGCTTATTGTCACAAGTAGGCTTCAAATGAAGGTACTGTGAAAAGCCCCTAGTCGTCACATTCCGGCGCCTGTTCGGGGAGGCTGTTACGGGAATTGAACCGTGCTGCTGGCCTGCCTTGGAGTGTGTGGGATTGAGATTTACAGCATTTCAGGGGAAGAGAGAGGAAAGAATGTTCGATATAAACTAGAATTGTCTGTTCTGAGTTTCTATCCTGTACTAACAATGATTACTATTGTAAAATCTGTTTGCAGGAAGTTCGAACGAGAGGAGTTTGAGGCCGATATCTCAAACTAAATATCACATCAAGAACTGACTGAGTAACTCAATTCTTGGGATCATCGGCCTTTGAATCTAGAAGGAGAAATGTTTGTCTATTCTGTCTGCTTCACGAGATTTTAAACATTAGTGTGTCTGGAAAAGCACTGAGACACAAACACACCCCGTGTGAGACTGTTACAGAGCACTGACTGTGGAAAGAGCATTAACCAGTGACACAATCTGAAAAAGTACTACACCATTCACAGCAGGGAGAGACTGTATAGGTGTTCTGTGTGTGGACGAGGCTTCACTGATTGGCCAACGCGGTGAGACGCAAGATCACCTGGACCATGGAGAAACCATGGAAATGTGAGGATTGTGGGAAGGGATTCACAGCCCCACACGAGCTGGAAAGGCATCAACACAGTCACACTGAAGAGAGACCTTTCACCTCTCAGTGTTTAAAGGGATTCACTGCCATTGGCAGCCTGCGGAGACACGAACGAGTTCACACTGGGGAGAGGCCATTCATCTGCACTGTGTGTGAAAAGGGGTTCACTGACATTGGCAGCCTGCGGAGACACGAACGAGTTCACACCGGGGAGAGGCCATTCATCTGCACTGTGTGTGATAAGGGATTCACTGACATTAGCAGCCTGCGGAGACACGAAAGAGTCCACACTGGAGAGAGGCCTTTCACCTGCTCTCAGTGTGATAAGGGATTCACTGACATTGGCAGCCTGCGGAGACACGAACGAGTTCACACCGGAGAGAGGCCATTCATCTGCACTGTGTGTGATAAGGGATTCACTCATTTACACAACCTGCAGACCCACCAGCGAGTTCACACCGGGGAGAGACCATTCATCTGCACTGTGTGTGATAAGGGATTTACTCGGTTACCCCACCTGCAGAGACACCAGAGAGTTCACACCGGGGAGAAGCCGTTCATCTGCACTGTGTGTGATAAGGGATTCACTCAGTTATCCCACCTGCAGAGACACCAGCGAGTTCACACCGGGGAGAAGCCGTACATCTGCTCTGTGTGTGATATGGGATTCACTCAATTATCCAACCTGCGTAGCCACAATGTCACTCACACCAAGAGCAGGCCCTTTAAATGCTTTGACTGCAGGAAGGGTTTCAAAAGCGCTCAGCTACTGATGTCCCACCAGCGCATTCACACTGAGGAGAGACCGTTCAGCTGCTCTCACTGCACAAAGAGGTTTCAAACATCATCCAGATTGCGGAGACACCAGCGAGTTCACACCGGAAAGAAGCCATTCACCTGCTCTCACTGTGGGGAGGGATTCACTCAGTCGTCCAACATGCTGAAACACCAAAGGGTTCACAGGTGATGTTGGGTTAGATTCTGCTGTTAATCACATCCAGGACTGAACCTGGAGTGGGTGAAAGTGTTTGTCTCCTCGCCAACTCCTGGTGCTCGGACGTGGTGACCCTGGCGAACTACTGCTCCCCGGATCTGGAATACCCGACTGTGAAGTGCCGTCCAAACTACCTTCCATGGGAATTCTCTTCTGCCATCATCACGGCGGTCTACATCCCACCTCAGGCGGAAGTGAAGAAGGCGCTTGATGAATTGTACACCGCACTGCTATAAATAACAATGAAGCAGAATACCCGGAGGCCTTGTTCATCGTGGCCGGGGACTTCAACCAGGCCAACCTCGAGTGTACTGCCAAAATTTCACCAACACATCTCCTGTCCCGACAGGGACCCCAACATCCTTGACTGGAAGTATCGGCAGTATCAAGGTGCTAAAGTACATCCTGTACTTTCCCACTAACCTGCAGACAAAACAGCTGCAACTGTACTGTGTATAAACGTGTGTTATTGTAACTACTCCTTGAGATGCTTCGGTTCGCTGAAGCATTCCCTACATGTTTGTAATAAAGATTCCCAAACTTTACCCAACTCTAGACTCCGAGTGACATTTGTCCCAAAACAGTCTGGTGTCAGGAACAGGATCCACTGACGGCTCTGATTAAAGGAAAGTCCCCGTGGACAGCAGATACCGGGGTGAGTATTGTTTGTTTTATACCACCCGTGTTTAGTTCAGTTTGACTGACCACTGGGGACTCCTCAGAACCTCAGGGAGCTGCTTCTGGTCTGTTTCTTTGACATCCATTCAATGCAATTTCAATAACTGGAACATTTCAGGCAGGGAATTGTCGGTTTTACACCAAGGATATGTTTGGGGGCGATACTGAAGTCCCCGTGACCGAGAGGGTTTTGTAGCTGCCAAAATATGAGGGGATAAAGGCATACGGGAGGTGAAACAGAAAGAGTTAGGCAGTTGGACAGAGTTTGGCGTGTGTTCAGAGGTCCCAGATAGGGGTCAGCCAGCATCATCACATCGATGGATCTGCACAGAAAAGGTCCAACCAGATGGAACTTATAAGGCCCAAGGTGAGGTCAGTGACGCGGGAATTTGAAGAAGTCTTTGGAGAGAAAGAGGTCAGAGTGGACCACAGCGGGAAAGGTAAATTTGAAATTTCTTTGGCCCTTTTCGTGACATTTTCTCGGAACCTTCAGTCAAGAAACATAAAAGCTGCATTTGCGCTGGGGGATCTCCTCCAGAGGGCAGTGTTTCTGCAACCACCTACGGTGCCAGATGGAGATCGAAGACTTTGGAAGTTCAATAAGTTTGTCTATGTTTTGAACAATGTTTCAAGTGTATGGCACTTCTCAGTTAGATCAGTTTTGTCCAAGTCAGGTTGTCCCTACCTGAAGGCAGAAGCTGCCGTGCTTTATTGGTACGAAGGCAGGAAACTCTCGGGCATCTTTATGATGCATGTTGATGGCTGCCTATGTGGTGGTACTAGTGAGTTCCAAAATAATGTTACTGACAGGATCAGAACAACATTTAAGGTTGGAGCCAGGCTTCTGGGACCTTTAAATAAATTGGATTGGAAATCGGGCAGTGTGGGTCTGATGTGACTTTACATCAACAATCTCAGGGAGACAGTATGAACCCTGTCACAGTCAATGGGGCCGGGGCCTCACAGAAAGATGAAGATGTTTCCAAAGCTGGGACTGAGCTGCTGCAAAGTTGAATTGATGAATGGGGCCCACAGGCAAGGCTGGATACAAGTTTTGATGTCTTCGAGCTGAGTTCTGTAATGAAACATCCAGAGGGCAAGGATATTTAACGGGCAAACAAAACATTAAAAAATACAAGATGGAGAAACGTGTGCTGAAATTTCCATCTTTGAGTGAGCTGCAAAATATAAAATGGATTTTTTTAGTGATGCCTCACTCGGATGAGCCTGGCTCAGTGCCTGTACACTGAGTGATGTATAAGAATCTCTTTCAGCAGAAGAATAGACAAACATTTCTCATTCTAAATTCAAAGGTCGATGATATTCAGCTCCCATGGATCGAGTGACTCTGTCACATTTTGATATGATGTTTGGTGTGAAATTTCTGTCTGTAACTCCTCCCCTTCTAATATCCTGTAAAAGGAGTTTACAAAAGCCATCACTGTTAGTGCAGGATACCCAAATGAAATGTGAAATTCGATCCTATTGTAAGATCCGGGTTTGGCTCCAATCTCAATTGTAACACTCAAATCAATTACATGTCAGACTGTGTTGTGAAAGTTACCTGCAGCTCCTGACTAGTTACAGACCATTCCAGGTACAAGAACATTGTCACAGAATTTATTAAGTTAATTGTAATAAGTACAAAATCACAATAATTAACAAAGGCAGTGGATCAGTCCGTTCACTCTGGATCACCAGCTCTCAGCTTCCAGGTGACTGTGGAGCTGTCTCTTGTTCTGTTGACTGAAGTCTATCCTCTTACTTCATGTTGAGTTGTGCACCGAGCTCGAGAATTGTAGCTCATTAACCCTTTCTAGTACCTACCTCTACGCATGGCTGGTAGTTTCCTGTGGTTCTGATTGGCCCAAGCAGCCCATGATCAGTCCCTGATTGGTTAAATGGGGCACGATCAATGTCTGATTGCTCTCTGAAGGATATCGGTCACCTTGCTGATGTGTGATGTCAGTTTCTCATTGTGGTGTCACTTCCTCATGATTAATATTCGTCAGGCTCATCGTCCTAACTGATGCCTAAAGTCACCCATGATTATTGTGGTACATTAATTACAAGCCTTATTTAATACTTCCTGTACACTCTACCTACAATGTAACTACTGTTAGGAGGCCCATTAACTACTCACACAAGAGACCTTGTAACTTATTATTTCTTATCTCGAGCAAAGCTGATTCCACACCCTTAACGTTCAGGCTAAGTTGATCTCTCTGTACTGAACTAATGTAATCCTTAATGAACAGGAGCAATCCCATCATCTTTTCCGAGCTTCATGCATTCCAATATGTCAAATACCCTTCAACATTTAGATTCCAGCCTTGGTCACCTTTCAAACAAGTCTCTGTAATGTCTATCAGGACACACATTTATCTCTATCCGTGCTGACAATTCTTTTTTTTAAATTTAGAGTACCCAATTCATTTTTCCAATTAAGGGGCAATTTAGCGTGGCCAATCCACCTAGCCTGCACATCTTTCAATTGTGGGGGTGAAACCCACGCAAACACGGGGAGAATGTGCAAACTCCACATGTCAGTGACCCAGAGCCAGGATCGAACCTGGGACCTCGGCGCCGTGAGGCAGCACTGCTAACCACTGCACCACCGTGCTGCCCCATCTGCGCTGACAATTCATCCAATCTCTGTCAAATACTGCGTGCATTTTCAATCCATTTTCAGGGGTTCAATAATCCAATAGGGATTTCAAGTGAAATCTCTTTACCCAGCGAGTTGTGAGAATGTGGAACTCACTACCACAGTGAGTGGTTGAGGTGAACAGCATGAATGCTGCATGAACAGCTGTATCTTGACAAGGGAGAAAGGAATAGAAGGAGATGCTGATGGGGGGAGATGAAGAGGGCTGGGTGGAGGCTCATGCGGAACATAAATACTGACAGAGACCAATTGAGCCGACTGGCCTGGCCCTGTGCTGTAGACTCAATGGAACAGAGACAAATGTATTTATTTTAGATCCACCTGATAAAACTCTTTTCTTGGGATGGAGGCATCACAGGCTGGGTCAGCATTTGTTACCCATTCATAATTGCCCTTGAACTGAGTGGCTTGCTAGGTCATTACAGTGGGGGACAGTTAAGAGTCAACCACATCTGTGTGGCTCTGGAGTCACGTGTGGGCCAGACCAGGTAAGGATGGCAGATTTCTTTCACTGAAGGACATTCGTAAAACAGATGGGTTTTTACAACAATCGACAATGGTTTCATGGTCATCATTAGACTTTGAATTCCAAATTTTTATTGAATTAAAATTTCACCATCTGTCCTGGTGGGATTCGAACCCCAGAATAATACCTGGGTCTCTGGATTACTCGTCCAGTGGCAATACCACTAGGCCACCGCCTCCCCCATACTATCCAGGATAAAATAAATGCAAAGTCATGAGACTGTCCAGAATGTACCTGTTGTGTAGAACCTTGGTCAGACCGCAGCTGGAGGACTGTGTGCAGTTTTACTGCCCTTGTCGCCAGAGGGAAAGGGCAACAAAGGTTCACCAGACTTGTTCCGGGGATGGCAGGACTGCCCTTAGAGGAGAGATTGGAGAAACCTGGCCTGTATCCTCTAGTGTCAAATAATGAGAAGTGATCACAATGAAACCTACAAAATACTGAAAGGAATAGACAGGGGAGGTGCAGGTGAGATGTTTCCCCTGGTTGGGGAGTCTGGAACCAGTGGACACAATTTCAAAATAACGGGGAAGCCACTTAGGACCGGTCTTGGAGGAGATATTTTTTTACTCAAGAGTGTTGTGAATCTTTGGAATTCTCTACCCCAGAGGGCTGTGGAAGCTCAGTCATTGAGTGTGTTTAAAGCAGAGACTGACAGATTTCTAAATACCAATATCACAAAGGGATATGGGGATAGTGTGGGGGACCCAGACTCACTCACTCACTCACACGGACTCACTCACTCACACAGACTCACTCACTCACACAGACTCACTCACTCACCCAAACTCACTCACCCCCACATACTCACTCACCCCCACATACTCACTCACTCACACAGACTCACTCAAGTGGATGATCAGCCATGATCGTATTGAATGTTGGCGCAGGCTCGATGGGCTGAATGGCCAAGTCCTGCTCCTATGTTCCAATGATACAAAGAAAGGTAGGAAAGTGAATTGTGAAGAGGACATAAGGAGGTTACAAGGTGATATAGATAGGTTAAGTGAGTGGAAAAAATATGCAAAATGGAGAATAATGTGGGAAAATGTGAAATTGTCCATTTGGCAGGAAGAATAAAAAAGCTTCTTATCTAAACGGTGAGAGATTGCAGAGCTCTGAGATTCAGAGGGATCTGGGTGTCCAAGAGCATGAATCACAAAAGGCGAGTATACAGGTACAGCAAGTAATTAGGAAAGCTAATAGAATGTTATTGTTTATTGTGGGGGAATTGAATACAAAAGTAGGTTATGCTCCTGTGAGCGGGAATGAATCCAAAAGAATCCCTCGACATTCAGGTCTGCTTCAAACATCAAACAGTTTATTGTTGTAACGCCGGCGGGGAGTAAGCCTCTGGGCAAAGGCAGATACCTCTCCACTGAACAAAGAGAATCATCATCATTTATACAATTTCAAATAGTTAGTCAGCCCAACTCAGCCGGACACGATCCAATCACAATGATTGTAGATTACACACATTGACTGGTAGATCCAATGAAAGTGGTTACTGGGCAGCAGGGAATTGCGTGATCAGCTCATGGACAGCTAGGGGGTTACTCATGAACTCATGATGCCTTCCAGACCCCCTCATCGACCATCCTTGGGTCTCGTGTATACATAACTCACTTATCTTAACCTTGTTACTGGCTGGTACCATTGTCAGAATTCCATAAGAGCATCCCCCTTTGTGAGGGAGAGAGTGAGCTGACTGGTGGCGATTTAATCTGAGGGTCACCACACCTCAGACGAGGGACAATGTTGAGGGGGCGGTAGAATCCAACCCCTGTAATCACTTGTGAACTTGTTTGTGTCTCAGCAGCTGCGATGAATCACGGAATCCCTTCCCACATTCAGAGCAGGTGAACAAACTCTCCCCAGTGTGAACTCGCTGATGTGCCTGCAGATGGGATAACTGAGTGAATCCCTTCCCACACGGAGAGCAGGTGAATGGCTTCTCCCCAATGTGAACTCGCTGGTGTCTCTGTAGGTTGGATAACCGAGTGAATCCCTTCCTACAATGAGAGCAGGCGAATGGCTTCTCCCCAGTGTGAACGCGACGGTGTGCCCGCAGGTTGGATAACAAAGTGAATGTCTTCCCACACTGAGAACAGGTGAATGGCCTCTCCCCAGTGTGAACTCGCTGGTGTGTCTGCAGGTGGGATAACCGAGTGAATGCCTTCCCACACTGGGAGAGCAGGTGAATGGCTTCTCCCCAGTGTGAACTTGCGGGTGTGTCTGCAGGTGGGATAAGCGAGTGAATCCCTTCCCACACTGGGAGCAGGTGAACGGCCTCTCCCCAGTGTGAACTCGCTGATGTGACTGCAAGTTATCGAACCGAGTGAATCCTTTCCCACACTGGGAGCAGGTGAACAACCTCTCCCCAGTGTGAGTTCGCTGGTGTATCTGCAGGCTGATCAACTGAGTGAATCTCTTCCCACACTGAGAGCAGGTGAATGGCCTCTCCCCAGTGTGAATGCGTCGATGAATCTCCAGCGCAGATGGGACTCTGAATCCCTTCCCACAGTCCCCACATTTCCATCGTTTCTCCATATTTTGGGTCTATTTGTGTCTCTCCAGGGCGGACAATCAGTTGACGCCTTGTTCACACACAGAACACGTGTACGGTCTCTTCCTGCTGTTTTTTCAGGCTGTGTAACTGGTTAAATCTCTTTCCACAGTCAGTGCTCTGGAACACTCTCACTCGGGTGTGTGTGTCTCGGTGCTTTTCCAGTCACACTGATGTTTTAAAATCTTCTCAAGCCAACAGACGAGGCAAACATTTCTCCTTCTCGATTCAAAGTCCGATGATGTTCATGCCCTAATGAATCGAGTGACTCAATCTGATCGAGACGCTTAGTTTGAGATATCTGTCTGTAATTCCTCCTTTTCTAATATCCTGTAAAAACAATTTACAAAACATATCAGTGTCAGTACAGGACAGAAACTCAGAACACACGTGGACTTCCGGTTGCGACATGTCGGGAGCGGCCGCATATGAGGCAGCTCTCATCCGGGGACTTTGTTTTCCATCATTTTCACCCGGTCTTTGAGGGGGTTTGGGGATATTTCAAATTTGTCAATGGGATAAAGCTCAATTACTGTGGAAATGTCCAAGAAACCAAGTTTGAAGAAGCCAGCGGGCAAAGAATTGTCATCCGATTCAGATTCTTTTCCAGGCTCATTGAAAACAAAATGGCGGCGGCTGCTGCCGAAGCGAAAGTTATAGTGTTGTCAGTTGAGATGCTCATGGGCATCTTAGCAACAGCCGACTATCTCCGAGGATTTCCCTATATCAACCGAGGAGCCCCCAGCTCCTATTCAATTGATAAACGGTAAAGGGTGCAGGGCATGGGGGTGGCTCTTTCGATGAAGAGCAAGCGGATTGTCTCTTTAGAGGCTAAAATGGTCTTTTGGCTGATAATAACAAATCTCTATGTGCCAAAGTAGACAACTTAGAGAATCGCTTCAGGAGACAAACTCTTTGCGTTATGGGGCTGCTGGAGGGATTGGAGGGCCCGCACCCGACTGAATACACGTCCAGGATGTTTGGGAAGATGGTGGGGAGGGTGAACAGTTGTTCCTTCCTGAGCTGGTTGGGGCCCATCACTCGCTCTGTCAGACGCCTTGCCCAGGAGAGCCACCTCGGGCAATTACCGTCAGGTTCCACAGTTACCGGGATAAGGAACAAGTCCTGAGGTGGGCGAATGATCACCGTAACTACAAATGGGATAGCCATGCCATCAGGCCCCATCAGGATGTGGGGGCGGAGCTGCCAAAAAAGAGGGCGGCATTTATCAAGGCCAAGGCTGCACTTTTCATACGTGGTGTTCGGTTTGGGGTGGTTTACCCCGCACACCTCCCAGTGAGTTGTAATTCAAAAGACCACTACTTTTGAGGCGCTGGATGATGCCGATGCTTTTGTGAGGAAGCTCAGGCTCGGTATAGTTTGTATTATATATGGGGTCTTGTTGTTTTTGGAGAGGGATTGTGGTTTTGGGGTCTTGTTGGGGTTTCTTGTACCAGTTTGTATTTGACTGTTTTTTTTGTGGGGGTGGGGGTTTCCTTTATTTAAAGTTGGGTGCAGGTGGGAGGGGGGGGGGTTGTTATGGTTATTCAGTTTTATATGCCCCGGGGGGGAGCTGCCCTGCGAGCTGAAGAAGGTAGTTAATGGGAACGAAGTGGTGGGGGTAACTGCAGCTCATTAACATAGTATAGGTTTTAGATAATGGGCTGAGTGCGCTGGTTCTGTTTGGGGTTAAGGATTGTTGAGCTAAGGGTCTGGGGGGGTTCTTCGGGCTTTTGGTTGTGGTTTTAATGAGAGGCAGGGAGCTGGGGGATGGGGAGCTGGGGGATGGGGAGCTGGGAGATGGGGAGCTGGGGGATGGGGAGCTGGGGGATGGGGAGCTGGGGGATGGGGAGCTGGGGGATGGGGAGCTGGGGGATGGGGAGCTGGGGGATGGGGAGCTGGGGGATGGGGAGCTGGGGGATGGGGAGCTGGGGGATGGGGAGCTGGGGGATGGGGAGCTGGGGGATGGGGAGCTGGGGGATGGGGAGCTGGGGGATGGGGAGCTGGGGGATGGGGAGCTGGGGGATGGGGAGCTGGGGGATGGGGAGCTGGGGGATGGGGAGCTGGGGAAGGTTTATCGACAGCGACTACAGCTTGCTCTTTGCTCTGTTTTGTTGGGGGCCTGGTGGCCGACTCAGGTGGGCTCGATGCCGATACTTTTTCAGTCATTTTAGAATGATCTCTTTTGGTGGATATGGCTGACTGGGGTATGGGGTGGGTGGGGGTAAACCCTCAATCCGACTGGCCATTTGGAATGTGAGGATGTGAGGGGGTTGAACGGTCTAGTGAAGAGATCAGGGATATTCGCTTATGTGAGGAGTTTGAATGCGGATGTGGTGTTTTTGCTGGAGAGCCATTTGCGGGTCAGGATCCGACACGGTTACGGAAGGCTTGGGTGGGACAGATGTAGGTCCCAGGGGACCGCAGTGTTGATAAGTAAAAGCGTTTCTTTTTCAGCTTTTCGAATTCTGACAGATCCGAATGGGAGACACGTGATTGTCAGTGGGTCTTTGGTGGGCACCTTGATAGTCCCAGTACATGTGTCCACTCCGAATTGGGACGATCACAGTTTATATTAATAAATTACTGACCTCTATTCCTGACTTGGACACACATCAGCTAATCTTGGGGGGAGACTTTAATTGTGTTTTGGATCCTAGTCTGACCGATCTATGCCCAGGTCTGTGATTCCTTCGGGGTGGCCAAAGTGGTGGTGACTTTCATAAGACCATATGACATAGGAGCAGAATTAGGCCACTCGGCCCATCGAGTCTGCTCCGCCATTCAATCATGGCTGATATTTTCTCATCCCCATTCTCCTGCGTTCTCCCCATAACCCCTGATCCCCTTATTAATCAAGAACCCATCTAACTTAATGGAGCAGATTGGGGGGCAGAAATTCATACCTTGGATCCGTTTGTTAAAAGGCCTCCACCACTAGTGTTTATACAAATATGCTGAGCTCAGGTTATTTTCAGTTGGATAGGGGCACAAGGCAGTGTTGCCCACTGTCTCTGCTTCTGCTTGCCTTGGGGTGGCATGGTGGCACAGTGGTTAGCACTGCTGCCTCACAGCACCATGGACCCGGGTTCAATTCCAGCCTTGGGTGACTGTCTGTGTGGAGTTTGCACTTTCTCCTCGTATCTGAGTGGGGTTCCTCCTGGAGCTCCGGTTTCCTCCCACAGTCCAAAGATGTTCAGGTGAGGTGGACCGGTCGTGATAAACATCCCCCTAGTGTCCAAAAGGGGGTGGTTGGGTTACAGGAATAGGGTAGAGGTGTGGGCCTAGGTAGGATGCTCTTTCAGAGGGGCGGTGCAGACTTGATGGGCCGAATTGCCTCCTTCTGTACTGTAGGAATTCGATAATACTGTGAATAAAGCCATTGGCTACTATGTTGAGGTTTTCCGGGTGATGGACAGGGTTAGAGCGGCGAGGGAGAGAGCACAGGGTGTCCCTGTATGCAGATGATCTGCTTCTTTATATCATGGACCCAGTCTCCATGATGGATGAGATAATGAAGCTTCTGTGGAGTTTTGACTCCTTTTCTGGGTACAGAGTAAATCCGGACAAGAGCTCATATTATCTGGTGATCCCCCAGAGAGGGGGGCTGACCTGGGGATGTTGCCTTTTAACCTTGCCAGATCCAGCTTGGTTATCTGGGAATCCAGGTAGCCCACGAGTGGGCCTCTCTTCAGAAATGTCAGTTTGCTCGGCTGGTTAATGAGGTCAGGGCAGATTTGCAGAGGTGGCAACCTCCCACTGTCTTTGGCCGACAGGGTTCAGATGGTTAACATGAACATCCTTCCGAGGTTGCTGTTTCCTTTCCAATGTCTCCCTATCTTTTATCTTTCTTCCCAAATCATCCAATGTTAAAATCAATACGCTGATTACTTCTTTCATTTGGGTGGGAAGGACCCCGAGGATTTGCAGGACATTCCTGCAGAGAGAGAGAGACAGGCTTAGCCATATTTCATCTGTTTAAGAAGGGTAGCAAGGATAATCCAGGGAACTACAGGCCGGTGAGCGTTACATCAGTGATAGGGAAATTACTGGAGAGAATTCTTCGAGACAGGATCTACTCCCATTTGGAAGCAAATGGACGTATTAGTGAGAGGCAGCATGGTTTTGTGAAGGGGAGGTCGTGTCTCACTAACTTTATAGAGTTTTTCGAGGAGGTCACAAAGATGATTGATATAGGTAGGGCAGTGGATGTTGTCTATATGGACTTCAGTAAGGCCTTTGACAAGGTCCCTCATGGTAGACTAGTACAAAAGGTGAAGTCACACGGGATCAGGAGTGAGCTGGCAAGGTGGATACAGAACTGGCTAGGTCATAGAAGGCAGAGAGGAGCAATGGAAGGATGCTTTTCTAATTGGAGGGCTGTGACTAGTGGTGTTCCGCACGGATCAGTGCTGGGACCTTTGCTGTTTGTAGTATATATAAATGATTTGGAGGAAAATGTAACTAGTCTGATTAGTAAGTTTGCAGACGACACAAAGGTTGGTGGAATTGCGGATAGCGATGAGGACTGTCAGAGGATACAGCAGGATTTAGATTGTTTTGGAGACTTGGGCGGAGAGATGGCAGATGGAGTTTAATCCGGACAAATGTGAGGTAATGCATTTTGGAAGGTCTAATGCAGGTAGGGAATATACAGTGAATGGTAGACCCCTCAAGAGTATTGAAAGTCAGAGAGATCTAGGTGTACAGGTCCACACACAGGTCACTGAAAGGGGCAACACAGGTGGAGAAGGTAGTCAAGAAGGCATGCAGTATGCTTGCCTTCATTGGCCGGGGCATTGAGTATAAGAATTGGCAAGTCATGTTGCAGCTGTATAGAACTTTAGTTAGGCCACACTTGGAGTATAGTGTTCAATTCTGATCGCCACACTACCAGAAGGATGTGGAGGCTTTAGAGAGGGTGCAGGAGAGATGTACCAGAATGTTGCCTGGTATGGAGGGCATTAGCTATGAGGAGCGGTTGAATAAACTCGGTTTGTTCTCACTGGAACGACGGAGGTTGAAGGGCGATCTGATAGAGATCTACAAAATTGTGAGGGGCATAGACAGAGTGGATAGTCAGAGGCTTTTCCCCAGGGTAGAGGGGTCAATTACTAGGGGGCATAGGTTTAAGGTGCGAGGGGCAAGGTTTAGAGTAGATGTACGAGGCAAGTTTTTTTACACAGAGGGTAGTGGGTGCCTGGAACTCACTACCGGAGGAGGTGGTGGAAGCAGGGACGATAGTGACATTTAAGGGGCATCTTGACAAATACATGAATAGGATGGGAATAGAGGGATACGGACCCAGGAAGTGTAGAAGATTGTAGTTTAGTCGGGCAGCATGGTCGGCACAGGCTTGGAGGGCCGAAGGGCCTGTTCCTGTGCTGTACTTTTCTTTGTTCTATTATTGGGCAGCCAATATTGAAAGGGTGCTGGGGTTATTCAGAGATCTGAATTCTATATGGGGGCAGATGGAGACAGGCACTTGTCAGGGTCCAGTTTACGGGCCTTGGTTAATGCATTGCTTCCGTTTTCTCCTATGAAATTTACCTTGAGCCCTGTGGTGGTGGCTACACTGAAGGTTTGGAGACAGTTCAGGCAACGCTATTGGCTCAGCTCAATATTGTTGTTGGCCCCTCTCTATGGGACTCACCACTTTTTGCCTACGGATTTAGATTTAGGTCCTGGAGGAGGGAAGCTCTGGAGAAGTTTGGTGACTTGTTTGTGAACGGCAGGTTTATTGGTTTTGATGAACTGGTGGAAAAATTACAACTCGCGAGCTCTAATTTTCTTAGATGCATGATTTCCTACGTAAGGAGATCTCGGCGTTTCCTTTAGCACCCCTGCCGTCTCTGATGATTTGGATTCTATCTCTTGCTGACGTGGGTGAGGGTAGGATTTCAGATATCTACAGTCTGCAGAGCAAGCTCCACTGAATGAGGTGAGGAGAAAGTGGAAGGGTGAATTGGATCTGGTTTCTGTGGAGGGGGTGTGGAGTGAGAATGTACAGGGTCAACACAACCTCCTCCTGTGTTAAGTGGAGCTTGACAGGGGGCATCTGACTAGGTTGTGTGGTTTTGTTCTCGGGGGTGGAAGACAGGTGAGCTTGGTGTTCTCGGGTCTGGCGAATCATAAAAGGTACCATCCTTTTAGCCAGACAAATAAATGTGTCAAGCTGAGGGAGCAAAGGATGTCAATGTCTTTGAGAGAGAGAGAGACCTGGGCCAAGCTTTGCAGAGTCTGCACCCTCCCTGGATTCACTTCCTTTCCCTTCAGTTGCTGCAAGTCACCAATTAAAGATCAGAATGAGAAAATAAATGGAAAGGGGGAGGAAAGAAACTGTTTTACTCACAGATGTTGAAGACAAGAGGAAGTATCAGTCTGGGTAAAGCTCAATATTCATTCACACAAAGCCCGCGCTCTGATTGGCTGGAGGGCAAAAGTCCTTCCGGTGGCCCACTCTTTCCTTTCGTCAACATTTCAGCGGGAAGTCAGGGCGGGGGGAGGGTCTCTGCACATGCGCAGCTGCCTCTCTGTTATGGACATGCGCATTACCGGTCGACGTTTGGAAGCAAGCGGAATTGTCGGTGTTTGGAGCATGCGCATTCGGAATAATGGGCCTGTTCGTTTTGGAAAGCCCGAGCAAAACTAAGGAGGTGGGTGGAAAGATTTGGAAATACTCTGTGGAGCCGCAAAACCTGATGAATAGTTGTCAGCTCCCTGATTCTGGTTCGGGAAATTCTTTCCCAGGTCCAGGCTCAAGTTAATGCCCAAAATATTTGTTCAGTGAGTGGAGGAAGGGGAGGGGAAAACAATCAGGTTAGACCCCGCCCCTCATTCACTCTGACTGGCTGCAGGTCCGAGCGGCTGTCTCCGTCCTCTAGCCCCGCCCCTCATTCTCTCTGATTGACTGGAGGACCGAGCGGCTCTCTGAGTCCTCCAGACCCGCCCCTCATTCACTGCGTGCTGGAGGACCATGCGTCTGTCTCAGTCCTCCAGCGCCGCACCTCATTAACTCTGACTGGCTGGAGGGCCAAGCGGCAGTCTCAGTCCTCCAGGCCCGCCCCTCATTATCTCTGATTGACTGGAGGACCAGTCGGCTCTCAGTCATCCAGCCCCGCCTCTCATTCACTCTGATTGGCTGGAGGACCAGTCGGCTCTCAGTCCTCCAGCTCCGATCCGTTACCTGGAGACTGGGCAGCGCATTCCCAACGTAAGATATTCAAATTCCGGCTCCAAAATCACACCCTGGCGAGTAGGCCGTGAATCCCCAAGGAAAGGTTTTTTCATTGAGCTCCGAAAATCCGGACCTCTCAGTCCACTCCCTGGAAACTAGGCCGTGAATCCCCCAGGAAAGGTCTTTATACTGACTGCTCCGAGACTCTGCCCCTCCAAGTCCGCTCCCTGAAGACAGGGAGAAAGAGGCGTTAGAGACTCGGTATTGGGGAATGAGAGAGGAAAGAATGTTCTCCAGGAACTAGAATTGTCTGTTCTGAATTTCTATCCTGTGCTGACAGTGATGTCTTTTGTAAACTCCTTTTACAGGATATGAGAAGAGGAGGAATTATAGACAGAAATCTCAAACGTAACGTCTCGATCTGACAGTCACCAGATTCCTTGGGAATCTGACTATCATCAGCCTTTGAATCTACAAGGGAAGAAGAACTGTTTGCCTAATCTGACAGCCTCTAAAGGATTTTAAACATCATTGTGACTGGAAAAGCACTGAGACCCCCCCCCCCCCCCCATGAATCAACATTGTGCCATTCACAGCGGGGAGTGACACGTGTGAACGAGACTTCCAACTAATTTTCTGACCTGGAGAGACACAAGGAGACACAAAACATGGAGAAACCGTGGATATGTGGGGACTGTGGGAAGGGATTCAATGCACCATCTCAACTTGAGATTCATCAACGCAGTCACACAGGGGAGAGGCCGTTCACCTGTGCTCAGTGTCGGGAGGGATTCACTGTGTTATCCCGCCTACAGACACACCAGCGAGTTCACACTGGGGAGAGGCCGTTCAACTGCTCAGGGTGGGAAGGGATTCACTCAGTTATCCCATCGACAGACACACCAGCGAGTTCACACTGGGCATAAGCCATTCAACTGTTCAGTGTGGGAAGTGATTCACTCAGTTATCTCACCTGCGGAGACATCAGCAAGTTCACACTGGGGAGAGGCTGTTCACCAGCTCTCAGTGTGGAAATAAATTCTCTGAGTTATCCAGCCTGCAGACACACCAGTGAGTTCACACTGCGGAGAGGCCTGAGAAAGATGGAAAACAAAGTCCCCGGATGAGAGCTGCCTCACATGCGGCCGCTCCCGACATGTCGCAACCGAAGTCCCCGTCTGTTCTTAATTTCTGCTGTACTGACACTGATGTCTTTTGTAAATTGTTTTTACAAGATATTAGAAAAGGAGGAATTACAGACAGATATCTCAAACTAAACGTCTCGATCAGACTGGGTCACTCGATTCATCAGGGACTGAACGTCATCGGACTTTAAATCTAGAAGGAGAAATGTTTGCCTCGTCTGTCAGCTTGAGAAGATTTTGAACATCAGTATGACTGGAAAAGCACCAAGCCACACACACCCGACTGAGAGTGTTCCAGAGCACTGACTGTGGAAAGAGCTTTAACCAGTTACACAGCCTGAAAAAAACATCACACCATTCACAGTGGGGAGAGACCGTACACGTGTTCTGTGTGTGAACAAGGCGTCAACTGATTGTCCGCCCTGGAGAGACACGATAGACCCAGAATATGGAGAAACGATGGAAATGTGGGGACTGGGAAGGGATTCAGAGTCCCATCTGCGCTGGAGATTCATCAACGTAGTCACACTGGGGAGAGGCCCTTCACCTGCTCTCAGTGTGAGAAGGGATTCACTCAGTATTCTGACCTGCAGACACACCAGCGAGTTCACACCGGGGAGAGGCCGTTCACCTGCTCTCCGTGTGAGAAAGGATTCAGTCAGTTATCCAGTCTGCGGACACACCAGCGAGTTCACACTGGAGAGAGACCATTCACCTGCTCTCAGTGTGGGGAGGGATTCATTCAGTTGATCAGCCTGCAGATACACGAGCGAGTTCATAGCGGCAAGTGGCCGTTCACCTGCTCTCAGTGTGGGAAGGGATTCATTTCCTCATCCAACCTGCAGATACACCAGCGAGTTCATACTGGGAAGAGGCCGTTCACCTGCTCTCAGTGTGGGAAGGGAGTCACTCAGTTATCCCACCTGCAGTCCCCGCATATCCACGGTTTCTCTCACCTGTGGAGACATCAGCGAATTCACACTGGGGAGAGGCTGTTCACCTGCTCTCAGTGTGGAAATAAATTCTCTGAGTTATCCAGCCTGCAGACACACCAGCGAGTTCACACTGGGGAGAGGCCGTTCACCTGCTCTCCGTGTGAGAAGGCCATCACCGTGTTATCCAACCTGCGGAAACACCAACGAGTTCACACCAGGGAGAATTAACTCAGTTGGCTGGATGGCTGGTTTGTGATGCAAAGCGACTCCAACATCAGGGGGTTCAACTCCCGTACCGGCTGAGGTTATCCATGAAGGCCCCACCTTTTCAACATTGCCCCTTGCCTGAGGTGTGGTGACCGTCAGATTCAATCACCACCAGTCTGCTCTCTCTCTCTCAAGAGGGCAAAGCAGACTCTGGTCCTCTGGGACTTTGGCGACTCTTATTTCACACAAATACAACAAACATAGATTCCTTTAAGGAGCAAAAATCCAACAGGAAAAGTGATGCAACCGTGGCTAACAAGAAATGTTAAAGATTCCATTAGATCAATGGAGGAGACTCATAAAGTGGCCAAAATAGTCGTAAGCCTGAGGATTGAGAACTTGTTTGAGAATTCAGCAAAGGAGGATCAAGAAACTGATCAAGAGAAAATAGAATATGAGAGCGATAAACATAAAAAACGACTGGAAAAGCTCCTATAGGAATGTGAAAAGGAAAAGATTAGCAATGACCAATGTGGGTCCATTCCAGGCAGAGACAGGAGTGTTTTTTTTTTAAATTTAGAGTACCCAATTCATTCTTTCCAATTAAGGAGCAATGTAGAGTGGCCAATTCACCAACTCTGGACTTCCGGTTGCGGCTATGGAGGGAGACTTCCGGTGGCGGCTGTGAAGGAGTAAGTTGCACATTTGGTGGCTCCCGCTCTGGTCGGACTTTCGGACCTTTCCCCTGGACTTTTTTCTGGTTTTAAACGGTAAATTCAAAGGCTGAATCAATTGGGCACTGTTTCCACGTATTCGTGTATGGAGCAAAGAACCAGAAGTGCACGAAAAGGCAGAAATAAAAAGTTAGCCAAGAGCTGTGTTGAAGCTGCAGCAGGAGACAGCATGGCCGAGGACCGGACGCCTGGGGTGGTGGCGCTGCGACCATCCGAGCAGTTGATGCAGGTCATCCAGGATGGTTTCGGGGTATAAGCTCAATATGGGGAAGAGCAAGATGTTTGTGGTCCAGGCGAGAGATCAGGAGAGACGACTGCGGGATCTGCCATTCAGAGTGGTAGGGGACAGTTTCAGGTACCTAGGTATCCGAGTGGCGATGGATTTGCGACTAAATAGAATTTGGCCCGACTGGAGGATCAGATGAAGGAGGGATCCGGAAATGGGATGCGCTCCCGTTGTCTCTGGCGGGCAGAGATTAAACGGTAAAAATGACGGTCCTCCCAAGATTCCTATTCATTTTTCAATGTCTTCCCATCTTCATCCCGCAGTCCTTTTTTCAGCGGGTCAATAAAGTTATTGTGGGCTGTGTGTGGGGGGGGCAAGTCCTCGCGGGTGAAGAGGGCAATGCTTGAATGGAGTCAGGGGGATCGTGAGCTGGCGCTGCCGAATTTCAGCAGTTATTACTGGGCGGCTAACATAGCCATGGTGAGGAGGTGACTGGTGGGGGGGGAAGCCGGCGTGGGTGCGCATGGAGACGGCTTCTTGGAAGGGCACAAGTCTGGGGGCGTTGGTAACAGCGCCTCTACCATTCCCGCCAGCGCGGTACTCCACCAGTCCGAGTGGTGGTGGCGGCCTGAGAGTCTGGGGGGAGTGGAGGAGACATGTGGAAGCAGAGGGGGCATCGGTGTGGTCCCCAATCTGCAATAATCACTGCTTTGCCCTGGGGAGGATGGACGGGGGGGGGTTCCGAATTTGGCGGAGAGCGGGGATCAAGAGGATGGGCGACATGTTTATAGAGGGGAGTTTTCCGAGTATGAGGGCGCTGGAGGAGAAGTTTGCATTGGCGGGGGGAAATGAATTTCGATATCTGCAGGTGCGGGACTTTTTGCAGAAGCAGGTACCAACCTTCCCACTCCTGCCGCTAAGGGGGATTCAGGATAGGGTGGTTTCTAGAGGATGGATAGGAGAGGGAAGCGCCTCGGACATATATAAAGAGCTTATGGGATTGGAGGAGACGCAGACTGAGGAGCCAAAGCAAAAGTGGGAGGAGGAGCTGGGGGGAGAGTTAGAGGAGGGCCTTTGGGCGGACACGCTGAGTAGGGTCAACGCGACCGCAACATGTGCCCGGCTCAGCCGGATCCAATTCAAGGCCGTTCACCGGCCCACATGACAGTGGCTCGGATGAGCAGATTCTTTGGGGTGGAGGACAGGTGTGCGAAGTGCGCGGGGGGGCCAGTGAACCATGTCCACATGTTCTGGGCATGTCCAAGGCTGAGGGGATTTTGGCAGGGGTTTGCCGACGTCATGTCCAAGGTATTAAATACGAGGGTGGCAATGAGTCCAGAGGTGGCGATTTTCGGGTTGTCGCAGGATCCGGGAATCCAGGAGGAGAAAGAGGTGGATGTTCTGGCCTTTGCTTCCCTGGTAGCCCGGAGGCGGATATTACTGGCATGGAGGGACTCAAAGCCCCTGAAATCGGAGATTGGCTTTCGGACATGGCTGGCTTCCTCTGCCTGGAGAAAATTAAGTTTGCCATGAGAGTCTCTGTTAGGGTTCACCCGGAGGTGGCAACCATCCGTCGACTTCGCGGAGAATTAATCATCAGCAGAAGGGGGGGGGGGGGGGAGGAGGGGGTTAGGCTCGCGTAGATTAGGGGGGTAAGTAATTGTAGGACCTGTGGGAGAGGGAGGTGGTATTTGCACTTGGTTAATATTTTCCTTGTTATGTACATTGTTATTTTGTTGCTGTTACAATGCCAAAGAAATACCTCAATAAAATGTTTCTTTTAAAAAAACGGGGTGAGGGGGGGCGGGGAGGCCTCGGGGTGGCACCAAGTTGAGGTGGGGGGGAGATTTCTGGGGGGGGGGGTGTAAGGATGTTGTGGCTGTTCGCTGTTGCCATGGTTATTTTGTGTTTTTCTTCTTTGTTAAGTATATATTTGAAAATGCCTCCAATAAAATATTTAAACAAAAAGAATCCCGCCGCCGGCGAATGGCGCGCCGCCGAGAACCACGCGGCTGGGGAACCGCAGAACCCCACGCCCTATCTCTCTCGGTACATCCAGACCATCTAACTCGCCCTATCTCTGTTACCAATTCCAATCTCTGCAACGATCCCCATCAATCTCACATTTTCCTCCCACTAGAACCCTCCAGTTCTCTTTACGATCCACTAAACCTTCGCCCCTTCTGATCTGAGTTTGTCATTCAGAGGCTACATCCTATATCCTCCAGCTCCTACAACCCTTCCTATCTCTGTGACCTCCTCCAATCCCAAAACTATCCCTATTTCTCCAACCTCATTAAGAGGTATAACCCTGTTTATCGTTGTAATATTCTTCAGTTCCTACATCCCCTCCACCCTCCATAACACCCGTTAGCTTAACTCTTAGATAGCACATCAAATTACAGCAATCTCCTCCAGATGCTGCAACCCTAAAGCCCCTGCAACCCTACCTTATCTCTAAAACCACTTTAACCCCCTCCAACCTCTTTTTTTCTGTTAAATCCTCGATGCCCCCACAATGCACACAGTGCTGTAATCTTCCCCAGCCTCTAAAAATACTCACTATTGCTGTATCCCCTCAATTGCTCCCTTGTCTGATAATCCCAATAGCCATAAAACTCTCTCCATCCCAGTTACTGTGTTGAGACTCTTAATACCACCCCATGCCTGTTACCTTCTCTCAACTGTACAATTCTCCCTGTCTCTGTCACACCCTCCAGCCCCTACAACTCTCTCTATCTCTGTAGCTTCCTCCCATCCCTACACCGCTTCCTATCTTTGAAACCTCCTATTGATTTTACACCCCACCTGAACTTTCATACTTCATACAGTCCCAACAACCTTCCCTATCTCTATAATAGTTCCCTCCCCTACAGTAAAGTAAGTCGCAATAGTTGCAGATGACCATAGGCTGCTTTCCCCTTTGAGGGGGAGAGCTAACTTGTGGTGATTTAACCTAACCGTCATGCATTACCCTACATCCCCCACAGCCCTCCCTCTGCCCCGGCACCCTTCTGTCCATATAAGTTTCCCTCTCTGTGTAAAAATTATTTTAGCCCCGAAGACCCTCTCTATCGCTGTAACATTGTCTACCCCTACAACACTCCTGAATTCTGCAACCACCTTCAGCACCTGTGACCCTCCCTATCTCTGTAACCTCTGCTGTTCTCCTGCTGTGTTCTTCTCCTTTGTAGTTAATATAAACTCCGTATCCTTAAATCTGTCTCATCCGGTTCTGGTAACTTACCGATTTTCAGTAAATTCAGCCTATCAAATACCTCACTGTCAACGTTTAACCCATCAGTGTCTCGACTGCCTCCTTTTTCACTCTGGCTTGGAAACCAAGTTCTTTTTTAAAATAAATTTAGAGTAGCCAATTATTTTTTACAATTAAGGGCCAATTTAGCCTGGCCAATCCAACTACCCTGCACATCTTTTTTTGGGTTGTGGGGGTGGGACCCACACAGTCACTGCGAGAATGTGCAAACTCCACACGGACAGTGACCCGGGGCCGGGATCGAACCAGGGTCCTCGGTGCCGTGAGTCAGCAATGCCTTGGACACCAAGTTCTGTGGTAAAGGCAGATACTCATTCGGTACCAGTCGCCCTCCCTTCATGTCGAAATCCCCTTTCAGTTCCATATTCAGCTCCATGCTCCTTTTACAGCTTTGGGAGCAAAAATAGTGAAGCAGATTATTATTTGAATGGGTGTAAATTGTGTGAGGTGGGTACTCAGAGAGAACTTGGTGTCCTCGTGCATCAGTCGCTGAAAGTAAGCGCACAGGTACAGAAGGCAGTAAAGAAGGCAAATAGTATGTTGGCCTTCATAGCGAGAGGATTTAATTATTGGAATCGAGATGTTTTACTGCAATTGTATAGGGCATTGCTGAGGCCACACCTGGAATATTGTGTGCAGTTTTGGTATCCTTATTGGATTGGATTTGTTTATTGTCACGTGTACCGAGGTACAGTGAAAAGTATTTTTCTGCGAGCAGCTCAACAGATCATTAAGTACATGAGAAGAAAAGGGAATAAAAGAAAATACATAATAGGGCAACACAACATATACAATGTAACTACATAAGCACTGGCATCGGATGAAGCATACAGGGTGTAGTGTTAATGAAATCAGTCCATAAGAGGGTCATTTAGGAGTCTGGTGACAGTGGGGAAGAAGCTGTTTTTGAGTCTGTTCGTGCGTGTTCTCAGACTTCTGTATCTCCTGCCCGATGGAAGAAGTTGGAAGAGTGAGTAAGCCAAGTGGGAGGGATCTTTGATTATACTGCCCGCATTCCCCAGGCAGCGGGAGGTGTAGATGGAGTCAATGGATGGGAGGCAGGTTTGTGTGATGGACTGGGCGGTATTCACGACTCTCTGAAGTTTCTTGCGGTCCTGGGCCGAGCAGTTGCCATACCAGGCTGTGATGCAGCCTGAAAGGATGCTTTCTATGGTGCATCTGTAAAAGTTGGTAAGAGTCAATGTGGACATGCCGAATTTCCTTAGTTTCCTGAGGAAGTATAGGCGCTGTTGTGCTTTCTTGGTGGTAGCGTCGACGTGGGTGGACCAGGACAGATTGTGAACCCCTAGGAATTTGAAACTGCTAACCATCTCCACCTTGGCCCCGTTGATGCTGACAGGGGTGTGTACAGTACTTTGTTTCCTGAAGTCAATTACCAGCTCTTTAGTTTTGCTGGCATTGAGGGAGAGATTGTTGTCGCTACACCACTCCACTAGGTTCTCTATCTTCCTCCTGTATTCGGACTCATCGTTATTCGAGATCCGGCCCACTATGGTTGTATCGTCAGCAAACTTGTAGATGGAGTTGGAACCAAGTTTTGCCACGCAGTCGTGTGTGTACAGGGAGTAGAGTAGGGGGCTAAGTACGCAGCCTTGCGGGGTGCCAATGTTGAGGACTATTGTGGAGGAGGTGTTGTTGTTCATTCTTACTGATTGTGGTCTGTTGGTCAGAAAATCGCGGATCCAGTTGCAGAGTGGGGAGCCAAGTCCTAGGTTTTGGAGCTTTGATATGAGCTTGGCTGGGATTATGGTGTTGAAGGCTGAGCTGTAGTCAATAAATAGGAGTCTAATGTAGGAGTCCTTGTTTTCGAGATGCTCTAGGGATGAGTGTAGGGCCAGGGAAATGGTGTCTGATGTGGACCGGTTGCAGCGTAATGCGAATTGCAGTGGATCAAGGCGTTCTGGGAATATGGAGGTGATGCGCTTCATGATCAACCTCTGGAAGCACTTCATTACGACTGAAGTCAGGGCCACTGGTCGGTAGTCATTGAGGCACGTTGCCTGGTTCTTCTTTGGTACCGGTATGATGGTGGTCTGAGGAAAGATGTTCTTGCTGTGGAGAGATTGCAGCGAAGATTTACCAGGCCGATTCCAGGGATGGCGGGACTGTCATATGAGGAGAGACTAAATCGGTTAGGATTAAATTCATTGGTGTTTAAAAGAGTGAGAGAGGATCCCATAGAAATTACAAAATTCTAACAGGATTAGACAGGGTAGATTCAGAAAGAATGTTCTCAATGGTGGGCGAGTCCAGAACTAGGGGTCCTAGTTTGAGGATAAGGGGTAAACCTTTTAGGACTGAGGTGAGGAGAAATGTCTTCACCCAGACAGTGGTGAATCTGTGGAATTCGCTAACACAAAAAGTAGTTGAGGCCAAAAGGTAGTTGTGTAATTTCGAGAGGAATTAGATATCGCTCTTGGGACTAAAGGGATAAAGGGATATGGGGAAGGCGGGATCAGAGTATTGAACTTGATGATCAGCCATGATCATAATGAAGGGTGGAGCAGGCTCGAAGGGCTGAATGGCCTCCTCCTGCTTCTATTTTCTATGTTACCACCCTGTCACTTTTTAGATGCCAATTGAAGTCTTTTGTGTTGATTTGCATGCTCACTGGCAGTCTCCACCCACAGTATTTTGGCCTCGGAGAAGGCAGTGCTGTGAACAGAATGTTCTCTGAGACCGAGGCAGTGGGTGGTGCGGTCACAGCGGCTCAGGCCCCAAACAGTAGTGACTGAGGCCGAGGCTGTGAGTGGCTCAGTAATGGGATGGGGGGATGGGAGCAGTGCAGTCACAGAGGCCGTGGCCCTGAGCCGAGTGGTGACTGAGGCCGAGGCTGTGAGTGGCTCAGTAATGGGATGGGGGGATGGGAGCAGTGCAGTCACAGAGGTCGTGGCCCTGAGCCGAGTGGTGACTGAGGCCGAGGCTGTGAGTGGCTCAGTAATGGGATGGGGGGATGGGAGCAGTGCAGCCACAGAGGTCGTGGCCCTGAGCCGAGTGGTGACAGAGGCTGAGGCCGTGAGCGGCTCAGTGGTGGGATGGGGGGATGGGAGTAGTGGAGCCACAGAGGCCGTGGCCCTGAGCCGAGTGGTGACAGAGGCTGAGGCCGTGAGCGGCTCAGTGGGGGGATGGGAGCAGTGGAGCCACAGAGGCTGTGGCCCTGAGCCGAATGGTGATGGAGGCTGAGGCCGTGAGCGGCTCAGTGGGGGGATGGGAGCAGTGGAGCCACAGAGGCCGTGGCCCTGAGCCGAGTGGTGACGGAGGCTGATGCAATGAGCAGAGCATTCATAAAGTCGGAGTCTGTGAGCGGTGTGAACAAAGAACAAAGAAAAGTACAGCACAGGAACAGGCCCTTCAGCCCTCCAAGCCTGTGCCGACCGTGCTGCCCGTCTAAACTAAAATCTTCTGCACTTCCGGGGTCCGTAGCCCTCTATTCCCATCCTATTCATGTATTTGTCAAGATGCCCCTTAAACGTCACTACCGTCCCTGCTTCCACCACCTCCTCCGGTAGCGAGTTCCAGGCATCCACTACCCTCTGTGTAAAAAAACTTGCCTCGTACATCTCCTCTAAACCTTGCCCCTCGCAACTTAAACCTATGCCCCCTAGTAATTGACCCCTCTACCCTGGGACAAAGTGTGGTGACAGTGGGTGAGACTTTGAGCAGAGCGGGCACTGAAACAGGCCATGAGGGAGCAGACACTGAGCAGGCTGTGAGCAGAGTTCTGTCAACAGGGCTCGAGGCCTTGAGTCTTTCTCCCTCTCTCTCACTCTCTCTCCTTCTCTTTCTCATTTTTCTCTCTCTGTGAGTGTGTGATTGGAGCTGGAAGAAACATTCACATCGATTATCACAACACAAGGAGGCGTGTAGGGTTAAATCTGTAAACATTGAATTTAATATAAACACCTCTAATGCAAGCTAGATCAATTAATTAATTTAAAACCAATAATAAAACCTAATTAAAAAGTAAACTGAATTAAATACATAACAGTAAAATTTGTATTTTACACATTGTATATCTATGAACAAAGGCAAATTATATCAGTAAACATTTTTAGTTTGTCTACATACAACTACATTTGTATGAAGAAATTGGATTAAACACAAGTTGAATTTGAGCAAATAATCTGTTTCAGTGGAGCGTTTATCCACGCTGCTGGTCTCCCGCTCGCTGTCTCACTGCTCCGTTATCCTCCTCGCTGATCGAGCGATCGCTGCTCTCACCGCTCCGTTAGCCTCCTCACTGATCTAGCGATCGCTGCTCTCACCGCTCCGTTATCCTCCTCGCTGATCCAGCGATCGCTGCTCTCACTGCTCCGTTATCCTCCTCGCTGAGCGACCCTGCAGCTACCCTGACCACCCTGGGGTCTCTGATGACCCGCGAGACCCTCTGGGTGCCATTCTGCCTGGTCCACCCCAGGGTGGCACTGCCAGGGGGCAAGGGGTCTTGCCCATAATATGAGGGCGGAGGGAGGGTTTGAAGGGAGGGGGAGTACAGGGCAGGTAAGTAGGGGCCTACGGGAAGTTGGGAGTGGGTGATGGGTGGGGGTCCTGAAAGGGAGACGGTGCTCTTCAAAATGGCGGCCTGATCTCTGAGTTCAGCTCCCCAGTGCCAACAGAAATTCTGGGCCTAATCGTCTGGCCTCATTACACCTGTTCTCAAGCGTAACGAGGCCGAGAGATAGCGGGAAAGGCCAAAAACGGTAACCCCGCTCTGTGCCAAACAGTTTGCGATGCAACCGGCCTGCTCCCGTCGGTGAATTCGGAATCCCGCCGTAGCGTGGCAGAAACCAACTATCACCACTCAAGGCCTATTTCCAAACAATTAACGAGAGCCACCTGTCATCCAACGGCCTCCTGTCATTTACCGGCCTCCCCAGCAAGTGGTCACGCCGTCGTCCATTGATACTCCTTTTTCAAAACGTGAACCTGGCGGAAGGGTTTCCGTGTGGAGCCGAGAAGGGGAGCAGCAATCTTTGTGCACAGGAAAGAGACCGGGGGGGCTGGTCTTGCCACCCCAGTGCTCGGCGGGGTGTGGGGACCCTCCGCAGGAGTGGGCCATCATGGGAGGGTGGAGGGGAAACTGGGGGGGACAATCCCTCGAGGCACCACCATGCCAACCCTTGAATCCCAATCCCATGTGTCAAGTGATTGACACATGCCAAGTGGGGCCATGTAGCATGTGGGAGTCATTGCCCAGCATTCCAATCAAACCTTGATGCCTGAAGACTGTGGGGGTCAACACCACTCACGCAGCAGCCAACATCCGAACACCCAGGGGCTGGGACACAACTCCCGGGAGATGATCACGGCCGGAGGGTGGGTTGGTGCCAGGGGGCGGGGGGATTGTCTGGAGAGACAGGCAAAGTGTCCGGGGGTCAGCCCGCATTGCGGAGGAAAGTGACAGAGGCATCAAAATGTTTGTGCAGAGAGTTGTTTAATGTGCTGCACAATATGCCATTTCCGAGAGAGCCCCCCCCCCACCCCCCAACCCTCCCGACCCCCGACCCCACTCCCTCATCACCCTCTACCTGGCCCCTCCCCCCTACCCCAGTGCCCTCTGATCCTCAACGTGCCTGGCCCTCCGAGCTCTACCTCGGCGAATCAACTGGCGAGCCGGCATTCGGGGCGGAAAGCACTCTCGGAAATGGGATATTGTGCACATTAAACAACTCTCTGCACAAACATTTTGATGCCTCTGACACTTTCCTCCGCAATGCGGGCTGACCCCCGGACACTTTGCCTGTCTCTCCAGACAACCCCCCCTCCCCCTGGCACCAACCCACCCTCCGGCCGTGATCATCTCCCGGGAGCTGTGTCCCAGCCCCTGGGTGTTCGGATGTTGGCTGCTGCGTGTGTGGTGTTGACCCCCACACAGTCTCCAGGCATCAAGGTTTGATTGGAATGCTGGGCAATGACTCCCACATGCTACATGGCCGCCTACCCACGGAACCCACTTGGCATGTGTCAAGTGCTCACTTAACCACAATTGCCAGTTCCCTATTATTGACAGCCTTCAGCCACACAGCCAGAGGCCTCACCAGTCGGTGGGGGTTATGGGTGATCAGTGGGGCAGCCGGACAGGGACAGGGGCTGCCCCCGGCATGTGGTTGGGATCTAAGGGTTGGCATGGTGGTGCCGTGAGTGATTGCACCCCTCGTGCCCCCTCCCATGGCGTCCCCCACCCCCCGCCGAGCACTGGGGTGGTAAGGCAAGCACCCCCGGTCACTTTGCCTTGGCACAAAGATTGCTACTCCCCTCCTCGGCTCCCAACAAAAGCCCTCCGTCGGGCTCCCATTTTTAAAAAGGAGTACCAATCGGACCAGCGTGACCACTTGCCGGTGAATGACAGGAGGCCGTTGGATGACAGGTGGCTCTCGTTAATTGTGTGGAAATGGGCCTGAAGTGGTGATAATTGGTTTCTGCCACACTCCGGCGAGATTCTAAATCCACCTACGGGGGCAGGCCCTGCATCACAAACTGTTTGGTGCCTGGCGTGGTTCCCCTTTTTCGCCTCACCCGCTATTCACCGGCAACGTTACGCTTGAGCGAGAGCATAACGAGGCCGGAATATCGTGCCCCAAGTTAATTTGTGGCAGGTTTTTCAGGGAATTTCCCTCCGGCTCTGCCAGCGAGTTCCCCACTGCTATTCAATGACACTTAGCCACTTTTTCGTGCACTGGGGAGTTTCTCACCGGTTTAGCCCACACTTAGGGCCACGAATGCCACGGGCGGGCCAGGTACAATGGAAAAGTCCATTGTCCTCAGGCGGGATGCTCCAGTCGCCGGGCGGACGTAGCCAGAGAGTCCTGCCCTTCGAGGTTGGGATTCTCCATTGCAAGGATTCTCCGTTCCGCCGGAAGCGCTCCTGCACCCGGGCAGTTCCTGACGGCGTGGGGTTGCCCACACTGGGAAATCCCGTTGGCTGGCTGGCAGACGGAGAATCCTGTGCAGAATGTTTTTAGCACTGGGGAGCTGAACTCCGAGATCGGGCTGCCATTTTAAAGAGGTGCCCTGAACTCCAAGAGAGCTGGAGGTTCCCCACACCCGCACTCATTGGCAATGTCAACCCCACACACATGGACAATACCCCAAACCCCCCAAGTGAAAACACCCCACTCTGTGGTGCTGGGGGTCTCCCCTGCTCAGGCCCCCCCCAAGCCCCCTTACAACATCCCTTCCCTTCCGTGACCCCCACCCATCAGCCCCTATGTACCTGCCCTGCACTCCTCCACCCTTCAAACCGCCCTCCACCCTCATTTCATGGGCATGGCCCCTCGCCCCCTGACCCTTGGCAGTGCCACTCTCACACTCGGGTACCCTTGAACGGTTTCTGGAGGGTGGCAGTGCCAAGGTGCCCACGTTCCAGGGGAGGGCCAGGGATTCACCTGCATTTAGCTGACCTCTCAGGGGTCTCCGGTGGCCCCCCCCCCAGGGGCCACTCCGCCTGGTCCACGTTTGTGTGGACCAGCACTGATCGTCACCGGCTGCAGCAAATTAGACATGTGGGCAAGACTGGGGAGAAACTCGCCAAAGCCAAAACAACACAACCTATTACTATTCTCAATGTTCAATATTTTTCTACAAATGCACTGAAACAATAATATTAAAAGTTAAAATTCACTTTCCTGTTGGGCATTTCCCCGTTCCAGTCTGGGCCTCTGACGAGTTTAATTCTTCGGTCCTCTTCCCAGCCGCCTGCGGATCCTCTCTTCAACTTCGACCTTCCACCTTCTGACGCAAACTGCCGAGCGTTCAACGATGTTCCTGGTGTCTGAAGCGACTTGACTTTTTTTCAGTCCTTTCTTCACTTGAGCTGATTTGTCAGCCAACCAAGACTGCATTCTCTCAACAGAATGTGTCAGTAATGGTCTCCGAATAGACTGCTCACTCTCAGTGTCATTCGGGAACTGCAAGCGTAAACGTCCGGTGAAATTGTAGGTCTCTGAGTCCAATAGTGATTCCAGGTCGATGTTGTCGTCCATTCCTCTCGCTGTGGTATTGTCCATTATGGCTCCCTCAATGTTGCTCAGCAGTGAGTCATTCTCACCGCTGCTCGGGAATTGCACGAATAAAAATCCGGTGTACCTGAAGCTCCTAGCGTCCGACGAGGATTCTAGATCGATACTGTCCATTTCTTCATCACCTATGAAATTTGCAACAGCTCCAGCTGGGGTATTGTCCACAGTGGCTCCCTCAGTGTTGCTGAGCTGTGAGGCCTGGTCTTCTGGATGATGATCAATGGCAACAGAGGAGACCTCACCGGCAGATCTGTCTTCCACATCACTACTGCCATTGACGCTATTTTCCTGCAGTTCAATGTGGCATTCAATGTCATCAAGATGAACAGCTGGAGTAAGAGATTCAACCATTGGTTCAGGTGCGCTGCTTGTCCACTCGATCATTTTACAGTCTCTCACACCTTCGCTGATCTCCAGGGAAACTCCCAGATCCTGCTGGTCATTCTGGCCGCTCGGTACCAGGATCACCCTCCTCCACAACAGCTGACCTTTGATCTCTGACACGAGGGCCTGGAGGCTCAGCTCCTCTTCTGGCTGTTCGGTTCCAACTTCGATCTCCTCTGCAGACACAACAGCAGCTGAGGTATTTTGACTGTTGACACGTTGTGCCTGACCTCCACCGGGTATAATTTCTTCAATTTCTGCAGGATTCACTTAATCAATCTTTGCGATAGAAACGGAACAAACTGCTCCGTGTATCTTACCATTTGCCCAACAATATATAATCCACGTAGTCACGATCATTGTTCTGAGTGCTTGGATATAATGTTCACTCTTAGCAATAGTTTTCTGTATGAGCAGTTGGCTCAATGGTAAAGATTCTGTCAACAGTGAGTTAAGCTGGGTAACTATGGAAACAGGTTATGCGGGATGACGTAAACAAACATGGTGGGTACAGTGACAACACGGAACTCTGTCACAATAGCATCATACCCGACAGTGTGATGTCACAGGGACCACAATTCCCCAATTTAGAGAATCAAGTCAGGAAGCAAAGAACAAGGGGCAGAATTCTCTGTTTGAGAGGCTAAGTGTAGACACCAGGACTGAATGGGAGGTGTTCCCCGGTCCTGATGGGGGCGTGACTGCCGGAGCCATTTAGGACATGCTAATGTGGCAGCATTCGCACCACGTGGCACTAGTGCAATTCCAAAGCAGGCCCCGAGATTCACGGATACAGAGCTCGAGCTTTTACTGGATGCCATGGAGGAGAGGTAGGGCACGCTGTTTCCCCAGGTGGGAAGGAGGTGGTCACCCGCAGTATGAGGCAGGAGAAGTTGGCCCACAACAGATGGGAGAATTCCCAGACAGGCGGTGGGGTGCCGGATATCAGAGTCCTCACATCCTACGAGGAACAGGCCCCGGAGGTCGCCGGGGCTGCTGTGGACAGATCTGTCATCGACGTTGAGGTCGCCGCAGAGATCCCCGTTCCACCGGCCCTCACCCAGATGACCTGTCACACGTGAATTGTTAATGCCATACAGCCTGACCCATCCCTCCCACTGACCACATATGTCCATTCTCCTGCAGGCTCCTCATCTGACGGTGCCGGCCCATCCAGGGTGGTCCCCCCCGCCCCCGAGTGTATCGAGACCAATGACCCTCACAATTAGATGACCACTTTGCAGTGGATTGAGCAAAGCCTCACCTTGATGGTTCAACACCGCACTGAAATATATCCAATCACATCCCAGTATTGACTAGCAAGGAAGTGCAACCGGGTCCGATGATGAAAATGGAGTAATGGCCTGTGGCAGTGTGGCTGTTCTCAGTGTGGCTCCCACATCTGAACACTTGTGCCCCTCCCTCTGTCAGATCTGGACAAGCTGCCTCCTGTCCTAATGACCAAGTCTCTCTAACACACTGCTGCTGCCTCACAGAGCCAAGGACCCGGGTTCGATCCTGGCCCCGGGTCACTACCTGTGTGGGGTTTGCACATTCTCCCCGTGTCAGTGTGGGTCTCATCCCCACAACTAAAAGCTGTGCAGGGCAGGTGGATCGGCCGCGCTCAGTTGCCTCTTTATTGGATGTTTTTTAATGTCTCTCTAACATTCTCCAACCCCTGATTCTATCCTCAGCTTTTGCAACCCTCCCCATAACTGTAACTTGATACAGAGCCAACGATCCTCAACAACTGCGTCAGCTTCTTCAGCCGTTATTACACTCCCTGGGCGGAATTCTCCATAGCTGACACCAACGTTGGGATCGGCTATAGGGTGGAGAATGGCTTCATAGCCGGAGTCGCGACAGGCGCCGGTTTGATGCCGGTTCACGATGCTCTGCCCCCTCCAAATTGGCGTCATTGGGATGCGTGGCACACACAGTCGCAAGGCCGTTGCCATATCATCAGCCGGCCCACCCGCGATGATCCGTCTCCGATGGGCCCAGTTCCAAACGGCACGGGCCACGTGTGGTCCCAGCGGTCGTGAACCTGGTGTGCCGGCTGCGAACAGTGTCCTGCGCCGCCACATTGGGCCAGGATCCGTGCCGCTGGCCGGGGGCGTCTGCTAGGGCTGGAGGGAGTGGTGGGGGGTGGCCAGGGGGTGGGCTGTGGGGTTGAGGTGGGTGGGTATGCAGTCCAGCACGGCCGGCGGCATGTTTTCCAGCACGCCCGGTGCAGCTTGTCAGCCCTGCGCATGGGCGGCCCGGGACCCGGCCATTCTCCAGCCGGTTTCTGCACGATCCATGGGTGCTCCACGTGACGCTGGTGCTAGCCTCTCCCCGGGACCGGAATCGTTGAGGGGTTCGTGCCAATTTTCCCATCGTCAAAAATCCGCAGATCCTCCGTTGGCACCGGCACTTAGCCTCAGGAATGGAGAACTCCGCCCCCTATCTCTATTACCACCTCCAGACCATCGATCTCTGTTCCCAACTCCAACCACTACAACCCTCCCAATCAATTAACATTTTCACCCCTTGATCCCTCCATTTCTCTTTAAGATTCTCCAAACCTACGGCCCTTCTGATCTGCGTTTGTCATTCAGAGGCTACAACCTATATCCTCCAACTCCTACAACCCTTCCTAGCTCTGTAAAATCCGTCAATCCCTATAACTGTCTCTATTTCTGTAATCTCATTCAGAGACTAGAACGCTCTCTATCTTTGTAATATTCTGCACCTCCTACAACCGGTACAACATCTGCAATACTGTAAGAACACCCCCAGTTGTTTTAAGCTCTTCCTGCTTTGTGTATTCTCTTGTAGCTCTCCTCTGAGTTAGCACATCCTATCTCAGCAATCTCCTTCAGATCCTATAACCCTACAGTCCCGACAACCCTACCTACCTCTGTAATCTTCTCCAGCCCCTCCAACCTTCCCTACCTCCCGTAAAATCGTCTAATTCCCCACAATGCACACAGTGCTGTAATCTTCCCCAGCCTCTAAAAATACTCACTATTGTTGTATCTCCTCAATTGCTTTCAAATGCTCCCCTTTGTCTGAAATCCCCAACAGCCATAAACCCCTCTCCATCCCAGTAACTGTCTTCGGTCTCTTAATACCGCCCAATGTCTGTAACCTTCTTGTCAAGCGCCCAGTATTTCATCCTTTATACTCCGTGCATGGTTTGGGTCCTGTTAGGCGGCCTTAAGGGCTCACGGAGTTGGGGGCAAGATGGTTAGAGGATTGGTTAGAATAGTAATCAGAAACTGGGCATATGGAGAGCATTTCCAAGTTGGCAGACAGGAAACGTTCCGTACCACAAGAATCTGCTGGGTCTCGGCTATTTACATTTATATTATTACTTAGAAAAAGAGACAGAGTAACGTATGTGTGATAAACCTCACGAGGACCACGGGGGATCGCTGATTGATCTCCCCATGGGATTTGTAGAATACAAGTTCCCGTGGTGAGTGGGCGGAGGCTGGCCCCACTGGGGTTCGTTCAGATCTTTAAATGTAGCCCCCAGAACCAGACCGACAGTTGCCAATAGTCCAGGGCTGGGATGTTTGTTTTGTGCTGTGATAGCGGTTTTATTTTCAGTTTAAAATGAACCCGTTTGGCCTTTCACTCCGCTCGTCCTGTAATTATTACAATGTGCAAGTTTTCTGATGATACAAAGCTCAGTGGAAAGGTAAGCTGTGGGTGGGTATGGAAACTGCAAAGAGACATGGACAGGTAAATGGAGTGGGCAACAAGATAGCAGATGGAGTATCATTTAGGAAAGTGTGAAGTTATTTACTTTGGTTGTCAGAAAAGAACAGTAATATATTTGTGAAGAGATGAGAAATTTGTATGTTTTGATGTTCATTGGGACTGGGGAATGCTGGGACAAGGAACACAGAAAGTTAGCGTGAAAATACAGCAAACAATTCGAAAGGTAAATGGCATGTTGGCCTTTGTTGCAAGGGAATTGGAGTTCAGGAATAAAGATGTGCAGGACTTTTATAGATAACATCTGGAGTACTGGGTGCAGTATTAGATTGCACATTTAAGAAAGTGTGTATTTGCATTGGAGACCATAATCATCCAATCACATCGTTGATACAACACAGAAGACGGCTATTTGGCCCATCATGTCAGTACTATCTCTCAGAATGGACATTTCAATTAATGCCATTCTCCTGCCTTCTCCCCATAACTTGGCAAATTGCTGCTTTTCAAATAACAATCCTTTTGATTGCATCGTTTGAACCTGCATCACCACATTCTCAGACAATGCATTTTAGACCTACTCTCTGCGGGGGAAAAGATGTTCTCATTATACTTGAATCTTGTAAAACTGTGAACCCTGTGCTATCTAAGTGAATTTTACTTCGATTCACTGAGGGTGGTGTGAATCTTATGGATTTTCTCATTATACTTAGCTCACCAACAAAGTGTCAGTAAATTGGTCCTTGTGATGCGGGTCTGAGTGTGTATTGGGCCTATATTGGGCAGATGATACTAAGCTAAGGAGAATAGTGAATTGTGAGGATGACGCTGAGCGACTTCAGAGGGACATTGATAAGTTGGCCAAATGGGCAGACACCTGGCAGTAGAACTTCAATGCAGTAAAATGTGAGGTAATGCATTTTGGTTGAAGAAACATGGGGAGACAATATAAGCTCAATGGTACAACTTTGAGGGGAGTGCAGGAGCAGAGGGACCTTGGGGTTAGAACATAGAACATAGGAAAATACAGCACAGAACAGGCCCTTCGGCCCACGATATTGTGCTGAACTTTTGTCCTAGGTTAAGAACAAATTAATCTACATCCCCTCATTCTACCGTAATCCATGTACCTATCCAGCAGCCGTTTGAAGGTCCCTAAAGTTTCCGACTCAACTACTTCCACAGGCAATGCATTCCATGCCCCCACTACTCTCTGGGTCAAGAACCTACCTCTGACATCCCCCCTATATCTTCCACCATTCAGCTTAAATTTATGTCCCCTTGTAATGGTTTGTTCCACCTGGGGAAAAAGTCTCTGACTGTTGACTCTGTCTATTCCCCTGATCATAGAATCATAGAATCATAGAAGTTTACAGCATGGAAACAGGCCCTTCGGCCCAACCAGTCCATGCCGCCCAGTTTTTACCATTAAGCTAGTCCCAGTTGCCCGCACTTGGCCCATAACCCTCTATACCCATCTTACCCATGTAACTATCTAAATGTTTTTTAAAAGACACAATTGTACCCGCCTCTACTACTACCTCTGGCAGCCCATTCCAGACACTCACTACCCTCTGAGTGAAGAAATTGCCCCTCTGGGCCCTTCTGAATCTCTCCCCTCTCACCTTAAACCTATGCCCTCTAGTTTTAGACTCCCCTACCTTTGGGAAAAGATGTTGACTATCTACCTTATCTATGCCCCTCATTATTTTATAGACCTCTATAAGATCACCCCTAAGCCTCCTACGCTCCAAGGAAAAAGTCCCAGTCTATCCAGCCTCTCCTTATAACTCAAACCATCAAGTCCCGGCAACATCCTAGTAAATCTTTTCAGCACTCTTTCCAGTTTAATAATATCCTTCCTATAATAGGGTGACCAGAACTGCACACAGTATTCCAAGTGTGGCCGTACCAATGTCTTGTACAACTTCAACAAGACGTCCCAACTCCTGTATTCAATGTTCTGACCAATGAAACCAAGCATGCCGAATGCCTTCTTCACCACCCTGTCCACCTGCGACTCCACCTTCAAGGAGCTATGAACCTGTACTCCTAGATCTCTTTGTTCTATAACTCTCCCCAACGCCATACCATTAACTGAGTAGGTCCTGGCCTGATTCGATCTGCCAAAATGCATCACCTCACATTTATCTAAATTAAACTCCATAATTCTTATAAACCTCTATCAAGTCGTCCCTCATCTTTCTCCGTTCTAATGAGAAAAGGCCTAACACCCTCAACCTTTCCTCGTAACACCTACTCTCCATTCCAGGCAACATCCTGGTAAATCTCCTTTGCACCTTTTCCAAAGCTTCCACATCCTTCCTAAAATGAGGTGACCAGAACTGCACACAGTACTCCAAATGTGGCCTTACCAACGTTTTGTACAGCTGCATCATCATCTCACGGCTTTTAAATTCAATCCCTCTGCTAATGAACACTAGCACATCATAGGCCTTCTTCACAGCTCTATCCACTTGAGTGGCAACTTTCAAAGATCTATGACCATAGACCCCAAGATCTCTCTGCTCCTCCGCATTGCCAAGAACCCTACCATTAACCCTGTATTCCGCATTCATATTTGTCCTTCCAAAATGGACAACCTCACACTTTTCAGGGTTAAACTCCATCTGCCACTTCTCAGCCCAGCTCTGCATCTTATCTATGTCTCTTTGCAGCCGACAACAGCCCTCCTCACTATCCACAACTCCACCAATTTTCGTATCGTCTGCAAATTTACTGACCCACCCTTCAACTCCCTCATCCAAGTCATTAATGAAAATCACAAACAGCAGAGGACCCAAAACTGATCCCTGCGGTACGCCACTGGTAACTGGGCTCCAGGCTGAATATTTGCCATCCACCACCACTCTCTGACTTCTATCAGTTAACCAGTTTGTTATCCAACTGGCCAAATTTCCCACTATCCCATGCCTCCTTACTTTCTGCATAAGCCTCCCATGGGGAACCTTATCAAATGCCTTATAAAATCCACGTACACTACATCCACTGCTTTATCTTCATCCACGTTCTTGGTCACCTTCTCAAATAATTCAATAAGACTTGTGAGGCAAGACCTACCCCTCACAAATCCGTGCTGACTATCCCTAATGAAGCAGTGTCCAGATGCTCAGAAATCCTATCCCTCCATACCCTTTCCATTACTTTGCCTACCGCCGAAGTACGACTAACTGGCCTGTAATTCCCAGGGTTATCCCTATTCCCTTTTTTGAACAGGGGCACGACATTCGCCACTCTCCAATTCCCTGGTACCGCCCCTGTTGACAGTGAGGACGAAAAGATCATTGCCAACGGCTCTGCAATTTCATCTCTTGCTTCCCATAGAATCCTTGGATATATCCCGTCAGGCCCGGGGGACTTGTCTATCCTCAAGTTTTTCAAAATGCCCAACACAACTTCCTTCCTAACAAGTATCTCCTCTCCAACAATATGGCCCCTCTCATTTGTAAATACTGAAGAAAAGTACTCGTTCAAGACCTCTCCTATCTCTTCAGACTCCATACACAATCTCCCGCTACTGTCCTTGATCGGACCTCCCCTCGCTCTAGTCATTCTCATATTTCTCACATATGTGTAAAAGGCCTTGGGGTTTTCCTTGATCCTACCCACCAAAGATTTTTCATGCCCTCTCTTAGCTCTCCTAATCCCTTTCTTCAGTTCTCTCCTGGCTATCTTGTATCCTTCCAGCGCCCTGTCTGAACCTTGTTTCCTTAGCCTTACATAAGTATCCTTCTTCCTCTTAACAAGACATTCAACCTCTCTTGTCAACCATGGTTCCCTCACTCGACTATCTCTTCCCTGCCTGACAGGGACATACATATCAAGGACACGTAGTATCTGTTCCTTGAACAAGTTCCACATTTCAATTGTGTGCTTCCCTGACAGCCCATGTTCCCAACTTATGCACTTCAGTTCTTGTTTGACAGCATCGTATTTACCCTTCCCACAATTGTAAACCTTGCCCTGTTGCACACACCTATCCCTCTCCATTATTAAAGTGAAAGTCACAGAATTGTGGCTACTATCGCCAAAATGCTCCCCCACTAACAAATCTATCACTTGCCCTGGTTCATTACAAAGTACCAAATCCAATATGGCCTCTCCTCTGGTCGGACAATCTACATACTGTGTGAGAAAAGCTTCCTGGACACACTGCATAATCACCACCCCATCCAAACTATTTGATCTAAAGAGTTTCCACTCAATTTTTTGGAAGTTGAAGTCACCCATGACTACTACCCTGTGACTTCTGCATCTTTCCAAAATCTGTTTCCCAATCTGTTCCTCCACATCTCTGCTGCTATTGGGGGGCTATAGAAAACTCCCAACAAGGTGACTGCTCCTTTCCTATTTCTGACTTCAACCCATACTACCTCAGTAGGCAGATCCTCCTCCAACTGCCTTTCTGCAGCTGTTATACTATCTCTAATTAACAATGCCATCCCCCTAATCTTATTGAAACATCTATAACCAGGAACCTCCAACAACCATATCTGCCCCTCTTCTATCCAGGTTTCCGTGATGGCCACCACATCGTAGTCCCAAGTACCGATCCATGCCTTAAGTTCACCCACCTTATTCCTGATGCTCCTTGCATTGAAGTATACACACTTCGACCCATCTCCGTGCCTGCAAGTACTCTCCTTTGTCAGTGTTACCTTCCCCACTGCCTCACTGCATGCTTTGGCGTCCTGAACATCGGTTACCTTAGTTGCTGGACTACAAATCCGGTTCCCATTCCCCTGCCAAATTAGTTTAAACCCTCCTGAAGAGTACTAGAAAACCTCCATCCCAGGATATTGGTGCCCCTCTGGTTCAGATGCAACCCGTCCTGCTTGTACAGGTCCCACCTTCCCCAGAATGTACTCCAATTATCCAAATACCTGAAGCCCTCCCTCTTACACCATTCCTGCAGCCACGTGTTCAACTGCACTCTCTCCCTATTCCTAGCCTCGCTATCACGTGGCACCGGCAACAAACCAGAGATGACAACTCTGTCTGTCCTGGCTTTTAACTTCCAGCCTAACTCCCTAAACTTGTTTGTTACATCCACACCCCTTTTCCTACCTTCGTCGTTGGTACCAATGTGCACCACGACTTCTGGCTGCTCCCCCTCCCCCTTAAGGATCCTGAAGGCACGATCCGAGACGTCATGGACCCTGGCACCCGGGAGGCAACAAACCATCCGAGAGTCTCTCCCGTGCCCACAGAACCACCTGTCTGTACCTCTAACTATTGAGTCCCCTATAACTACTGCTCTCCTAATATCTCCCCTTCCCTTCTGAGCCCCAGAACCGGACCTCGTGCCAGAGACCCGGTCACTGCAGCCTACCCCTGCTAGGTAATACCCCCCAACTGTATCCAAAGCGGTATACTTATTGTTGAGAGGAACGACCACAGGGGATCCCTGCACTGACTGCTTCCTCCTCTTCCCACCTCGAACTGTTACCCAGCTACCTTTGTTCTCAGGTGTAACTATGTCCCTGTTGCTTCTATCTATCATCCCCTCAGCTTCCCGAATGACCCTCAGTTCATCCAGCTCCAGCTCCAGTTCCCTAACACTGGTCTGTGAGGAGCTGGAGATGGCTGCACTTCCCGCAGGTGAAGTCAGCAAGGACAGCGGTGGTCTCCCTTACCTCGGACATTCTGCAGGAGGAACATTCCACTGCCCTCGCTGCTATCAACTCTACTTCGTCTCCCAGTAAAAATGAAAGAAAAAATAGCTTACCTGCTCACAGCACTGAGTCTTTTTTTTTTAGGTTAGAGGAGGCGGGAGGGTGGGAGACACTACACATGTAATGTCTCTGGTTTCCTCACCTTTCAAATTTATTGGGTAATACAACCTTCCCAGGTCTCCCCACGGCCGACTTCTGGTTTCCTGCTCCGAAAAAGTAAGTTAAAAATCAAAAACACAGCTTAGCTTCCAGCTCTCCCCTCCAAAAATCGCTCCCCTCTCTGCCCGCTCCGCTGGAAGAATGAGCTTCCAGCTCATTCAAGTCCATAATTCTCTGAAGGTGGCAAGGCAGGTTGAAACAGGTGTTAAGAAGGCTTATAGCTGGTGCGGCGCATGGGCTAGAGGCGGGCCCAAGAAAGGGGATGGCTGACTGGCGGGGGGGGGGGCTTTGCCCCTTTGTGGGGGGGGGCCCTTTGCCCCCCAACTAGGCTGGTCACCTGGAATGTCTGGGGGCTAAATGGGCCGGTAAAGAGGGCACGTGTGTCTGCGCACCTGAGGAGACTGAAGGTGGACGTGGTGATGCTGCAGGAGACACATCTTAAAGTAGTGGATCAGGTCAGGTTGAGGAAAGGTTGGGTTATCAGGTTTTCCACTCGGGGCTGGATTCAAAGACAAGAGGGGCTGCGATTCTGATTAACAAGCGGGTGGCATTTGAGGTGGGGAGGATAGTCTCGGATGTGGGAGGCCGGTATATCATGGTTAGTGGCAAGCTGCACGGGATGAAGGTAGTGCTGGTCAACATATACGCGCCACATTGGGACGATGGGGATTTTATAAAGAGGGTGCTGGGGAAGATTCCAGACCTGGAATCGCACAGGCTGATTATGGGTGGGGATTTCAACACGGTTATTGATCCAGGCCTGGATCGGTCATGCTCGAGAACGGGCAAGGTGCCAGCAATGGCAAAGGAGCTGAAAGGGTTCATGGAGATTTAGGCAGCCGAGGGCCAAGGAATTTTCTTCTTTCTCCCACGTACATGGGGTGTACTCCCGAATAGATTTCTTTGTTGTGGGCAGGGCTCTGATGGCGGGGGTGGTGGACACAGGTTATTCGGCGATTACGATCTCAGACCATGCTCCGCACTGGATGGACAGGTCACTATGGATAGCAAGCAGCACCCGCAATGGAGTTTGGATGTGGGGCTGTTGGTGTGCGAGAGGTTGAGGAAGTGCATGCTGAACTACCTGCAGGTAAACGACACGGGGGAGGTCTCAGCAGCGGTGGTCTGGGAAGCGCTGAAGTCAGTGGTGAGAGGAGAGCTGATCTCGATCCAGGCTCACAGGGACAGGACGGATAGGGCAGAAATGGACCGACTGGTAAAAGAGATTCTGCGAGTGGATAGGAGGCATGCGGAGGCTCCAGAGGCAGGGCTGTTAAGGGAACGCCGGAGGCTGCAGGCGGAATTTGGTTTGTTCACCACAGGAAGGGCAGTGGAGCAGCTCAGAAAGGCGAAGGGGATGATTTACAAGCATAGGAAGGCCAGTAGGATGCTTGCACAGCAGCTCAGAAAGAGAGAGGCAGCTAGGGAAATAGGGAAAGTTGTTGATGGGGATGGGAACCCGGGGACTCGGCAGGCGTGAGCAAGACCTTTCGGGACTTTTCTCGCAGGTTGTATAGGTCGGAACCCCCTGCGGGGCCGGATGGGATGAGGCACTTTTTGGATGGGTTGACTTCCCCGAAGGTGGATGGGGAGCTGGTAGAAGGGCTGGGGGCCCCGATCAGGCTGGAGGAGATAGTGGAGTGTTTGAAGGGCATGCAGTCGGGTAAGGGACCGGGACCGGACGGGTACCCAATCGAGTTCTATAAAAAGTTCTCCAGAATATTGGGGTCTGTACTGTTGAAGTTCTTTAATGAGGCCAAGGAAAGACGTGTTTTACCCCAGACGATGTCACAGGCCATGATCTCGCTCATTCTGAAAAGGGACAAAGACCGGAGCTGTGTGATTCGTATAGGCCAATAGCCTTGCTGAACGTGGATGCCAAACTTCTGGCCTCTAGGATTGAGGACTGTGTACCAGACGTTATAGGGGAGGACCAGACAGGGATCGTTAAGGGTAGGCAGCTGGGGGCCAAAGTAAGAAGGTTGCTAAACGTGATCATGATGCCCCTGGAAGGTAGGGAAGTTGAAGTGGTGGTTGCGATGGACGCGGAAAAAGCCTTCGACCGGGTCGAGTGGGATTACTTATGGGAGGTGCTGGAGCGGTTCGGGTTTGGAAGGGGCTTTGTTGACTGGGTTAGATTGCTGTACCAGGCTCCGGTAGCTCGTGTACGGACAAACAGGACGACTTCAGAATATTTCAGGCTACACCGGGGGAAGAGACCGGGATGTCCCCTCTCCCCACTGCTGTTTGCGCTGCCGATAGAGCCGCTGGCAATTGCTCTGAGGGCCTCAAGGGGCTGGAAGGGGTTGGTCCGGGGTGGGTGGAGCACAGAGCCTCGCTGTGTGCGGATGACCTACTGATGTATGTCTCAGACCCAATGGAGGGGATGGGGGAAATTATGGGAATCTTAGGGGAATTCGGCCGGTTTCCGGGGTACAAGCTAATATGGGAAAGAGCGAGTTGTTTGTGGTTCAGGCGAGAGGTCAGGAGAGGCGACTGGGGGAACTGCCGTTGAGAGTGGTAGGGGACAGTTTTAGGTACTTGGGTATTCAGGTGGCGAGGGATTGGGACAAGCTACATAAATTGAACCTGGCCCGGTGGGTGGACCAGATGAAGGAGGATTTCCGAAGATGGGACACACTCCCGTTGTCTCTGGTGGTCGGTCAAAATGATGGTCCTCCCGAAGTTCCTTTTTGTTTTCCAGTGCCTCCCCATCTTCATCCCGCGGTCCTTTTTTAAGTGGATCAATATGCTTATGGTGGGCTTTGTGTGGGGGTGGCAAGCCGCCGCGGGTGAAGAGGGCACTGCTCGAGCGGAGTCGGGTGATGGTGGGCTGGCGCTGCCGAATTTCAGCAATTACTACTGGGTGGCTAACATAGCCATGGTTCGGAGGTGGTAGGTGGGGGGGGGGGGGGGGGGGAGCCAGCGTGGGTGCGCATGGAGGCGGCTTCATATAAGGGCACAAGTTTAGGGGCATTGGTGATGGCGCCGCTGCCGTTCCCGCCGGCGCGGTACTCCACCAGTCCAGCGGTGGTGGCAGCCCTGACAGTCTGGGGGCAGTGGAGGAGACATGTGGGAGCAGAGGGGGCATCGGTGTGATCCCCAATCTGCAACAACCATCGGTTTGCCCCAGGGAGGATGGACGCGGGGTTCTGAATTTGGCGGAGAGCAGGGATTGAGAGGATGGGTGACTGGTTCTTGGAAGGTAGCTTCCCAAGTATGAGGGCACTGGAGGAGAAGTTTGCAATGGCTGGGGGGAATGAATTCCGATTTTACAGATACGGGACATTTTGCGGAAGCAGGTACCAACCTTCCCACTCCTGCCGCTAAGGGGGATTCAGGATCGGGTGGTCTCTAGAGGATGGATAGGGGAGGGGAGCGTCTCGGACATATATAGAGAGCTTATGGGTTCGGAGGAGACGCAAACTGAGGAGCTGAAGCAAAAGTGGGAGGAGGAGCTAGGGGGAGAGATAGAGGAGGGCCTCTGGGCGGACGCGTTAGGAAGGGTCAATACTACCGCAATGTGTGCCAGGCTCAGCCTTATCCAATTTAAGGTTGTTCACCGGGCTCACATGACAGCAGCCCGGATGGGTTGGAGGACAGGTGTGCGAAATGCGCGGGGGGTGGGGGGTGGGGGGGGGGGGGGGGGGGGGGGCAGCGAATTATGTCCATATGTTCTGGGCATGTCCAAAACTGAGGGGATTTTGGCAGGGGTTTGCCGATGCCATGTCCACAGTATTAAATACGAGGGTGGCAATGAGTACGGAGGTGGCGATTTTTGGGGTGTCGCTGGATCCGGGAATCCAGGGGGAGAGAGAGGCGGATGTTCTGTCCTTTGCTTCCCTGGTAGTCCGGAGGCGGATATTGTTGGCATGGAGGGACTCAAAGCCCCCGAAATCGGAGACCTGGCTTTCGGACATGGCTGGCTTCCTCTGACTGGAGAAAATTAAGTTCGCCATGAGAGGGTCTCTGCTGGGGTTCGCCCGGAGGTGGCAACCATTCATCGACTTCCTCGCAGAGAACTAATCGTCAGCAGAAAGGGTGGGGAGGGAGGGGGAGGGAGGGGGTTAGGTTCACGTAGGTTCGGGGGGTAAGTAATGGCAAGACCTGTGGGAGAGGAAGGTGGAATTTGCACCATGTTTATATTTTTCTTGTTATGTATATTGTTGATTTTGTTGTTGTTGAAATGCAAAAAAAAAACCTCAATTAAACGTTTGTTAAAAAAAAAAAGTTTTTTTTAAACTTTGTATTGGATGTGAGTTGTCAAGTCTTTGACATCTTCTGGATTATGCGCAAAAGCTTGTTGAAAGGGTTAATTTTCCTGCAGAAACAAAAATGGGCGTATAATGGGTGGATACCTTGGAATTATGCCATTTGCATCTCAACGTTTTTAAAAAATGTCACTCAAATGGACTGGGAGTAAAAGTTGGATTGCTGCCAAATTCCCTTATCAAGTGTCTTCGAACAATGTGTTCTCTCCATGGATTTGTTTTTAATCAGAGTTACTTTCCTTAAAAACACCTTACACATTGTCTGAAGTTTTAATTTTCAAGCTAATTTTAAACATTTATTTTAAAATATCAAACACAATTTATTGAACATATGACTGAACCAATCTTGCGCTGAATGAACTTGGTTTTCTGTATATCAATTCATCGATTCTGTTAAAGGGAGTACTGCTAACAAGATTTGTTACTTTCCTAAAATTAACAAAGCAACATTCAAAATAATGACAGTTTTCTCAAGTTAACAGTTCTTGGCAACTTTTACGATACGTGACTTGGGGCGTATCCCTGTAGCCAGGGGGTGGGCCTTCATCATAGGAGACCAGTTTGTAATCATGAAATCTGAAACTCGCAAAATGGCCGTCTTCAACACGAGAAAGGAATTTCATATCTCTTATGGACAGATTTGTCGGTAACGGAGGAGGAGAGGCGGTTTCTGACTGAGGTCTGGGTAGGATCAAGTTTAAAGCTGCAGACAGTTCTGGTTTTAAACCAGTGACAAAATGGTTTTTTGATAGATCTTTTAAATGGTTTACAACCTAGGTTGTTGTCTTTATCACTTCAACTCCAAGTTGTTTGGTGCTTAATGGGTTAAGTTGTATTACACTTTGTTTGCCATGAGGCTCGTTGCTTAACCGAATAGGCTTTTCTTGTTTAAAAATCTCACAGTCTATTAAAGCTGCCATGAGAAGCTTTTGGATTGGTGCCAGCAGCATTTTGTGGTCGGTCTCAAGAGTAAGAATTAGGTTTGTTCTGTGGTAAAAGTGTCCTTGACAGATAGTTCATTTTGCCAGACTCCCCCTGTGGAACTTCGATCAGTGTATTCATTGTTTTCATGTCAGTAGCAGCTTGCAATAATATAGGATTTGGTTTAGATATCACTGGTATATCTTGGGCCTTAGTTAAAATCATTTCAACTCTTCCCGTTGGTGTCGCTGTTTGCTTTGGAGAGTTCAGCTGATTTATTAAAGACAGATTTGAAGGCTTTTGAGCTGTTAATTTGTCTGTCAGTAATTTGTTCTGACATTTCATGGTGTCCTTGTCATTTTCCAACATACATTTTTCCTCAAATAACTGGCAATTTTGACTTTTAAGACCATCATTTTCTGATATTAACTGTTGAAGTTTGGATTCTGAGTCAGTATCTTTCTTTTGAAGTTCATCAATTTGAAATGATTGTTGTTGAACTTTAAAGGTTTCATTTTCTAATAATGTTTTAATCTGATCACATTGTTCAAGTTTAGATTTTGCATCGCGTAATTCTTCAACAACTGCTGCTAGTTGGTCTTTAGTGAACTTAAGGTCATGATCGAATTTAGCTTTTGCGATTGTCTCTTGATGTTTTTGGAGTTGTGCCATTACTGCAAAAGACCATTTCATACGTTTTACTCCATTTAAACGTGTGGTTTTTCCCCATGCCTTCTTGATATTATCAAGGGACCACTGTCCGATGGGGATATCACATTTTGATTCAATCTTTCTTGCAACTTCAGACAGTCCATATTATCGACAAATCAAAGATCTAAGATCACCCAATATATCGTCAATAGAGACATCCGGTACAGCGCGACCTCCCTTGGACATTGTGGGAACTTGTTCTCTACCATTTGAAGGTCCTGAATCTATTTTAGGAGTCATGTCTGCCATAAACTCAGCCTTACTTTTTGGTCGCCAACTATGTTTGTGTATCTGTGTCCACTAGCCCGACTATTCTTTCAGTCCTGTTTTATTTTAGTTTCAACGACCAGCACCCGATTGAATTAACACAGTCTATAAAAAGGTCCTTTCTAGGGATCGAAGCACTGCTTGAGGCGGCTTTAAGACTTTTAATGGGTGAAAAAGATATTTCTTACCGCAGTCTAGCCGTTTTTATTTGGGTCTTCCGTCCTTCTGGTCTTTCTTCAGTCTTCTGATTTCATCCTGGCTGGCTCCTCCCCTTTTGCCAAACGACGCCAGTTGTAGAGACCTACCATGTGGATTTAGTGGCACTTGCGACACTAAAACTCAGTAGAAATTTGAGTTAAAATTTATTGGGTGCAAACAAGAATCGTTTATTGCCTCTATTTGTTTACAATTGAGAACCACTTAAATCTTATTCTCTAATAAGTCCGGCTAGCAAAAAGGACTTAAAAAGAAGCAACTTGTACACAATTTAACTTTGAAATAATACAGAAATGGTTTCTTGCTTATGGCAAATCAGATTGCATTTACTTCAACAGCTAGAGTGGAAAAGTGAAAGTATAGAGACAGCGAATAATTTAGATCAAAGTATAGATGATTCATGAATAAAGATGGCCATACGGACCCGCACGGTTATACAAAATCATATCAGTCTTTAGCCATCTACACCCCTATGTAATCCCAATTGGTTTAGGTTAGAATCAAATGAGTTTGATTTGACGATTAGCTGTCAATCTTCAATGTGCAACATTAGCTTTAAATGTTTCATATCTGAATACTTGTGTATGTTATGGAATGCGATTCTGTGCGATTATCACAACCAGTTTAAACTAGACTTAGAATAATAGAATTTACAGTGCAGAAGGAGGCCATTCGGCCCATCGAGTCTGCACCGGCTCTTGGAAAGAGCACCCAACCCAAGGTCAACACCTCCACCCTATCCCCATAACCCAGAAACCCCACCCAACACTAAGGGCAATTTTGGACACTAAGGGCATTTTATCATGGCCAATCCACCTAACCTGCACATCTTTGGACTGTGGGAGGAAACCGGAGCACTCGGAGGAAACCCACGCACACCGGGGAGGATGTGCAGACTCTGCACAGACAGTGGCCCAAGCCGGAATCGAACCTGGGACTCTGGAGCTCTGAAGCAATTGTGCTGTTCGCAATGCTACCGTGCTGCCCTCGCTATTTTGCACATTGTGGACACTAGTGTCAGACTTCTGCTAACTTTGCTATTTTGCACATTGTGGACACTAGTGTCCGACTTCTGCTGACTTTGCTATTTTGCACATTGTGGACACTAGTGTCCGACTTCTGCTGACTTCGCTATTTTGCACATTGTGGACACTAGTGCCTGCCCTGTCCTTGGAATGATATCTGGTACGGCTTGTGTTTTAATGTCACACTGTCTTACAAATGTATTTGTTAGAACAATGGAGCTCAGTAAAAGTGCTGTTTTGATCTATAATGGAATTATGCTGTGTCGTGCTGTTTTGTGTGTCTGTTCTGTTGAAGCTATATGTTTTGAGATGACCTGAGGTTATGAGTGTTGAAATCCTTAATTTAAAATGGGTATTTAAAACTGGGGCTTAATATTAACGTTAAATAGCTATCTTTTAACTATCAGGTGTATTAGAAAATAGTTGGTTTCTACAGAAGCCATGTTAAACTCTAACGTGTGACGAGATCTTTATTTCAGAAATTAATACTGTATAAACGTGAATGCTTCGACGCTGCTGAGTGAGCATTAATTGTTGAAATAAATAAATTCTTCAATAATTTTGACAAGAAAGAGAACATTAAATTGTGCCAATGTCTGGCTCAACCACAAGGCTATTTGTTGAATCCAATCAAGATGAGTAAGAAATAAAGCTATTGTCTTTCACAAACTGTCTTTTTGAATCAGTGTACCTTGGAGTGACCAAATATATTAATTAAAGATTACTGTTTTATTTAGCCACCAATCAGTAACAGATGATTGATCCTTAATTCAGTTACAATGAATGAATCAATAATGAATCAGCAGTTCTCGTAAAAGACTGATTTTTATTTGCTGTAAAAATGCAAAAGCAGGGCAGCAGAGTAGCACAGCGTTAGCACTGCTGCCTCACAATGCCAAGGTCCCAGGTTCGATCCAAGCTCTGGATCACTGTCCATGTGGAGTTTGCACATTCTCCCCGTGTTCGCATGGGTTTCGCCCCCACAACTCAAAGATGTGCAGGGTAGGTGGATTGGCCACGCTAAATTGCCCCTTTGTTGGAAAAAAATGAATTGGGTACTCTAAATTTCTTAAAAAGCTTAATTGCTGTATATGTAAAGAATGTTTTGGGCTGCATGGTGGTGCAGTGGTTAGCACTGCTGCCTCACGGTGCCGAGAACGGGTTAGATCCCGGCCCAGGATCACTGTCCATGTGGAGTTTACACATTCTCCCCGCGTCTGCGTGGGTCACACCCCCACAGTCCAAAAAGATTGTGCAGGATAGGTGGATTGGCCACGCAAAATTGCCCTTAATTGGAGAAAAATAGTTGGGTCGTTTAAATTTATAAATTTTTTAAAAAGGAATGTGTAATGAAGGTAAAAGTACTGGCAAGAGAGACCTTCAAGGTCAGATTAACCTCATCATATGATATTGTAAAATAAGGGATTCTATAGAAGCAGATAAAAGGACAGTATGAAACAGTTCTATTGTATTTCTGCCTAAGTTAATGAGAGAAGGAGGTGTCAGTAATTGGGGATCCAATTCAATTAATCTAGTGACCAAATTGACCAATTGTCATGTTATGAGGTAATGGTCACTTTGGTGATAAAAGTAGAGGTTCTGAACGCCTTCCTTGTTGGCCAAGTACTGAAGACTCCTGAGGCCGAGTTCCAAGGAAATTACTGTCAAAGAAGGAGCCAGACTTCCGAGGTTGAATTCCACAAGAATTACTGTCAAAGGAGTCAGAGAGGGTTACGCTTCTACAGACTGATCCCCCACATGAAGTTGGAAAAGTCAATGCCTTAAAGTTCAGTAAACCTTTTTCTTTTCATAAACTTATTTTTGTATTTACTATCCAGAAAATTCTGCCTTTGTCTTAATTGATTTAAATGCTGTCCAAACTAAAGTGAATTTATTAAATGGTAAGTTGGGGGTGGCTGAAATTAATTATGTTCTCGATAACAAGATCAGTATCTTCAATTAAAAACCTTGCATTTCTATAGCACCTTTCACAACCATAGGGCACCCCAAAGTGCTTCACAGCCAATTAAGTACTTTGAAGTGTCATCACTTTTTGTAATGTAGGAATCGTGGCAATCAATTTACACACAGCAAGATCCCACACACAGCAATGTGATAATGAGCAGGTGATCTGTTTTTAGTGATGTTGATTGAGGGATAAATATTGACCAGGACACTGGGGTAACTCCCCTGCTCTTCTTCAAAATAGTGGCCGTGGGATCTCTAACATCCATCTGATAGGGATAGACAGGGCCTCAGTTGAACATCTTATTTGAAAGAAGGCTGTTCTGACAGTGCAGCACTCCCTCAGTGCTGCGAGGAGGAATGTTGGATGTAATTTTTGTCCTCCAGTCCCTGAACTGGGACTTGAATCTACAGCCTTCTGACTCAGAGGTGAGAAAACTGCCCACTTAGCCACGGCTGATACTATAGACAATACAAAGTTAGAAAGTTAAAGCTACCCTTTAGAGCCCCCATCCTTTGCCTCCAGTGCCTAAATATAATAATAAAAACCCCAGTATAAATAACATGGATTTGACTGACAAATGTTGAGGTGTTGGTTTCGAGTCACAAGGTTTGACTTCCCATTTGAGCCTCGGGCACCTTTCTGTCTCTCTGTTGCTCATGTCAATGACAGACAGCGATGGAGCTGAGGGCTGAATTTAACTGAGAATAACGCTCCAGTTGGCAAACTTCCATGAATGTCACACAATTTATGTAAAGGGCTAAATCCAGATTTAGAGAAGACAGATTTTTAATGGGTTGAAGGGTAATGGAGAACTGGCAGTACGGTGGAATTAAAGCCAGGATGAGCACAGCCATGATAGAATGGCAGAGCAAACTGGTTGGGCCAAATGGCCTAATTCTGCTCCTATATCTTATCACTTATGAAAGGGGGAGACATTGATTTGCTCCCAGATGTTGCCCAGAGGAGGAAGTTTTCGTCTGACACTCATTGTCGAACCTCCACATTATGACATCACAAAGGAGCTCGTCCTCTAAACCAGCCAATAGGAATAAATCCGTTCCGCAGTGGCGTCACTGCATTTGAGCGCACAAGCCCGGCGCGCGGCCACCACCCAGGGTGCCGATCCCCCCCCCCCCCCCCCCCCGGCGGTTCCCTCTTCCCCCAGCACATCGTCGAGACGGTTTCCAGGCAACCAGCTGACAGCTCCGGCCAGAGCGAGAAGCCCCTCCCCCAACCCAGGACTGCGCATGTCTCGGGGAGAGGGAAATCTGCGCATGTGCAGGGTGAGCTCAATCCCGCTGACTTTACCGCTGACTTGTGCCCAATGGGAAGATAGGAGGACCGGAAGGACTCTGTTTCTCCGCCAATCAGAGCTCCCCCATTGTCTCAATGCGGAAGCTGGACATGGAGGTTTCTGCCGGGGAAAGCTGTTGTTCCTCCAACCCTGAATGAGCTTGAGCTGCACACAGACTCCTGTCTCCAACATCTGTGAGTAAAACACTTTCTTTTCTCCCTCTTTCCATTTCTTTTCTCATTCTCACCTTCAATTGGTCACTTGCAGCAACTGAAGAAAAAAAAGTGAATCCAGGGAGGGTGCAGACTCTGCAAAGCTTGGCCCAGGTCTCTCTCTCTCTCTCTCTTAAAGACATTGACATCCTTTGCTCCCTCAGCTTGACACATTTATTTGTCTGGCTAAAAGGATGGTCTCTTTCCTAATGTTCACAATTAAAGGGCTGATTTCCCCAGGAGATGGCTGACATTTAAGGGGACAGTAAGCAGGGCAAATCCAACTCAGCCAATTACTTCTCTGTGGGTCTACTGTCTATCATCAGCAAAGTGATGGAAGGAGTCATCAAAGGCCCTATTAAGTGGCACTTGTTCTGCAATAACCTGCTCCCGGACGCTCAGTTTGGGTTCCGCCAGGGTCACTCAGCTCCTGACCTCATTACAGCCTTGGTTCAAACTTGGACGAAAGAGCTGAATGCTAGAAGTGAGGCGAGAGTGACTCCCCTTGACATCAAGGCAGCATTTGACTGAGTATGGCATCAAGGAGCCCTAGCTAAACTGGAGTCAATGGGAATCGGGATAACTCTCCACTGGTTGGAGTCATACCTGGCACTAAGGAAGATGGTTGTGGTGATTGGAGGTCAATCATCTCAGCTCCAGGACTTCACTGCAGGAGTTGCTCAGGACAGTTTTCTCGGCCCAACCATCTTCAGCTGCTTCATCAATGATCTCCCTTCCATCATAAGGTGAAAAGTGATGATGTTTGTCGATGACTGCACAGTGATGTTTGTCGATGACTGCACAATGGTCAGCACCATTCTCAACTCCTCAGATAATGAAGCAGTCCATGTCCAAATTCAGTAAGACCTGGACAATATCCAAGCTTGGCCTAATAAGTGGCAAGGTACATTCGTGCTACACAAGTGCCAGGCAATGACCATCTCCTACAAGAGAGGATCTAACCACCACCCCTTGGCATTGAGTGGCATTTTCATTGCTGAATCCCCCACAACCAACATCCTGGGGGTTACCATTGATCAAAAACTGAACTGGACTAGTCGTATTAATACTGTAGCTCCCAGGGCAGGTCAAAGGCTGGGAATCCTACGGCGAGTAACACCACCTGATGCCCAAAGCTTGTCTACCAGCACAAGTCAGGAGTGTAATGGAATACGCTCCACTTTGCTGGATGAGTGCAGCTCCAACAACACTCCAGAAGCTCAACACTATCCAGGACAAAGCCGCCTGATTGATTGCGTCGCCTTCCACAAACATTCAAACCGTCCACCACCGACAAACAGTAGCAGCTGTGTATGCCATCTACAAGATATACTGCAGTAACTCATAAAGGTTCCTCAGACAGCACCTTGCAAACCCACAACCACTACCATCTAGAAGGACAAGAGCAGCAGATTCCTGGGAACCCCACCACCTGGAGGTTCGTTTCCAAGTTAGACACCACCCTGACTTGGAAATATATTGCCGTTCCTTCACTGTCCCTGGGACAACATCCTGGAATTCCCTCCCTAACAGCACAGGGATGTAGGGCAGCATGGTGGAGCAGTGGTTAGCGCTGCTGCCTCACGGCGCCGAGGTTCCAGGTTCGATCCCGACTCTGGGTCACTGTCCGTGTGTAGTTTGCACACTCTCAAAGAACAAGAACAAAGAAAAGTACAGCACAGGAATAGGCCCTTCGGCCCTCCAAGCCTGTGCCGACCATGCTGCCCGACTAAACTAGAATCTTCTACTTCCTGGGTCCGTATCCCTCTATTCCCATCCTATTCATATATTTGTCAAGATGCCCCTTAAATGTCACTATCGTCCCTGCTTCCACCACCTCCTCCGGCAGCGAGTCCCAGGCACCCACTACCCTCTGTGTAAAAAAGCTTGCCTCGTACATCTACTCTAAACCTTGCCCCTCACACCTTAAACCTATGCCCCCTAGTAATTGACCCTCTACCCTGGGGAAAAGCCTCTGACTATCCACTCTGTCTATGCCCCTCATAATTTTGTAGACCTCTATCAGGTCGCCCCGCAACCTCCGTCGTTCCAGTGAGAACAAACCGAGTTTATTCAACCGCTCCTCATAGCTAATGCCCTCCATACCAGTCAACATTCTGGTAAATCTCTTCTGCACCCTCTCTAAAGCCTCCACGTCCTTCTGGTAGTGTGGCGACCAGAATTGAACACTATACTCCAAGTGTGGCCTAACTAAGGTTCTATACAGCTGCAACATGACTTGCCAATCCTTATACTCAATGCCCCGGCCAATGAAGGCAAGTATGCCTTATGCCTTCTTGACTAACTTCTCCACCTGTGTTACCCCTTTCAGTGACCTGTGGACCTGTACACCTAGATCTCTCTGACTTTCAATACTCTTGAGGGTTCTACCATTCACTGTATATTCCCTACCTGCATTAGACCTTCCAAAATGCATTACCTCACATTTGTCCGGATTAAACTCCATCTGCCATCTCTCCGCCCAAGTCTCCAAACAATCTAAATCCTACTGTATCCTCTGACAGTCCTCATCGCTATCCGCAATTTCACCAACCTTTGTGTCGTCTGCAAACGTACTAATCAGACCAGTTACATTTTCCTCAAAATCATTTACATATACTACAAACAGCAAAGGTCCCAGCACTGATCCCTGATGAACACCACTAGTCACAGCCCTCCAATTAGAAAAGCATCCTTCCATTGTTACTCTCTGCCTTCTATGACCTAGCCAGTTCTGTATCCACCTTGCCAGCTCACCCCTGATCCCGTGTGACTTCACCTTTTGTACTAGTCTACCATGAGGGACCTTGTCAAAGGCCTTACTGAAGTCCATATAGACAACATCCACTGCCCTACCTGCATCAATCATCTTTGTGACCTCTTCGAAAAACTCTATCAAGTTAGTGAGACACGACCTCCCTTTCATAAAACCATGCTGCCTCTCACTAATACGTCCATTTGCTTCCAAACGGGAGTAGATCCTGTCTCGAAGAATTCTCTCCAGTAATTTCCCTACCACTGACATGAGGCTCACTGGCCTGTAGTTCCCTGGATTATCCTTGCTACCCTTCTTAAACAAAGGAACAACATTGGCTATTCTCCAGTCCTCCGGGACATCACCTGAAGACAGTGAGGATCCAAAGATTTCTGTCAAGGCCTCAGCAATTTCCTCTCTAACCTCCTTCAGTATTCTGCGGTTGATCCCATCAGGCCCTGGGGACTTATCTACCTTAATATTTCTCAAGATGCCCAACACCTCGTCTTTTTGGATCTCAATGTGACCCAGGCTATCTACACACCCTTCTCCAGACTCAACATCCACCAATTCCTTCTCTTTGGTGAATACTGATGCAAAGTATTCATTTAGTACCTCGCCCATTTCCTCTGGCTCCACACATAGATTCCCTTGCCTATCCTTCAGTGGGCCAACCCTTTCCATGGCTACCCTCTTGCTTTTTATGTACGTGTAAAAAGCCTTGGGATTTTCCTTAACCCTATTTGCCAATGACTTTTCGTGACCCCTTCTAGCCCACCTGACTCCTTGCTTAAGTTCCATCCTACTTTCCTTATATTCCACACAGGCTTTGTCTGTTCCCAGCCTTTTAGCCCTGACAAATGCCTCCTTTTTCTTTTTGCCGAGGCCTACAATATCTCTCGTCAACCAAGGTTCCCGAAAATTGCTGTATTTATCCTTCTTCCTCACAGGAACATGCCGGTCCTGAATTCCTTTCAACTGACACTTGAAAGCCTCCCACATGTCAGATGTTGATTTACCCTCAAACATCCGCCCCCAATCTAGGTTCTTCAGTTCCCGCTTAATATTGTTATAATTAGTCTTCCCCCAATTTAGCACATTCACCCTAGGACCACTCTTATCCTTGTCCACCAGCACTTTAAAACTTACTGAATTGTGGTCACTGTTCCCAAAATGCTCCGCTACTGAAACGTCTACCACCTGGCCGGGCTCATTCCCCAATACCAGGTCCAGTACAGCCCCTTCCCTAGTTGGACTGTCTACATATTCTTTTAAGAAGCCCTCCTGGATGCTCCTTACAAACTCTGCCCCGTCTAAGCCCCTGGAACTAAGTGAGTCCCAGTCAATTTTGGGGAAGTTGAAGTCTCCCATCACAACAACCCTGTTGTTTTTACTCTTTTCCAAAATCTGTCTACCTCTCTGCTCCTCTATCTCCCACTGGCTGTTGGGAGGCCTGTAGTAAACCCCCAACATTGTGACTGTACCCTTTTTATTCCTGATCTCTACCCATATAGCCTCACTGCCCTCTGAGATGTCCTCCCGTAGTACAGCTGTGATATTCTCCCTCACCAGTAGCGCAACTCCTTTTACATCCCCCTCTATCCCGCCTGAAACATCTAAATCCTGGAATGCTTAGCTGCCAATCCTGCCCTTCCCTCAACCAGGTCTCTGTAATGGCAACAACATCATAGTTCCAAGTATTAATCCAAGTCTAAGTTCATCTGCCTTACCCGTAATACTTCTTGCATTAAAACATATGCACTTCAGGCCACCACTGTGTTCAGCAACTTCTCCCTGTCTGCTCTGCCTCAGAGCCATACTGGCCCTATTCCCTAGTTCTCCCTCAATGCTCTCACCTTCTGACCTATTGCTCCCGTGCCCACCCCCCTGCCATACTAGTTTAAACCCTCCCGTGCGACACTGGCAAACCTTGTGGCCAGGATATTTATGCCTCTCCAGTTTAGATGCAACCCGTCCTTCTTATACAGGTCACACCGACCCCGGATGAACTCCCAGTGGTCCAGATAACGGAAACCATCCCTCCTACACCAGCTGTTTAGCCACGTGTTTAGCTGCTCTATCTTCCTATTTCTAGCTTCACTGACACGTGGCACAGGGAGTAATCCCGAGATTACAACCCGAGAGGTCCTGTCTTTTAACTTTTGCCCAGCTCCCTGAACTCCTGCTGCAGGACCTCATGCCCCTTCCTGCCTATGTCGTTAGTACCAATATGTACAACGACCTCTGCCTGTTTGCCTTCCCCCTTCAGGATGCCCGCTACCCGTTCGGAGACATCCTGGACCCTGGCACCAGGGAGGCAACATACCATCCTGGAGTCTCTTTCATGTCCACAGAAGCACCTATCTGTGCCCCTGACTATAGAGTCCCCTATGAGTATTGCTCTTCTGCGCTTTGACACTCCCTTCTGAGCATCAGAGCCAGCCGTGGTGCCACTGCTCTGGCTGCTGCTGTTTTCCCCTGATCGGCTATCCCCCCCCGACAGTATCCAAAGGGGTATACCTGTTCGAGAGGGGGACAACCACAGGGGATTCCTGCACTGACTGCCTACCCTTTCTGGTGGTCACCCATTTATCTGCCTGCACCTTGAGTGTGACCACATTTATATAACTGCTATCTATGACGCTTTCCGCCACCTGTATGCTCCTAAGTGCATCCAACTGATGCTCCAACCGAACCATGCGGCCTGTGAGAGCTCCAGTTGGGTGCATTTTCTGCAGATGAAGCCATCCGGGATGCTAGAAGCCTCCCGGACCTGCCACATTCACAGTCAGAGCACTGCACCCCTCTAATTGACATTGCGTCAATTAATTAGTAAAGTAAATTTAAAAGTTTTAAAGAAAAAAGTTATTGTTAACTATATGTTTCCTAGCACTAGATTTCTACTATAAATGTGAAAGCTAAATACAGTACTCTCCGATCTCTGGCTTAGATACCCCTCTAAATTATAATTAAGTAATTATGTTTAATTAGTTTATCAATGCTTAATTTTTTAAATTCCGTGTAGATTCCCAACCAGCCAATCAGGTCACAGCTTTTCTGTGATGTCACTTCAGTTTCCCCCCCCCCCACACACAATTTGAAAAGGTAATAAAAGTTAAAATGAATAAAAATCACTTACTGACCTTCCCAGGGTCTCAGATGCTCTCTGGTTCTCTCCCTGCAGATTTACATTTACTGGCCAGAAGAAAGAGAGAGAACAAAACAATAGGGAACAAGCACCTTCTCCCACTATGCACCGAATTACCTCACTGCACCAAATTACCAAGTTCCAAATTCCCACTCTGGATATGTCTCACTCCGGCTGTGTCTCCTTCACTTGCGCAAATCCGTGTTTGCGTGGGTTTCGCCCCCACAACCCAAAGATGTGCAGGGTAGGTGGATTGGCCACACTAAATTGCCCCTTATTTGGAAAAAAAATGAATTGGGTACTTTAAATTTATAAAAAACAATTTATAAAAAAAAAAAAACCCAGCACCGGGGATGTACCTACACCTCTAGGGGTGCAGCAGTTCAAGAAGGCAGCTCACCACTACTTCGGAAGGGCAACTGCGGATGGGCAATAAATGCTGGCCTGACCAGCATTGTCCACATCCCGTAAATTAATTTTTAAAAATTTAATGTCGGACAGAGATATGTCTCGTGTTGTTATATGGTATGTATTGTAGATATTATTGATGGTTCTGTAATAACATCCATGTATTGTTATTTCTAGTTTTGTAATATAGTACTGTACCTACATTATATATTTCCAGTCATACAGTCATTACAGCACTGACAGAATCCATTTGGGAACTCAAGTCAATGCTTACTCTCTGTACAGCAATCCAGTCAGTCCCATTCCCCCTCGATATCCCTGTTCCCCTGCAAGTTTATTTTCTTCAAGTGACCATCCTATTTTATTTTAAATTATGAATCATCTCAATAACTTCCACAACCCTTGTGGGCAGTGAGTTCCCTGTCATGACCACTCCATGACTAAATAAAATTCTTCCTCAGAATTTCCCCATCTCTAATCAGTAAATGTACTTATATGGAGATTCTCTACTCTTATATAAATCAAAAGAGTGGCTAAGGTAAATATTGGTCCTTTCGATGCTGAGAAGCGAGATTTAATAATGGGAGATGAGGAAATGGCTGAGGAACTGAACAGGTTTTTTGGTTCGGTCTTCACAGTGGAACACACAAATAACATGCCAGTGACTGATGGAAATGAGGCTATGACAGGTGAGGACCTTGAGAGGATTTTTATCACCAAGGAGGTAGTGATGGGAAAGCTAATGGGGCTAAAGGTAGACCAGTCTCCTGGCCCTGATGGAATGCATCCCAGAGTGCTAAAAGAGATGGCTAGGGAAATTGCAAATGCACTAGTGATAATTTACCAAAATTCACAAGACTCTGGGGTGGTCCTGGCGGATTGGAAATTCGCAAACGTGACACCACTGTTTAAAAAAGGAGGTAGGCAGAAAGCGGGTAATTATAGGCCAGTGAGCTTAACTTCGGTAGTAGGGAAGATGCTGGAATCTATCATCAAGGAAGAAATAGCGAGGCATCTGGATGGAAATTGTCCCATTGGGCAGACGCAGCATGGGTTCATAAAGGGCAGGTCGTGCCTAACTAATTTAGTGGAATTTTTTGAGGACTTTACCAGTGCGGTAGATAACGGGGAGCCAATGGATGTGGTATATCTGGATTTCCAGAAAGCCTTTGACAAGGTGCCACACAAAAGGTTGCTGCATAAGATAAAGATGCATGGCATTAAGGGGAAAGTAGTAGCATGGATAGAGGATTGGTTAATTAATAGAAAGCAAAGAGTGGGGATTAATGGGTGTTTCTCTGGTTGGAAATCAGTAACTAGTGGTGTCCCTCAGGGATCAGTGTTGGGCCCACAACTGTTCACAATTTACATAGATAATTTGGAGTTGGGGACCAAGGGCAATGTGTCCAAGTTTGCAGACGACACTAAGATAAGTGGTAAAGCAAAAAGTGCAGAGGATACTGGAAGTATGCAGAGTGATTTGGATAGGCTAAATTAATGGGCTAGGGTCTGGCAGATGGAATACAATGTTGACAAATGTGAGGTTATCCATTTTGGTAGGAATAAAAGCAAAAGGGATTATTATTTAAATGATAAAATATTAAAACATGCTGCTATGCAGAGAGACCTGGGTGTGCTAGTGCATGAGTCGCAAAAAGTTGGTTTACAGGTGCAACAGGTGATTAAGAAGGCAAATGGAATTTTGTCCTTCATTGCTAGAGGGATGGAGTTTAAGACTAGGGAGGGTATGCTGCAATTGTATAAGGTGTTAGTGAGACCACACCTGGAGTATTGTGTTGAGACTTGGTCTCCTTACTTGAGAAAGAACGTACTGGCACTGGAGGGGGTGCAGAGGAGATTCACTAGGTTAATCCCAAAGCTGAAGGGGTTGGATTACGAGGAGAGGTTGAGTAGACTGGGACTGTACTCGTTGGAATTTAGAAGGATGAGGGGGGAATCTTATAGAAACATATAAAATTATGAAGGGAATAGATAGGATAGATGCGGGCAGGTTGTTTCCACTGGCGGGTGAAAGCAGAACTAGGGGGCATACCCTCAAAATAAGGGGAAGTAGATTTAGGACTGAGTTTAGGGGGAACTTCTTCACCCAAAGGGTTGTTAATCTATGGAATTCCTTGCCCAGTGAAGCAGTAGAGGCTCCTTCATTAAATGTTTTTAAGATAAAGATAGATAGTTTTTTGAAGAATAAAGGGATTAAGGGTTATGGTGTTCGGGCCGGAAAGTGAAGCTGAGTCCACAAAAGATCAGTCATGATCTCATTGAATGGTGGAGCAGGCTCGAGGGGCCAGATGGCCTACAACTGCTTCTAGTTCTTATGTTCTTGTACAGATTTTAGTGAGTTTAGATTTGTTGATCAGCACCTTCAGGAAAATTGGGAGAGAAAGTAAGTGTCTGTATATTACACACGTTTTCCATCCAGTAATATCGACATATATCTATGTGGCAGCCTGCATGAATATTTTCAGGTCTCTGTGTCCAGGACAGGAAGCAGTGAGCGTGAATCTGTCAATCAGCCTGAATCAGCACCTTCAGGAGAATTGGGAGGGTGAATATTAGATACAGCAGAGTGAGAATGGAGGGAGAGTGTGTGGGATTGAAATTTGGAGCATTTCATTGAAAGAGAGAGGAAAGAATGTTCGATAGAAACTAGAATTGTCTGTTCTGAGTTTCTATCCTGTACTGACAATGATTACTATTGTCAAATTTGTTTGCAGGCAGTTCGAACGAGAGGAGTTTGGGCCGATATCTCAAACTAAATATCACGTCAAGAACTGACTGAGTCACTCAATTCTTGGGATCATCGGCCTTAGAATCTAGAAGGAGAAATGTTTGTCTATTCTGTCTGCTTCACGAGATTTTAAACAACAGTGTGTCTGGAAAAGCACTGAGACACACATACACACCCGTGTGAGACTGTTACAGAGCACTGACTGTGCAAAGAGCTTTAACCAGTGACACAGCCTGAAAAAATACTTCACCATTCACAGCAGGGAGAGACTGTACAGGTGTTCTGTGTGTGGACGAGGCTTCAACTGATCGTCCAACGTGGTGAGACGCAAGATCACCCGGACCATGGAGAAACCATGGAAATGTGAGGATTGTGGGAAGGGATTCACAGCCCCACACGAGCTGGCAAGGCATCAACACAGTCACACTGGAGAGAGGCCGTTCACCTGCTCTCACTGTGAAAAGGGATTCACTGACTTTTACAGCCTACGGAGACACGAACGAGTTCACACTGGGGAGAGACCGTTCACCTGCTCTGACTGTGGGAAGGGATTCACTCAGTTATCCAACCTGCAGACACACCAGCGAGTTCACACTGGAGAGAGGCCTTTCACCTGCTCTCAGTGTGAAAAGGGATTCATTGACATTGGCAGACTGCGGAGACACGAACGAGTTCACACTGGAGAGAGACCTTTCACCTGCTCTCAGTGTGAAAAGGGATTCACTAACATTGGCAGACTGCGGAGACACGAAAGAGTTCACACCGGGGAGAGGCCATTCATCTGCACTGTGTGTGATATGGGATTCACTCGGTTACAGCACCTGCAGACACACCAGCGAGTTCACACCGGGGAGAGGCCGTACATCTGCACTGTGTGTGATAAGGGATTCACTCAATTATCCAGCCTGCAGAGACACCAGCGAGTTCACACGGGGGAGAGGCCGTACATCTGCTCTGTGTGTGATAAGGGATTCACTCAATTATCCGGCCTGCGTAGCCACAATGTCACTCACACCAAGAGCAGGCCCTTTAAATGCTCTGACTGCAGGAGGGGTTTCAAAAGCTCTTGGCTACTGATGTCCCACCAGCGCATTCACACCGAGGAGAGACCGTTCAGCTGCTCTCTCTGCACAAAGAGGTTTCAAACATCATCCACATTGCGGAGACACCAGCGAGTTCACACTGGAAAGAAGCCATTCACCTGCTCTCACTGTGGGGAGGGATTCACTCTGTCGTCCAACATGCTGAGACACCAAAGGGTTCACAAGTGATGTCGGGTTAGATTCTGCTGTTATTCCTGCTGTTAATCACATCCAGGACTGAACCTGGAGTGGGTGAAAGTGTTTGTCTCCTCGCCAACTCCTGGTGCTCGGACGTGGTGACCCTGGCGAACTACTGCTCCCCGGACCTGGAATACCCGACTGTGAAGTGCCGTCCATACTACCTTCCACGGAGCTCACTTCTGCTATCATCACGGCGGTCTACATCCCACCCCAGGCGGAAGTGAAGATGCCGCTTGATGAATTGTAACCGCTATAAATAACAATGAAGCAGAATACCCGGAGGCCCTGTTCATCGTGGCCGGAGACTTCAACCAGGCCAACCTCGAGTGTACTGCCAAAATTCTACCAACACATCTCCTGTCCCAACATCCTTGACCACTGCTACACAAACATCAAGGGCGCCTGATGATCCGTCCCCTGACTGCAATCGGACCACAAGACGGTGCTCCTTCTCCCGGCATACAAGCAGAAACTTTAAAAAAAAAAATTTATTAAGAATTTATAAACAACATTTTCAACCATACAAACAAACCCCCCCCTGTAACAAAAAGAAAAGAAAGCTCGCATAGCAAGACATAAACATGGCAAGTCAATATGATACAGAACCTTGTACATTGGATTCCTCCCGTACATATCAGTTTTCCGGATCCTTTATGTATTTTCTTGCTCAGATACCCCCCAGAAAAAAAAACCTTCCCCCCTCTTCCCCCCCCCCCCCCCCCCGCAAGAAAGATATCCCCCCCCCCGGGTTGCTGCTGCTGACCGAACTCCATCTAACGCTCCGCGAGATAGTCTAGGAACGGTTGCCACCGCCTGAAGAACCCCTGTGCAGACCCTCTCAAGGCAAACTTTATCCTCTCCAACTTGATAAACCCTGCCTTGTAATTTATCCAGGCTTCCACACTGGGGGCTTCGCATCTTTCCACACTAACAAGATCCTCCGCTGGGCTACCAGGGACGCAAAGGCCAGAATGCCGGCCTCTTTCGCCTCCTGCACTCCCGGCTCATCCGCTACTCCAAATAATGCTAGCCCCCAAATTGGCTCGACCTGGACTTTCACCACCTTGGATATAGTTCTCGCAACTCCCCTCCAGAACCCATCCAGTGCCGGGCACGACCAAAACATATGGACATGATTCGCCGGGCTTCCTGAGCACCCCCCACAATTGTCCTCCACCCCAAAGAACCTACTCAGCCTCGCCCCCATCATGTGCGCTCTGTGAACAACCTTAAATTGTATTAGGCTAAGCCTGGCACACGAGGAAGAGGAATTAACCCTACTTAGGGCTTCAGCCCACAGACGCTCCTCAATCTCCTCCCCCAGCTCCTCTTCCCATTTACCCTTCAGCTCCTCTACCAAAGCCTCCCCCTCTTCTTTCATCTCCTGGTATATCGCCGACACCTTGCCTTCTCTGACCCATACGCCCAAAATCACCCTGTCTTGAATCCCCTGTGCCGGGAGCAGCGGGAATTCCCTCACCTGCCGCCTCACAAACGCCCTCACTTGCATGCACCTGAAAGCGTTTCCCGGGGGTAGTCCAAACTTCTCCGGCGCCCATAAGCTCGCAAACGTCCCATCGATGAACAGGTCCCCCATTCTTCTAATCTCTGCCTGATGCCAGCTCTGAAACCCCCCCGTCCATCCTTCTTGGGACAAACCGATGGTTATCTCTGATCGGGGACCACACCGAGGCTCCCATCGCACCCCTGTACCATCTCCACTGCCCCCTGATCTTTAGCGTTGCCGCCACCACCGGACTCGTGGTGTACCTTGTCGGCGAGAGCGGCAGCGGTGCCGTCACCATCGCCCCCAGGCTCGTTCCTTTGCAGGACGCCATCTCCAGCCTCTTCCATGCCGCCCCCTCTCCCTCCATCACCCACTTACGGATCATTGCCACGTTGGCTGCCCAGTAGTAGCCACCCAGATTCGGCCACGCCAGCCCTACTCTATCTCTACTACGCTCCAGGAACCCCCTCCTTACCCTCGGGGTCTTACTCGTCCCCACAAAACCAATAATGCTCCTGCCTACCCTCTTAAAAAAGGCCTTGGTGATCACAATTGGAAGGCATTGGAATACAAAACGAAACCTCGGGAGGACCACCATTTTAATCGACTGTACCCTGCCCTCTAGCGAGAGTGGCAACATGTCCCACCGTTTAAAGTCCTCCTCCATCTGCTCCACCAGCCGCGTCAAATTAAGTTTGTGCAGGGTCCCCCAGCTCCTAGCTACCTGGATCCCCAAGTATCGAAAGCTCCTTTCCGCCCTCCTCAACGGTAGGTCGTCTATCCCTCTTCCCTGATCCCCCGAATGCACCACAAAGAGCTCACTCTTCCCTACATTGAGCTTGTAGACCGAGAAGTCCCCAAACTCCCTTAGGATCTGCATGACCTCCACCATCCCCTCCACTGGGTACGCCACATACAGCAACAGGTCGTCTGCGTACAGCGACACTCGATGCTCCTCTCCCCCTCGAACCACCCCCCTCCATTTCATGGACTCCCTTAATACCACGGCCAAAGGTTCAATTGCTAATGCAAACAACAGGGGGGACATGGGGCACCCCTGCCTCGTCCCTCGATACAGCCGAAAATACTCCGACCTCCACCGATTCGTAACCACACTCGCCACCAGGGCTCTGCATAGGAGCTTAACCCAACTGATAAACCCCGCCCCAAACCTCCGCAGCACTTCCCAGAGATACTCCCACTCTACTCGGTCAAAGGCCTTCTCCGCGTCCATAGCTGCCACTATCTCCGCCTCTCCCTCCACCGATGGCATCATTATCACATTTAGGAGCCTCCGCACATTGGTATTTAACTGCCTGCCCTTTACAAATCCCGTCTGGTCCTCGTGAATCACCCCCGGGACACAGTCCTCAATCCTCGTAGCCAACATTTTTGCTAGCAACTTAGCACCTCCATTGAGGAGCGAGATCGGCCTATACGACCCGCATTGCAGTGGGTCCTTATCCCGCTTCAGGATCAAAGAGATCGTCGCCTCCGACATTGTCGGGGGCAGGGTCCCCCCTCCCTTGCCTCATTGAAGGTCCTTACCAGCAACGGGGCTAACAGGTCTACATACTTCCTATAGAACTCCACCGGGAACCCATCCGGTCCCGGGGCCTTCCCTGCCTGAATGTTCCCCAGTCCTTTAACCAGCTCCTCCATCCCAATTGGCGCCCCCAAACCAGCCACCTGCTCCTCCACCCTCGGGAACCCCAGCTGGTCCAAGAATCGTCGCATCCCCTCTTTTCCCCCTGGGGGCTGGGACCTATACAGGTCCTCTTAGAAGGCCTTGAATGCCTCATTCACTTTCACCGCACTCCGCACCGTAGTTCCCTTTCCATCCTTGACTCCACCTATTTCCCTCGCTGCCATCTTACGGAGCTGATGTGCCAGCATCCGGTTCGCCTTCTCCCCATACTCATACATCGCCCCCTGTGCTTTCCTCCACTGTGCCTCTGCCTTCCCTGTGGTCAACAGGTCGAACTCCGTCTGGAGATTTCGTCTCTCCCTGAGTAGTCCCTCATCAGGGGCCTCTGCATATCTCCTGTCCACTCTTAAGATCTCCCCCACTAACCTCTCCCTTTCCCTGCCCTCTCTCTTCTCCCTATGAGCCCTGATGGAGATTACCTCTCCCCTGACCACCGCCTTCAGCGCCTCCCGTACTACTCCCACCTGCACCTCCCCGTTGTCGTTGGCCTCCAGATACCTTTTGATGCACTTCCGCACACTTCCTCGTCTGCCAGCAGTCCCACATCCAACCGCCACAGCGGGCGTTGGTCCCTCTCCTCCCCCAGCTCCAGTTCCACCCAGTGCGGGGCGTGGTCTGAAATGGCTATGGTCGAACACTCCATTCCCTCCACTTTCGGGATCAATGCCCTGCCCAGAACAAAAAAATCTATCCGGGAGTAGGCCTTGTGTACATGGGAGAAAAAAGAAAATTCTCTGGCCAAAGGCCTGGCAAATCTCCACGGATCTACTCCCCCCATCTGATCCATAAACCCCCTGAGCACCTTGGCTGCAGCCGGCCTCTTTCCGGTCCGAGATCTGGAGCGATCCAGTGCTGGGTCCAACACCGTGTTGAAATCCCCACCCATTATCAAGCTTCCTACCTCCAAGTCCGGAATACGGCCCAACATCCGTTTCATGAATCCAGCATCGTCCCAATCCGGGGCGTATACATTTACCAATACCACCCCCGTCCCCTGCAACCTACCGCTCACCATCACATATCGGCCTCCATTGTCCGCTACTATGTTCTTGACCTCAAACAACACCTCCTTCCCCACCAGTATTGCCACCTCTCTATTCTTCGCATCCAGCCCTGAATGGAACACCTGTCCTACCCATCCCTTCCTTAACCTGACCTGATCTGCCACCTTCAGATGTGTCTCCTGAAGCATGACCACGTCTGCCTTCAGTCCCTTTAAGTGCGTGAACACTCGGGCCCTCTTAACCGGCCCACTGCCTCCTGCTGACCCCGGCTTCCCCCGCCTTCCCGTTGACCCCCCCCGTGTGCAAATCCGTCCTCCTCCTTACGCTCCTCCATCCCCCCCCCTCCCTAACGCGGGAAAAAGCCATCGCTTTCCTGAGCCAGCCCCGCCCCCTGTGGCGCAGCTCCTGTTGCGGCCTTATCCAAATTCCCCCATCCCCGAGTCTCACCTCCCTCCAGCACCGACACCCACATTCCTCATTGTCCCCCCATCAAGAACTCTTCCCCCATCCCTATCCATCGTCCCACCCGTGAAACATTCTTTACCCATATTTACAACCCTGTATAGTCAACATCTCCCCCACATCCACAGTCCCTCAGTTCGAGTCCAATTTTTCCGTTTGGATAAAGGTCCAAGCCTCTTCTGGCGTTTCAAAATAGTGGTGTCGGTCCTGATAAGTGACCCACAGTCGCCCTAGCTGCAGCATTCCGAATCTCACCCTTTTTTTATGCAGCACCACCTTGGCCCGGTTGAAGCCAGCTGTCCTCTTTGCCACCTCCGCGCTCCAGTCCTGGTATACTCGGATCACCGCGTTCTCCCATCTGCTGCTCCGCTCCTTCTTGGCCCATCTCAGGACACTCTCTCTGTCTGCGAAGCGATGGAACCTCGCCACTATCGCCCTTGGCGGCTCGCCAGCCTTGTGTCTCCTCGCCAGGACCCAGTGAGCCCCTTCTAGCTCCAGGGGGCTCGGAAAAGCCTCTGCACCCACCAGCGAATGGAGCATCGTGCTCACATACGCCCCGGCATCAGCCCCCTCCACTCCTTCGGGGAGACACAGAATCTGGAGATTCTTCCTCCTCGACCTGTTCTCCAGGACCTCGAGTCTCTCGGCCCACCTCTTGTGCAGCGCCTCGTGCGCCTCCATCTTCACCGCCAGGCCCAAGATCTCGTCCTCGTTCTCGTTAGTTTTGTCCTTCACCTCTCTGAGCTCTACGGCCTGGGCCTTCTGGGTCTCCTTCAGTCCCTTGATCGCCAACAGCATTGGCGCCAGCGCCTCCTTTTTAAGCTCCTCCATGCAGCGCCTGAGAAACTCCTGCTGGTCCGGCCCCCATGCTGCTCGATCTCCGACCTCCGCCATCTTGATTTTACCCCCTCGTTTCTGCCGCTGCTCCAGAGCTTGTTTTTTGGTCGTTCACTGCTAATCCCCTCCATACGCCGGAAGGGGGACCTTACTTCACCTTCCCACATGGGATTTAGTCCAAAAAAAATTCCGTTGGGGCTCCTCCGGAGAGCCCAAAAGTCCGTTATAGCGGGAGCTGCCGAAATGTGCGGCTTAGCTCCGCATCACCGCAATTGGAAGTCCTACAAGCAGAAACTTAGCAGGAGAATCCGGTTAAGAAGGTTGATGCAACAGAAGGTCGATGCAACGCGACTGCTTGGAGTCAGTGGACTGGTCCATATTCAATAACAAGGGCAGCACGGTAGCACAAGTGGATAGCACTATGACTTCACAGCACTAGGGTCCCAGGTTCGATTCCCTGCTGGGTCGCTGTCTGTGCGGAGTCTGCACGTTCTCCCTGTTTCTGCGTGGGTTTCCTTCGGGTGCTCCGGTTTCCTCCCACAGTCCAAAGACTTGCAGGTTAGGTGGATTGGCCATGATAAATTGCCTTTGTGACCAAAAAAGGTTAGGAGGGGTTATTGGGTTACAGGGATAGGGTGAGGGCTTAAGTGGGTCAGTGTAGACCCGATGGGCCGAATGGCCTCCTTCTGCACTGTATGTTCTATGTTAACTCTGCAGCCAATCTAGACGAGTATGCCAGCACCGTCACAGACTTCATCAGTAAATGTGTAGAAGATTGCGTGCAAAAGAAGGTAGTCTGTACGTTACCCAACCAGAATCCATGGTTTAATTGGGAGATTCGCTCCCGACTGAAGGTGTTCAAGGCAGGCAACCCTGACCTATACAAGAAATCTATATATGACCTCCGCAAAGCCAACAGGGACTCCCAAGTGACGATACCAAACTAATCTAGAGCCGCAGACTAACGACAGGGACTCTCATTGGTTGTGCCAGGTCATGCACCCAGATCCTGCGCTGACCCACTGGCAGGTGTGTTTGCGGACATCCTCAATCTCTCCCTCCTCCGTTCCAAAGTTCCCTTTGGCTTCAAGAAGACCACCATCATACCGGTGCCAAAGAAGAAGAGGCAACGTGCCTCAATGGCTACCATCCGGTGGCCTTGACATCGATCATTATGAATTGCTTCGAGATGTTGGACACATCAACTCCATACACGCAGCATTCCTTGATCCACTGCAATTCACATACCGCCACAACCGGTCCACAGTAGATGCCATCTCCCTGGCCCTATACTCGCCCCCGAAGCATCTCGACAACAAGGACTCCTACGTCAGACTCCTATTCATTGACTACAGCTCTGCCTTCAACACCATAATCCCAACCAAGCTCATATAAAAACTCCAAAACTTCGGACTAGGCTCCTCCCTCTGCAACTGGATCCTCGACTTTCTGACCCACAGACCACAATCAGTAAAGATAAACAACAACACCACCTCCGTGATAGTTCTCAATTCAGGAGCACCGCAAGGCTACACTGCCTATACACACACACACGACTGCATGGCAAAATTTGGCTCCAAATCCATCCACATGTTTGCTGATGACACGACTGTAGTGGTTTGGATCACGAACATCTCCACGATAGTCCTCTATACCGGGGCCCCACAAGGCTGCGTACGTAGCCCCCTACTACACTCGTTATACACACACGACTGTGTGGCAAAATCTGCTCCCGCTCCATCTACAAGTTTGCTGATGACATGACGTAATGGGTCGGATATCAAACAATGATGAGTCAGAATCCAGGGGGGAGATAGAGAACCTAGTGGCGTGGTGTAATGACAACAATCTCTCCCTCAATGTCAGCAAAACTAAGAAGCTGGTCATTGACTTCAGGAAGTGAAGTATCATACACACCCCTGTCTGCATTAATGGGACTGAGGTGGAGATGGTTAGCAGCTTCAAATTCCGAGGTGTGCACATCACCAGCATTCTGTCCTGGTCCACCCACATCGACGCTACGACCAAGAAACATATACTTAGGAAACTAAGGAAATTCAGCATGTCCACATTGATTGCCACATGGGTGGCATGGTTAGCACAGTGGTTAGCATTGTTGCTTCACAGCGCCAGCGTCCCAGGTTTGATTCCCGCTTGGGTCATTGTCTGTGCAGAGTATGCATGTTCTCCCCGTGTCTGCGAGGGTTTCCTCCGGGTGCTCCGGTTTCCTCCCACAAGCCCCGAAAGACATGCTTGTCAGGTGAATTGGACATTCTGAATTCTCCCTCCCAAACAGGCGCCAGAGTGTGGCGACTAGGGTATTTTCACAGTAACTTCATTGCAGCGTTAACGTAAGCCTACTTGTGACAAGTATGAAGATTATCATTGACTTTTACCAATTATTACAGGTGCACCAATTTTTACAGGAACACCATAGAAAACATCTTATCTGGCTGCATCACAGCTTGTGTTATGGGCCAGAGTTTAGAAAACTCCAAAGTATATCATGGAGTTCACCTGACCTACAATTGTTTATTGATTTTGGTTCCGATGAGCACAAGGGCTGCCTTTCAGGTGTTATTCAACAGAGGCCTTAAGCACTTTTAATCAAAACAAGCTTTATTCTATGAATTTAGTTCACATTTTTATAAACACACACAGTCAGCATTTTTATCAATTACAAACATAAATACCCCACACAGCTGCAGTAATCTATGTATAACCCTTAATAAATTCCCCCCTTTAACTGTTCCAATTTAATAACAAGATCCCATAAACCAGTACCTCCTGTTCAAAGCTGTGGCCCAGCACACAGCACTCAAGACCTGGTTTGGATGCTCTTGTTTCCTTTCCAAAACAACAGGTTTGAATTCCTTCCAGAAAGCAATTATTTATTTTCAAGTTATCAAGCAGACTAGAAACAGCTTTTAAAATGAAGATAGAGAGACAGGCCAAAATACTCCTCTTTCTGAGTACAGCAGCCAAAAATGTGAAAACGAAAGCAAAATACTCAGAGCCACAAAACAGCCCCAAACCAAAGTGAAAGTAAAACCAACTCCCAGAGCCACAGCCCAGCTCCACCCACACAATGACATCTCTGAAGCCATGTGATAAGACAAAAACATTTCTTAAAGGGGCACTCCCATGACAGTTGGTATGGCAACTGCTCAGCCCAAGATTAAGAAACTACAGAGAGTTGTGAACACAGCCCAGTCCCTCACACGAACCCGCCTCCCATCCATTGACTCTGTCTACACCTCCCGCTGCTTTGGGAAAGCGGGAAGCAAAATCAAAGACCGCTCCCACCATGGTTCTTCCCTTTTCCAATCTCTTCGATTGGGCAGGAGATACAAAAGTCTGAGAACTCGCAATAACAGATTCTAAACAGCTTCTTCCCCGCTGTTACCATACTCCTGACTGACCCTCTTATGGACTGAACTGATCTCGCCACACATCTTCTCTACTGAGTAGCACTACACTCCGTATGCTTCACCCGATGTCTATGTGTTTATATTGTGTATTTATCATATGTCCTATGTTTTTTCATGTATAAAATGATCTGTCTGTATTGTACGCAGAACAATACGTTTCACTGTACCTTGGTGCACGTGAATACATTTAATCAAATCAAACTTTGTTCATTCTGACACTTGGTGAAGTGGGAGGGTCGGAGGGTTTCTTTCTGCTGGACTGGCCGGTCTCACAACTTTGCTTCTAGTGGGCTGATGCTCTTTGAGCCTGGGGGAGAGCACGTTTCCACTGAAATGATCCACAAAGGCTGAAGTACATTTATTTTATCCTGGATAGTAAATAGTGTTATTCCCCCACTACAGGTGGAGCTAAAAGAAACCAGATGCGTTTTTACAACTATTGACAATGCTTTCATGGTCATTGATGACTTTTAATTCCAGATTTTTAATTAATTTAAATTTCACCATCTGCCGAACCTGGATCCCTATTGCATTACCCTGGGACTCTGGATTACTGGTCTGGCTATTGTTTTCCGAGATGTGTTTTGTGAGAGATGAAGTCACTATAGCCGATAATTCTGAGCTGTTTTTGAGTTGTTTCCTTTGCGTCCTGTACTTCCCCACTAACCTGCAGACAAAACAGCCTGGCCAGCTGCAACTGTACTGTGTATAAATGTGTGTTATTGGAAGAGATTGAGGAGGGGCTGTGGGCAGATGCCCTAAGTAGGGTAAATTCCTTGTCCTCGTGTGCCAGGCTTAGCCTGATCCAATTCAAGGTTCTACACAGGGCGCATACGACAGGAGCAAGGCTGAGTAGATTTTTTGGAGTGGAGGATAGGTGCGCGGGAAACCCGGCGAACCACACCCACATGTTTTGGTCATGTCCGGTATTGCATGGGTTCTGGGGTGTGTGGCAAGAGTGATCTCAAAGGTGGTGGGGGTCCGGGTCGAACCAAGCTGGGGGTTAGCTATATTTGGAGTTGCAGAAGAGCCGGGAGTGCAGGAGGCGAGAGAGGCCGATGTTTTGGCCTTTGCGTCCCTAGTAGCCCGGCAAAGGATTCTACTTATGTGGAAAGAAGCTAAACCCCCGGGCGTGGAGGCCTGGATAAACGACATGGCAGGGTTTATAAAATTGGAGCGAATAAAATACGCACTAAGAGGTTCGGCTCAAGGGTTCACCAGGCGGTGGCAACCGTTCCTTGACTATCTCGCAGAGCGATAAGGGAAAACAGGAAAGACAGCAGCAGCAACCCAGGGGGGAGGGGAGGGGGTGTATTTGGTCTTTGGGGTTTTTTGTTTTTTGTTCTTTCTTTCCATTGTTTATATTTATTTTTTCAGTATTATTATTTCTTTTTTCTTGTTCTTTTTCTGCACTTGTTGTTAGTTTAATATATTGTTTAAATAACGGTCAATGTACATTTTGTTATAAAGTTGTAAAAATGGAAAATTCTTTTTGATCGAAAAACTTTAATAAAATATATTTCAAAAAAATAAAATAAATGTGTGTTATTGTAACTACTCCTAGAGATGCTTCGGTTCGCTGAAGCATTCCCCTGCATGCTTGTAATAAAGATTCCCAAACTTTAACCAACTCTGGACTCCGAGTGGCATTTGTCCCACAAGAACCTGGTGTCAGGAACAGGATCCACTGACGGTTCTGATTAAAGGAAAGTCCCCGTGGACAGCAGATACCGGGGTGAGTATTGTTTGTTTTATACCACTCGTGTTTAGTTCAGTCAGACTGACCACTGGGGCCTCCTTAGAACCTCAGGGAGCTGTTTCTGGTCTGTCTCTATGACGTCCACTCGATGTAATTTCAATAACTGGAACATTTCAGACAGGAATTGTCGGTTTTACACCAAGGGTATGTTTGGGGGTGATGCTGAAGTCCCTGTAACCGAGAGGGTTTTGTAGCTGCTGACAAATGAGGGGATAAAGCCGTACGGGAGGCTGAACAGAAAGAGTTAGGCAGTTGGATAGAGTTTGGCGTGTGTTCAGAGGTCCCAGATAGGGGTCAGCCAGCATCATCACATCAATGGATCTGCACAGAAAAGGTCCAACCGATTGCAACTTATAAGGCCCAAGGCAAGGTTAGTGGAGCAGGGATTTGAAGAAGCTTTGGGAGATAGAGGTCAGAGTGGACTAGCCCACAGTGGGAAAGGTCATTCTGAAATTTCTTTGGTCCTTTTCATGACATTTTCTTGGGAATGTAAGTCAAGAATCAGAAAAGCTGCCTTTGTGCTGGTGGATCAATTCCAGGGGGCAGAGTTTCTCCAACTTCCTGAGAAGATGCCAGGTGTAGAAGGAAGACTTTGGAAGTTAAATAAGTTTGTCTATGTTTTCAGCGATGTTTCAGAGTGTATAGTACTTCTCAGATCAGTTTTGTTCAAGTCGGGTTGTCTCTACCTGAAGGCAGAAGCTGCCGTGCTTTATTGGTACCATGGCAGGAAACTCTCGGGCATCTTTATGATGCATGTTGATGACTGTCTATGTGGTGGTACTAGTGAGTTCCAAACCAATGTTACTGACAGGATCAGAACAACACTTAAGGTTGGAATCAGGCTCCTGGGACCTTTAAATAAATTGGATTGGAAATCGGGCAGTGTGGGTCTGACGTGACTTTACATCAACAATCTCAGGGAGACAGTATGAACCCTGTCACAGTCAATGGGGCCGGGGCCTCACAGAAAGATGAAGATGTTTCCAAAGCTGGGACTGAGCTGCTGCAAAGTTGAATTGACGAATTGGATTGGCTGGGCACACAGACAAGGCCGGATTTAGGTTTTGATGTCTTCGAGCTGAGTTCTGTAATGAAACGTTCAAAGGTCGAGGACATTTAATGAGCGAACAAAATATTTTAAAAATACAAGATGGAGAAATGTGTGCTGGAATTTAAATCTTTGGGTGAGCTGAAGAATATAAAATGGTTGTTTTTAGTGATGCCTCCCACTGGCAGGAGCCTGTTTCAGTGTCTGTACACTGAGTGATGTTTAAGAATCTCTTTCAGCAGAAGGACAGACAAACATTTCTCCTTCTAGATTCAAAGGCTGATGATATTCAGCTCCCATGAATCGAGTGACTCTATCAGATCCTGACGTGATGTTTGGTGTGAAATTTCTGTCTGTAACTCCTCCCCTTCTAATATCCTGTAAACGTTTACAAAAGCCATCACTGTTAGTGCAGGATACCCAAACGGAATGCAAAACTCTGTCCTATTGCAGCATGGGCAGCACTGTAGCACAATGGTTAGCACTGTTGCTTCACAGCTCCAGGGTCCCAGGTACGATTCCCAGCTTGGGTCACTGTCTCTGTGGAGTCTGCACTTTTTCCCTGTGTCTGCATGGGTTTCCTCCGAGTGCTCCAGTTTCCTCCCACAATTCCCGAAAGATGTGCTATTAGGTACTTTGGACATTCTGAATTCTCCCTCCGTGTACCCGAACAGGCGCCGGAGTGTGGCGACAAGGGGCTTTTCACAGTAACTTCATTGCAGTGTTAATGTAAACCTACTTGTGACAAAGATTATTATTATTGTAAGATCTGGGTTTGCCTCCAATCTCAATTGTAACACTCAAATCAATTACACATCAGAATGTGTTGTGAAAGTTACCTGAAAGGAACTTGCAGCTCCTGACTAGTTATAGACCATTCCAGGTACAAGAATGTTGTCACAGAATTTATTCAGTTAATTGTAATAAGTACAAAATCACAATAATTAACAAAGGCCATTCACTCTGGATCATCAGCTTTCAACTTCCGGGTGTCTGTGGCAACGTCTTGTGTTCTGTTGACTGAAGTCTGTCCTCTTACTTCATGTTGTGTTGTGCACCGAACTCCAGAGAATTGTAGCTCATTCACCCTTGCCAGCGACTACCTCTACGCATTGTCGGTAGTATTCTGTTGTTCTGATTGGCCCAAGAAGCCCATGATCAGTTCCTGATTGGTTAAATGGGACATGATCAATGACTGATTGGACTCTGAAGGATATTGGTCACCTTGCTGATGATTAATGTTTGTCAGGCTCATCCTAACTGATACCATAGAACCATTGAAACCCTACAGTGCAAAAAGAGGCCGTTCAGCCCATCAGGTCTGCACCAACCCTCTGAAAGAGCACCCTACCTAGGCTCGCTACCCTGCACATCTTTGGACTGTGGGAGCGAAACGCACGCAAAGATGGGGAGAATGCGCAAACTCCACTTGGACAGTGACCCAGAGCCGGGATCGAACCTGGGACCTTGGTGCCGTGAGGCAGCAGTGCTAACCACTGCACCACCGTGCTGCCCTCTGCGTCCATTTTCAATCCATTTTCAGGGGTTCAATAATCTAATAGGGATTTCAAGAGAAACCTCTTTACCCAGTGAGTGGTGAGAATGTTGAACTCACTACCACAGCGAGTGGTTGAGGTGAACAGCATGAATGCATTGAAGGGGAAGCTAGATACAGACATGAGGGGCAAAGGAATAGAAGGATATGCTGATGGGGGAGATGAAGAGGGCTGGGTGGAGGCTCATCTGGAGCATAAATACTGACTGAGACCAATTGAGCCGACTGGCCTGGCCCTGTGCTGTAGACTCAATGGAACCGAGACAAATGTATTTATTTTGGATCTACCTGTAGTAGTATGATAAAACCTTTTTCTTGAGATGGAGGCATTACTGGCTGGGTCAGCATTTGTTGCCCATTCATAATTGCCCTTGAACTGAGTGGCTTGCAGTGGGGGACAGTTAAGAGTCAATCGTATTTGTGTGGGTCTGGAGTCACATGTGGGCCAGACCAGGTAAGGATGGCAGATTTCCTTCACTAAATTACATTGGTGAACCAGATGGGTTTTTACAACAATCGACAATGATTTCATGGTCATCATTAGATTTTTATTTAATTCAAATTTCACCATCTGCCCTGGTGGGATTCTTCCCCCATACTATCCAGGATAAAATAAATGTAAAGTTGTGAGACTGGCCAGAATGTACCTGTTGTATAGAACCTTGGTCAGGCCGCAGCTGGAAGACTGTGTGCAGTTTTACTGCCCTTGTCGCCAGAGGGAAAGTGCAACAAAGGTTCACCAGACTTGTTCCGGGGATAGCAGGACTGCCCTTTGAGGAGAGATTGGGGAAACTTGGCCTGAATTCTCTAGAGCAATGTTTTTTAAACTTTTTATCCGGGGACCCATTTTTACCAACTGGCCAACCTTCGGGACCCACGCCGGCCGACCTTCGCGACTCATCATTTTCTTACCTTGTTTGCTGCTGAAAAAATGGAGGAATCACAATCGCACCCAAAGCACGTGGTGGCGACATACGGGAGCTGTGACCTGCTCTCTGCCTCCCTCAGGCAGGAAGATTACATAGAATATTTTTAAAAATCTTCTGCGTCTCCTATTGCGCAAATTCGCGGCCTTCAGCCGCAGCAGCCGGCTTTTACATTCAATTTTTATTTATTTTTTGTAAATTGTAACAATGTTGTTGCACGGCACGTTTAATCAAAGAGACCAAAGCCCATGTCACCGTCAGACTCTTCAGATTCTTCCTGTTTCTTCTCTTCCTTTTTCTCTTCAGCAGCAACATGGGCAGCGGTGGGAACAACTGATGCAGCAGCTGGGGCACGGCTACCAGCACCAACGTTGCAACTATTGACATCAATATTAGCCAATACCTTGGCAAACAGACTAGGCCAGAATGGCTCAATGGTCACACCAGCTGTTTTAATCAGGACATTGAGTTTGTCTTCGGTGACGGTGACCTCGTCGTCATGCAGGATGAGCGCGCTGTAGATACAGGCAATTTCCGAGGTGGAAGCCATGGTGCTGGACCTCTGCGGGTGGGTCCGATGGTGCTCGTCACCGGGGAGAAACTAGGCCTTCGTTCAGAAGAACCAAGCATTACCGAACCGGGCAGAGCGAGCAGCAGCCGGCTTTTAACTCTGCCGGCTGCGAGCGGCCTTTTTACCACTGCACATGCATGCCCGATCATCGGTGCGCATGCGCATAGTTCTACGCATGCGCACCGATGATCAGGCATGCATGCACAGTACGGCCGCATTTTAAAAATATGTTTGTGGCTATTTTGAAGGCCGCTCGCAGTGGGTATAATTAAAAGCCGGCTGCTGCGACTGTTGCGCACAGATTAGCACGATCGGGAGCACCGCAACAGACGGTTCCGCGACCCTCCCGACACCCGCCCGCGATGCACCCGCGGGTCTCTCCCCCTACTTTGATAATGCCAGCTCTAGGACGCTTGTGTACATGCAAAGTGAGTGGTAATGACCAGGAACCTACTTCCTATGAGGGCAACAGAAGCAGGGATGATGGAAGGATTCCAAATGAAAACTGGATGGGCATTTGAAGGAAAGACACCTACAGGGATTCGGGGATAGAACGGGACAATGGGACTGACTGGTTTGCTGGACAGAGAGCTGGCATGGACTTAATGGGCTGAATGGCCACATTTCCCCCACTCTCCAGATACTGTGATCTCAAGAGAGAAATTTCAGCTGCTCACATCTCTCCAACTCCCTCAAGTTCCTCATCCCTGGTGTAAATCTCCCCTGCACCCACTCTGAGAACTTCACATCTTTCTTAAAGTGTGGAGCCCCTATATAGGGTTCCATTCTCGAGGGATAGAATTGAAAAGCAGGGGGGTTATGTTCAACTTATTTAGAGCCAGGGTTAGACTACACTGGGAGCACTGTCAACATTTGCCATCTCCATTTAGGAAAAGGAAATCGAGGCACTGGAGATGGTGCAACAAAGAATAATACTAGAACTGATTGCATTTCACCCTCAGGAAAGGCTGGGGCTGCTTTTCTCTCGAAAAGAGAAGACTGAAGGATGACCCGATGGAAGTAAAGAATCATAGAATTTACAGTGCAGAAGGAGGCCATTCGACCCATCGAGTCTGCACCGGCTCTGGGAAAGAGCACCCTACACAAGTCCACACCTCTACCCTAGCCCCATAACCCAGTACCCCCCCCACACACACAAACACTAAGGGTAAGTTTGGACCCTAGGGGCAATTTAGCATAGCTATTCTACATAACCTGCACATCTTTGGACTGTGGGAGGAAACCGGAGCACCCGGAGGAAACCCACGCACACACGGGGAGAACGTGCAGATTCCACACAGGCAGTGACCCAAGCCGGGAATTGAATCCGGGAACCTGGAGTTGTGAAGCAATTGTGCTAACCACTATGCTACCGTGCTGCCTTTAAGATTAAGTCTTTAAGATTCTGAAGGGGTTCAATAATCCAATAGGGATTTCAATGAGAAACCTCTTACCCAGCAAGTGGTGAGAATGTGGAACTCGCTACCACAGCGAGTGGTTGAGGTGAACAGCATGAATACATTGAAGGGGAAGCTAGATACATACATGAGGGAGAAAGGAATAGAAGGATATGCTGATGGGGGGAGATTAAGAGGGCTGGGTGGAGGCTCAAGTGGAGCATAAATACTGACAGAGACCAATTGAGCCGACTGGCCTGGCCCTGTGCTGTAGACTCAATGGAACAGAGACAAATGTATTTATTTTAGATCTACCTGTAGTGGGGGAAAAACACTATTTACTATCCAGGATAAAATAAATGTCCTTCATCAGCTTTTGTGGATCATTTCAGTAGATCCCAGGCTCAAAGAGCATCAGCCCATTCGGAGCAAGGTTGGCAGACCGGCCAGTCCAGCAGAGAGAAACCCTCAAACCCTCCCACTTCACCAAGTGTCAGAATGAATATGGTTCAGTGATTAACAGCACCAAAACAACAGAATCCAACACCTTTAATCACCTGTGAACTCGCTGGGGTGTCTGCAGGTGGGATGACCAAGTGAACCATTCCCACACAGCGCAGGTGAATGGTCTCTCCCCAGTGTGAACTCGCTGGTGTTTCAACAGGTTGGATGAATCACCGAACCCCTTGCCACACTGAGAGCAGGCGAATGGCCTTTCACCAGTGTGAGCTCGGTGTGTCCGCAGAGTGGATGAATGTCTGAATTCCTTCCCACACATGGAGCAGGTGAACGGCTTTTCCCCTGTGTGAATCCGCTGGGGCATCTGCAGTTTGGATAACTGAATGAATCCCGACCCACACACACAGCAGGTGAATGGTCCCGCCCCTGTGTGAATCCGCTGGTGCATCTGTAGTTTGGGTAACTGAATGAATCCCTTCCCACAGACAGAGCAGGTAAATGGCCACTCCCCAATGTGTGTTTGCTGGTGTTCCTGCAGGTTGGAAGACCATCTCAGCCTCTTTATGCAGTGAGAACAGCTGAACGCTCTCTCCTCAGTGTGAATGCGCTGGTGGGACATTAGTTCCCCAGAGCTTTTGAAGCTGCTCCCACAGTCGGAGCATTTAAGGGGTCTCTCATTGATGTGAGTGACGTTGTGTCTCAACAGGTGGGAAGATTGAGTGAATCGCTTACCACACACAGAGCAGGTGCACGGTCTCTCCCCAGTGTGACTGCGCCGATATATTTCTAGCTTTGATGGGGAAGGGGATCTCTACCCACATTCCGCACATTTCCAAGGTTTCCCAATGGTACTAATGTTCTTGTGTCTCTCCATGTTCAAAGACAAACTGAGGTGCCCACACACAGAACACGAGTAGGGTTTTGCCTTGCTGCAAAAGGTAATTTTTTTTCTAGCTGTGTAACTGGTTAATCCTGGAACACTCTCAACTTGGATGTGTGTTTGTGTCTCTGTGCTTTTCCAGTCACACTGGTGTTTAAAATCTTCTGAAGCAGACAATACAGACAAATATTTCTCCCACATTTAAAGGCTGATGATATTCAGGTCCTGATTAATTGAGTGTCTTTATCAGATCGTGGCGTGATATTTGGCTAGTTCCCTGCCTGTAACTCCACCCCTTCTGATATCCTGTAAAATGAGTTTACAAACTTCATCACAGTCAATACTGGATAGAAATTCAGAAAGGAGAATTCTAGTTTATTTGGAACATTCTTTCCTCACTTATTCCTGAAATGTAAACTCCCCCTCCATTCTCACTCTCTTGTACCTGATATTCACCCTCCCAATTCTCCTGAAGGTGTGAATCATGCTAATCCACAGATGCAGGGTCACTGCCTCATGTCCCGAAGACGACACCCAAAAATCTTAATGCAGGCGGCGAGTACATGTGCGTGTATCCATCTATGTGCACCATTTGTGGATTATGACATTTGAGAGTGTATTTTTTAAGTTCTTTTTTTTAGGTTCTTAATATTCTTATTTTTGGCTAGGAAATGAGTTTGTAACATGGCCAACAACATGTTAGTATTGTTTAAAGGGAAAGTGAAACGCTTGGATTTGTTTTCCTTTATCCATATTCATCTACTTTTTATAAAGACAAACAATAGCCTTAATTTCTATACATTAATTAAGTTGGGCAACACGGTAGCATTGTGGATAGCACAATTGCTTCACAGCTCCAGGGTCCCAGGTTCGATTCCCGGATTGGGTCACTGTCTGTGCGGAGTCTGCACATCCTCCCCGTGTGTGCGTGGGTTTCCTCCGGGTGCTCCGGTTTCCACCCACAGTCCAAAGATGTGCAGGTTAGGTGGATTGGCAACGATAAATTGCCCTTAGTGTTGGGTGGGATTACTGGGTTATGGGGATAGGGTGGAGGTATGGACCTTGGGTGGGGTGCTCTTTCCAACAGCCGGTGCAGACTCGATGGGCCGAATAGCCTCCTTCTGCACTGTAGATTCTATGGTATTTGCTGTGCAACAAAACAATTGATATATAGTTCTGTATATCACAGTGAGGATCTGTGAGGAAGAATTAAATTTAGACAATGAGTGGACATCATCTGAAAATCACAATGGTGGTGGAAGTGGAGAATAATAATAACTCCCTCCCGAAGAGCACAGTGGGTGTACCTACACATCATGGACTGCAGGGGTTCAAGAAGGCAACTCACCACCACCTCCTGAAAGGCAACTAGGGATGGGCAATAAATGCTGGGCTAACCAGCAATGCCCATAACCTGTAAAATGAAAACGTATATTATAATTTAAAAATGAAATTGGATGCAGACTTGAAGGAAACCAATTTGCAGGGAAACAGGGATAGAGAGGAGAAATGGGACTGACTGGATTGCTCTTTCATAAATCAGCATGGATTCGGGTAACTGAATGGACTCCTTCTGTGTCGCAATGACTGCATGGTTGGAAATATATATTGTAGCTAAAGTACTTTATTACATAACTAGAAATAATATTGTACTTTATTACAGAAGCATCAATAATACATCTAATCTGTACCATATAACAACACGAGACAACACGAACAACAATAACTGTATTATTCATTTTCAATACAGAAAATATACTTGTAACTTTTGTTGGGTTATGTGGAATTTTCAAAAGCACGGGGACAGCAGAAGGAAGCTCAAAAGCAGAAAATAGAGGAACAAGATCTGGCCATGCACATCTCTGGCTGATATTAATTTTCTGTCCCCTTAAATGTCAGCCATCTCCTGGGGAAAGCAGCCCTTTAATTGTGAACATTGGGAAATAGACCATCCTTTAGCCAGACAAACAATGTGTCAAGCTGAGGGAGCAAAGGATGTCAATGTCTTTGAGAGAGAGAGGCCTGGGCCAATCTTTCCAGAGTCTGCACCCTCCCTGGATTCACTTCCTTTCCCTTCAGTTGCTGCAAGTGACCAATTGAAGGTCAGAATGAGAAAAGAAATGGAATGGGGGAGAAAAGAAAGTGTTTTACTCGCAGATGTTGGAGACAGGAGGAGGTTTCAGTCTGTGTGAAGCTCAATCTTCATTCTCACAAACTCCGCGCTCCGAATGGCTGGAGAAGCAGAGCGCTCCCACTCTTCCCATTGGTCAACACCTCAGCAGGATGGTCACGGGGTGGACACTCCCCTGCACATGCGCAACATCCCACCGCCATCGAACATGCGCAGTCCCGGGCCGGTGGGAAATCACCGAGCGGCTTCTCGCTCTGGCCGGAGCCGTCAGCCGGTTGCCTTGAGGAGGAGCAGGTACAGGGGGAAGGGGAACAATGGGCGGGGGCGGGGCTGCCGTTACCGCGATTCGCGCCGGCGCACTGGTACCCGTCGACTTCACCGTGGAGCAGTATTGGCTGATTCAGGCAGTGCTCCATTGTGATGTCACAACGCAAAAGTTAACTAAAGCTTCCTCCTCTGGGCAACATCTGGGAGGAAATCAATGTTTCCCCCTTTCCATTGCTTTTCTCATTCTAGGGGGACATTGGTGACTTGGAGCAACTGAAGGGAAAGGAAGTGAATCCAGGGAGGGTGCAGACTCTGCAAAGCTTGGCCCAGGTCTCTCTCTCTCTCTTAAAGACATTGACATCCTTTGCTCCCTCAGCTTCACACATTTATTTGTCTGGCTAAAAGGATGGTCTCTTTCCCAATGTTCACAATTAAAGGGCTGGTTTCCCTAGGAGATGGCTGACATTTGAGGGGACAACATATTAATATCAGAGAAAAGCCCAGTGTTATATGGTACATATTAGATATATTATTGATGGTTCAGTAATAAAGTACATTTATTATTATTTCCAGTTGTGTAATATTGTGCTGTAGCTACGTTACATATTTCCAGTCATCTCTTCCCTCAGAGGGTTGTTAGTCTCTGGATTTCTCTTCCACGGGGACCAGTGGAGTCTGGGAGTCACTGAATATATTCACGGATGAGTTGGACAGATTTCTGATTGAGAGGGAGTCGAGGGTTATGGGAAATCAATAGGAAAATGGAGAGAAAGCTGAGATGAGGAGAGATTTCTTCACTTGAGGATGTGGTGAAGCTTTGGAAATCTCTACCCCAGAGAACTGAGAAACATCGGTGATCAAGTATTTTGGAGACCGAGATTGATAGGTTTCTAGATATTGATAATGTCAAGGGATATGGAGTAAATTGTGGGAAAATGGTACTGAGGTAGATCGATCAATGATCTTATTGAATGGATAAGCAGGCTCGATGGGCCGAATGGCTGACTCCAGCATCTATTTGTTATGATCTCTGAGTCCGGGACAGGAAACAGTGAGCATGGTAGCACAGTGGTTAGCACTGTTGTTTCACAGCTCCAGGGTCGCTTAAGATTCGATTCCTGGCTTGGGTCACTGTCTGTGCGGAGTCTACACATTCTCCCTGAGTCTGCGTGGGTCTCCTCCAAGCACTTCGTTTTCCTCCCACAGTCCGAAGATGTGCAGGTTAGCTGGATTGGCCATGCTAAATTGCCGTTAGTGTTCAAAAACATAAGGTGGGGTTATGGGGATTGGGTGGAGGTGAGGGCTTGAGTAGGGTCTCTTTCCAAGGACCGGTGCAGACTCGATAGGCCAAATGGCCTCCTTCTGCACTGTAATTTCTATGATCTGTCAATCAGCCTGAATCAGCACCTTCAGGAGAATTGGGAGGGTGAATATTAGATACAGCAGAGTGAGAATGGAGAGAGAGTGTGTGGGATGGAGATTTCCTGCTTTTCACAAATAAGAGAGAAAAGAATGTCCCAGAGAAACTAGAATTATCTGAATTTCTACCCTGTACTGACAGTGCTGTATTTTGTAAATTCTTTTTTCAGGATATTAGATGATGACGAAGTAGAGACAGAAATCTTAAATGTCACGTCTCGATCCAACAGTCACTGAAATATTTGGCAACTTAATATGGTCAGACTTTGAATTAAGAAGGAGCAATGTTTGCCCGATCTGTCAGCTTCAAAAGATTTTAAACATCAGTGTGACTCGAAAAGCACAAAGACATATGGACACCCGAGTGAGAGTGTTCCAGAGCACTGACTGTGGAAAGAGCTTTAACCAGTTCCACAGCTTGAAAAAACATCGGACTATTCACAGCGGGGAGAGACTGTACATGTGTCCTGTGTGTGGCTTTAACTGATCATAAAGACACAAGGACACTGGCACCATGGAGAAACCCTGGAAATGTGGGGACTGTGGAAAGGGATTCAGATGCCCGTCTGTGCTGGAGATTCATCGGCGCAGTCACACTGGAGAGAGGCCGTTCAGCTGCTCTCAGTGTGAGACGACATTCACTCAATTATCCCACCTTCAGAGACACCAGCGAGTTCACAGTGGGCAGACACGATTCACCTGCTCTCAGTGTGGGAAGGGATTCACTCAGTTAGCCTACTTGCGGACACATCAGCGAATTCACACGGGGGAGAGACCATTCAACTGCTCTCAGTGTGATAAGGGATTCATTCAGTTATCCCACCTGCAGACACACCAGCGAGTTCACACTGGGGAGAGGCCGTTCATCTGTTCTCAGTGTGGGAAGGGATTCAGTCATTCGGCCACCCTGCAGACACATCAGCGAGTTCACACTGGGGAGAAGCCATTTACCTGCTCTCAGTGTGGGAAGGGATTCAGTGATTCATCCAACCTGCAGACACATCAGCGAATTCACACTGGGGAGAGGCCGTTCATCTGCCCTCAGTGTGGGAAGGGATTCACTCAATTGTCCAGCCTGCAGACACACCAGCGAATTCACACTGGGGAGAGGCCGTTCACCTGCTCTCAGTGTGGGAAGGGATTTTATGATTCATCACACCTGCTGAGACACCAACAAGTTCACAAGTGATTACAGGGGTTGGTTTCTGCTGTTATTGTTTCTGCTTTCAATTCAATGCAGCATTGCATTTCATTCATTTTGTCAGTTGGTCAATAGGGAGGGTCGGAGGTTTTTTTCCAGCTGGATTGGCCGTTCCCACGACTTTGCCTTCAGTGGGCTGATGCTCTTTAAGCCTTGTTAAAAATACTTGGTTTCAAATTTCACGAGGTTCACAGAGTGAAAGAGTGTTTGGAGGTGAAAAGATATTTAGTTTGCATTTCTGTTTGGAGGTACCCCGATGCATGCTACGTTGCCATGAAGATGGACTCAGGTGGTTATATGGTTTCTTTCTTTAGTTTATATGGATGTTTCTCACAGAAGGAAACTGTCGAGATATGAGGGGCAAGTTGTATGTGGTAGATTCGGTACTTACAATAAAAGTTATGATGTTAGACAGGCAAGCACTAGCATTTAAGGATTTGTTACATATTTACATAAAATATAGATTCTTTTAAGAAACAAAAATCCAATGGGAAAAGTGATGAAATGGTAGCTTCCAAGAAAAGTTAAAGATTCCATTAAATCAAAGAAAGAGGCTCATCAAGTGGCCAAAATAGTAGTAATCTTTCTTTTAATATAAATTTAGAGTGCCCAATTCATCTTTTTCCAATTGAGGGGCAATTTAGCGTGGTCAGTCCATTTACCCTGCACATCTTTGGATTGTGGGGGCGAAACCCACGCAGACATGGCGAAATGTGCAAACTCCACAGGACAGTGACCCAGAGCCGGGATGGAACCTGGGACCTCGGCGCCGCGAGGCAGCAGTGCTTAATACTGCGCCACCGTGCTGCCCTGCCAAAATAGTAGTGAGCCTGAGGATTGGGAACTTGTTTTCAAATTCAGCAAAGAAGGAGCAAGAAACTGATAAAGAGAAAGGAAAAGATTAGCAAAGACCAATGTGGGTCCATTCCAGGCAGAGACAGGAGAGTTTATAATGGGGAATAAGGAAATGGCAGGGAAACGAAACAATGTGTGTCTGTCTCAAAGAACAAAGAAATGTACAGCACAGGAACAGGCCCTTCGGCCCTCCAAGCCCGTGCCGACCATGCTGCCCGACTAATCTACAATCTTCTACACTTCCTGGGTCCGTATCCTTCTATTCCCATCCTATTCATATATTTGTCTAGATGCCCCTTAAATGTCCCTATCGTCCCTGCTTCCACTACCTCCTCCGGTAGCGAGTTCCAGGCACCCACTACCCTCTGCGTAAAAAACTTGCCTCGTACATCTACTCTAAACCTTGCCCCTCTCACCTTAAACCTATGCCCCCTAGTAATTGACCCCTCTACCCTGGGGAAAAGCCTCTGACTATCCACTCTGTCTATGCCCCTCATAATTTTGTATACCTCTATCAGGCCTCCCCTCAACCTCCTTCGTTCCAGTGAGAACAAACCGAGTTTATTCAATCGCTCCTCATAGCTAATGCCCTCCATACCAGGCAACATTCTGGTAAATCTCTTCTGCACCCTCTCTAAAGCCTCCACATCCTTCTGGTAGTGTGGCGACCAGAATTGAACACTATACTCCAAGTGTGGCCTAACTAAGGTTCTATACAGCTGCAACATGACTTACCAATTCTTATACTCAATGCCCCGGCCAATGAAGGCAAGCATGCCGTATGCCTTCTTGACTACCTTCTCCACCTGTGTTGCCCCTTTCAGTGACCTGTGGACCTGTACTCCTAGATCTCTGTGACTTTCAATACTCTTGAGGGTTCTACCATTCACTGTATATTCCCTACCTGCATTAGACCTTCCAAAATGCATTACCTCACATTTGTCCGGATTAAACTCCATCTGCCATCTCTCCGCCCAAGTCTCCAGACAATCTAAATCCTGCTGTATCCTCCGACAGTCCTCATCGCTATCCGCAATTCCACCAACCTTTGTGTCGTCTGCAAACTTACTAATCAGACCAGTTACATTTTCCTCCAAATCATTTATATATACTACAAAGAGCAAAGGTCCCAGCACTGATCCCTGTGGAACACCACTGGTCACAGCCTTCCAATTAGAAAAGCATCCCTCCATTGCTACTCTCTGCCTTCTATGGCCTAGCCAGTTCTGTATCCACCTTGCCAGCTCACCCCTGATCCCGTGTGACTTCACCTTTTGTACTAGTCTACCATGAGGGACCTTGTCAAAGGCCTTACTGAAGTCCATATAGACAACATCTACTGCCCTACCTGCATCAGTCATCTTAGTGACCTCCTCGAAAAACTCTATCAAGTTAGTGAGACATGACCTCCCCTTCACAAAACCGTGCTGCCTCTCACTAATACGTCCATTTGCTTCCAAATGGGAGTAGATCCTGTCTCGAAGAATTCTCTCCAGTAATTTCCCTACCACTGAAGTAAGGCTCACCGGCCTGTAGTTCCCGGGATTATCCTTGCTACCCTTCTTAAACAGAGGAACAACATTGGCTATTCTCCAGTCCTCCGGGACATCCCCTGAAGACAGCGAGGATCCAAAGATTTCTGTCAAGGCCTCAGCAATTTCCTCTCCAGCCTCCTTCAGTATTCTGGGGTAGATCCATGGAGGAAGATACAGAAATCATCCCAAAACGACTGGAGAACTGAGGAGCTAGTGATCACGAGGAACTGAAAGGAATTATTCTGAGTGAAAAAGCTGTGCTGGAGAAATTAACAGGACTGGAAGTCAATAAATCCCCAAAAGCTGATGCTCTACATCCCAGAGTGTTGAAAGAGACGGCTGTAGAAATAGTGGATACATTGGTGATCATCTTTCAATATTCTGGACTTCCAGTGATGGTAATGTGCTGAACGGACGCACATCAGGTGGCTCTCCACCAAACCAGAACCAAATAGGCACTTTTAGGCATATTTTGCCCAGAAATTTGAAGGCAAATTAACCTCAATGGAGAAAAGAAAATCTGTCAAAGTTCTCTAGATTCTGGAATGGCGTAAGCCACTCGGCACCTCGAGCTTGCTCCACCATTCAATAAGTTCCCGGCTGATCTGATTGAAACCTCAAGTTCACACAGGCTCCTTAGAAAATAAATCTGGGAGATAGTTATGGGGAATAAGGAAATGGCAAAGGAGTGAAATAGATATTTTGCATCCGTGTTGATTATTCGATTAATGCTACAAAATATGGGGGAGGAATTAAATATCACTACCAGAGATGTAGTAAGAACAAAGAACACAAAAAAGTACAGCACAAGAACAGGCCCTTCGGCCCTCCAACCCTCAGCACAGATCTTGATGCCCTAACTTTTTAAAAAAACTTCTGCCCTTACTCGGTCCGTATCCCTCTACTTCCTCCCTATTCATGTACCCATCCAGATGCCTCTTTTTTTTTTTTTTATAAATGTTTTATTGAAAATTTTTTCCCAAACAACAATTTTTCCCCTCTTACAAAGCAAACGCAACAATAACAATACAGAAATTTTAAACAATACACAAGTAACAAAACCCCTTTATCTTTGACCTAAACTAACCCCCCCCCCTCCCCCTGGGTTGCTGCTGCTGGTCATCTGTCTTCCCTCGAACGTTCCCCTAGGTAGTCGAGAAATGGCTGCCACCGCCTGGTGAACCCTTGAGCCGATCCTCTCAGGGCAAACTTTATCTGCTCCAGTTTAATGAACCCCGCCATATCATTTACCCAGGCCTCCAGTCCGGGGGGTTTCGCCTCCTTCCACATGAGTAGGATCCTGCGCCGGGCTACTAGAGACGCAAAGGCCACAACGTCGGCCTCTTTCGCCTCCTGCACTCCCGGCTCTTCCGCAACTCCAAATAGAGCTAACCCCCAGCCTGGTTTGACCCGGGCCTTCACCACCCGCGAAATCACTCCCGTCACTCCCTTCCAATACCCTTCCAGTGCCGGGCATGCCCAAAACATATGTGCGTGGTTTGCCGGGCTCCCGCCACACCTCCCACACTTGTCCTCCACTCCAAAGAACCTGCTCAATCTTGCTCCCGTTATGTGTGCTCTATGTAGCACCTTAAATTGAATCAGGCTAAGCCTGGCGCATGAGGAAGAGGAATTTACCCTGCTTAGGGCATCAGCCCACATACCCTCCTCTATCTCCTCCCCTAGTTCTTCTTCCCACTTTCCTTTTAGTTCGCCCACCGACTCCTCCCCCTCTTCCCTCATCTCTCGGTAAATCTCTGACACCTTGCCCTCTCCGACCCACACCCCTGAAAGCACCCTGTCCTGTATCCCCTGTGTCGGGAGCAACGGAAATTCCCTCACCTGTTGTCTAGTAAATGCCCTCACCTGCATATATCTCAAGAAATTTCCCCGGGGCAACTTATACTTTTCCTCCAATGCTCCCAAGCTCGCAAAAGTCCCATCTATAAATAAATCTCCCACCCTCCTAATTCCCAACTGGAACCAGCTCTGAAATCCTCCATCCATTCTTCCTGGGGCGAACCTATGGTTGTTCCTGATTGGGGACCCCACCAGGGCTCCCCGCACCCCTCTCTGTCGCCTCCACTGTCCCCAGACATTCAATGTTGCCGCCACCACCGGGTTCGTGGTAAACTTTTTAGGTGAGATCGGTAGCGGCGCCGTCACCAGCGCCTCTAAACTCGTCCCTTTACAGGACTTTCTCTCCAGTCTTTCCCACGCCGCTCCCTCACCCTCCATCATCCATTTACGTATCATTGCCACATTGGCGGCCCAATAGTAATCGCCCAAGTTCGGTAGTGCCAATCCTCCTCTGTCCCTACTACGCTGAAGGAACCCCCTCCTTACTCTCGGAACTTTCCCTGCCCACACGAAGCTCCTGTCTATTTTATTAAAAAAGGTCTTAGTGATTAGTACAGGGAGACATTGAAATACAAATAAGAACCTCGGGAGGACCATCATCTTAATTGCTTGCACCCTGCCCGCCAGCGATAGAGGCTGCATGTCCCACCTCTTGAAGTCCTCCTCCATTTGTTCTACCAACCGTGTCAGATTAAGTCTGTGCAAGGTTCCCCAGCTCCTAGCGATCTGAATCCCCAGGTATCGGAAGTTTCTTTCCACTTTCCTTAGAGGCAAGCCTTCTATCTCTCTACTCTGGTCCCCTGGATGTATCACAAATAATTCACTCTTCCCCATGTTTAGCCTATACCCCGAGAAATCCCCGAACCCCCTCAAAATTCGCATAACCTCTATCATTCCCCCCGCTGGGTCCGACACGTATAACAATAGGTCATCCGCATATAACGAGACTCGGTGTTCTTCTCCCCCTCTAATCACCCCTCTCCATTTCCTGGAGTCTCTCAACGCCATGGCCAGAGGTTCAATTGCCAACGCGAACAGCAATGGAGACAGCGGGCATCCCTGTCTTGTTCCCCTATATAGTCGGAAATACTCCGATCTATGTCGACCTGTAACTACGCTTGCCGTTGGAGCCCCATAAAGAAGTCTAACCCAGCTAATAAACCCGTTCCCAAACCCAAACCTCCTTAACACTTCCCATAAATACTCCCACTCCACCCTATCAAATGCCTTCTCTGCGTCCATTGCCGCCACTATCTCTGCCTCCCCCTCCACTGGGGGCATCATTATCACCCCTAATAGTCGTCGCACGTTAACATTCAGTTGTCTCCCTTTTACGAACCCTGTCTGGTCTTCGTGCACCACCCCCGGGACACAGTCCTCTATCCTCGATGCCAGTACCTTTGCCAACAATTTGGCGTCCACGTTCAACAATGAAATGGGTCTATAGGACCCGCACTGCAACGGATCTTTATCCCTCTTCAAAATTAACGATATCGTCGCCTCCGACATCGTCGGGGGTAGAGTCCCCCCTTTCCTGGCCTCATTGAACGTCCTCACCATCAACGGGGCCAACAAGTCCACATATTTTCTGTAATACTCCACCGGGAACCCGTCTGGTCCTGGGGCCTTCCCTGCTTGCATGCTTCCCAGTCCCTTAATAACCTCGTCCACCCCAATCGGTGCCCCCAGGCCTACCACCCCCCGCTCCTCCACTTTCGGGAACCTCAATTGGTCCAGGAACTGCCGCATCCCCTCCTCTCCCTCTGGGGGTTGAGACCTATACAGTTCCTCATAGAAGGTCTTGAACACCTCATTTATCTTTCCTGCCCTTCGCACCGTGTCTCCCCTTTCGTCTCTAATTCCTCCTATCTCCCTCGCTGCTGCCCTCTTTCGCAATTGATGAGCCAACAGGCGACTCGCCTTTTCCCCATATTCATACCTCCTCCCCTGTGCCTTCCTCCACAGTACCTCCGCCTTTCTGGTGGTCAGAAGGTCAAATTCCGTCTGGAGTCGTCTCCTCTCCCTGTACAATTCCTCCTCCGGGGTCTCTGCAAATTCCCTATCCACCCTTAAAATCTCCCCAGTAATCTTTCCCTTTCCTTGGCCTCTGTTTTCCTTTTGTGGGCCCCAATGGAGATCAGCTCTCCTCTGACCACCGCTTTTAGTGCTTCCCAAACCACTCCCACAGGGACCTCGCCGTCGTCATTGACCTCCAGATATCTCTCAATACACCCCCGCACTCTTGCACACACTCCCTCATCCGCCATCAGTCCCACATCTAATCGCCAGAGTGTTCTCTGCTCCCTTTCCTCTCCTAATTCCAGGTCCACCCAATGTGGGGCATGGTCCGAAACCGCTATGGCTGAGTACTCAGCTTCTTCCACCCTAGAGATCAACGACCTTCCCAAAACAAAAAAATTATCCGGGAGTACACTTTATGGACATGGGAGAAGAAGGAAAACTCCCTAGCCCTAGGTCTAAGAAATCGCCATGGATCCACTCCCCCCATTTGGTCCATAAACCCCTTAAGTACCTTGGCCGCTGCCGGCCTTCTTCCGGTCCTTGAGCTGGATCTATCTAGCCCCGGGTCCAGCACCGTATTAAAGTCCCTTCCTAAAATCAAGTTTCCTACCTCCAGGTCCGGTATACGCCCCAGCATCCGTCTCATAAATCCCGCATCGTCCCAGTTTGGGGCATACACGTTAACCAACACGACCTCCATTCCCTCCAGCCTGCCACTCACCATTACATATCTACCTCCGCTATCTGCTACGATGTTCTTTGCTTCAAATGCGACCTGTTTCCCCACCAAAATGGCCACCCCTCTATTCTTTGCGTCCAGTCCTGAGTGGAACACCTGTCCCACCCATCCTTTCCTTAGCCTAACTTGGTCCGCCACCTTTAGGTGCGTCTCTTGGAGCATAACCACGTCTGCCCTTAGTCCTTTCAAATGCGCGAGCACTCTGGCCCTTTTTATCGGTCCGTTCAGGCCTCTCACGTTCCACGTGATCAGCCTCACTAGGGGGCTACCTGCCCCCCTCCCGTGTCGACTAGCCATTACCTTCTCTAGGCCAGTCCCATATCCCGCCTCCGCGCTCCCGCTCGCTCCCCCAGCGTCGCACACCATCCCCGCCCACCCACTCTTTAGCCATTTCCTTTTGGATTTCCGCAGCAGCAACCCAGTTGCAGCATCAGTCCCTCAGTTCCGATCCAATTTCTCTTCTTTGATGAAGGTCCATGCTTCCTCCGCCGTCTCGAAATAATGGTGTCTCTCCTGATACGTGACCCATAGTCTTGCCGGCTGCAGCATCCCGAACTTCACCTTCCTTTTATGCAACACCTCTTTGGCTCGGTTGAAGCTCGCCCTCCTTCTCGCCACCTCCGCACTCCAATCCTGGTATACCCGTACCACTGCATTCTCCCATCTGCTACTCCGCACCTTTTTAGCCCATCTCAGGACCTCTTCTCTATCCTTAAGGCGGTAAAATCGCACGATTATCGCCCTGGGTGGTTCTCCCGCTTTTGGTCTTCTCGCCGGAATCCGATTTGCCCACTCCACCTCCAAGGGGCCCGTAGGGGCCTCAGCACCCATCAGTGAGCTCAGCATCGTACTTGCGTACGCTCCACAGTCCACTCCTTCCACACCCTCAGGGAGACCCAGTATCCGAAGGTTCTTCCTTCGCGCTCCATTTTCTAGGGCTTCGATCCTTTCAGTACACTTTTTATGAAGTGCCTCGTGCGTCTGTGTCTTAACCGCCAGGCCCAGGATCTCGTCCTCAATATCTGTCACCTTCTGCTCCACCACACGGAGCTCTGTCTCCTGGGTCTTTAATGTCTCCTTGAGCCCCTCAATTGCCTGTAGCAACGGGGTCAGCACCTCCCTCTTCAGCAGCTCCACGCACCGTCTCACAATTTCATGCTCAGGCCCCCATGTCGCCTGCGCTTTCTCCGCCGCCATCTTGTACTTCTCTCTTTCTGACCCTTTGGTCGACGATTCTTCGCGCTGCAGCCGCCGCCGCCGGTTTTTTCCTCCTTCGTTTGGGGGGGACTCCCTTCTCACACGCCCCACACCGGGTTGCGTCGTCGAAAAATTCCCCGTTGGGGCTCTTAAAAGAGCCCGAAGGTCCGTCGGAGCTGGAGCCGCCGAAGCGTGCGGCTAGCTCGGCATCACCACAACCGGAAGTCCCTTCAGTGGCCTTGATGAGGTCTTTTCACAGTTGTTCCCTCTGCTGCTAGAATTCACTTTTGATACAGGCCCTCAGGTCAGCTTGCAGCTTTAAGCTTGCCCTTCCCCCGCCTGCATGCTGGAAGAGGCCCTGTTTATCCTGCAGTTGCAGCCAAATCTTTTACTGTTTCTGCGTGTGTCTGGCAACCAAGAGACATACCCTTCCTGGGGGACACTGTCGGGGGAATATTGCCGCCTTCTTCCCACACCGGGAAATGTCAAACAAATGCCGTGGGGGCCCTGTAAAAGAGCCCAAAAGTCCGTTCCAAGCAGGAGCTGCCGAATATGCGACCTAGCTCTGCATAGCCGCACCCGGAAGTCCATCCAGATGCCTCTTAAATGTTGCTAATGTGCCTGCTTCCATCACATCCTTTGGCAGTGTGTTCCAGGTACCCACCAGTCTCTGTGTGAGAAACTTACTGCGCACATCTCCCTTAAACTTTCTCCCTCTTACCTTGAACCTGAGCCCCCTTGTAATTGACACTTCACCATTGGAAGAAGCCTCTGACTATCCAACCTGTCTGTGCCTCTCATAATTTTGTCGCCCTCTATCAGGTCTCCCCTCAGCCTCTGTCTTTCCAATGAAAACAATCCTAATTTATTCAAACTCTCCTCATAACAAACACCCTCGAAACCAGGCAATATTCTGGTGAACCTTCTTTGCACTCTCTCCGAAGCATCCACGTCCTTCTGATAATGTGGTGACCAGAACTGCACGCAATATTTCAAATGTGGACTAACCAAGGTTTTATATAGCTGCAACATGATTTCCCAGCTCCTGTACTCAGTGTCCCGGCTGATGAAGCAAGCATGTCATATGCCTTCTCAATCACCTTGGCCACCTGTGTTGCCACATTTAGGGAACTGTGGACCTGCACTCCCAGATCCCTCTGTATGTTAATGTTCGAAGGGTTCTGCCATTTACAGTACAATTCATACCTAGATTTGAACCTCCAAAATGCATCACCTTGCATTTATCCGGATTAAATTCCATCTGCCATTTCTGTGCCCAAGTCTCCAATCTATCTACATCCTGTTGTATCCCTCGGCACTATCAGCAACTCTGCCAAACTTCGAGTCATCCTCAAACTTACTGATCAGACTACCCACATTTTCCTCCAGACCAACAACAGAGATCCCAGCACTGATCCCTGCGGAACACCACTAGCTACAGATCTCCATTCTGAAAAACACCCTTCCACCGCGACTCTCTGTTTCTATAACCAAGCCAGTTCTGTATCCATCTAGTCAGCCCATCCTGAATCCCATGTGATTTTAGTTTTTTTCCAGGCTGCCATGTGGAACCTTGTCAAACGCCTACTAAAGTCCATATAAATTACATCCACCATCCTTCCCTCATCAAATTTCTTTGTCACCTCTTCAAAAAACTCAATTAAGTTGTTTTTTAAGACATGACCTTCCCCGTACGAAACATGCTGCCTGTCACTAACTAGTCCATTTTCTTCCAAATGTGCAAAAACCCTGTCCCTCAATACCTTTTCCAAAAGCTTCCCCACCACTGATGTCAGGCTCATCGGTCTATAATTTTCTTAAAGAAGGGAACAGCATTGGCTATTCTCCAGTCATCTGGAACCTCCCCTGTGGTCAAAGAGGATGTGAAGATATCTGTTAAGGCCCCAAGCATTTCTCCCTTTGCCTCCCTCAGTAACCTGGGATAGATCCCATCCGGCCCTGGGGACTTGTCTACCTTAATGCAATTTAGGATATTCATGTTCTTTGATGTATTGACGTTCTCAAGAGCTGTCACACACCGATCCCTGAACTCAACATCTGCCATGTCCTTCTCCCTGGTGAATACTGATACAAAATACTCCTTAAAGATTTTACCCACTTCCTGCGGGTCCACATATAACTTCCCTCCATTGTCCTTGAGTGGGGCTACTCTTTCTCTTGCTACCCTCTTGCTCCTAATATATGCATAAAAAGTAATGGGATTCTCCTTAACCAGGCTTGCTAAAGACATTCCATGGCCCCTTTTAGCCCTCCTAATTCCAGTTTAAGCTCCTTCCTATTTTCACTGTACTCCTCAAGTGCTTTGTCAGTTTTTAGGTGCTGAGATCTATCATATGCTTCTTTTTTCCTTTTGACTAAGCTTACAATTTCCCTTGCCATCCATGGTTCCCAAATCCTGCCATTGCTATCCTTCATTTTTGTGGTGACATGCCTCTCCTGCACTTCAATCAACTAGCCTGTCAAAGCCTTCCACATGTCAGATGTGGATTACCCTCAAATAGCTGCTCCCAAACCACATTCCCCAGTTCCTGTCTAATTTGGATGAAATTGGTCCTTGCTCAAATAAGCACCACTCGCTCCTTTGTAAAGTTGTTCTTTATATCACTCCAACCATCTCTAATCAAGCAATACAATTCTGTACCATACACACATTTGTAGTCCAGTGATATAGACATATACATGGCTCGCAGCTGCATTAAGATTGTCAGGTCCCTGTTCTCAGGACGGGACGCAGCGAACATGAATTTGTTGACCAGGATGAATTAGGGGGTGTATATTCGGTAGAACAGAGTGAGAATGGAAGGAGAGTGTGTGGGATGGAGATTTACAGCTTTTGTGGAATGAGAGGAAAGAATGTTCAATACAAACGAGAATTGTCTGTTGTGAGTTTCTATTCTGTGCTGACAGTGCTTTCAAAATATTCAAAGACTCTGCTTCCACTGCCCTTTGAAGAAGAGAGTTCTAAAGACTCAGGACGCTCTGGGAGAAAAAGTTCTCCTCTGCCTTAAATGGGCAAGTTATTACTTTTAAAGCAACTCCAATTTCTAGATTCTCCCACAAGAGGAAACATCCTTTCCACATCCACCCTGTCAAGGCTCTTCAGTATCTTATACGGTTCAATCAAGTCACCTAAACTCCATCGGACACAAGCCCAGCCTGTCCAATCATTCCTCATAAGACCAGCCTCCAATTCCAGGTATGAGTCCGGTAAACCTTCTCTGAACTGCTTCCAACACATTTACATCATTCCTTAAATGAGAGAAATACTGTACACAGTGCTCCAGATGTGGTCTCAGCAATGTCCTGTATAACTGAAGCATAACATCCCTTCTTTTGTATTCAATTCCCCTCACAATAAACAATAACATTCTCTTAGCTTTCCCAATTACTTGCTGTACCTGTATACTCGCCTTTTGTGATTCATGCTCTTGGACACCCAGAACCCTCTGAGTCTCAGAGCTCTGCAATCTCTCACCATTTCGATTTTTTTTTCTTTTTTAAAATAAATTTAGAGTACCCAATTAATTTTTACCAATTAAGGGGCAATATAGCGTGGCCAATCCACCTAGCCTGCACATCTTTGGGTTGTGGGAGCAAGACCCACGCAAACACGGGGAGAATGTGCAAACTCCACACGGACAGTGACCCAGAGCCGGGTCACTGGGATCTCGGCGCCATGAGGCAGCAGGGTTAATCCACTGCGCCACCGTGCTGCCCCTCTCACCATTTAGATAATAAGCTTTTATATTCTTCTGACCAACATGGACAATTACACATTTTCCCACGTTAGTCTCCTTTTGGCAGGTTTCATCCCACTCATTTAACATATAACTTTTTAACCTCCTTATGTCCTCTTCACAATTTGCTTTCCTACCTATCTTTGTATCATTGGAACATAGGAGCAGGAGTTGGCCATTCAGCCCGTCGAGCCTGCTCCACCATTCAATACGATCATGGCTGATCATCCACTTCATTGCCATTTTCCCCCCACACTATCCCCATATCCCTTTGTGTTATTGGGATTTAGAAATCGGTCAATCTCTGCTTTAAACACTCTCAATGACTGAGCTCCCACAGCCCTCTGGGGTCGAGAATTCCAAAGATTCACAACTTGTAGATCTCTGTAGATCAAACCATTGCCCCGTTCTATCCCCGTATCCCTGTCAGTTTATTTCCCTGAAAAGCCCATCCATTTTCCTTTTGGAAACATTCCATCATCTCTGCTTCTACCCGCATCGTAGGAAGTGGGTTTCTCTTATTTCCCAATTTCTTCAAATGCAAACGAGTCTCAGAGAGCACAGAAAGAGGCCATTCTACCCATCGTTCCCATGCTAGCTCTTTGAATGAACTATCTAATTAGTCCCATCGCCCGGCAAGTTTCTTTTCCTACAGAATCTGTCCAGTTCCCTTTTGAAAAATACAGTTGAAATTCCTTCCAGCACCTTTGTCAGGCAGTGAATCCCAACAAGTCGTTCTGTTTTAAATCTAATATTTTCACGATATGCTGTATATGGATTTTCACAGGGGATTTGAAATGGAGAGAAAGACATGGTTGTTGCACAAAATCAAGACTCAGTCTTTATGAGTGATCTTTATGAATGGGCAGAGTGTGAAATACCCAGGTTTGCGATGCCAAGGTGTCAGTCTGGCAGTGCCAAGGTGCACACGTTCTCGGGGCTGGGCCAGGAGGCGCCACCCTGCCCTAACCCTGACCACTCAGGGGCATCCAGTGACGCGGGAACCCTTTTGGTACGGTGACTCCTGGTCCATGTCTGTTTGGGCCAATACTAATCGGCGTCCATGTGACTGCTCACTGGGGAGGCGCTTAAATCAAGCAAGGCCTTTAGATAGGGGGTCCTTCCCGTTAATGGGATAGAGATTGGCCTTAATTGTATCCAGATTCGCCAATGCGAATCGGCCGGTTAGATCGGAAACCGATTGGCGCTTGGTGCCTAATTTCGGACTCTCCTGCGATCTAACTGCTGCAGTTGGATTCGCACCTTGCACATCGTGGCCATTAGATCGTGCCCTGATTCTCATTTGCTGTAAAAATGTCAAAGATTAATTGCTGTGTATAAAGAAAGTGCAATGAGGATAAATGTACTGACAAGAGAGACCTTCAAGCTCTGATTAGCCTCAACATTTGAAACTGTCTGAATAAGGGATTGTATAGAATCAGATAAAGGGATAGTATAAAACAGTTCTATTGTGTTACTGTCTAAGATAATGAGAGAAGGTGGTGTCAGTAGTTGGGGTTCCAATTAAATTAATCTCGTGACCAAATTGACCAATTGTCATGTTACAACAGGCCCAACTCTGACTTGAGGTAATGGTCACTTTGGGGATAAAAGTAGAGGTTCCGAACGTCTTCCTTGCTGGCCAAGTACTGAAGACTCCCGAGGCCGAGTTCCAAGGAAATTACTGTCAAAGAAGGAGCCAGACTCCCAAGACTGAATTCCACAAGAATTACTGTCAAAGAAGGAGCCAGAGAGAGTTACACTTCTACAGACTGATCACCCACATGAAGTTGTAAAAGTCAATGTCTTAAAGTTATTCAGTAAACCTTTTTCATTTAATAAACTTATTTTTAAATTTACTATCCAGAGAATTCTGCCTTTGTCTTAATTGGTTAAAGTATTGTCTGAACCAAAGTGAATTTATTAATTGGTAAGTTGGGGGAGGCTGAAATCAATTAAGTTCCAGATAACAACATCAAATAACATAAACCTTCAATTTAAAAACTTGCATTTGTATAGCACCTTTCACAACCACAGGACGTCCCAAAGTGCTTTACAGCCAATGAAGTACTTTTGAAGTGTAGTCACTGTTTTAATGTCGGAAACGCGGCAGCCAATTTACACACAGCAAGATCCCACACATAGCAATGTGATAATGAGCAGATGATGTGTTTTTAGTGATGTTGACTGAGGGGTAAATATTGACCAGGACACCGGGGATAACTCCCCTGCTCTTCTTCAAAATACTGACTGTGGGAACTATTACACCCACCTGAGAGGGGCAGACGGGGCCTCAGTTTAACATCGTATTTGAAAGAAGGCTGTTCTGACAGTGCAGCACTCCCTCAGTGCTGGGATGAGGAATGTTGGAACTGGTTTTTGTCCACAGGTCCCTGACAGGGATTTGATCCCACAACCTTCTGACTCAGAAGTGAGAGAGCTGCCCACTGAGCCATGGCTGACACGATAGACAATACAAAGTTAGAAAGGGAAAGGTACCCTTTAAAACCCCCACCCTTTGCCTCCAGTGCCTAAATCTAATAATAAAAACCCCAGTATAAATAACATGTTTGACTGACAAATGTTGAAGTGTTGATTTCGAGACACAAGTTTTAACTTCCCATTTGAGCCTCGGGCACTTTTCTGTGTCTATTGCTCATGTCAATGACAGGCAGGAGACGGAGCTGTGGGCTGAATTGGATTGGATTGGATTTGTTTATTGTCACGTGTACCGAGGTTCAGTGATAAGGATTTTTCTGTGAGCCGCTCAACAGATCATTAAGTACATGGGAAGAAAAGGGAATGAAAGAAAATACATAATAGGGCAACACAAGGTATACAATGTAACTACATAAGCACCGGCATCGGATGAAGCATACAGGGTGTAGTGTTCATGAGGTCAGTCCATAAGAGGGTCATTTAGGAGTCTGGTAATAGCGGGGAAGAAGCTGTTTTAGAGTCTGTTCGTGCATGTTCTCAGACTTCTGTATCTCCTGCCCGATTTAGCTGAGAATAACGGGGCTTGCGCACCAATTGGGAAACTGACATGGGCGGCGCACTAATGGAGAGACAGGAAGGTGCTGGAGGACTGACTGGGAAATGGGCCACCAACCAATTGTTATATCGGTCACTCAAAGCTAAAGAGAAACTTGTCTCTTTAAATACATATACAGGGAAGAGGCTGCAATGAAATCTGTCCCTTTTAACCTGCACAGAAACAGGAGGCTCAGATTCACAGGCTGCAAGAGTCAATTCAGCCCATCTATCCTCTGCTATCTCTGAAAGGTCTCTCTGATTCATCCAACTTCTCTGCTCTTTCTCCACAGTCCTGCAAATTCTTCCCTTTCAAGTATTTACTCTTTGGAAAGATACTATTGAATCTGCTTTCAGACAGATCAGAACAGCTCGCTGTGTCAAAAAATAAAATAACATCTCATCTCCCCCTCTGGCTCCTTTGCCAATTACCTTAGAGGGACTCACTTTCTGTTAAAGAGCCTGTCAACCCCTCCCACCCACTTTCCTTAAAGTGCATCAATCTAATCATGAAAAGTCCAGAAAAATCAAATATTTTTTCCTGATACAAGTTTATTAATGAAACCGAACATGGTTTAAAAAAAGCAGAAAATGACTTGAGGATCAAAGACAACCAGAGTAAAAGGATGTTCACAATGTTCTGGACCCAAATGGTTTCTCTTTGGCTCCTCTGTTCCCTGATCCTGTGACGCCTACTTTGGGAACCGGGGCACATTCAGCCTGTTTGAGGATCGATGAGTATGGAAGCTCTACGTGTTTAGGTTTGGTGATGTCAGTACATTGTAGTCACTAAAAAGAGCGGTGATTCAATGGAGAATAGCTGGAGTCAGCCATCAGTATCAGTGAGACATCACCTCATTAACACGTTTGTGTAATTAATAAATTGTCCTGTACATAAGCTCGGTGATGAAATGTCTTCAGTGGCATGTCTCTTTAAGTGTCGAATACTGTACTGTAGCTTGAAGAATAAAAAAACACTGGTGTTAAGGTCAGGAAGGGGTCAGAGCACCAGCTATTCCAGGACATAAGGACATAAGAACTAGGAACAGGAGTAGGCCATCTGGCCCCTCGAGCCTGCTCCGCCATTCAATGAGATCATGGCTGATCTTTGTGGACTCAGCTCCACTCTCCGGCCCGTACACCATATCCCCAAATCCCTTTATTCTTTAGAAAGGTATCTATCTTTTTCTTAAAGACGTTTAAAGAAGGAGCCTCAACTGCTTCACTGGGCAAGGAATTCCAGAGATTCACAACCCTTTGGGTGAAGAAGTTCCTCCTACACTCCGTCCTAAATCTACTTCCCCTTATTTTGAGGCTATGCCCCCCAGTTCTGCTTTCCCCGACCAGTGGAAACAACCTGCCCGCATCTATCCTATCTATTCCCTTCATAATTTTATATGTTTCAATAAGATCCCCCCTGCATCCTTCTAAACTCCAATGAGTACAGTCCCAGTCTACTCAACCTCTCGTCATAATCTAATCCCCTCAACTCTGGGATCAACCTAGTGAATCTCCTTTGCACTCCCTCCAGTGCCAATATGTCCTTTCTCAGGTAAGGAGACCAAAACTGAACACAATACTCCAGATGCGGCATCACCAACACCCTATACAATTGCAGCATAACCTCCCTAGTCTTGAACTCCATCCCTCTAGCAACGAAAGACAAAACTCAATTAGCCTTCTTAATCACCTGTTGCACCTGCACACCAACTTTTTGCGACTCGTGCACCAGCACACCCATGTCCCTCTGCACAGCAGCATGTTTTAACATCTTACCGTTTAAATAATAATCCATTCTGCTGTTATTCCTCCCAAAATGGATAGCCTCACACTTGGCAACATTGAATTCCATCTGCCAGACCCTAGCCCATTCACCCAACGTATCCAAATCCTTCTGCAGACTTCCGGTATCCTCTGCACTTTTTGCTTTACCACTCATCTTAGTGTCGTCTGCAAACTTTGCCACATTGCACTTGGTCCCCAACTCCAAATCGTCTATGTAAATTGTGAACAACTGCGGGCCCAACACTGATCCTTGAGGGACCCCACTAGTTACAGATTGCCAACCAGAGAAACACCCATTTATCCCCACTCTCTGCTTTCTGTTAGTTAACCAATCCTCTACCCATGCTACCACTTTACCCTCAATGCCATGCATCTTTAGTTTATGCAGCAACCTTTTGTGTGGCACCTTATCAATAGCTTTCTGGAAATCCAGATATACCACATCCATTGGCTCCCCGTTATCTACTGCACTGGTAACGTCCTCAAAAAATTCTACCAAATTAGTCAGACACGACCTACCCTTTGTGAACCCATGCTGCGTCTGCCCAATGGGACAATTTCCCTCCAGGTGCCCCGCTATTTCCTCCTTAATGATAGATTCCAGCATTTTCCCTACAACCGACGTTAAGCTTACTGGCCTATAGTTACCCGCTTTCTGCCGACCTCCTTTTTTAAACAGTGGTGTCACGTTTGCACCCTGTTTGATACAAGTTTTAGTTCATCGTTAGAAGAGGCTCTAAGCTGATTGGCTCAATTTGTTGTGGGGAAGCTGGTAACACTTTTCCCATTGGTCAAGAGTCAGAAATATTTGATGAAAAAGTTGTTCGTTTTGATCAACAGCTGCACAGATTCGGGTTCAATGTCACAAAGTTATCTTCAAAAAGGTCTATTCAGTAACTGGAGTCCATGCTGACTCTGTAGAACAATCCAGTCAGTCCCATTCCCCCTCGATGTCCCCGTTCCCCTGCAAGTTTATTTCCTTCCAGTGCCCATCAATTTCATTTTGAAATTGGTCGTTATCTCCAATTCGTCCACCCTCGTGAGCAGTGAGTTCCAAGTCATTACCACTTGCTGTGTAAAAATATTCTCCCTCACATCCCCCCTGAATCTCTTACCCAAATCCTGAAATCTGTGTCCCCCTCATCCTTGTCCCATCAGATAATGGGAACATCTTTTCTTTATCCACCTTACCTAACTCTATCATAACCTTGTCCACCTCTATCAAATCTCCCCTCAACCTCCTTTGCTCCAAGGTGAACAACCCCAGCCTGACATCAACAATAAAGAATAAACAAACAGAATATGTTAATACCTGGGATCAGATGGGAATGTTTGATTGTCCTGGACAGAAGGGAATTAGAATAACTCACCTTGGGTGTAGTTAACTGGAATGTAACAATCTGGTGTCCACCAATATTCCAGTGAAATTCAGGGACTTGTAGATGAGATGAATAAGTTGCCTTTTTCTTGATAATATTTTGATCATTTGCCTCTGAAACCTTAAAAGGAAAACCATGGGTGGGATTCTCCGCCCCGCTGCACCAGTTGTATATCCGCCACCCCCGCCGGCAGCAGGATTCTCCATCCTGCCAGCCGGCCAATGGGATTTCCCATTGCGGGCAACCCCACTCCGTTGGGAAATTCCCAGGTGTCAGTGCACAGCCGGTGCAACGGAGAATCCCGACAGTGGAAAATCCAGCCCCATGCTTAAAATCCGAGATGCTGCCTGACATATCAAGTGCATAAAGAGAGATATAAGCTAAGCTATTGGGACAACGGTCCTGTGAAGTTTTAATAAGATTGTGTGACATGTTGAGGGACAACGATCTCAACCTGTATAGAGACATGGTCACTGGACAAAGACACAAAAATGACTGAATCTATGTCTGTTTAAGAGAGATGCCCTTGAATAAAAAGAGCGATCTGATAGTGTATAGAAAACTTGCACCTCATTATCCCTGAAGACCCACCGAAGACACATTGTGGGCCACACAGACAAAATTCAAAGAGAGCTATACAAAAGCCATCTGCATTTCATATCCCAGGTTGTCCAACAGGAGTCTGTTTGTCTTCTGAGACAAAGAGCCCCACAGCCTTCCTTTCAATTCTTAATGGCTGAGACATTCAACAATCTCGGGGGTGCCCGATGAGGGATACAGGTCCTTTGTCAAACGTAGTGTGGAGAGATGAGGATGATGTGACATGGCCTCTGGTTTATGAAACCAGTAATATTGCATTGCTGTACTTCACAGTCTCAACCTGCCGTTTTAACATTGATCCTGCAGCATCACATACAAGGGGCTCTGGCCCAGATTGGACATCTGGCTCCATCTACACTGCCTCTGCTGGGCATTCTGTACCATCGGCAACAAGACTGATTCATCTCCGATCTCATTGTGTGAATTCAACACCACTCTGCTGCCACCTTTGCTGGGTCTCCTTGAATTTGGTCTCCCTTCCGCCAGATAGCTCCTTTTGTTCAAGTTCAAAGTGATTACTATGGTTTGTGGGGGACAGAGATTCGTAGTTGGAGAGGGAGAAGGATGTTGGCTGATGACTATGACAGGGAGGGGCAACATTTGAGGGACTCTCGATTCTCCCCATTCCATAACTTCCTGATGGATCATGGAGATCCCACGATTTGCAGCATTGAATCACAGAATGCTCACAGCACAGAAGGAGACCATTCGGCCCATTGTGTCTGTCACCTCTCAGTAAGAGCGGCTCAGTTAGCGCCACTCCCCTGCCTTTCCCCCATAACCCTGCAAATTCTTTCCCTTTATAGCATTTACCCAATTCCCTCTTGAAAACCGCGATTGAATCTGCCTCCACCACACTCTCATCAGAACCATCCAGATCCTCACCCATCGCTCTGTAAAAAAGGTTTCCCTCATGTCGCCTTTGGTTCCTTTATCAATTTGAGTGTCAATGTGTGCGTGACTTTAAGGAGAAGCTGGATAAGTCCATGAAAGAGAAAAGAACAGAGGGATTTGCAGATTTAAAAAAAGACTTGTATTTATATAACACCTTTCAGGGCCACTGGAATTCTCGATGCGTTCTGCTGCCAATGATGTACTTTCTGAGGTGTAGTCACTGTTGTGATGTAGGAAACGTGGCAGCAAATTTAGGCACAACCGGATAGGAACATAGGAACAGGAGTAGGCCAGTCAGTCCTTCGAGCCTGCTGACCCATTCTATAAGATCATGGCTCATCTGGTTGTGATCTCAACTCCACTTTCCTGTTCCACCCCCATAACCCTTGTCTCCTCTGTTAATAATATGTCCAACGCTGCCCTGAATATATTCAATGACCCGGCCCCCACTGCTCTCTAGGGAAGAGAATTCCACAGACTAAAGACCCTCTGAGAGAAAAACATTCTCCCCAATCTCCGTCTGAATGGTGGACCTCATATTGATAAACTGTGTCCCCCGGTTCTAGTCTCTCCCAAAATTGGAAACATCCTCCTGATTTCTCCCCTATCAAATCCCTTCAGGATTGTAAATGTTTCATTAAGATCACCTCTCCTTCATCTAAAGTCCGCCCAACATTTTCAACCTTTCTTCATAAGAGAAGCCCCTCATCCCAGGAATGAGTCGCGTGAATTTTCTCTGAACTGCAGTTAACACAATTATATCTTTGTTTTTCAAACAAGGTGAAGATGCAGTGCACAATATTCCAGATGTGGTCTAACCAAGGCCCTGCACAGCTGTAGCTTCTATTTCCCCTTGTGAGAAACGCTAATATTCCAGTTGCTTTTCTAATCACTTGCTGTACCTGCACACCAACTTTTTGTGATTCCTATACCAGGACACCCAGATCCCTCTGTAACACTGAGTATTGTAATCTCTCTCCATTTAAATAGGATACTGCTTCTCTATTCCTCCTGCCTTATATTCCATCTGCACATTTTTCACACTAATTTCTGTACCTTCCTACAACCTACCGACAATTAACAAAACCTCAGAAAGAGCAGTGTGATAATGAGCAGAAGATTTGTTTTTGTGCTGTTGTTCGTGATTGAGGGATAAATATTGACCAGAACACCGGGACAATTCCCCTGCTCGTCTCAAAAATAACATGAGGTCTTTTAAATCTAACCAAGCAGGTAAACTGGGCCTCACTAACATCTCATCTGAAGGATGGTAACAGCAACACAGCAGCACTACCTCAGTATAGCACTGCAGTGTCAGCCCTGAGTGTAGTTCTCCAGTCCTGAATGGGGGCATGAGCCCAGAATCTTGGAACTCAGAGGTAGGAGTGTAACCCACTGAGCCCTGACTGACAGTGAACATGAATAAGACTGGGAGGAACCATGTGTGAAGCATCAAAGCCATAACATACCAGGTGAACCGAATGGCATGTTTCTTCAATATCTATTCTATGTCATTTCAATCAATGAAACATTTCAGACTTGGAATTGTCAAATCAACACCTGGGATTTGTTTGGGTGCGATGCTGAACGTGAACTGTTTTGTAAAATAATTTCAGCTGGGAGTCCCTGAATGAATAAGGAGAGGTCACAAACGGCAGTTCTTAAAGGTACACTGTTAACCCAGCAAATCAGAGTTCCAACTATCTCACATCAAGGACATGATACAGGGAGTTCAATGCAAATCTGGTTCATTAGACTTAAATCCAGAGCATTAAACTACAGCCCAGTTACAGTGGTCTCTAACATCAGCAAAAACGAGCCCCAACCTTTCAAATGAATAAGGTTTGGTCCTGAACAGCAGCAACAACAGCAGAAACCTTCTCCCTCTTAATCAATAAATCTCTGTCACCCACACACTCCCTATTGATTGTGACACGAATTCATCCCACTATGTTATCTTGCTTTTCCCCAATTCTCCTCCCCTAAAGGTGCTGACTCTCGGGTTCAGTTTCACATTCACACATTGCCCTTCCCAATATGTCATCTAGGTATCTAAATCTTTACACCTGAAGTTAATAAACTGTTTTGCTAAGGGGGGACGTCACAATCAAATCCAGTGACCAGCCATATGTACGTTGTGTCAGAGTGACGCTTTTCATTCCAATCCAGGAGACTGGGCTCCGGGTCAGCAATGGCGGCCGGGCCTCCCACAATGCCCCACGCTGGCTAAACCACTCTATCCGCCTCACGGGCGGGCAGCCCGGGACTGCATGTCCAAGGGAGAGTGGCAGCTGCGCATGTGCAGGATTGTGCTAATCCCATTGGTTAAATTGTCCGCGTTCCTTGAATCAAAAGTTCTTCCAGCACCACGTGACATCGTTTTCAGGCAGACGGCAACCAATGGAACTCTAGTCCTCCAGCCAATCAGAGCGCGGGCTTTGTTTGAACGAAGATTTACCTTCACACAGACTGAAACCTCCTTGTGTCTCCAACATCTGTGAGTAAAATACTTTATTTCCTCTCCTTTCCATTCATTTTCTTATTCTGACCTTCAATTGGTGATTTGCAGCAATTGAAAGGGAAGAAAGGGAATCAAGTCTGTATGTTAACCAAATTTTTAGAGGCAGAACACATTTTTTAGGGGCAACCCGGTAGCATAGTGGTTAGTACAGTTGCTTCACAGCTCCAGGGTCCCAGATTCGATTGCCAGCTTGGGTTGCTGTCTGTGCGGTGTCTGCACGTTCTCCCCGTGTCTGCGTGGGGTTCCTCCCACAGTCCAAAGATGCAGAATCATAGAATTTTCAGTGCAGAAGGAGGCCATTTGGCCCATCGAGTCTGCATCGGCCCTTGGAAAGGGCACCCTAGCTAAGCCCACTCCTCCACCCAATCCCCGTAACCCAGTAACCGCATCAACCCTTTTTGGACACTAAGGGCAATTTATCATGGCTAATCCACCTAACCTGCACATCTTTGGACTGTGGGAGGAAACCAGAGCACCCGGAGGAAACCCATGCAGACACGGGGAGAACATGCAGACTCTGCACAGACAGAGACCCAAGTCAGGAATCGAACCTGGGACTCTGGAGCGGGGAAGCAATTGTACTAACAACTGTGGTACCATGCAGCCGTGTGGGTTAGGTGGATTGGCCATGCTAAATTGCCCTTAGTGTCTAAAAAGATTAAGTGGGGGTTACTGGGTGGCAGTTACGGGGACAGGGTAGAGACGTGGGCTTGAGTAGGGTGCTCTATGTAAGGGCCGGTGCAGACTCGATGGGCCGAATGGCCTCCTTCTGCACAGTAGATTCTATGATTTTTAGTCCAGTAATATAGACATATATCTGTCTGGCAGCCTGCATTTAAATTTTCATGTTTCTGTGTCCAGGACAGGAAGCAGTGAGCAGGGATCTGTCACTCAGCCTGAATCAGCACCTTCAGGAGAATTGGGAGGGTGAATATTAGATAAAGTAGAATAAGAATGGAAGGAGAGTTTGTGGGATAGAGATTTACAGCTTTTGGGAAATGAGAGAGGAAAGAATGTTCCAGAGAAACTAGAATTGTCTGTTCTGAATCTCTATCCTGTTCTGAAAGTGATAACTTTCGTATATTGTTTTTCCAGGATATTAGAAGAGGAAGATTTACAGACAGAAATCTCAAATATCATGTCTCAATCTGATAGATCCACTCGTTTCCTTGAGACCGGAATATCATCGGCCTTTGAAGCGGGAAGGAGAAATGTTTTCTGTTCTGTCTGCTTCAAAAGATTTTAATCATCAGTGTGACTGGAAAAGCACCAAGACACACACACCCGAGTGAGAGTGTTCCAGTGCACTGACTGTGGAAAGAGCTTTAACTAATTAAAAAGCAGAAGAAATTTATCACATTCTTCACAGTGGGGAAAGACCGTACATGTGCTCTGTGTGTGGATGACATTTGAACTGATTGTCCAACCTGCAGTCACAAATGCATCCACATCATGAAGAAAGCGTGCAAATGTGGTGGCTGGGAAGGGTTTCAGATCTCCATCTGTGCTGGAAACGCATCATCGCATTCACACCGGAGAGAGGCCGTTCATCTGCTCTCTATGTGGGAAGGGATTCACAGCCCCATCTAAGCTGGAGATTCTTTGCCGCAGTCACACTGGAGAAAGGCCGTTCACCTGTCCTGAATGTGGGAAGTAATCAGTCATTCATCCAACTTACCGACACACTGACGAGTTCATACTGTGGAGAGGCTCTTCACCTGCATTGAGTGTGGAAAAGATTTCAATCAGTCAACTTATCTACAGATACACAAGCGAGTTCACACCGGTGAGAGGCCATTCACCTGCTCCAGTTGTGGGAAGAGATTTAGGAATTCTTCCAACTTAGTGACACATCAGCGGTACATACTGGGGGAGGCCACTCGTCTGCTCTGAGTGTGGGAAGAGATTCTGTGATGCACCGGCCCTGCGGACACCAGCGGGTTCACACTGGGGAGGGGCCATTCACCTGCTCCATGTATAAGCAGTGATTCACTCAGTCATCCAGCCTGCTTGTACACCAGGTCACTCACACTAATGAAAGACCCTTTAAATGCTCGGAATGTGGGAACGGCTTCAAAAATGCTGCAGTCTGAGGGTCCACCAGCGTATTCACGGCGAGGACAAACCGTTTAGCTGCTCTCACTGCGCAAAGAGATTTAAAATGTCGTCCGGCATTCTGAGACATCGGCGAGTTCACAGCGGGGAGAGCCTGTTCACCTGCACTGAGTGTGGGAAGGGATTCACTCACTCACACCACCTGCTGACACACCACGAGTTCACAAGTGATAACAATGGTTGGATTCAGGTGCGTTTCTGCTTTCAATTGGAGAGAGTGGAGCTGATGAAATTTCTCTCTTTAGTATGTAGGTTCATGAGGGTAGAGAATGGAGCCACTCGGAACCAGGCCATGCTGGCTCTGTGTAGAGCAAACCAGTCAGTTCTATTTCCCCGTTCTATCCCGATATCCCTGCAGGTTTATTTCCCTAAAGTATTGATCCAAATTCCATTTATAACCATTCTGTCATCTAGGCTTCTCCCGGCCTCATAGGAAATGGGTTCCAGCTCATTACCACTCGGTTTAAATGCACACGAAGCTCAGAGTGCACAGGAGGCCATTCTGCCCAACCAGCTCATGCTTTGGCCGAGCTATCCAATTAAAACCATCACCCTGCAATTTTCCTGTCCGTTCAAGAATCTGTCCAGTTGCCTTTTGAAAGACAACAGTTGAAACTGCTTCTTGCGCTGTTTTCAGGCGCACATTCCAAATCACAACAACTCGCTGTGTTTTGAATCAAATCATTCAGGACACTGTGTTTGGATTTTCACAAGAGTTTTCAAAATGGTGTCAAATATATGGGTATCACAGAAATTGAAGATTGAATTTTTATTAATCATCTTGATGAAGGAATGGAGTGTAATAAATCTAATTCCTGGACAATTTAACATTTTGCACAGGACGTCCTAAAATGTTTCACAGCCAATGAAGTGTAATCACCGTTGTAATTTAGCAAACTGGCTGTAGGTCTTCGGTGATCAATTTTAGTTTTAAAAATCAATCACTTTAATAACGTATTCGCTGTCATAAATAACAAGGTCAAGGAAGCTAACATAGATGTATGTATTTTAAAAAATAACATTGCACCTAAATGTTCCAAGAAACAGCAGGGCCACCAGACATTATTTGAACAAAGAATATTTCCTAATTTTATTAAACTGCATGACATCATTTTCTGTCAAAGTCTGTGTCAAGAATAAGGCTCATTGCTGAATTAGTAAGAAAGAAAGCTATTGTTTTCCACAAGTTGTCTTTTTGAACCATCGGATCTTATATTAACCAAATGTGTTACTTGAAGATTAGTGTGTTAATTAACTACTAGTCAACTCATCACCGCTCGTGGTTGTGCAGCCTCTATTGTGCCTGTAATGAAGCAGGACGGAACTATACGCATTTACGGAGATTTTAAAACTACAATCAATCTGGTTTTATGTGCGGATCAATACCTGCTACTGTTGATTGAGGCTTTGTTCACCGGCCTAGCAGGAGGACAGAAATTCAGTAAAATCGACCTATTGCAGGCTTATTTGCAAATGAATGTTGAGGCTGAATATCCACATTTGCTCACCATTCTAAGAGAAGGCAGCTAAGAAGATGGAGGCTATCATGGAGGATCCATGACCAATGAATGTAACACAGTTAAGATCATTCCTCGGTTTAATTAACCAATATGAGAAATTTGATTCAAAGCGAGCAACCCTGCTTAAACCATGACCTAATTAGTTGTGCATCAAACAAGCATAGCAATGGACAGCAGAGTGTGAAAAAGCACATCAGTCAGTTAAAGAAACACTGAAGAATTCAGGAGTGTTGGTCCATTTCAACCCAAAGTTACCACCACAACTTACCAATGATGTTGCGCCGTACGGTGTTGGGATGGTGGTGTCACACATACCACCTTCAGGGGAAGAAAGACCAATAGCTTTTGTCACATACCTTAACAAGTGCTGAATCAGATTACGTCCAGTTGGAGAAGGAGGCACTGAGTATTATTTATGGTGCGAGAAGATTTCACCAATATCTCTGTGGTCGTCACTTCACATTGCTAACGGCACACAGGCCCTTAACTATTTTGGGCCACAAAAGGTTTTCCTTCATTGGCAGCAAGGAGACTTCAACCATGGTGTTACACATTGACTTTGCAGGGCCATACGAGGGGCACATGTTGATGGTTGTCATAGATACACATTCCAAATGGCTTGAGGTGGTCCTAATGAAATCAACAACTGCGGAACAAACCATCAAAAATCCCGATGTGATTTTCCCACCAGATTTGGGAAACCAGAACAAATTGAGAGTGATAACGGTCCACAATTCACAGCTCAGGAGTTTGAGAACTATCTAAAGATGAGTGGTATCCAACACACAAAATCAGCACCTTACCACCCATCCACAAATGGTTCAGCTGAAAGGTTTGTCCAGTCCTTGAAGATGCACTGAAAACCTTCAAGGACCAAGATTCATTAAATTGCCGTCTAAACAGTTTCTTGGCGACGTCTCGCAACACCACACACACACGACCACTCAGAGTTCCCCAGCTTTACTACAACCGAAGAGGAAGCTGAGAACGACATCTGATCAACATTTCCCCTGGAGACGTCCGAGATAGTGGAACACAATCAGCAGTCACAAACCTGAAGAGAAGGGAATCCCAAAAGATGCTTTTTTGGACAAGGAGAGCAGGTTTTGGTGTGCAGCTGCACCACCAGCGAGAAGAAGGTCCCTGTAACTGTGTTATCTGAAACTGGCCCTGTCTCCCACACTGTGCAAACTGAAGATGAGCGAGTGTGGAGACGACACAGATCAGTTGTTAGTGACACCCATCAATGTGCCAGTACCGTGTGTGCTAGAACTACCTCAGGATGAACCGCCATCCATACTACCTGATCATGTGGCTGCGACTTCTGGTCAATCCGCAGAAACCGAGATTGCTGAAGAACCCCTTGCTGCTTCATTGGCAGCAAGGAGACTTCAACCATGATGTTACACATTGACTTTGCAGGGCCATACGAGGGGCACATGTTGATGGTTGTCATAGATACGCATTCCAAATGGCTTGAGGTGGTTCTAATGAAATCAACAACTGCAGAACAAGCCATCGAAAATCCCGATGCGATTCTCCCGCCAGATTTGGGAAACCAGAACAAATTGTGAGTGATAACGGTCCACAATTCACAGCTCAGGAGTTTGAGAACTATCTAATGATGAGTGGTATCCAACACATAAAATCAGCACCTCACCACCCATCCACAAAATCAGCACCTCACCACCCATCCACAAATGGTTCAGCCGAAAGGTTTGTCCAGTCCTTGAAGATGCACTGAAAACCTTCAAGGACCGATGCTTTTTTGAACAAGGAGAGCAGGTTTTGGTCTGCAGCTGCACCACCAGCGAGAAGAGGGTCCCTGTAACTGTGTTGTCTGAAACTGGCCCTGTCTCCCACACTGTGCAAACTGAAGATGAGCGAGTGTAGAGACGACACAGATCAGTTGTTAGTGACACCCATCAATGTGCCAGTACCATGTGTGCTAGGACTACCTCAGGATGAACCGCCATGCATACTATCTGATCATGTGACTGCGACTTCTGGTCAATCCGCAGAAACCGAGATTGCTGAAGATCCCCTTGCTGCTCCTAATCTTCTGTCTGCAAAAGAGACTATAACACCTTCCAGGGGAGAGACATCGTCTGAAGACCCGGAGAGGACATCCAAGGCCAAGCAGAACCAAATCCCTTAAGTGAGCAGGGAACCAGTGCAGAATAGACACCCGCCAGATTGTCTTTCCTATTGACTGCATAATTCTTTGCCTGCCCTTGTGTATATGTTTTGATGATGATGTACTTTTTTTGATTTGATTTGATGTATTATTGTCACATGTATTAGGATACAGTGAAAAGTATTGTTTCTTGCATGCAGTACAAACAATGCATACCGTACATAGAGAAGGAAGTGGAGACTGCAGAATATAATGTTACAGCTATAGCAAGGTGTAGAGAAAAGATCAACTTAATACAATGATTGAGGCTTTCTTAACCGGCCGAATTTTAGCGGGGGGTCAGTTCTATTCAGTTTTGTCCCGGGTGCTCAGAGGTTCACTGAAGAGGCCGAATTTTAGGGCAGCCCAATTTTGTGTAGCAGCAAACACCAAAAGGTTCAGAAGTGTAAATAGCATGTGGGATCAGCCAAATATGACCTCCAAAAAGAGGAAAGAGAAAGGGAAGTGGAATGAGTCGGGTTATGGGATCAATACATTCTGCATCCCACAACCAAACTGTGGAGCAGGCTCCCCTCAATAAGTTCACAGCTGATCTGATTGTAACCTCAACTCCACATTCCCAACCCCCCGATAACCTTTCACTCCCTTGCTTATCAAGAATCTATCCAGCACTGCCTTCAAAATGGTCAAATCTAGGATTTGGATTCTCACCAGCTGATTATGGGAGGGGGTGGTGGGGATTTCAATTGTGTAAGGGAGCCAAGGTTGGATAGGTTCAGCCTTAGTTTTCACAGTAACTTCATTGCAGCGTTAATGTAAGTCCACTTGTGACACTAATAAGACATAGGAGCCAAATTAGGCCACTCGGCCAATCGAGTCTGCTCCGCCATTCAATCATGGCTGATATTTTCTCATCCCCATTCTCCTGCCTTCTCCCCATAACCTCTGATCCCCTTATTAATCAAGAATCTATCTATCTCTGTCTTAAAGACACGCAGTGATTTGGCCTTGGTCGATAATATCCAATTAAATCCGCTACCTTGATGGCGGTGCTTGTCCCTACCGGCCATGTCGTTAGTGTCCGAGGCACGTGGGCCTTCCCAAATGAGGAAAACTCAAATGCGGCAAAGAGTTCCACAGACTCACCAACCTCTGGCGGAAAAAAATCCTCCTCACATTTGTTTTAAAGGATCCTCCCTTTAGTCTGAGATTGTGTCCTCTGGTTCTAGTTTTTCCTACAAGTGGAAACATCCTCTCCATGTCCACTCTATCCAGGCCTCGCAGTATCCTGTAAGTTTCAATAAGATCCCCCCTGATCCTTCTAAACTCCAACGAGTACAGACCCAGAGTCCTCAACCATTCCTCATTCGACAAATAAAGGGTTGAGCAAGTTTAATGGGCCAAACTGCAGTTCCTATTTGTTATGATCTGTGTCCAGGACACGAAGCAGTGAGCAGGGATCTGTCAATCAGCCTGAATCAGCACCTTCAGGAGAATTGGGAGGGTTAATATTAAATACAGCTGAGTGAGAATGGAGGGAGAGTGTGTGGGATGGAGATTTACAGCTTTTGGGGAATGAGAGGGGAAAGAATGTTCCAGAGAAACTAGAACTGTCTGTTCTGAGTTTCTATCCTGTACTGACAGTGATGTATTTTGTAAATTGTTTTTCCAGGATATTAGAAAAGGAGGAATTACAGACAGAAATCCCAAACATCACATCTTGATCTGACAGTCACTTGATTCTTTGGGTCACACGCACCCGAGTGAGAGTGTTCCAGAGCACTGACTGTGGAAAGAGCTTCAACCAGTTACAGAGCTTCACAGAGGGGAGGGACTGTACACGTGTTCTCTGTATGGGTAAGGCTTCAATTGTCTAACCTGGAGAGACACAAGGAGACCCAAAACATGGAGAAACAGTGGAAATGCCGGGACTGTGGGAAGAGATTCAAAGCCCCATCTGCACTGGAAGCTCATCGGTGCATTCACACTGGGAGAGGCCATTCAGCTGCTCTCAGTGTGGGAAAGGATTCAGTCAGTCATTCACCCTGCAGACACACCAGAGGGTTCACACTGGGGAGAGGCCATTGAACTGCTCTCAGTGTGGGAAGGGATTCAGACATTTATCCACCCTGCGGAGACATCAGCCAGTTCACCCCGGGGAGTGAGCATTCACCTGCACTCAATGTGGGAAGGGATTCTGTGTTTCCTTGTACCTGCTGAGACACCAACAAGGTCACAAGTGATTACAGGGGTTGGATTCTGCTGTTATTGTTGCTACTCTCAATTACACCCAGAACAGCATTGTGTTCATTCTGTCAGTTGGTCAATGGGGAGGGTTTCTTTCTGCTGGACTGGCCGGTCTCACGACTTTGCCTCCAGTGGGCTGATGCTCTTGAGGCTTGTGGCAAATACTTGGCTTCAAATTTCACAAGGATCACAGAGTAAAAGGGTGTTTTGGAAGGTAGATGACAGATAGCTCCTGTTTCTGTTTGAAACCTCTAAAGAATGCAGGTTTAGATGAAGATAGGCTTTGGTGGTTACATGGTTCTGTCTCAGAAGGAAACTGTCAAGCTATGAGGAACAAGTTGTCTGCAGTTGAATGGGAACTTACAATAAAATGTGTAATGATACAATCGCAGTAAAGGAATTATCACATATTTACATAAAATATAGATTCACTGATTTATTGGTACCTTGAAGAATGAATGCAGTATAATTCTTAAATTCAGTATACATACAGACAGAAAATGGAACATCCACAAGGCAAAGTCATTGTTTCAGATAAAATATGAGAATTGCTGTACAGCAACTTAATATGTGTAAGAATCTAACACTGTTTCAAGAAAAGTTGTATAAAAGCCCTCGTAATGAATAAACAATTGTTCTACAAATACATGTAGTAATGAAAAAGTATTGCAGCCTTAGCAACACAAACATTTACAAAATGTAGCAAAACCTCAGCAACAAGCAAGGTTAATGCAGAACATCTTGAGGGCGATTCTCCAATATTGGGCACAAGAGTTCGCGCCATCGTGAACGCCGTCGCAAACCGGGCCCGGTTACGTACGATTCTGGCCCCCATAGGGGCCAGCACGGCGCTGGAGCAGTTCACGCCGCATGCATGCATGTGCAGTTGGGCCAGCTGAATCCTGTGCATGCGCAGTTGGGCCGTGCCATCCTGTGCATGCATGGGGGACTTCTTTAGCGCGCCGCCCCCGACTCAAGATGGAGTCGGTGTTCAGGGGCCGGCCACGCCAGAAAGTAGGCCCGGGGAGGGAGTTGAAGAGGAGGCAAACCCATCCACCCGCTCCAGGTTCTGCCCTGGGTGTGATTAACAGCAGGAATAGCAGCAGAATCTAACTTATCATCACTTGTGAACCCTTTGGTGTCTCAGGATGTTGGACGACTGAGTGAATCCCTCCCCACAGTGAGAGCAGGTGAATGGCTTCTTTCCAGTGTGAACTCGCTGGTGTCTCCGCAGTGTGGCTGATGTTCTAAACCTCTTTGTGCAATGAGAGCAGCTGAACGGTCTCTCCTCTGTGTGAATGCGCTGGTGGGACATCAATACCTGAGAGCTTTTAAACCCACTCCCACAATCGGAGCATTTAAAGGGTCTCTCATTGCTGTGAGTGACATTGTGGCTCAACAAGTGATGACCGAGTGAATCTTTTCCCAGTCGGAGAGGTGAACGGGCTCTCCCCGGTGTGATTTCGCTCGTGTTTCATCAGGTTGGATGAGGTTCTAAACCTCTTTGTGCAGTGAGAGCAGCTGAACGGTCTCTCCTCAGAGTGAACGCGCTGGTGGGACATCAGTCGCTGAGAGCTTTTGAAACCCTTCCTGCAGTCAGAGCATTTAAAGGGCCTGCTCTTGGTGTGAGTGACATTGTGTTTCAGCAGGCTGGATAATTGAGTGAATCCCATATCACACACACTGCAGATGAACGGTTTCTCCCCGGTGTGAACTCGCTGGTGTCTCTGCAGGTTGGATAACCGAGGGAATCCCTTCCCACAGTCAGAGTAGGTGAATGGCCTCTCTCCAGTGTGAACTCGTTTGTGGTTCCGCAGGTTGCTCATGTCAGTGAATCCCTTTTCACACTGAGAACAGGTGAACGGCCTCTCTCCAGTGTGAACTCGTTCATGTCTCCATAGGTTGCTAATGTTATTGAATCCCTTTTCACACTGAGAGCAGGTGAATGGCCTCTCTCCAGTGTGAACTCGTTCGTGTCTCCGTAGGTTGCTAATGTTATTGAATCCCTTTTCACACTGAGGGCAGGTGAATGGCCTCTCTCCAGTGTGAACTCGTTCGTGTTTCCGCAGGGTGCCAATGTCAGGGAATCCCTTTTCACACTGAGAGCAGGTGAAAGGCCTCTCTCCAGTGTGAACTCGCTGGTGGATCTGCAGGCTGGATAACTGAATGAATCCCTTCCCACAGTCAGAGCAGGTGAACGGCCTCTCCCCAGTGTGAACTCGTTCATGTTTCCGCAGGCTGCCAATGTCAGCGAATCCCTTTTCACACTGAGAGCAGGTGAAAGGCCTCTCTCCAGTGTGACTGCGTTGATGCCTTTCCAGCTCGCACGGGGCTCTGAATCCCTTCCCACAATCCTCACATTTCCATGGTTTCCCCATGGTCCGGGTCATTTTGCGTCTCACCACGTTGGACAATCAGTTGAAGCCTCGTCCACACACAGAACACCTGTACAGTCTCTCCCTACTCTGAATGGTGAAGTATTTTTTCAGGCTGTGTCACTGGTTAAAGCTCTTTGCATAGTCAGTGCTCTGTAACAGTCTCACATGGGTGTGCGTGTGTGTCCCTGTGCTTTTCCAGACACACTGATGTTTAAAATCTCTTGAAGCAGACAGAATAGACAAACATTTCTCCTTCTAGATTCAAAGGCCGATGATCCCAAGAATTGAGTGACTCAGTCAGTTCTTGATGGGATATTTAGTTTGAGATATTGGCCTCAAACTCCTCTCGTTCGAACTGCCTGCAAACAGATTTTACAAGAGTAATCATTGTCAGGACAGGATTGAAACTCAGAACAGACAATTCTAGGTTCTATCGAACATTCTTTCCTCTCTCTTTCCCTGAAATGCTCTAAATCTCCATCCCACAAACTCTCCCTCCATTCTCACTCTGCTGCATCTAATATTCACCCTCCCAATTCTCCTGAAGGTGCTGATTCAGGCTGATTGATAGATCCATGCTCACTGCTTCCTGTCCTGGACACAGACACCTGAAATGTCTAAATTACTGGATGAAAAATGTGTGTAATATACAGACTGTATTCACTTACTTTCCCTCCCAATTTTCCTGAAGGTGCTGATCAACAAATCTAAACTCACTAAAACCTGTACAAGAGTAGAGAATCTCCATATAAGTACATTTACTGATTAGTGATAGGGAAATTCTGAGGAATAATTTTATTCGTCCATGGAGTGGTCATGACAGGGAACTCACTGCCCACAAGGGTTGTGGAAGTCGAGATGATCAATAATTTAAAATAAAATAGGATGGTTACTTGAAGAAAATAAACTTGCAGGGGAACAGGGATATCGAGGGGGAATGGGACTGACTGGATTGCTGTACAGAGAGTCGGCATTGACTTGAGTTACCAAATGGATTCTGTCGGTGCTGCAATGACTGTATGTATGACTGGAAATATATAATGTAGGTACAGTACTATTTACAAAACTAGAAATAATAATACATGTATTTTACTACAGAACCATCAACAATATATATAATACATGCCATATAACAACACTAGACATATCTCTGTCCATTATTAAATTTTTAAAAATTAATTTACGGGATGTGGACAATGCTGGTCAGGCCAGCATTTATTGCCCATCCCCAGTTAGCCTTCCAAAGTAGTGGTGAGTTTCCTTCTTGAACTGCTGCAGTCCTTGAGGTGTAGGTACATCCCCTGTGCTGGTTTTTTTTCTTTATAATTTGTTTTTTACAAATTTAAAGTACCCAATTAATTTTTTTCCAATTAAGGGGCAATGTAGCGTGGCCAATCCACCTACCCTGCACATCTTTGGGTTGTGGGGGCGAAACCCACACAAACAAGGGGAGAGTGTGCAAACTGCACACGGACAGTGACCCAGAGCCGGGATCGAACCTGGAACCTCGGCACCGTGAGGCAGCAGCGCTAACCACTGCTCCACCATGCTTCCCTACATCCCCTGTGCTGTTAGGGAGGGAATTCCAGGATGTTGCCCCAAGGACAGTGAAGGAACGGCAATATATTTCCAAGTCAGGGTGGTGTATAACTTGGAAACGAACCTCCAGGTGGTGAGTTCCCAGGTATCTGCTGCTCTTGTCCTTCTAGATGGTGGTGGTTGTGGGTTTGGAAGGTGCTGTCTGAGGAACCTTTATGATTTATTGCAGTATATCTTGTAGATGGTATACACAGCTGCTACTGTTTGTCGGTGGTGGACGGTTTGAATGTTTGTGGAAGGCGATGCAATCAATCAGGCTGCTTTGTCCTGGATAGTGTCGAGCATCTTGTTGTTGGAGCTGCACTCATCCAGCAAAGTAGAGTGTATTCCATTACACTCCTGACTTGTGCTTGTAGATGTCTGGTGGACAGGCTTTGGGACATCAGGTGGTGTGTTACTCACCGTAGGATTCCCAGCCTTGGACCTGCCCTGGGAACTACAGTATTAATATGGCTAGTCCAGTTCAGTTTTGATCAATGGTAACCCCCAGGATGTTGGTTGTGGGGGATTCAGCGATGAAAATGCCACTGAATGTCAAGGGGTGGTGGTTAGATCCTCTCTTGTCTGGAGATGCTCATTGCCTGGCACTTGTGACTCCAGTTTAGCTCGGGCTCCTTGTTGCCTAACACGGTCAAATGCTGCATTGATTTCAAGGGCAGTTACTCTCACCTCACTTCTGGCATTCAACTCTTTCGTCCAAGTTTCAACTAAGGCTGTAATGAGGTCAGGAGCTGAGTGACCCTGGCGGAACCCAAACTGAGCGTCCAGGAACCGGTTATTGCAGAATAATTGCCACTTAATAGCAACTTTGATGACTCCTTCCATCACTTTGTTGATGATGGACAGTAGACCTACAGAGAAGTAATTGGCTGAGTTGGATTTGCCCTGTTTACTGTCCCCTTAAATGTCCGTCATCTCCTGGGGAAACCAGCCCTTTAATTGTGAACATTAGGAAAGAGACCATCCTTTTAGCCAGACAAATAAATGTGTCAAGCTGAGGGAGCAAAGGGTGTCAATGTCTTTCAGAGAGAGAGAGAGAGATCAGGGCCAAGCTTTCCAGAATCTGCACCCTCCCTGGATTCACTTCCTTTCCCTTCAGTTGCTGCAAATCACCAATTGAAAACAATAAATGGAATGAGGGAGAAAAGAAAGTGTTTTACTCACAGACGTTGGAGACAGGAGGACGTTTCAGTCTGTGTGAAGCCCAATCTCCTTTCACATAAAGCCCGCGCTGATTGGAGGACCAGCATCCTTCCGGTCCTAACTCTATCCATTAGCCAACACCTCACAGGAAGGTCAGGGGCTGGGCTTTCCTCCACACATGCGCAGCTTCCCCTCACCCTTGGACATGCGCAGTACCTGATCACCCGCCCGTGCGGCGGATAGAGCGGGTTCCCCAGCGCGGGGGATTGTGGGAGCTACGGCCGACACTGTCCAAACTCCTGGGGTGAAAAGTGGAGGAGGCTTGGGCGGTTGTGTGCGAGCTTGGTGTCCGCCCCCGGGCCGATTCGAAAGGCAGGCCGCCTCTGGGAGCTTCCTGGATGGGGTGAAACAGCAACTCGGCGCCCATTGCTCCTGGTCCCCGAGGGAAGGGGAGAAGACCGGTTTCGGAGTACTGCGACCAGTCGTGTTTCAAGTCAGCGGTTGAGCTGCGGAGACGCTGCTTCGGACTGCGAGGTTTGCTGTCGGCGGTTTTGAGTTCGCCCAATGGAGGACGAAGGAATGGAGGAAGGATGGCAGCTGGATAGGCTGCTGGAAGCGGCGGGTCAGAACTGGGAGTGGACACCCGATGGGCGGCCCGCGGCCTGCAGCCCGGGGTGGGTTGCTGCCGTTCCTGGGGTCTCCGGGGATTTGGCCCCCCTGGACACCATGTGGGCGGTTGGGACTGACTCAGGGACTTTCTTCCCCGTTGTCGACTGTTGCCAACATTGGAGCGACTCTGGCCGCTGCCATTGGAGGACTTTGAGGACATGTTGTTCCTTGTGAAATTTCGGCTGGAGCGCCGGGGTCATGATGTGGAACGTGCAAAATTAATGGACTCTTTTTTTTTTTTAATGGACTTTTCTATGAGTACTAAGGGATTTTGTTTTCATGTTTTCTTTGCTTTTCGTTTTCTTTAGCAGCCTATGACATTAAACTCATTTTGGCTTTTTTTCCGAAATGTTATTTAGTATTTGTGGTGGAACGCTAGTTGGTGCGAAACTGCTCTCCCTCTGAATGGTCCCGTGCCTTTGGGCGGGGTCCAGGAGGGGGGAACCCTCTCTCCTCTGCCGCGCCCGGGTCTGGCTCTCCGGTGGTCTGTGCTCTTAGCGAGGAGGGGCCTTTCCCCCGGGGTGTCGGCTGCAGGGCGGGGTGAACGGGGGTGGGTGAGCAGGGATTAGTGTTTGGTGATGGATTCTATCCTGTTAAATCTTTTCTGGGGTGAATTAAGGCCTGGTGCCTGGTGATTGGGTTTGATATGATACTGTTAAAATGAATCGAGGCCCTGTGGGTCATATTTGTACTGGAGCGGCCGTATTGTATCGGGGCCTTGTGCCTCGTGACTGCTTGTCTTATGTGTTTAGAGGTCGTCACCTTGAAGTGTGCCTGTGTCTTGTGTTGTACTTTTGGGTTTTGTTTCTTTTCTTTTCTTCTCTGTTTCTTTTGGAGTGGTCGTATGGTTTTGAGGCCTTGTGCCTCGAGACTGCTTGTTTATATGTTTAGAGGTCGTTGCCTCGATGTACTTGTGTATTGTGGTTTTCTGTTCCTTCTTGCTTTTGGAACGGTCGTTTGGTTTCATGGCCTTGTGCCTCACGACTGTTCGTGTTATGTGACTGTCTGATTGTTACTTGAACTATGAGTAGGGCCTGTGCCTTGCGGCTGGTTGTGATAAGTGACTGGTTAATTGGTATCTGGAAACGTATTTCGGCCTGCGCCTTGCAGCTGTTTGTGTTCAATGACTGTTACAACGTTACTGTGAAATGTAATTGGGCCTTGTGCCTTGCAGCTGTTTCGTGTTCAGTGACTGTTTAATCGTCAATTTGAAGTGTAATGAAGTCTGGAGCCTTGTAAATTGGTTTCTGTAATAATTGTGACGACAATAAAAGAGTTACTCACAGATGTTGGAGACAGGAGGAAGGTTCAGTCTGTCTGAAGCTCAAGCTCATTCAGGGTTGGAGGAACAACAGTTTTGCTCGGCAGAAACCGCCATGTCCAGCTTCCGCATTGAGACAATGGGGAGCTCTGATTGGCAGAGGAGCAGAGTCCTTCCGGTCCTCCAATCTTCCTATTGGTCAACACCTGAGCAGTAATGTCAGGGGAAGTGAGCTCCTCTACACATGCGCAGCTTCCCCTTCCCTTAGACATGCGCAGTCCCGGACGCCTACCCACGCGGCGGATAGAGCAGTTTCTCTAGTGCGGGGAATTGTGGGGGCCGCGGCCGCCATTACTCATCTGGAGCCCAGTCTCCAAACTCCTGGGATGAAAAGTGGAGGAGGCTTGGGCGGTTGTGTGCGAGCTTGGTGTCCGCCCCCGGGCCGATTCACAAGGCAGGCCACTTCTGGGAGCTTCCTGGATGGGGTGGAACGGCAACTCGGCGCCCATCGCTCCTGGTCCCTGAGAGAAGAGGAGAGGACCGGTTTCGGAATACCGCGACCAGTTGAGTTTCAGGTCAGCGGTCGAGCTGCGGAGATGCTGCTTCGGACTGCGAGGTTTGCTGTCAGCTGTTGTGAGTTCGCCCACTGAAGGACGGAGGAATGGAGGAAGGATGGCAGCTGGATAGGCTGCTGGAAGCGGCATGACGGAACCGGGGTGTAGACTACCCGACGAGCGGCCCGCTGCCTGCAGCCCGGGGTGGGTTACTGCCGTTCCTGGGGTCTCCGGGGGCTCGCCCCCCTGGACGCTCTGCGGGCGGATGGGACTGACTCCGGGACTTTCTTCCCCATTTTCGACTGTTGCCAACATTGGAGCGACTCAGGCCGCTGCCACTGGAGGACTTTGAGGACATGTTGTCTCTCGTGAATTTCGGCAAGAGCGCTGGTACCACTTGCAAAATTAATGGACTTTTTCTCTAGACTTTTCTATGTATGCTGGGGGATTTGTTTTCTTGTTTTCTTTGCCTTGTTGTATTTAGTAGCCTATTACATTTAACTCATTTCGGCTTTTTCCGAAATGGTATCCTAGTATTAATAGTGGAACGCTGGTCAGTGCGGAGCTGCTCTGACCCTCTCTCCTCCGCCGCGCTCAGGTCTGGCTCCCCGGGGGTCTGCGCTCTCAGCCATGGGGGGGCCTTCCCCCGGGGTGTCGGCTGCAGGGCGTGGTGAACGGGGGTGGGTGGGCAGGGATTAGTGTTCAGTGATGGATTGGATCTTGATATGAAATTGTTAAAATGTGAAACTGCTCTCCCTCTGAATGGTCCCGTGCCCTCGGGCAGGGTACAGAAGGGGGGAACCCTCTCTCCTCCGCCGCGCTCAGGTCTGGCGCCCCGGGGGGTCTGTGCTCTTCGGCCGGGCCTTTCCTCCGTGGTGTCGGCTGCAGGGCGGGGTGAACGGGGGTGGGTGAGCAGGGATTAGTGTTCGATGATGGATTGGATCTTGATAAATTTTTTATGGGGTGAATTGAGGCCTGGTGATTGGGTTATTGATATGAAATTGTTAAAATGTGAAACTGATCTCCCTCCGAATGGTCTCGGGCGGGGTCCAGAAGGGGGGAACCCTCTCTCCTCCGCCGTGCCCGGGTCTGGCTCTCCGGTGGTCTGTGCTCTTAAAAGGAGGGGGCCTTTCCTCCGTGGTGTCGGCTGCAGGGCGGGGTGAACGGGGGCGGGTGAGCAGGGATTAGTGTTCGATGACGGATTTTATCCTGGTAAATTCTTTCCGGGGTAAATCAAGGCCTGGTGCCTGGTGATTGGGTTATTGATATGAAGTTGTTAAAATGTGAAACTGCTCTCCCTCAGAATGGTCCCGTGCCCTCGGGCAGGGTCCAGAAAGGGGGGAACCCTCTCTCCTCCGCCGCGCTCAGGTCTGGCGCCCCGTGGGTCTGTGCTTTTCAGCCAGTCCTTTCCTCCGTGGTGTCGGCTGCAGGGCGGGGTGAACGGGGGCGGGTGAGCAGGGATTAGTGTTCGATGACGGATTTTATCCTGGTAAATTTTTTTCTGGGGTGAATTAAGGCCTGGTCCCCAGTGACTGGGTTTTTCATATCATAACTGTTGAGATAAATTGAGGCCCTGAGGGTCATGTTTGTACTGGAGTGGCCGTATTGTAGCGGGGCCTTGTGCCTCGCGACTGCTTGTCTCATGTGTGTAGAGTCGTTACTTCGAAACCTGTGTGTTGTGTGTTGTACTTTTGGGTTTCGTTTCTCTCTTTCTTTACTTTATTTTGGAGTGGTCGTATGGTTTCGGGGCCTTGTGCCTCGCGACTGCTTGTGTATGTGTTTAGAGGTGGTTGCCTCGATGTGGTTGTGTTTTGTGTTTTTGTTTCCTTTTGCTTTTGGAACAGTCGTTTGGTTAGCCTTGTGCCTTACGACTGTTCGAGTTACGAATCTGTGTGATTGTTATCTGAATTATATGTGGGGCCTGTGCCTTGTGGCTGGTTGTGATAAATGACTGGCTGATTGGTACTAGGGAACGTAACTCGACCCTGCGCTTTGCAGCTGTTTGTGTTCAATGACTGTTGCAACGTTATCGTAAAATGTAATTGGGCCTTGCGCCTCGCAGCTGTTTTATGCTCAATGATCGTTTAATCGTTAATGTGAAGTGTAACTAGGTCTTGTGCCTTGTAGCTGTTTCGTGTTCGGTGACTGTTGATTCGTTTAATGTGAAGTGTAATCGGGCCTTGTGCCCTGTAAACGAGTCTATGTTGAAAATTGTGACGACAATAAAAGAGGTACTCACAGATGTTGGAGACAGGAGGAAGGTTCAGTCTGTCTGTAGCTCAAGCTCATTCAGGGTCGGAGAAACAACAGTTTTGCTCGGCAGACACCGCCATGTCCAGCTTCCGCATTGAGACAATGGCGAGCTCTGATTGGCAGAGGAGCAGAGTCCTTCCGGTCCTCCAATCTTCCTATTGGTAAACACCTTAGCAGTAATGTCAGCGGAAGTGAGCTCCTCTACACATGCGCAGCTTCCCCTTCCCTTAGACATGCGCAGTCCCGGACGCCTACCCACGCGGCGGATAGAGCAGTTTCTCTAGTGCGGGGAATTGTGGGAGCCGCGGCCGCCATTACTCATCTGGAGCCCAGTCTCCAAACTCCTGGGATGAAAAGTGGAGGAGGCTTGGGCGGTTGTGTGCGAGCTTGGTGTCCGCCCCCGGCCCGATTCGAAAGGCAGGCCGCCTCTGGGAGCTTCCTGGATGGGGTGAAACAGCAACTCGGCGCCCATTGCTCCTGGTCCCCGAGGGAAGGGGAGAAGACCGGTTTCGGAGTACTGCGACCAGTCGTGTTTCAAGTCAGCGGTTGAGCTGCGGAGACGCTGCTTCGGACTGCGAGGTTTGCTGTCGGCGGTTTTGAGTTCGCCCAATGGAGGACGAAGGAATGGAGGAAGGATGGCAGCTGGATAGGCTGCTGGAAGCGGCGGGTCGGAACCGGGAGTGGATACCCGATGGGCGGCCCACGGCCTGCAGCCCGGGGTGGGTTGCTGCCGTTCCGGGGGTCTCCGGGGGTCTCCGGGGGTTCGGCCCCCCTGGACGCCCTGTGGGCGGTTGGGACTGACTCTGGGACTTTCTTCCCCGTTGCCGACTGTTGCCAACATTGGAGCGACTCTGGCCGCTGCCATTGGAGGACTTTGAGGACATGTTGTTCCTTGTGAAATTTCGGCTGGAGAGCCGGGGTCATGATGTGGAACGTGCACAATTAATGGACTCTTTTTTTATAGACTTTTCTATGTGTGCTAAGGGATTTTGTTTTCATGTTTTCTTTGCTTTTGTTTTATTTAGCAGCCTATGACATTCAACTCATTTCGGGTCTCCCTGAAATGGTATTTAGAAATTGTGGTGGAACGCTAGTTGGTGCGAAACTGCTCTCCCTCCAAATGATCCCGTGCCTTTGGGCGGGGTCCAGGAGGGGGGAACCCTCTCTCCTCCGCCGCACCCGGGTCTGGCTCCCCGGTGGTCTGTGCTCTTAGTGAGGAGGGGCCTTTCCCCCAGGGTGTCGGCTGCAGGGCGGGGTGAACGGGGGTGGGTGAGCAGGGATTAGTGTTCGGTGATTGATTCTATCCTGTTAAATCTTTTCTGGGGTGAATTAAGGCCTGGTGATTGGGTTTCTGATATGATACTGTTAAAATGAATCGAGGCCCTGTGGGTCATATTTGTACCAGAGCGGCCGTATTGTATCGGGGCCTTGTGCCTCGCGACTGCTTGTCATGTGTTTAGAGGTCGTCAGCTTGAAATGTGCCTGTGTTTTGTGTTGTACTTTTGGGCTTTGTTTTTTGTCTTTTCTTTTCTGTTTGTTTTGGAGTGGTCGTATGGTTTCGAGGCCTTGTGCCCCACGACTGCTTGTTTGTATGTTTAGAGGTCGTTGCCTCGATGTACTTGTGTTTTGTGGTTTTCTGTTCTTTCTTGCTTTTGGAACGGTCGTTTGGTTTCGTGGCCTTGTGCCTCACGACTGTTCGTGTTATGTGACTGTCTGATTGTTACTTGAACTATGAGTAGGGCCTGTGCCTTGCGGCTGGTTGTGATAAGTGACTGGTTAATTGGTATCTGGAAACGTATTTCGGCCCTGCACCTTGCAGCTGTTTGTGTTCAATGACAGTAACAACGTTACTGTGAAATGTAATTGGGCCTTGTGCCTTGCAGCTGTTTCGTGTTCGGTGACTGTTTAATTGTTAATTTGAAGTGTAATGAAGTCTGGAGCCTTGTAAATTGGTTTCTGTAATAATTGTGACGACAATAAAAGTTACTCACAGATGTTGGAGACAGGAGGAAGGTTCAGTCTGTCTGAAGCTCAAGCTCATTCAGGGTTGGAGGAACAACAGTTTTGCTCGGCAGAAACCGCCACGTCCAGCTTCCGCATTGAGACAATGGGGAGCTCTGATTGGCAGAGGAGCAGAGTCCTTCCGGTCCTCCAATCTTCCTATTGGTCAACACCTGAGCAGTAATGTCAGCGGAAGTGAGCTCCTCTACACATGCGCAGCTTCCCCTTCCCTTAGACATGCGCAGTCCCGTATCAGGGCTGGGGGACGGCTTTCACCGACGGCCGGAACTGTCAGCTGGTTGCCTGAAAAACTTGTCTCGAGGATATGTGGGGGAAGGAGAACAAAGGGTGGGGGCGGGGCTCCCGCATCTGCGCGCTGGGCAGTGACGTCACCGCGGAGCGGGCTTATTCCTATTGGTTGATTAAGAGGACGAGCTCCTTTGTGATGTCACAATGTTGAGGTTGGACAATGAGTTTCAGACTAAAACATTCTTCTCTGGGCAACATCTGGGAGCAAATCAATGTCTCCCCTTTTCATAAGGTCATCAGATATAGGAGCAGAATTAGGCCATTTGGCCCATGGAGAAGAACCCTTCAACCCGATTAAAAATCTGTCTAACTCCTCCCTAAATTTACTCACTGTCCCAGCTTCACCGCACTCTGGGGTAGTGAATTCCACAGATTCACAGCCCTTTGGGAGAAGCAGCTTCTCCTCAACTCTGTTTTGAATTTGCTGCCTTTTTTTTTCAATAATCTTTATTGTCACAAGTAGGCTTACATTAACACTGCAATGAAGTTACTCTGAAAAGCCCCTACGCTACACATTTTGGCGCCTGTTCGGGCACACAGAGGGAGAATTCTGAATGTCCAAATTATCTAACCGCATGTCTTTCGGGGCTTGTGGGATAAACTGAAGCATCCAGTGGAATCATAGAATTTACAGTTCAGAAGGAGGGCATTCAGCCCATCGAGTCTGCACCGGCCCCTGGAAAGAGCACCCCAGCCCACGTCTTCACCCCATCCCCGTAACCCAGTGAACCCACCTAACCTTTTTGGATACTAAGGGCAATTTATCATAAGAACATAAGAACATAAGTAGGCCATCTGGCCCCTCGAGCCTGCTCCGACATTCAATGAGATCATGGCTGATCTTTTGTGGACTCAGCTCCACTTTCCGGCCCGAACACCATAACCCTTAATCCCTTTATTCTTCAAAAAACTATCTATCTTTATCTTAAAAACATTTAATGAAGGAGCCTCTACTGCTTCACTGGGCAAGGAATGCCATAGATTCACAACCCTTTGGGTGAAGAAGTTCCTCCTAAACTCAGTCCTAAATCTACTTCCCCTTATTTTGAGGCTATGCCCCCTAGTTCTGCTTTCACCCGCCAGTGGAAACAACCTGCCCGCATCTATCCTATCCATTCCCTTCATAATCTTATATGTTTCTATAAGATCCCCCCTCATCCTTCTAAATTCCAACGAGTACAGTCCCAGTCTACTCAACCTCTCCTCGTAATCCAACCCCTTCAGCTCTGGGATTAACCTAGTGAATCTCCTCTGCACACCCTCCAGTGCCAGTACGTCCTTTCTCAAGTAAGGAGACCAAAACTGAACACAATACTCCAGGTGTGGCCTCACAAACACCTTATACAATTGCAGCATAACCTCCCTAGTCTTAAACTCCATCCCTCTAGCAATGAAGGACAAAATTCCATTTGCCTTCTTAATCACCTGTTGCACCTGAAAACCAACTTTCTGCGACTCATGCACTAGCACACTCAGATCGCTCTGCACAGCAGCATGTTTTAATTTATCATTTAAATAATAATCCCTTTTGCCGTTATTCTTACCAAAATGGATAACCTCACATTTGTCAACATTGTATTCCATCTGCCAGACCCTAGCCCATTCACTTAGCCTATCCAAATCCCTCTGCAGACTTCCAGTATCCTCTGCACTTTTTGCTTTACCACTTATCTTCGTGGCGTCTGCAAACTTGGACATATTGCCCTTGGTCCCCAACTCCAAATCATCTATGTAAATTGTGAACAGTTGTGGGCCCAACACTGATCCCTGAGGGACACCACTAGCTACTGATTGCCAACCAGAGAAACACCCATTAATCCCCACTCTTTGCTTTCTATTAATTAACCAATCCTCTATCCATGCTCCTACTTTCCCCTTAATGCCATGCATCTTTATCTTATGCAACAACCTTTTGTGTGGCACCTTGTCAAAGGCTTTCTGGAAATCCAGATATACCACATCCATTGGCTCCCCGTTATCTACCGCACTGTTCATGTCCTCATGGCCAATCCACCTTTTATCATGGCCAATCCACCTAACCTCCACATATTTGGACTGTGGGAGGAAACCGGAGCTCCCGTACAAAACCTCCAAAGACACGGGCAGAACATGCAGACTCCACACAGCCAGTGACCAAAGCCGGAATCGAACCTGGAACCCTCGAGATGTGAAGCAACTGTGCTAAACACTGTGCTACCATGCTGCCCATCTTATCCTGTGACGTGGAGATGCCGGCGTTGGACTGGGGTGAGCACAATAAGAAGTCTGATAACACCAGGTTAAAGTCCAACAGGTTTGTTTCAAACACTAGCTTTCGGAGCACTGCTCCTTCCTCAGTCTTATCCTAAGACTATTACCTCTCGTACTAGAATGCCTGAAAGACGTGCTATTAGTGAATTGAACATTCTGGGTTGTTCTTCTGTGTACCCTAACAGGTGCCGGAATGTGGCGATGAGGGGAGATTCACAGTAACTTCATTGCCGTGTTTTAAAAAAAATTTAAAGTACCCAATTCATTTTTCCAATTAAGGGGCAATTTAGCATAGCCAATCCACCTCGGCTGCGCATCTTTGGGTTGTGGGGGTGAAACCCACTCAAACACGGTGAGACTGCGTGAACCCCGCATGGACAATGACCAGGTCTGGGATCGAACCTGGGACCTCGGCGCCATGAGGCGGCAGTGCTAATCATTGTGCCACCGTGCTGCCCCATTGCAGTGTTAATGTAAGCCTACTTGTGACAAAAATAAATATTATTATTAAGAGGGATAGCCGCTCCAAGGCAGCCTTCAGGACGCGCGACAATGCAGAATCGCTGAGCAGAAACCTATAGCCAAGTTCTGCACACATGAGTACGGCCTCAACCGGGACCTTGGATTCATGTTGCATTACATTCACCCCCCCCCCCCCCCCCCCTCCCCTCTCCCCACCCCCACCATCTGGCCTGGGCTTGCAAAATCCTACCAACTGTCCAGTCACTCTGTCTGGACCTGTAAAGACTTAATTACCTGCAGACTGTATATGTATGTATGTATGTTTCTGGAACCCACCTCTTCATTTGCCTGAGGAAAGAGCTGCGCTCCGAAAGCTACTGATTCAAAACAAACCTGTTGGATTTTAACCTGGTGCTATAAGACTTCTTACTGTGCTCACCCCAGACCAATGCCGGCATTACCATATTAAAGGGCAAAGCGGCAGCACAGTGGTGCAGTGGTTAGTGCTTCTGCCTCACAATGCCGAGGTCCGAGGTTCAATCCCGGCTCTGGGTCACTGTCCGTGTGGAGTTTGTGCATTCACCCCGTGTTTGCGTGGGTTCCACCCCAATAACCCAAAGATGTGCACGGGTAAATTGGGTACTCTAAAATTTTAAAAAGTAAAAGGGCAAAGTCTATTGATAGTTTAAGAGATACATTCCTAATAAAAATAGTGTTTAGGCATTGTTGTTTCTAGTTTTCTGCAGTAGAATTCATAAAACTTGAAGTTTTTGCCTTATGACTCTTTCATTTGTTCACTGGGTTTAGAATTTATCTTTTAAAGTTACTGATCTTTTCAGAAATCTTACACAGTTGATTTAGAGCTACAAGTTTCAACTTCCCATAATGCCTCAGGCAACATCTGCCTCTCTATTGCTCATATCAATGACAGCCCAGCAACAGAGCTGTGCGCTGGAGATGCCGTCACTCCTTGTAGGTGCTGGAATCAGTAGAAAGAAGAACCATAGTTTCTGGTTGAGCTTTGTGTTAGCTGTCTGACCATGATGACCATATATAAATAGCTAACCAAGTAATATGTTGTGATGAGGGTTTAGAAACAGACCCTGGGTAGACAGTTCATTGAAGCTGTGGGCTTGTCAGCTGTGCAGTGAAACCAGGCATCCAACAGCCACAGAGACCTCTAATATTGGACACTGGGTTTAACCCTGTCCTGTATTAAACAGACCTATCTGACACTGAGGGTGATATAGTTAATCTGACCCTTAATTCATTCAATTCCAAAAGTGAATAACATTGTTTCAAGTACAGTGATTACTCTGTTAGTCTGTGAATAAAGTGGTGTCAGTTCAAGCAGATCTCTGTCGGCACACAATTTCATTACTTATTTTTGTTACTGACTAGGGTGCCCCTCTCTCTCTCTCTCTCTCTGCCTCTGGTGCCTCTGGTGCCTCTGGTGCCTCTGGTGCCTCTGGTGCCTCTGGTGCCTCTGGTGCCTCTGGTGCCTCTGGTGCCTCTGGTGCCTCTGGTGCCTCTGGTGCCTCTGGTGCCTCTGGTGCCTCTGGTGCCTCTGGTGCCTCTGGTGCCTCTCTGCTGCCTCTCTGCTGCCTCTCTGCTGCCTCTCTCTTTCTCTGCTGCCTCTCTCTTTCTCTGCTGCCTCTCTCTTTCTCTGCTGCCTCTCTCTTTCTCTGCTGCCTCTCTCTTTCTCTGCTGCCTCTCTCTTTCTCTGCTGCCTCTCTCTTTCTCTGCTGCCTCTCTCTTTCTCTGCTGCCTCTCTCTTTCTCTGCTGCCTCTCTCTTTCTCTGCTGCCTCTCTCTTTCTCTGCTGCCTCTCTCTTTCTCTGCTGCCTCTCTCTTTCTCTGCTGCCTCTCTCTTTCTCTGCTGCCTCTCTCTTTCTCTGCTGCCTCTCTCTTTCTCTGCTGCCTCTCTCTTTCTCTGCTGCCTCTCTCTTTCTCTGCTGCCTCTCTCTTTCTCTGCTGCCTCTCTCTTTCTCTGCTGCCTCTCTCTTTCTCTGCTGCCTCTCTCTTTCTCTGCTGCCTCTCTCTTTCTCTGCTGCCTCTCTCTTTCTCTGCTGCCTCTCTCTTTCTCTGCTGCCTCTCTCTTTCTCTGCTGCCTCTCTCTTTCTCTGCTGCCTCTCTCTTTCTCTGCTGCCTCTCTCTTTCTCTGCTGCCTCTCTCTTTCTCTGCTGCCTCTCTCTTTCTCTGCTGCCTCTCTCTTTCTCTGCTGCCTCTCTCTTTCTCTGCTGCCTCTCTCTTTCTCTGCTGCCTCTCTCTTTCTCTGCTGCCTCTCTCTTTCTCTGCTGCCTCTCTCTTTCTCTGCTGCCTCTCTCTTTCTCTGCTGCCTCTCTCTTTCTCTGCTGCCTCTCTCTTTCTCTGCTGCCTCTCTCTTTCTCTGCTGCCTCTCTCTTTCTCTGCTGCCTCTCTCTTTCTCTGCTGCCTCTCTCTTTCTCTGCTGCCTCTCTCTTTCTCTGCTGCCTCTCTCTTTCTCTGCTGCCTCTCTCTTTCTCTGCTGCCTCTCTCTTTCTCTGCTGCCTCTCTCTTTCTCTGCTGCCTCTCTCTTTCTCTGCTGCCTCTCTCTTTCTCTGCTGCCTCTCTCTTTCTCTGCTGCCTCTCTCTTTCTCTGCTGCCTCTCTCTTTCTCTGCTGCCTCTCTCTTTCTCTGCTGCCTCTCTCTTTCTCTGCTGCCTCTCTCTTTCTCTGCTGCCTCTCTCTTTCTCTGCTGCCTCTCTCTTTCTCTGCTGCCTCTCTCTTTCTCTGCTGCCTCTCTCTTTCTCTGCTGCCTCTCTCTTTCTCTGCTGCCTCTCTCTTTCTCTGCTGCCTCTCTCTTTCTCTGCTGCCTCTCTCTTTCTCTGCTGCCTCTCTCTTTCTCTGCTGCCTCTCTCTTTCTCTGCTGCCTCTCTCTTTCTCTGCTGCCTCTCTCTTTCTCTGCTGCCTCTCTCTTTCTCTGCTGCCTCTCTCTTTCTCTGCTGCCTCTCTCTTTCTCTGCTGCCTCTCTCTTTCTCTGCTGCCTCTCTCTTTCTCTGCTGCCTCTCTCTTTCTCTGCTGCCTCTCTCTTTCTCTGCTGCCTCTCTCTTTCTCTGCTGCCTCTCTCTTTCTCTGCTGCCTCTCTCTTTCTCTGCTGCCTCTCTCTTTCTCTGCTGCCTCTCTCTTTCTCTGCTGCCTCTCTCTTTCTCTGCTGCCTCTCTCTTTCTCTGCTGCCTCTCTCTTTCTCTGCTGCCTCTCTCTTTCTCTGCTGCCTCTCTCTTTCTCTGCTGCCTCTCTCTTTCTCTGCTGCCTCTCTCTTTCTCTGCTGCCTCTCTCTTTCTCTGCTGCCTCTCTCTTTCTCTGCTGCCTCTCTCTTTCTCTGCTGCCTCTCTCTTTCTCTGCTGCCTCTCTCTTTCTCTGCTGCCTCTCTCTTTCTCTGCTGCCTCTCTCTTTCTCTGCTGCCTCTCTCTTTCTCTGCTGCCTCTCTCTTTCTCTGCTGCCTCTCTCTTTCTCTGCTGCCTCTCTCTTTCTCTGCTGCCTCTCTCTTTCTCTGCTGCCTCTCTCTTTCTCTGCTGCCTCTCTCTTTCTCTGCTGCCTCTCTCTTTCTCTGCTGCCTCTCTCTTTCTCTGCTGCCTCTCTCTTTCTCTGCTGCCTCTCTCTTTCTCTGCTGCCTCTCTCTTTCTCTGCTGCCTCTCTCTTTCTCTGCTGCCTCTCTCTTTCTCTGCTGCCTCTCTCTTTCTCTGCTGCCTCTCTCTTTCTCTGCTGCCTCTCTCTTTCTCTGCTGCCTCTCTCTTTCTCTGCTGCCTCTCTCTTTCTCTGCTGCCTCTCTCTTTCTCTGCTGCCTCTCTCTTTCTCTGCTGCCTCTCTCTTTCTCTGCTGCCTCTCTCTTTCTCTGCTGCCTCTCTCTTTCTCTGCTGCCTCTCTCTTTCTCTGCTGCCTCTCTCTTTCTCTGCTGCCTCTCTCTTTCTCTGCTGCCTCTCTCTTTCTCTGCTGCCTCTCTCTTTCTCTGCTGCCTCTCTCTTTCTCTGCTGCCTCTCTCTTTCTCTGCTGCCTCTCTCTTTCTCTGCTGCCTCTCTCTTTCTCTGCTGCCTCTCTCTTTCTCTGCTGCCTCTCTCTTTCTCTGCTGCCTCTCTCTTTCTCTGCTGCCTCTCTCTTTCTCTGCTGCCTCTCTCTTTCTCTGCTGCCTCTCTCTTTCTCTGCTGCCTCTCTCTTTCTCTGCTGCCTCTCTCTTTCTCTGCTGCCTCTCTCTTTCTCTGCTGCCTCTCTCTTTCTCTGCTGCCTCTCTCTTTCTCTGCTGCCTCTCTCTTTCTCTGCTGCCTCTCTCTTTCTCTGCTGCCTCTCTGCTGCCTCTCTGCCTCTCTGCTGCCTCTCTGCCTCTCTGCTGCCTCTCTGCCTCTCTGCTGCCTCTCTGCCTCTCTGCTGCCTCTCTGCCTCTCTGCTGCCTCTCTGCCTCTCTGCTGCCTCTCTGCCTCTCTGCTGCCTCTCTGCCTCTCTGCTGCCTCTCTGCCTCTCTGCTGCCTCTCTGCCTCTCTGCTGCCTCTCTGCCTCTCTGCTGCCTCTCTGCCTCTCTGCTGCCTCTCTGCCTCTCTGCTGCCTCTCTGCCTCTCTGCTGCCTCTCTGCCTCTCTGCTGCCTCTCTGCCTCTCTGCTGCCTCTCTGCCTCTCTGCTGCCTCTCTGCCTCTCTGCTGCCTCTCTGCCTCTCTGCTGCCTCTCTGCCTCTCTGCTGCCTCTCTGCCTCTCTGCCTCTCTGCCTCTCTGCCTCTCTGCCTCTCTGCCTCTCTGCCTCTCTGCCTCTCTGCCTCTCTGCCTCTCTGCCTCTCTGCCTCTCTGCCTCTCTGCCTCTCTGCCTCTCTGCCTCTCTGCCTCTCTGCCTCTCTGCCTCTCTGCCTCTCTGCCTCTCTGCCTCTCTGCCTCTCTGCCTCTCTGCCTCTCTGCCTCTCTGCCTCTCTGCCTCTCTTTCTCTGCTGCCTCTCTGCCTCTCTGCCTCTCTGCCTCTCTGCTGCCTCTCTGCCTCTCTGCTGCCTCTCTGCCTCTCTGCCTCTCTGCCTCTCTGCTGCCTCTCTGCCTCTCTGCCTCTCTGCCTCTCTGCCTCTCTGCCTCTCTGCCTCTCTCTTTCTCTGGTGCCTCTCTGCCTCTCTGCCTCTCTCTTTCTCTGGTGCCTCTCTGCCTCTCTGCCTCTCTCTTTCTCTGGTGCCTCTCTGCCTCTCTCTTTCTCTGGTGCCTCTCTGCCTCTCTCTTTCTCTGGTGCCTCTCTGCCTCTCTCTTTCTCTGGTGCCTCTCTGCCTCTCTCTTTCTCTGGTGCCTCTCTGCCTCTGTTATCAGTGCTTAGGAAGGCAGGTGGGATAGTTTCCTTTGGTAGCCGAGGGCCAAGAAGAGAAGAACAGGGACATTGTGCTGGAACTGTATCAAACACCAGTTAGACCACAGCCGGAACACTGTGGACAGTTCTGGTCACCACATTACAGGAAGGATGTGATCACACGAGAGAGGCTGCAGAGGGGATTTATGATGATGTTACCCAGGATGGAGAATTTTAACTATGAGGAACGATTGGAGAGACTGGGGTTGTTCTCATTGGAACAGAGGAGGCTGAAGGGAGATTGAATTGAGTTGTGTGTAATTCTGAGGGGCTCAGACAGAGTGAATATTTCACTCAGCAGAGTCCAACCCCTGCAGTCAAACAAGGAGTCGCTGGTGTGTCAGGAAGTGGGATGAGTGAGTGACTCTCTATCCGCACAGAGTACATGGAAACAGCAGCTCCCCAGTTTGAACTCGCTGGTGTGTCAACAGGCTGGAGGATTGGCTGAATTCCATCCCGCTCCTGGAACATTTTCCAATGTCCTCTCCCCAGTGCCAGCAGGCTGCCTGACTGAGAGAAGCTCTGTCCACAGACAGAGCAGATGAATGGCCTGTCGTTAATATGTTGATGCTGGTGTCATATTGATATTGTTCATTCCGGGGATTCCGGTGACAACATGTCATTGGATGTCACACATTAGGTGGCTCCTGCGAGAGTCTCGGATTTTTGGATGTTTATGCCTGGTTTTGGGGTAGTTTTTACATAGGTTGTTGTGGGATGTCATAAGGAGGTTGAGGAATGTCGAAGTCCCAGAGGAAAGGTGCTGGAAAGAAGGGGGCGAGCGAAGGTCCGCCAGCGAGTGCTGCTGTGAGTCCTGCAGGAAGGAAGATGCGGGGCTGGGTCGTCGGGTGGGGCCGCTCCCCTCACCGGGGAAACTCTGACCGAGGTGATGTCAGAGCTTCAGACATAAGTAGATATTACCCCTTTGAACTGAATTGGCCACATTCCTCTCGGAGGTCTGTTCTATTCTCTGAGCCTCACCCATTTGTCCCGGTTGATCCTCTGTCGTCGCTGAAACGGAATCTTTGATGCTTGGTTCTTATTCTCCTTCTGACCAGTGTCCCAGACAGGTCAAATTTACTCTACTTCGAACTGTTGAATGACATTTTTCTTCTAACCCTAGATCCATTCTTCAGACATTGTGGTTAAAGGTGTCAACTCAGGTTCTGCTCGGCATTTCACAATCTTTTCCATCAGTGCATTGCAGATTCTAAATAGGTCACCAGTCAAAAAGTAACAAGGCTCATTTCAAGTTGACCAAAACCTTCTCATCATGCCTGCAATCAGTCATTTTAGCACAAACAGGGTCTTATCGCTACAGTGGAGTTTGAAAGGCTGTTTGCCAAGTGTTTGGAGGTTCTTCGGAGGGAGATGCCTGCTTCACTTTAGAGTGGGTGAAGGAGACGATTGCCCTGGTAAAGGTGGCAGAGATGAAGATGTCTGTCGAAGTGTGGGAGCAAGGACAGAAGTTGAAGGGGGGGGGGGAAGGAGACACTGTCACAACACGGTGACCAGTTCGCCTCGATGGGCGAGGAGCTGTGGAGAGTAACAGGAGTCAACAAAGGCTCAGAGCTAAGGTAGGAGACCTGGAGAACTGGTCAAGGAGGGAAAATTTGAAAATCGTGGGCTGCCTGAGGAGTGGAGGGCCTGAGGCCGACCGAGTACTTTGCAAAGATTTTTGCTGCATTGATGGAGGAGGAGGAACAACATTCCCGCTCTGAGTTGGACAGGCCACATCGGTCACTCAGGCCGAAGTCTGAGTGAATGAGCCACCAAGGACGGTTATAGTCTGCTTCCACGGCTACCACATAAATGAGAAGGTTTTGAGCGAGGCACCCTTCATGCCACCCAGGTGCCAGCCTGGTACTTCTGGGGTGCCCAGGTAGCACTGTCAGGCTGGCAGGGGTACTGCCAGGGTACCACATGGGCAGTGCCATGGTGTCAGGCTGGCATTTTGCTTGCACTGGGTTTGAAGCCCGGGGTGCACTGCCCATGTGAGGTGGGGTGGGGAGGCCCAAGGACTCTCTTGTAGGTGAGTTGGGACATTGGAGAGTCCGGGGGTCGAGTCAGGGGGGTCAAGGCGGCTTCACTTACCATTATTCCTGCAGTGAGCAGCTTTCCTTTTGGAGATCCTCAGTGCAGGAATAATGCTAAGTGCAGCCTTGGGTGGCATTCCCCACCAGGGCAGTAATAAAAGAGCAGAATGCCATTAGTTAGCGGATGTGAAGTGGGAAGGTGTTGGTAGATGCAGATACCAAGAACTGATGGAGGAGTTGGTGAGAAGGCGGGCGTCCTTTGGACGGGTGAAGGGGGCATTGTATGGCAGCAGAGTGAGATTTGGTGTGGTCTACCCAGCAAAGCTGAGAGTCACTCATAACTCAAAGGACTTTTATTTGGAGGCGGCAGAGGCGTTCGTTCAGGCTGAAGGACTGAGACTGAGATGAGAGTTGGGATTTGGGCTTGGTTGGTGGGGACGGGGATTGCATTCTATTATTGAGGGGTTTCTATTTGATTGGGGTTTTGTTTCTGTCTCTTAAACTCCCCCCCCCCCCCCCCCCCCCCTCCCCCATTTATCTACGAGTGTTGTGTTTTTTTCCTTATGGTGTGGTTCTGTATTGTTTCTTGGTTTCAGGGACGTGGGGCTCAGTTACTGAGGAGGGGGTGGAGAGGATGGGGGACTCTAGCAGGGGTCACCACACGAGGAAACGTAGGTTGCTTAGTGAACGGGAGTGTGGTGGGGGAGGGGTCACGGTCATTGGAACCTGGTCAAACAGGTTTCAATGGCCCTGGGAGGTATGAATGGTGGGGGGAGGGGCTCGATACTGGGTGAGGTGTTTGCAAGAGGAAGTGGATGGGGCAATTCTGGCAGGAACAGGAGGTGATCCCGTTTAAGGTCAAGGTGGTCGGAAGGAGAGTGAGGAACGCCAAATACTGCTAGAAGAGATTTTGGGATGGATGGGTGATGAGCGGGGAACGCGGACCCAGGGTTCCTGGTGACGAGGAAGGAGTTGGAGGCGAGGTTGGACCTATTGTCCACAGGCAAAGATGTGCATCAGTTGAGAAGAGCAAGGGGGACTGTCTATGAGTATGGGGAGAAGGCAGGGTGTATATTGGCAGGTCAGCTCCGTAGGGAGGCCGCAACAAGGGAGATAGTTTGGGTGCGGGACAGGATGGAGGAGCTGGTGGTGGCTCCAGAACAGATTAATAAGGTGTTTGAGGAGTTCTATAGGGACTTGTATAAATCAGAACCACCAGAGGAGGAGCAGGAGATGAGGGAGTTTCTGGGTGGGTTAGAGTGCCCGAGGTTGGGGAGGTGGAGAGGGCAGGGTTGGAGGAGGGGATGGAGGAGGTGAAGGTGGCGATTGGGAGGATGCAGGCAGGGAAGGCAGCGGGGCCAGATGGGTTCCCAGTCGATGCTGGTGAGAAAGGGGGAGGGTCATGTAGAACAAAAGGGAAAGTCAGGGATTGGTTAGAGTGTGGGTGAGATTAAATGTCAAAAATGTCCTGGAACAAAAGGCAAAGGGAGAGGTAATGGTTGTGGTAAAGAAACAAAGTATTGGTCCAGAGGAATGGCAGAATAAAGGACAGCTCTGGCTGGAAGCAAAATAACATGAAAACAAGATGCAGACTGGCACTCGGCAAAAAAACAAATCAAAATGGAGGAGAGAGTTCAGTGTGTGAAGTTGTTGAACTCAATGTTGAGTCCAGAAGGCTGTAAAGTGCCTCATGGGAAGATGAGGGGCTGTTGGTCCAGCTTGTGTTGGGCTTCTCCGGAACATTGCAGCAGGCCGAGGACTGAAATGTGAGCATGGTTCCGAGTACAGAAGCTGGGACATGTTGCTGTATTTATACAGGGCCTTGGTGAGGCCACACCGAGAATAGTGTGTGCAGTTTTGGTCTCTTTTTCTGAGGAAGGATGTTCTTGCTCTCGAGGGAGTGCAGCAAAGGTTTACCAGACTGATTCCAGGGATGGCGGGACTGTCATAAGAGGAGAGATTGACGAGGTTGGGATTGTTCTCGCTGGAGTTCAGAAGAATGAGGGGGGGGATCTCAGAGACGTATAAAATTCTGACAGGACTAGGGTAGATGCAGGGAGGGTGTTCCCGATGGTGGGTGTGGCCAGAACCAGCGGTCACAGTCTGAGGATCCATTTCGGACAGAGATGAGGAGACATTTCTTCACCCAAAGAGTGGTGAGCCTGTGGAATTCATTACCACAGGAAGTAGTTGATGCTAAAACATTGAATATATTCAAGAGGCGGCTAGATATAGCACTTGGGGCGGCTAGATATAGCACTTGGGGCGTATTGGTTTGAAGGCTATGGGGATAAAGCAGAATTAGACTCTTGAGTTGGATGATCAGCCATGATCGTAATGAATGGTGGAGCAGGCTCGAAGGGCCAAAAGGTCTCCTCCTGCTCCCATCTTCTATGTATGAGAGAAAGGTGGTGAATTCTAATGGCAGCAAGCAGAAGGTCAGGATCATGCTTGTGGACTGAGCGGAGGTGTTCCACAAAGAGGGCAGGGAACAGGCTACAGATGAATTAAAGACAAACCGTTTGGGTTCATAACATTGTGAACATCCTTTTACTCTGGTTGTCTTTGATCCTCAAGTCATTTTCTGTTTTTTAACCATGTTCTGTTTCATTAATAAACGATTATCAGTAAAAATATTTGATTTTTCTAGACTTTGCATTAGGTTGATGTACTTTAGGGAAAGTGGGTGAGAGGGGTTGACAGGCTCTTTAACGGAAAGTGAGTCCCTCTGAGGTAATTGGCAAAGGAGCCAGAGGGGAGATGAGATTTTATTTTATTTGACACAGCGAGCTGCTCTGATCTGCCTGAAAGCAGATTCAATTGTATCTTTCCAAAGAGTAAAATCTTGAATGGGAAGAATTTGCAGGGCTGTGGGGAAAGGGCAGAGCAGTTGGATGAATGGGAGAGTCCTTTCAAAGAGATAGCAGGGGCACGATGGGCTGAATGGTCTCCTCCTGCAGCCTGTGAATCTGAGCCTCCTGTTTTTGTGCAGGTTAAAAGGGACAGATTTCATTGCAGCCTCTTTCCTGTATATGTATTTAAAGAGACGGGTTTCTCTTTAGCTCCGAGTGACCGATATAATTGGTTGGAGGCCCATTTCCCAGTCAGTCCTCCAGCACCTTCCTGTCTCTCTCTTAGTGCGACGCCCATGGAAGTTTCCCAACTGGTGCGCAAGCCCTGTTATTCTCAGCTAAATTCAGCCTCAGCTCCGTCTCCTGGCTGTCATTGACAAGAGCAATAGACACAGAAAGGTGCCCGAGGCTCAAATGGGAAGTCAATACTTGTGGCTCTAAACCCAGACTTCAACATTTGCCAATCAAATCCATGTTATTTAGACTGGGGTTTCTATTATTACCGTGCCACCCCTTTCATGTCACATTGATGTACTTTAGGGAAAGTGGGTGAGAGGGGAGACAAAGGGTGGGAGTTTTAAAAGATAACTTTCCCTTTCTAACTTTGTATTGTCTATAGTGTCAGCCGTGGCTCAGTGGGCAGCTCTCTCACCTCTGAGTCAGAAGATTGTGGGTTCAAATCCCAGTCCAAGGACCCGAAAACACAAATCACATCCAACATTCCTCGTCCCAGCACAGAGGGAGGCTGAAAGAACAGCCTTCTTTCAAATAACTGGTGTGCAAGCCCTGTTATTCTCGGGCAGCACGGTAGCCTTGTGGGTAGCACAATTGCTTCACAGCTCCAGGGTCCCAGGTTTGATTCCGGCTTGGGTCACTGTCTGTGCGGAGTCTGCGCATCCTCCCAGTGTGTGCATGGGTTTCCTCCGGGTGCTCCGGTTTCCTCCCACAGTCCAAAGATGTGCAGGTTAGGTGGATTGGCCATGATAAATTGCCCTTAGTGTCCAAAATTGCCCTTGGTGTTGTGTGGGGTTACTGGGTTGTGGGGATAGGGTGGAGGTGTTGACCTTGAGTAGGGTGCTCTTTCCAAGAGCCGGTGCAGACCCGATGGGCCGAATGGCCTCCTTCAGCACTGTAAATTCTATGATAATCTATGAAAATAAGATGTTAAACTGAGGCTCTGTCTGCCCCTCGCAGGTGGGTGTAAAAGTTCCCACAGCCACTATTTTGAAGAAGAGCAGGGGAGTTATCCCCACTGTCCTGGTCAATATTTATCCCTCAATCAACATCACTAAAAACAGATCATCTGCTCATTATCACATTGGTGTGTGTGGGATCTTGCTGTGTGTAAATTGGCTGCTGTGTTTCCTACATTAAAACAATGACTACACTTCAAAAGGCACTTCATTGGCTGGAAAGCACTTTGCGACATCCTGTGGTTGTGAAAGGTGCTATAGAAATGCAAGTTTTTAAATTGAAGATTTCTGTTGTCTGATCTTGTTATCTGGAACTTTATTGATTTCAGCCACCCCCAACCTACCATTTAATAAATTCACTTTGGTTCTGACAAAGCAATTAAGGCAAAGACAGAATTCTCTTTATATTAAATTTAAAAAGTTTATTCAAAGAAACTTTAAGACATTGACTTTTACAACTTCATGTGGGTGATAGTCTGTAGAAGCATAACCCTCTCTGGCTCCTTCTTTGACAGTAATTTCCTTGGAACCCGGCCTCGGGCATCTTCAGTACTTGGCCAGCAAGGAAGACCTTCAGAACCTCTACTTTTATCCCCAAAGTGACCATTACTTCCCGTCAGTATTTATTTTAAAATACTGTTGTAACATGACCATTGATCAATTTGGTCACTGGATTAATTTAATTGGATCCCCAATTACTAACACCACCTTCTCTCATTATCTCAGACAGGAATACAATAGAACTGTTTCATATTATCCCTTTATCTGATTCTATACAATCCCTTATTCATACAGTTTCAAATGTTGAGGCTGATCAGAGCTTGAAGGTCTCTCTAGCCAGTACATTTATCCTCATTGCACATATTTTACATACACAGCAATTAAGCTTTTACATTTTTACAGGAAATAAAACTCTCTTACTATAACTTACTGATTCATTGTTGATTATTTAATTGTCACTCAATTAATGCTCATTACTTAATCAGTCATCGGTTACTGACAGGTAGCTAATTAATACAGTAATCTTTAATTAATACATTTGGTTAATACAATATCCACTGGTTGAAATGAAAATCGCTTATTGTTACAAGTAGGCTTCAAATGAAGTTACTGTGAAAAGCCCCTAGTCGCCACATTCCAGCACCTGCTCTGGGAGGCTGGTACGGGAATTGAACCGTGCTGCTGGCTTGCCTTGGTCTGCTTTCAAAGCCAGCGATTTAGCCCTGTGCTAAACCAGCCCCGTTGAAAAAGATTGTTTTATGGAAGACAATCACTTTCTTTCTTACTAACTTTGATTGGATTGAACAATAAGTCTTAGACTTGAGCCAGACTTTGGCAGGATATGATACCCTGTAGCTTTACAAAATTCTGGCACAATTTGTTACTTTAAATAATTTCGTCTCATTCAGCAGTTTCGAGAAACAGTTTGGTTTATACAGGATGAATTTTTAAAATAAAGGTCCAGTCACGTTTCCGAGTTTAACTTGGCTTCCTTAACTTTGTTACTTACAACAGTGAAGTTGGACGAGTGATTTTTTAAAACAAAATATTATTAATGAGGCATACCCAGAATTTCTGACGTTACAACAGTGACTAAACTTCAAAAGTACTTCAAAGGCTGTAAAAAGCTTTAGGGGATTGTGTGGTCATGAAAGGTGTTATAGAAATAGATATAGAATCCCTTGAGTGCAGAAGGAGGCCATTCAGCCCATCGAGTCGGCACTGACTCTTCCAAAGAGCACTCTACCCATATCCACTCACCCGTAACAAAAGAGAAAATGCTGGAAAATCTCAGCAAGTCTGGCAGCATCTGTAGGGAGAGAAGAGAAGTAACGTTTCAAGTCCAATGATTCTTTGTCAAAGTTAACAGTCAGAAAATGTGAGGAATATTTATACGGTGGAGTGAGAATGAAAGATGAGTCATAGCCACAGAAACCCAGGGAAACGAGGTAATATTCCCCAGTCTCTGACTGTTAGCTTTGACAAAGAATCACTGGACTCGAAACATTAGCTCTTTTCTCTCCCTACAGATGCTGCCAGACCTGCTGAGATTTTCCAGCATTTTCTCTTTCGTTTCAGATCCCAGCATCCACAGGAATTTGCTTTTATCCACTCACCCGTAACCCCATAACCTAATCTGCACATCCCTGGACAGTGAGGGGCAATTTATCAGGGCCAATCCCCCTAACCCATACATCAGGACTGTGGGAGGAAACCAGAGCACTCAGTGGAAACCCACAGAATGGGAGAACGTACAAACCCCACACACACAGTGACCTTGGCCAGAATTGAACATGGATCCCTGGTGATGTGAGGCAACAGTGCTAACTACTGTGCCATTGTGACGCTCAAATAAATGTAATTGATTTTTAGAACTAGTCCCCAAACTTGGATATATCACACTCGGTCCACTCACAAAGATCACTCATAAAGACTGAGGCTTGATTTTATGTAACAACCATGTCTTTCACTTCATTTCAAATACCCTGTGAAAATCCAAACACAGTATCTCATGAAAGTATTTGATTTAAAACAGAATGACTTGTTGTGATTTGGGATTCACTGCCTGACAATGGTGCAGGAAGTAAATTCTACTGTAACTTTCAAAAGGGAACTGGACAGATTCTGCAGGAAAATAAATTTGCAGGGTGATGGGACCAATTAGACTGTTCATTCAAAGAGCTAGCATGGGAATGCTGGGCTTAATGGCCTCCTTCTTTGCCCTTTGATTCTCGTTTACATTTGAAGAAAATCTTAGACTTGAACCAGAGTTTGGCCGTATTTGGGAAATATCTGAAATCCACTTCCTACGAAGGGGGTAGAAGCGGAGATGATGAAATGTTTCCAATAGGAAATTGTATGGGCTTTTGAGGGAAATAAACCGACAGGGGTACGGGAATAGAACAGGACAATCATTTGATCAATAGAAATCTACAAGTTGTGAATCTTTGGAATTCTCTACCCCAGAGGGCTGTGGGAGCTCAGTCACTGAGCGTGTTTAAAGCAGAGACTGACAGATTTCTAAATACCAATAACACAAAGGGATATGGGGATAGTGTGGGGAAAAAGGCATTGAAGTGGATGATCAGCCATAATCGTATTGAATGGTGGAGCAGGCTCGACGGGCTGAATGGCCAACTCCTGCTCTTATGTTCCAATGATACAAAGATAGGTAGGAAAGTAAATTGTGAAAAGGACATAAGGAGGTTACAAAAGGATATAGATAGGTTACGTGAGTGGGAAAAGATCTGTAAAATCTAATATTATGTGGGAAAATGTGACAGTGTCCATTTTTGGCACAAAGAATAAAAAAGCTTATTATCTAAATGGTGATAGATTGCAGAGCTGAGATTCAGAGCGATCTGGGTGTCCAAGAGCAGGAATCACAAAAGGCGAGTACACAGGTACAGCAAGTAATTAGGAAAGCTAATAGAATGTTATTGTTTATTGTGAGGGGAATTGAATATAAAAGTAGGGAGGTTATGCTTCAGTTATGCAGGACATTGGTGAGACCACATCTGGAGCACTGTGTACATTATTGTTCTCATTTAAGGAATGATGTCAATGTGTTGGACGCGGTTCAGAGAAGGTTTACTGGACTCATACCTGGAACTGGAGGCTGGTCTTATGAGGAATGGTTGGACAGGCTGGGCCTGTGTCCTGTAGAGTTTAGGTGACTTGATTGAACCGTATAAGATCCTGAGGGGCCTTGACAGGGTGGATGTGGAAAGGATGTTTCCTCTGGTGGGAGAATGTAGAAATTGAAGTCACTTTAAAAGTAATAACTTGCCCATTTAAGGCAGAGGAGAACCTTTTCTCTCAGAGGGTCGCGAGTCTTTGGAACTCTCTTCCTCAAAGGGCAATGGAAACAGAGTCTGTGAATATTTTTAAGGTAGAGCTGGATAGATTCTTGCCAAGAAGGTGAAAAGTTATCGGTGGGTCAGCGGGAATGTGGTTTTGAGGTTTCAATCAGATCAGCCGTGAACTTATTGAATGGTGGAGCAGACTCGAGGGGCCGAGTGGCCTACTCCTGCTCCTAATTCGTATGTTATCACATCCTTTATAATAGATTGTAGCATTTTCCCACCTACTGATGTCAGGCTAATGGGTCTGTAGTTCCCCGTTTTCTCTCTCCCTCCTCAAATAGTGGGGTTATATTTACCACCTTCCAATCTGCAGGAACCATTCCAGAATCTATAGAATTGTGAAAGATGATCACCAATGTATCCACTATCTCTACAGCCGCCTCTTTCAACACTCTGGGATGTAGAGCATCAACGTTTGGGGATTTATTAACTTTCAACCACATTAATTTCTCCAGTACTACTTTTTCACTAATCTCCTTCAGTTCCTCGTGCTCACTAGTCCCTTGGTTCTCTCGTGTTTTTAGGACAATTTCTGTCTCTTCCTCCGTGAAGACAGACACACATTGTTTAGTTTCTCTGCCATTTCCTTATTCCCCATTATAAACTCTCCTGTCTCTGCCTGGAATGGACCCACATTGGTCTTTGCTAATCTTTTCCTTTTCACATTCCCATAGGAGCTTTTCCCGTCGTTTTTTGTTTCTCGCCAGTTTGCTCTCATGTTCTATTTTCTCTTGATCAGTTTATTGATCCTCCTTTGCTGTATTCTAAAACAAGTTCCCAATCCTTAAGCTTACGCTTATTTCGGTCACTTTATGAGCCTCTTCCTTTGATCTAATGTAACCTTTAATATTTCTTGTTCGCCACAGTTGCATCCATTTTCTTGTATCAGATTCCCTGAGAGAGAAAGAGAAGACAGAACGAAATGCAGCTCTGGATGTAATTGAAGCAGAAACTATAACAGCAGAATCCAACACTGTAATCAATTGTGAACTTGTTGGTGTCTCAGCAGGGACGAGGAAACACAGAATCCCTTCCCACACTGAGAGCAGATGAACGGCTTCTCCCCAGTGTGAACTCGCTGGTGACTCTGCAGGCTGGAGAACTCAGTGAATCCCTTCTCACACTGAGAGCAGGTGAACGGCCTCTCCCCAGTGTGAACAAACTGGTGTCGCCGCAGGTTGGATAAGTGAGTGAATCCCTTCTCACACTGAGTGCAAATGAACGGCTTCGCCCCAGTGTGAACTCGCTGGTGTGTCTGCAGGCTGGATAACTGAGTGAATCCCTGCCCACACACAGAGCAGGTGAACGGCCTCTGCCCAGTGTGAACAAGCTCGTGTCTTCGCAGGCTGGGTAAGTCATTGTATCCCTTCTCACACTGAGAGCAGGTGAACGGCTTCTCCCCAGCATGAACAAACTTGTGTATCCGCAGGTTGGAAAAGCGAGTGAATCCCTTCCCACACTGAGAACAGGTGAACGGCTTCTCCCCTGTGTGAACTCGCTGGTGTGCCTGCAGGTTGGATAACCGAGTGAATCCCTTCCCACACTGAGAGCAGGTGAACGGCCTCTCCCCAGTGTGAATGCGCCGATGAGCTTCCAGTGCAGATGGGACTCCGTATCCCTTCCCACAGTCCCCACATTTCCACCATTTCTCCATGTTTTGGGTCTCCGAGTCTCTCCAGTTTGGACTATCAGTTGAATCTTTGACCACACACAGAACACGTGTATGGTTTCTCCCCGCTGTGAATGGTGTAATGTTTTTTCAGGCTGTGTAACTGGTTAAAGCTCTTTCCAGTCAGTGCGTGTGTCTCGGTGCTTTTACAGTCACACTGATGTTTAAAATGTTTTGAAACCAACAGGTTGGGCAAACACGACTCCTTCTAGATAATGGCTGATGAATCGAGTGACTGTCAGATCTAGGCGTGATGTTTGAGATTGTGGTCTGTAAATCCTATCCTTTTAACATCCTGTAAAAGGAATTTACAAAAGACATCACTGTCAGGACAGGATAGAAATTCAGAACAGATTATTTTAATTTCTCTGGAACATTCTTTCCTCTCTCGTTGCTCAAAAGCTGCAAATCTCCGTCCCACACACTCTCCCTCCATTCTTACTCTGCTGCATCTAATATTCACCCTCCCAATTCGCCTGAAGGTGCTGATTCAGGCTGAGTGACAGATCCATGCTCACTGCTTCCTGTCCTGGACACAGGGATCATAACAAACTGAAGCTGCAGTCGGCCATTCAGCCCATCGATCCTGCTCAACCATTCAATGGGATCATTGGCCGATCTACCTCAGCACCATTTTCCCACACTATCCCCCATATCCCTCAATATCTTCAATATTGAGAAACCTGTCAATCTCTGTCTTGAAAATACTTGATGATTGAGGCTCAACAGTCCTCTGGGGTAGAGAATTCAAAAGCTTCACTACTTTAAATTAATTGAAGATCCTGGCCACGTGTCACTGTCCGTGTGGAGTCTGCACATTCTCCCAGTGTCTGCGTTGGTCTCACCCCCACAATGTAAAACGATGTGCAGGGTTGGTGAATTGGCCACGCTAAATTGCCCCTGAATTGGGAACTCTAAAAAAAAAAAATTTAAAATAAATAAATGTACGGGATTTGGGTGTCGCTGGTTAGGCGAGTATTTGTTGGCCATCCCTAGTTGCCCTTCAGAAAGTGGTGGTAAGTGGCCTCCTTGCACATGCACTGTGCTCTTAGGGAGGAAGTTCCAGGATGTTGCTCCAGCGACAGTGAAGGAATGGCGATATATTTCCAAGTCGGTCTGGTGAGTGACTTGGAAGGGAACCTCCAGGTGGTGGGGTTCCCAGGTATCTGCTGCTCTTGTCCTTCTAGATAATAGTGGTCGCTTTGCTGAGCACCTTCGGTCTGTGCACATTCAGGACCCTGACCTTCCAGTTGCTTGCCATTTTATTTATTTATTTATATGAATTTGGAGTACCCAATTAAAGGGACAATTTTACCGTGCCAATCCTCCTATCTGCACATCTTTGGGTTGTAGGGGCAAAAAGGCAAGCAGACACGGGGAAAATGTGCAAACTCCACATGGACAGTGATCCAGAGCCAGGATCGTACCTGGGACCTCGGCGCCCTGAGGCAGCAGTGATTAACCACTGTGCCACCGTGCTGCCCCTGCTTGCCATTTTAACACAAGACCCTGTTCCCAAGCCTGTCCTTGGCTTGTTGCAAGGTTCCAGTGACGCTCAACACAAACTGGAGGAACAGCATATCATCTTCCGGTTAGGCACGCTACAGCCTTCTGGTCTCAACATCAAATTCAACAACTTCAGATGATTAGCTCTACCCTACCTCAACCCCTTTGTTTTCTTTCCGTTTCATTTTAACTGTCCATTACCTTTTATTTCTTTGTCTTTCTTCATATATATACTTCCCCCTCACTCTCTCCCCCTATCTTATCACCCCATTCTTTACTTTTCATTCCCTTTGCTTCCCCCCTTTTTCTCATTTTACCTCTCTGCCAACCATGCCCCCCTCTCCCCACATCTGTCACAGCTTATCCTCTGATTTTAGTTTCTCTGCTGTTTGTCTTTCACACCTTTTATTCTCTCTGGGGACTGCCATTATAATCTTTATTTTATTAATAATCTTTATTGTCACAAGGAGAATTACATTAACACTGCAATGAAGTTACTGTGAAAAGCACCTAGTCGCCACATTCCGGCACGTGTTCGTGTACACAGGGAGAATTCAGAATGTCCAAATTATCTAATAGCACATCTTTCGGGACTTTTGGGAAGGAACCGGAGCACCCAGAGAAAACCCACACAGACACGGGCTGAACGTGCAGACTCCGCACAGTGACCCAAGCCGGGATTTGAACCTGGGACCCTGGCACTGTGAAACCACAGTGCTAACCACTGTGCTACTGTGCTGCCCTTTAGCACTCTTTTTCCTTTGTTTCTGACTCATCTTTCTTTCCTTCACCCTACAGTATAAATATCTCCCACTTTCTATCCTTTTTCCCTTTGACAAAAGGTCACCTGGACTCGAAAACATTAGTTCTTTTCTGTCCTTGCAGATGTTGCCAGACTGGCTGAGATTTTTCAGCATTTTCTCTTCTGGAAATATATAACGTAGCTCTACAGTACTATATTACACAACTAGAAATAATAATAAATGTGCTTTATTACAGAACCAACAATATATCTAATCTGTATGATATAACACTACACATATTTCAATCCTACATTAATTTACTGTCCCCTTAAATGTCAGCCATCTCCTGGGGAAACCAGCCCTTTAATTGTGAACACTAGGAAAGAGACCATCAGGGGCAGCAAGGTAGCACAGTGGTTAGGCCAGTTCCTTCACAGCTCCAGGGTCCCAGGTTCGATTCCCGGCTTGGTTCACTGTCTGTGCAGAGTCAGCACGTTCTCCCCGTGTCTGCGTGGGTTTCCTCTGGGTGCTCCGGTTTCCTCCTACAGTGCAAAGATGTGCAAGTTAGGTGGATTGGCCATGCTAAATTGCCCTTAGTGTGCAAAATGTTTAGGTGAGGTTACTGGGTTTCGGGGATGGGGTGGGCTAAAGTGGGATGGTCTTTCCAAGGGCCGGTGCAGACTCAGTGGGACAATTGGCCTCCTTCTGCACTGTAAATTCTATGAATCCTTTTCGCCAGACAAATAAATGTGTCAAGCTGAGGGAGCAAAGGATGTCAATGTCTTTAAGAGAGAGAGAGAGAGACCTGGGCCAAGCTTTCCAGAGTCTGCACCCTCCCGGGATTCACTTCCTTTCCCTTCAGTTGCTGCAAGTGACCAATTGAAGGTGCGAATGAGAAAATAAATGGAAAGGGGGAAAAAAGAAAGTGTTTTACTCACAGATGTTCCGCACAGCAGGACGTTTCAGTCTGCATGAAGCTGAAACGTCATTAACACAACGCCCGCGTTTTGATTGGCTGGAGGACCAGAGTCCTTCCAGTCCTCCAAGTTTTTCCATTGGTTGCTGGCCGACTGAAATAAATAAGCAACGGATGTCACGTGGTCATGGATGCCCTTTTGACCTCAATTGGAATAACCTTCCGTGCGCATTCGCATCTTTTCTTCTCCTTTGGATAGAGCGATTTACCCGGCGCGGGGGACTATGGGGGATTCAGCCGCTAGTACCCATCCGGAGCCCAATCTCCAAACTCCAGGGACTGGGATAAAAGGGAGTGGGGGGAGGGCGCAGTGACCCCGCCCTGACACAAAGTACATGTGGGTAGTCACTGGGTTTGATTGTGACGTCCCCCTTCAGACACCTGGGTGACATATTGGGGAGGGCAATAGGTGAGAGAGAAACTGAACCCGAGAGTCAGCATCGTCAGGGGAGGAGAATTGGGGAAAAGCAGGAGGATAGTGGGATGAATTAGTGTTACAGTCAATAGGGAGGGAGTGTGTGGAGGCAGAGTCAGAGAGAAGCAGTATTTTCTGTCACATGATCATGAACTTGGACAATTTTACCAAATCATCTGTGAAACCCGGATTTACAATGTCCCTGTGAAACACCTTGGGATATTTAATTACATTAAATGTGCTGTATAAATGCAGAGTAACCTGATATTGAAGGCTGTCACTTGAGCTCCTCCACTACCCTGAACACCAAGTCCCCGATCATCAACAGTCTGATTAACCAGCTTATTCACACAGATCAGACCAACCCAGCCCACCCATTCTCAGTGAATCTGCTTTTCTCAGGCTCCCTTGTAACTCCATCCCTGCTCTCACTGCGTTGAGCGCAAGTGTGAGCAAAGCATTTTTGTCTTCAGATTTTTACTGTGAGAGGTTACACCTATCAGGAGACGATGAATAGGCTGGGTCGCTGCTCTCTTCAAAATACAAGGCTGAGGGACTAATGGAGGGCTGTAAAGCATGAAAGATTTTGATACACATGGAAAATGTTTTCACTTGTAAGGGTAAGAGAAAAACTAGAGGCTATCAATGTGAGAGAATCTAATCAGGAACTCAAGACAATCTTCCCCAGAGAGTGGTGGGAATGTGGAACTTGCTACCACAGGGATTGGTGGAGGTGAATATCATCGATATATTTATGGGGAAGCTGGTTGAGCACATGAGGGAGAAATGAACAGACGGATACATTGATAGAGTCAGATGGGAAAGCATGAGAGGAAGCTCAAGTGAAGTACAAACACTGGCATGGATTGGTTGGGCTGTTTCTATGTTGTATATTCAATGTAATTTAGCCTGGTATTCCCTTTAACTCTCCCATAGTCGATTCCGGGTTAAAGAGAAACAGTTTCACTCCCGGAAAAACATTTCAGCTCATTGTTTCCAGCTATTGTCCAATCAGTGCCTCTTGTCAGCCAGGTATCCGTGTGAAGAGTCAAGGTATTCAATTCAACTACAAATATCTCCTGTAATTTGTCCCAATATATCTGTGAAGAGCAGATCTTTTTTTTCAAATGGGCTGGATTAGTTAAATTTAATAGGTTTTAATCAATTCTTAAAAGTGCTTAATTATCAGTCTTACTCAAATCGTAGAGTTTGTTTTATACAAGACAAAGCAGACACTGGATCAGCACCCCATTCACCATCTACAAACGGCACAGTAGCACAGTGGTTAGCACCATTGCTTCATAGTGCCAGGGACCCAGGTTTGATTCCCGGCTTGGGTCACTGTGAGGCGTCTGCATGTTCTCCCTATGTCTGCGTGGGTTTCCTCCGGGTGTGCTGGTTTCCTCCCACGAGTCCTGAAAGATGTGTTGTTTGGTGAATTGGACATTCTGAATTTACCCTCAATGTACCCGAACAGGTGCCGGAGTATGGCGACGAGGGGATTTTTGCAGTAACTTAATTGCAATGTTAATGTGAGCCTCCTTGTGACATTAATAAAGATTATTATTGTAAAGAAGTTCTGCATCGACTTATCAAGCATCCTTTGACGGCAGCATCCAAACAGGGTTACACCCATTTTCCAACATTAGAGGTCGCTGTGACTGTTGGATAGAATCAATGTGGGAGCTTTAGTGAACTAGTCTGCCCAGGGTCTATTTCTCAAACCTCATCACAACATATTGCCTAGTTAGCCACGAACTGACAGAATTATTGTTACATTTCAGGATGCTCTCCTCCTTCTGGGTGGGTAGGTTTCGGAGGACGACCTGCCTCCTGCACGGTTCGCGTTATTTGGCTGTGGTTCCCCTCCCCAGTCTCACCTCACCAGCTTCTGCCCCTCATCGACCCAACCCTGTGCAAAGAGCAGCAAAGACAGGAGCACGGAGTCGAGATGCAGATCAGCCAGGAACTGACTGAGTGGAGATTCTCTAATTAATCTTCATGTTTATTGGCGTTTCAATGGGGACTGGGACCAGTTCTAATGTTTGTGTCTCTCTCTCTCACTCAAAGATTTTAACGTGTTTACATAAAGCTTCATCATCTCAGATACACAACAAACCCATTGAATGTCCCCATTTTATTGACCTGATCCAGGTTTGACTTGTTTATTAAGTAAACACCTTATTATCTTCCAGGTCTTAATAATAAACAGATGTGCCAGATTAAACTGGATTTCCTTTGGTTCCTCCCACCTTTCCCAGATATCAAAAGGAAATTGGATGGGGACTTGAGGGCAATAAACTCACAGGGGTACGGGGATAGAAGGCGCGAATGGGACTGAATGGATGATTTACAGAGGGTTAGCATGGACCCGATGGGTAGAATGGCCTCCTCCACTGCCCTAATGACTCTGTCTCTGTAGAGATTGATAACTTATTAAATGAAAGGAATCTCCAATGGAGAGAAAACCAAAGGACACAATTTCACATTTTCAAACTTTCACTGTCACAAACCAACTAAAATCGACACAAACATGAATTAACAGGGACTGGATATTTCACAGAACAAGAGAAATTTCACTTTAATAGTCAGTACAACAAAGATACATCTCACGTCGTTATGAGCCCTCACATTACTTCCTGTAGAAATGTTGCACCATGGACAATCTCAGTCTTCCCAATCTCACTCTGCAATGTCGGATCCCTCACTTCCCACCCAATGGACTTGGCCTTTGAGTCACTTCCACCAACAGCCGAATTCTATCCAAGGTCCGTGAATATTGTGAACACCAACAAACTGCACGTCTGTAAATGCTCTCTCTTTCGGATTGTGACTTTCTTATGTCCCCAGAAACTCAATTTTTGGATCTCTTTAAACAGTATGGTTGGATTTCGCATAACTAAAATAGAAGCAAGTGGTCTTATCCAATCCACAACCCCCTGCTCTCCTAGACTTCAGCTAGCCGTCCTTTCCAACTGTGTAACACATGATGTAACACAGTCCTTGCTGTATTCTCAGTGCACTGCTTCAATACCCAGACCTGTTGGAAGCTCCACGCTCTGTTTTGAACTGCAGGTTCCCTTATTAAATGTGTCTGTCCTTTACCCCCCAGCAACCAAACCTGGTTCAGTCGGATGGAAAGTGTAACTGAATACACGATTATCTGTCTATTCAGTCTTTGCTTCTTTAGCTTTTCATTCCTGGTCATTTCTTGGAACTGATGACCTCAGAACCAGGAAATCAATTCCTCTCCTTCAGAAGAATCTCCAGTTTCACTTTCGGTCTTAAAGGTCTTTTCCCAAAATAATAATAAAACAATACTAATAATAATTATTAATTTTACTATTAAATTATTATTAAAGGTATTTTCCCCAGAGTACAAGGGTCATCACATGCCCCCCCATCCCCAAGGAATAAAGCTTCCCGAAGTAAGCATGTTTTCAGAATCCTTTCATGCTACAACACATTTGAACATTATAAACACTGTAACAAGGACCTGATTACACATTGTACAGATCATGGTTTCTCTTTTTCCCATTTTACAATGAAACATATCACCTTGGCAAAACTATCAGCTTAACCCTAAACAAAACTAACCCAATGTGACAATGAGGTTTTAAAGTTCAGCTTGCTCGAGAGTCCCAATGCTCTTGTCAACAAAATCCATTTTACTATTGGTTGAACCTTCCCAAGAGATCTTCTTTCCCAAGTCACAGTCTTTCCAGTTTTCCCATGTCCATGTCCTTGGTTAAGGGATAGGATTTGTGACAGCTTCAAAGGTTTTCCATATCTGAGGTCTGGTTAACTTGGTCAGGAACCGCACTGCTGATTGCTGGCGATCCATCTGAATTTTGAGAGCTGCCTGTGGGAATTGGACTTCGAGAGGAAATTCCGTCATGTTGCTTTTTCCGGGCAGCACGGTGGCCTACTGGATAGCACAGCTGCCTCACGGCGCTGAAGTCCCAGGTTCGATCCCGGCTCTGGGTCACTGTCTGTGTGGAGTTTGCACATTCCCCCGTGTTTCCATGGGTTTCGCCCCCACAACACAAAGATGTGCAGCCTAGGTTGATCGGCCAGGCTAAATTGCCCCTTAATTGGAAAAATGAATTGGGTAATCTAAATTATTGTTTTTAAAAACTTGGTCAGGAACCACACTGCTGATTGCCGGCGATCTATCTGGATTTTGAGAGCTGCCTGTGAGGAATTGGACTTTGAGAGGAAATTCCGTCATGTTGCTTTTTCTGGGCAGCACGGTGGCCTAGTGGTTAGCACAGCTGCCTCGCGGCGCTGAGGTCCCCGGTTTGATCCCGGCTCTGGGTCACTGTCCGTGTGGAGTTTGTACATTTTCCCAGTGTCTGCATGGGTTTCGCCCCCACAACCCAAAAATGTGCAGAGTAGGTGGATTGGCCATGCTAAATTGCCCCTAAATTGGAAAAAATAATTGGGTAATCTAAATTTATTTTCAAAAAAAAATGTTGCTTTTTCCCTTCGGGTTCAGCAATTTGTGTGGACAGTGGGATCTGTGTACACAGCAGCACAGTGTACACAGGGGAGGGAGTGACCCTGGAAGTACTCAACATTGACTCTGGACTCCAAGAGGTCTCGTGACATTGGGTAAAATATGGGCAAGGGAACCTCCTGCTGATTATCACCTACTGCCCCATCCCGCTGGTCAATCAATATTCCTTAATGCTAAACATCACTTTGAGTCAAGGACACAATGTATTCTGGGTGGGGGATTCCAATGTCCATCATTGTCTCAGTAGCTTCACTTCTAAGTGAGCTGGCTGAGTACTAAAGGACATAGCTGCTCGACTGGGCCTCCAGCAGGTGGTGAGGGAAGCAACAAGAGTGACAAACCTCCTGAACTTCATCCTCACCATGAAAAAGAAATGAAAATCGCTTATTGTCACAAGTAGATTTCAAATTAAGTTACTGTGAAAATCCCCTAGTCGCCACATTCCGGCGCCTGTTCAGGGAGGCTGGTATGGGAATTGAACCGTGCTGCTGGCCTGCCTGGGTCTGCTTTCAAAGCCAGCGATTTAGCCCAGTGTGCTAAACCAGCCCCTTAAATCACCAACCTGCCTATCACAAATAGATCTGTCTGTGACAGCATTGGGAGGAGTAATCACCACATGGTTCTTGAGCAAAGTATGATCTTCACATGGAGAATAATGCCCCCCCCCACCCCCCAACATTGTGTTGTGTGGCACTACCACTGTGCTACATGGGATAGATTTCAAACAGATTGAGCAACTCATAACTGGGCATCCATGAGATGCTGTGGACCATCAGCAGCAGAATTGAATTAAATCGCAATCTGCAATCTCATGGCCGGGAATATCTCCACTCTACCATTACAATCAAGCCAGGGAATGAACCCGGTTCAATGAAGAGTGCAAGAGGCAATACTAGGAACAGCACCAGCCATACCTGAACGTGAGGTGTCAACCTGGTGAAGTGATAACAGAGGATGACTTACCTGCCAAACAACAAAAGCAATCTTTGACAGAAAGGGCTAAGAGATCCTACAACCAAGGGATCAGATCTAAGCGCTGCACTCCTGTCACACCCATTGGGAATGGTGATGGACAACTAACAGGAGGAGGAGGCTGCACAAATACCCCCATCCTCAATGATGAGGAAGCCCAGCACTTCAATATCAAAGACAAGGCTGAAGCATTCGCAACAATCTTCAGCCAGAGGTGCCGCATTGATGATCCATCTCGATCTCCTCTTGAGGTCCCCAACCTCTCAGACGGCAATCTTCAGTCAATTCAATTCACTCAGAAGCTGAACTGAACCAACCATATCAATACTGTGGCTACAAGACTAGGTCAGAGGCTGAGAATCCTGCAGCAAGGAACTCACCTCCTCAATCCCCAAACCCTGTCCACCATCTGCAAAGAACAGGTCAGGGGTGTGATGGATTATTCTTACTGTCTGGATGAGTGCGGCTCCATCAACATTCAGGAAGCCCGACACCATCCAGTACAAAGCAGACCACTTGATTGGGACCAATCTAACACTTTCAACACTCACTCCCTCCACAACCATCACACAGTGGCAGCAGTGTGTGTACCACCGACAAGATTCACTGCAGGAATTCACCATGGCTGTATCACCAGCAACTTCCAAACCCACGGCCTCTGCCACCTCGAGAAGGACAAGAGCTACTGACACATGGGAACCCCATCATCCGCAAATTCCCCTCTGAGCCCCACATCATCCTGACTTGGAAGCAAATCGCCGTTTTTCACTGTCGCGAGGTGAAAATCCGAGAACATTATTAAGGAAGTAATATCAGGACATTTGGAAAGTCAAAACACAATCCATCAGAGTCAGCATGGTTTTATGAAGGGTAAATCATGTTTGACTAATTTGCTCGAGGTCTCCGGAGATGTAAGAAGCCAAGTGGATTATGGGGATCCTGAAGATGTAGTATCTCTGGACTTCCGAAAGACATTTGATAAAGTGCTGTGAAGAAGGTTAATGAACAAGGTTCGATCACACAGGATTAGGGGTAATTTATTAGCTTGGATAGAAGATTGGCTGACGGACAGAAGACAGAAAATATGGATGAATGTGTCTTTTTCTGGGTGGGAAGATGTAACAAGTGGAGTGCCACAGGGAAGTCCTTGAGCCTCAACTATTTACAATCTATATCAACGACTTGGAGACAGAGTTAGATGGTTTTGTAGCCACATTTACAGATGACACTAAAATAGGTGGGACAGTAAGTTGCAATGAGGGAATAAGAACCTTACAAATGGATATAGATAGGTCAGGTAAGTGGGTCAAAATGTGGCAGATGGAGTTTAATGTGGATAAGTGTGAGGTCATGCATTTTGGTCGGAAAAATGGAAACACAACTTATTATCTAAATGGAGAGAGACTTCGGGGTGCTCCGGTGCAGAGGGATCTGGGTGTCCTCATTAATGAGTCACAGAAAACTAGCATGGAGGTACAGCAGGTAGTAAAGAAAGTGAATGGAATGTTGACATTTACAGCTAAAGGCACAGAGCATAAAGGTAAGGAAGTGTTGTTGCAACTGTACAAGGCATTGGTGAAACCACACATGGAGTACTGTGCACAGTTTTGGTCCCCTTATTTGAGGAAAGATGTAGTGGCATTGGAGACAGCTCAGAGGATGTTCCTAGGAACGTAGAAATTAGGAGCAGAAGTAGGCAATTCAGCCCTTCGAGCCTGCTCCGCCATTCAATCAGATCATGGCCGATCTCTTCCTGGTCTCAAATCCACTTCCCTATATTTTCCCATATCCCTTAAATCTTTTTTTAAAAAATAAAATCAGAAATATATCTATCTGCTTCTTGAAACCATTTAATGATTCAGATTCCACTGCACTTTGGGCCTGCGAGTTCCACAAATTCACCATCCTCTGTGAGAAGTAGTTCCTCCTCATCTCAGTTCCAAATCTACCGACTCTCAACCTATATCTGTGACCTCTCGTTCTAGATTGCCCCACAAGGGGGAACATTTGGTCTTGGTTTACTTTATCAATCCCTTTTGGTATTTTATACACCTGGATCAGATCCCCTTGCACCCTTCTAACCACAAGCGAGCGTAAACCCGAACTGTTTAATCTCTCCTCATACTTAATCCCTTTCATCCCCGGAATCAATCTGGTGAACCTCCTCTGTACTGTCTCCAATGCCACCACATACATTCACTAGATTGATTCCAGAGATGAGGGGTTTGTCTTATGAAGAGAGATTGAGCAGTTTTGACCGATACTCTCTAGAGTTTAGAAGAATGAGGGGAGACCAAATTGAGGGACACAAGATGACCAAAGGTATGGATAAAGTAGACGTGGAGCAGATGCTTCCTCTGGTGGGGCATTCTAGAACGTGAGGTCATAGTCTCAGGATTAGGAGCAACAAATTTCAAACAGAGATGAGGAGAAACTACTTCTCGCAAAGGGTCGTGAATCTGTGCAATTCGCTATTCCAGACTGCGGAGAATGCTGGGACAGTGAGTAAATTTAAGGAGGAGTTATACAGATTTTTTAATCAATAATGTGTTGGAGGGTTGTGGAGAATGGGCAGGATGGTGGAGTTGAGGTCATGATGAGATCAGCCACGATCATATTGAACAGTGGAGCAGGCTCGAGAGGCTAAATTGTCTACTCCTGCTCCGAGTTCCTATGTTCTCAGAAATAATTATTCTGTTTAATTCCACCTTCCAGACCTTGGGCTGTAGCCCTGTCGGTAACAGCACCTCCAGCACAAATCTGGTGTTCGTGATTAATAAAGGGCTCAGGGAAAAGGCAGGAGAATGGGGATGAGGAACAGATCAGCCAGGATCGAATGGTAGAGCAGACTCAATGAGCCGAATGGCCTAATTCCCTCATATCTCTGATAGTCCAACTCCCTGCCTAACAACACTGTGGGTGCACCTACAACACACGTGCTCAAGCCTGCGGCTCACACCACATTCTCAAGATCCAGTAGGGGCAGGCAATAACTGCTGGTCTAGTCAGCAATGCCCACATCTCGTAATGAACAAATAAAAAAAAGAGAAGACTGAAGGGTGACCGGATGGAAGCCTTTAAGAGTATGAAGGGATTCAATAATCCAATAGGGATTTGCTGAGAAACCTCTTTACCCAGCGAGTGGTGAGAATGTGGAACTCACTACCACAGCGAGTGGTTGAGGTGAACAGCATGAATTAGGGCAGCACGATAGCACAGTGGTTAGCACAATTGCTTCACAGCTCCAGGGTCCCAGGTTCGATTCCTGGCTTGGGTCACTGTCTGTATGGAGTCTGAACGTTCTCCCCGTGCCTGCGTGAGTTTCCTCCGGGTGCTCTGGTTTCCTCCCACAGTCCAAAGATGTGCAGGTTAGGTGATTGGCCATGATAAATTGTCTTTAGTGTCCAAAACTGCCTTAGTGTTGGGTCGGGTTACTGGGTTATGGGCTTGGGAGGGTGCTTTTTCCAAGAGCCGGTGCAGACTCGATAGGCCGAATGGCCTCCTTCTGCACTGTAAATTCTATGATTCTATGAATACATTGAAGGGGAAGCTAGATACATACATAAGGGAGAAAGGAATAGAAGGATATGCTGATGGGGGAGATGAAGAGGGCTGGGTGGAGGCTCATGTGGAGCATAAATACTGACATAGACCAATTGAGCCGACTGGCCTGGCCCTATGCTGTAGACTCAATGGAACCGAGACAAATGTATTTATTTTACATCTACCTGTAGTGAGGGGGAAACACGGTTTACTATTCAGGATAAAATAAATGTCCTTCATCAGCTTTTGTGGATCATTTCAGTGGAAATGTGCTCTCCCAGGCTCAAAGAGCATCAGCCCACTGGAGGCAAAATCGTGAGACCGGCCAGTCCAGCAGAAAGAAACCCTCCGACCCTCCCACTTCACCAAGTGTCAGGGTTAACATGGTTTGATTTGATTTGATTTAGATTTATTGTCACATGCACCAAGGTACAGTGAAAAGTATTGTTCTGCGTACAGTACAGACAGATAATTCTATACATGAAAAAAGGTAGGACAACAATAAATACACAATTTAAATACATAGACACAGGTTGAAGGATACGAAGTGTCGTGCTGCTCAGTGGAGAAGATGCGTGGAGACCAGTTCAGTCAATAAGAGGGTCATTCAGGAGTCTGGTAACATCGGGAAAAAAGCTGTTTTAAAATCTGTTAGTGTGTGTTTTCAGACTTTTGTATCGCCTGCCTGATGGAAGAGAGAATAAGGCTGGTGGGAGGGGGTCTTTGATTATGCTGCTCACTTTACCAAGGCAGTGGGAGGTGCTGACAGAATCAATGGATGGGAGGCGGGTTCACGTGGTGGACTGGGCTATGTTCACGACTCTCTTTAGTTTCTAACGGTCTTGGGCCGAGCAGTTGCCATACCAGGATGTGATGCAGCCAGATAGGATGCAATGGTGGACATGCTGAATTGCCTTAGTTTCCTGAGGAATTATAGGCGCTGTTGTGCTTTCTTTAGTTATAGTTTAGTCTGGTATTGTCACTTGGCATCGCAGATAAGGTTATACCTAGATTTCCTGTATAGGTCAGGGTTAACGGTCTTAAACGCCTCAGACGTGGCCTTCAGTAGGGAACGAATCTCCTGGTTAAACCATGGTTTCTGGTTGGGTAACATACATTCAACCTTCTTTGACACACAATCTTCTGCACACTTGCTGATGAAGTCGGTGATGGTGCTGGCATACTCGTTTAGGTTGGCTGCTGAGTTGTTGAATATGGACCAGTCCACTGACTCCAAGCAGTCACGTAGGAGCTCTTCTGTTGCCTCGGAACCGGATTCTCTGCTTACGTTTCTGCTTGTATGCGGGGAGAAGGAGCACCATCTTGTGGTCCGATTTTCCGAAGTGTGGTCCGGGGATGGATCATCAGGCGCCCTTGATGTTTGTCTAGCAGTGGTCAAGGATGTTGGGGTCCCTGTCGGGACAGATGTGTTTGTGGAATTCTGGCAGTACACTCTTGAGGTTGGCCTGGTTAAAGTCCCCGACCATGATGAACAAGGCCTCTGGGTATTCGGTTTCATTGTTATTCATCAAGCGCCTTCTTCACTTCCGCCTGGGGTGGGATGTAGACCGCCGTGACGATGGCAGAAGTGAACTCCGTGGAAGGTAGTATGGACGGCACTTCATAGTCAGGTATTCAAGGTCCGGGGAGCAGTAGTTCGCCAGGATCGTCACGTCCGAGCACCAGGAGGAGTTGACGAGGGGGCAAATCCCTCCACCCACTCCAGGTTCAGTCCTGGATGTGATTAACAGCGGGAATAACAGCAGAATCCAACCTGTCATCACTTGTGAACCCTTTTGTGTCTCAGCATGTTGGACGACTGAGTGAATCCCTTCCCACAGTGAGAGCAGGTGAATGGCTTCTTTCCAGTGTGGACTCGATGATGTGTCAACAGGGCAGATGAATCACGGAATCTCTTCCCACAATCAGAGCAGCTGAATCGACTCGCTCCGGTGTGAACCCGCTGGTGTCTCCGCAGTGTGGATGATGTTTGAAACCTCTTTGTGCAGTGAGAACAGCTGAACGGTCTCTCCTCAGTGTGAATGCGCTGGTGTTCCATCAGTACCTGAGAGCTTTTAAACCCATTCCCACAGTCAGAGCATTTAAAGGGTCTCTCGTTGGTGTGAGTGACATTGTGTTTCAGCAAGTGGGATGACCGAGTGAATCTTTTCCCACAGTCGGAGCAAGCGAATGGCCTCTCCCCGGTGTGAACCCGCTGGTGTTTCATCAGGTCGGATGACGTTCTAAACCTCTTTGTGCAGTGAGAGCAGCTATACGGCTTCTCCTCAGTGTGAATGCGCTGGTGGATCATCAATACCTGAGAGCTTTTGAAACTACATCCACAGTCAGAGCATTTAAAGGGTCTCTCATTGGTGTGAGTGACATTGTGGCTAAGCAGGTTGGGTAACTGACTGAATCCCTTCCCACACACAGTGCAGGTAAATGGCCTTTCGCCAGTGTGAATTTTCTGGTGTGTCTGCAGGTGGGCTATCCGAGTGAATCCTTTCCCACATTCACAGCAGAGGAATGGCCTCGCTCCAGTGTGACTGCGTTCATAAGGGGCTGTGAATCCCTTTCCACAGTCCCCACATTTCCATGGTTTCGCCATGGTCTAGGTGATCTTCTGTCTCTCCACGTTTGACGATCAGTTGATGCCTTGTCCACACACAGAACATGTGAAATGAAATGGAAATCACTTATTGTCACAAGTAGGTTTCAAATGAAGTTACTGTGAAAATCCCCTAGTCGCCACATTCCGGCGCCTGTTCGGGGAGGCTGGTACGGGAATTGAACCGTGCTGCTGGCCTGCCTTGGTCTGCTTTAAAAGCCAGCGATTTAGCCCAGTGTACTAAACAGCCCCTTCATGTGTACACCTGCTGTGAATAGTATAGTATTTTTTCAGGCTGTGTAACAGGTTAAAGTTCTTTCCACAGTCAGTGGACTGGAAGTGATGTTTAAAATCTCTTGAAGCATTCAAAATTAGCTAAAATTTTTTGTTCCAGATTCAACGGCCAATGATATTCATTTCCTGAGAATTAAGTGACTGTCAATTCTTAACTTGATGTTTAGTTTGAGATACCGGCTTCAAACTCCTTCCGATCTAACATCCTGCAAAAGATGTTTACAAACGTCATCACTGTCAGTGCAGAATAGAAATTCAGAACAGACAATTCTATCAAACATTCTTTCCTCTCTCTTTCCCCCAAATGCTCTCAATCTCCATCCCACACACTCTCCCTCCATTCTCACTCTGCTGTATCTAATATTCACCCTCCCAAATCTCCTGACGCTGCATATTCAGGCTGATTGACAGATCCATGCTCACTGTTTGCTGTCCTGGACACAGAGGCTGCCAGACAGATAGATGTCTATGTTACTGGACGATAAGTGTGTGTAATATACAGTCTGGATTCACTTCCTTCCCCTCCCAATTCTCCTGAAGGTGCTGATTGATGCTGATCAACAAATCTAAACTCACTACAACCTGCACAAGAGTAGAGGCTCTCCATCTAAGTATATTTACTGATTAGAGGTGGGGAGATTCTGTGGAAGAATTTTATTCAGTCATGGAGTGGTCATGACCGGGAACTCGCTGCCCACATGGGTAGTGGAAGTCAAGATGATCAAGAATTGAAAATGGAATTGAAGAAGAAAATAGACTTTCAGGGGAACAGGGATATCGAGGGGGAATGGGACTGACTGGATTGCTGTACAGAGAGTCAGCATTGACTTGAGTTCCCAAATGGATTCTGTCAGTGCTGCAATGACTGTATGTCTGGAAATATATAATGTAGCTACAGTACTATATTACAAAACTAGAAATAATAATACATGTATTTTATGACAGAACCATCAGTAATACATCTAATACATTCCATATAAGAACAGTAGACATATGTTAATGTCTTTAAGGGGGAGAGAGACCTGGGCCAAGCTTTGCAGAGTCTGCGCCCTCCCTGGATTCACTTCCTTTCCCTTCAGTTGCTGCAAGTGACCAATTGAAGGTCAGAATGAGAAAAGAAATGGAAAGTGGGAGAAAATAAAGTGTTTTACTCACAGATGTTGGAGACAGGAGGACGTTTCAGTCTGTGAAGCTCATTCAGGGTTGGAGGAACAACAGCTTTGCTCGGCACAAACCTCCATGTCCAGCTTCCGCATTGAGACAATGGGGGAGCTCTGATTGGCGGAGGAGCAGAGTTCTTCCGGTTCTCCTAACTTCCCATTGGTCAACACCTCAGCAGTAAGGTCAGCAGAGGTGTACTCCCCTGCACATGCGCAGCTGCCTCTCTCCTTGGACATGCGCAGCCCTGAGCCGAGGGGAGAGAGAGAGAGATCACGAAGCGGCTTCTCGCTTTGGCCGGAGCCGGTTGCCTGGAGGAGGTGCAGGGAGCGGGGAAACGGGTGGGGGTGAGCAGATGATCAGGGCACGAGAGCCCGGAGACGTCACCGCGGAGCAGGGTGATTGCTATTGGATGATTCAGGCAGGGCTCCATAATGACGTCACAATGCGGAAGTTGCCTAATTAGCTCCAGATTGAAACTTCCTCCTCTGTGCAACATAGAATTTCCAGTGCAGGAGGCCATTCGGCCCATCAAGTCTGCACCGGCCCTTGGAAGCAGCACTCCACTTAAGCCCCACACCTCCATCCTATCCCCGTCACCCAGTAATCCCACCTAACCATTTTTGGACATTAAGGGCAATTTAGAATGGACAGTCCACTTAACCTGCACATCTTTGGACTGTGGGAGGAAACGGGAGCGCCCGGAGGAATCCCATGCAACACTGGGAGAACGTGCAGATTCCACAGAGACTGACCAAGCCGGGAATCGAACCACGGACCCTGGCGCTGGTAAACAACAGTGCTAACCACTGTGCTATTGTGCCACCCCTTCTGGGAGGAAATCAATGTTTCCTCCTTTCCATTGCTTTTCACATTCTGGGGGGTAATTGGTGACTTGCAGCAACTAAAGGAAAATAAATCCTGTCTGTATATTACACACATTTTTAGTCCAGTAATATAGACATACGTCTGTCTGGCAGCCTACATGAAGATTTTGAGGCCTCTGTGTTCTGGACCAGAAGCAGTGAGCACGGATCTGTCAATCAGCCTGAATCAGCACCTTCAGGAGAATTGGGAGGGTGAATGAACATTAGATATAGCAGAGTGAGAATGGAGGGAGAGTGTGTGGGATGCAGATTTAGAGCTTTTGGGGAAAGAGAGAGTAACAATTGTTGAATACAAACTTGAATTGTCTTCTTAATTTCTATCCTGTGCTGACAGTGATGTCTTTCTGTAATCTTTTACAGGATATCAGAAGGTGAGGATTCACATACAGAAATCTCAAACCCAAATTCACATCAAAATCTGACTGCATTACTCAGGCACTCGGGTGCAGAATATTCTTGTTTTTTAAACCTGGAAGGATAAGTGTTTGTCCGTTCTGTCTGCTTCAGAAGGCTTGAACCATCAGTGTGACTGGAAAAGCACCGAGACACACTCAAACACCTGAGTGAGAGTGTTCCACTGACTGTGGAAAGAGCTGTAACCAGTTACACAACCTGAAAAAACATTGCACCATTCACAGTGGGCAGAGACCGTACACGTGTAAGACTTCAACTGATTGGTCTGGAGACACAAGGGCACCTGCACCATGGAGAAAGGGTGGACTTGTGAGGACTGTGGGAAGGGATTTAGGTACTCGTCTCAGTTGAAAACCCACCAACGCAGTCATGCTGGGACTAGGCCATTCAGCTGCCTGAAGTGCAGAAAGGGATTCAGTGATTCGTCCAGCCTGCGGTGACACCAGCGAGTTCACACCGGGGAGAAACCATTCACCTGCACTGAATGTGGGAAAGGATTCACTCAGTTACATAGTCTGCAGACACACCAGCGATTTCACACAGGGGAGAGGCCGTTCCCCTGCTCTCAGTGTGGGAAGGAATTCAGTCAGCTAGCCCACCTGCTGTCACATAGGCGAATTCACACAGGTGAGAAGCCATTCAGATGCTCTGTGTGTGGGAAGAGTTTCATTCAGTCATCCAACCTGCAGGCACACCAGCGGGTTCACACCGGGGAAAGGCCATTCATCTGCTCTGTGTGTGGGAATGGATTCACTCACTTAGCTACCCTCCAGACACACCAGCGAATTCACACCGGAGAGAGGCCATTCACGTGCTCTGTCTGTGGGAGGGGATTCGCACACTTACCCGCCCTGCATAGACACTGCCGAATTCACACGGGAGAGAGGCCTTTCATCTGCTCTGTGTGTGGGAAGGGATTCATTCAATCATCCAGCCTGGTCAGACACAATGTCACTCACACCAATGAGAGACCTTTTAAATGCTCTGACTGTGGGATGGATTTCAAAAGCTCTAAGGTACTAATGATCCACCAGCACATTCACACTGAGGAGAGACCGTTCAGCTGCTCTCACTGCACAAAGAGGTTTAGAAGGTCATCCACATTGCGGAGACACCAGCAGGTTCACACCGGGGATAGGCCATTCACCTGCAGCGACTGTGGGAAGGGATTTGGTTATTCATCGACCCTGCTGAGACACAAAGTCACTCACACCAATGAGAGACCCTTTAAATGCTCTGACTGTGGGAGTGCCTTCAAAGGTTCTGAGGATCTGTTGTCCCATCAGCGCATTCACACTGAGGAGAAACCATTCAGCTGCTCTCACTGCACAAAGAGGTTTAAAATGTCATCCACATTGCGGACACACCAGCGGGTTCACACTGGGGAGAGACCATTCACCTGTACCGTCTGTGGGAAGAGTTTTGGTGACTTATCGACCCTGCTGAGCCACAATGTCACTCACACCCATGAGAGACCCTTTAAATGCTCTGACTGTGGGATGGATTTCAAAAGCTCTAAGGTACTGATGATCCACCAGCGCATTCACACTGAGGAGAGACCGTTCGGCTGCTCTCACTGCACAAAGAGGTTTAAAACGTCATCCACACTGAGGAGACACCAGAGAGTTCATACCGGGGAGAGCCATTCACCTGTTTCGTGTGTGGGAAGGGATTCACTTGGTCATTCCATCTGCTGAGGCACCAGCAAGTTCACAAGTGATGACAGGGATTGTGATGTCTGCTGATATTGCTGCTGTTAATCACATCCAGAACTGAACCCTGTTCATTCTGAGAGTGGGTAAAGTGGGAGGGTCGGAGGGTTTCTTTCTGCTGGACTGGCCGGGCCCACATTTTTGTGCCCAGTGGGCTGATGCTCTTTGACACTGGGAGTGTTTGGAAACAAAAAGACCTTTATTGTTTGGGTGAACATTAGTATAGTTTTAGGTAGGCTTAATTTAATCTTTCTATGCCTGGAAGACAGCTGCAGTTAGATTTTAAAGGTTGTCTTTGTGGGGGGTTAGCTTCAATCCCAGCTGAGATATTATTGTGTTTCGAGAGCTTTCTCATCTGTCACGCGAGGGGGATATTAGGAAACTCGGTTCAGAAATGAGACCCCAATGTAGCAGGCAATTTAGGGGTTGAACAGACGGAGGGGAAAAAAACCTGCCTGCACAGTCAGAGGGATACACCCACACCTGGCCAAGCTACATTGTTGCAGTCAGACTTTTAAAAAAATTAAATACTTTTATTCTCCTCCTTTTTCACATTTTCTCCCGGATTTACACCCACCAACAACAAACAATAATCAACAACAAATATGTCAAACCCCATAACAATAACAACGATCCCATCCTCCCACCAACCCCCAAACATCACCCCGCATGTTTACATAAACAAATGACAAAAAGGAATCAGGGATTACCCATAGTCATCTTTAATATATACATCCCCCCCTCCCCCCAACCCATCCCCCCCCCCCCCCCCCCCAACTAATGTTCGATGTTATCCAGTTCTTGAAAGTGCATAATAAATAGTGCCCATGACTTGTAGAACCCCTCCGAGCTTCCCCTCAATTCGAACTTAACCTTCTCTAGGGTCACATATTCCAACAGGTCCCCCTGCCACGCCAGGGAACAGGGTGGAGAGGCTGCTCTCCATCCCAGCAGGATCCGCCTTCGGGTGATCAACGAGGCGAAGGCTATGATATCTGCCTCCGCACCCGTTTCCAACCCTGGCTGGCACCCCGAATATGGCCTCCCGGAGACCTGGGTCCAGTTTCACACGTATCACCTTGGAAGTTACCCTAAACACCTCCTTCCAGTACTCCTCTAGCTTTGGACAGGACCAAAACATATGAACGTGATTAGCGGGGCCCCCCCGCAACGTTCACACACATCTTCTACTCCTTCAAAAAATCGTCTCATCCTCGCCCTCGTGAGGTGTACTCTATATACCACCTTCAGCTGTATCAGCCCCAACCTCGCACATGAGGTGGAGGCATTCACTCTCCGGAGCACCTCACACCAGACCCCCTCCTCTATAACTTCTCCCAGCTCTTCCTCCCACTTTGCTTTGATTATTGCAGTCAGACTTAAACCCATTTGTGGGATGCCCCAGATCCATTGTTCTTTGGGACATTCCAGTCTGACTAGCAATTAGCCCATTGCAGAGTCTGATGGCCTCTTTGTCCATCAATGGGAGGTTTGTTGCATACCAACAGCACAACTCTGTTCTTTTGTATAAATGGGAGTGGGCCATCAAATCAGCCAAAATAACAGTTATAAGTTGAAGTGTGGAAACACCAGAAAACCTGTGTTTGAGGGGTTGGGTGGAGTTAGAGAGAGAGAGAGAAGGAATGGTGTTTTAAACAGCTACAGCCGGAGGTTTAGGAAATAGACTGAGAAAGCTTTTTCACAGTAACTTCATTGGAGTGTTGATGTAAGCCTACTTGTGACACTAATAAAGATGATTATTATTATGAAAGTTGCCACCGAGGCAGTCTTTGGTAAAGGGTCATGAACGAATGTCCATAACAGAATAAAAATTGTTTTGTTAAATGCAAGTATCGCCTTTGCCTGTTTGTGCAAGTGGAACGAGAGCTGCATGTTCATGTAAAGTTATGTTTAATGGGAACTAGTGCATTAAGTTTATGAAACTACATGTAATCTTTTAATATTAGGATTGAAGTTTAAAAGTTTAAATATAATTTTTGTTTTAATAAGGTTTGTTTACAAAATAACCAAGCCCTATTTATTTTATTATCACTCCTGGAACAAATCGATCTTTCCGCACTACCTTAAAACTTTAAAAGGTTCTGGTCCAATATTTTAGCCACTGGTGAGAACTGACCAGGCGTCCATAACAAATTGGGGCTCGTGGTTGGGATATTCTTATGCATAATTCCTTGTTTGGCTTGGGGTTATCGAACTTAAAGACCGTGGGTGTGTGTGGATCGATTGCCTCCTTTCCCGGTTTGAAATATTGAATAGGGAGTGACTGGAGATGGTCCTTGCAGTTGTTATAAGGTCTCCTGGGGGTGGAGGAAATCACTCGGGAAGATTTAAAAGGGAAATCGAAAGCAAAGCTTTTGAGTTTGGCAGAGGAACTGTAGTTAACTCTGCCAAAAGGGCCAAAGAAGGCAGAGATAATACAAACCATGGTTCAATATCTAAACTTACAGTATCATAGTCTAACCCATTAGAATTAGCTCAAATCAAATTAAAAATTAAAGAATTGGAAATGCTGTAAAAACTGAGAGAAATAGAGATGGCAAATGAAGCCAAAGAAAAAGAGTTTTTCAAAGGGAAATGGAAATGAATTGGAAATGGAAAGGAATAAGATTGAAATAGAAAGGGAAAGATTAGCAAAGGAAGAGAGAGAGAGATTGACCATGGGAGAAGGGCACGAACGGGAGAGAGAATGAGAACTGTAGAAACTGGCACTGGAAGGAGAGTGATAGAAATCAACCTTTTGAGTTAGCTAGAGATGATAGATAAAAGGTTTAAATAAGAGATCATTAAGAGTAATTGCCGAAATCATATTAACCATGAGAGTGAGAAAAGCTGACTAGCTGGGAATTGATCAGATAAGACCTAATTTTCAGAATTTGCAATCGAACAAACTGCTAGAGTCCACAAGCTCAAATAGCAGACAGACCCTTTGTGTTAAAGAACTGGGCTAAGATCCCAGTTCCATTTCCATGGTAATGCCAAGTCAGCCCATAGTGATACGTTCTGATGCGAATTGTGTTTCACTCGGACAATGTTATGGAAAATTACCCCAAATCATTTATCTCTTAAATTGACAGACAGACAGTGTGGTCGAATTGAGCGAATTATCAATTAGTTAAAGCCAATCACAGCTGTAAAGAGGGCAACACTTTAAGATAGTAATCTCCTTAAAAATCAATTGTTGGAATGAGAAAATTCATTCCGGAATCACTTTTACCTATTTTCTAAAACCTATTCTCTCTGCTTGTTTTGCAAAATCACCATTTTATTTTGTTTTAAATCACGCAGTCATTTTGTATTGTGCATCTTGATTTGGAGCTGAATTACCAAAAACTATTATTGTATTTTGAATTCAACGATCTGTATTTGCTAAAGACAATCTATCAGACTAGCTTGCTGCAGGGCGAGTTGGAACTTTCTGAATTTTGTACTGAAAATCGAGCTTAGCAGTAGACACTATAAGCTGACAAATAAAGTTTCAAATATCTTTAGCGAGAAACACAGTCTGGAATCTCTGTTATTGGGGACCTGAGAAGGGGTGACACATATCCAGGGTTCCGAATAGACGCAGGGATCCATCAATTGGCGAGCCAGCCAGGGGCCGACCTGGATTCTCTCAGAGAGCAATGATGAAAAATGTTGGAGACAAGGCAGGAGCTGAGAAAGAAATCCCCCCTAGTCAAAGGTTTAGGAGGGGCATGTTTAAATATATCCAAGGCTTTCTAAGAGTCGATGAGAACGACTTTGAAGCTTATTTTATATCCTTTGAGAAAGTAGCTAAACAATTGAATTGGCCAAAGATGACGTGGGTGGTGCTTGTTCAAATAAAGGTTGCAGGTAGAGCTAGTGATGTGTTTGTCTCACTGTCAGAGGAGGTATCTGGGCATTATGATGTGGTGAAGAAACCAATATTAAGTACCTATGAACTGGTGCCAGAAGCCTACAGACAGAAGTTTGGAAAACTAAGAAAAGAACCAGGTCAGACCCATATAGATTTGGAAAGAATTGAACAAGCTAATTTTGATAGGTGGACAAGAGCACTAAAAATAAACCAAACGGATGTGGCACTTTGGGAAATAATTATTTTGGAGGAATTTAAAGATTCACTTCCCGGAGTAGTGAGAACTCATATCGAAGAGCAGAGCTCAAACGGCTAGACAGGCCGCGGATATGGATGACGATTTTGAATTGGTTTGTAAAGCAAAGTTTAGTGTCGATATCAATTTCAATCTGCGAAGGATAGAAACTGGGTATATGAGAAGTTCACAGGGGTCCATGCAGAGGAGGTGTAGTTGGTGATTGAGGAGAAGGACCCTTGCACTCAACAAGAGGAGCAGCATCAAACAGGGTGGTACTGAAGCATTCTGGGAGAAATCAGTGCAATCACTGAAACTTGGAAGGGGATTGAGGAGGACCCACTGTCAAAGAACGGAATAGGCCCAAACATTACATTGCTGTAGTGTTTCCATCCCTCACTCCTCAAACCCAAAACAATAGGGAGAGAGACTGCACCAAACCTGCGAGAAACACTCTTCTGAGTGTGGATTTAAGAAGGCAGCTGATTGGTGAGGACGTTCTCGTGAATATTTTCCAATCTATTAAAGTAATTTAATATTTAACAGAGGGTTAGTCATGACAGTTGGTGGAGCTTGGCGTTCCACCTGCGAGACGTGGTCAATCATGGATGCTGACAACATCCCTGACAATTACATCTGGGGGAAGTGTATCCAGCTGCACTTGCTGACTGAACAAATGGATCGGTTTGAGCAGCAGCTGCAGGTAAGAAAGAGCAGCCAAATGGCGGGAAGCGTCATAGATAGAAGTAAAAGAGATGTGGTCACACCCAAGGTACAGGAAGATAGATGGGTGACCGTTAGACAGGGCAGACAGTCAATGCAGGAGTCCCCTGGCTGCCCCCTCTCCAACAAGTATGCCCTTTTGGATACTGATGAGGAGATGGCCCATCAGATGACAGCAGCAGCAATAGCCAGAGTGGTGGCACTACTGCTGGAGCGGGTTTGCTTCAACACAAGAAGTATAACAGGTAAGATGGATGAATTTACAGCCTGGATTAATGTGGGGAATTATGATATTGTTGCTATTATGAAGACATGATTAAAAGGACAGGACTGGCAGCTTAACGTTGTGGGATATCTATTTTTTAGACGAGACAGAGGGGGTAGTTGAAGGAGTGGGGGAGTTTCACTACTGGTCAGGGAACATCACAGCTGTGATGAAGGAGGACATCTTGGAGGGATTCTGCAGTGAGGCATTATGGGTTGAACTCACAAAGAGGAAGGATGGAATCACAATGTTGGGGTTGTACTATCGGCCTCCCAACAAACAGCGGGGTACAGAGGAACAGATATATAGTCAGATTCTGGAAGATGTGAAAGTAGCAGGGTTGTTGTGGTGGGTGATTTTATTTCCCCCATAATGACTTGGACTCCCAGGGGTTTGGATGCAGAGCAATTTGTAAGGTCTGTCCAGGAGGGTTTTTTGAAATGTTGATAGTCCAACCAGGCAGGGGACCTTACTGGATCTGGTATTGGGGAATGAGCCCGGCCAGGTGATAAAAGTTTCAGTAGCGGAACATATTGGGAATAGTGATCATAATTCCATAAGTTTTTGAACACGCATGGATAAGAACAAGAGTGGTCCTCGAGTGAGGGCGCAAAATTGGGGGAAAGCTAACTATACCAGAACTCAGCCAGAGCTGGAGAATGTGGATTGGGAGCAGCTGTTTGAGGGTAAATCCGCAATTGATATATGGGAATCTTTTAAAGACCAGTTGATTAGAGTGCAGGACAGGCATGACCCTGCAAAAATGAAGGACAGAAATGGCAGGATTAGGGAATCATGGATGACAGGGGAAATTGTGAGACTAGTCAAAAAGAAAAAGGAAGCATACATAAGGTCTAGGCCAGGTTTTTCAAACTCAGGGGCACGACCCACGGGTGGGAGTCGGGAGGGTCGCAAAGTGATTGGTTGCAGCGTTCCCGAAGGGGGAAGAAGTCCCGAATAACCGGGCCTGGCTTTTAAGAATGCCGCTGCTGGCAGTCCTCGTCTGGTTGCGGTGTTTGAGGGGCGGCGCAAGGCTGAGTTGTGTGCTGGTCACCGCACCTGGGTGGGGGGGGTGGGAACTGGGACCGGCGGATGTCCACGTAGGTGCATGATGCTGACAGTGGTGGCCCCAGCTTGGAGCTCCGCTTTGATGCTTGTCCTCTGCGTGCTGCTCGGCTTGTCCCCCGCCACCGATCGGCAGTATGTGACCTGCGGCTCTGTGGTCAACTATTCAACAGCCGACACAATGTCTGCTTGCACTCCCACAATGTGAAGTCCTGATTGGGCAGTGGTCAGCAGTCTGTGACTGGGGTGGATGCAGCTACTGGACAGTGGCAGCGAAGCTAGGCCAGGTTTGTCGGCAAGGAATACCAATCAAACCAGGCAAGTCAATACGGCTGACACATTGGGAATCGAACCTGGGATCCTGGAGCTGTGATGCAACAGTGCTAACCAGATATCTGATATAACGACTTCCTCTAATTGCCCCAATCTGTATAATTAGTGTTGACATTGTTACGACACCCTGGGTGAGAGCACGGTCAATTCCAGCCCCACAGACCCCGGAGTCCCAACATAAGTGAATTAACCAATAGTTTGTGTATTTTCCTGAGATCTTTGACCCTTGACTGCTCCAATCAATGACTTACAGGCACAAGATTGGAAGTAAAATATGAAAAACTTTATTTATAAGAAGAGATAAACATGTAATTGTAACAATGGAACAACGGTCTGCTAATCTAATTATTCCCCTCACACTATCCCACCCTCCACCCCCACACACATGGCAGGCACACAGTGGGGTAGGGAAGGGTTAGAAAAACAGGCATTAAACTGGGAATGAGAGATCGGTATCTTTGCTGAGGTTGTGATCTTTGCAGGTGGTGATCTCGGAACACGAGGTGTCGAAAACCACCGATTGGTTTGGATCTTTTAGTATCAGCCTTCAATGAGACCTCGGGCTGCAGGAATTCCTCTGGCGAGTCGCCTTTGCCAGATTGATTCTCAATATCACTGAGATAACATTAGAATTCTCTACCTGAGGGTTTACAGCTGGTTCTCCATCCACTCTGCCTTCCAACTGCTTGTCTGGTCTTTGTGCAGGGTTTCTAGCTGTGGTATGAAGAGAGAGAGAAGGGTCTGGTCTTCAGGACCTTTTAGGATTCTCAGGAGAGAAATATCAGACTGGGCTTTTCCCAGCCTTTCAAACAGAGGATTAAGCTTTCACAGGCTTGGCTGGAGAGACTGCTTGCAGCATTTCAATCAGAGGTTACTTTCACAGGCCTGGCTGGAGAATGTTTTAATCACCAGCCTTAGCTGATAGTGAGAGAGTCCAGACCTGGTCACTCCAGGGTTTTAGCAGAACTGAATTAAAATGGAGTCTGCGCTTCTTCATCGCAGAAACCTCAGAAGCACTCTACCAATCAAAATTGAGAACTGAATTAGTCCCGGAATCTCAGAAGCATTGGTTAGCTGCTAGCCAAGTCCATCAAAATGACATCACCGGACTATGCCACATAGTACACTGCACTAAGGGGGGAGTTCTCTTGGGCCAGTTCAAATAGCACCTTAGGCCAAGGCGGCGGCGGGGGGGGGGGGGGGGGTCAGTTTAAAACCAAAGTTTGCAGTTTCATAGCAGCCAGCAAGGCAGAAATTAAAAAGGAAAACAAGGGCAAGTAAGGATTCAAAAGAGGTTCCTCACAACATGGCTATAATGGGTATCGCTAAAACAGTACCTGTTAACATTTTGTTATTCATAATACATTCAACATATATGTGTTAATCCCCTGAGCTGGCATCCAGTCAACCTATGGTTGGCATTTTGTGATGGGTTAAATAGATGTTCATTTGTAACCCACAGTGGGACTATTCCCTTGATAATTTGTCTTAGATTTTCTCACACCTGTTCAAGCGCCCACGATCTAGAGATGCTACGGACATCATTCTTATTTGCATCATCCAAAATATCTTTTCCCTATCCCAATTAATTTATTAATGGCGACTGCATGATTTCCTAATAGAGGGGCCAAGTTTTAAATTACCCGGGTCATGCCTTGGTCGGTACCCAGTTGAGTTCAAGGAATCCCCTCTGTCAGTCCGATGGAGTGTTTTTATAATATCTTTAAAACAGAACACAAACATCTTCCAGGCATTAACACATTTACTTTTTCCTTGTTTTCCTTAAACATGTTTTATTTTCCATAGGTAGCTCGCTAAATTATGTGTCTGACTTCCTTTTCAATTTTAAAATGATCTCAGCAATGGTTTTGAGCTGTCTTCTTTAATTCTGCCAAATCTACTTCCTAAACAAACCACAGGGGTCCAGTGTGTTTGAGGTGGAATGGATTCATGTCTCAGTCTAAATGAAAGAGTTAACTCCCTCTCGTTCAAAGTGCTTCTTATTCCTCTAGTAAGTGTCCCTTTTAATGAGCTGGCAGCCCTACCTCTGATTTCCCCGATCAGGGCAACATTTACACAAATCAAGGTTAAGTTTGCCAAAACCAATAATAAAACAAACCCATAAACATTCAAATGAAGCAAAAACAACAACCATTTTCACAGCTGTAAATTTCAAACAGTTCATTCTCTTGTCGCTCGAGGACCTCAAAGACAGAACACTGCAAACTCACAATCCCTCACTGCAAATTTAGACACACACAGTTATCACTTTTCATAATTCCCTAGAAATATGGGACACATATTAAACAGGCAAGGAGTAAAACTGAGACGACACACGAGCCGACGATAGGGAGTTAACAAGTCATTAGATCGCTCACACAAACAGCACTTACACACACACAAGGAATCATTCACACAGGAAAGGATTTGTGTTCATTTTCTCTCTATTCTTTGTTGTCCTTTCCTAATTATCTTAACCTCACTAGTGACTGGGTGGGATTTAGGTTGTGGGAAACAGATTGTTACATTTTGTCAAAAATAAATACATTACCACCTGCAAAAATGCTTGTTCCTTGTCTGGGGGGATGTGACAAACAGGGGGCGGGATTCTCCCCTACCCGGCGGGGCGGGCAGTCCAGGTGGGATGGAGTGGCGGGAGCCAGTCCGGCGTCGGGCCGCCCCAAAGGTGTGGATTTCTCCGCACCTTTAGGGGCCACGCCCTCACCTTGAGGGGCTAGGCCCACGCCGGAGTGGTTGGCGCGCCGCCGGCCGGCGGGAAAGGCCTTTGGCGCCACGCCAGCCAGGGCCGGAGGGACTTCGCCGGCCGGCGGGAGTCCGCGCATGCGCGGGAGCGTCAGCGGCTGCTGATGTCATTCCAGCGCATGCGCAAGGGGGGGTCACCTAGGCGTCTACCATCGCGGAGACCTACATGGCCGACGCGTAGTAAAAAGGTTCCCCCACGACACAGGCTCACCCACCGATCAGTGGGCCCCGATCACGGGCCAGGCCACCATGGGGGCACCCCCCGGGGCCAGATCGCCCTGCGCCCCCCCCCCCCCCCCCAGGATCCTGGAGCCCGCCGGTCCCGCCGGTCAGAGAGGTGGTTTAATTCCCACCGGCGGGACTGGCATGACAGCAGCGGGATTTCGGCCCATCGCGGGCCGGAGAATCGGTGGCGGGGGGAGACCGTCGCGGCGCGATTCCTGCCCCCCGCCGAATTTCTGGCGCCGGAGAATTCAGCGGCCGGCGGGGGTCGAATTCATGCCGCCCCACAGCGATTCTCCGACCTGGCGGGGGGTTGGAGAATCCCGCCCAGGATATATTTCTCACACTGATTCCAAATTGCCCTGAATTATGCTTAAAATTTCCACATTTAACTGGTCTTGTTGAATTCCCACAAATCCACAATTAAACTTTATTTAAATTAAAATAGACATCTACAGAATCACAGACACAATTTTCTGGGTGATCTAAAACAAATCTGCTGAAATGGTTAATTTTCCTACAGAACCTAAAGGGACAGGGCGACTTGGCACGCAATGTGTGTCCCCTTTCACAATTTACGACTTCTTTTGTCCTATGTGCTTCAATTTAATTTCTGTTGTCTATTCTTTTCCCCTTCAATTTCCAATATTTGCTACTTAAGCAAAGTTGCAAGCGATATTTTGTGAAATGAGTTGTTAACGGACTCTCAACATGTTTTATCACCCAAATGTACTGGGGAGTTAAAATTGGATTGCTGCCAAACTCGTCTTATCTTTGTTTTGGAACAGACTGACCTAAACATGGGTTACTTACTTTCAAACCTATCTCTTGAATCCTAACGGTTTTAATTTTTTTTAAATCAGAGTTTCACATTAGATGAAGTTTAGTTTCCTATCCAAACAAATTGTAAACATTTTTTTTTAGAACTAAACACAATTAAAACCTCTTATTAGCATCTCAAATGGAACAGTAAATTCAAATGTTACATTTTTAACCATAACTGTTGCTAACTCGCCAGAACAAGGGAGGGGAGAATATATGACTGAATGTTTAGGGGAGCTTCTCCCTTGGTAATCGCAGGAGGAGCTGTACTTGTCCTTATCTACTTGCTCTGAATGGCCTTGGTTTAAAGTTTGTAAAAATGCTTTTTCACAGACAGAGTTTTCCTTTGAGACACAAGCCTGTATTTCATTTCCAGCTGTCCAGCTGAATTGTTTCATTTTATCGTTCAGTTTCCTGTGTCTTCAGGCAGGTAAAGTGACACCATTGCCATTCCTCAGCAAATTTGTGTTCCTTCAGGATTAGTCTTACCCTGTGGGTTTACTAAATGTCTCTCCTTTTCCTTCAATTCCCAATATCTATTGGTTCTGGCCACAGGGAGATGAGGCTCAGTATCCTCGGCCCAAGGGCGGTTGGTGATTGTGTTTTATCCACTGGGGCGGCCCCACCCTATCTGCCCAACTGTGTTGCTGCAAACTGCAGCCACCGGCTGGACTGGATTGTCTCATTCCTTTGTCTAATTATTCACTAAATATAGGCTGCTCAGAATTATTACCCCTTTTGTTCTCTATCCTTTTTTTTAGAAAATATTTTATTGAGGCATTTATAGTTTTAACATTTTAAACAGAGAGATCCAACACGCGCAAAAGCCCCACAATAACACACCCGACTTCCCCAGCCCAAACTCCTAACTACCCATACATTAGATTCCCTTCCCTTAGTCGGCACTTCCATGCCTCCACCACCCCCCCCTCCCCCTGCTGACAGTCAGTTTTCCTTAAAGAAGTCGATGAACGGCTGCCACCTCCGAGCGAACCCCTGTAGTGAACCCCTTAAGGCGAACTTGATCTTTTTTAGCCTGAGAAACCTTGCCATGTCACTGACCCAAACCCCGACTTTGGAGGCTCCGAGTCCCTCCATCCCAGCAAATTCCATCTCCGGGCCACCAGGGAGGCAAGGGCCAAAACGCCGGCTTCTCTCCCCCCCGCCCCCCCCCCCCGGATCTTCTGACACTCCAAATATTGCCATTTCTGGACTAGGAGTCACCCTCCCTTCCAGGACCTCTGACATGACATCTGAAAATCCCTGCCAGAATCCCCTCAGCCTCTTACACACCCAAAAGATATGTACATGGTTCGCAGGACTTCCCCCGCATTGCCCACATCTGTCCTCCACTTCCTCAAACAATCTACTCATCCGGACCACAGTGATATGAGCCCTGTGGACCACCTTGAACTGGATCAGGCTGAGCCTGGCACACGACGAGGATGCATTGACTCTCCTCAGGGCCTTCTCGCATAACCCGACTTCCAACTCCCCTCCCAGCACTTCCTCCCACTTCCTCTTCACCTCCCCAATTGGAACCCCTTCCCACGACATCAGTTCCTTGTATATTTCCGAGACCCTCCCCTTCCCAACTCCTGTTTTAGACACCACCTTATCCTGTAGTCCCCTTGGTGGGAGGTGAGGGAAACTCGGGACCTGCCTCCGAACAAAATCCCGTACCTGCAGGTACCGGAACCCGTTCCCACCCGGCAACTCAAACTCCTCCTCTAGTTTCTCCAGGCTCGGGAAACCCTCCTCAATGAAGAGATCCCCAAATCTCTCAATCTCTGCCCGCTGCCACCTTCTGAAGCCCCGTCCAACCCACCCCCCCCCCCCGGAGGAAACCGGTGATTATCACAGATCGGTGACCACACCGACACCCCCTCCAGTCTCATATGCTGCCTCCATTGCCCCCATACTCTCAGGGCTGCCACTAACACTGGGCTTGTGGAGTACAGAGCCGGCGAGAATGGCAGAGACGCCATTAACAAAGCCTTCAAGCTCGTGCCCTTACAATGTGCCACTTCCACCTGCTCCCTCAGCGACCCCTCCCACTACCCATCTCCTAAACATTGATATATTAGCTGCCCAGTAATAATTAATAAAGTTCAGGAGGGCCAAACCCCCCCTCCCCGCGCCCCCGCTCAAGAAGGACCTTCTTCACCCTCGGGGCTTTCCCGGCCCATATAAAACCCGAGATCGCCGCGTTCATCTTCCGAAAAAATGCCTTGGGGATGAAGATTGAGAGGCACTGAAAAACTAACAGCAATCTCGGGGGGACTGTCACCTTCACAGTCTGTATCCTCCCCGCCAATGACAGCGGGGGCACGTCCCACCTACGGAAGTCCCATTTCATTAGCTCAATCACCCTGCCCAAATTTAATTTATGAAGCTGACCCCAGTTCCTAGCCACCTGAATCCCCAGGTACCTAAAACTCCCTCAGTCTCCACTGCTGCCCCCTTGCCTGGATCACAAAAACCTCACTCTTGCCCATATTCAGTTTGTAACCTGAGAACTGGCCAAATTCCTCTAATATCCCCATAATTCTGACATTCCCCCCCCTTTTGCGCTGTGTTTCTGGGGTTGGGTTGGGTCACTGTTATACTGTGTTTGGGACCATTGGTTTGCTTTAGGTTTGTTTCTGTTCTTTGGTGGGGGGGTTGTTCTCTTCGATTGGGTCTGGCTGGGGTTGTTTTGTTTGCACCAGGATGGCTGGGGGGTGCTAGGATGCTAGGTGCCTTGGGCGAGGGCTTCCAGGCTAGCTGAGCGGGATAGTTCACAGAAGCGCAGTGGGGGGTGAGCAGGTGGTTAGTGAGGGGATGGGGGTTGGACTGTTGTTTAGGGGGTTTGCGAGGGGGGGGTGGAGGGGGGGGAATGAACTGGGGACGGGCTTCTAAAAAGTGATAGGAGGAGGATCGATGACGGTGGGTGCCCGAGAGCGGGCCTGAGGAGGTGCGGGACGCAGGCTGCTGTCTGGCCCAAGAGGGAATGCCGGTGGTATTAGTGAACATCTATGCCCCGAACTGGGATGACGTCGAATTTATGAGGCAGGTGCTGGGGAGGATCCCCGACCTGGACTCGAATCGGCTCATTTTCTGGATCCGAGACTGGATCGGTCGAGGTCCGGGAGGGTGTCTGCAGCAACGAAGGAGCTAAGGGGGTTCATTGAGAACATGGGGGGGGGGGGGGGGGGGGGATCCGTGGAGATTTGGGAGACTGAGGGCGAAGGAATTTTTATTCTTCTCCCATGTGCACAAGGTGTATTCCCGAATGGAGTTTTTTGTTTTGATAAGACGCTGCTGACAGGGATGGTGGTGGATGTTGAGTGCTCGGCAATAGTGGTGACAGACCATGCCCCGCACTGGGTGGACCTGCGGGTGAGCAAAGGTGGGGCCAGCGCCCGCAATGGAGGCTGGAAGTGAGGTCGTTGGCGGAGGAGGAGGAGGCGTGTGAGCGGGTGAGGAAGGCCATCCAGGGATATGTAGAGATAAAGGACACGGGTAAGGTCTCGGCAGGTAAGGTATGGGAGGCACTAAAGGCAGTGGTCAGGGGGGAGTTTATTTTGAATTGGGCACAGAGGGAGAAGGCGTAGCAGGCGAAGATAGAAAGGCTAGTGGAAGAAATGCTGCAGGTGGATAAGAGATATGTAGAGATATGTAAACTGGGGCTGTTTATCACAGGGCTAAATTGCTGGCTTTGAAAGCAGACCAAGGCAGGCCAACAGCACGGTTCAATTCCCGTAACAGCCTCCCCGAACAGGCGCCGGAATGTGGCGACTAGGGGCTTTTCACAGTAACTTCATTGAAGCCTACTTGTGACAATAAGTGATTTTCATTCATTTTCATTTCATGCCCCGGAGGCAGGGCTGCTAAAGGAGCGGCAGAGGCTGCAGATGGAGTTTGGGCTTCTATCTACGGGAAAGGTGGTGGGGCAGTTGAGAAGGGTGAGAGGGGCGGTGTATGAGCATGGGGAGAAGGCGAGCAGGATGCTAGCGCACCAGTTGAGGAAGCAGGAGGCTGCGAGCGAGATCGGGAAAATGAAGGACGTGGGAGGGAATATTGTCTTGGACCCGGCGGGGGTGAATGGGGTGTTTATGGACTTCTATAGCTGTTTGAGTCGGAACTCATAGAGGTGGTTTTTAGAGGGGTTGGAGTTCCCGAAGGTGGATGAGGAGCTGTTGGAGGCCCTGGGGGCCCCAATTGGACTGGTAGAAGCGGTGGAGGGGCTTGAAGCGATGCAATCGGGCAAGGCCCCGGGTCCGGACGGGTTATTAGAAATTCTCGGGAGTATGAAATGAATGAATGAAAATCACTTATTGTCACAAGTAGGCTTCAATGAAGTTACTGTGAAAAGCCCCTAGTCGCCACATTCCGGCGCCTGTTCGGGGAGGCTGTTATGGGAATTGAACTGTGCTGCTGGCCTGCCTTGGTCTGCTTTCAAAGCCAGCGATTTAGCCCTGTGCTAAACAGCCCCTGGTGTATTTGGACTGCTGCTAGTAAGGGACTTGAACAAGGCAAGGGAACTAGAAGTGCCCCCCCCCCCCCCCCCCCCCCGTCCCCCGACGTTGTCACAGACTTCGATCTCTCTCATTTGAAGCATAAAAATGACCCGGAACAATGTGAGTCATACAGACCGATCTCACTGCTAACTGTAGATGCCAAACTATTGGCTAAGATCTTGGCCTTGAGAATAGAGCATTGTGTCCCGGGGTGACAGGGGAGGACCAGACGGGGTTTGTGAAGGGGAGGCATCTGGCGGCCAAGATCAGGATGTTACTCAGTGTGATCATGGTACCTCCAGAAGGACGAAAGGTAGAGGTGGTGGTTGCCGTGGATGCCGAGAAGGCTTTTATCGAGCAGGACTGTTTGTGGGAGGTCCTGGGGCGGTTTGGATTTGGGCAGGGTTTTGTGGACTGGGTCTGGTTGTTATACCAGGCACCAGTGGCATTTATACAAACAAACCAGGTGAGTTCAGATTATTTCAGGCTGCACGGAGGGACTGCCCTGGCTATAGGACCATTGGCGATGGCACTGAGAGCGTCAGGGGTCTTGCAGGGGATAGTGGACATTATATAAGAGACCATCCTTTTAGCCAGACAAATAAATGTGCCAAGCTGAGGGAGCAAAGGATGTCAATGTCTTTAAGAGAGAGAGACCTGGGCCAAGCTTTCCAGAGTCTGCACCCTCCCTGGATTCACTTCCTTTCCCTTCAGTTGCTGCAAGTGACCAATTGAAGGTGAGAATGAGATAAGAAAGTGTTTTACTCCCAGATGTTGGAGACAGGAGGAAAGCTCTTTCTCGCTCGCGCTGATTGGCTGGAGGACCAGAGTCCTTCCGGTCGTAACTCTTTCCATTGGTCAATACCTCAGCAGGAAGGTCAGGGGGTGGGCTTTCCCTCACACATGCGCAACCGCTCTTCTCTCTTGGACATGCGCAGTCAAAGGCCGGGGGCAGATCGCCGACAGGCTTCTCGCTCTGGCCGGAGTTGTCAGCCGGTTGCCTGGAAACCTTGTCTCGGGGAGTGGGGCGGAGCTGCTGTATCCGCCCGCCGGGCCTCCGCACTGGGACCGTGAGACGTCACCGCGGATTCCTATGGGTGCACCGGAAGGTTGCTGACCGATGGGAAGAGTTGGTGAGCCGGAAGGACTCTCTTCCACCATCCAATCAGCTCCCCCGTTGTCTGAATGCGGAAGCTGGACAATGAGCAAAACTGGGGCCTCGCACAGACGGAAACCCCCTCCTCTCTCCAACATCTGTGAGTAAAACACTTTCTTTTCTCCCCCTTTCCATTTCGTTTCTCATTCTGACCTTCAATTGGTAACTTGCAGCAACTGAAGGGAAAGGAAGTGAATCCAGGGAGGGTGCAGACTCTGGAAAGCTTGGCCCAGGTCTCTCTCTCTCTCTCTCTCTCTCATAAAGACATTGACATCCTTTGCTCCCTCAGCTTGACACATATATTTGTTCACAATTACAGGGCTGGTTTCTCCAGGCGATTGCTGACATTTAAGAAGACAGTAGATTATTGTCGGACAGAGACATGTCTCATGTTATATGGTACAGATTAGATATATTATTTATAGTTCTCTAACAAAGTACATTTATTATTATTTCGAGCCTTGTAATATTGTACTGTCGCTACATTACATATTACCAGTCATCTCTTCCCTCAGAGGGTTATTAGTCTCTGGATTTCTCTTCCACAGGGACCAGTGGGGTGTGGGGGTCATTGAATATATTCATGTATGAGTTAGACAGATTTTTAATAAATTGTTATTTTTTAAAATCATGTTTTAAACAATGAACGCAACAGAGTAACAGAAAAAATGGTGGAAAATGGGCCCAAAGCGGAACAAGAGACATTGCCAATATAAATACAAGCAACACATTGCAGAATTAATTTGGAACAGGATATTTGAGGGACCAGAGCCTCGAGATGAAATGATGGATTAATTGAACAACCGATTAACAGGTTAAAATAGTGAATGGGGGAAGAAGGTAAGATTATATAAAAACGGAGGATAACAATTCAGTTTGTAAACCCAAAAATATTACAGACTAACAGCATAATCAAATTAAAATGAATGACACAACATAGATGACATAGAACTCCTGTAGTGCAAAAGGCCATTCACCCCTCAAGTCTGCACTGAGCCTCAGAAAGAGCATTTAACTGAAGCCCACTCCCCATCCTATCCTCGTAACCCGGTGCATTGATCATGGTCAACCCACCTAACCTACACATCTTGGACACTAAGGGGCAATTTAGCGTGACCAGTCCACTTTAGCTGCACATCTTTGGACAGTGGGAGGAAACTGGAGCACCCGGAGGAAACACACCCAGACACAAGAAGAATATGCAAACTCCACACAGACAGCCACCCAAGGCTGGAATTGAACCTGGGTCCCTGGAGCTGAGGTAGCAGTACTAACCACTGTGCCCTACTCCCAGCCTAAGTTAAATTGAATTCACTCATGGAAGCCCAGGAGGAGCAAGTCAGTCAAATTAGAGCCTATGTATTTGAGATGGGAGTCCCATACTTTACCCAATGCATCAGACTCAGAATGAATTACAGACATTAAAAATTGAATGGAAATGCATTCCATAATCAGCCTCTGCCAGTTTTGGATAGAGGGAGAACTGACTGGTCTGCTTCTGTATTGAGCCTGATGAATGTTGGCTCCATCCTAACCCAATCCCTAAGACGAGAGCCCAATTGATGAAGCCTAATTTTCAGGAGACCATACCCTCCCTTAGCTCCTGGTGATTGGAGCTTAACAAACTTGAGGCGATATTTCTTTTTGTTCCAGGTAGAGTCATAGATGTTTACAGCATGGAAACAGGCCCTTCGGCCCAGCTTGTCCATGCCGCCCAGTTTCTGTCACTAAGCTAGTCCCACTTGTCAGCATTTCCCTCTATACCCACCCTGCCCTTGTTACTGTCTAACTGCTTTTTAAATGACAAAATTGTACCTGCCTCTGGCAGCCATTCCAGATACTCACCACCCTCTGTGTGAAGAAATTTCCCCTCTGGTCTCTTTTGTATCTCTCTCCTCTCACCTTAAACCTATGCCCTCTAGTTCCAGACTCCTACCTTAGGGAAAAGATGTTGACTATATACCTATCTGTGCTCCTCATTATTTTATAGACTTCTATAAGGTCACACCTAAGCCTCCTACGCTCCAGGGAAAAATGTTCCAGCCTCTCCTTATAACTCAGACCATCAAGTCATGGCAGCATCCTGGTAAATCTCTTCTGCACTCTTTCTAGTTTAACAATATTCTTTCTATAATAGGGTGACCAGAACTGAACACAGTAGTCCCTGTGTGGTCTTACCAATGTCTTGTACAACTTCAACAAGACATCCCAACTACTGTATTCAATATTCTAACCAATAAAACCTAGCATACTGAATGCCTTCTTCACCACCCTGTCCACCTGCAACTCCACCTTCAAGGAGCTATAAACCTGTACACATAGATCTCTTTGTTCTGTAAGTCTCCCCAACTCCCTACCATTAACTGAGTAGGTCCTGCCCTGATTTGATAAATTTCCCTAACGACTCTGGTCGACAGCAGTATAGGCAGCATCTGCAGAGGGTAGGACAGTCTGGGCAACACATTCATTTTAATGAAGGCGATTCTCCCTCGCCATGAAATCGGAAGAGCCGACCACCGGGCAAGGTCCCACCTAATAGCCACCATCAGCTGTGGAAAGTTGGCCCCATATAGCTGTCTGAAAGAGGGGGACATTGACATTCCCAGGTTTTTAAATGGCATGGTGTGGGGGGGGACATCTGAAGGGGAAGTTAGCACGAGGAGGGGGCTTACCCCTCAACCCCTCCCCACCGACATGGGCTCGAACTCAGTAAAATTGATCTCGATACGAGAGAAGCCACTAAACCTATCCACTACTCCAATAAAGGCCGGGACTGAAACACTGGAGTTCGATACAAACAGCAGCCTGTCATGTGCACACTCAGAGTGATCTTGTGCTGCCTCACCACACCCTCAAGTCCCGATATCTGAGGATCCGATCTAATATCCTCCGGCAAGGGCTCAATGGCCAACGCAAACAGCAAGGGGGACAGAGGGCAGTCCTGTCTAGTCCCTCTCTGAAGCTCAAAATGTGACATCCTTATACCATTGGTAAGCACTGCCGCTGCCGGTATGTGATATAACAATTGAATCCACTCATTATAATCCTCACCCAACCCGAAGCCTCGCAGCGGATACACCAGATAATTCCACTCAACTCGAGCAAAAGCTTTCTCTGCATCGAAGAAGATCAGCAGCCCATCCAATGCACATTTCTGCAAAGCCTGAATCACATTCAGCAACCTTCCAACATTGTTACTGGAAAATCTTCCCCGTATAAACCCAGTCTGGTCCTCCCACACGATTGTCGGAAGGATGTCCTCCAGCCTTATCGGCAAAATATAAGATCGCAGTTTCAAGTCAACATTCAAAAGAGAGATTGGGCGATAAGAGGTCCACTCCTCTGGGTCCTTGTCCACCTTCAGAATCAAAGAGATATTAGCCTCACGAAGAGACGGTGGCAGCATCCCAGAGTCAAAAGAGTGACAATACATATCTACCAACAGGTCCAACAACAAATCCTCAAACCCCCGATAAAACTCACACCCACAGACATCTGGTCCCGGGACTTTACCTGACTGCAGCTCCTTCATGGCCTTTGACACTCTGCCCTAGAAAGGGGAGCATTAAGAGCCTCACGCTGGCTTTCTGAGGCCTCCTGAAGCTTCAGGGAAGAGAAAAAATGTTCCACACCCACCAACACATCACCAGACTGCTCACACTTGTATAATCCTGCAAAGAATTCCTGAAATCCAAGTTTGTCTTCATGACCCATTTCCCTCTCCCAAGCCGAACAGAGGTAACTTTTCTTTGTCAAACAGGCTAAGTATTTGCTCAGCTTATTCCCCAAACTCGTACAACTTCTGCCTCGCAAACGTCCAACTTTTTTGCTGAGACAATCGGGAGCCCAAAGCCGCTCCTGCCGTGTTAACCCAAAGCCGCCCTTGCCGTGTTAACCTCCTTCAACAATAGCTGACTCGGGCCCTCCATATGATTTATTTGCTTTCGCCAAACAAAACTCCAGATGCCGCTAGTTCTCCAGCATCCTGCACCTTTTACTAGCAGGGTAAGAAATGATCAGCCCCCCGAGTATAAACTTTACACGTCTCCCACAAAATGGAGGGGGAAATACCAGGGGTCAAGTTAACCGAAAGGAAGAACTCAAACTATTCCGTAAAGTGTGTAGTAAATGAAATGTCTCTTATCAGGGAGGCTCCAAACCTCCACATTCTCGACCTGGGGGTGAGCCCTCGAGCAGAAACTCCAGACAAACGGGGGAAGGTCTGCGATTACGATGCTCCCTGTGGTGCAAGTGGACACCAGGTGTGGGATCGTCCTCGGCACAAACAAATTGTTGATTCTAGCATGACATTGATGTGGGGCTGGAAAGAAGGTAAAATCTCCGCCCCTCGGGTGCAAAGTTCTCCAAACATCCACATAACCCACCTCCTCACAAGCCGAGGCCAACACCCTAGCTTGCAGCGTGGGGGGGGGGGGGGGTCTTGGTAACCGGGAGCTTATCTACCAGCGGATTTAAGGGACAGTTGAAGTCACCAACCACAAAAGAGTTAGTTGAAGCTAACTCTGCAAAATCCACAAAATCCTTTATAATGAACTCCGGGGAGTAATTCGGGGATCCCTAAACGTTCATTATTAAAACAACATCTCCATGCACCGAACCTCGAATGATCACATATCTACCTCCTTTGTCCTTGGTGCAGGTTTCAACCTTAAATGTGATATTTTTATTAATAAGGATCGCCACACCCCTGCTACTTGATGAAGGAGGTGAAAAGTCCTGCCCCACCCAATCCCGCCTCAATTTGAAGTGTTTGTCGTCCCCCCCCCCCAAGTCCAAGGAATCCACCGAAGACCCTGGCGAAGGAGGGCGCCGGACTCGTTTTGCCACTGGCCGGACACCATTTGCACAAGGCGCTGGATCGGGCGGTGTGTAACGAGACGGAGACCGGTGCTTCCGTGATGAACGCTGTAACGGTTGTACATCCAAGGCCCGTGGACCCGATGATTCCCCCTCTGATGAGTCCTGTGTCTCCATCTCGGAGTCAGAGTCTGCTGCCTCCATCATCTCGGCGTCTCTATCTCCACGCAGTTCTGTAACGACCTGCGCAGGCTTTGAGTGAGGCACCAGAGGAAGATTGTGAGGGCTACTTTCCATTGTCTCTGGTCTCTGTGGCTGTGGAAATGAGCTCTGGTGGTGGGAAATCTTTGGAAGGGATAGTCTTCTGGACCGAACGTGGTCTACATGTTTGCGCTGGAGACGACCCTGGGCTTGCACCTGTTAAGATATTGGGCCCATTTGGCGAAAGATTACGCCAGGGACCCACTGGGCACCATCAGCAAAATTCCGAATGAACACTGGGTCACCGGGTGCAAACTGCCGAATCGGCCGATGCCGAGAAAATCCCTGTCCCTGTCATTCTTGTGTGCGGCGTACTTTTGCGCCAATGTCCAGGAAAACCATACTAAGGTGGGTGCAAAGTCTCCGGTCCATTAGGATTTCTGCGGGAGCTACCCCAGTCACCGCATGGGGGGTGGTCCTATACGAAAACAAAAAGCGAGCCAGTCTCGTGTCCATTGACTCGGAAGACTGCTTCTTTAGGCCTCGTTTGAATGTCTGCACTGCTTGCTCCACCAACCCATTTGAAGCTGGGTGGTAAGGGGCAGTGCGGGTATGGAGTATGCCGTTCATCTTCATGAACCTCGCAAACTCCTCACTTGTGAATGGAGTGCCGTTATCCGTGACCACCTTGGGGAGGCCATGCATACTGAAATACCATCGCATCTTCTCAATTGTTGCGCAGGACGTTGTGCCCAGCATCTTGTGCACCTCTAGCCATTTAGACTGGGCGTCGATTAATAGAAGGAACATGGATCCTTGAAAAGGGCCGGCGAAATCCGCATGCAAGCGCGCCCAAGGCTGCCCTGGCCATTCCCAGTGATGTAGAGGCGCGGCCGGCGGAAGCTTCTGATGCTCCTGGCAAATGGAGCAGTTTTGGGCCACCTTCTCAATGTCGGTGTCGAGGCCTGGTCACCAGACATAACTCCGGGCCAACATTTTCATTTTGGTCACACCTGGATGCCCATTGTGCAAGTAAGTCTCTTAGTATCAGCTCCTGTCTTTTTCCGGGACAATCACACGCGTCCCCCACAAGAGGATGCCGTCTTCCACGCTGAATTCTGACAGCTTGGACGAAAATGCCTGCAACTCGCCTGGGAGCTGTCTATGCTGCCGACAATACAGGACTCAGGACTATGTGCCAAACCTTTGACAGGACTGGCTCTGTCTGGGCCCACTCGCAGATCTGTGATGCCGTGACAGGCAAGGTGTCCATAAAATTTAGGGTTGCAACCACCTCACCGGTAGTGGGGGTCGACATGGGGCTGGTCGATAAAGGCAATCGGCTCAGTGCGGCGGCATTCTTTATCTGCGTTCCTGGTTTGTGCTCCAGAGAATACTCGTATGCAGTGAGCAACAAAGCCCAGCGCTGGATCCGTGCGGAAGCAATGGGCGGTATTGGCTTATCCTCTCTGAAAAGTCCCAGCAGAGGCTTATGATCAGTCACGATAGTGAAGTGGCGGCCATGCACATACTGGTGGAAACATTTCACCATAAAGACCACTGCCAGGCCCTCCTTCTTGATCTGCGCGTACTTTTTTTCCGCTGCAGTCAATGTGCGGGAGGCAAAAGCTATCGGCCGCTCGGCCCCGTTCTCCATCTTGTGGGGTAGGACGGCCCCAATACCATACGGGGATGCATCACATGTGACGAGCAAAGGCTTTCCAGGATCATAGTGGGTTAGTAACCCAGACGACGACAATTGTTGCTTTACCCGCCGGAAAGCGGTTTCTTGCGGCTGACCCCAAACCCAGGTGTGATTTTCCTTTAGCAGAAGGTGCAACGGGGCCAGCGTAGTTGCCAGATTGGGGAGCAACTTCCCGTAATAGTTTACGAGGCCGAGAAAACAATGAAGATGCAAAGTGTCAGTCGGGGCGGGGGCCTGTTGAATAGTGCGCACCTCTGCAACGGGGTGCAAACCTTCGCGGTCCACCCGATAACCCAGGTCGACTACTTCCTTCGCCTGAAAGACGCACTTTGTGCGACGTAAACGGACTCCAGCCTCCGAAAAACATCTTGAGGACAGCCTCCAGAATTTTCAAATGTTTCTGCTCCCACGTCTCTGTAATCAAAACGTCGTTTAAGTAGACAGCGACACGCGGTAAACCTCTCAAAATGCACTCCATAACGCGTTGAAAAATAGCGCAGGCAGAGGATACTCCAAAGGGCAAACGTGTATATTCATACAGGCCCCGGTGTATATTAATTGTTACATATGGTCGGGAGGCAGGGTCCAGCTCCAACTGTAGATAGGCGTGACTCATGTCTAATTTTGTGAATGAGAGTCCGCCTGCAAGCTTCGCGTCGAGATCCTCTATGCGAGGCATTGGATATTGGTCGAGTCGGGAAGCCGTATTCACTAAGATTATAGTCGCCGCACAAGCGAACTGTGGCACCTGGCTTCATTACAGGTACAATTGGTGCTGCCCAATCAGCGAAACGGATGGGCCTGATAATACCCAAAGTCTCCAAACAAGTGAGCTCCCCTTCTACCTTCTCGAGCAAGGCGTAAAGCACCGGGCGGGCCCGGAAATAGTGCAGCGTGGCTCCTGGTTCAACTTGGATATGGGCTATGGCCCTTTTTATTTTCCCCAACCCGGGCTGGAATACATCTGGGTATCGTCTTAGCACCTCAGTCAACCCTCCAGAAACTGTTTGGAGGATGTGCTGCCACTGCAAGAGCAAATGGCGCAACCAGTCCTGACCAACAGGCTGGGCCCATGGCCGCGCACCACGATAAGTGGGAGACGCCCCTCCTGGCGTCCATAAACAACAGGGGTCATCGTAGTTCCTGCGCTGTCCAATGGTTCCCCCGTGTAGGTGGCCAACCTGGCCTGTGTGTCAGTTAATGTAAGGGTCTGTATACCCTGCTTCATGCGGTCGAATGTCCTCTGGGCGATCACGGAGACCGCTGTGCCAGTGTCCAACTCCATCTCAAGCGGGTGACCATTGACCCTTACTGTCACCTTAAAGGGGCCACATGGGGAGCTGCCACACAATGCAGCTGCAGGCAGTCGTCCTCCGTCTCCACATCCTCAGGAGTAGTCGCCGCAGGTTCATCCACATAGAAGGTACGGCCCCTGGGCTGGTCCCAGTTTCGGTCAGAGAGACGGCGCCTCTGGCGCCCCCAGACCGGCGTCCGATGTCTGACATGGACATGGCTCCTCATCCATTGGTTCTGGAGAAGGCTCCCTTCGGGGAGGAATGTCCAACAGCCACTGGCGTCGATCCGGACGTCGCCTCGCCCAAGGTACCGCAGGAGTTCTGGGGGACGTTTTTGGACGGAAGGGGTGGTTGCGCCCCAAGACATGCACCTCCATTCCCTGTAGCTCTTGCACTCCTCATTCTGCGCTCTCTCGTGACAATACTATTTGAATGGCATGTTGAAAAGTCAATGTTGGCTCAGCTATCAACTTTCTCTGGGTGGCCGCATTGTTAATACCGCAAGCCAAACGGTCTCGTAACATTTCTGACAAGGTCTCACCATAGTCACAGTACTCCGCAATCTTGCGTAGCCTTGGATAGAATGTCGGCAAGGGATTTTCCTGGGGTCCTCTCAGCGGTATTAAACCGATAACGTTGGACTATCGTGGACGGGGTTGGGTTAAAATGTTGCCCCACGGCAACCGTTCCTAGACTATCTCGCGGAGAGTTAGAGGAAGGTTGGTCAGCAGCAGCAGCAACCTTTTTTTTGGGGGGGGACGTCCTGGGAGGGGGGGACTGCCTGGGAGGGTGGATGAGCAAGAGATAACATGAAGGGTTGGGGAAACTGGCATGTACGGGTGAGGGCCAGTGTACAAAGCTGTGTAAATATATCATTTTGCCATGTATACATCTTGCTCTGTGCGATTTCTCGTTTTTTTTTGTTACGGGGGGGGGGGGGGGGGGGGGGGGGGGAGGAAGGGAGAAAAGTTGTGTTAAAAAACTTTAATAAATATATTAAAAAAAAAAAAAAAATGTTGCCCACTAAGTTCACAAGTTCATCAAACGTTTTGGTGTCTGCCGCAGGTGGGTACGTAAGTCTCCTAATCACCCCAAACATATGCGGGCCGCAGGCGGTGAGCAATATGACCACCTGGCGCTCGTTTTCGGTGATATTGGAAGCCCGGAAATAGTAATGCATCCGTTGTGCATACTGGTTCCAGCTTTCCAGCGCAGCATCAAAAACATCCAAACGTCCATACATGGTGTAATAGAAAATAACTTCCAACCTGTATCCAACAAAAATCCAGGGAGGTGGCTTCAGCAGTGTAGACAGCTATTCACTTTAACCCTCATTGCCAGTTTTGCGAGGGCCACGAAGAATCCAGCACAAGTTTTAAGGATACAAAGAAATAACATTTATTTACAATAATATATATATACACAATAGCAGCAACTTTGCTTGCTGCTCACTCCTTCCTGGCTGGTTCCAAACTAGCCAGCTTTATTTATACAGGGAATCTGCTAATGATTTCTCCGGCCCCCTCATTGGGGAAGCTCATACTCCCACAGGATTATGGGATTGTCATTAGTCTCCAGCCAATGGTAAACAGGCAGGTTATAACAAAAGCTATGTCAATTTTCTCCTTAAGAAAGGAGAGGATCTTTTTCCTTCTGATAGGGTGATGGATGCCCCATACATTCCCTGAGAAAATTTGCAGATTAACTGCTACCATTAGCTAGACGACAGAGAGAACAGGAACAGATTTTCACACCACAATCGGGCGTGCCCTATTACCCCCTCCTCCAACTCACTTTCCACCACAGGCACCAAAGTTTCCCCAAACTACTCCTTTCACAGATAAAAGCCCCGTCTGTACCAGAGTAGGATAAAGTTAGCAACACATAAACCCTCCCAAAATAACAAAAATACAAAAGAATCACCACCACAATAGATCCAAGGGGACATTCCTCAATAAGACTGAGGACCCGAAGGATTAACCCCACGGCCAGACTGTCGTTACCCTCAGGATACCTTCTCCAAAATGAGAAGAAAAGAAGGGCCAACAAGGGATTGGGGATCGAATGTCCCTCCCGCATTTTAGACCCAGCCGTGAAGACCTCAACACCCACCCTTCGGCAATGGCGCCACTCGGTTCTGCCATGATTAATGCTCGGATCTTCACAGAGTGCATATGACAGGGGCGAGGCTGAGCAGGTTCTTTGGGGTGGAGGACAGTTGTGGGAGGTGCTCGGGGGGGCCCAGCAAATCACGTCCATATGTTCTGGGCGTGCCCGGTGCTGGATGGGTTCTGGAGGGGCATTGCGAGGACTGTTCTAAGGTGGTGAACACCCGGGTTAAGCCGAACTGGGGGTTAGCACTATTTGGGGTATCGGATGAGCCGGGAGTGCAGGAGGCGAAAGAGGCCGGTATTCTAGCCTTTGCGTCCCTGGTAGCCCAGCGGAGGATTCTGCTGCAGTGGAAGGATGCGAGCCCCCCAAGCGTGGAAGCCTGGGTCAGCAACATGGCAGGATTCATTAAATTGGAGAGGGTAACATTTGCCTTGAGAGGGTCGGTGCAGGGGTTCTTCAGGAGGTGGCAACCGTTCCTAGACTTTCTCGGAGGTGGTCAGCAGCAGCAGCAACCCGGGAGGGTGTACTTTGTGTTTACTACTGTGTTTATTATTGCTTAATGGGGGGTTTGTATCTTGGGGGAATTCGCGATGTAGTTGTAAGATGTTTACTTATGTGTTCTTTGTTTTTCTTTTCTCTGTAAGGGGAAGGAAGTGACCCGTGTTGAAAATATGTTAAAAATTTGAATAAAAATATATTTTTATAAAAAATGATTACCGCTCGGATAATAGAAGAAAGATGATGGATAATCAGCACACGGCACATCTACCATAACTGAGATAAGATAATCCGAGTCCCTGCAACACTCGAGGAGAAGAAGACATTCAATCGGCTCTCACAGAATAACAACTCCCTTCAACAGGATAAAAGATAACAATTTCAGACAACAACACCATGATAGGGAAAGAGTTCAGATTAGAGCCTGAGTTAGTCTGAGCTGCAAATCATCGCTCCTATCCTTGCCCTTCAAGGATTTAGCGAAGACCAAGACAGTAGTCGGATTATCGAAAGACTTGATCTCGTAATGTGCCACGGTCAACACCCTTCTTGATGTGGAGATGCCGGCGTTGGACCTATAAAGCGACATAATTCACTCCCGCGGCCTTGAGTTCCCTTCAGATTTCATTGAAGCCTCGATGCTTCGTTTGTGTGGCTGCCGAAAAATCCTCACTTCCTCATGGAGCCAGGTCCCACCTCACCTTGCCCGTCTCCAGGACCCTCTGGTGATCTTTCAAGTTGTGGAAGTGAATGATTACAGGCCTGGGATGAAAACTATCCCTCAGACTCAAAGACAGGATCCGAGGCCCTTTCTAATTTGAAACACCCAGGCTTCACATCCAGCTTGAGAAAATGTGGCAGCCGGTCCTCGAAGAACCCAATGGGAGCCTTACCCTCCACACCTTCTGGCAGGCCGACGACTCGGATATTCTTTCTCTGACCCTCGGTTCTCCAAGTTTTCCAGGAGTCCACCACATCACTCAGCCGGTTTTCCAAGGATTTAATTCTTGCCTCCCCGAGGAGGCATCTTGCTCAACATTCAGGATTCCCTCCTCAGGATCGTCGATCCTTTCCTTGGTGTTTTACAGCTCGGCCTCCTGAGCTCACAGATATTAAGCCAGCACACTCAGCCTCTGGTCAATAACACTGAGAATGTTGCTGACATAGACCAGCCAATGATCCTACAGAATAAATGAGCATGCTTGATGGGCCGAATGGCTGACTGCAGCTCCTATTTGTTATGATCTCTGTGACCAGGACAGGAAGCAGTGAGCATGGATCTGTCAATCAGCCTGAATCAGCACCTTCAGGAGAATTGGGAGGGTGAATATTAGAAGAAGAAGAAAAGAAGAAAATTGTTTTATTGTCCCAAGTAGGCTTCAATGAAGTTACTGTGAAAAACCCCTAGTCACCACATTCCAGCGCCTGTTCGGGGAGGCTGTTACGGGAATTGAACCGTTCTGCTGGCCTGCCTTGGTCTGCTTTCAAAGCCAGTGATTTAGCCCTGTGGTAAATAGCCCCTGCAACAGATACAGCAGAGTGAGAATGGAGGGAGAGTGTGTGGGATGGAGATTTACAGCTTTTGGGGAATGAGAGAGGAAAGAATGTTCTCTAGGAACTAGAATTGTCTGTTCTGAATTTCTATCCTGTACTGACAGTGATGTCTTTTGTAAATTGTTTTTACAGGATATTAGAAGAGGAGGAATTACAGACAGAAATCTCAAAAGTCACGTCTCGATCTGACTGAGTCTCTCAATTCCTTGGAGCTGAATATCACCGGACTTTGAATCTGGAAGGAGAAATGTTTGTCTGTTCTGTCGGCTTCAAAAGATTTTAACCATCAGTGTGACTGGAAAAGCACTGAGACACACACACCCGAGTGAGTGTGTTCCAGAGCACTGAATGTGGAAAGAGCTTTAACCAGTTACGCAGCCTGAAAAAACATCACACCATTCACAGCGGGGAGAGTCCGTACACGTGTTCTTTGTGTGGACGAGGCTTCAACTTATTGTCAAACCTGGAGAGACTAAAGGAGACCCAAAACATGGCGAAACGGTGGAAATGTGGGGACTGTGGGAAGGGATTCAGATTCCCATCTCAGCTAGAAGCTCATCGACGCATTCACACTGGGGAGAGGCCGTTCACTTGCTCTCAGTGTGAGAAGGGATTCACTGATTCATCGAACCTGCGGACGCATCAGCAGGTTCACACTGGGGAGAGGCCGCTCACCTCTCAGTGTGAGAAGGGATTCACTATTTCTTCGAGCCTGCGGACACACCAGCTAGTTCACACTGGGGAGAGGCTGCTCACTTGCTCTCAGTGTGTGAAAGGATTCATTACTTTAAAGAGCCTGCAGAAACATCAGCGACTTCACACTGGGGAGAGGCCATTCACCTGCTCTCAGTGTGAGAAGGGATTCACTACTTCATCGAACCTGCAGATACATCAGCGAGTTCACACTGGGGAAAAGCCGTTCACATGCTCTCAGTGTGAGAAGGGATTCGCTACTTCATCGAACCTGCGGAAACACCAGCGAATTCACACTGGGGAGAGGCCGTTCACCTGCTCTCAGTGTGAGAAGGGATTCACTACTTCATCGAACCTGCAGATACACCAGCGCGTTCACACTGGGGAGAGGCCGTTCACCTGCTCTCAGTGTGGGAAGGGATTCACTCAGTTATCCAACCTGCGGAGACACCAGCGAGTTCACAGGGGAGACGGCGTTAACCTGTTCTTAGTGAGAGAAGGGATTCAGATATCCATACGCCCTGCAGGAACACCAGCGAGTTCACACCTAGAAGAAGCCATTCACCTGCTCTGAGCAGGGGAGACATTCAATGATCCGTCCCAACTACGGAGACACTAGTGAGTTAATTCTGGGGAGAGACCATTCATCTGCTCTCAATGTGGGGTGGGGGTTGTGATTCATCACACTTGTTGTGACTCCAACAAGTTCACAATAAATTACAGATGTTGGCTCCGTTGTGATTGTTTCTGCTCTCACTGACATCCAGGGCTGCATTTTGTTCATTCTGACATCTGGTGAATGGTGATGATTGGAGGGTTTCTTTCTGCTGGACTGGCCGGTCTAACACCTCTGCCTCCGGTGGGCTGACCATTTTTGAGCCTCGTTGCGATTACCTGGTTCCATGTGTGACGAGGAGCACAGAATGAAAAGGTGTCTGCATGTTGGAAGATATTTAGTTCCCAAAGCAGCCACATTGCCATGAAGATGGGCTACGGTGGTTACATGGTTCTTTTGCCTAATTTATCTGGGTGTTTCTCGCAGAGGGAAACTGTCATGGTCTGAGGGGCAAGTTGTGGTAGATTGGGAAATTACAATAAACATCACTGAAAGTGGCAACGCAGGTGGATAAGGAGCTAAGAAGGCAGACGGCATGCTTGTCTTCATTGGTCGGGCATTGAGTATAAAAATTGGCAAGTCATGCTGCAGCTGTACAGAACCTTAGTTAGGCCACACGTGGAATATTGCTGACAATTCTGGTCACCATATTACCAAAAGGATATGTCACCCAAGTCACATCCAAGGCTGGAATCGAACCTGTGTCTCTGGCATTGTGAGCAGCTGTACCACTGTGCAGCCGAACTGTATTGCTTGATTAGAGATGGGTGTGCGGGAGAAACTTTATTTCGGAGCGAGTTGTCAGGACTTCTAACTTCCTGCCTATGAGGTTGGTGGAAGCTGCGATGATTATTGATTTCAAAATGAAATAGCTTGGGAGCATGAAGGAACTAAACTTACAAGGGAACATGGATATAGAGGTACAATTGTACTGACTGGTTTGCTCAGCAGATTCGGTATGGTTTCAAATTAATGAATAGACTCCTTCTGTGCTATAATCACTCTATGACTGGAAAAATAAAACATAGATACACAACTACATCACAAAACTAGAAATAATAACAAATATATTTTATTACAGAACCATCAATGATAGATCTAATCTGTACCATATAACAACAGTAGAAATTTCTCTCTCTGATATTAATTTACTGCCCCCTCAAATGTCAGCCATCTCCTGGGGAAACCAGCCCTTTAATTGTGAACATTAGGAAAGAGTCAGCACCTTCAGGGGAGGAGAACTGGGCGTGGGAGGGTGGGGATAGGGTAGATGGGATAAGGGTGAGGGTGGGGAACTGGGAGAGTATCTGCGTTTCTGTTGTTTTAGAAATAAACCTGTTCAAAGTACGACTCAGCTTTCGATCGATTCTTCCTCTGCAGACATTATTTTGAATGATGTGGAGATGCCGGCGTTGGACTGGGGTGAGCACAGTAGGAAGTCTTACAACACCAGGTTAAAGTCCAACAGGTTTGTTTCGAATCACTAGCTTTCGGAGCACACCTCCTTCATCAGGCAAGTCACCTGATGAAACGATTGGAAACAAACGTGTTGGACTTTAACCTGCTATTGTAAGGTACTATTTTGAATAACATGGTAGCAGAGGATCAACACTAAACTTTGGTGCTGGATAGGGCTTTGGCTTCATCATTAACAGCAAAATACAAGGTTATGAGGAAAGTATTTTCGGAATTCGTTGAGAATGATTTGGATACTGAAAACTGATTGGATATTCCATTACCGTTTTGGATAAGTCGTATAAAAAAGATGAGTTGTTGGAAGCATATGAAGCATTGTTAACCTTTGATAGATTTCAGGAAATAGGTGGTCATCCATGGATAAATATATTACGGACTTTGATAAGTCATGTAAGAGATGAAGGGGTTTCATCTTGAAATCCCAGGGTCTGTATTCTCAATTAAGTTGCTCGGTTGTGGAGGCATTTTTCATGCCGATTGCATTTTGTTGCTGATGTGAATTTCAATTCCATGGGAGAGACTCTCTCCTCGTCATGCTGCTCTGTAAAAGCACGTGTTGTGGAAATTACTCATTTCCAAGTACTTTCGTGTTAAATACAGAAAACTCACAACAAAGCAAAGGATCAGGGGAGACTGGATGAACAGATGAAGGAGAAGAGAAGGACAAGAGTGGTGAGAATGTGGAGCTCGCTGCCACACAGAGTGGTTGGTGCTGTTCCCATGAGTTTGCTGCCCTTGTCCTTCATGACAGTCAAGGTTATGGGTTTAGAAGGTGATGTCGAAGGAGCCCTGGTGAGCTCATAAATCATTGAATTTACAGTGCAGAAGGAAGCCATTCAGCCCATCGAGTCTGCACTGGCTTTGGAAAGAACATCTCACTTAAGCCCACGCTTCCACCCTGTCCCCGTAAACCCACCTAACCTTTTTGGACACTAAGGGCAATTTACTTTGGCCAATCCACCTAACCTGCACATCTTTGGACTCTGGGAGGAAACCAGAGCACGCAGAGGAAATCCACGCACACACGGGGAGGATGTGCAGACTCCGCACAAACAATACCCAAGCCTGGAATCGAACCTGGGACCCTGGAGCTGTGGAACAACTGTGCTAACCACTGTGCTACCGTGCTGCCCCTATTACTGTGCTAACGTCCTGCCCCTATTATTGTGCTAATGCCCTGCCCTATCACTGTGGTACCGTGAAATATCTTGTAGATGGTACACACAATGCTACCATTGTGCTCTGGAGGTCAAGGGAGTCACTGTTTCGGGTGGTGGACGGGGTACTCAACAAGCTGGTGCTTTGTCCTGTATAAAACATGTGGAGATGCCGGCGTTGGACTGGGGTGGGCATAGTAAGAAGTCTCACAGCACCAAGATAAAGTCCAACAGCTTTATTTAAAATCACAAGATTTCTGAGCACTGCTCACTTCACCTGATGAAGGAGCAGTGCGCCGAAAACTTTTGATTTCCAATAAACCTGTTGGACTTTAACCTGGTGTTGTGAGACTTCTTACTGTATAAAACAAACTCCATAATTTAAATAAGACTGATAAAAAATAATTGTTGCCGGAAAGGACTGTGACCGAGAAAATATAACCAATTCAGTCCACTTGAAAAAGATCTGCTCTTCAAAGATATATCAGAAGACATCACATTTGATGTTTGTAGTTGAATTTATTACCTCAGCAACTCACTGAGACACCAGACTGACAAAGGCATTGATTGGACAATAGCTGGAAACAATGATCTGAAACGTTCTGTGAGTGAAACTTCTCTCTTTAGCCTGGAATGGACTATGTCAGAGTTAAAGGCAATACCAGGTTAAATTACATTGAATATACAGCACAGAAACAGGCCATTCAGCCCAACCAATCTCTGCTAGTATTTCTACTTCACTTCATCCTCCTCCCATGCTTTCCCATCTGACTCTATCAGTGTGTCCGTCTGTTTATTTCTCCTTCATGTGTTCATCCAGCTTCCTCTTCAATGTATCAATGTTATTCACCTCCACTCACTGGTAGTGGGTTCCACATTCTCATTACTGTCTGGAAAGACGTTTCTCCTGAATTAAGTTTTGCTCTTACCCCTACAAGTGGGAAACATCCACTGTATTTATCATAAGCTTTGATAATTTTAATGACCTCAATTAGCCCATCAGTCTTGTATTTTGAGGAGAGAAAAGTGACCAAGCCTACTCATTGTGAACATTGAGAAATGAAGACTCACTGAGAATGGGTGGGCTGGGTTGTATGAATTAGATAGTTAATCAGACTGTTCATGAACAGGTACTTGGTGTTTGGGAGTAGTCGGGGAGTTCAAGTGGCCGTCCTCAATAAAACATTAATTTTCATTTGGACAGCACATTTAAAAAAAACATAGAGTACCCAATTATATTTTTTCCAATTAAGGGGCAATTGAATGTGGCCAATCCACCTAACCCTCACATCTTTGGATTATGGGGGTGAAACCCATGCAAACACGGGGAGAATGTGCAAACTCCACATCGACAGTGACCCAGGGCCGGGATCAAACCCAGGTCCTCAGCACCGTTGGCAGCAGTGCTAACCACTGCACCACCGTGCTGCCCTCTTTGATAGCACATTTGACTTAATAAAATACGTCAAGGATATTCCAGGAAAATTGTAAAAGAAAGTTTCATGAAGGTTGTCCAAGACCGTGATGTGACACAAATTCTACATCTCATTCCCCAGATATTCTCTCCTTCCTATTGATTTCAACACTAATTCATCCCATTATCTCCTCCTGCTTTCCCCCAAAATCTCCTCCCCTGAAGGCGCTGACTCTCTAGTTCAGTGTCACACTAATCTATTGTGCCCTCCCCTCCCCTCCCCCTCCTCCCCCCCAAAAAATATTTCACCCAGGCGTCGAAATCTTTACACCTTAAATTAACAAGCTGTTTTGCTAAGGGGGCGCCACAATCAACTCCACTGACTACCCATATGTACTGTGTGTCAGGGTGGGGTCATTCGTGCGCCCCCCCCCCCCCCCCCCCCCCCCATTTCAACCTATTCCAAGGAGTTTGGAGACTGGACTCAGGATGAGTAATGGCGGTCATAGCCCCCATAATCCCCTGCGGTGGTGAAACCGCTCCATTCGCCGGGCGGGCGGCCCGGACTGCGCATGAATTTGGGAGCGATGGGAAGCTGCACATGTGCAGGAAGATCCCACCTCCTGACCTTTCTGCTGAGGTGTTGACCAATGGGAGCAGTTGGAAGACCGGAAGGACTCTGGTTCTGAAGGAAAAGGAAGTGAATCCAGGGAGGGTGCAGACTCTGCAAAGGTTGGCCCAGGTCTCTAAGTATATTCCCGGATTGTGTGAAAATTGGTGGTGGTAAATAGTGAGGAGGATAGTCTTTGGTTACAGGAGGATAATAATCTTTATTATTGACAAAAGTAACCCTGCAGCGTCCATCTAATTCAGTTAGAAATTATTGATCATCTCTGCTTGAGGACGTTCATAGGCAGAAAATTCCAGCTCATGATCAATCACTACCTCCTATATCTTAACCAACTGGAACAATCCTATACATTAAACACAATTTTAGTCCTGTTACATATTTCCGTTAGGCTGGCAGTCCGCTTGAAGATTTCCAGGTCTCTTTGTCCTGGACAGGAAGCAGTGAGCATGGATCTGTCAATCAGCCTGAATCAGCACCTTCAGGAGAATTGGGAGGGTGAATATTAGATACAGCAGAGTGAGAATGGAGGGTGTGTGTGGGATGGCGATTTACAGGTTTGGGGAAATGAGAGAGGACCATAGAAACCAGAAATGTCTGTTCTGAATCTCTATCCTATACTGACAATGATGTATTTTGTAAACTCCTCTTACAGGATATCAGAAGAGGAAGAATTACAGACAGAAATCTCAAACCAAACCTCGCGTCTCGATTTGACAGATTCACTCAATTCACTGGGACTTGAATATCATCGGCCTTTGAATCGAGAAGGAAAAAGTTTAGTCTATTCTTTCTGCTTCAGATGGTTTTAACCATCAGTGTGACTGGAAACTCACTGAGACATACATACCTGAATGAGAGTGTTCCAGAGCACTGACTGAAAAGAGCTTTAACCAGTTACACAGCCTGAAAAAAACAGCGGGGAGATCTGTGTGAGCCTTCAACTGATTGTCCAACCTGGAGAGACACAAGGACACCCCCACCCTGGAGAAACCATGGAAATGTGGGGACTGTGGGAAGGGATTCAGATTCCCATCAGCACTGGAAACTCATCGACGCATTCACACTGGGGAGAGGCCGTTCACCTGCTCTCAGTGTGAGAAGGGATTCGCTAAGTTATCTAATCTGAAGAAGCACCAGCCAGTCCATGTCGGGGAGAGGCCAGTCACCTGCTCCACGTGTGGGAGGGGTTCAGTACTTCTTCCAGACTGCTGACACACCAACAAGTTCACACTAGGGAGAGACCGTTCAGCTGCTCCCACTGCACAAAGATGTTTTGAATCTCATCCCATCTGCTGACACACCAGCTCCTGCATACCGGAGAGAGGCCGTTCACCTGCTCTCAGTGTGGAAAGGGATTCACTCAAATAAGCAACCTACAGGCACACCGAGTTCACACTGGGGAGAGGCCGTTCACCTGCTCTGACTGTGGGAAGGGATTCACTCGGTTATCCCACCTGCAGAGACACCAGCGAATTCACACTGGAGAGGGGCCGTTCATTTGCTCTGACTGTGAAAAGAGATTCACTCAGCTACCCAATCTGCAGGCACACCAGCGAGTTCACACTGGGGAGAGGCCATTCACCTGCACCGTGTGTGAGAAGGGATTCACTCGGTCAACACTTCTGCTGAGACACCAGCAAGTGTGAGGTTATCCACTTTGGTAGGAATAACAGCAAAAGAGATTACTATTTAAATGATAAAATATTAAAACATGCTGCTGTGCAGAGAGACCTGGGTGTGCTAGTACATGAGTCGCAAAAAGTTGGCTTACAGGTGCAACAGGTGATTAAGAAGGCAAATGGAATTTTGTCCTTCATTGCTAGAGGGATGGAGTTTAAGACTAGGGAGGTTCTGCTGCAATTGTGTAAGGTGTTCGTGAGGCCACACCTGGAGTATTGTGTTCAGTTTTGGTCTCCTTACTTGAGAAAGGACGTACTGGCACTGGAGTGCGTGCAGAGGAGATTCACTAGGTTAATCCCAGAGCAGAAGGGGTTGGATTACGAGGAGAGGTTGAGTAGACAGGGACAGTACTCGTTGGAATTTAGAAGGATGAGGGGGGGATCTTATAGAAACATATAAGATTATGAAGGGAATGGATAGGATAGATGCGGGCAGGTTGTTTCCACTGGCGGGTGAAAGCAGAACTAGGGGGAATAGCCTCAAAATAAGGGGAAGTAGATTTAGGACTGAGTTTAGGAGGAACTTCTTCACCCAAAGGGTTGTGAACCTATGGAATTCCTTGCCCAGTGAAGTAGTAGAGGCTCCTTCATTAAATGTTTTTAAGATAAAGATAGATAGTTTTTTTAAGAATAAAGGGATTAAGGGTTATGGTGTTTGGGCCGGAAAGTGGAGCTGAGTCCACAAAAGATCAGCCATGATCTCATTGAATGGTGGAGCAGGCTCGAGGGGCCAGATGGCCTACTCCTGCTCCTAGTTCTTATGTTATTGTACAGATTTTAGTGAGTTTAGATTTGTTGATCAGCACCTTCAGGAAAATTGGGAGAGAAAGTAAGTGAATACAGTCTGTATATTACACACATTTTCCATCCAGTAATATCGACATCTATCTGTCTGGCAGCCTGCATGAATATTTTCAGGTCTCTGTGTCCAGGACAGGAAGCAGTGAGCGTGAATCTGTCAATCAGCCTGAATCCCTCCCCTCCCCCCTTCCCGTGGTTCGCCTTACTTTCCTCTTAGGTTTAGCTGTGTCGTGTGTGTGTGTGTCTTCCCCCCCCCCCCAGTCTATCTCTCCCTTTCATGCTTTGGCCACTTTCCCCTGATTCTTGGCTACCTGGCTATTCTTCCTCTTGTTCGTTGGCCTCAAACAGGTCCCGGAACAATTGGGTGAATGGCTCCCACGTTCTGTGGAAGCTGTCGTCTGACCCTCGGATGGCGAATTTGATTTTCTCCATTTGGAGAGATTCCGAGAGGTCGGACAGCCAGTCTGCAGCTTTGGGTGGTGCTGCTGACCACCAGCCGAACAGGATTCTCCGGCGGGCGATCAGGGAGGCAAAGGCAAGGGCGTCCGCCCTCCTCCCCAGGAATAGACCTGGCTGGTCTGATACCCCAAAAACCACCACTTTCGGGCATGGCTCCACCCTCACCCCCATCACTTTGGACAATGCGTCGAAGAAGGCTGTCCAGTACCCTGCAAGCCTGGGTAAAGACCAGAACATGTGGGCTTGGTTGGCCGGGCCTCCTTGACACCGTTCACATCTATCCTCCACCTCCGGGAAGGACCTACTCATACGGGCTCTTGTTAAGTGGGCTCTATGTACCACTTTTAGCTGTGTCAGGCTGAGCCGTGCGCACGTGGAGGTGGAGTTGACTCTATGCAGTGCTTCGCTCCAGAGACCCCGCCCTATCTCAGTCCCGTCCTCCTCCCATTTCTTTCTTGTTGCGTCCAGTACGGTGTCGGCCCTTTCTATCAGTCGGTCATACATGTCACTACAGTTTCCTTTACCTAGTATGCTTGCGTCTAGTAGTTCTTCCAGTAATGTCTGTCGTGGCGGTTGTGGTACATCCTTGTCTTCTTTCGTTGGAAGGTTTTGAGCTGTAGATACCTTAGTTAGTTCCCCCTGGCTAGCTGGAATTTCTCTGTCAGTTCGTCCAGTGTTGCGATCCTGCCGTCCATGCATAGGTCCCTGACTGTCAGTCTCCCTCCGTCCTGCCCCCACCTTTTGAAGGTGGCGTCAGTCAGCACTGGTGTGAACCTATAGTTGTTGCAGATGGGAGCTTTGTCCGACATTCTGGACAGGCCAAATTGCTGCCGTTGTTGGTTCCAGGATTGGAGGGTGGCTATCACCACCAGACTGCTGGAGTGTTTTTTGGGTGGGGTTGGGGGTGCTGCCGTGGCGAAGGCCCGGAGGGAGGTCCCCCTGCAGGAGGCCTCTTCCGCGCGCACCAACTCGGCTTCTGGCTTCTTGATCCATCTCTTTATTCGCTCGGTCGTCGCCGCCGCCCAGTGGGAGAATTGTAGGTTTGGGAGGGCTAGCCCCCCCTGGATTTTGTTTTTTGTAGGACCTTCCTTGGGATCCGAGCATTTTTCCCCCCCCATACGAACGCCATGATTAATTTGTCCAGCGCTTTGAAAAAGGCCTTGGGGATGTAGATCGGAATGGATCTAAGTAGGAAGAGGTACCTGGGCAGGACATTCATTTTGATCGTCTGGACCCTCCCCGCGAGGGAGAGTGGGAGTGTGTTCCATCTTTGCAGGTCCTTTTTTACTTCCTCTGTCAGACTGGTGAGGTTCCATTTGTGGATCCCTTTCCAGTCATGGGCTATTTGGATCCCCAGGTAGCGGAATTTGTGTTAGACTTGTTTAAACGGCAGTCCCGTTAGTGCTGCCCCACTTACTTGTGGGTGTACGGGGAAGATCTCGCTTTTGCTTATGTTGAGTTTGTAGCCCGAGAAGGCGCGAAACTCTTTCAGGAGCGCGATGATTCCGTCCATGCTGCTCTGTGGGTCCAAAATGTAGAGGAGCAGGTCATCTGCATAGAGTGAGACTCTGTGCTCTCTGCCTCCCCTTCGGATCCCCTCCAGCTTTTTGCTGCTCTGAGCGCGATTGCTAGTGTTCGATCGCTAGAGAGAACAGCAGCGGGGACAGTGGGCATCCTTGTCTGGTGCCCCTGTGCAGCTGGAAGTATCGGGAGTTGGTATTGTTGGTCCGTACGCTCGCCATAGGAGCGTTGTCGTCCCAGCCTCCCCGAACAGGCGCCGGAATGTGGCGACTAGGGGCTTTTCACAGTAACTTCATTTGAAGCCTACTTGTGACAATAAGCGATTTTCACTTTTTTCATTATTTTATAGGAGCTTTACCTAGGAGGTGAACCCTGTTCCATGCCCGAACCGCTCCAGTACCTCTGAGGTATTTCCATTCGACTCTGTCGAAGGCCTTTTCTGCGTCTAGGGAGACGATTACCTCTGGTGTTCTCTCCCCGGAGAGGGTCATTATCACGTTCAACAGGCGTCTGATGTTCGAGGTAAGCTGTCTACCTTTGACAAAGCCCGTCTGGTCCTCTGCGACCACCTCAGGTACACAGTCTTCTAGCCTTTTGGCTAGGATTTTGGCCAGTATTTTGGCATCCGCGTTCAGCATTGAGATGGGTCTGTATGACCCACATTCCGTTGGGGCTTTGTCTTTCTTAGGTATCAGCGAGATTGAGGCCTGTGCTAGCGCGGGTGGCAGTGTGCCTTAGCCAGCGAGTCTGTAAATATCGCCCGCAGGTGCGGGGCCAGTGCTGTCGCAGATTTTTGTAGAAGTCCGCCGGGAACCCGTCTGGTCCCGGTGCCTTCCCCGCCGCATGGAGCTAATGCTGTCCATGATCTCTCCCAGTACTAGTGGTGCTTCCAGGCCCCGTTTTTCCCACGTGCTTGGCGGATTTGGTGCACTGCTTTCCTGGTGGAGAGCAGGTCAAAGTTCCTTTGTAGCTCTTTCCTCTCCGCTAGGAGCTCTACGGTCGGGGCCTCGGAGTATTTACGGTCTACCTCCAGTATGGAGTCGACCAGCTGCTGCCTAGCCGCCCTTTCCTCCCTAACTCTCTCAAACACCTTATTAATCTGTTCCGGAGCCGCCACCAACTCCTCCATCCTGTCCCGCACCTGAACCTTCTCAGCTGATGCACCACTTTCCCTGTGCACAATAGGTCAAACCTCGCCTGTAACTCCTTTCTCTTTGCCAGGAGCCCTGGGTCCAGGTCCCCCACCTACCTCCCATCCACCTCCAAAATCTCTTCCATCAGTTGTTGGCATTCCTCCCTCTCCTTCCTATCCACCTTGGCCTGAAACAGGATCACCTCCCCCCTTACGACCACTTTCAGAGCCTCCCAAACCACCAATGAAATGCCGAGCAGAACCTGAGTTGACACCTTGAACCACAATGTCTGAAGAATGGATCTGTGGTTAGAAGAAAGATGTCATTCGACAGTTCGAAGTAGAGTAAATTTGACCTGTCTGGGACACGGGTCAGAAGGAGAATAAGAACCAAGCATCAAAGATTCCGTTTCAGCGACGACCGAGGATCAACCGGGACAAATGGGTGAGGCTCAGAGAATAGAACAGACCTCCGAGAGGAATGTGGCCAATTCAGTTCAAAGGGGTAATATCTACTTATGTCTGAAGCTCTGACATCACCTCGGTCAGAGTTTCCCCGGTGAGGGGAGCGGCCCCACCCGACGACCCAGCCCCCGCCACCTTCCTTCCTGCAGGACTCACAGCAGCACTCGCCGGCGGACCTTCGCTCACCCCCTTCTTTCCAGCACCTTTCCTCTGGGACTTCGTCAGCCTCCTTATGACTTCCCACAACAACTCATCTAAAAGCTGTCCCAAAACCAGACATAAACGTCCAAAAGTCCGAGACTCTCGCAGGAGCCACCTAACGAGTGACATCCACCGACATGTTGTCACCGGAAGTCCCCGGAATGAACAATATCAATATGACACCAGCATCTCCATATTAACGACAGGCCATTCATCTGCTCTGTCTGTGGACAGAGCTTCACTCAGTCAGGCAGCCTGCTGGCACTGGGGAGAGGACATTGAAAAATGTTCCAGGAGTGGGAAGGAATTCAGCCAATCCTCCAGCCTGTTGACACACCAGCGAGTTCAAGCTGGGGAGCTGCTGTTTCCGTGTTCTCTGTGCGGATAGAGAGTCATTCACCCATCCCACTTCCTGACACACCAGCGACTTCATGTTTGACTGCAGGGGTTGGACTCTGCTGAGGGGAATATTCACTCTATCTGAGCCCCTCAGAATTACACACAACTCAATTCAATCTCCCTTCAGCCTCCTCTGTTCCAATGAGAACAACCCCAGCCTCTCCAATCTTTCCTCATCGTTAAAATTCTCCATCCCGTAAAACATCATCATAAATCCCCTCTGCAGCCTCTCTCGAGTGATCACATCCTTCCTGTAATGTGGTGACCAGAAATGTCCACAGTGCTCCGGCTGTGGTCTAACTGGTGTTTGATCCAGTTCCAGCACAATCTCCCTGCTCTTATATTCTTGGCCCTCGGCTACCAAAGGAAACTATCCCACCAGCCTTCCTTTTTTAAAATATAAACGTAGAGTAACCAATTAATAAATTCCAAGTAAAGGGCAATTTATTGTGGCCAATCCATCTACCCTGCGCATCTTTGGGTTGTGGGGGCAAAACCCATGCAAACAAGGGTGAATTTCATTTTTCATTTTCATTTCATTTCATGTGCAAACTCCACACGGACAGTGACCCAGAGCCGGGATCAAACCTGGAACATCGGTGCCGTGAGGCAACAATGCTAACCACTGTGCCATTGGGCTGCCCCCACCTGCCTTCCTCAGCATTGAGGAGAGAGAGAGAGGCAGCAGAGGGAAAGGCACCAAAGAGAAGAGAGGAGCACCAGAGACTGAGACAGGAGAGGGAGAACAGTGAGACAGAAGGCAAGAGAGGCACCAGAGAGAGGAGCACCAGGGACTGAGGGAGGCAGGAGAGAGAGGGGAGAGGAGAGAGCGAGAGTGGGAGAGACCCTAGTCAGTAACAAAAATAAGTAATGAAATTGAGTTCAGACACATCTTCATGAACTGACACCACTTTGTTCACAGATTAACAGAGTAATCACTGTACTTGAATCAATGTTATTCACTTTTGGAATTGAATGAATTAAGGGTCAGATTAACTATCACAATAACCCAGTATCAGATAGGTCTGTTTAATACAGAACAGGGTTAAACCCAGTGTCCAATATTACAGGTCTCTGTGGCTGTTGGAAGCCTGGTTTCACTGTACAGCTGACAAACCCACACCTTCAGTTAACTCGTCTACCCAGGGTCTGTTTATAAACCCTCATCACAACCTATTACCTGGTTAGCTATTTATATATGGTCATCATGGTCGGGCAGCTAACACACAGCTCAACCTGAAACTATGGTTCTTTCTACTGATTCCAGCTCTGACAAGGGATCAGAGCATCTCCAGCCCTCAGCTCTGTTACTGGGCTGTCATTGACATGAGGAACAGAGAGACAGCAAGTTGCCTGAGGCTTAAATGGGAAGTTGAAACTTGTGACTCAAGACCAACTGCGTAAGATCTCTGAAAAGATCAATAACTTCAAAAGATAAATTCTAAACCCAGTGAACAAACTAAAGAATCATAAGACAAAAACTTCAAGTTTATGACTTTTACTGCAACAAACAAACGAAAAATAACAATGCCTGAACACTATTTTTATAGGGAACGTATCCCATAAACTATAAATAGAACGTTGCCCTTTTACTTTTAACACAATCAAAAATCACACTCCATGGTTTTGTCGCTGAAGTTGTCACTCAATTCTCCTGGAACCAGCCCAATGTGATTCTTCTTTCCTGTGTTTACTTCCATTCGATTCCTTTGCCTGACTGGCAATCCTTAACTCCAGAAGTATCTTTTGCAGCGATGGTTCTACTAATGATATTCAGGTCCTGATTAATAATAATAATCTATATTGTCACAAGTCGGCTTACATTAACGCTACAATGAAATTACCGTGAAAAGCCCCTAGTCGCTACATTCTGGCACCTGTTCGGGTACACTGAGGGAGAATTCAGAATGTCCAAATTACCTAACAGCGTGCCTTTCGGGACTTGTGGGAGGAAACCGGAGCACCCGGAAGAAACACATGTAGACACGAGGAGAACATGTAGACTCTGCAGTGACCCAAGCCGGGAATCGAACTTGGCACCCTGGAACTGTGAATCAACAGTGCTAACCACCGTGCCACCATGCTGCCCATAACCAAGTGACTCTTCCAAATCCTGAAGTCTTTTTTTCGGTAAATAATCATCTAATCATAGAATCATAGAATTTACAGTGCAGAAGGAGGCCATTCGGCCCATCGAGTCTGCACCGGCTCTTGGAAAGAGCACCCCACCCAAGGTCCACACCTCCACCCTATCCCCACAGCCCAGCAACCCCACCCAACACTAAGGGCAACCTTGGACACTATGGGCAATTTAGCATGGCCAATCCACCTAACCCGCACATCTTTGGACTGTGGGAGGAAACCGGAGCACCCGGAGGAAACCCATGCACACACGGGGAGGATGTGCAGACTCCGCACAGACAGTGACCCAAGCCGGAATCGAACCTGGGACCCTGGAGCTGTGAAGCATTTGTGCTATCCACAATGCTACCGTGCTGCCCACCTGTAAACCTGTAAACCTAATGGAAATTAAGAACAGACAATTCTAGTTCCTATGAAACATTCGTTCCTCTCTCATTCCTCAAAAGCTGTAAATCGCCATCCAACACACTCTCTCCATTCTCACTCTGCTGTATGTAATATTCATCCTCCCAATTCTCTAAAGGTGCTGATTCAGTCTGACTGGCAGATCCATTCTCACTGCTTCCCGTCCTGGACAGGCCTGAAAATCTCCATGCAGACTGCCAGACAGAAATATGTCGATATTACTGAACTCAAAATGTGTGCAACATAGACTGGATTCACTTCCTTTCTCTTCAGTTGCTGCAAGTCACCAACGTCCCCCCCAGAATGAGACAAGAAATGGAAAGATAAAGCGGACTTGGAGCAGCTGCTCCCTATTGTGGGGCATTCGAGAACGAGAAGAGGTAGCAAATTCAAAACAGAGTTGAAGAGAAGCTGCTTCTCCCAAGGGCTGTGGATCTGTGGAATTCACGACCCCAGAATGCGGTGGAGCTGGGACAGGAGTAAATGTAGGGAGGAGTTAGACAGATTTTAAATCGGGTTTAGGGTTATGGAGAAATCTCAGGATGGTAGAGATAAGGCCAGGATGAAATCAGCCATCATCGAATGGCAGAGCAGACTCGATGGGCCAAATGGCCTAATTCTGCTCCTATATCTTATGATCTTATGAAAGGGGGATACATTGATTTGCTCCCAGATGTTGCCCAGAGGAGGAAGTTTAGTCTGAAACTCATTGTCCAACCTCCACAGTGTGACATCACAAAGGAGCTCGTCCTCCAAATCAGCCAATAGGAATAAATCCGCTCCGCACTGACGTCATTGCGTTAGAGCACACACGCCCAGCGCGCGGACACGGGAGCCCCGCCCCCACCTTTTGTTCCCCTCCCCCAACACTTCCTCGATACAGTTTCCAGGCAACCGACTGACAGCTCCGGCTATCGATGATTTCCTCTCCCCTGGCCCGGGACTGCGCATGTCTGAGCGACAGGGGCAGCTGTGCATATACATGTGAGCTCACATCCGCAGACCTTACTGCTGAGTTGTGACCAATGGGATGATTGGAGGACCGGAAGGACTCTGCTCCTCCGCCAATCAGAACTCCCCCATTGTCTCATTGCGGAAGCTGTAAACCTGTAAACCTAATGGAAATTAAGAACAGACAATTCTAGTTCCTATGAAACATTCGTTCCTCTCTCATTCCTCAAAAGCTGTAAATCGCCATCCAACACACTCTCTCCATTCTCACTCTGCTGTATGTAATATTCATCCTCCCAATTCTCTAAAGGTGCTGATTCAGTCTGACTGGCAGATCCATTCTCACTGCTTCCCGTCCTGGACAGGCCTGAAAATCTCCATGCAGACTGCCAGACAGAAATATGTCGATATTACTGAACTCAAAATGTGTGCAACATAGACTGGATTCACTTCCTTTCTCTTCAGTTGCTGCAAGTCACCAACATCCCCCCCAGAATGAGACAAGAAATGGAAAGATAAAGTAGACTTGGAGCGGCTGCTGCCTCTTGTGGGGCATTCAAGAACGAGAGGTAATAGTCTTTGGATAAGAGGTAGCAAATTCAAAACAGAGTTGAGGAGAAACTGCTTCTCCCACGTGCTGTGAATCTGTGGAATTCACTACCCCAGAGTGCGGTGGAGCTGGGACAGTGAGTACATTTAGGGAGGAGTTAGACTTTTAATCGGTTGAAGGGTTCTGAAGAACTCTCAGGACAGTGGAGATAAGGCCAGGATGAGATAAGCGATGATCAAATGGCGGAGCGGACTCGATGGGCCAAATGGCATAATTCTGCTCCTATATCTTATGATCTTCTGAAAGGGGAGACATTGATTTGCTCCCAGATGTTGCCCAGAGGAGGAAGTTTTAGTCTGAAACTCATTGTCCAACCTCCACATTGTGACATCACAAAGATGCTCGTCCTTTAAATCAACCAATAGGAATAAATCCATTCCGCAGTGACGTCACTGCATTTGAGTGCACTCGCCCCGCGCGCGGATACAGGAGCCCCGCCCCCGTCCATTTTTCTCCCCTCCCCGACCCATCCTGGAGACAAGGTTTCCAAGCAACTGGCTGACAGTTCCGGCTATCGATGACTGCCTCTCTCCCCACCCGGGACTGCGCATGGTCTCAGGGAGAGGGGACTCTGCGCATGTGCAGAGGGAGCTCACCTCCGGTGACACTGCTGAGTTGTGACCAATAGGAAGATTGGAGGACCGGAAGGACTCTGCTCCTCCGCCAATCAGAGCTCCCCCATTGTCTCAATGCGGAAGCTGGACATGGAGGTTTCTGCCGAGCAAAGCTGTTGTTCCTCCAACCCTGAATGAACTTGAGCTGCTCACAGACTCCTGTCCAACATCTGTGAGTAAAACACTTAATTTTCTCAGTCTGACCTTCAATTGGTGACTTGCAATAACTAGAGAAAGGAAGTGAATCCAGGGAGGGTGCAGGCTCTGCAAATGTTCGCCCAGGTTTCGCTATCTCTTAAAAACATTGACATCCTTTGCTCCCTCAGCTTGACATATTTATTTGTCTGGCTAAAAGGATCGTCTCTTTCCTAATGTTCACAATTAAAGGGCTGCTTTCCCCAGGAGATGGCTGACATTTAAGGGGACAGTAAACAGGACATAATTCCTTCCCTATCAGTTTATTTCCATCATCAGCAAACTGACGGAAGGAGTCATCAACAGTGCAATCAAGTCGCACTTTACTGAGCAATAACCTGTTCGTAGACGTTCAGTTTGGGTTCCGCCAGGGTCACTCAGCTCCTGACCTCATTACAGCTTTCAAACATGGACGAAAGAGCTGAATGCCAGAGGTGAGGTGAGAGTGACTGCCCTTGGCATCAAGGCAGCATTTGACCGAGTATGACATCAAGGAGACCCAGCTAAAATGGAGTCAATGGGAATTGGGGAAAACTCTCCGTCGGTTAGAGTCATACCTGGCACAAAGGAAGATGGTTGTGGTGGTTGGAGGTCAATCATCTCAGTTCCAGGAGTTCCTCAGGGCAGTATCCCAAACCCAACCATCTTTAGCTGCTTCATCAATGACCTCCCTTCCATCATAAGGTGAGAAGTGGGGATGTTTGCGAATGACTGCACAATGTTCAGCACCATTCGCGACGACTCAGATAATGAAGCAGTTCATGTCCAAATGCAGTAAGACCGGGACAGTATCCAGATGTGGGCTGATAAGTGGCAAGTTACATTTGTGCTATACAAATGCCAGGCAATGACCATCTCCCACAAAGGAGGATCTAACCAACACCCCTTGACATTCAGTGGCAATACCATCGCTGAATCCCCTACAACCAAGATCCTGAGGGTTACCATTGATCAGAAACTGAACTGGACCAGTCATATTAATACGGTAGCCACCAGGGCAGGTCAAAGACTACAGCGAGTAACGCACCTCCTGACCCCCAAAGCCTGTCCACCATATACAAGGCACAAGTCAGGTGTGTAATAGGATAATTACCACTTGCCTCGTTGAGTGTAGCTCCAACAACACTCAAGATGCTGCTCTACACCATCCAGAACAAAGCAGCCTGCTTGACTGCTCTCCCTTCCACAAATATTCAAACCCTCCAACACCGACGAACAGTGACAGCCGTGTGTACCATTTACAATGTGCACTGCAGTAACTCACCAAGGTTCCTCCGACAGCACCTTCCAAACCCATGACCACTACTATCTCGAAGGACAAGAGCAGCAGATACCTGGGAACCCCACCACCTGGAGGTTCACCTCCAAGTCACTCACCAGCTGGACTTGGAAATATATCGCCCTTCCTTCATTGTTGCTGGGGCGACATCCTGGAACTCCTTCCCTGACAGCACAGGGGATGTACCTACAACTCAGGGACTGCAGCGGTTCAAGAAGGCAACTCATCACCACCTTCTGAAGGGCAACTAGGGATGGGCAATAAATGCTGGCTGAACTGCGACGCTCACATCCCGTAAATGTATTTTTAAAATTGTTATATTGCGCAGAGATATATGGAATGTATTATATATATTATTGATGGTTCTGTAATAAAATACATGTATGATTATTTCTAGTTTTGTAAATAGTTTTGTAAAATACCTACATTATATATTTCCAGTCATACAGTCATTGCAGCACTGACAGAATCCATTTGGGAACTCAAGTCAATGCTGACTCTCTGTACAGCAATCCAGTCAGTCCCGTTGCCCCTCGATATCCCTGTTCCCCTGAAAGCTTATTTTCTTCATATTTTATTTTGAATTATTGATCATCTCGACTTCCACAACCCTTGTGGGCAGTGGCCTTCAGTAGGGACCACTCCGTGACTCAATAAAATTCTTCCTCAGAATCACCCCATCTCTAATCAGTAAATATACTTAGATGGAGAGTCTCTACTTTTGTACAGGTTGTAGTGAGTTTAGATTTGTTGATCAGCATCAATCAGCACCTTGATGAGAATTGGGAGGGAAAGGAAGTGAATCCAGTCCGTATATTACACATTTTTTTGTCCAGTAACATAGACACATATCTGTCTGGCAGCCTCTGTGTCCAGGACAGGAAGCAATGAGCATGGATCTGTCAATCAGCCTGATTCAGTGCCTTCAGGAGAATTGGGAGGGTGGATATTAGATACAGCAGAGTGAGAATAGAGGGAGATTGTGTGGAATGGAGATTTGGAGCATTTGAGGGAAAGAGAGAGAGCAAACAATGTTCGATAGAAACTAGAATTGTCTGTTCTAAATTTCTATCTTGTACTGACAGTGATGGTTTTTGTAAAATCTTTTTTGCAGAAAGTTCGAACGAGAGGAATTTGAGGTGGATATCTCAAACTAAATATCACGTCAAGAACTGACTGAGTCATTCAATTATTGGGAACCGAAAATCATCGACCTTTGAATCTAGAAGGAGAAATGTTTGCCTATTCTGTCTGCTTCAAGAGATTTTAAACATCGGTGTGTTTGGAAAAACACTGAGACACACACACACACACACACACCCTGTGAGACTGTTACAGAGCACTGACTGTGGAAAGAGCTTCAACCACCAGTTACATGGTCTGAAAAAATACTACACCATTCATATCAGGGAGAGACTGTACACATGTTCTGTGTGTGGACGAGGCTTCAACTGATCGTCCAACGTGGTAAGACGCAAGATCATCCGGGCTATGGAGAAACCATGGAAATGTGAGGACTGTGGGAAGGGATTCACTAAATTATCCAGCCTGCAGACACACCAGCGAATTCACACCGGGGAGAGGCCATTCATCTGCACTGTGTGTGAAAAGGGATTCACCCAGTCATCCAACCTACAGACACACCAGCGCGTTCACACCGGGAAGAGACCATTCACCTGCACCGTGTGTGGGAAGGGATTCACTCAGTCATCCAGCCTGCTGAGCCACAATGTCATTCACACCAATAAGAGACCCTTTAAATGCTCTGACTGTGGGAGCAGCTTCAAACGTGCTGTAGGTTTGATGATCCACCAGCGCATTCACACTGAGGAGAGACCATTCATCTGCACTGTGTGTGAGAAGGGATTCACCCAGTTATCCAACCTGCAGACACACCAGCGAGTTCACACTGGGGAGAGGCCATTTACCTGCACCGTGTGTGGGAAAGGATTCACTCAGTCAAATAGCCTGCTGAATCACAATGTCACTCACACCAATGAGAGACCCTATAAATGCTCTGACTGTGGGAGCAGCTTCAAACGTACTGTAGGTTTGATGATCCACCAACGCACTCACACTGAGGAGAGACCATTCAACTGCTCTCACTGCACAAAGAGGTTTCGAAAGTCATCCACACTGCGGGAACACCAGCGAGTTCACACTTGATTCACCTGCTCTGATTGTGGGAAGAGATTTAGTGATTCATCTGCCCTGTTGACACACCAGTGAGTCCACACTGGAAAGAAGCCATTCACCTGCTCTCACTGTGGGGAGGGATTCACTCAGTCGTCCAACATGCTGAGACACCAAAGGGTTCACAAGTAATGTCGGGTTGGATTCTGCTGTTATTCCTGCTGTTCATCACATCCAGGACTGAACCTGGAGTGGGTGGAGTGGTTTGTCTCCTCGTCAACTCCTGGTGCTCGGATGTGGCGACCCTGGTGAACTACTGCTCCCGGACCTGGAATGCCCGACTGTGAAGTACTGTCCATACTACCTCCCACGGAGTTCACCTCTGCCATCATCACGGCGGTCTACATCCCACCCCAGGCGGAAGTGAAGAAGGCGCTTGATGAATTCTAACCGCTATAAATAACAATGTAACCGAATACCCGGAGGCATTGTTCATCGTGGCCGGGGACATCAACCAGGCCAACCTCAAGAGTGTACTGCCAAAATTCCACCAACACATCTCCTATCCCGACAGCGGCCCCAACATCCTTGACCACTGCAACACAAACATCAAGGGCGCCTGATGATCCATCTCCTGACCGCACTTCGGAAAATCGGACCACAAGATGGCGCTCCCTCTCCCGGCACACAAGCAGAAACTTAAGCAGAGAATCCGGTTAAGAAGGTCGTGCAATGCTGGTCTGAGGCAACAGAAGAGCTCCTGTGCGACTGCTTGGAGTCAGTGGACTGGTCCATATTCAAGAACTCAGCAGTCAACCTAAACGAGTATGCCAGCACCATCACAGACTTCATCAGCAAGTGGTAGAAGATTGTGTGTCAAAGAAGGTAGTACGTACGTTACCCAACCAGAAACCATGGTTTAATTGGGAGATTCACTCCCTACTGAAGGCCACGTCTGAGGCATTCAAGACAGGTGGCTCAACCTGTAAATCTAGGTACGACCTCTGCAAAGCCAACAGGGACGCCAAGAGACAATATCACGTGAAGCTAGAGTCACAGACTAACGACATGGACTCACATTGGTTATGGCAAGGCTCAAACAACATAATGGGCTACAAAGTAAAGCCGAGTAGAATCTTAAGCAATAGCGCACCCCTCCCCGACAAACACAATGCATTCGATGCTTGTTTCGAGCAGGAAACCAACAAACCGATGTCAACTGCCTCAGCAGTCTTGGACACACCAATACCCACCGTCACAGCCTCCCAAGTCAGATTGGCGTTCTTGAAAGTGAACCCTCAGAAAGCGATGGGTCCTGACGAGATCCCAGATCGCGCACCCAGATCCTGCACTGACCCACTGGCAGGCGTGTTTGCGGACATCCTCAGCCTCTCCCTACTCCGTTCCGAGGTTCCCACCTGCTTCAAGTAGACCACCATCATACCAGGGCCAAAGAAGAACCAGGTAACGTGCCTCAATGACTGCAATCCAGTGGCCTTGACAGCGATCATTATGGTGTGCTTCGAGAGGTCGGCCATGACTCACATCCAACTCCAGACTCCCAGAGTGCCTTGATCCACTGCAATTTGCATACCACCGCAACGGTCCACAGCAGACGCCTTCTCCCTGGCCCTACACTCATCCCTGCAGCATCTCGACAACAAGGACTCCTACGTCAGACTCCTATTCATTAACTACAGCTGTGCCTTCAACACTATAATCCCAGCCAAGATCACATCAGAACTCCAAGACCTAGGACGTGGCTCCTCCCTCTGTAACTGGATCCTCGAATTCCTGATACATAGACCACAATCAGTAAGGATAAACAACAACAACTCCACGATAGTCCTCAATACCAGGGTTCCACAAAGTTACGCACTTAGCTCCTATACTCCCTGTACACACACGACTGTGGCAAAATTTGGCTCCCGCTCCCATCTATGAGTTTGCTGATGACACGACCGTAGTGGGTCGGATCTCAAACAACAATGGGTCAGCGTACAGGAGGGAGATAGAGAATCTAGTGGCATGGTGTAATGGACAAAGACCGGGTCCCAAACACACACACCGACTGGAGACACAGCAGGAGATGAAATGGTTAATGTGGCCAGGGGATTGAGACACCATTGTGACATCATCAAGACATTGACACACACTCCAGAGAGAAACTGACTTTAAAACAATCCGGATAGAATTAAACACACTGGACATGGGCAAAGTGGGAGTGAAATTAAAGCGATAATGGGACAATGAAGGGCTTCGGAGAAATAATACTGAGTAAGAACTGTCCACAAAGAGAGAGCTGGAGAATCTTGTACATCCATGCTTGATCTGTTGCTTGAAGCATCTGTCCTAATGTACCAGTAACTGAGAACTCACGGTGCTCCTTCAGGAGAAGAAAAGATGGAGTAGATGTTACCCCAGGCGGAGCCAGAAAAGAAATGGGAAATAATGAAGAGACATTGAGTGATGGGTCAGAAAGACTCCTCCCCCCCCCCCCCCCCCCCCCTCTAGGTGTGCACTGTAAGATTCCTGGGCGACTCTCTACTTCAGGTTTTTTTGCTAATTAGTGAACATTAAATTAAATTCTATGATTGGCTGTGGATTTATTTTGAATTTGATTGTTACACTTCTCCAGTTTTTATTCCTGTTGTGATTACGCTCTGGGTAAGGATGGTTGACAGGTGACAGGATGGGAAATTGTGGTTTGGGTCTTCACTGACCAAATGTTTTATTGATCTGAAATGTGTAAAAGGGACTAAACTCCAGCAGAAATCGAGCAGAGCTGAGAACAGACAACTTGCTGTGGGAGAGGCCAATGTTCTGGCCTTTGCTTCTCTGGTGGCCCAGAGACGAATCCTACTAGGATGGAGGGACGCGGAACCCCCAAAGTTGGGGTTATGGGTTAGTGACATGACGGGGATTCTCAGACTCGAGAAAATCAAGTTCGCCTTGAGGGGATAGCGACAGTGGTTTACCGTTCATTGACTTCAAGAAAAATTAAGCTGTCAGTGGGGGGGGGGCTTTGAGTAAGGTTAGGAACACCAGTGGAAAGGGGGGCTGGGGAAGGAGGTCCTGTTTTTGTAAGCCATGTTGGCTGGGGTTTGTTACTGGATGGGTGTGTTGTTTATCTTGTTTTGTTCCTTTTGATACCTGATGGTTAAAATTGTTACAATTATAAATGCCTTAATAAAATATTTTCAAACAAAACCTACGGTTTTGCTTCCTACTGATGCCAGCTCCTTTCCAGGGGTCACAGCATCTCCAGCCCTTAGCTCTGTTGCTGGGCTGTCAGTGACATGAGCAATAGAGAGACAGCACGTTGTCTAAGGCTTAAATGGGAAGTTGAAACTTGTGGCACTAACCAACTGTGCAAGATCTCTGTAAAGATCAGTAATTCAAAAAAATAAATTGCAAACCCAGACTAGGAGCTTTTCACAGTAAATTCATTTGAAGCCTACTTGTGACAATAAGTGATTTTCATTTCATTTCATTTCAAATTAAAGAGTCATAAGACAAAAACTTCAAGTTTTATGACTTTTCCTGCAACATACAAACTAGAAACAACAATGCCTAAGCACTATTTTTATAGGGAATGTATCCCATAAACTACAAATAGAACGTTGCCTTTTTACTTTTAATACTATCAAAAATCACACTCCATGGTGACGTTGCTGAAGTTGTCACTCAATTCTCCTGGAACCCGTCCAATGTGACTCTTCGTTCCTGTGTTTACTTCCATTCTATTCCTTTGCATGACTGGCAATCCTTAACCCCAGAAGTGTCTTTTGCAGTGATGGTTCTCCTGATGATATTCAGATGCTGATATAATAATAATCTTTATTGTCACAAGTAGGCTTACATTAATACAGCAATGAAATTACTGTGAAAAGCCCCTAGTCGCCACATTCCGGCACCTGTTCGGGTACAGAGGGAGAATTCAGAATGTCCAAATTACCTAACAGCACACCTTTCGGGACTTTTGGGAGGAAACCGGAGCAGCTGGAGAAAACCCACACAGACAGGAGGAGAACGTGCAGACTCCGCACAGACAGTGACCCAAGCCAGGAATCGAACCTGGCACCCTGGTGCTGTAAAGCAACAGTGCTCAGTAATGTGCTACCATGCCGCCCATAACCAAGTGACTCTTCCAAATCCTGAAGTCTTTTTTTCTGCAAATCGACTAATATCCTGGAAAAGGTATTCACAATGGAAATTAAGAAGACAATTCTAGTTCCTATGAAACATTCTTTTCTCAAAAGCTGTAAATTTCCATCCAACACACTCTCCATTCTCACTCTGCTGTATGTAATATTCATCCTCTCAATTCTCTAAAAGTGCTGATTCAGGCTGACTGACAGCTCACTGCTTCCAGTCTTGGAGAGGCCTGAAAATCTCCATGCAGACTGCCAGACAGAAATATGTCTATATTACTGAACTCAAAATGTGTGCAACATACAGACTGGATTCACTTCCTTTCTCTTCAGTTGCTGCAAGTCACCAACGTCCCCCCCAGAATGAGACAAGAAATGGAAAGATAAAGTGGACTTGGAGCAGCTGCTCCCTATTGTGGGGCATTCTCGAACGAGAAGAGGTAGCAAATTCAAAACAGAGTTGAAGAGAAGCTTCTCCCAAGGGCTGTGGATCTGTGGAATTCACGACCCCAGAATGCGGTGGAGCTGGGACAGGAGTAAATGTAGGGAGGAGTTAGACAGATTTTAAATCGGGTTTAGGGTTATGGAGAAATCTCAGGATGGCAGAGATAAGGCCAGGGTGAGATCAGCCATCATCGAATGGCAGAGCAGACTCGATGGGCCAAATGGCCTAATTCTGCTCCTATATCTTATGAAAGGGGGATACATTGATTTGCTCCCAGATGTTGCCCAGAGGAGGAAGTTTAGTCTGAAACTCATTGTCCAACCTCCACAGTGTGACATCACAAAGGAGCTCGTCCTCCAAATCAGCCAATAGGAATAAATCCGCTCCGCACTGACGTCATTGCGTTAGAGCACACACGCCCAGCGCGCGGACACGGGAGCCCCGCCCCCACCTTTTGTTCCCCTCCCCCAACACTTCCTCGATACAGTTTCCAGGCAACCGACTGACAGCTCCGGCTATCGATGATTTCCTCTCCCCTGGCCCGGGACTGCGCATGTCTGAGCGACAGGGGCAGCTGTGCACATACACGTGAGCTCACATCCGCAGACCTTACTGCTGAGTTGTGACCAATGGGATGATTGGAGGACCGGAAGGACTCTGCTCCTCCGCCAATCAGAACTCCCCCATTGTCTCATTGCGGAAGCTGGACATGGAGGTTTCTGCCGAGCAAAGCTGTTGTTCCTCCAACCCTGAATGAGCTTGAGCTTCACACAGACTCAATCATCTTCCTATCTCCAACATCTGTGAGTAAAACACTTTCTTTTCTCCCCCTTTCCATTTATTTACTTATTCTGACCTTCAATTGGTGACTTGCAGCAACTGAAGGGAAAGGAAGTAAATCCAGGGAGGGTGCATACTCTGCAAAGCTTGGCCCAGGTCTCTCTCTTTTAAGGACATTGACATCCTTTGCTCCCTCAGCTTGACACATTTATTTGTCTGGCTAAAAGGATGGTCTCGTTCCTAATGTTCACAATTAAAGGGCTGCTTTCCCCAGGAGATGGCTGACATTTCATAGAATTTACAGATTATCATAGAATTTACAGTGCAGAAGGAGGCCATTCGGCCCATCTTGTCTGCACCGGCTCTTGGAAAGAGCACCTTACCCAAGGTCAACATCTCCACCCTATCCCTATAACCCAGTAAACCCACCCAACACTAAGGGCAATTTTGGACACTAAGGGCAATTTAGCATGGCCAATCCACCTAACCTGCATATCTTTGGACTGTGGGAGGAAACCGGAGCACACGGAGGAAACCCACGCACACACGGGGAGGATGTGCAGACTCCGCACAGACAGTGACCCAAGCCGGAATCGAACCTGGGACCCTGGAGCTGTGAAGCAATTGTGCTATCCACAATGCTACCGTGCTGCCTTTAAGGGGACAGTAAACAGGACATATTCAACCCAGCCAATTACTTCCCTATCAGTTTATTTCCATCATCAGCAAACTGATGGAAGAAGTCATCAACAGTGTAATCAAACAGCACTTCACTGAGCAATAACCTGTTCGCAGACGCTCAGTTTGGGTTCCGCCTGGGTCACTCAGGCCCTGACCTAATTACGGCCTTGGTTCAAACATGGACGAAAGAGCTGCATGCCAGAGGTGAGGTGAGAGTGACTGTCCTTGACATCAATCCAGCATTTGACCGACTATGGCATCAAGGCGCTTTAGCTAAACTGGAGTTAATGGGAATCAGGGGGAAACCTCCGCTGGTTGGAGTCATACCTGGCATAAAGGAAGATGGTTGTGGTGATTGGAAGTCAATCATCTCAGCTCCAGGGCATCACTGCAGGAATTCCTCAGGGCAGTTTCCTCAGCCCAACCAACTTCACCTGCTTCATTACTGACCACCCTTCTATCAAAAGGTGAGAAGTGGAGATGTTTATGGATGACTGCACAATGTTCAACACCATTTGCGATTCCTCAGATATTGAAGCAGCCCATGTCGAAATGCAGCATGACCTGGACAGTATCCAGGTGTAGGCTGATAAGTGGCAAGTTACATTTGTGGTACACAAGTGCCAGGCAATGACCATCTCCTACAAAGGAGGATCTAACCACCGCCCCTTGACATTTAGTGTCATTCACATCACTGAATCCCCCACAACCAACATCCTGAGGGTTACCATTGATCAGAAATTGAACTGCACTAGCCATATTAATACGGTGGCCACCAGGGCAGGTCAAAGACTACAGCAAGTAACGCACCTCCTCACCCCCAAATCCTGTCCACCATATACAAGGAACAAGTCAGGCGTGTAATAGAATAATCACCACTTGCCTGGTTGAGTGCAGCTCCAACAACACTCAAGATGCTGCTCTACACCATCCAGAACAAAGCAGCCTGCTCTCCCTTCCACAAATATTCAAACCCTCCAACACCGACAAACAGTGGCAGCCGTGTATACCATTTACAATGTGCACTGCAGTAACTCACCAAGGTTCCTCAGACAGCACCTTCCAAACCCACGACCACTACTATCTAGAAGGACAAGAGCAGCAGATACCTGGGAACCCCACCACCTGGAGGTTCACCTCCAAGTCACCCACCAGCCGGACTTGGAAATATATCGCCCTTCCTTCATTGTTGCTGGGGACGATATCCTGGAACTTCTTCCCTGACAGCACAGGGGATGTACCTACAACTCAAGGACTGCAGCGGTTCAAGAAGGCAACTCATCACCACCTTCGGAAGGGCAACTAGGGATGGGCAATAAATGCTGGCCTCATCATCGACGTCCACACCCTGTAAATGATTTTTTAAAAATGTTATATCGGACAGAGATGTATCTAGTGTTATATGGAATGTATTAAATATATTATTGATGGTTCTCATAAAATACATATATTATTATTTCTAGTTTTATAGTAATATAATACTGTACCTACATTATATATTTCCAGTCATTGCAGCACTGACAGAATCCATTTGGGAACTCAAGTCAATGCTGACTCTCTGTACAGCAATCCAGTCAGTCCCATTCCCCCTCGATATCCCTGTTCACCTGAAAGCTTATTTTCTTCATATTATATTTTGAATTATTGATCATCTCGACTTCCACAACCCTTGTGGGCAGTGGGTTCCTGCTCATGCCCACTCCATGACTAAATAAAATTCTTCCTCAGGATCACCCCATTTCTAATCAGTAAATATACTTAGATGGAGAGTCTCTACTCTTGTGCAGGTTGTCGTGTGTTTAGATTTGTTCATCAGCATCAATCAGCACCTTCAGGAGAATTGGGAGTGGAAGGAAGTGAATCCAATCCGTATATTACACACATTTATTGTCCAGTAACATAGACACATATCTGTCTGGCAGCCTCTGTGTCCAGGACAGGAAGCAGTGAGCATGGATCTGTCAATCAGCCTGATTCAGTGCCTTCATGAGAATTGGGAGGGTGAATATTAGATACAGCAGAGTGAGAATGGAGGGAGAGTGTGTGGAATGGAGATTTGGAGCATTTGAGGGAAAGAGAGAGAGCAAACAATGTTCGATAGAAACTAGAATTGTCTGTTCTGAATTTCTATCCTGTACTGACAGTGATGACTTTTGTCAAATCTTCTTGCAGGAAGTTAGAATAAGAGGGGCTTGAGGCCGATATCTCAAACTAAATATCACGTCAAGAACTGTCTAAGTCACACAATACTTGGGAACCGAATATCATCGGTCTTGAATCTGGAATGAGAAATGTTTGTCTATTCTGTCTGCTTCAAAAGATTTTAAACATCAGTGTGTCTGGAAAAGCCACCGAGACACACACACCCGAGTGAGAGTGTTCCAGAGCACTGACTGTGCAAAGAGCTTTAACCAGTTACACAGCCTGATAAAACATCACACCATTCACATCAGGGAGTGACTGTACACGTGTTCTGTGTGTGGACGAAGCTTCAACTGATCGTCCAACGTGGTGAGACGCAAGATCACCCGGACCATGGAGAAACCATGGAAATGTGAGGACTGTGGGAAGGGATTCAAAGGCCCATTCGGGCTGGAAAGGCATCAACGCAGTCACACTGGAGAGAAGGCGTTCACCTGCTCTGTATGTGGGAAGGGATTCACAGCCCCACATGAGCTGGAAAGGCATCAACGGAGTCACACTGGAGAGAAGCCATTCACCTGTTCCCAGTGTGGAAAAGGATTCACTGACATTGGCAACCTGCGGAGACACGAACGAGTTCACACTGGAGAGAGGCCATTCACCTGCTCTGACTGTGGGAAGGAATTCACTCGGTTATCCCACCTGCAGAGACACCATCGAGTTCACACTGGGGAGAGTCCATTCACCTGCTCTGTGTGTGGGAAGGGATTCACTCAGTTACCCAACCTGCTGGTCCATCGTCGAGTTCACACTGGGGAAAGGCCATTCACCTGCACTGTGTGTGATAAGGGATTCACTCGGTTCGCCCATCTGCAGACACACCAGCGAGTTCACACTGGGGAGAGGCCATTCACCTGCACTGTGTGTGGGAAGGGATTCAGTCAATTATCCAGCCTGCTGAGCCACAATGTCACTCACACCAATGAGAGACCCTTTAAATGCTCTGACTGTGGGAGTGGGTTTAAAAGCTCTCAGGTACTGATGATCCACCAGCGCATTCACACTGAGGAGAGACCGTTCAGCTGCTCTCACTGTACAAAGAGGTTTAGAACCACATCAAACCTGATGAAACACAAGCGAGGTCACACCTAACCATGAAGCAGAATACCTGGAGGCCTTGTTCATTGTGGCCATGGACTTTAACCAGGCCAGCTTCAAGAGTGTACTGCCAAAATTCCACCAACACATCTCCTGTCCCAACAGGGACCCCAACATCCTTGACCACTGCCACACAAACATCAAGGGCGCCTCTCGATCCATCCCCCAACCGCACTTCGGAAAATCGGACCACAAGACGGTGCTCCTTCTTCCGGCATACAAGCAGAAACATAACGGGAGAATCCAATTAAGAAGGTCGTGCAATGCTGGTCTGCGGCAACGGAAGAGCTCCTGCGTGTCTGCTTGGAGTCAGTGGACTGGTCCATATTCAAGAACTCAGCAGCCAACCTAAACAGGTATGCCAGCACCATCACAGACTTCATCAGCAAGTGGGTAGAAGATTGCGTGAAGAAGGTAGTACGTTTGTTACCCAACCAGAAACTATGGTTATTCGGGAGATTCGGAAGGCCACATCTGAGGAGTTCAAGACAGGTGACGCTGACCTATACAAGAAATCTAGGTGCGACCTCTGCAAAGCGAACAGGGACATCAAAAGACAATACCAGACTAATTCAATGCATTCTATGTTCCCTTCAGCAGGAAACCAACAAACATTTGTCAACTGACCCAGCAGCCTTGGACACACCCATACCCAGCGTCACAGCCTCCCAAGTCAGATTGGCCTTCTTGAAAGTGAACCCTCGGTAAGCGGTGGGTCCTGACAGGAGCCCTGGGCGTGCACCCAGGTCCTGCACGGACCAATTGGCGGATGTGTTTCCGGACATCCTCAATCTCTCCCTACTCCGTTCCGAGGTTCCCACTTGCTTCAAAAAGACCACCATCCATACCGGTGCCAAAGGAGAACCAGGCAATGTGCCTCAACGCCTACCATCCGGTGTCCTTGACATCGATCATTATGATGTGCGTCGAGAGTTTGGCCATGAGACACATCAACTTCATACTCCCAGAGTGCCTTGATCCACTGTAATTCGCATACCACCGCAACCGGTCCACCGCAGACGCCATGGCCCTACCTGTCCACCGCAGATGCCACCGCCATCTCCCTGGCCCTACACTCATTCCTGGAGCATCTCGACAACAAGGACTCCTATGTCACACTCCTATTCATTAACTACAGCTCCGCCTTCAACACCATAATCCCAGGCAAGCTCATATCAAAACTCCAAAACCTAGGACTTAGCTCCTCCCCCTGCAATGGGATCATCAACTTCTTGACCCACAGACGACAATCAATAAGGATAAACGACAATGCCTCCTCCACGGTAGTCCTCAATACCGGGGCTCCACAAGGCTGCTTACTTAGCTCCCTATATGCAAAATTTGGCTCAACCTCCACCTCGTGTTTGCTGATGACACGACCGTAGTGGGTCGGATCTCAACCAACAATGGGTCAGTGTACAGGAGGGAGATAGAGAACCTAGTGGCATGGTGTAATGACAATAATGTCAGCAAAACTAAGGAGCTGGTCATTTACTTCAGGAAGCAAAGTATCGTACACACCCCTGTCTGCATTAATGGGGCCGAGGTGGAGATGGTTGACAGCTTCAAATTCCTCGGTGTGCACATCACCAACAATCTGTCCTGGTCCACCCACGTCGATACTACGACCAAGAAAGCACAAGAGCGCCTATACTTCCTCAGGAAACTAAGGAAATTCAACATGTCCACATTGAATCTTACCTTTTATTACAGAGATACCATAGAAAGCATCCTATCTGGCTGCAGCACAGCTTGGTATGGCAACTGCTCGGCCCAAGACCATAAGAAACTGCAGAGTCGTGAACGCAGCCCAGTCCATCACACAAACCTGCCTCCCATCCATTGACCTGTCATGGCTGATATGTTCCCAGTGCCCCATTCTATCCCTGCAGCACTGCAGTTTAGTTCCCTCAAATGCCGATCCAATTTCTGTTTGAAATCTTCCATTGACTTCATTTCCACACAACACCTCCCCCTCACAGGCAGCGAGTTCCAGGTCATTACCATTCACCGCATCAAAATATTCCCCGCCCCTCCAACTCGATTTTCAAATTTACTGATGACACCACCATAGTGGGTCGGATCTCAAACAATGACGAGACAGAGTACAGGAATGAGATAGAGAATCTGGTGAACTGGTGTGACGACCATAATCTCTCCCTCAATGTCAACAAAACGAAGGAGATTGTCATCGACTTCAGGAAGCGTAGTGGAGAACATGCCCCTGTCTACATCAATGGGAACGAAGTAGAAAGGGTCAAGAGCTTCAAGTTTTTAGGTGTGCAGATCACCAACAACCTGTCCTGGTCCCCCCCATGCCGACACTATAGTTAAGAAAGTCCACCAACGACTCTATTTTCTCAGAAGACTAAGGAAATTTGGCATGTCAGCTATGACTCTCAACAACTTTTACAGATGCATCATAGAAAGCATTCTTTCTGATTGTATCACAGCTTGGTATTGAACCTGCTCTGCCCAAGACCGCAGGAAACTACAAAAGGTCGTGAATGTAGCCCAATCCATCACACAAAATAGCCTCCCATCCGTTGACTCTGCCTATAATTCCCGCTGTCTCGAAAGGCAGCCAGCATAATTAAGGACCCCACACACCCCGGACATATTCTCTTCCACCTTCTTCCGTCAGGAAAAAGATACAAAAGTTTGAGGTCACGTACCAACCGACTCAAGAACAGCTTCTTCCATACTGCCATCAGACTTTTGAATGGACCTAGCTCGTATTAAGTTGATCTTTTCTCTACACCCGAGCTATGACTGTAACATTATATTCTGCAATCTCTCCTTCCTTTCCCATGTACGGTATGCATTGTCTGTATAGCATGCAAGAAACAATACTTTTTACTGTATACCAATACATGTGACAATAATAAATCAAATCAAATAAACCTGTCATATTCTTGTCCACCTCTCTAAAATCTCCCCTCGACCTCCTTTGCTCCAAGGTGAACAATCCCAGCCTGACATAAACAAACAAACAGGATATGTTAATACCTGAGATCGAACGGGAATGTTTAATTTCTGTTTGAAAGATACTGGGAATATTGTCCTGGACAATAAATGATTGGAATGTTTACCTTGGGTGTGGGTGAATGGAATATATCAATCTGGTATCCTCCGACGTTCTAGTGAAAGTCTGGAATGTGCAGACGGGATGAAAAAGTTGATCACTATCTCTTGGAAATATTGACATGCTTTTAAAAAAAATTTAGAGGACCCAATTATTTTTTTCCACTAAAGGGGCAATTTAGCGTGGCCAATCCACCTGCCCAGCACTTCTTTTGGGTTGTGGGGGTGAGACCGACGCAGACACAGGGAGAACGTGCAAACTCCTCACAGACAGTGACCTGGGGCCGGGACCGAACCCGGGTCCTCGGCGTCGTGAGGTAGCAATGCTGACCACCGTGCCACCCAGATATATTTACACCCTGGCCCATGAACTTTATTTTAAAGAAATCCACATTTGAAAGCCCAGATACTACACGAAATATCACCACCATAACAGGGCAGGTAAGACCAACAGACACTCACTTTGATCTTTTCATCAGAGCATCTGAGAGTTAAGAATATGTGACATGATTTTGGGGATACCGGTGTGGATGTGCAGATGTGATTTCTTACATGTGAAAAATAACAAGCCTAAATTCATGACGAAATGGACTGAAGACCGGGTCCCAAACACACACAGCTACTGGAGACACAGCAGGAGATGAAATGGTTAATGTGGCCAGGATATTGAGACACCATTGTGACATCATCAAGACATTGACACACTCCAGAGAGAAACTGACTTTAAAACAATCAGGATCGAATTAAACACACTGGACATGGGCAAAGTGGGAGTGAAATTAAAGTGATAATGGGACAATGAAGGGCTTGGGAGAAATAATACTGAGTAAGAACTATCCACAAGTTGGATAAGAGTAATTAGAGAGCTAGAGAATCTTTTACATCCATGCTTGATCTGTTCCTTGAAGCATCTGTCCTAATGTGCCAGTGACCTAGAACTCACGGTGCTCCTTCAGGAGAAGAAAAGATCGAGTAGATGTTACTCCAGGTGGAGCCAGAACAGAACGGGAAAATAACTGAATGAAATTGAGTGAGGGGTCGGAGAGAGTTTTCCTCCCCCTCTAGGTGTGGACTGTAAAAATCCTGGAGGACCCCCTACTTCAGGTTTTCTTGCTAATTAATGAACGTTAAATTAAATTCTATGACTGGCTGTGGATTTATTTTTATTTGATTGTTACACTTCTCCTGTTTTTATTCCTGTTGCGATTACGCTCTGGGTAAGGATGGTTGACAGGTGACAGGATGGGAAATTGTGGTTTGGGTCTTCACTGACCAAATGTTTTATTGATCCGAAAGGTGTAAAAGGGACCAAACTCCAGCAGAAATCGAGCAGAGCTGAGAACAGACGACATGCTGTGTGGGAACAGGGAGATAAACAGCTCCCAGAGGACAGAGAAAACAAGAGTGCCTGGAATCCTGGACAACACCTGGGTGTCAAGGCCACCATGTTTTCACTGCTTGGCATGGGAATGCTGACTCCCTGTACTGGGGACGGAGCGTGGGGAAGACAATTGTTTGAGAGTTTGACGTGGCTTGGGCGGGTACAGATGGTTCAATGACAGGTTTGTAATTGGTCCATGTGCAAGGAATCTTTTTAAAATCCTTGTCTGTTCTATGTGTCCCTTTATTTTACTGTCTTGCTCACTGCTGCACTATTGCAGTTTCTGGGTTTGAACTACAGACTTTGGAAACACCCCGCTGCAAGCTGTTAGTTGAACTGGCCAAAGGGATTCCCCTCTGTGCTGTGTGGTAGGGTCCCGTGATGTCATTTTGATGGACTTGACTAGCAGTCAATCAGCTCAGATTTACCCCATTCTTCATTGTGATTGGTGGAACCCTTCAGAAACCTCTGAAGGGAAGGCTAGGAGAAGAAGCAATCTCCATTTTAATTCACTTCTATTTACACCTGGAAGGCAGCACACTGCAAGTCTGGACTCTCTCTATTACCCCTCTGCCTGGAGATTTAAAATGCTTCCAGCCAGCCTGTGAAAGCGAAAGTAGATCTCTCTCAGCTGAGGGCTTGTGGCCAAATATCTTCCTCTTTCTGTACAACCTGGGAGCTGTTGGCAAGTTGTCATTTCCGTTCTGATTAAGCAACTGTGAGGCCAGAGCTCTGAGTTTTCTCTCACCTGTTGGACTCCTCCTGAGGGTTCAGGATAAAGAGAGGAGCCATTGAACATCCATTTAAAACTCTCATGTTGAGAACTTCAGTGAGGCTGGTTGTCCGTCTGGTGGTCCATCAATGACCCTGACTCCACCACTCCCTGGAGAAGAGAGATTCACAGACTCATAGACCTCAGGGGAAAGAAATATCCTCATCTGCGTCTTCAATGGGAAATCCTTTTTAAATGTAGTTCTAGTCTCTGCCACAAGGGGAAACATCCTCTCCACATTCTCTCTGTCAGTTCCACTCAAGATTTCACATGTTTCAATAAGATCATCTCTCATTTTTCTAAACTGCAATGGATACAGTCCCAACCTGTCCAACCCTTCCTCAGAGGGTTACCTCCCCATTCCAGGAACCGATGGAGTCAACTTTCTCTGAACTGCTTCTAATGCATTTCATTTTGAAATAAGGAGACCCAAACTATACACAGTGCTCTAAATATGGTCTCACCAAGGCCCTGTACAACTGCAGCAAAACATCCCAACTTTTATATTCCAGTCCCTTTGCAACAAATGACAATATTCAATTTGCCTTCCTAATCACTTGCTGTACCTGCAAACTAATTTACTATGGTTCCTGTACCAGGACACTGTCATGTGAGGGTACCTTTAAGACATGGATGTTTAAGCAATGTACCTTTAAGAAAACAGTGATGTCAGAATGGGTGGGGCTGAGCTTAGGTCAAACACTTTGCAGGTTTTTAGTTTCAGTTTAAAAAGCAGCGTGTGTGTGTCGGTGTGTTTCCAGTGAGCTGCAAGTTTTGAAAAGAGCTGGGTGTGTGTCTGTGTTTTGCAGTGAGCTGGATCTCTACCATGAAAGACTATCTCTGGATCATTTGGGTGATTTAAAGTAAAGCCTTTAACCTGATGTGATACTGTTTCAAGGTGTTAAGTCTCTTGGAAGTTTGAAGGAACATTTTAAGGAGTTATTTACTGTTGCAATATTTTCTGAGTTATCTTTGAAGTAAGGGGTGTTAAGAGATCCAAAGTTTATTTAAGATGTTAAGTTGAGTTCATGGAATAAACAGTGTTTTGTGTTTAAAAACCCACGTGTCCATAATTGTAATCCCACATCTAAGGAAAAAGCCATGTGCTCGGAAAAGCAAGAAATCCATTAAAGGGAGAGGTTGGTTGAACTCCATGATACATTTTGGGGTTCTGAAAACGCCCAGATCTCGCTGTACCTCATGCTTCAGCAATCTCTCACCATTTAAATAATGTTCTGTATTATTTAACCCTTTCTGCCAAAGTGGACACATTCACATTTTCCCAAGTTATGGTCCGTCTGTCAATTTGTTCCCACTCACTTAACCTATTTCTTGTCTATTATTATTTGTCATTTGCAGACTCCTTAAGTTCACTTCACAAATTACTTTCCTACCAAGCTTTGTGCCATCATCAAATTTAGCCCCCATACATTCAATCCCATCACCCAACTCATTCATATAGTTTGTAAAATAGTTGAGGGCCCAGCACTGATCCTTGTGACATTCCACTTGTTGCATCTTACCAACCCAAACGTAACCCATTTATACCTACTCTCTGCTTCCTGTTAGCTAACCAACCTTCTAACCATGCTGATATGTTGCTCCTCCCGCCCACCCCACCATCCTGAGCTCTTATTATGTGCAATAACCTTTGATGTGGCACCCTGGGGAATACCTTCTGGAAACCTAGAGAAACAGGTTCCCCTATATTGACATTCCTTGTTATTTCCTGAAAAAGACTCCATAAATTAGTCAATCCCAATTGACTCTCTGAACCATATTTTCAAACATTGTGTCAAAAACTAAAATCTCCTCTCCCCCTCTGGCTCCTTTACAATTAGCTTAAGAGAGACTCACTTTCAGTTAAAGAGCCTGTCAACCTCTTTCACCCACTTTCCCCAAAGTGAATGAATTTAAGCAGAAAAATACCACCAAAAATCAAACATTTTCAATGAAACAAGTTTATTCATGAAATAGAACATGGTTGTAAATAATATCGGAACATTACTTGCGGATCAAAGACAACCAGAGTAAAAGAGTAACCATGAAAGGATTTTCACAATATTCGGGACCCAAATGTTTCTCTTCGGTTCCTCTGTAGCTTGTTCCTCTGACTCCCCACTTTGAACACAGGAGCACAAAACCCTGGGTTCGAGACACCATCAGCCCTGATCATCCCCATCACCTGATTTCCCAGTCAGTCCTCCAGCAGCTTCCTGTCTATTAGTGTGACACCCATGGCAGATTCCCAACTGGGGCACAGGCCCCGTTCTTCTCAGCTAAATTCAGCCCTCAGCTCAGTTGCCTCGCTGTCATTGACACGATCAATAACGAGACAGAAAGGTGCCAGAGGCTTAAATAGGTAGACAGAACTTGTAGATTAAAATCTCTGTAAAGATCAGTAACTTCAAAACAAAAATCAAATCCCCAGTCAACAAATTAAAGGATCACATGACATGACTTGAGGTTTTATAACTTTTACTGGAACAAACAAACTCGAAGCAACATTAACTAAATATTATTTTTGTAGGAAACCTACACCATAAAAGTATCAGTCCAAAGTGATTCCTGAGGGTTCCGTTCTTTTCTTTTCCCAATCTGGCAGCCTTTAACTCCAGAACTGTCTTTCACAGTGAAAGATTGGCGAGCTACCAGAAAACCGAGACTAGCATAAATAGGTCATTATTTGGTTGGCAAGATGTAACGAGTGGTGTGTCACAGGGATCAGTGCTGGGGAGTCAATCTTTTACAATTTATATCAATGACTTGGATGATGGGTCTGAAGTTAATGATTGTTGAGTTTGCTGTTGATGCAGGCAAAAAGGAAAAGGAGGTGGTGTTGCACTGATAATAAGGGACGGCATCAGTACATTAATAAGGGAGGATCTCAGATCAGGAATACAAAATGTGAAATCTGTTTGGGTGGAGCTAAGGAACAGCATGGGACGGGTTTGGTGCCAGAGGCACAGTGCTGCCTACACACCCCAAGGAGGTTGTACAGTTTTTTACAGCACTGTTGGCCTGTCCGGACGGTGTTTCTCACGGAGGTTACTGCCTCTGCCACCTGTGCCTAGGTATGATGAATGGTGGCAGCTGGCAGCTTCCTTCCCGGGCCGCGGTACTGGGTTGCCCGCCTCTCCTCCACGACATCCAGCAGGGTCTCAAGCTCGGTGTCCATAAAGCGGGGTGCCACTCTCCTCACTGCCATCTTGTTGGCTGGGATGGTGTGTGGGGAGTGAAGTGTGTTTATGCAGCTTGTCAGCCTCCTGAGTGTCAATCGTGAATCCGGCAAATCCGGCACCGTTTCTCATTGGAATGGATTGAGTTCCATGTGGTGCCGGTCCTGGCCCCTCAACAGTCGTTGAATTGGACCAGGTGCAGCATCAGTTTTGCTATCGTAGAACTCGCGAATCCTGTCCTAGCATCAACACTTAGTCTCAGGAATGGAAAATTTAGCCAAAGAAGTCTCCCAAAATTAGAGATCCAAGGAACGAGGGAGAATGAGGAACAAAGGATTACTAAGAGGCTGCATTGGAGAAATTAATGGGATTGAATATTGATAAGTCCGGGAGACCTGATATTCTACATCTCAGAGTGTTGAAAGAGGTTGCTATCAAGATCACAGATACATTGATGATCATCTTCCACAATTCTATAGATTCTGGAATGGTTCCTGCAGATTTAAGGTAGCAAATGTCACCCTATTGTTCAGGAAGGGAGGGAGAGAAAAAATGGTGAACTACAGACCTGTTAGCCTGACATCAGTATTGGGAAAATACCAGAATCTATTATAAAGCATGTGATAAATGGACACCTGGATAATAATAATTAACCTGGATTTATGATATGGAGATGCCAGTGTTGAACTGGGGTGGGCACAGTAAGAAGTCTTACAACACCAGATGAAGGAGCTGCGCTCCGAAAGCTAGTGACTCAAAACAAACCTGTTGGACTTTAACCTGGTGTTGTAAGACTTCTTAACATGGATTTAGGAATAGGTAATCATGTTTGACAAACCTTTTGGAGTTTTTGAGGATGTTATTAACAGAATTGATAAAGGGGAGTCCGTGGATGTGGCACACTTGGATTTTCAGAAGGTTTATGATAAACACCCCACAGGAGGTTAGTCAGCAAAATGAAAACACATGGGATGGGAGGTAATATACTGGCATGGATTGAGGATTGGCCAACAGGCAGAAAACAGAGAGGAGGAATAAATGGGTCATTCTCACCTTAGCAGTTGGGACGAGTGGGTTACTGCAAAGATCAGTACTTGGGCCCCAGCTGTTCATAGTTTAGACAATGATTTGGATGTGAGGACTAAATGTAATATTTCCAAGTTCGTAGATGACACAAAACTGGGTGGGAATGTGTGTTGTGAGGAAGATGTAAAGTCTGGTATTGTCTCTTGGCATCCCTGTTGGCTTTGCAGAGGTCGTACCTAGATTTTTTTGCATAGGTCAGGATCGCTTCTCTTGAACTCCTCACACCCTGTCTTCAGTCGGGAGTGAATCTCCCGATTAAACCACTCTTTCTGGTTGGGTAACGTACGTACTACCTTCTTTGACACACAATCTTCTACACACTTACTGATGAAGTCTGTGGTGGCGCTGGCATACTTGTTTAGGTTGGCTGCTGTGTTCTTGAATATGGACCAGTCACTGACTCCAAGCGGTCGAGTAGGAGCTCTTCTGTTACCTCAGACCAGCACTGCACGACCTTCTTAAATGGATTTGCCCGCTCAAGTTTCTGCTTGTATGCCGGGAGAAGGAGCACCGTCTTGTGGTCCGATTTTCCGAAGTGCGGTCAAGGGATGGATCATCAGGCGCCCTTGATGTTTGTGTAGCAGTGGTCAAGGATGTTGGGGCCCCTGTCAGGACAGGAGATGTGTTGGTGGAATTTTGGCAATACACTCTTGAGGTTAGCCTGGTTGTCCCCGGCCACGATGAACAAGGCCTCTGGGTATTCTGTTTCATTTTTATTTATAGTGGTTACAATTCATCAAGCGCATTCTTCACTTCCGCCTGGGGTGGGATGTAGACCGCCGTGATGATGGCAGAAGTGAACTCCATGGAAGGCAGTATGGACGGCAGTTCACAGTCGGGTATTCCAGGCCGGGGAGCAGTAGTTCGTCAGGGTCGCCACGTCCTAGCACCAGGAGTTGATGAGAAGACAAATCCCTCCACCCACTCCAGGTTCAGTCCTGGATGTGATTTTTTTTTTTTTTTTTTTTATTAAATATTTTATTGAAAATTTTTGGTCAACCAACACAGTACATTGTGCATCCTTTACACAATATTATAACAACACAAATAACAATGACCTATTTTATAAACAAAAAATGAATAAATAATAAATAACAAAAATGAAAACTAACCCTAATTGGCAACTGCCTTATCACAAGTAACACTCTCCAAAAATATAATTTAACAGTCCAATATATAATTATCTGTAGCAACGACCTATACATATTATACAGTATATATTAACAACCCTGAGAGTCCTTCTGGTTCCTCCTCCCCCCCCCCCCCCCCCCCGATCCTGGGCTGCTGCTGCTGCCTTCTTTTTCCCATTCCGTCTATCTTTCTGCGAGGTATTCGACGAACAGTTGCCACCGCCTGGTGAACCCTTGAGCCGACCCCCTTAGGACGAACTTAATCCGCTCTAGCTTTATAAACTCCGCCATGTCATTTATCCAGGTCTCCACCCCCGGGGGCTTGGCTTCTTTCCACATTAGCAATATCCTGCGCCGGGCTACTAGGGACGCAAAGGCCAAAACATCGGCCTCTCTCGCCTCCTGCACTCCCGGCTCTTGTGCAACCTCAAATATAGCCAACCCCCAGCTTGTTTCGACCCGGACTCCTACTACTTTTGAAAGCACCTTTGTCACCCCCATCCAAAACCCCTGTAGTGCCGGGCATGACCAAAACATATGGGTATGATTCGCTGGGCTTCTCGAGCACCTTGCACACCTATCCTCCACCCCAAAAAATTTACTGAGCCGTGCTCCAGTCATATGTGCCCTGTGTAATACCTTAAACTGAATCAGGCTTAGCCTGGCACACGAGGACGACGAGTTTACCCTGCTTAGGGCATCTGCCCACAGCCCCTCCTCGATCTCCTCCCCCAGCTCTTCTTCCCATTTCCCTTTTAGTTCATCTACCATAGTCTCCCCTTCGTCCCTCATTTCCCTATATATATCTGACACCTTACCATCCCCCACCCATGTCTTTGAGATCACTCTGTCCTGCACCTCTTGTGTCGGGAGCTGCGGGAATTCCCTCACCTGTTGCCTCGCAAAAGCCCTCAGTTGCATATACCTGAATGCATTCCCTTGGGGCAACCCATATTTCTCGGTCAGCGCTCCCAGACTCGCGAACTTCCCATCCACAAACAGATCTTTCAGTTGCGTTATTCCTGCTCTTTGCCACATTCCATATCCCCCATCGATTCCCCCGGGGCAAACCTATGGTTGTTTCTTATCGGGGACCCCCCCAAGGCTCCAGTCTTTCCCCTATGCCGTCTCCACTGTCCCCAAATCTTTAGTGTAGCCACCACCACCGGGCTTGTGGTGTAGTTCCTCGGTGAGAACGGCAATGGGGCTGTCACCATAGCCTGTAGGCTAGTCCCCCTACAGGACGCCCTCTCTAATCTCTTCCACGCCGCTCCCTCCTCCTCTCCCATCCACTTACTCACCATTGAAATATTAGCGGCCCAATAATACTCACTTAGGCTCGGTAGTGCCAGCCCCCCACTATCCCTGCTACGCTGTAAGAATCCCTTCCTCACTCTCGGGGTCTTCCCGGCCCACACAAAACCCATGATGCTCTTTTCAATCCTTTTAAAAAAAGCCTTTGTGATCACCACCGGGAGGCACTGAAACACAAAGAGGAATCTCGGGAGGACCACCATCTTAACCGCCTGCACCCTCCCTGCCATTGACAGGGATACCATATCCCATCTCTTGAAATCCTCCTCCATCTGTTCCACCAACCGCGTTAAATTTAACCTATGCAATGTGCCCCAATTCTTAGCTATCTGGATCCCCAGGTAACGAAAGTCCCTTGTTACCTTCCTCAACGGTAGGTCCTCTATTTCTCTACTCTGCTCCCCTGGATGCACCACAAACAACTCACTTTTCCCCATGTTCAATTTATACCCTGAAAAATCCCCAAACTCCCCAAGTATCCGCATTATTTCTGGCATCCCCTCCGCCGGGTCCGCCACGTATAGTAGCAAATCGTCCGCATACAAAGATACCCGGTGCTCTTCTCCTCCCCTAAGTACTCCCCTCCACTTCTTGGAACCCCTCAACGCTATCGCCAGGGGCTCAATCGCCAGTGCAAACAATAATGGGGACAGAGGGCATCCCTGCCTTGTCCCTCTATGGAGCCGAAAATATGCAGATCCCCGTCCATTCGTGACCACGCTCGCCACTGGGGCCCTATAAAACAGCTGCACCCATCTAACATACCCCTCTCCAAAACCAAATCTCCTCAACACCTCCCACAAATAATCCCACTCCACTCTATCAAATGCTTTCTCGGCATCCATCGCCACTACTATCTCCGTTTCTCCCTCTGGTGGGGCCATCATCATTACCCCGAACAACCTCCGTATATTTGTGTTCAGCTGTCTCCCCTTCACAAACCCAGTTTGGTCCTCGTGGACCACCCCCGGGACACATTCCTCTATTCTCATTGCCATTACCTTGGCCAGGACCTTGGCATCTACATTTAGGAGGGAAATAGGTCTATAGGACCCGCATTGTAGCGGGTCCTTTTCCTTCTTTAAGAGAAGCGATATCGTTGCTTCAGACATAGTCGGGGGCAGTTGTCCCCTTTCCTTTGCCTCATTAAAGGTCCTCGTCAGTACCGGGGCGAGCAAGTCCACATATTTTCTATAGAATTCGACTGGGAATCCATCCGGTCCCGGGGCCTTTCCCGCCTGCATGCTCCTAATTAGTCCTGGATGTGATTAACAGCAGGAATAACAGCAGAATCTAACCGTCATCACTTGTGAACCCTTTGATGTCTGAGCATGTTGGATGACTCCCTGCCCACAGTTACAGCAGGTGAATGGCCTCTTTCCAGTGTGGACTCGCTGGTGTGTCAACAGGGCAGATGAATCACACAATCTCCTACCACAATCAGAGCAGGTGAATCAAGTGTGAACTCGCTGGTATCTCCGCAATGTGGATGATGTTTGAAATCTCTTTGTGCAGTGAGAGCAGCTGAACAGTCTCTCCTCAGTGTGAATGCACTGCTGTTCCATCAGTACCTGAGAGCTTTTAAACCCACTCCTACAGTCAGAGCATTTAAAGGGTCTCTCATTGGTGTGAGTGACAATGTGGCTCAGCCAGTGATGACCGAGTGAATCTTTTCCCAGTCGGAGAGGTGAACGCGCTTTCCCCGGTGTGAGCTCGCTCGTGTTTCATCAGGTTGGATGAGGTTCTAAAGCTCTTTGTGCAGTGTGGATGCGCTGGTGGGACATCAGTAGCTGGGAGCTTTTGAAATCCCTCCTGCAGTCAGAGCATTTAAAGGGCCTGCTCTTGGTGTGAGTGACATAGTGGCTCAGCAGGTTGGATAATTGAGTGAATCCCTTATCACACACAGAGCAGATGAACGGCTTCTCCCCGGTGTGAACTCGCTGGTGTGCCTGCAGGTTTGATAACTGAGTGAATCCCTTATCACACATAGTGCAGGTGAATGGCCTCTCCCCGGTGTGAACTCGCTGATGTCTCTGCAGGTGGGCTAACCGAGTGAATCCCTTTTCACACTGAGAGCAGGTGAAAGGCCTCTCTCCAGTGTGAACTTGCTGGTGTCTCTGCAGGCTGGATAACTGAGTGAATTCCTTCCCACAGTCAGAGCAGGTGAAAGGCCTCTCCCCAGTGTGAACTCGTTCGTGTCTCCGCAAGTTGCCAATGTCAGTGAATCCCTTTTCACACTGAGAGCAGGGGAAAGGCCTCTCTCCAGTGTGACTGCGTTGATGCCTTTCCAGCTCGTGCGGGGCTATGAATCCCTTCCCACACATAGAGCAGGTGAACGGCCTCTCTCCAGTGTGACTGCGTTGATGCCTTTCCAGCCCGTACACGCCTTTGAACCCCTTCCCACAATCCTCACATTTCCATGGTTTCTCCATGGTCCGGGTGCTCTTGCGTCTCACCGCGTTGGACGATCTGTTGAAGCCTCGTCCACACACAGAACACCTATACAGTCTCTCCCTGCTGTGAATGGTGTAGTATTTTTTCAGGCTGTGTCAGTGGTTAAAGCTCTTTCCACAGTCAGTGCTATGTAACAGTCTCACACTGGTGTGTGTGTGTGTCTCAGTGCTTTTCCAGACACACGGATGTTTAAAATCTCTTGAAGCAGACAGAATAGATAAACATTTCGCCTTCTAGATTCAAAGGTCGATGATATTCGGTTCCCAAGAATTGAGTGACTCAGTCAGTTCTTGATGTGATATTTAGTTTGAGATATCGGCCTCAAATTCCTCTCGTTCGAACTTCCTGCAAACAGATTTTATAATAGTAATCATTGTTAGTACAGGATAGAAACTCAGAACAGACAATTCTAATTTCCAGCGAACATTCTTTCCTCTCTCTTTCCCTGAAATGCTCTAAATCTCAATCCCACACTCTCCCTCCATTCTCACTCTGCTGTATCTAATATTCACCCTCCCAATTCTCCTGAGGGCACTGAATCAGGCTGATTGACAGGTCCATGCTCATTGCTTCCTGTCCTGGACACAGAGGCTGCCAGACAGATATATGTCTATGTTACTGGACGATAAATGTGTGTAATGTACGGACTGGATTCACTTCCTTCCCCTCCCAATTCTTCTGAAGGTGCTGATTGATGCTGATCAACAAATCTAAACTCATTACAACCCGTACAAGAGTAGAGACTCTCCATCTAAGTATATTTACTGATTAGAGATGGGATGATTCGGAGGAAGAATTTTATTTAGTCATGGAGTGGTCATGGAGCAGGAACCCACTGCCCACAAGGGTTGTGGAAGTCGAGATGATCAATAATTCAAAATAAAATATGAAGAAAATAAACTTGCAGGGGAACAGCAGGGGCTGTTTAGCACAGGGCTAAATCGCTGGCTTTGAAAGCAGTCCAGCAGCACGGTTCAATTCCCGTAACAGCCTCCCCGAACAGGCGCCGGAATGTGGTGACTAGGGACTTTTCACAGTAACTTCATTTGAAGCCTACTTGTGACAATAAGCGATTTTCATTTCATTTAGGGGCTGTTTAGCACAGGGCTAAATCGTTGGCTTTGAAAGCAGACCAAGGCAGGCCAGCAGCACGGTTCAATTCCTGTAACAGCCTCCCCGAACAGGCGCCGGAATGTGGCGACTAGGGGCTTTTCACAGTAACTTCATTTGAAGCCTACTTGTGACAATAAGCGATTTTCATTTCATTTCATTTTTCAACAGGGATATTGAGGGGGAATGGCACTGACTGGATTACTGTACAGAGAGTCAGCATTGACTTGAGTTCCCAAATGGATTCTGTCAGTGCTGCAATGACTGTATGACTGGAAATATATAATGTAGGTACAGTACTATTTACAAAACTAGAAATAATAATACATGTATTTTATCACAGAACCATCAATAATAGATCTAATATATTCCATATAACACTAGATAGATCTCTGTCTGATATAAAATGTTAAAAATTCATTTATGAGACGTGAGAGTCGCGGTTCAGCCAGCATTTATTGCCCATCCCTAGTTGCCCTTCAGAAGCTGGTGATGAGTTGCCTTCTTGAACTGCTGCAGTCCTTGAGTTGTAGGTACATCCCCTGTGCTTCAGGGAAGGAGTTCCAGGATGTCGTCGCAGCAACAATGAAGGAAGGGCAATATATTTCCACGTCCGTCTGGTGAGTGACTTGGAGGTGAACCTCCAGGTGGTGGGGTACCCAGGTATCTGCTGCTCTTGTCCTTCTAGATAGTAGTGGTCGTGGGTTTGGAAGGTGTTGTCTGAGGAACCTTGGTGAGTTACTGCATTGCACATTGTAGATGGTATACACGGGTGCCACTGTTCTTCGGTGGTGGAGGGTTTGAATATTCGTGGAATGGGGAGCAGTCAAGCAGGCTGCTTTGTTCTGGATGGTGTAGAGCAGCATCTTGAGTGTTGTTGGAGCTACACTCAACCAGGCAAGTGGTAATTATCCTAATACACGCCAGACTTGTGCCTTGTATATGGTGGACAGGCTTTGGGGGTCAGGAGGTGCGTTACTCACTGTAATCTTTGGCCTGCCCTGGTGGCCACCATATTAATATGGCTAGTCCAGTTCAGTTTCTGATCAATAGTATCCCTCAGGATGTTGGTTGTGGAGGATTCAGCGATACTAATGCCACTAAATGTCAAGGGGCGGTGGTTAGATCCTCCTTTGTGGGAGATGGTCATTGCCTGACACTTGTGTAGCACAAATGTAACTTCCACTTATCAGCCCACATCTGGATACTGTCCACGTCATGATGCATTTGGACATGGACTGCTTCATTATCTGAGGAGTCACGAATGGTGCTGAACATTGTGCAGTCATCCACAAACATCCCCACTTCTCACCTTATCATGAAAGGGAGGTCATTGATGAAGCAGCAAAAGATGGTTGGGCCAAGGACTGCACCCTGAGGAACTCCTGGAGCTGAGATGATTGACCTCCAACCACCACAACCATCTTCCCTTGTGCCAGGTATGACTCCAACCAGCGGAAAGTTTTCCCCGATTCCCATTGACTGCAGTTTAGCGGGGGCTCCTTGATGCCATACTCGGTCAAACGCTGCCTTGATACCAAGGGCAGTCACTCTCACCTCAACTCTGGCGTTCAGCTCTTTTTGTCCATGTTTGAACCAAGGCTGTAATGAGGTCAGGTGCTGAGTGGACCCAAACTGAGCGTCCACGAGCAAGTTTTGCTGAGTAAGTCACACTTGATAGCGCTGTTAATGAGTCCTTTCATCACTTTGCTGATGGTGGAGAGTATTCCAACAGGGAAGTAATTGGTTGGGTTTGATTTGTTCTGTTTACTGTTCCCTTTCATGTCAGCCATCTCCTGGGGAAACTAGCCCTTTAAATGTGAACATTAGGAAAGAGACCATCATTTTAGACAGACAAATAAATGTGTCAAGCTGAGGGTGCAAAGGCTGTCAATGTCTTTCAGACAGAGAGAGACCTGGGCCAACCTTTCCAGAGTCTGTACCCTCCCTGGGTTAATTTTCTTTCCCTTTTGTTGCTGCAAGTCACCAGTTGAAGGTCAGAATGAGACAATAAATGGAAAGAGGGAGAAAAGAAAGTGTTTTACTCACAGATGTTGGAGACAGGAGTCTGTGTGCAGCTCAAGCTCATTCAGGGTTGGGGGAACAACAGTTTTGCTCGGCAGAAACCTCCATGTCCAGCTTCCGCATTGAGACAATGGGGGAGCTCTGATTGGTGGAAGAGCAGAGTCCTTCCGGTCCTCCAATCTTCCTATTGGTCAACACCTCAGCAGGAAGGTCAGCGGAAGTGATCTCGCCTGCACATGCGCAGATTCCCCTTCCCTCAGACATGCGCAGTCCCGGGTCAGGGGATGGGGAGACCACCGACGGCCGGAACTGTCAGCCGGTTGCCTGGGAACCTTGTCTCGAGGATAAGTGGGGGATGGGGAACAATGGATGGGGCGGGGCTCCCGCGTCTGCGCGCTGGCAAGTGACGTCACCGCAGAGCGGACTCATTCCTATTGGTTGATTTAGAGGACGAGTTCGTTTGGGATGTCACAATGTGGAGGTTGGACAATGAGTTTCAGACTAAAACTTCCTCCTCTGGGCAACATCTGGGAGCAAATCAATGCCTTTCATAAGATATAGGAGCAGAATGAGGCCATTTGGCCCATCGAGTATAACCCTTCAACCCGATTAAAAATCTGTCTAACTCCTCCCTAAATTTACTCACTGTCCCAGCTCCACCGCACTCTGGGGTAGTGAATTGCACAGATTCACAGCCCTTTGGGAGAAGCAGTTTCTCCTCAACTCTTTAGAATTTGCTACCTCTTTTTAAAAATAATCTTCTTTGTCACAAGTAGGCTTACATTAACACTGCAATGAAGTTACTCTGAAAAGCCCCAACGCTCCACATTTTGGCTCCTGTTCGGGCACACGGAGAATTCAGAATGTCCAAATTATCTGTCAGCCCGTCTTTCGGGGCTTGTGGGAGGAAACCGAAGCACCCGGTGGAATCATAGAATTTACAGTGCAGAAGGAGGGCATTCAGCCCATCGAGTCTGCACCAACCCCTGGAAAGAGCACCCCACCCCAGCCCATGCCTCCACCCCATCCCCGTAACCCAGTAAACCCACCTAATCTTTTTGGATACTAAGGGCAATTTATCATGGCCAATCTACCTTTTATCATGGCCAATCCATATAACCTGCACATCTTTGGACTGTGGGAGGAAACCAGGGCACCCGTACAAAACCTATAAAGACACGGGGAGAACATACAGACTCAACACAGCCAGTGACCCAAGCCGGAACCGAACCTGGGACCCTGGAGATGTGAAGCTACTGTGCTCACCACTGTGCTACCATGCTGCCCATTTTATCCTAAGACTATTACCTCTCGTTCTAGAATGCCTGAAAGACATGCTGTTAGGTGAATTGAACATTCTGAATTCTCCTTCTGTGTACCCTAACGGGCGCCAGAATGTGGTGACACAGGGAGTTTCACAGTAACTTCATTGCCGTGTGTTTTTTTAAATTTAAAGTACGCAATTCATTTTTTCCAATTCAGGGGCAATTTAGCATGACCAATCCACCTAGGCTGCACATCTTTGGGTTGTGGGGGCGAAACCCACGCAAAAACAGGGAGAATGTGCAAACTCCGCATGGACAGTGACCCAGATCCGGGATCGAACCTGGTACCTCGGCGCCATGAGGCGACAGTGCTAACCACTGCGCCATCGTGCTGCCCCATTGCGGTGTTAATGTAAGCCTACTTGTGACAAAAATAAAGATTATTATTATTATTAAGTAGGAGTAGCCTCTCCAAGGCAGCCTTCAGGACGCGCGACAATGCAGAATCGCCAAGCAGAAACTTATAGCCAAGTTCCACACATGGGTACGGCCTTGACCGGGACCTTGGATTCATGTCACATTACATTCAGCCCCCCCCCCCCCAACCATCTGGCCTGGGCTTGCAAAATTCTGGCTTGAGACAATTTGCACCTCTTTAACCTGTGATTATCCCTCTCTCCAGTCACTCCGTCTGGACCTGTAAATACTTAATTACCTGCAAAGACTCGCATTCAAAAGTATTGTCTTGTATCATTGACTTTCTCTATGTATATGTTTCTGGAACCCACCTCTTCATTCACCTGAGGAAGGAGCTGTGCTCCGAAAGCTAGTGATTTGAAACAAACCTGTTGGACTTTAACCTGTAAGACTGTGGGCTTGTCAGCTGTACAGTGAAACCAGGCATCCAACAGCCACAGAGTCCTCTAATATTGGACACTGGGTTATCCCTGTTCTGTAAAAAACAGACCTATCTGATACTGGGGGTGATATAGTTAACCTGACCCTTAATTCATTCAATTCCAAAAGTGAATAACATTGATTCAAGTATAGTGATTACTCTGTTAATCTGTCAACAAAGTGGTGTCAGTTCATGCAGATCGCAGTCTGAACTCAATTTAATTACTTATTTTTGTTACTGACTAGTATAGTGTCCAATCTAAAAGGACGGTAGCACAGTGGTTAGCACAGTTGCTTCTCAGCTCCAGGGTCGCAAGTTCAATTCCCGGCTTGGGTCACTCTCTGTGAGGAGTCTGCACTTTCTCCCCGTGTCTGTGTGGGTTTCCACCGGGTACTCCGGTTTCCTCCCACAGTGCAAAGATGTGCAGGTTAGGTGGATTGGTCATGATAAATTGCCCTTAGTGTCCAAAAAAGATTAGCTGGGGTTACGGGGGTAGGGTGGAGGGCTTAAGTAGGGTGCTCTATCCAAGAGCCGGTGTAGACTCGATGGGCCAAATGGCCTCCTTCTGCACTGTAAATTCCATGATTCCTCTATGACACAGCTCAGAATAGGGATGTTTGGTTTGTGTTTCCTGTCTGCAAAACCTCTCTGCTCATCGCCTGGGAAAGGTGATTACAAAGGACATAGCTGTAAGTAAAGGGTAGAAATCCAGAACTGACAATTCTAGTCATCAGAGAACATACTTTTCCCTCTCAAACTATAAATCACTGTTCCCCACACACTCCCTATTGATTATAGATCGAATACATCCTCCTATCACATTACCATGGGCACCTCACCAGTAGAGAGACAGGAAGGTGCTGGAGGATGGACTGGAAATAGGGCTCCACCAATCAGGGCACAAGGTATGGGACAATGTGTGTGTGTGTGTGTGTGGCGGGGGGGGGGGGGGGGGCTTTGGTATCGTGACCCACAGGGTTCAGTTCTCATGTCCAAAGCAGGGAGTCATGGTACAGAGGAACCAAAGAGAAACAATTTGGATCCTGAACATTGTGAACATCCTTTACTCTGGTTGTCTTTGATCCTCAAGTCATTTTGTCTTTCTCACCTTGTTTGTTTCATTAATTAACATTTGTTATAAAAATGTTGATTTTTGAGACTTTTCATGATTAGATTGATGCACTTTCGGGAAAGTGAGTGAGAGGGGTTGACAGGCTCTTTTTAAAAATAAATTTAGAGTACCGAATTATGTTTTATCCAATTAAGGGGCAATTTAGCAGAGCCAATCCACCTACCCTGCACATCTTTGGGTTGTGGGGGTGAGACCCATGCAGACACGGGGAGAATGTGCAAACTCCACACAGACAGTGACCTGGGGCTGAGATCGAATCCGGGTCCTCAGCGCCATGAGGCAGCAGTGCTAACCACTGCATTACCATGCCGTCCCTGACAGACTCTTTTAACAGAAAGTGAGTCCCTCCAAGGTAATTGGTAAAGGAGCCTGAGGGACAGATGAGATTATATTTTTGACACAGCGATGTTAGACAATGGGCTTCCGGGAGTCAATACAGCCTTTATCCACCTTTCCCAAATTCGGGAATGATTCACAGTGATAACCCTTATTGGTGACAGCGGTTAGATTTTATTCAGTGGAAACAAGAGCTCACACATGCTAATGTCTGAGCAGTAGTGTGAAAGTGTACAAACTCAGCAATAGCATGATGGGAAAAATAGCCAACTTATGTAACCATGTATAAGAAAGCTGTGTCAGCTATTACCAAGATCAGACCCTGACAAACTAGACAAAGCTAAGAATCCACATAATCATATCATACAAGGCCAGAAGAGGGAAAATAGTGCCTGACCTTAGTAAAACCTGATAACAAAGTCACGATCTAGGAATGTCCTAATAACACAACCTCCTCATGACCGAGGACCATCTGCGTCAAGGCATCATGAGTGCAGAGGTGAAAGCAAAATAGGACCACGTCTTAAACCCTCTAAAGACAAAATACTGCAAATAAGCCAAGTCAGGGTCTTTCCATGACAACATGTTTGTTCAGAAGTTATGACTGTATTGATTCCTTACTACTGATTACATTTTTGAACAAGGTCTGTTTTTGTAAAATGATACTGCTTTTGTATAAATTGAACGTTTTCTCCATGTCTTTGCGAGCTTGAGGAAGAATCAGCAGTTTTGCCTTAACTGCTCTCTCACTTCAAACTGTAGCCATACTGCATGCAGACTTTGGTCAATAAAGACTAAGTTATTTTTAAGAAAACAGAGTTGTAAAGTTGTTTTCTCCACAGTCTCGAAGTAGGAAAGATTTCCAATTCAACATTGGCGCTGCGAGCCCTCACCAATACCCTGCGTGACTTCCGTGGGGGACCTAACAAGTGATCGAGCAGCGACCCGGAGAGCGGAGACGGACGGCGCAACAAGGTAAGCTTTAACCTTGGTCTCTCTCTCTCTCTCGGATCGGTGCTGTGACCCCTCGTCCCTGACGGAGAACGCTGACAGGTGACGGTGTTCGAATCTAAATTTGACTGTGAGTAAAGTTCTTAGGGTCTGGGACCCGGTTGTCGTTCGTAGCCTAAGGTCAGGGACCCCCTGCTCTTGTTTCCCCCCCCCCCCCCAGGACAGGGATACAGAGGCTTGGCTAGGGTCAGGGACCAGATTTTGATTTTTGACTTTTAAATTTGCAAGGCAGTTTTTCCCCATTTTTTTTCTCTTTTAATTTTTTTTCCACTCCTTAAAAGTCATGGGCCAGAGCCTGGACAAAACGGAGGACAATTCTCCCTTGCTTTTTATGTGCACTACGTTCCCTGATCAGGAGCGCAATTTACGTCTCTTGTCTTCAGCTTTAAATAAGAAATTCGGAACTGAAGTTTGGCCACTAGGTGGTACCTGGAATTTAGAAAACTGCACCGCTGCAGAGACAGCCATTTGGTCTCGGAATGCCGGAGCCAAATGGAAGAAATTAATCACCAGATGGCAAAAAGAATCAGACAGATGAAACAAACTGTCCTTATTAATGAGTTAGAGGGACAATGCCCGTAGGAGAGGGATTGCTGATTATATAGACGGAGAAACCAAAGACTGGGAAACGTTGAAATTCGAATGTGGACTATGGTACAGGAAAGATCCTAAGAAACAAGGGGTGGATAATACTGCATCGGGTGATAAGCAGGAGGATCCTCCCACTACCTCTGGCATGCGTTGTTTCCCTATTCGGTTGATACAGAGGAGGAGGAGGAGGAGGAATTAAACCCCACGATGCCCCTATATCCGCCTCTTCCCACCTCCACGGTGCGGCAGCCCCGTTCTCACCCTCCCCCTTGTAACAACCTTGCTGCCGATAATCTCCCTGCTGCTATTTCTCCCGTAGCAACACGCACTCGCTCAAAAGCACCAACCCCCTTCCTCGATCAGCCCGTCACCTCTGTTAGTCAGGCTTTCCAAGAATTAACTATCCGCACAGCACCGGTAGAGGAGCCTTTTCCACCACCGCCTCCCCCTGCAAATTTTCCAATCCGACATCTCGTTAACCCTCGAGCGACTGATGATGACGACCAATTTATTGAGACATGGTAGACTTTTAAACCTCAGGAACTCTGTTTGATCATGGCTCACTGTCCGTCACATAAGACGGACCCAGAGGGCTTTACTGAATATCTGAGGAGAACTGCGACCGTGTATGGTGCTACCCCTAGGGATCAGTATTCCCTTATATTTTCGTCCCTTCCCCCAGATTTAGGTGAGAAATGGAAACGGGAATTAGGGGATCATGGGACCACATGGGATGCGTTTAAGACCAACAATCCATCAGATGAGGCGCAACTCACTTTAATGTTCCCAGCACTTAAGCGTGCTCTCCGTAAACCTGTAGATATCTCCAAAATTCTTGATTGTACACCCACTCCTAAGGAGGAGGGTCCTGAATTTTTTGACCGCTTTTGTGGAATTTACACTCTTTATTCTGGTGATGAGACTTTTAATGCGGGCTTGAAATCTCCCCAGTTCAATGCGCTGCTTATGCAGGTCGTGCTTGACCGCATAGCGACCAGTATTAAAACTAATAATATGGATTGGTCCGATAGCTCCAAATCCCACATGCGACGTGCTATCTCTTATTACTGGAGCAATGGCCGTGACAGAGAAGTTTTCAGAAGGGACCCTCCTACACCCAAAATAAAGTCGGAGTTTGTCCAGCGACCCCCTCGCAAGAACCCCCCACCATATGAACGTCACCATGGCCCTCCACGGCCTTGTCCTCCAACCCGAGACAGTGTCAATTGCTTTAATTGCAGACGGACGGGTCACTACGCTAGGGATTGCCCTGCTCCACGCAGAGACAGGGCACCCCCTCCACGGCGGTATGCTCCCTTCACTGACTCCCACCCCTATTGATTGGCCCGCTCCAATTTCACGGTTCTCTCTGGCGACCACTCTGAGGAACCCACAGCTACAATTCACATTGAGGGTATTCCCGTCCCCTTCCTCATTGATACAGGGGCAACTGCTTCTACGTTGAATTTGACGTTAGTTAAACAATATTGTTTTCCTCTCTCAGACGATTATGTGGAACTTTCTGGTTTTATGGGTGAGGGGTCTATATACCAACTCACGAAACCCCTTCTGGTTCAATTTAATGACCGTCAATGTTGTATTCCCTTCACTGTCACGCGTACCCTCGGTGTTAATCTTGCTGGCCGTGATCTGTTATGTCCCTTACAAGTTGAGTTTGTTTGCCTTGATGACGGCGTCACGATCTCCACGGCTCCACAAGTCCAGCCTCGAAATTTACCCCTTTTTTTCACTCCCGAATGGTGGTCCGTTGATTTTGATCCCTCCAATTTTTCGCCTCCCTTGCATGTTCCTCATCCACACGTGACCCTTTGCTATGACCACACGGGGTGCTCGCCCGATTTGGAGACCGTATACCAGGACTCCCTTGGGTCCACGGTGGCGGTTACTTTCATTGCTCATGCTGAGGGAAAAGAGGGCTCTGCATTTCTTGTTGAAGTGCCCCTCGTATTCTGGAAACAGTCTGGACTAGTGGCACCTCACGTTACCCTCACTGTCAATGCAGGCTACAGTGCCAGGTCACTGGGCTTTCTGGTTGCTACCCTCCAAGGAAAATGTGATCCTTTTTATACTGGACGACAGACCTTCCCTGAAGGCACGTTACAGTATTTTTCACAGCCCTTTTGTGTTGATGGTACATTGAACCACCATCGGACCAACCGTTCCCCATCCCCAGAGATTCCTGCAGACTTATGGGCTGCGTCCAATCATGAAGTGGGTCTTACTAATGTGCCTCCAGTTCTCATTAAGGTTAAGTCCGGTGTGCCCCTGCCCTCCATTTCTCAGTACCCTATTCGCCCTGACGCTGAGGAAGGAATCTCCAGCATGATACAGTCCTTCCTTCAACAGGGAATTTTGGTTCCGTGCCAATCGCCCTGTAACACTCCTATTCTTCCAGTTCATAAGGTTGGGCGGCCGTCTGAATGGCGTTTGGTCCAGGACCTCCGCTGTATCAATCAAATCGTTGAACCCTTGCATCCCCTGGTCACTAACCCGGCTACAACCCTCAGTAATATCCCGCCTGAGGCAGCTGTCTTTACCCTTGTGGACTTACAACACGCCTTTTTTGCGATACCCCTTGCCGCTGAATCCCAGTATTTGTTTGCCTTCACATTCAAAGGGCACCAGTACACTTGGACTAGGCTACCGCAAGGTTTCATTCATTCACCGACACTCTTCTCACAGGCACTGCACTCCCAATTAGCTACTTTGACACCCCCGGGGGGATCTACTATTATACAGTATGTCGATGACTTACTCCTTGCTAGCCCTGACTTTGCTTCTAACGAACGTGACTCCATTTATCTGCTCACCCGTCTGCATTCCTGGGGATATGTAATACCACCTAATAAAGTACACAAAGGACAGAGGCAGGTTAAATTTCTGGGCGTTCTGATAAGCGCTACTGAACGTTCCCTTACGCAGGATCGTATTACTCCCATTTTGCAAACCACACTTCCTACCTCGCCAAAGCAGATGAGAGCCTTTTTAGGTTTAGTGAACTTTTGCAGACAATGGATTCCGAATGTTACTGCTCATACCAAGGAGCTTACTCCTTATTCCTCCCAGAATTCACCCCTTAAGTTTGAACTACCCGATTTAGCACAGCAATCTTTTGTTACTCTCAAGAATGCGCTGGCTTCCGCCCCGGCTCCAGGAAGACCTCTTTATGACAGGCCCTTCCAGTTGTATGTTAATGTCCTGGACCTATGTGCCACGGGTGTCTTGACACAGGAACATGGTGACCAACACCGTCCGGTTTCCTATTATTCTACTAAATTGGATCCAGTAGCTTGTGGTTTGCCCCCCTGCACTCAAATTCTCACTGCTGTACATGTGTTAGCTCAGGCAGCCTCTAATTTAACCCTTCATCAGCCCGTGCATGTGTATACCTCACACTCTGTTGTGGCTCTCCTTACATCTCAGCAGACCCAGCATCTGACACAGGCCCACTTGAGCCGATATGAGGTCTCACTATTACAGAACCCATATCTGTCTTTCCATTACTGTTCCACTTTAAATCCCGCAGCATTCCTCGACCATCCCCCTGATGTACTTGTTGATCCACCACATGATTGTTTGCTTAGGAATCACTTCCTTACCGCACCTCGTCCCGATTTAACTGACCACCCTCTTGATAATCCTGATCTCACTTTTTATGTTGATGGCAGTTCTTCTATTTCCCAAATGGGTGTCCCGCAATCGGGGTATGCCATTGTTACAGACACTGACATTCTGGAAGCAGCTGCTTTCCAGATTCCAGTCTCGGCACAGAAAGCCGAGCTATTCTCCCTTACTAGAGCTTGTGTTCTGGCCAAAGACCAAAGTGCGAATGTGTACACAGACTCTAGGTACGCTTTTGGTGTCACCCACGATTTTGGCCGCCTCTGGCAGCAACGTGGATTCCTTACCTCTGCAGGTTCTCCCATTCTAAATGCTCTTTGGGTTAAAAATCTCCTCGTTGCTATTCAACTTCCTCGTCAACTGACTATCATTAAATGTGCTGCGCACACTTCCGGGGACACTCCTGTGCAATTAGGAAACGCCCGTGCTGATTCAGCCGCTAAGGCAGCGTCTGCATCAGCCCCTATGATTGTTCCCGCAGTGGGTACACAGGCTTTAAATCAGCTACCTATTCTAGCAGAAAAGGGCATGCCAGAGTTAGCTGAAATTCAAAGGTTACAGAGGGACGCCTCTGATTCTGAGCGCACACTATGGAAGTCAATGGGGTGTTCGCACTCGTTGACACAAAACCTCTGGCTTACCCCAGTAGGTCAAGTTTGTGTTCCAGATTCGTTATTGCCGATACTTATTGATTATTTGCATTCTTGTACCCATCTTGGCAAGGAGGGAATGGTACAGCTACTTTTGAAAACTTGGTGGCACCCAGATCTGAATACAGCAGCACAAATGCGGCTGGATCGATGTCTTATTTGCATGAAAAATAATAAGGGTAAAGGCATTAAATGCCCTCCCGGAACAACCCCCTTGCCAGATGCCCCTTTTGCCTGCATACAGCTGGATTTTATTGAATTACCTAAAGTACAATGCTATAAATATTGTTTAGTGATCATTGATGTATTTAGTAAATGGATTGAAGCCTTCCCCACCACCAACTGTACTGCACATACGGTGGTAAAATTACTATTTTTTTTTTTTTTTTTATAAATGTTTTATTGAAAATTTTTTCCCAAACAACAATTTTTCCCCTCTTACAAAGCAAACGCAACAATAACAATACAGAAATTTTAAACAATACACAAGTAACAAAACCCCTTTATCTTTAACCTAAACTAAACCCCCCCTCCCCCCCCCCCCCTCCCCCTGGGTTGCTGCTGCTGGTCATCTGTCTTCCCTCTAACGTTCCCCTAGGTAGTCGAGAAATGGCTGCCACCGCCTGGTGAACCCTTGAGCCGATCCTCTCAGGGCAAACTTTATCTGCTCCAGTTTAATGAACCCCGCCATATCATTTACCCAGGCCTCCAGTCCGGGGGGTTTCGCCTCCTTCCACATGAGTAGGATCCTGCGCCGGGCTACTAGGGACGCAAAGGCCACAACGTCGGCCTCTTTCGCCTCCTGCACTCCCGACTCTTCCGCAACTCCAAATAGAGCTAACCCCCAGCCTGGTTTGACCCGGGCCCTCACCACCCGCGAAATCACTCCCGTCACTCCCTTCCAATACCCTTCCAGTGCCGGGCATGCCCAAAACATATGTGCGTGGTTTGCCGGGCTCCCGCCACACCTCCCACATTTGTCCTCCACTCCAAAGAACCTGCTCAATCTTGCTCCCGTTATGTGTGCTCTATGTAGCACCTTAAATTGAATCAGGCTAAGCCTGGCGCATGAGGAAGAGGAATTTACCCTGCTTAGGGCATCAGCCCACATACCCTCCTCTATCTCCTCCCCTAGTTCTTCTTCCCACTTTCCTTTTAGTTCGCCCACCGACTCCTCCCCCTCTTCCCTCATCTCTCGGTAAATCTCTGCCACCTTGCCCTCTCCGACCCACACCCCTGAAAGCACCCTGTCCTGTATCCCCTGTGTCGGGAGCAATGGAAATTCCCTCACCTGTTGTCTAGTAAATGCCCTCACCTGCATATATCTCAAGAAATTTCCCCGGGGCAACTTATACTTTTCCTCCAATGCTCCCAAGCTCGCAAAAGTCCCATCTATAAATAAATCTCCCACCCTCCTAATTCCCAACTGGAACCAGCTCTGAAATCCTCCATCCATTCTTCCTGGGGCGAACCTATGGTTGTTCCTGATTGGGGACCCCACCAGGGCTCCCCGCACCCCTCTCTGTCGCCTCCACTGTCCCCAGATATTCAATGTTGCCGCCACCACCGGGTTCGTGGTAAACTTTTTAGGTGAGATCGGTAGCGGCGCCGTCACCAGCGCCTCTAAACTCGTCCCTTTACAGGACTTTCTCTCCAGTCTTTCCCACGCCGCTCCCTCACCCTCCATCATCCATTTACGTATCATTGCCACATTGGCGGCCCAATAGTAATCGCCCAAGTTCGGTAGTGCCAATCCTCCTCTGTCCCTACTACGCTGAAGGAACCCCCTCCTTACTCTCGGAACTTTCCCTGCCCACACGAAGCTCGTGATGCTCCTGTCTATTTTATTAAAAAAGGTCTTAGTGATTAGTATAGGGAGACATTGAAATACAAATAAGAACCTCGGGAGGATCATCATCTTAATTGCTTGCACCCTGCCCGCCAGCGATAGAGGCTGCATGTCCCACCTCTTGAAGTCCTCCTCCATTTGTTCTACCAACCGTGTCAGATTAAGTCTGTGCAAGGTTCCCCAGCTCCTAGCGATCTGAATCCCCAGGTATCGGAAGTTTCTTTCCACTTTCCTTAGAGGCAAGCCTTCTATCTCTCTACTCTGGTCCCCTGGATGTATCACAAATAATTCACTCTTCCCCATGTTTAGCCTATACCCCGAGAAATCCCCGAACCCCCTCAAAATTCGCATAACCTCTATCATTCCCCCCGCTGGGTCCGACACGTATAACAATAGGTCATCCGCATATAACGAGACTCGGTGTTCTTCTCCCCCTCTAATCACCCCTCTCCATTTCCTGGAGTCTCTCAACGCCATGGCCAGAGGTTCAATTGCCAACGCGAACAACAATGGAGACAGCGGGCATCCCTGTCTTGTTCCCCTATATAGTCGGAAATACTCCGATCTATGTCGACCTGTAACTACGCTTGCCGTTGGAGCCCCATAAAGAAGTCTAACCCAGCTAATAAACCCGTTCCCAAACCCAAACCTCCTTAACACTTCCCATAAATACTCCCACTCCACCCTATCAAATGCCTTCTCTGCGTCCATTGCCGCCACTATCTCTGCCTCCCCCTCCACTGGGGGCATCATTATCACCCCTAATAGTCGTCGCACGTTAACATTCAGTTGTCTCCCTTTTACGAACCCTGTCTGGTCTTCGTGCACCACCCCCGGGACACAGTCCTCTATCCTCGATGCCAGTACCTTTGCCAACAATTTGGCGTCCACGTTCAACAATGAAATGGGTCTATAGGACCCGCACTGCAACGGATCTTTATCCCTCTTCAAAATTAACGATATCGTCGCCTCCGACATCGTCGGGGGTAGAGTCCCCCCTTTCCTGGCCTCATTGAACGTCCTCACCATCAACGGGGCCAACAAGTCCACATATTTTCTGTAATACTCCACCGGGAACCCGTCTGGTCCTGGGGCCTTCCCTGCTTGCATGCTTCCCAGTCCCTTAATAACCTCGTCCACCCCAATCGGTGCCCCCAGGCCTACCACCCCCCGCTCCTCCACTTCCGGGAACCTCAATTGGTCCAGGAACTGCCGCATCCCCTCCTCTCCCTCTGGGGGTTGAGACCTATACAGTTCCTCATAGAAGGTCTTGAACACCTCATTTATCTTTCCTGCCCTTCGCACCGTGTCTCCCCTTTCGTCTCTAATTCCTCCTATTTCCCTCGCTGCTGCCCTCTTTCGCAATTGATGAGCCAACAGGCGACTCGCCTTTTCCCCATATTCATACCTCCTCCCCTGTGCCTTCCTCCACAGTACCTCCGCCTTTCTGGTGGTCAGAAGGTCAAATTCCGTCTGGAGTCGTCTCCTCTCCCTGTACAATTCCTCCTCCGGGGTCTCGTAAAATTACTATTGACAGAAATTATTCCCCGATTTGGGATTCCCAGAATGCTGAGCTCAGACAATGGAACACATTTTGTGGCTCGAATCAATTCTGAATTATGCGAAGCACTCAAAATTAAACAACAACTGCACTGCGCGTATCATCCACAGGCAGCAGGAATTGTAGAGAGAGCAAATGGGACCTTAAAAGAAAAATTATCTAAATTGACCGAAGAAACTGGATTAAATTGGTTAAAGATATTGCCTTTGGCACTGTTTCACATGAGGGTTACTCCACATTCGCGGTCCGGACTGTCAGCTGCAGAGATAGTCTACGGTTGGCCAATGAGGACTCCCTGGTATGCCCATGAAGAACCCCTAGAGGGAGTAGACCTCCACGTTATGGGAGATAAAATGCTGAGTTATTTGAAGCAATTAACATTTTCTTTAAAGTTTCTCCACTCGCAGGTAAAACAGGCCCATCTCCCAGCAGCAGCCGGAACAAAGATCCCTCGATATCCAGTAGTCAAACCAGGAGACTACGTGCTGATAAAGAATTGGGACAGAGAGAAGTTAGGGCAACGCTGGAGCAGCCCTTTTCAAGTATTGCTGACTACACCGACTGCCGTTAAACTCGAAGGACGTTCGAGTTGGGTACACCTATCGGATTGTAAGAAGATTGGTTTCAGCCCCAACGAGGATGCAGAATGAGGATCTTCATTATCACATTTGGACTATTTGGACTAATTGGTCTTAATGGCCATTCGACAGTAGGCGAACAAACTGACCAAGAGCTGCGTGCTAATAGCTTTCTATGTATGTCATATATTTATGCTGACAGATTGAATGTAAGTAACTGTTGGGTTAGTACCCGTATCCCCATCCATTCCAAGGAGGGGCTACCTCTCCAATCACTCCCATTCCGCTTAGCAGAAACAGTTGAGTGGGTACTGCGTCAAAACCGAACACAGGGGTTCGGTGGAGATATGAAAATTTGGAGATTGGCTGGCTATGGGATGACTAGATTTTTAGCCTGGTATCAACCTGGATATCCCCATGTTTCGAATCCCCCTGCCCTTACCATCCCATCGAGCACTGCGCAAGGATCCCGATGTTTTAGTAAATCAGGAGAAGGACCATCAATGGGGCAGAGTAGGTGTAATCTTACAACCGAATGGCAGGGACCGATACCAAACCCTCCAACAAGGGTATGTTTGTTCTTGATTGGTCCAGGGTGTGGAATAAAACATCAAATAGCTCATGGACGCATAATTCCCAGGTACCCTGGATGACAATGGCTGAGAATTTTACGGCCTATAACGAAGTGTAAGACAGCTGTGTCAGCTAAGTGCCAAGTTCAGACCCTGACAAACTAGACAAAGCTAAGAATCCACATAATCGTATCATACAAGGCCAGAAGAGGGAAAATAGTGCCTGACCTTAGTAAAACCTGATGACAAAGCCACGATCCAGGAATGTCCCAATAACACAACCTCCTCATGACCTAGGTCCATCTGCGTCAAGGCATCATGAGGGCAGAGGTGAAAAACAAAATAGGACCACGTCTTAAATCCTCTAAAGACAAAATACTGCAAATAAGCCGAGTCAGGGTCTTTCTATGACAACATGGTTGATCAGAAGTTATGACTGTATTGACATTTTTGAACAAGTTCTGTTTTTGTAAAATGATACAGCTTTTGTATAAATATTGAACGTTTTCTCCATGTCTTTGCGAGCTTGAGAAAGAATGAGCAGGTTTACCTTAACAGCTCTCTCTCTCTCTAACCTGTAGCCATCTGCATGCAGACTTTGGTCAATAAAGACGAAGTTAGTTTTATCGAAACCAAGGTGTAAAGTTGTTTTTTTCACAGTCTTGAAGGAGGAAAAATTTTAAAAGACAACAGTCAGCATGGATTTATGAAAGGGAAAATCATGCTTGACAAATCGACTGGAATTCAGCAAAATGAGGGAGATGTTGACGCGGAGCTGGGTTCGATTCCCGGGCAGAGCATGATGCTTTATTGTTGTCCAGCAAACCGTTCAACGAAGCTGAATCGCAGTTTCACAGAAAAGAGCTCTGCCAGAATCAGTTAAGTGAGATTTGTTGTTTCACATCAGAGCTTAAAAAGTCCAAGTGCAGCAGGTCGAGAACAAGTACAGATGCTGGAAGAGACGGAGAGATGTTGACGTCAGCCAAAATGTGGGTGGTAATGGGCCAGATGTTATTGCTCACCAGACACAAGTATCTCCCAGATTTGGGTGCAAATCTCGGGTGTGGCATCAGGAAAATTTCTCACTCAAATTATTCAGTGCATTGAGGTCTCAGGAGCTGAATACAACGAAAGAAGCATAAGTCATTTAGGGATTATGTAAATGCTGCGCGGAGGTTAAGTGAGCGGGGTATAATCTACCTGCATGTTTCTGAGCCTGTGCTCGGTGTATTGGGAGGTTTGCTCCTGGTTGGAGTGTCCACGGGATGGGCAGTAACCCGCTAATTGAAGCTGCAGTCCCCGCGTTCTGCTGGCAGCGGGTGACTGGAGAGTTTGGGTAAAATCCTGCTGCTTGTCCCTCTCACCCACTGTGGAGCCGGGGAAGAAAGAATCTCATTCAAAACTTGTGGAAGTATAAATGTCACAAGGCTGTGAGATGACGTGTGTTAATGTTTAACAACAAATCGGAACGTGGAAGCTTTGCCTCATAGTTACAGATGAGTAAGTTTCTTGCTTATGCCCAGTATGAAACAGGGGAGTTTGTGGATGTTAAGCAAACATGAGTTTCACGTCAGAAAAAGATCAACAAAAATTCTAATATTGATCAAAACTTAATTGCGGAAAGGATTAACTGTCAATGTTTTGAAAAATTGAAATGAGTTATTTGGAATTACTAATGAATGTCCGCCGGATGACGAGTTGTCAGTTTCACAGCAGCCACAGTGATAAGGTTGGTGGGTTTAGGAAATTGGAAGTTACACATGAGCAGCTTTTGGGACTATTTCACCTCACTGTCGATTTCATGTTCCAGCGAACAACAATCGGTGTTGTGATTGGCTGAAGATGTCACTTGTGTTCATTTTAAACATGTAATTTTGTATACTTCGAATGAAAACTCGGAAATCAAAATAAAAGGTGAGTGATATACTGTCAACCCAGGTTACGTTTTTTGTCGTTAGTTTCCCTGGTGGTCTAGTGGTTAGGGTTCGGCGCTTTCACCGCAGCGACCCGGGTTCGATTCCCGGTCAGGGAATGATCAATTATTGTTGTCCAGCAGAATGTTCAATGAAACTGAATCGCAGTTTCACAGAAAAGAGCTCTGCCAGAATCAGTTAAGTGATATTTGTCGTTTCACATCAGAGCTTAAAAAGTCACAAGTGCATCAGGTCGAGAACAAAGACAGAGGCAGGAAGAAACGGTCAGTGATTGGCTGCAAAGTGAGAGATTATGAAGCAAGCGAAATTTTGAGTGGTATTGGGCCAGATTTTGATGCTCACACAGACACAGTAATCCCCCCCCCCCCCCCCCCCCCCCCTCCTCCTATCAGGGTCAGAATCTCGGGCGTGATAACAAGAAAACTTCGAACTCAAATTATTCAGTCCATTGAGGTCACAGGAGCTGAATACAACAGAAGAAGCTCAAAGGAAATGATACTCACTGAGGGATTGTGTAAATGCTGCTCGGAGGTTAAGTGAGCGGGGTATAATCTACCTGCATGTTTCTGAGCCTGTGCTCGGTGTATTGGGAGCTTTGCTCCTGGTTACAGTGTCCCCGGGATGGGCAGTTAGCCGCTGGTTGAAGCTGCAGTCCCCGCGTTCTGCTGGCAGCGGGTGAATGGAGAATTAGGGTAAAATCCTGCTGCTTGTCCCTCTCTCACCCACTGTGGAGCCGGGGAAGAGAGAAACACATTCCAAAAGTGTAAATGTCACAAGGCTGTGAGATGACGTGTTGTGTTAATGTTTAACAACAAATCGGAACGAGGAAGCTTTACCTCATAATTACAGATGAGTCAGTTTTAATGTTCCTGCCCTGTCTGAAACAGTGGAGTTTGTGTATGTTCAGCAAACGTGATAGTTTCACTTCAGAAAAAGATCAACATAAACTGGAAACTTCAAATTTTGATCAAAACTTAATTGCGACAAAAAATGTTTTTAACAATTGAAATGAGTTATTTCTATTTACTGATGAATGTCTGCCGGATGTTGTGTTGTAAGTTTCACAGGAGCCACAGTGATCAAGTTGGTGGGTTTTGGAAATTGGAAGTTACACATGAGCAGCTTGTTGGGCTATTTCACCTCACTGTCGATTTCATGTTCCAGCGAACAACAATTGCTGTTGTGATTAGCTAAAGATGTCACTTCTGTTCATTCTAAATATGTAATTTTGTATATTTCTAATTAAAACTGGGAAATAAGAATGAAAGGCGAATGATATACTGTCAGACGGGTTAAAACTCTGTTTGTCAGTTTCCCTGGTTGTCTAGTGGTTAGGATTCGGCGCTCTCACCGCCGCGGCCCGGTTTCAATTCCCGGTCAGGGAATGATGAATTATTGTTGTCCAGCAGAATGTTCAATGAAGCTGAATCGCAGTTTCACAGAAAAGAGCTCTGCCAGAATCAGTTCAGTGACATTTGTCGTTTCACATCAGAGCTGAAAAAGTCACAAGTGCAGCAGGTGGAGAACAAAGACAGGGGCAGGAAGAAACGGTCAGTGATTGGCTGCAAAGTGAGAGGGATTATGAAGCAAGCGAAAATTTGAGTGGTATTGGGCCAGATTTTGATGCTCACACGGGCACAATAATCCACCCCCCCCCCCGCCCCCCCCCCAACGCCCGATCAGGGTCCGAATCTCGGGCGTGATGACAAGAAAACTTCGAACTCAAATTATTCAGTCCATTGAGGTCACAGGAGCTGAATACAACAGAAGAAGCTCAAAGGAAATGATACTCACTGAGGGATTGTGTAAATGCTGCTCGGAGGTTAAGTGAGCGGGGTATAATCTACCTGCATGTTTCTGAGCCTGTGCTCGGTGTATTGGGAGCTTTGGTCCTGGTTACAGTGTCCCCGGGATGGGCAGTTAGCCGCTGGTTGAAGCTGCAGTCCCCGCGTTCTGCTGGCAGCGGGTGAATGGAGAATAGGGTAAAATCCTGCTGCTTGTCCCTCTCTCACCCACTGTGGAGCCGGGGAAGAAAGAAACACATTCCAAACTTGTAAAAGTGTAAATGTCACAAGGCTGTGAGATGACGTGTTGTGTTAATGTTTAACAACAGATCGGAACGAGGAAGCTTTGCCTCATAATTACAGATGAGTAAGTTTTAATGTTCCTGCCCTGTCTGAAACAGGGGAGTTTGTTTATGTTCAGCAAACGTGATAGTTTCACTTCAGAAAAAGATCAACATAAACTGGAAACTTCAAATTTTGATCAAAACTTAATTGCGACAAAAAATGTTTTTAACAATTGAAATGAATTATTTCTATTTACTGATGAATGCCTGCCGGATGTTGCGTTGTAAGTTTCACAGGAGCCACGGTGATCAAGTTGGTGGGTTTTGGAAATTGGAAGTTACACATGAGCAGCTTGCTGGGCAATTTCACCTCACTGTCGATTTCGTGGTCCAGCGAACAACAATTGCTGTTGTGATTAGCTTAAGATGTCACTTCTGTTCATTCTAAACATGTAATTTTGTATATTTCTAATTAAAACTGGGAAATAAGAATGAAAGACAAATGATATACTGTCAGACGGGTTAAAACCCTGTTTGTCAGTATTCCTGGTGGTCTCGTGGTTAGGATTTGGCGCTCTCGCGGCCCCGGTTCAATTCCCGGTCAGGGAATGATGCTTTATTGTTGTCCAGCAAACCGTTCAACGAAGCTGAATCGCAGTTTCACAGGAAAGAGCTCTGCCAGAATCAGAAAAGTGATATTTGTCGTTTCACATCAGAGCTTAAAAAGTCACAAGTGCATCAGGTCGAGAACAAATACAGAGGCAGGAAGAAACGGTCAGTGATTGGCTGCAATGCAAGTGAGAGAGATGTTGACGCATCGCAAATCTGCGTGATATTGGGCCAGATGTTATTGCTCTCACAGACAGAAATATCTCCCCGATCTCGGTGCAAATCTCCAACGTGACGACAAGAAAACTTCTCACTGAAATTATTCAGTCCATTGAGGTCACAGGATCTGAATACACCTAAAGAAGCTCAAAGGATGTTCCACTGACTGAGGGATTGTGTAAATGCTGCTCGGAGGTTAAGTGAGCGGGGTGTAATCTACCTGCATGTTTCTGAGCCTGTGCTCGATGTATTGGGAGCTTTGCTCCTGGTTACAGTGTCCCCGGGATGGGCAGTTAGCCGCTGGTTGAAGCTGCAGTCCCCGCGTTCTGCTGGCAGCGGGTGAATGGAGAATTAGGGTAAAATCCTGCTGCTTGTCCCTCTCTCACCCACTGTGGAGCCGGGGAAGAGAGAAACACATTCCAAACTTGTGGAAGTATAAATGTCACAAGGCTGTGAGATGACGTGTTGTGTTAATGTTTAACAACAAATCGGAACGAGGAAGCTTTACCTCATAATTACAGATGAGTAAGTTTTAATGTTCCTGCCCTGTCTGAAACAGTGGAGTTTGTGTATGTTCAGCAAACGTGATAGTTTCACTTCAGAAAAAGATCAACATAAACTGGAAACTTCAAATTTTGATCAAAACTTAATTGCGACAAAAAATGTTTTTAACAATTGAAATGAGTTATTTCTATTTACTGATGAATGTCTGCCGGATGTTGTGTTGTAAGTTTCACAGGAGCCACAGTGATCAAGTTGGTGGGTTTTGGAAATTGGAAGTTACACATGAGCAGCTTGTTGGGCTATTTCACCTCACTGTCGATTTCATGTTCCAGCGAACAACAATTGCTGTTGTGATTAGCTAAAGATGTCACTTCTGTTCATTCTAAATATGTAATTTTGTATATTTCTAATTAAAACTGGGAAATAAGAATGAAAGGTGAATGATATACTGTCAGACGGGTTAAAACCCTGTTTGTCAGTTTCCCTGGTTGTCTAGTGGTTAGGATTCGGCGCTCTCACCGCCGCGGCCCGGTTTCAATTCCCGGTCAGGGAATGGTGAATTATTGTTGTCCAGCAGAATGTTCAATGAAGCTGAATCGCAGTTTCACAGAAAAGAGCTCTGCCAGAATCAGTTCAGTGACATTTGTCGTTTCACATCAGAGCTGAAAAAGTCACAAGTGCAGCAGGTGGAGAACAAAGACAGGGGCAGGAAGAGACGGACAGTGATTGGCTGCAAAGTGAGAGGGATTATGAAGCAAGCGAAAATTTGAGTGGTATTGGGCCAGATTTTGATGCTCACACGGGCACAATAATCCACCCCCCCCCGCCCCCCCCCCAACGCCCGATCAGGGTCCGAATCTCGGGCGTGATGACAAGAAAACTTCGAACTCAAATTATTCAGTCCATTGAGGTCACAGGAGCTGAATACAACAGAAGAAGCTCAAAGGAAATGATACTCACTGAGGGATTGTGTAAATGCTGCTCGGAGGTTAAGTGAACGGGGTATAATCTACCTGCATGTTTCTGAGCCTGTGCTCGGTGTATTGGGAGCTTTGCTCCTGGTTACAGTGTCCCCGGGATGGGCAGTTAGCCGCTGATTGAAGCTGCAGTCCCCGCGTTCTGCTGGCAGCGGGTGAATGGAGAATAGGGTAAAATCCTGCTGCTTGTCCCTCTCTCACCCACTGTGGAGCCGGGGAAGAAAGAAACACATTCCAAACTTGTAAAAGTGTAAATGTCACAAGGCTGTGAGATGACGTGTTGTGTTAATGTTTAACAACAGATCGGAACGAGGAAGCTTTGCCTCATAATTACAGATGAGTAAGTTTTAATGTTCCTGCCCTGTCTGAAACAGGGGAGTTTGTTTATGTTCAGCAAACGTGATAGTTTCACTTCAGAAAAAGATCAACATAAACTGGAAACTTCAAATTTTGATCAAAACTTAATTGCGACAAAAAATGTTTTTAACAATTGAAATGAATTATTTCTATTTACTGATGAATGCCTGCCGGATGTTGCGTTGTAAGTTTCACAGGAGCCACGGTGATCAAGTTGGTGGGTTTTGGAAATTGGAAGTTACACATGAGCAGCTTGCTGGGCAATTTCACCTCACTGTCGATTTCGTGGTCCAGCGAACAACAATTGCTGTTGTGATTAGCTTAAGATGTCACTTCTGTTCATTCTAAACATGTAATTTTGTATATTTCTAATTAAAACTGGGAAATAAGAATGAAAGACAAATGATATACTGTCAGACGGGTTAAAACCCTGTTTGTCAGTTTCCCTGGTTGTCTAGTGGTTAGGATTTGGCGCTCTCGCGGCCCCGGTTCGATTCCCGGTCAGGGCATGATGCTTTATTGTTGTCCAGCAAACCGTTCAACGAAGCTGAATCGCAGTTTCACAGGAAAGAGCTCTGCCAGAATCAGAAAAGTGATATTTGTCGTTTCACATCAGAGCTTAAAAAGTCACAAGTGCATCAGGTCGAGAACAAATACAGAGGCAGGAAGAAACGGTCAGTGATTGGCTGCAACAATCGGTGTTGTGATTGGCTGAAGATGTCACTTGTGTTCATTTTAAACATGTAATTTTGTATACTTCGAATGAAAACTCGGAAATCAAAATAAAAGGTGAGTGATATACTGTCAACCCAGGTTACATTTTTTGTCGTTAGTTTCCCTGGTTGTCTAGTGGTTAGGATTCGGCGCTTTCACCGCAGCGACCCGGGTTCGATTCCCGGTCAGGGAATGATCAATTATTGTTGTCCAGCAGAATGTTCAATGAAACTGAATCGCAGTTTCACAGAAAAGAGCTGTGCCAGAATCAGTTAAGTGATATTTGTCGTTTCACATCAGAGCTTAAAAAGCCACAAGTGCATCAGGTCGAGAACAAATACAGAGGCAGGAAGAAACGGTCAGTGATTGGCTGCAATGCAAGTGAGAGAGATGTTGACGCATCGCAAATTTGCGTGGTATTGGGCCAGATGTTATTGCTCTCACAGACAGAAATATCTCCCCGATCTCGGTGCAAATCTCCAACGTGACGACAAGGAAACTTCTAACTGAAATTATTCAGTCCATTGAGGTCACAGGATCTGAATACACCTAAAGAAGCTCAAAGGATGTTCCACTGACTGAGGGATTGTGTAAATGCTGCTCGGAGGTTAAGTGAGCGGGGTATAATCTACCTGCATGTTTCTGAGCCTGTGCTCGGTGTATTGGGAGCTTTGCTCCTGGTTACAGTGTCCCCGGGATGGGCAGTTAGCCGCTGATTGAAGCTGCAGTCCCCGCGTTCTGCTGGCTGCGGGTGAATGGAGAATTCGGGTAAAATCCTGCTGCTTGTCCCTCTCTCACCCACTGTGGAGCCGGGGAAGAAAGAAACACATTCCAAACTTGTGAAAGTGTAAATGTCACAAGGCTGTGAGATGACGTGTTGTGTTAATGTTTAACAACAGATCGGAACGAGGAAGCTTTGCCTCATAATTACAGATGAGTAAGTTGTATTGTTTATGCCCAGTCTGAAACACGGGAGTTTGTGTATGTTCAGCAAACGTGATAGTTTCACTTCAGAAAAAGATCAACATAAACTGGAAACTTCAAATTTTGATCAAAACCTAATTGCGACAAAAAATGTTTTTAACAATTGAAATTAGTTATTTCTATTTACTGATGAATGTCTGCCGGATGTTGTGTTGTAAGTTTCACAGGAGCCACAGTGATCAAGTTGGTGGGTTTTGGAAATTGGAAGTTACACATGAGCAACTTGTTGGGCTATTTCACCTCACTGTCGATTTCATGTTCCAGCGAACAACAATTGCTGTTGTGATTAGCTAAAGATGTCACTTCTGTTCATTCTAAATATGTAATTTTGTATATTTCTAATTAAAACTGGGAAATAAGAATGAAAGGCGAATGATATACTGTCAGACGGGTTAAAACTCTGTCAGTTTCCCTGGTGGTCTAGTGGTTTGGATTCGGCGCTCTCACCGCCGCGGCCTGGGTTCAATTCCCGGTCAGGGAATGATGAATTATTGTTGTCCACCAAACCGTTCAACGAAGCTGAATCGCAGTTTCACAGAAAAGAGCTGTGCCAGAATCAGTTCAGTGACATTTGTCGTTTGACATCAGAGCTGAAAAAGTCACAAGTGCATCAGGTCGAGAACAAATACAGAGGCAGGAAGAAACGGTCAGTGATTGGCTGCAATGCAAGTGAGAGAGATGTTGACGCAAGCACAAATCTGCGTGGTATTGGGCCAGATGTTATTGCTCTCACAGACAGAAATATCTCCCCGATCTCGGTGCAAATCTCCAACGTGATGACAAGAAAACATCTAACTGAAATTATTCAGTCCATTGAGGTCACAGGATCTGAATACACCTAAAGAAGCTCAAAGGAAATGGGGGGAGCAGATACGTGGAGATTTAGCCGGCCGGCAGCGAGGGAGTTCTCGTCCTCCTCCCACGTCCACAAGGTGTACTCACGAATTGACTACTTTGTTGTGAGTCTGGAGCTGCTGGCCGGAATGGTGGGGGCAGAATATTCGGCAATTGCCAGATCGGACCATGCTCCGCACTGGGTAGACCAGCAGTTTTGTAAGGACAGCTTTCAGCACCCACCATGGAGGCTGGAAGTTGGACTTTTTGCAGACGAGGCGGTGTATGAGAAGCTGGAGAAATGCATGCAGAATTACCTGCAGGTGAACAATACTGGAGAAGTCTCAGCAGCGGGAGGCACTGAAGGTAGTGGTGAGAGGGGAGCTGATTTCAACCCGGGTGTACAGGGACAGGACAGGTAGGGCTGAGACGGACCGACTCATTAAGGAAATTCTACGGACGGACAGGAGTTACGCGGAATCCCCGAAGCCAGAGTTACTCAGGAAACGACAGAGGCTGCAGGCCGAATTTGGGGTGCTGACTACAGGCAAGGCTGTAGAGCAGCTTAGAAAGGTAACGGTGATTTATGAGCATGGGGAGAAGGCCAGTAGAATGCTTGCACAGCAACTGAGGAAGAGGGAAGCGGCTAGGGAAATAGGGAGGGTAGTGGATGGGGTAGGTAATCTAGTGGGTGTTCCAGCAGGGCTGAACAAGGTCTTTAGGGACTTTTGTAGGAACCTGTACACTTCGGAACCACCCGGGGGAATGAGGCGATTCCTGGACGGACTGACCTTCCCAAGAGTGGGGAGACGTTGGTGAACGGACTGGGGGCCCTGGTCAGGATCGAAGAGGTATTGGGGGCCAGAAGGTCATGCAATTGGGTAAAGCCCGGGGGCCGGGCGGGTATCCGGTGGAGTTTTACAAAAAATTTGCTGGGATAGTGGGGCCAGTGCTGGTCAGGGTCTTTAACAAGGCAACAGACAGAGGGAGTTTACCCCTGACGATGTCGCAGGCCACCATCTCGCTCATTCTGAAACGGGATAAGGACACGGAGGCCTGTGGGTCATACAGGCCGATCTCTTTGATTAACGTAGACGCCAAGCTACTGGCCAACATTTTGGTGACCAGAGTTGAGGACTGTGTACCGGATGTAACTGTGGAGGACCAAACCGGGTTTGTAAAGGGGAGGCAGCTGGTGGCCAACATAAGAAGGCTGCTCAACGTGATTATGATGCCCCTGGAGAGTAGGGAGGTAGAGATAGTGGTAGCCATGGATGCTGAAAAGGCTTTTGACCGGGTCGAGTGGGATTTTCTGTGGGAGGTACTAGGATGGTTCGGGTTCAGGGCGGGGTGTTCATCGACTGGGTTAGGCTATTGTATCAGGCCCCGGAGGCGAACAGGACAACATCGGACTACTTTAGGCTGCACCGTGGGACAAGACAGGGCTACCCTCTCTCCCCACTACTGTTTGTGCTGGCCATAGAGATTGCACTGAGATTGCACCGTAGAATTGCACTGAGATCTTCTAGGGGCTGGAAAGGGCTAGTCCGGCGGGGGGGGGGGGGAGTGGAACATAGAGTCTTGTTATATGCAGATGATCTGCTGTTATATGTATGTATCCGACCCAATGGTGGGGATAGACGGTATTATGGCAACTCTGAGAGAATTTAGCCGGTTCTTCGAATACAAATTGAACATGGCTAAGAGCGAGTTGTTTGTAATTCAGGCGAGGGGGCAGGAGAGTAGGCTGAAGGGGTTGCCGTTCAGGCTGGTGGGGGAGAGTTTCCAATATTTGGGGATTCAGATGGCACGGGACTGGGGCAAGTTGCACAAGCTCAACCTGTCCCAACTGATGGAACGAGTGAGGGAGGAGGTCCGGAGGTGGGATGCGCTCCCACTGTCATTGGCGGGGAGGGTGCAGACTGTTAAGATGACGATTCTCCCGCGGTTCTTGGCTGATCTTTTGTGGACTCAGCTCCACTTTCCGGCCCGAACACCATAACCCTTAATCCCTTTATTCTTCAAAAAACTATCTATCTTTATCTTAAAAACATTTACTGAAGGAGCCTCTACTGCTTCACTGGGCAAGGAATTCCATAGATTTACAACCCTTTGGGTGAAGAAGTTCCTCCTAAACCCAGTCCTAAATCTACTTCCCCTTATTTTGAGGCTATGCCCCCTAGTTCTGCTTTCACCCGCCAATGGAAACAACCTGCCTGCATCTATCCTATCTATTCCCTTCATAATTTTATATGTTTCTATAAGAATCCCCCCTCATCCTTCTAAATTCCAACGAGTACAGTCCCAATCTACTCAACCTCTCCTCGTAATCCAACCCCTTCAGCTCTGGGATTAATCGAGTGAATCTCCTCTGCACACCCTCCAGTGCCAGTACGTCCTTTCTCAAGTAAGGAGACCAAAACTGAACACAGGATACTACCGACCATGCGTAGAGGTAGGTACTAGAAAGGGTTAATGAGCTACAATTCTCTGGAGCTTGGTGCACAACACAACATGAAGAAAGAGGATAGACTTCAGTCAACAGAACAAGAGACAGCTCCACAGTCACCTGGAAGCTGAGAGCTGGTGATCCAGAGTGAACGGACTGATCCACTGCCTGTTAATTATTGTGATTTTGTACTTATTACAATTAACTTAATAAATTCTGTGACAATATTCTTGTACCCGGAATGGTCTGTAACTAGTCAGGAGCTGCAGGTAACTTTCACAACACAGTCTGACGTGTGATTGATTTGAATATTACAATTGAGATTGAAGCCAAACCCGGATCTTACAATAGGGTCAAATTTCACATTCTGTTTGGGTATCCTGCACCAACAGTGATGGCTTTTGTAAACTCCTTTTACAGGTTATTAGAAGGGGAGGAGTTACAGAATGAAATTTCACTCCAAACACCACATCAAGATGTGACAGAGTCACTCGATTCATGGGAGCTGAATATCATCGACCTTTGAATTTAGAATGAGAAATGTTTGTCTGTTCTTCTGCTGAAAGAGATTCTTACACATCACTCAGTGTACAGACACTGAGCCAGGCTCATCCGAGTGAGGCATCACTAAAAAAATCCATTTTATATCTTGCAGCTCACCCAAAGATGGAAATTTCAGCACACATTTCTCCATCTTGTATTTTTTAATGTTTTGTTTGCCCGTTAAATATCCTCGACCTCTGGATGTTTCATTACAGAACTCAGCTCGAAGACATCAAGACTTGTATCCGGCCTTGTCTGTGTGCCCCATTCGTCAATTCAACTTTGCAGCAGCTCAGTCCCAGCTTTGGAAACATCTTCATCTTTCTGTGAGGCCCCGGCCCCATTGACTGTGACAGGGTTCATACTGTCTCCGTGAGATTGTTGATGTAAAGTCACGTCAGACCCACACTGCCCGATTTCCAATCCAATTTATTTAAAGGTCCCAGAAGTCTGACTCCAACCTTAAATGTTGTTCTGATCCTGTCAGTAACATTGTTTTGGAACTCACTAGTACCACCACATAGGCAGTCATCAACATGCATCATAAAGATGCCCGAGAGTTTCCTGCCATGGTACCAATAAAGCACGGCAGCTTCTGCCTTCAGGTAGAGACAACCAGACTTGAACAAAACTGATCTAACTGAGAAGTGCCATACATTGAACAAAACATTGTTCAAAACATAAGACAAACTTATTGAACTTCCAAAGTCTTCCATCTACATCTGGCACCGTAGGTGGTTGTAGAAACACTGCCCTCTGGAGGTGATCCCCCAGCGCAAATGCAGCTTTTATGTTTCTTGACTGAAAGTTCCGGGAAAATGTCACGAAAAGGGCCAAAGAAATTTCAGAATGACCTTTCCCACTGTGGGTGAGTCCACTCTGACCTCTTTATCTCCCAAAGCTTCTTCAAATCCCTGAGCCATTTACCGCACCTTGGGCCTTATAAACGCCATCCGGTTGGACCTTTTCTGTGCAGATCCATCGATGTGATGATGCTGGCTGACCCCTATCTGGGACCTCTGAACACACGCCAAACTCTGTCCAACTGCCAAATCTTTCTGTTTAGCCTCCTGTACACCTTTATCCCCTCATTTTTCGGCAGCTACAAAACCCTCTCGGTCACGGGGACCTCTGCATCGCCCCCTAACATATCCTTGGTGTAAAACCGACAATTCCCTGCCTGAAATGTTCCAGTTATTGAAATTACATTGAATGGCTGTCAAAGAAACAGACCAGAAACAGCTCCCTGAGGTTCTGAGGAATCCCCAGTGGTCAGTCAAACTGAACTAAACACGGGTGGTATAAAACAAACAATACTCATCCGGTATCTGCTGTCCACGGGGACTTTCCTTTAATCAGAGCCGTCAGTGGATCCTGTTCCTGACACCAGGTTGTTGTGGGACAAATGTCACTCAAAGTCCAGAGTTGGTTAAAGTTTGGGAATCTTTATTACAAACATGCAGGGAATGCTTCAGCGAACCGAAGCATCTCAAGGAGTAGTTACAATAACACACGTTTATACACAGTACAGTTGCAGCTGTTCTGTCTGCAGGTTAGTGGGAAAGTACAGGACGTCAAGGAAACAACTCGAAAACAGCTCACTTATTGGCTATAGTGACTTCATCTCTCACAAAACACATCTCGGAAAACAATAGCCAGACCAGTAATCCAGAGACCCAGGGTAATGCAATAGGGATCCAGGTTCGGCAGGTGGTGAAATTTAAATTAATTATAAATCTGGAATTAAAAGTCATTGATGATCATGAAAGCATTGTCGATAGTTGTAAAAACCCATCTGGTTTCTTTTAGATCCACCTGTAGTGGGGGAATAACACTATTTACTATCCAGGATAAAATAAATGTACTTCAGCCTTTGTGGATCATTTCAGTGGAAATGTGCTCTCCCCCAGGCTCAAAGAGCATCAGCCCACTGGAAGCAAAGTTGTGAGACCGGCCAAGCCAGCAGAAAGAAACTCTCCGACCCTCCCACTTCACCAAGTGTCAGAATGAAGAAAGTTTGATTTGATTAAATTTATTCACATGCACCGAGGTACAGTAAAACGTATTGTTCTGCGTACAATACAGACAGATCATTTTATACAAGAAAAAACATAGGACATATGATAAATACACAATTTAAATACGTAGACATCAGGTGAAGCATACGGGTCATTCAGGAGTCTGGTAACAGCGGAAAGAAGCTGTTTTGAATCTGTTATTGCGAGTTCTCAGACTTTTGTATCTCCTGCCCAACGGAAGAGATTGGAAAAGAGAATAACCTCGGTGGGAGGGTCTTTGATTTTGCTGCCGACTTTCCCAAAGCAGCTGGAGGTGTGGACAGAGTCAATGGATGGGAGGCGGGTTCGTGTGAGGGACTGGGCGGTGTTCACAACTCTCTGTAGTTTCTTACAGTCTTGGGCTGAGCAGTTGCCATACCGAGTGTCATGGGAGTGTCCCTTTAAGAAATGTTTTTGTCTTATCACATGGCTTCAGTGATGTCATTGTGTGGGTGGAGCTGGGCTGTGGCTCTGGGAGTTGGTTTTACTTCCGCTTTGGTTTGGGGCTGTTTTGTGGCTCTGAGTTTTTGCTTTCATTTTCACATTTTTGGCTGCTGTACTCAGAAAGAGGAGTATTTTGGCCTGTCTCTCTATCTTCATTTTAAAAGCTGTTTCCAGACTGCTTGATAACTTGAAAAGAAATAATTGCTTTCTGGAAGGAATTTAAACCTACTGTTTTGGAAAGGAAACAAGAGCATCCATACCAGGTCTTGAGTGCTGTGCGCTGGACCACACCTTGAACAGGAAGTACTGGTTTATGGGATCTTGTTATTAAATTGGAACAGTTAAAGGGGGGGAATTCATTCAGGGTTATACATAGATTACTGTAGCTGTGTGGGGTATTTATGTTTGTAATTGAGAAAAATGCTTACTGTGTGTGTTTATAAAAATGTTAACTAAATTCGTAGAATAAAGCTTGTTTTGATTAAAAGTGGTTAAGGCCTCTGTTGAATAACCCCTGAAAGGCAGGCCCTTGTGCTCATCGGAACCAAAATCAAGAAACAATTGTAGGTCAGGTGAACTCCATGATATACTTTGGAGTTTTCTCAACCCTGGCCCATAACACAAGCTGTGATGCAGCCAGATAAGATGTTTTCTATGGTGTTCCTGTAAAAATTGGTAAAAGTCAATGGTAATAATCTTCATAATTGTCACAAGTAGACTTACATTAACGCTGTAATGAAGTTACTGTGAAAATCCCCTAGTCGCCACACTCTGGCGCCTGTTCGGGTTCACTGAGGGAGAATTCATAATGTCCAATTCACCTAACAAGCATGTCTTTCGGGACTTGTGGGAGGAAACCGGAGCACTCGGAGGAAACCCATGCAGACACGGGGAGAACATGCAGACTCCACACAGACAATGACCCAAGCGGGAATCAAACCTGGGACGCTGGCGCTGTGAAGCAACAATGCTAACCACTGTGTTACCGTGCCTCCCATGTGGCAATCGGTGTGGACATGCTGAATTTCCTTAGTTTCCTGAGGAAGTATATGTTTCTTGGTTGTAACGCTGATGTGGGTGGACCAGGACAGAATGCTGGTGATGTGCACACCTCGGAATTTGAAGCTGCGAACCATCTCCACCTCAGCCCCATTAATGCAGACAGGGGTGTGTACGATACTTCGCTTCCTGAAGTCAATGACCAGCTCCTTAGTTTTGCTGATATTGAGGGAGAGATTGTTGTTATTACACCATGCCACTAGGTTCTCTATCTCCTTTGTGGACTCTGACTCATCGTTGTTTGATATCCAACTCATTACAGTCGTGTCATCAGCAAACTTGTAGATGGAGCGGGAGCAGATTTTGCCACACAGTCGTGTGTGTATAACGAGTGTAGTAGGGGGCCAAGTACGCAGCCTTGTGGGGCCCCGGTTTTGAGGACTATCATGGAGGAAGTATTCGAGATCCGAACCACAACGGTCGTGTCATCAGCAAACATGTGGATGGATTTGGAGCCAAATTTTGCCATGCAGTCTTGTGTGTGTACAGGCAGTGCAGCCTTGCGGGGCTCCTGAATTGAGAACTATCATGGAGGAGGTGTTGTTGTTTATCTTTGCTGATTGTGATCTATGGGTCAGAAAGTTGAGGATCCAGTTGCAGACGGAGGAGCCGAGTCCTAGGTTTTGGAGTTTTGATATGAGCTTGGCTGGGATTATGGTGTTGAAGGCGGAGCTGTAGTCAATGAATGGAGTCTGACGTAGGAGTCCTTGGTGTCGAGATGCTTCAGGGGCGAGTATAGGGCCAGGGAGATGGCATCTGCTGTGGACCGGTTGTGGCAGTATGCGAATTGCAGTGGATCAAGGAATGCTGCGAGTATGGAGTTGGTGTTCAACATCTCGAAGCAATTCATAATGATCGATGTCAAGGCCACCGGATGATAGTCATTGAGGCACGTTGCCCGATTCTTCTTTGGCACTATGATGGTGGTCTTCTTGAAGCAGATGGGAACCTTGGAACGGAGTAGGGAGAGGTTGAGGATTTCCGCAAACACACCTGCCAGTGGGTCAGCGGAGGATCTGGGTGCACAACCTGGGATCTCGTCAGGACCCATCGCTTTCCGAGGGTTCACTTTCAAGAAGGCCAATCTGATTTCAGAGGCTGTGATGGTGGGCATGGGTGTGTCCAAGGCTGCTGGGGCAGTTGACAACGGTTTGTTGGTTTACTGCTCGAAACAAGCATCGAATGCATTGAGTTTGTTGGGAAGGGGTGCGCTGTTGCTGAAGATTCTACTCGGCTTTGCTTTGTAGCCCATTATGTTGTTTGAGCCTTGCCATAACCGACGAGAGTCCCTGTCGTTAGTCTGCGACTTTAGATTAGTTTGCTATTGTCACTTGGAGTACCTGTTGGCTTTGCGGAGGTCATACATAGATTTCTTGAATAGGTCAGGGTTGCCTGCCTTGAATACCTTCAGTCGGGAGTGAATCTCCCAATGAAACCATGGATTCTGGTTGGGTAATGTACAGATTACCTTCTTTTGCACGCAATCTTCTACACATTTACTGATGAAGTCTGTGATGGTGCTGGCATACTCGTCTAGGTTGGCTGCTTGAGTTCTTGAATATGGACCAGTCCACTGACTCCAAGCAATCACGTAGGAGCTCTTCTGTAGCCTCGGACCAGCACTGCACGACCTTCTTAACCTGATTCTCCGCTTAAGTTTCTGCTTGTATGCCGGGAGAAGGAGCACCATCTTGTGGTCCAATTTTCTGAAGTGCGGTCCGGGGATGGATCATCAGGCACCCGTGATGTTTGTGTAGCAATGGTGAGGAATGTTGGGGCCCTTGTCGGGACAGGAGATGTGTTGATGGAATTTTGGTAGTACACTTTTGAGGTTGGCCTGGTTAAAGTCTCCGGCCACGATGAACAAGGCCTCCGGGTATTCTGTTTCATTGTTATTTATAGCGGTGTACAATTCATCAAGCACCTTCTTCACTTCCGCCTGGGGTGGGATGTAGACCACCGTGATGATGGCAGAAGTGAACTCCATAGAAGGTAGTATGGACGGTACTTCACAGTCGGGTATTCCAGGTCCGGGGAGCAGTAATTTGCCAGGGTCACCACGTCCGAGCACCAGGAGGGGTTGACGAGGAGGCAAACCCCTCCACCCACTCCAGGTTCAGTCCTGGATGTGATTAACAGCAGAATCTAACCCGTCATCGCTTGTGAACCCTTTGGTGTCTGAGCATGTTGGACGACTGAGTGAATCCCTCCCCACAGTGAGAGCAGGTGAATGGCCTCTCCCTGGTGTGAACTCGCTGGTGTCTCAGCAATATGGATGATGTTTGAAACCTCTTTGCGCAGTGAGAGCAGCTGAACCGTCTCTCCTCAGAGTGAATGCACTGGTGGGACATCAGTAGCTGTAAGCTTTTGAAACCCATCCTGCAGTCAGAGCATTTAAAGGGCCTGCTCTTGGTGTGAGTGACATTGTGGCTACGCAGGCCGGATAATTGAGCAAATCTCTTATCACACACAGAGCAGATGAACGGCTTCTCCCCGGTGTGAAGTCGCTGGTGTGTCTGCAGGTTGGATAACTGAGTGAATCCCTTCCCACACACAGTGCAGGTGAATGGCTTCTCCCTGGTGTGAAATCGCTGGTGTCTCTGCAGGTTGCATTACAGAGCGAATCCCTTAGCACACACAGTGCAGATGAATGGCCCCTCCCTGGTGTGGACTCTCTGGTGGCTCTGCAGGCTGGATAACCGAGTGAATTCCTTCCCACAGTCAGAGCAGGTGAATGGCCTCTCCCCAGTGTGAACTCGTTCGTGTCTCCGCAGGTGGCCAATGTCAGTGAATCCCTTTTCACACTGGGGGCAGGTGAAAGGCCTCTCCCCAGTGTGACTGCGTTGATGCCTTGCCAGCTCGTGTGGGGCTCTAAATCCCTTCCCACACACAGAGCAGGTGAATGGCCTCTCTCCAGTGTGACTGTGTTGATGCCATTCCAGCCCGGAGGGGCCTTTGAATCCCTTCCCACAGTCCTCACATTTCCATGGCTTCTCCATGGTCCGGGTGATCTTGTGTCTCATCACGTTGGATGATCAGTTGAAGCCTTGTCCACACACAGAACACCTATACAGTCTCTCCCTGCTGTGAATGGTGTAGTATTTTGTCAGGCTGTGTCACTGGTTAAAGCTCTTTCCACAGTCAGTGCTCTGTAACAGTCTCACACGGGGGTGTGTGTGTGCGTCTCAGTGCTTTTCCAGACACTGATGTTTAAAATCTCTTGAAGCAGACAGAATAGGCAAACATTTCTCCTTCTGGATTCAAAGGCCGATAATATTCGGTTCCCAAGAATTGAGTGACTCAGTCAGTTCTTGACGTGATATTTAGTTTGAGATATCCACCTCAAACTCCTCTCGTTCTAACTTCCTGCAAAAAGATTTTACAAAAATCATCATTGTCAGTACAGGATAGAAATTCAGAACAGACAATTCTAGATTATATTGAACATTATTTGCTCTCTCTCTTTCCCTCAAATGCTCTAAATTTCCATTCCACACACTCGCCCTCCATTCTCATTCTGCTGTATCTAATATTCACCCTCCCAATTCTCCTGAAGGTGCTGATTCAGGCTGATTGACAGATCCAAGCTCCCTGCTTCCTGTCCTGGACACAGAGACCTGAAAATCTTCATGCAGGCTGCCAGACAGATATATGTCTATGTTACTGGACGGAAAATGTGTGTAATATACAGATTGAATTCACTTCCTTTCCCTCCCAATACTCATGAAGGTGCTGATTGATGCTGATCAACAAATCTAAACTCATTACAACCTGTACAAGAGTAGAAAATCTACATCTAAGTATATTTACTGATTAGAGATGGGGTGATTCTGAGGAAGAATTTTATTTAGTCATGGAGTGGTCATGACTAAAACTCACTGCCCACAAGGATTGTGGAAGTCCAGATGATCAATAATTCAAAATAAAATAGGATGGTCACTTGAAGAAAATAAACTTGCAGGGGAACAGGGATATCGAGGGGGAATGGTACTGACTGGATTGCTGGACAGAGTCAGTATTGACTTGAATTACCAAATGGATTCGGTCGGTGCTGCAATGACTATGACTGGAAACATACCTCTTCATTCACCTGAGGAAGGAGCAGCGCTCCGAAAGTTAGTGACATCGAAACAAACCTGTTGGACTTTAACCTGTTGTAAAACTTCTTACTACGATCATCCTTTGTGCCAGGTATGACTCCAACCAACAGAGAGTTTTCCCCGATTCCCACTGACTCGTTTACCTGAGGCTCCTTGATGCCATACTCGGTCAAATGCTGCCTTGATGTCAAGGGTAGTGACTCTCACATCACCTCTGGCATTCAGGTCTTTTGTCCATGATTGAACCAAAGCTGTAATAAGGTCAGGAGCTGAGTGACCCTGGTGGGACCTAAACTGAGCATCCGTGAGCAGGTTTTGCTGAGTAAGTACCACTTGATAGCGCTGTTCATGATTCCTTCCATCACTTTGCTGATGATGAAGAGTATTCTGAAAGGGAAGTCATTGGCTGGGTTTGATTTACCTGTTTACTGTTCCCTTTAATGTCAGCCATCTCCTGGGGAAATCAGCCCTTTAATTGTGAACATTGGGAAAGAGACCATCATTTTAGCCAGACAAATAAATGTGTCAAGCTGAGGGAGCAAAGGACATCAATGTCTTTAAGGCAGACAGAGAGAGAGAGAGAGACCTGGGCCAAGCTTTCCAGAGTCTGTACCCTCCCTGGATTCACTTCCTTTCCCGTCAGTTGCTGCAAGTGACCACTTGAAGGTCAGAATGTGACAATAGATGGAAAGAGGGAGAAAATAAAGTGTTTTACTCACAGATGTTGGAGACTGGAGTCTGTGTGCAGCTCAAGCTCATTCAGGGTTGGAGGTACAACAGCTTTGCTCGGCATTAACCTCCATGTCCAACTTCCGCATTGAGACAATGGGGGAGCTATGATTGGCCGAGGAGCAGAGTCCTTCCGGTTCTTCAATCTTACTATTGGTCAACACCTCAGCAGGAAGGTGAGCGGAAGTGAGCTCCCCTTCACATGCGCAGCTTCCCTTTTCCCTTGGACATGCGCAGTCCCGGGTCAGGGCAGATCACAGACGGCTGGAACTGTCAGCCGGTTGCTTGGAAACCTTGTCTCGAGGATGTGTGGGGGAAGGGGATCAATGGGTGGGGGCAATCCCGTGTCCGCGCGCTGGGCAGTGACGTCACCGCGGAGCGGATGTATTCTTATTGGCTGATTTAGAGGACGAGTTCCTTTGTGATGTCGCTATGCGGAGGTTCGAGAATTGGTTTCAGACTAAAATTTCCTCCTTCAGTGAGAAGTCTGACAACACCAGGTTAAAGTCCAACAGGTTTGTTTCAAACACGAGCTTTCGGAGCGCTGCTCCTTCCTCAGGTGAATGAAGGAGCAGCGCTCCGAAAACTCGTGTTTGAAACAAACCTGTTGGACTTTAACCTGGTGTTGTAAGACTTCTTACTGTGCTCACCCCAGTCCAACGCCGGCGTCTCCACATCATTTCATATGTTCATAAGATATAGGAGCAGAATTAGGCCATTTGGCCCATCGAGTCTGCTCCGCCATTCGATCATCGCTGATCTCATCCTGGCCTTAACTCCACCGTACTGCCAGTTCTCCATAACCCATCAACCTAATTAAAAATCTGTCTAACTCCTCCCTAAATTTACTCACTGTCCCAGGTCTACCGCACTCTGGGGTAGTGAATTGCACAGATTCACAGCCCTTTGGGAGAAGCAGTTTCTCCTCAACTCTGTTTTGAATTTGCTACCTCTTTTTTTCAATAATCTTTATTGTCACAAGTAGACTTACATTAACACTGCAATGAAGTTACTCTGAAAAGCCCCCCCCCCCCCAGTCGCCACATTTTGGAGCCTGTTCGGGCACACTGAGGAAGAATTCAGAATGTCCAAATTATCTGAAAGCACGTCTTTCGGGGCACGTGGGAGGAAACTGAAGCGTCCGGTGAAATCATAGAACTTACAGTTCAGAAGGAGGGCATTCAGCCCATCGAGTCTACACCAGCCCCTGGAAAGAGCACCCCACCCCAGCCCACGCCCAACCCCAGCCCCGTAACCCAGTAAACCCACCTAACCTTTTTGGACAAGAAGGGCAATTTATCATTGCCAATCTACATTTTATCATGGCCAATCCACCTAACCTGCACATCTTTGGACTGTGGGAGGAAACCGGAGCACCCGTACAAAACCTACGCAGACATGGGGAGAACGTGCAGACTCTACACAGCCAGTAACCCAAGCCGGAATCAAACCTGGGACCCTGGAGATGTGAAGCAACTGTGCTCACCACTGTGCTACCATGCTGCCCATCTTACCCTAAGAATATTACCTCTCGTTCTAGAATGCCTGAAAGACGTGCTGTTAGGTGAATTGAACATTCTGAATTCTTCTTCTGTGTACCCTAACGGGCGCCGGAATGTGGCGACGAAGGGAGAATTACAGTAACTTCATTGCCATGTTTTTAAAAAAATGTAAAGTACCCAATTCATTTTTTCCAATTAAGGGGTAATTTAGCTTGGCCAATCCACCTGGGTTGCACATCTTTGGGTTGTGGGGGCAAAACCCACACAAACAAGGGGAGAATGTGCAAACTCTCCATGGTCAGTGACCCAGATCCTGGATCGAACCTGGGACCTCGGCCCCATGAGGCGGCAGTGCGAATCACTGTGCCACCGTGCTGCCCCATTGCGGTGTTAATGTAAGCCTTCTTGTGACAAAAATGAAGATTATTATTATTAAGAGGTAATAGCCTCTCCAAGGCAGCCTTCAGGACGTGCGACAATGCAGAATCGCCAAGCAGAAACATACAGCCAAGTTCTGCACACATGAGTACAGCCTCAACCGGGACCTTGGATTAATGTCGCATTACATTCACCCTCCCACCATCTGGCCTGGGCTTGCGAAATCCTACCAACTATCCCTGCTTGAGACAATTCACACCTCTTCAACCTGTGATTCTCCCTCTCTCCAGTCACTCTGTCTGGACCTGTAAAGACTTAATTAACTGCAAAGACTCGCATTCAAAAGTATCGTCTTGCATCATTGACTTTATCTACATATATGTTTCTGGAACCCATCTCTTCATTCGCCTGAGGAAGGAGCTGTGCTCCGAATGCTGGTGATTCGAAACAAACCTGTTGGACTTTAACCTGGTGTTGTCAGACTTCTTACTGTGCTCACCCCTGTCCAACGCCGACATTGCCACATTAAAGTAAAAGGGCAAAGAGGGCAACATGGTGGCACAGTGGTTAGCATTGTTGCCTACGGCGCTGAAGACCCGGGTTTGAATCCCGGCCCTGGGTCACTGTCCGTGTGGAGTTTGCACATTCTCCCCGTGTCTGCGTGGGTTTCGCCCCCACAACCCAAAAGATGTGCAGGATAGGTTGATTGGCCACGCTAAATTGCCCCTTAGTTGGAAAAAATAATTGGGTATTCTTAAAATTTTTTTTTAAAGTAAAAGGGCAAAGTGGCTGCACGGTGGCGCAGTGGTCCCAGGTTTGATCCCGGCTCTGGGTCACTGTCCGCGTGGAGTTTGCACATTCTCCCCGTGTTTGCGTGGGTTTCACCCCCACAACCCAAAGATGTGCAGAGTAGGTGAATTGGCAATGCTAAATTGCCCCTTAATTGGAAAAAATAAATTGGGTACTCTAAAAAAAATTTTTTAAGTAAAAGGGCAAAGATGTTTATAGTTTAAGAGATACATTCCTAATAAAAATAATGTGTAGGCATTGTTGCTTCTAGTTTTTTTGCAGTAAAAGTCATAAAACATGAAGTTTTTGCCTTATGAGTCTTCAATTTGTTCACTGGGTTTAGAAATTTATCTTTTAAAGTTACTGATCTTTTCAGAAATCTTACACAGTTGATTTAGAGCTACAAGTTTCAACTTCCCATAATGCCTCAGGCAACTTCTGTCTCTCTATTGCTCATGTCATGACAGCCCAGCAACAGAGCTGAGGGCTGGAGATGCCGTCACTCCTCGTAGGAGCTGGAATCAGTAGAAAGAAGAACCATAGTTTCTGGTTGAGCTTTGCGTTAGCTGTCTGACCATGATGACCATATATAAATAGCTAACCAGGTAATCTATTGTGATGAGGATTTAGAAACAGACCCTGGGTAGACGAGTTCACTGAAGCTGTGGGCGTATCAGCTGTACAGTGACACCAGGCATCCAACAGCCAGTGAGACCTGTAATATTGGACACTGGGTTTAACCCTGTTCTGTATTAAACAGACCTATCTGATACTGGGGGTGATATAGATAATCTGACCCTTAATTAATTCAATTCCAAAAGTGAATAACATTGATTCAAGTACAGTGATTACTCTGTTAATCTGTGAACAAAGTGGTGTCAGTTCATGCAAATCTGTCTTATTTCATTACTTATTTTTGTTACTGACTAGGGTCTCTCCCACTCTCCTCTCACCTCTCTGTCTCTGGTGCCTCGCTCTCCCTCTGTCTCTCTCAGCTGCCTCTCACTCTGTTATCAGTGCCTCGGAAGACAGGTGGGATAGTTTCCTTTGGTAGCCAAGGGCCAAGAATATAAGAACAGGGAGATTGTGCTGGAACTGTATAAAACACCAGTTAGACCACAGCCGGAGCACTGTGGACAGTTCTGGTCACCACATTACAGGAAGGATGTGATCACTCGAGAGAGGCTGCAGAGGGGATTTATGATGATGTTACCCAGGATGGAGAATTTTAACTATGAGGAAAGATTGGAGAGGCTGGGGTTGTTCTCATTGGAACAGAGGAGGCTGAGGGGAGATTGAATTGAGTTGTGTGTAATTCTGAGGGGCTCACATAGAGTGAATATTTCCATCAGCAGAGCCAAACCCCTGCAGTCAAACATGAAGTCGCTGGTGTGTCAGAAAGTGGGATGAGTGAGTGACTCTCTATCCGCACAGAGAACATGGAAACAGCAGCTCCCCAGTTTGAACTCGCTGGTGTGTCAACAGGCTGGAGGATTGGCTGAATTCCATCCCACTCCTGGAACATTTTTCAATGTCCACTCCTCAGTGCCAGCAGGCTGCCTGACTGAGAGAAGCTCTGTCCACAGACAGAGCAGATGAATGGCCTGTCGTTAATATGTTGATGGTGGTGTCATATTGATATTGTTCATTCCGGGGACTTCCGGTGACAACATAGGTGGATGGCACGCGTTAGGTGGCTCCTGCGAGAATCTCGGATTTTTGGACATTTATGTCCAGTTTAGGGACAGTTTTTAGATGAGTTGTTGAGGGATGTCATAAGGAGGCTGACGAATGTCGAAGTCCGAGAGGAAAGGTGCTGGAAAAAAGGGGGTGAGCGAAAGTGCGCCGGCGAGTGCTGCTGTGAGTCCTGCAGGAAGGAAGGTGGCCGGGGCTGGGTCATCGGGTGGGGCCGCTCCCCTCACCGGGGAAACTCTGACCGAGGTGATGTCAGAGCTTCAGACATAAGTAGATATTACCCCTTTGAACTGAATTGGCCACATTCCTCTTGGAGGTCTGTTCTATTCTCTGAGCCATCACCCATTTGTCCCGACCAATCCTCGGTCGTCGCTGAAACGGAATCTTCGATGCTTGGTTCTTATACTCCTTCTGACCAGTGTCCCAGACAGGTCAAATTTACTCTACTTCGAACTGTTGAATGACATCTTTCTTCTAACCATAGATCCATTCTTCAGACATTGTAGTTAAAGGTGTCAACTCAGGTTCTGCTCGGCATTTCACCATCTTTTCCATCAGTGCATTGCAAACTCTAAATAGGTCACCAGTCAAAAGGTACCAGGCCTCATTTCAAATTGACCAATACCTTCCCATCATGGCTGCAATCAGTCATTTTAGCACAAACAGGGTCTTATCGCTACAGTGGAGTTGGAAAGGCTGTTTGCCAAGCATTTAAAGGTGCTTCGGAGGGGGATGACAGCTTCACTTTAGAGTGGGTGAAGGAGGCGATTGCCCTGGTAAAGACAGCAGAGATGAAGACGTCTGTTGAAGTGCGGGAGCAAGGACAGAAGTTGAAGAGGGTGGAGGAGACACTGTCGCAACACAGTGACCAGTTCACCTCGATGGGTGAGGAGCTGTGGAGGGTGACGGAGGTCAACAAAAGGCTCAGAGCTAAGGTAGGGGACCTGCAGAACTGGTCAAGGAGGCAATTTTTGGGAATGGTGGGCCTGCTTGAGGGGCGGAGGGCTTGAGGCCAACCGAGTACTTTGCAAAGATTTTTGCTGTGTTGATGGGGGAGGGGGGAGAACCCTCCGCTCTGAGTGGGACAGGTCACATTGGTCACTCAGGCTAAAGTCTGGAGTCAATGAGTCACCAAGGGCGGTTATAGTCTGCTTCCACAGCTACCACGTGAAGGAGACGGTTTTGAGCTAGGCACCCGAGCAATGCCATGTAGGCACCCTGGCAGTGCCACCCAGGTGCCAGCCTGGCACCCTGGAGTTCCCAGGTAGCACTGTCAGGTTGGCAGGGGTATTGCCAGGGTACCACACGGGCAGTGCCAAGGTGTCAGGCTGGCATTTTGCTCGCACCGGGGATCAAGCCTGGGGGTGCACTGCCCATGTGCGGTGGTATGGGGAGGCCCGAGGAACCCTTATAGGTGAGTTGGGACATTGGGGGTTCCAGGAGTCAAGTCAGGTGGTCAAGAGCTCGGGACACCATTTAAAAATGGCATCCCAATATCATCCAGCACTGAGGAGATCCTTAGTGCAGGAATAATGCTAAGTGCAGCCTCGGGTGGAATTCCCCACCAGAGCAGTAAAAGAGCAGAATGCCATTAGTTAGCGGATATTAAGTGGGAAGGTGTTGGTAGATGCAGATACCAAGATCTGACGGAGTAGTTGACGAGAAGGGGGTGGCCTTTGGACGGGTGAAGGGGACATTGGACGGCAGCAGAGTGAGATTTTGAGTGGTCTACCCAGCAAAGCTGAGAGTCACTCATAACTCGAAGGACTTTTATTTTGAGATGGCGGAGGCGTTCGTTAAGGCTGAAGGACTGAGACTGAGATGAGAGTTGGGATTTGTGCTTGGTTGGTGGGACGGGGATTGTGTTCTCTTAGTGAGGGTTTTCTGTTTGATTGGGGTTTTGTTTCTGACTCTTGAATGGGGCGGGGGAGGGGGGGGATGGGGGTTGTGGTTTTTTTCCTTATGGGTGCGGTTCTGTATTGTTTCTTGGCTTCAAGGAGGTGGGTTTTGAGCACGTGGGGCTGGGTTACTGAGGAAGGGGTGGCGAGGAGGGGGCTCTGGCAGGGATTACCACACGAGGAAATGTAGGGTGATTAGTGAACGGGAGTGTGATGGGAGCCTGGTCAAACAGGTTTCAATGGACCTGGGAGTTATGAATGGTGGGGGGAGGGGATCGATACTGGGTGAGGTGTTTGCAAGAGGAAATGGATGGGGGGATTCTGGGAAGGGGTGAGGGGACTACCCACATGTTACTCCGCTCGCCCCCGTTCCATCCCAGTACCAGGCGTTTGGAGACTGGGCTCTGGATGAGTAATGGCGCCCGGCGCTCCCACAATCCGCCGCGCCCTGGAAACCGCATCCATCGGCTGCGCGGGCCTGTGGCCCGGTACTGCGCATGTTCAAAGGAGAGGGAAACTGCGCATGTGCAGAAAGAACCCGCCTTCTGACTGAAATCTTGACCTTCACACAAACTGAAATCTCCTCCTGTATCAAACATCTGTGAGTAAAACACTTTCTTTTCTCCCTCTTTCCTTTTCTCATTCTCACCTCCAATTGGTCACTTGCAGCAACTGAAGGGAAAGGAAGTGAATCCAGGGAGGGTGCAGACTCTGGAAAGCTTGGCCCAGGTCTCTCTCTCTCTCTCTCTTAAAGACATTGACATTCTTTGCTCTCTCAGCTTGACACATTTATTTGTCTGGCTAAATGGATGGTTTCTTTCCCAATGTTCACAATTAAAGGGCTGCTTTCCCCAAGAGATAGTTGACATTTAAGGGGCAGTAAATTAATGTCAGACAGAGATATGCCTCGTGTTGTTATGGTACAGATTCTTTTTGGATTCTGGAATAAAGTATATTTATTAATATTTCTAGGATTGTAATATAGTACTGTAGCTATGTTATATATTTCCAGACATAGAATCTGAATTCCCTGTTCCGCTACACCCGTTTTCTGCTGAGGTGCACCCACGCTGGCAGCGGGATGCTCTGTCCGGGCAGACGGCCAATGGGGTTTCCCATTGTGAGCACCCCCATGCCACTGGGTAACCCGCGGGCGTGAGTGTGCTGCCGGCGAAACGGAGGATCCCGCCCAGAGTCATTACGGCACAGAACAGGTCCATTCAGTAACTTGTCTATTCCGACTCAGTAGACTGATACAATCAGTACCATTTCCCCTTGATATTCCTGTTCCCCTGAAAGTTTATTTACTTCATGTGCATATCTAATTTCCTTTTGAAATTGTTAATCATCTCTGCTATCGTCAGGGCGGCATAGTGGTTAGCACTGCTGCTTCACGGCGCCAAGGACCCGGGTCATTGACCGCATGAAGTTTGCACATTCCCCCCATGTTGTGTGTGTCTCACCCCCACACCCAAACAGATCATAGAACATAGAACGATACAGCGCAGTACAGGCCCTTCGGCCCACGATGTTGCACCGAAACAAAAGCCATCTAACCTACACTATGCCATTATCATCCATATGCTTATCCAATAAACTTTTAAATGCCCTCAATGTTGGCGAGTTCACTACTGTTGCAGGTAGGGCATTCCACGGCCTCACCACTCTTTGCGTAAAGAACCTACCTCTGACCTCTGTCCTATATCTATTACCCCTCAGTTTAAAGCTATGTCCCCTCGTGCCAGCCATTCCCATCCGCGGGAGAAGGCTCTCACTGTCCACCCTATCTAACCCCCTGATCATTTTGTATGCCTCTATTATGTCTCCTCTTAACCTTCTTCTCTCTAACGAAAACAACCTCAAGTCCATCAGCCTTTCCTCATAAGATTTTCCCTCCATACCAGGCAACATCCTGGTAAATCTCCTCTGCACCCGCTCCAAAGCCTCCACGTCCTTCCTATAATGCGGTGACCAGAACTGTACGCAATACTCCAAATGCGGCCGTACCAGAGTTTTGTACAGCTGCAACATGACCTCCTGACTCCGGAACTCAATCCCTCTACCAATAAAGGCCAACACTCCATAGGCCTTCTTCACAACCCTATCAACCTGGGTGGCAACTTTCAGGGATCTATGTACATGGACACCTAGATCCCTCTGCTCATCCACACTTCCAAGAACTTTACCATTAGCCAAATATTCCGCATTCCTGTTATTCCTTCCAAAGTGAATCACCTCACACTTCTCTACATTAAACTCCATTTGCCACCTCTCAGCCCAGCTCTGCAGCTTATCTATGTCCCTCTGTAACCTGCTACATCCTTCCACACTGTCGACAACACCATCCGACTTTAGTGTCGTCTGCAAATTTACTCACCCACCCTTCTGCGCCTTCCTCTAGGTCATTGATAAAAATGACAAACAGCAACGGCCCCAGAACAGATCCTTGTGGTACTCCACTTGTAACTGAACTCCATTCTGAACATTTCCCATCAACCACCACCCTTTGTCTTCTTTCAGCTAGCCAATTTCTGATCCACATCTCTAACTCACCCTCAATCCCCAGCCTCCGTATTTTCTGCAATAGCCTACCGTGGGGAACCTTATCAAACGCTTTACTGAAATCCATATACACCACATCAACTGCTCTACCCTCGTCTGCCTGTTCAGTCACCTTCTCAAAGAACTCGATAAGGTTTGTGAGGCATGACCTACCCTTCACAAAGCCATGCTGACTATCCCTGATCATATTATTCCTATCTAGATGATTATAAATCTTGTCTCTTATAATCCCCTCCAAGACTTTACCCACTACAGACGTGAGGCTCACCGGTCTATAGTTGCCGGGGTTGTCTCTGCTCCCCTTTTTGAACAAAGGGACCACATTTGCTATCCTCCAGTCCTCTGGCACTATTCCTGTAGCCAATGATGACATAAAAATCAAAGCCAAAAGTCCAGCAATCTCTTCCCTGGCCTCCCAGGGAATCCTAGGATAAATCCCATCAGGCCCCGGGGACTTATCTATTTTCAGCCTGTCCAGAATTGCCAACACCTCTTCCCTACGTACCTCCATGCCATCTATTCTAATAGCCTGGGTCTCAGCATTCTCCTCCACAACATTATCTTTTTCCTGAGTGAATACTGACGAAAAATATTCATTTAGTATCTCGCCTATCTCTTCAGACTCCACACACAACTTCCCATCCCCGTCCTTGACTGGTCCTACTCTTACCCTAGTCATTCGCTTATTCCTGACATACCTATAGAAAGCTTTTGGGTTTTCCTTGATCCTACCTGCCAAATACTTCTCATGTCCCCTCCTTGCTCGTCTTATCTCTCTCTTTAGATCCTTCCTCGCTACCTTGTAACTATCCATCGCCCCAGCTGAAACTTCACACCTCATCTTCACATAGGTCTCCTTCTTCCTCTTAACAAGAAATTCCACTTCTTTGGTAAACCACGGTTCCCTCGCTCTACGCCTTCCTCCCTGCCTGACCGGTACATACTTATCAAGAACACGCAGTAGCTGATCCTTGAACAAGCTCCACTTATCCAGTGTGCCCAACACTTGCAGCCTACTTCTCCAACCTATCCCCCCCAAGTCACGTCTAATGGCATCATAATTGCGCTTCCCCTAGCTATAACTCTTGCCCTGCGGTGTATACTTATCCCTTTCCATCATTAACGTAAACGTCACCGAATTGTGGTCACTGTTCACAAAGTGCTCTCCTACCTCCAAATTCAACACCTGGCCTGGTTCATTACCCAAAACCAAATCCAACGTGGCCTCGCCTCTTGTTGGCCTGTCAACATATTGTGTCAGGAAACCCTCCTGCACACACTGTACAAAAAACGACCCATCTAATGTACTCGAACTATATCTTTTCCAGTCAATATTTGGAAAGTTAAAGTCTCCCATAATAACTACTCTGTTACTTTCGCTCTTATCCAGGATCATCCTCGCCATCCTTTCCTCTACATCCCTACAACTATTTGGAGGCCTATAGAAAACTCCCAACAGGGTGACCTCTCCTTTCCTGTTTCTAACCTCAGCCCATACTACCTCGGAAGATGAGTCCCCATCTAGCATCCTCTCCGCCACCGTAATACTGCTCTTGACTAGCAGCGCCACACCTCCCCCTCTTTTGCCTCCTTCTCTGAGCTTACTAAAACACCTAAACCCCGGAACCTGCAACATCCATTCCTGTCCCTGCTCTATCCATGTCTCCGAAATGGCCACAACATCGAAGTCCCAGGTACCAACCCATGCTGCCAGTTCCCCTACCTTATTTCGTATACTCCTGGCATTGAAGTAGACACACTTCAAACCACCTACCTGAACACTGGCCCCCTCCTGCGACGTCAAATCTGTGCTCCTGACCTCTATACTCTCATTCTCCTGTACCCTAACACTACAATCCAGGTTCCCATGCCCCTGCTGCATTAATTTAAACCCCCCCAAAGAGCACTAACAAATCTCCCCCCCAGGATATTTGTGCCCCTCAGGTTCAGATGTAGACCATCCTGTCTGTAGAGGTCCCACCTTCCCCAGAAAGAGCCCCAGTTATCCAGAAATCTGAATCCCTCCCGCCTGCACCATCACTGTAGCCACGTGTTTAATTGCTCTCTCTCCCTATTCCTCATCTATCACATGGCACGAGCAACAACCCAGAGATAACAACTCTTTTTGTTCTCGTTCTGAGCTTCCATCCTAGCTCCCTGAAAGCCTGCCTGACATCCTTGTCCCCTTTCCTACCTATGTCGTTAGTGCCAGTGTGGACCACGACTTGGGGCTGCTCCCACTCCCCCTTAAGGACCCGGAAAACACGATCCGAGACATCACGTACCCTTGCACCTGGGAGGCAACATATCAAACGTGAGTCTCTCACGCTCCCACAAATCTCCTATCTGTGCCCCTGACTATCGAGTCCCCAATTACTAATGCTCTGCTCCTCTCCCCCCTTCCCTTCTGAGCAACAGGGACAAACTCCGTGCCAGAGGCCCGTACCCCATGGCTTACCCCTGGTAAGTCCCCCCCCACAAGTATCCAAAGCAGTATACTTGTTTCTCAGGGGAACAACCGCAGGGGATCCCTGCACTGACTGCTTCTTCCCAGTCCCTCTTACAGTTACCCATCTATCTCCAATCTTTGGTGTAACTAATTCCCTAAAACTGCTATCTATGACCCCCTCTGCCTCCCGAATGATCCAAAGTTCTTCCAACTCCAGCTCCAGTTCCCTAACTCGGTCTTGGAGGAGCTGGAGATGGCAGCACTTCCTGCAGGTAAAATCAGCAGGGACACTAATGGCATCCCTCACCTCAAACATCCTGCAGGAGGAACATTGCACTCCCTTCCCTGCCATCCCTCTAACTTTCTACCAAGATCTGGCTAACAACTAAATTTAAAAAAAAATAAAAAATAATAATAATACAATATGGTACTTACCTCTCACCAATGGGTTTTATTATTTGGGTTAGAGGAGGAGGGCGGGTGGGAGACACTACACGTGTAGTGCAGGTAAATTGCAGATAGATGTGCAGTGCAGGTAAATTGGCCACGCTAATTTGCCCCTTAATTGGAAAAAACTGGATACTCTGAATGTTTTTCATTTTTAAGATGTGGAGATGCTGGCGTTGGACTGGGGTGAGCACAGTAAGAAGTCTTACAACACCAGGTTAAAGTCCAACAGGTTTGTTTCGATGTCACCAGCTTTCGGAGCGCTGCTCCTTCCTCAGGTGAATGAAGAGGTATGTTCCAGAAACATTTTAAAATCACTGCTACCACCAACTTCAGAGGCAGGCAGTTCTATGTTTCATGCAGAAGTTCCCCCAAGTCACTTTGTGTTGCAGCTTTCTGCAGTTTTTCATCATTTAAGTAATACTGTTCTTTTGTTCTCCCTTCCAAAATGAACTTCACATTTTCCCACATTATGCTCCATGTGGCAACTTTTTGTCCACTTGCTCAACCTCTCAATATCTCTTTGCAAACTGTTTATATCCCCCTTGCAACTTGCCTTTCCACCTATTTTTGTCTTCAAATTTGGGCACAGTACATTCGCTTCCTTCCTCCAAGTCATTAATATAAATTGTACACAGTTGCGATCCCAGGATTGATCCCTGTGGAACCCCACTGGTTACAGGTCACCAATCTGAAAAAGAAACCCTTATCCCCACTCGCTGTTTCCTGCTCATTAGCCAATTCTCTATCCAGGCCAACTCCATGGGTTCTTATCTCATGACTTAATGTTTTGTGAGATACCTTGTCAAAGGCCTTCTGGGAGTTTAAATACAACACATCTACTGGTCCCCCTCTATCCACTCTGGTTGAGACTTCCTCGAAACACTCTGATAAATTAGTCAGACACGGTTTCCCTTTCACAAAGCTATGCTGACTCTGCTTGATTAGATTATGATTTTCTGAATGTGCTGCTATTACTTCCTAATAATTGATTCCAACATTTTTTCAATAATAAATGTTAGGCCATTCGTCCTAGAGTGTCTCGTTGTTTTCCTCCCTCCCATTTTGAATTGGGGGGCTGTCACATTGGCAGTTTTCCAATCCTCTGGTACTTCTACAGAATCCAAGGATTTGGGAAAATTACAATCAATGCACCCACTATCTCTGTAGCCATTTCTTTTAGGATCCTAGGATGCAGCCATCCAGGGGACTTATCTTATCCCCATTAGTTTGTCCAATACAACTTCTCCAACGATGGTATTTAATTGCTTCCTCCATATTCTTTAGTATTAATGGGATATTCGAAGTATCTTCCACCGTAAAAACTGATGCAAAATATCTGTTTAACTCCTCTGCCATTTCCTTGTTCCCCATAACTGACACAGTGGCATGGAGGCACAGTGGTTAGTACTGTTGCTTCACAGCTCCAGGGACCCGGGTTCAATTCCCGGCTTGGGTCACTGTCTGTGCGGAGTCTGCACGTTCTCCCCAAAACTGCGTGGGTTTCCTCCGGGTGCTCCGGTTTCCTCCCACATGTCCCAAAAGACATGCTTGTCAGTTGAATTGGACATTCTGAATTCTCCCTCCAGTACCTGAACAGGTGCCGGAGTGTGGCGACTAGCGGATTTTCACAGTAACTTCATTGCCGTGTTAATGTAAGCCTACTTGTGACAATAATAAAGATGATTATAATAAAGAATATTATTAAAATCTCCCAAGATTTATTTTCTAAGGAGCCTCTGTGGAGTTGAGGTTTCAATCAGATCAGCCGGGAATTTATTGAATGGTGGAGCAGGTTTGAGGGGCCGAGTTGCCTACTCCTGCTCCTAATTCATATGTTATCACATCCTTTATAATAGATTGTAGCATTTTCCCTCCTACTGATGTCAGGCTAATGGGTCTGTGGTTCCCCGTTTTCTCTCTCTCCTTAAATAGTGGGGTTACATTTACCACCTTCCAATCTGCAGGAACCATTCCAGAATCTATAGAATGTTGAAAGGTGACAACCAATGTATCCACTACAGCCGCCTCTGTCAACACTCTGGGATGGAGAGAAGCTTTTGGGGATTTATTAACTTTCAATCCCATTATGGGCAGCAGGGTAGCATTGTGGATAGCACAATTGCTTCACAGCTCCAGGGTCCCAGGTTCGATTCCGGCTTGGGTACACTGTCTGTGCGGAGTCTGCACATCCTCCCCGTGTGTGCGTGGGTTTCCTCCGAGTGCTCCGGTTTCCTCCCACAGTCCAAACATGTGCGGGTTAGGTGGATTGGCCATGATAAATTGCCCTTCGTGTCCAAAATTGCCCTTAGTGTTGAGTGGGGTTACTGGGTTATGGCGATAGGATGGAGGTGTTGACCTTGGGTAGTGTGCTCTTTCCAAGAGCCGGTGCAGACTCGATGGGCCGAATGGCCTCCTTCTGCACTGTAAATTCTAAGATAATCTATGATTTTCTCCAGTCCTGCTTTTTCACTAATACTAATCTCTTTCAGTTCCTCGTGTTCACTAGTCCCTTGGTTCTCTCGTGTTTTTGGGACAATTTCTGTATCTTCCCCTGTGAAGACAGACACACATTGTTCAGTTTCTCTGCCATTTCCTTTTTCCCCATTATAAACTCTCCTGTCTCTGCCTGGAATGGACCCACATTGGTCTTTGCTAATCTTTTCCTTTTCCGATAGGAACTTTTCCAGTTCTCCCCAGTTTGCTCTCATATTCTATTTTCTCTTTATCAGATTCTTGGTCCTCCTTTGCTGAATTCTAAACAAGTTCCCAATCCTCAGGCTCCCTACTATATTGTCCCCTCCATTGATCTAATGGAACCTTTAACGTTTCCTGTTAGCCACGATAGCTTCACTTTTGCTTCTGAAAGGAATCTATATTTTATGTAAATAAAATGCGAGTGGTTGCATGTCTATTGTCTATCGTCATACAAAGGACAGTACAGCACAGGAACAGGCCCTTCGGCCCACCAAGCCTGCTCGGATCATGATGTCTGTTCAAACTAAAACCTTCTGTGCTTCCAGGGTCTGTATCCATCTATTCCCATCCGATTCATGTATTCGTCAAGATGCCTCTTAAATGTCACTGTCGTACCTGCTTCCACCACCACCTCCGGCAGCGAGTTCCAGGCACTCACCACCCTCAGTGTCAAAAATATCCCTTGCACATCTCCTCTAAACTTTGCCCCTCGCACCTTAAACCTATGTCACCTGGTAATTGACTTTTCCAACCTGGGGAAAAGCTTCTGACTATCCACTCTGTTCGTGCCACTCATAATTTTGTAAACTTTTATCAGGTCGTCCCTCAACTCCGTCGCTCTAGTGAAAACAATCCGAGTTTATCCAACCTCTCCTCATAGCTAATACCCTCCAGGCCAGACAACATCCTGGTAAACCTCCTCTGTACTCTCTCCAAAGCCTCCACATCCTTTAGGTAATGTGGTGACCAGAATTGGAGGCAATATTCCACGTGTGGCCTAACTAAGGTTCTGTACAGCTGCAGCAAGACTTGCCAATTTTTATACTCAATGCCCCGACCAATGAAGACAAGCATGCCGTCTGCCTTCTTAGCTCCTTATCCACCTGCGTTGCCACTTTCAGTGATATGTTTACTGTAATTTCCCAATCTACCACAGACAACTTGCCCCTCATACCGTGACAGTTTCCTTCTGCGAGAAACACCCAGATAAATTAGACAAAAGAACCCTGTAACCACCATAGCCCATCTTCATGGCAACGTGGCTGCTTTGGGAACTAAATATCTTCCAACGTGCAAACACCTTTTCATTCTGTGCTCCTCGTCAAACTTGGAACCAGGTAATCGCAACGAGGCTCAAAAATGGTCAGCCCACCGGAGGCAGAGGTGTTAGACCGGCCAGTCCAGCAGAAAGAAACCCTCCAATCATCACCATTCACCAGATGTCAGAATGAACAAAATGCAGTCCTGGATGTCAGTGAGAGCAGAAACAATAACAACGGAGCCAACATCTGTAATTTATTGTGAACTTGTTGGAGTCACAACAGGTGTGATGAATCACAAAACCCCTCCCCACATTGAGAGCAGATGAATGGTCTCTCCCCAGAATTAACTCGCTAGTGTCTCCGTAGTTGGGACGGATCATTGAATGTCTCCCCTGCTCAAAGCAGGTGAATGGCCTCTTCCAGGTGTGAACTCGCTAGTGTTCCTGCAGGGTGTATGGATATCGGAATCCCTTCTTTCACTAATAGCAGGTTAACGCTTCTCCCCAGTGTGAACTCGCTGGTGTCTCTGCAGGTGGCATAACTGAGTGAATCCCTTCTCACACTGAGAGCAGGTGAATGGCCTCTCCTCAGTGTGAACTTGCTGATGTCTCCGCAGGTCGGATGATTGAGTGAATCCCTTCTCACACAGAGCAGGTGAACGGCCTCTCCCCAGTGTGAACTCGCTGATGTCTCCACAGGGTGGATGAATCACCGAATCCCTTCTGACATTGAGAGCAGGTGAATGGCCTCTCCCCAGTGTGAACTCGCTGGTGTTTCTGCAGGGCGGATAACCGAATGAATCCCTTCTCACACACAGAGCAGGTGAATGGCCTCTCCCCAGTGTGAATGCGCCGATGAGCTTCCAGCTGAGATGGGGCCCTAAATCCCTTCCCACAATCGGCACATTTCCACGGTTTCTCCACGTTTTGGGTCTCCTCGTGTCTCTCCAGGTTTGTCGATCAGTTGAAGCCTCGTCCACACACAGAACACGTGTAACGTCTCTCCCGCTGTGAATGGTGTGATGTTTTTTCAGGCTGCGTAACTGGTTAAAGCTCTTTCCACAGTCAGTGCTCTGGAACACTCTCACTCGGGTGTGTGTGTCTCGGGGCTTTTCCAGTCACACTGATGATTTGAAGCCGACAGAAAAGACAAACATTTCTCCTTCTCGATTCAAAGTCCGGTGATATTCAGTTCCAAGGAATTGAGAGACTCAGTCAGATTGAGACATGACGTTTGAGATTTCTGTCTGTAATTCCTCCTCTTCTAATATCCTGTAAAAACAATTTACAAAAGTTACTTTTCTTCCCCTCATTTTGGAGAAGGTTTCCTGAGGGTAACGACAGTCTGGCCGTGGGGTTAATCCTCCGGGTCCTCAGTCTTATTGAGGAATGTCCCCTTGGGTCTATTGTGGTCGTGATTCTTTGTATTTTTGTTCTTTTGGGAGGGTTTATGTGTTGTTGACTTTATCCAACTCTGGTACAGACAGGGCTTTTATCCGTGAAAGGAGCAGTTTGGGGAAACTTTGGTAAAGAGAGTTGGAGGAGGGGGTAATGGTGCATGCCCGATTGTGGTGTGAAAATCTGTTCCTGTCTCTCTGTCGCCTAACTAATGGCGGCAGTTAATCTGCAAATTTTCTCAGGGAATATACGGGGCATCCATCACCCTATCAGAAGGAAAAAGATCCTCTCCTTTCTTAAGGAGAAAGTCAATGTAGTTTTATTACTGGAAACCCATCTGGATTATGAGGAACACTTTAAATTGAGGCGGGATTGGATTGGGCAGTTTTTAAATCACCTCTTTTCCATTGAGTCGCAGGGTTGTGGCAATGCTTATTATACACTCTCCAAGCAGTCAGGGTAACTCTGCCGATTACAATGTGCATGTCAATTTCCTTTGTGCCGGTCACCCCATCACCCGTCCCCCCATCTCCCGTCCCTCCCCTCCGCCCCCTTCACTCGTCGTTTCTGGGTCCTTTCCTGGGCCCTTCACTGTACAATGGGAGCTATCTGTTATTTACAAGTGGACGGTGTCCTCCCTTACCCCCCATTGATGGGCCTCCCCCCTTCCACCCCGCGCACTCCCTGTCCTGTTTTAAACCTTCCCTTGGGGGTTCCTCTTCTTGTGTTTTTGTTCTCGGCTCTCTGGTCTCTGTGTCAGTTGGTTTCTGGCCTCTCCCTCCTTTTCCCAGTAGCCTCACCACCCCCCACATCCCTTTTCCTGCCTGCTCCCTGTGATCCCGTTGGCCCCCGTACGCCCACCTCCCTCCCCAGTGTTCCATTGGCCGCTGGCTTCAAACAGGTCCTGGAACGGACTTCCGGGTGCGGCGATGACCAGCTAAGTCGCACGTTTCGGCAGCTCCCGGTGGAACGGACTTTTGGGCTCTTAATAGGAGCCCCATCGGCAATTTTAACGGCAAATAACACTGCGGTAATCCAGAAGGGAATCCCCCCTCGACACGGATGGAAAAAAGAGAGGAAGGTGGCCGGATTGCGGTGGATCCTCTCGAGCAGCGGCCAGGAAGGCAGGCACAAAGCAAGATGGCGTCGGAAGGAGGCAGTTTAATATGGGGTCCTGACCAACAAGAGTTCCTGCGGCGTTGCGTAGATGAACTCAAAAAGGAGATGAAGAAGGAGCTGTTGGCCCCGATATTACAAGCGATTGAGGGGCTAAAGGAGGAGCAAAAGACCCAGGAACAGGAGCTTCGGGTCGTGAAGGCAAAGGCTGCGGAGAATGAGGACGACATACAGGGCCTGGTGGTGAAAACGGAGATCCACGAGGCACAACACAAAAGATGTGTGGAAAGGCTGGAGGTGCTGGAGAATAATGCGAGGAGGAAGAACTTAAGGATTCTTGGTCTTCCCGAAGGTGCAGAAGGGGCGGATGTTGGGCATATGTGAGCACGATGCTGCATTCGTTAATGGGATCGGAGGCCCCGACGGGTCCGCTGGAGGTGGAGGGAGCCTATCGGGTTATGGCGCGAAGACAGAGGGCTGGAGAAATTCCTCGAGCCATAGTTGTGAGATTTCTCCGATACAAGGAGAGAGAGATGGTCCTCAGATGGGCCAAGAAAACTCGGAGCAGTAGGTGGGAGAACGCGGTGATCCGCGTGTATCAAGATTGGAGTGCGGAGGTGGCGAGAAGGAGGGCAAGCTTTAATCGGGCCAAGGCGGTGTTGCGTAAAAGGAAGGTCAAATTCGGAATGTTGCAACCGGCAAGACTGTGGGTCACACATCTAGGGAAACACCACTATTTCGAAATGGCAGACGAGGCGTGGACATTTATTGTCGAGGAGAAGCTGGAGTGAGCGGGCCAGAAAAAGAACGTTTGAGACAAAAGTGGGGGGGTGAATTTGTGGGATGAAGGGGGGAAAAGGGGGAAGAGAGGACTTCCCAGATTATTAAACCTGCGACCCTGTAACTTCTCTCTCTTCACCATGTCATGGGGGAGGGGGTGAGGGAGGATGAGGAGCTGTGGGCGCCGGCCATTGGGGGTGGGGCCAAAAGGGGAAGCGCGGGCTTTGTTCCCGCGCTATGGTAATCATGGCGGGAACAGGGAAGCGGGAAGGAGGGGGCCTCGCACAGTGTGAGCCGAGGTCACGGGGGGAAGCCGAGGTCGGCCAGAGTTTGCTGACTTCTGGGAGCAACATTGGGGGTGCAATTACGCTAGCTTGGGATCTAGCAGGGGGGGGGGGGGGGTGTTAACTGGGTTGCTGCTGTTGGGGAGAAGGGGGAGCTGGTATGGGAGGGGGGGTCGGGGCGGCGGCGCCTGGGGGGGGGGATACAGCTACGTGGGAACCAGGTGAGAAGCTGGATTGAAAAGGGAAATGGCTAGTCATCAGGGGGGGGGGGGGGTAAAGAGCCCCCCAACTCGGTTGATCACGTGGAATGTGAGAGGGCTGAATGGGCCGATTAAGAGGGCACGGGTACTCGCACACCTAAAGAAATTTAAGGCAGATGTGGTTATGCTTCAGGAGACGCATCTGAAGCTGACAGACCAGGTTAGACTTCGCAAAGGATGTGTGGGGCAGGTGTTTCATTCGGGGCTAGATGCAAAAAGCAGGGGGGTGGCCATACTAGTGGGGAAGCGGGTAATGTTTGAGGCAAAGACTATAGTGGCGGATAGTGGGGGCAGATACGTGATGGTGAGTGGCAAACTGCAAGGGGAGGCGGTGGTATTAGTGAACGTGTATGCCCCGAACTGGGATGATGCCAATTTTATGAGGCGTATGTTAGGACGAATCCCGGACCTAAAAGTGGGGAAGTTGGTAATGGGTGGAGACTTTAATACGGTGCTGGACCCAGGGCTGGACAGATCGAGGTCCAGGACCGGAAGGAGGCCGGCTGCAGCTAGGGTACTTAAGGATTTTATGGTGCAGATGGGAGGAGTAGATCCCTGGAGATTTAGTAGACCTAGGAGTAAGGAGTTTTCGTTTTTCTCCTATGTACATAAAGTATTCTCACGAATAGATTTTTTTGTTTTGGGAAGGGCACTGATCCCAAAGGTGACGGGGACGGAGTACACGGCTATAGCCATCTCGGATCATGGTCCACAGTGGGTGGACCTGGAGATAGGGGAATAAAAACAACAGCTTCCACCCTGGAGAATGGACATGGGATTATTGGCAGATGAGGGGGTGTGTTTAAGGGTGAGGGTGTGTGTTGAAAGGTACTTGGAAATTAATGATAATGGGGAGGTACAGGTGGGAGTGATCTGGGAGGCACTGAAGGCAGTGGTTGGAGGGGAGCTGATATCTATTAGGGCACATAAAGGAAAGCAGGAGGGTAGGGAAAGGGAGCGGTTGTTGAATGAACTGCTGAGGGTGGACAGACAATACGCGGAGGCACCGGAGGAGGGACGAGACAGGGAAAGGCAAAGGCTACATGTAGAATTTGACTTGTTGACTACGGGTAAGGCAGAGGCACAATGGAGGAAGGCACAGGGTGTACAGTACGAATATGGGGAGAAGGCGAGTAGGTTGTTGGCCCACCAACTGAGGAAAAGGGGAGCAGCGAGGGAGATAGTGGGGGGGGTGAGAGATGAGGAGGGAGAGATGGAGCGGGGAGCGGAGAGAGTGAATGGAGTGTTCAAGGCATTTTATGAAAGATTATATGAAGCGCAGCCCCCGGACGGGAAGGAGAGAATGATGTGCTTTCTGGATCAGCTGGAATTTCCTAAGGTGGAGGAACAGGAGAGAGTGGGGCTGGGAGCACAGATTGAGACGGAGAAAGTAGTGAAAGGGGTTGGAAGCATGCAGGCGGGGAAGGCCCCGGGTCCAGACGGATTCCCAGTTGAATTCTATAAGAAATATTTGGACTTGCTGGCCACGCTACTGATGAGAACCTTTAATGAGGCGAGGGAAAGGGGGCAGCTGCCCCCGACTATGTCAGAGGCAACAATATCGCTCCTCCTAAAGAAGGAAAAAGACCCGCTGCAATGCGGGTCATACAGGCCCATTTCCCTCCTGAATGTGGATGCTAAGATACTGGCCAAGGTGATGGCAACGAGGATAGAGGATTGTGTCCCGGGGGTGGTCCATGAGGACCAAACTGGGTTTGTGAAGGGGAGACAGCTAAATACAAATATACGGAGGCTGCTCGGGGTAATGATGATGCCCCCACCAGAGGGGGAAGCGGAGATAGTAGTGGCGATGGATGCCGAGAAAGCATTTGATAGAGTGGAGTGGGATTATTTGTGGGAGGTGTTGAGGAGATTTGGCTTTGGGGACGGGTATATCAGGTGGGTACAGTTGCTGTATAGGGCCCCGATGGCGAGCGTGGTCACGAATGGACGGGGGTCTGATTATTTTCGGCTCCATAGACGGACGAGGCAGGGATGTCCTCTGTCCCCATTATTGTTTGCATTGGCGATTGAACACCTGGCCATGGCACTGAGGGGTTCCAGGAAGTGGAGGGGAGTACTTAGGGGGGGGAGAAGAACACCGGGTATCTCTGTATGTGGATGATTTGTTGCTATATGTGGCGGACCTGGCGGAGGGGATGCCAGAGATAATGCGGATACTTGGGGAGTTTGGGGATTTTTCAGGGTATAAACTGAACATGGGGAAAAGTGAGCTATTTGTGGTGCATCCGGGGGAACAGAGCAGAGAGAGAGAGGATTTACCTTTGAGGAAGGTAACAAGGGGCTTCCGGTACCTGGGGATCCAGATAGCCAAGAATTGGGGTACATGACATAGGCTTAATTTAACACGGTTGGTGGAACAGATGGAGGAGGATTTCAAGAGATGGGACATGGTGTCCCTGTCATTGGCAGGTAGGGTGCAGGCGGTTAAAATGGTGGTCCTCCCGAGATGCCTTTTTGTGTTCCAGTGCCTCCCAGTGGTGATCACGAAGGCTTTTTTCAAAAGAATTGAGAAGAGCTTTATGAGTTTTGTGTGGGCTGGGAAGACCCCGAGAGTGAGGCGGGGATTCTTGCAGCGTAGTAGGGACAGGGGGGGGGGGGGGGGCTGGCACTACTGAGCCTAAGTGAGTACTACTGGGCCGCCAATGTTTCAATGGTGTGTAAGTGGATGGGAGAAGGGGAGGGAGCGGCGTGGAAGAGATTGGAGAGGGCGTTCTGCAGGGGGACCAGCCTGCAAGCAATGGTGATGGCGCCGCTGCCGTTCTCACCAAAGAAATACACCACAAGCCCGTTGGTGGTGGCTACATTGAAAATTTGGGGGCAGTGGAGACAGCATAGGGGAGGGACGGGAGCTTCGGTGCGGTCCCCGATAAGAAACAATCATAGGTTCGTTCCGGGGAGAATGGATGGGGGATTTGGAGCATGGCAAAGAGCTGGGGTAGTACAATTAAGAGATCTATTTGTAGATGGGACGTTTGCGAGTCTGGGAGCGGATTCTCAGGGATGTTATTGTATATGTATAGGTATTTGGTATATGTAATTGTATATTGGATTGTCGGATTGTATTCTTGGAGAGTATTTATTTAGGACAAGGCAGTTGCCATTTAGTTTTGTTTTCTGTTTTTGTTTATATATTACTTATTTATTTGTTTAAAACTGGCCACGGTTATTTATATTGCTTTATTGTTGTGTGAAAGAAACACTACGTATTGTTATGTTTGGCCAAAAAACTTGAATAAAATATATTTTTTAAAAAAACAGGTCCTGGAACAAGTTGGTGAATGGCCTCCACACTTTGTGGGAACCATCCTCTGACCCTCGGACGGTGAACTTGATCTTCTCCAGGTGGAGAAATTCCAATAGGTCTGCCAGCCAGTCTGAGCTGTGGGTGGTGCAATATTGCCGGAGTGAATCATTCATTAGCATGGATGTTGTATCAAGTGAGATACCTTTGCTTCTGAGCAGACCGTCGATGAAGAAAGCACACATGAAACTGGATATGGAACAGGATAAGGCAACAGTTTTTGGAAAGACGGTGGACTTACAATTTACACAGTCGGGACACTATTGTATTCCATTACTGACAAATAATATTTCAAGTAGAGTGGTTAAGGATGTGTTAATGGCAGTTGAAAATGGGACTTTAGCTGATAAAAAGCTTGTGGTATTAAAACTGCATAGGCAATTTGCACATCCGTCTCCTCGGAGGCTGAAAAATGTATTAAAGGATGCAGGGGTAAGGGATGACGACTATACTAAACTGGTAGAACAGGTTAGTGACCGCTGTGAAGTTTGTAGGAAGTACAGAAGGACACCAGCACGACCGATAGTAACCCTACCTTTGGCCAGGGATTTTAACGCCATTGTGGCCATGGACCTTCAAATCTGGGATAAAGCAAATAATATATGTATTTTGCATTTTGTAGATTTAGCAACCAGATTTAGTCAATCAATGATTGTACGAAGTAAAGAAAAGAGAGTAATTCTGGATCAAATCGTGGAAAAATAGATAGGGACAGGAATGGGTCCATCGGCAAAATTCCTTATGGACAATGGGGGAGAATGATGAGTTTAGGGATGTGTGAGAAAACATGAACATCAGAGTTATGAATACAGCTGCAGAAAGTCCATTTAGTAATGGTGTCTGTGGAAGAAATCATGCTGTCATCGATGACATGCTTCGGAAAATTTTGGCAGATCGATCAAATTGCAGGCTAAATTCAGCTTCAGCATGGGCAGTACATGCAAAGAATTAATTGCAGATGGTTGGGGGCTATAGTCCTTATCAATTAGTGTTTGGTAGAAATCCTAAAATTCCGTCCAATTTGGATGACCAGCCTCCAGCTTGGGAGGGGACTACAATTAGCTCTGGTTTTGCTGAACATTTAAATGCATTACATAGCAGTAGAAAAGCTTTTTTGGAAGCAGAAGTCACTGAAAGAATTCACAGAGCTTTAAGACATAACGTACGACCATCAGATGCCGTTTTTCAGCAAGGAGGCAGAGTATACTATAAGAGAGACTATTCTAATGAATGGAAAAGCCCAGGGAAGATCATAGGCATAGATGGCAAAACAATTATTTTGCAACATGGTAATCAAACTGTTAGGGTACATTCATCAAGGATAATGGGTACAGATTACAAATTTTCAAATTTAGACAGAGCAGACAGACATGACAAGGAACCAGAGTCATCTGGTACGCATGTGTTACAGAACTATGAGGACCAATTAACTGATGTAGACAGGGTTTCTGTGGAGGAATCACAGAGCAGCAATTGGATGCACTTAGGAGCATGCAGGTGGCGGAAAGAGTCATAGATAGCAGTTATATGAATGTGGTCACACCCAAGGTGCAGGCAGAGAAATGGGTGACCACCAGAAAGGGCAGGCAGTCAGTGCAGGAATCCCCTGTGGTTGTTCCCCCCTCAAATAGGTATACCCCTTTGGATACTGTCGGGGGGGGATAGCCTATCAGGGGGAAAACAGCAGCAGCCAGAGCAATGGCACCACGGCTGGCTCTGATGTTCAGAAGGGAGGGTCAAAGCGCAGAAGAGCAATAGTAATAGGTGACTCTATAGTCAGGGGCACAGATAGGCGCTTCTGTGGATGTGAAAGAGACTCCAGGATGGTATGTTGCCTCCCTGGTGCCAGGGTCCAGGATGTCTCCGAACGGGTAGAGGGCACCCTGAAGGGGGAGGGCAAACAGGCAGAGGTCATTGTACATATTGGTACTAACGACATAGGCAGGAAGGGGCATGAGGTCCTGCAGCAGGAGTTCAGGGAGCTAGGCAGAAAGTTAAAAGACAGGACCTCTAGGGTTGTAATCTCAGGATTACACCCTGTGCCACGTGCCAGTGAGGCTAGAAATAGGAAGATAGAGCAGCTAAACATGTGGCTAAACAGCTGGTGTAGGAGGGAGGGTTTCCATTATCTGGACCACAGGGAGCTCTTCCGGGGAAGGTGTGACCTATATAAGAAGGACGGGTTGCATCTAAACTGGAGAGGCATAAATATCCTGGCCGTGAGGTTTGCTAGTGTCACATGGGAGGGTTTAAACTAGTATGGCAGGGGGGTGGGCACGGGAGCAATAGGTCAGAAGGTGAGAGCATTGAGGGAGAACTAGGGAATAGGGACAGTGTGGCTCTGAGGCAGAGCAGACAGGGAGAAGTTGCTGAACACAGCGGGTCTGGTGGCCTGAAGTGCATATGTTTTAATGCAAGGAGCATTACGGGTAAGGCAGATGAACTTAGAGCTTGGATTAGTACTTGGAACTATGATGTTATTGCCATTACAGAGACCTGGATGAGGGAAGAGCAGGATTGGCAGCTAAATGTTTCAGGCGGGATAGAGGGGGATGTAAAAGGGGTGGCGGAGTTGCGCTACTGGTTAGGGAGGATATCACAGCTGTACTACGGGAGGACACCTCAGAGGGCAGTGAGGCTGTATGGGTAGAGATCAGGAATAAGAAGGGTGCAGTCACAATGTTGGGGGTTTACTACAGGCCTCCCAACAGCCAGCGGGAGATAGAGGAGCAGATAGGTAGACAGATTTTGGAAAAGAGTAAAAACAACAGGGTTGTGGTGATGGGAGACTTCAACTTCCCCAATATTGACTGGGACTCACTTAGTGCCAAGGGCTTAGACGGGGCAGAGTTTGTAAGGAGCATCCAGGAGTGCTTCTTAAAACAATATGTAGACAGTCCAACTAGGGAAGGGGCGGTACTGGACCTGGTATTGAGGAATAAACCCGGCCAGGTGGTTGAAGTTTCAGTAGGGGAGCATTTCGGGAACAGTGACCACAATTCAGTAAGTTTTAAAGTGCTGGTGGACCAGGATAAGAGTGGTCCTAGGGTGAATGTGCTAAATTGGGGAAGGCTAATTATAACAATATTAGGCGGGAACTGAAGAACCTAGATTGGGGGCAGGTGTTTGACGGCAAATCAACAACTGACATGTGGGAGGCTTTCAAGTGTCAGTTGAAAGGAATTCAGGACCGGCATGTTCGTGTGAGGAAGAATGATAAATACAGCAATTTTCAGGAACCTTGGATAACGAGAGATATTGTAGGCCTTGCCAAAAAGAAAAAGGAGGCATTTGTCAGGGCTAAAAGGCTGGGAACAGACGAAGCCTGTGTGGAATAGAAGGAAAGTAGGAAGGAATTTAAACAAGGAGTCAGGAGGGCTAGAAGGGGTCATGAAATGTCATTGGCAAATAGGGTTAAGGAAAATCCCAAGGCTTTTTACACGTACATAAAAAGCAAGAGGGTAGCCAGGGAAAGGGTTGGCCCACTGAAGGATAGGCAAGGGAATCTATGTGTGGAGCCAGAGGAAATGGGCTAAGTACTAAATGAACACTTTGCATCAGTATTCACCAAAGAGAAGGAATTGGTAGATGTTGAGTCTGGAGAAGGGTGTGTAGATAGCCTGGGTCACATTGAGATCCAAAAAGACGAGGTGTTGGGCGTCTTAAAAAATATTAAGGCAGATAAGTCCCCAGGGCCTGATGGGATCTACCCCAGAATACTGAAGGAGGCTGGAGAGGAAATTGCTGAGGCCTTGACAGAAATCTTTGGATCCTCACTGTCTTCAGGTGATGTCCCAGAGGACTGGAGAATAGCCAATGTTGTTCCTCTGTTTAAGAAGGGTAGCAAGGATAATCCAGGGAATTACAGGCCGGTGAGCCTTACTTCAGTGGTAGGGAAATTACTGGAGAGAATTCTTTGAGACAGGATCTACTCCCATTTGGAAGCAAATGGACGTATTAGTGAGAGGCAGCATGGATTTGTGAAGGGGAAGTCGTGTCTCACTAACTTGATAGAGTTTTTCGAGGAGGTCACAAAGATGATTGATGCAGTAGGGCAGTGGATGTTGTCTATATGGACTTCAGTAAGGCCTTTGACAAGGTCCCTCATGGTAGACTAGTACAAAAGGTCACACAGGATCAGGGGTGAGCTGGCAAGGTGGATAAAGAACTGGCTAGGTCATAGAAGGCAGAGAGTAGCAATGGAAGGATGCTTTTCTAATTGGAGGGCTGAGACCAGTGGTGTTCCGCAGGGATCACTGCTGGGATCTTTGCTATTTGTAGTATATATAAATGATTTGGAGGAAAATATAACTGGTCTGATTAGTAAGTTTGCAGACGACACAAAGGTTAGTGGAATTGCGGATAGCGATGAGGACTGTCAGAGGATACAGCAGGATTTAGATTATTTGGAGACTTGGGCGGAGAGATGGCAGATTGAGTTTAATCCGGACAAATGTGAGGTAATGCATTTTGGAAGGTCTAATGCAGGTAGGGAATATACAGTGAATGGTAGAACCCTCAAGAGTATTGAAAGTCAGAGAGATCTAGGTGTACAGGTCCACAGGTCACTGAAAGGGGCAACACAGGTGGAGAAGGTAGTCAAGAAGGCATACGGCATGCTTGCCTTCATTGGCCGGGGCACTGAGTATAAGAATTGGCAAGTCATGTTGCAGCTGTATAGAACCTTAGTTAGGCCACACTTGAGAGTATAGTGTTCAATTCTGATTGCCACACTACCAGAAGGATGTGGAGGCTTTAGAGAGGGTGCAGAAGAGATTTACCTGAATGTTGCCTGGTATGGAGGGCATTAGCTATGAGGAACGGTTGAATAAACTCGGTTTGTTCTCACTGGAACGACGGAGGTTGAGGAGCGACCTGATAGAGGTCTACAAAATTATGAGGGGCATAGACAGAGTGGATAGTCAGAGGCTTTTCCCCGGGGTAGAGGGGTCAATTACTAGGGGGCCTAGGTTTAAGGTGAGAGGGGCAAGGTTTAGAGTAGATGCACGAGGCAAGTTTTTTTACACAGAGGGTGGTGGGTGCCTGGAACTCGCTACCGGAGGAGGTGGTGGAAGCAGGGACGATAGTGACATTTAAGGGGCATCTTGATAAATACATGAATAGGATGGGAATAGAGGGATACGGACCCAGGAAGTGTAGAAGATTGTAGTTTAGTCGGGCAGCATGGTCGGCACTGGCTTGGAGGGCCGAAGGGCCTGTTCCTGACCTGTACATTTCTTTGTTCTTTGTACGAATACTAATAGGAGTAGAAGCCCACGTGCATGTGAGATTTTGGTGGCTTCAAATAAATTAGATGAAAAAGTTATCAAAGAAGCTAAACAGCAAGAATTGCATAGTTGGAGTGAATTTGGGGTATACACGGAAGTACCGGATAGGGGACAAAGAGCTCTATCCCACAGATGGATTTGCACAAAAAAGGTTCTTCCGGATGGAACTTATAAGGCAAGGGCCAGGCTTGTGGCAAGGGGATTTGAAGAAAACTTAGAAGATCAGGATTTAAGGGTAGATTCACCTACAGCAGGCAGGTTATTTTAAAGATCTTTTTGGCTCTATTAGCCACAAAGGCATGGGAATGCAAATCTATAGATATAAAAGCTGCCTTTTTGCAGGAGCATCAGCTCCAGAGAGACATTTTTCTCTGTCCTCCTAAAGGAGCAGCTAACACAGAAGGGGTACTGGAAGTTGAACAAATATGTATATGGATTAAATAATGCATCTAAGAGTCTGGTATTTTTCAGTAAGGTGAGTTTTGTTAAAGTTAGGCTATTGCCACTTGAAAGCAGATCCTGCAATGTTTTACTGGCACTATAAAGGAAATCTTTCTGGCATTTTTGTAATGCATGTCGATGATTTTTTGTGGGGTGGGACTAGTGATTTTGAAGCTTTTGTAATCTCTGGTCTGAGGAAAGAATTCAGGGTTGGAAGTCAGGCTTCCGGTACATTTAAATATATTGGACTGGAAATTGGACAAACTAAGTTAGGGGCAACTTTACGTCAGCAATCCTATTTGGAAAGCATCAGCCCAATAGCAATTAGTCGTGGCCGAGTTTCACAAAAGAAGCAATGGTTTCAAAGATAAAAAAAAGAGCAACTGCAAAGTTTAATTGGGCAACTGAACTGGTTAGGTAGACAGACTAGACCGGATGTGAGTTTTGATGTCTTAGAATGGAGTACAAAAATGAATGATCCCAAAGTGGAAGACATAATAAGAGCAAATAAAGCGTTGGCCAAACTAAAAATGCAGGAGTGTGTTTTGAAGTTCCCGGTTTTAGGTGACCGTAGGCACTTGAAACTCAGTTTATAGTGATGCGTCCTACGCAAATTTATGTGATGGGGTTTCAAGCGCAGGAGGTTTTATAATTTTCCTTTTGGGGAACAATGGAAAATGTTGCCCGCTTGTGTAGGAAACAAAGAAAATAAGGAAAGTGGTAAAAAGCACTTTGGCTGCTGAGACGTTAAGCCTTGTAGAGGCGGTGGATATGGCCTTTTATACAAGTATGATATTGACAGAAATTTTGGGATTAGGGGATTTGGGTAATATACCTATTGACTGTCACATTGACAATAAATCCCTGTGGGAAAATGTGCACTCTAGAAAAAGTGTCAATGAAAAGAGGTTACGGATAGACATCGCAAGTTTGAAGCAGATGTTGGACAGAGGGGAAATAACAAATTAAATGGGTCGACAGAAGCTATCAACTGTCAGACTGTTTTACGAAAAGAGGGGTGAGTTCACAGAAACCTTTGGATATTGTTAATGAAGGGCGCTTGTTTCTGTGACTGTTTTGTTTTTCTTTCTCGTCCAAACAAAAAAAAATGGGGGAGAAATCATGTGAGTGTTTTTGAGTTTCTTAATTTTGTTTTCACCTAATTATTTTTTTTCTCCAAGGGGAGACTGTTAAGTAATGGGTTAAGAGACATTGCAATTAGTTGTCTCATTTATGTTAAGTATCCATTAATTTACACTGATATGTAAAGGGGCTTCAGGTGGCCTCTGTCAGGTGATGTATAGTTAGAGTTTTGTGCAAAGGATGATGGAATGAAATAAATGTGTGTTTGTGAAAAAGGGACAGAACTTTAGACTCTTCATATCACAGCAACTAAAACGTCTAACAGTCCGGACAGGTCCCCACAGTTTCCCTTCCCCAGACTGTCTGCGTCCAGTAACTCCTCTTGCATTGTGCTTCTCAGGGTTCCTGGGTGTGCTGGTGTCTCCTTGTGGAGAAAGTTTTTGACCTGGAGCTCATCCCTGTTTGGTAGGTCCAGTCTCTCCGTCAGCTCCTCTAAGGTCGCTAGTCTATTTCCCGTGTAAAAGTCCCTAACCATCAGTGTTCCCCCGTCCTGTCTCCACCTCTTGAAGGTGGTGTCGAGAATGGCTGGTGCAAACCTATGGTTGCCGCAGATGGGGGCCATGATGGACACATCGGTCAGACTGAAATGCTGCCACATCTGGTTCCAGGTTCTCAGGGTAGCTACCACCACTGGACTGGTGCTGGCGGGGATGGGAGTGTTGCCGTGGCGAGGGCAGGGAGGATCATTCCTGTACATGAGGACTCATCCATCATCAACCATTTCATGTCTGGGTCCTTTACCCATCTCCTCACTCTTTCGGCCGTGGCTGCCCAGTGATAGTATTGCAAGTTCGGGAGGGCCAGGCCTCCCATGTTTCTTCTCCATTGTAGTACTGTTTTAGGGATTTTTGAATTCTTGCTCCTCCGCACAAACGCCATAATCACCTTATCTATTGAATGGAAAAAGGCCTTGGGGATGTAGATCGGTAAGGATCTAAACAGGAACCTGGGCAGTACGTTCATCTTGATCGTCTGCATCCTCCCTGTCCAGGGAAAGCAGGAGTCCATCCCATCTCTGTGGGTCGTTTTTGACTTCCTCCGCCAGAGTGGTCAGCTTCCACTTGTGGATCCGTGTCCACTCGTGGGAAACCTGGATCTCCAGGTAGCGGAATTTGTATTGGGCTATTTTAACTGGGAGGCCCTCCAGCTCTGCCTCCCCCCCCCCCCCCCCCTCTCTCTGCCTCACCGGAAAATCTTTGTAATTGCCCAGGTTGAGTTTGTAGCCCAAGAAGATTCCGAACTCTCTCCGGAGAGGGGAGGGAGAGGGGGGGGGGGGTCTCGGAGGTGTAGTCCCCGGTAGACGGCCTCGAATGCTTGGGTGACCATTTTTGGTTGGGCTACGGGACGTCTATGATTGGGCGGCAAGGCAGCACAGTGGTCAGCATTTTTGCTTCACAGCGCCAGGGTCCCAGGTTCGATTCACGGCTTGAGTCGCTGTTTGTTTTTGAGTCTACACGTTCGCCACATGTCTGCGCGGGTTTCCTCCGGGTGCTCCGGTTTCCTCCCACAAGTCCCGAAAGGCATACTGTTAGGTAATTTGGACATTCTGAATTTTCCCTCAGTGTATCCGAACAGGCGCCGGAGTGTGGCGACTGGGGGATTTTCACAATAACTTCATTGCAGTGTTAATGTAAGCCTACATGTGACAATAATAAAGATTATTATTATACCGTCTGCCTCTGTTATCCTTTACCTGGGCTATTTCCCTCGTGGCTGCCTTCTTTCTCAGCTGGTGAACCAGCAGGCGGCGAGCCCTCTCCGTGCTCATAAAAGGTCCCCCGTGCCTGGTGGAGTTGGTGCACTGCCTTCCTGGTGGACAGCAGGTGAAGTTCTTTTGCAGCTTCTTCCCCTACAGGAGAAGCTCTATGGTCAGGGCCTCTGAGTATCGTCTGTCAACCTCCAGAATGGAGTTGATCAGTTGCTGCCTAACCGCTCTCTCTTCCATGTCTCTACGAGCCTTTTGCCGATTATTTATCCCCCTAATCACAGCCTTCAGTGCCTCCCAGAATATGGAAGGTGAGACTTCCCCGTTCTGGTTGTTCGTGATGCACTTGCCGATGATGTTTTCTGGCAGAAGACCTTGTCGGCCAAGAGGGTCGTGTCCAACCTCCATGTGGGGCATTGGGTTTGTCCCGTCTCCAACCTCACATCCATGTAATGTGGAGCGTGGTCTGAGATTACTATCATGGATTATTCCGCTCTGACTATTTCTGGAAGCACCGATTTCCCCACAACAAAGAAGCCGATGCGAGTGTAGACCTTGTGCACTGGTGAGAAGAACGAGAATTCCTTCTCATCCGGGTGCAAGAACCGCCAGGAATCCACTGCCCCCATTGCTCCATGAACCGCCAGGAATCCACTGTCCCGTCTGCTCCATGAACCGCCAGGGATCCACTGCCCCGTCTGCTCCATGAACCACCAGGGATCCACTGCCCCATCTGCTCCATGAACCACCAGGGATCCACTGCCCCCGTCTGCTCCATGAACCGCCAGGGATCCAGTGCCCCCACCTGCTCCATGAACCGCCAGGAATCCACTGCCCCCATTGCTCCATGAACCGCCAGGAATCCACTGCCCCGTCTGCTCCATGAACCGCCAGGAATCCACTGCCCCGCTCTGCTCCATGAACGTTCCCAATTCCCTCGCCTTGCCTGTCATTTTCCCTGTTCTGGGATAGTTTTCATTCCAGCCCTGTAATCATTCACTTCCACAACTTGAAAGACCACCAGTAGGTCCCGGAGACGGGTAAGGTGAGGTGGGACCTGGCTCCATGAGGGAGTGAGGATTTCCTTCTTCCAAGACTTTTCAGCAGCAAAGAAAACAAAGCATCAAGGCTTTGATGAAGTTCGAAGGGAACTCAAGGCTGTGGGTCTGAATTATGTTGCTTTATCCTGTGACCCTGAAAATTGTATCCGACAACTCCGTAAGTTTTTTGATAATCCGACTATTGACCTTGCCGTTCGTTAGATTCAGAATGGCAAGGATTTGGAGCTCGGTTTGCAGCTCGGGCTAAGTCAGGCTCTAATCTGGACTCTTTCCTCATCATGGTGTTGGTGTCTGAATTTGTTATCTTTTATCCCGTTGAAGGGAGTTGTTATTCTGTGAGCGCCGATTGAATGTCTTCTTCTTCTCATAGAATTTACAGTGCAGAAGGAGGCCATTCGGCCCATCGAGTCTGCACCGGCTCTTGGAAAGAGCACCCTACCCAAGGTCAACACCTCCACATAACCCAGTATCCCCACCCAACACTAAGGGCAATTTATCATGGCCAATCCACCTAACCTGCACATCTTTGGACCGTAAGAGGAAACCGGAGCACCCGGAGGAAACCCACGCACACACAGGGAGGATGTGCAGACTCCGCACAGACAGTGACCCAAGCCGGAATCGAACCTGGGACCCTGGAACTGTGAAGCAATTGTGCTATCCACAATGCTACCGTGCTGCCCTTCGAGTGTTACAGGGACTCGTATTATCTTATCTCAGTTATGGTGGATGTGTCGTGTGCTTATTATCTGTCGTCTTTCTTCTATTATCCGAGCGTTAATCGTGGCAGAACCGAATGGTGCCATTGCCGAAGGGTGCGTGGTGGTGGATGCAGGTCTTCACGGGTGGGTCCAAAATGTGTGAGGGACATTCGATCCCGATTCCCTTGTTGGCCCTTCTTTTCATCTCCTTATTTCGGAGAAAGTATCCTGAGGGTAACGACAGTCTGGCCGTGGGGTTAATCCTCCGGGTCCTCAGTCTTATGGAGGAATGTCCCCTTGGATCTATTGTGGTCGTGATTCTTTTGTATTTTTGTTATTATGGGAGGGTTTACGTGTTGTTGACTTTATCCAACTCTGGTACAGACAGGGCTTTTATCCGTGAAAGGAGCAGTTTGGGGAGACTTTGGTGCCTCTGGTGTAAAGAGAGTTGGAGGAGGGGGTAATGGCGCACGCCCGATTGTGGTGTGAAAATCTGTTCCTGTTCTCTCTGTCGCATAACTAATGGCGGCAGTTAATCTGCAAATTTTCTCAGGGAATGTACGGGGCATCCATCACCCTATCAGAACGAAAATGATTGTCTCCTTTCTTAAGGAGAAAGTTGACATAGCTTTATTCCAGGAAATGCATCTAGATTAAACTCAACTGGGGTCGACACGGTGGTTAGCACTGCTGCCTCACAGCTCCAGGGACCCAGGTTCAATTCCAGCCTCAGGTGACTGGCTGTGTGGAGTTTGCACATTCTCCCAGTGTCTTTGTGGATTTCCTCCGGGGTCTCCGGTTTCCTCCCACAGTCCAAAGATGTGCAGATGTGGTGGATTGGCCATGCTAAATTGCCCCTTAGTGTTCAAAAAAGTTGGGTAGGGTTACTAGGTGACTCGGATAGGCTGGAGGCATGGGCTTAAGGAGAATACTCTTTCAAAGGCAGGTGCAGACTTGATGGGCCAAATGGCCTCCTTCTGCACTGTAGGGATTCTGTGATGAAGAATACTTTAAATTGAGGCGGGATTGGGTGAGGCAGGTTTTTTTCACCTCTTTTTCATCACGTAGCAAGGGTGTGGCAATCCCTATTAATAAAAATATCCCTTTTAAAGTTGAAACCTGCACCAAGGACAAAGCAGATAGATATGTGATCATTAGAGGTTCGGTGCATGGAGATGTTGTTTCAATAATGAAGGTTTATGGATCCCCAAATTACTCCCGGAGTTAATTACAAAGGCTTTTGTGGATTTCGCAGTTAGCTTCAACTAACATTTTTGTGGTTGGCGACTTCAACTGCCACTTAAATCCTCTGGTAAATGAGCTCCTGGTTACGAAGAACCCCCCACGCTTCAAGCTAGGGCGTAGCCTCGGCTTGTGAGGAGCTGGGTTGTGTGGATGTTTGGAGAACTTTGCACTCGAGGGGCGGAGATTTAACCTTCTTTCCAGCCCCACATTAATGTCATACTAGAATCGATGATTTTTTTTGTGCCAAGGACGATCCTCCACCTGGTATCCTGCACCATAGGAAACACCGCACCCCCACCCCCCATTTTTCTGGAGCTTCTGCTCGAGGGCTCACCCCCGGTCGAGAAAGTGGAGGTTTGATGACTTCCTGATAAGAGGTACTTCATTTACTCCACATTTTAAGGAAGAGTTTGAGTTCTTCCTTTTCTTTAACTTGGCCCCTGGTATTTCCCCCTCCAGACGTGTGAAGTTCATGACGGGGTGGGATGATCATTTCTTACACTGCTAATAAAAGGTGCAGGTGCTGGAGAACCAGCGGCTTCTGGAGGTTTGTTTGGCGAAGGCCGAGGAGAATTATAAGATTATCCCTAGTAAGCTCTGCTGAGGAGGTTAATGCAGCAGACTCCCTATTTACTCAGCAGGATGCGAAAAGGAGTTTGGGAATAAACTGAGCAAATACAAAGGCTGACTTTGGAGCGGATTTCTCTTTGTGGCTTGCTGGAGGGAAAAGGGTCACAAAGACATACATACATAGAATTTACAGTGCAGAAGGAGGCCATTCGGCCCATCGAGACTGCACCGGCTCTTGGAAAGATCACCCTTCCCAAGGTCAACACCTCCACCCGATCCCCATAACCCAGTAACCCCACCCAACACTAAGGGCAATTTTGGACACTAAGGGCAATTTGTCATGGGTGGCCAATTGACCTAACCTGTACATCTTTGGACTGTGGGAGGAAACCAGAACACCCGGAGGAAACCCACGCAGACACGGGGAGGATGTGCAGACTCCGCACAGTGACCCAAACCGGAATCGAACTTGGGACCCTGGAGCTATGACGCAATTGTGCTATCCGCAATGCTACCGTGCTGCCCCTAAGACGGAGGAAATAAACAGGAATTTCGGGAATTCTATGCAGGATTATACAAGTCTGAGCAGTCTGGTGATGTGTTGGCGGGTGTGGAGCATTATTTCTGTTTCTTGTGACCATCCTTTTAGCCAGACAAATAAATGTGTCAAGCTTAGGGAGCAAAGGAGTCAATGTCTTTCAGAGAGAGACCTGGGCCAAGCTTTGCAGAGTCTGCACACTCCCTGGATTCACTTCCTTTCCATTCAGTTGCTGCAAGTTACCAAATGAAGGTCAGAATGAGAAAATAAATGGAAAGGGGGAGAAAATCAAGTGTTTTACTCACAGATGTTGGAAACAGCAGGAACTTGTGAAGTTCAATCCATCAGTCACACAAAGCCCGCGCTGATTAGCTGGAGGACCAGAGTCCTTCCGGTCCTTCAATTCTTTCCATTGGTCAATAACTCAGGATGCGTGCTATTCTTTGCACATGCGCAGTTTCCCCTCTCCTTTGGACATGCGCAGCCGTGGACGCGTGGAGGGAGGGGGGGAGATCACCGATTGGCTCCCCGCTCTGGCCGGAGCTGGGTTTTTTTCTCCCTTGTTCAGTGGGGGGGCGAAACAACGGGTGGGGGCGGGAAGCGCCGGGCCTGCGCACAGGAACCCGGTGACGGCAGCGCGGAATAGGGTAATTCCTATTGGCTGATTCAGGCAGGGCGCCATTGTGATGTCACAGCGGATGTGAAGGTAAAACCTCCTCCTGTCTCCAACATCTGTGAGTAAAACACTTTCTCTTCTCCCCCTTTCCATTTCTCATTCTGACCTTCAATTGGTCACTTGCAGCAACTGAAGGGAAAGGAAGTGAATCCGGGGAGGGTGCAGATTCTGGGAGGCTTGGCCCAGGTCTCTCTCTCTCTCAAAGACATTGACATCCTTTGCTCCCTCAGCTTGACACATTTATTTGTCTGGCTAAAAGGATGGTCTCTTTCCCAATGTTCACAATTAAAGGGGTGGTTTCCCCAAGAGATGGCTGACATTTAAGGGACAGTAAATTAATATCTCGTATTTTTAAATGGTACAAATTAGATATATTATTTATGGTTCTGTAATAAAATACATTTATTATTTCCAGTTGTGTAATATTGTACTGTCACTATTTATATATTTCCAGTCATCTCTTCCCTCAGAGGGTTGTTCGTCTCTGGATTTCTCTTCCACGGGCAGCACGGTAGCATTGTGGATAGCACAATTGTTTTACAGCTCCAGGGTCCCAGGTTCGATTCCGGCTTGGGTCACTGTCTGTGCGGAGTCTGCACATCCTCCCCGTGTGGGCGTGGGTTTCCTCCGGGTGCTCCGGTTTCCTCCCACAGCCCAAAGATGTGCAGGTTAGGTGGATTGGCCATGCTAAATTGCCCTTAGTGTCCAAAATTGTCCTTAGTGTTGGGTGGGGTTGCTGGGTTGTGGGGATAGGGTGGAGGTGTTGACCTTGGGTGGGGTGGTCTTTCCAGGGGCCGGTGCAGACTCGATGGGCCGAATGGCCTCCTTCTGCACTGTAAATTCTATGAATAAAAGGGGCCAGTGGAGTCTGGGAGTCACTGAATATTGTCAAGGATGAGTTGGACAGATTTTTGATATTTCTTTTGTTATGTTTTTTTTACTATAAATACAGAATAACAGAAATATTGATGGAAAATGGGTATAGTGTAGAACAACTGATACTGCCACATAAATACAAGCAACACATTGAGAATTAGTTTGTAGCAGGATATTTTAGGGACCAGAGCCGCTATTTGAAACACCCGATCAATTGAACAACCAGCTAACAGGTTAACATAGTGAGTGGGGAAAGAGGGTAAGATTATATAAAAACAGAAGGATAACAATGCACACCCCAAAACCTTACAAAACAGACTAACAGCATAGTCAAATTAAAATAACATAAATGACACAGAATCTCTATAGTGCAGAAGGAGGCCATTCGCTTCTTCAAGTCTGCACTGACGCTCAGAAAAAGCACTCGCCGAGGCAGACTCCCCACCCTATCCCCATAATCCGGTACATTGATCATCGTCAACCCACCTAACCTAACACCTTTGGACACTAAGGGGCAATTTAGCATGACCAAGCCACTTAACCGGCACATCTTTGGCCTGTGGGGGGAAACCGGAGCACCCGGAGGAAACCCACACAGACACAGTCCACATAGATAGCCACTCAAGGAATCAAACCTGGGTCCCTGGCTGTTTTGCGGCAACAATGCTAACCACTGTGCCTCACTGTGCCCTACTCTGGGCTCAGTTGAATTGAAAGCCCTGGAGGAGCAAGTCAGTCAAATTGGAGCATATGTATTTGAGATAGGGGTCTCATAATTTAACAACTGCATCAGACTTAGAATGAAGCACAGACATTAAAAATTCCAATGGGATACATTCCGTAATCAGTCTGTGCCAGTTTTGGATAGAGGGAGAACTGACTGGCCTGCTTCCATATCGAGCCTGATGGATGTTGGGTCTGTCCTAACCAAATTCCGTATGAACCTAAGATGAGAGGCCAATTGATAAAGCCTGACATTCGGGAGACCCCCCCCCCCCCCTTAGCTCCTGGTAATTGGAGCTTAAGAAACTTGAGGTAAGGTTTAATTTTGTTCCAGATAAATGTACTTATCATTCCATTAATTTACTTAATGACCATGGTTGACAGCAGTATAGGCAGCATCTGCAGAGGGTACAACAGTCTGGGCAACACATTCATTTTAATGAAGGCAATCCTCCCTCACCATGAAATCAGAAGAGCCGACCACCGGGCAAGGTCCCACCTAATAGTCACCATCAGCTGTGGAAAGTTGGCCCCATGTAGCTGTCTGAAAGAGGTGTCATTGACATTCCCAGATATTTAAATCCTAAGGGGGGAGCATCTGATTGGGAACTTAGCAAGAGGAGGGGGCTTACCCTTCAACACCCCCCTCCTCCCACCAGCATGGCCTCTGACTCAGTAAAATTCATCTTATAACCAGAGAAGGCACTAAATCTGTCCACAATAGGGTGCAGCTGGTTAAGATGAACATTTTGCTGTGGTTTTTATTTTTATCTCGGTGCCTAATGGTCTTTTTGCCAAAATTGGTCTTTATGGGGGTGGATAGGTTGGTTTAATTGTTTGTGTGGGCAGATAAGGTGGCAAGGATTAGGAAGACGGTCATTCAGAGAGGGCGACAGTCAGGGGGCTTGGCCCTGCTGAACCTGTTTATACTATTATTGGGCGGTGAACGCAGAGTAGGCGTGGGGTTGGAGCAGCGCGACGGAGGCTTTGTCGGCTTCCATTAAAGGGTAGGTGGGGTTAATGGGTTACAGGGAGAGGGTGGAGACATGGGCTTATGTAGGGTGCTCTTTGAAAGAGGCGGTGCAGACTCGATGGGCTGAATGGCCTCCTTCTGCACTGTAGGATTCTATGTTCTATAATTTCAAGGAGCTTGTTACCGTCAACTGTTAGGGGCCGGGGAGGGAGGTAGAGAGGTTGGTTAGGGAGTTGGGGTGGGTTCAGGGGTTTTGTGTTGGTTTTACTTGTAATGTTATGTGTTGTAAATGTTAAAATCTGAATCAAAATACTTTAAAAAAATCTATCCACTACTCCAATAATGGCCAGGACTGAAACACTGGGGTTCAACACAAACTGCAGCCCGTCATCTACACACAGCGTGATCTTGTGCTGCCTCACCCCACCCCCCATTCCCGATATCAGAGGATCTGATCTAATAGCCTCTGGCAATGGCTCAGTGGCCAACAGCAAAAGGGACAGAGGGCTGCCCTGTCTAGTCCCTCTCTGAAGCTCAAACTTCGACACCCTTAAACCGCTGCCGGTCGGTGATATAACAATTGGATCCACTCGATATAATCCTCACCCAACCCGAAGACTCACAGCGGATACACCAGATAATTCCACTCAACTCGAGCAAAAGTTTTCTCTGCATCGAAGGAGATCACCAGCCCATCCAATGCTGGGGAATCCAACTCCCGTACCAGCCTCCCCAAACAGGCGCCGGAATGTGGCGACTAGGGACTTTTGACAGTAACTTCATTTGAAGCCTACTTGTGACAATAAGCGATTTTCATTTCATTTCAATGCATATTTCTGAAAAGTCGGAATCACATTCAGCAACCTTCCAACATTGTTACTGGAAAATCTTCCCCGTATAAACCCAGTCTGGTCCTCCCGCACGATTGTCGGAAGGATGTCCTCCAGCCTTATCGCCAAAACATAAGATCGCAGTTTCAAGTCAACATTCAAAAGAGAGGGAACTTGTGACGGGGATGTGCTGAGTAGTCACACATCAGGTGGCTCTCCTCCATACAACAGAAAAATAGGCAGTGTCGGCCGAATTTAGCCGCAAAATCAGAGTTAAACATCCCCTCATCCTCAACAATAGTGCGGACAACAAAATGCCAGGAAGCAACAGCTCGAAAGGGTGCAGAGTCACAGAAACTGCGGCAAGGGAGAGGAGTGGCGAGCAAGTGGGTTGGCGACCCCATGAGGCGAGCGGTCTCCAGTCTTCCCGAGAGAAAGAGACCGGCGACCCAGAAAACAAGCCCCCCCCCCCCAGGCAATGGATGGAGGATGTTCCTAACCAGGGAACTAAATGCAATGAAGGATGACATTAAGGCTGAGTTAAGCGTGACGGTCAAGCTGGCGGAGGTGCTAGCCGCCATGCAGAAGGTGCTCAATGGCATGTGGAGGAAACTGGAAGCCCAGGGGAGCACAGTTCGAGAGCTGGAAAAGATCGAGGACCAGTAGAATCGGTCAAGGAGGCAGAACATTCGGATAGTGAGCCTGCCAGAGGGGATCGAGGGCAGGGACCCAATCGACTACGTGGCCCAAATGCTGGACAACCTGGCTGGGAATGCCAGCTTCCCCAAACCGCCAGAGATCGACAGGGCTCACAGGTCGCTCCGACTGAGTCACCTCGCAATGAACAGGGGAGCCAGCTCATAGGAGGGAGGGGGCGAGGGCAGCAGACCACAGGAGAGGGTGAGGAGGGGGCAGCAGGGACACAAGCAGAGCGGGTGTAGGAGGGGGTCAGATCAATCCTGGGTGGGGGGCCACACACCAGCGGGAAAGCTAGTGCCAGGAAGTACGGGAGAGAGCGGGACCGCGGCACATCTCCCACTGGGAAGAGAGCATCTGGGAGGTGGGGCAGATAGAGGAGGGGGATACGGTGGGATTGGAGGTAAATAGAAGGGGGGATACAGTGGGGTGGGGAAGAGATAGAAGAGGGGAGATACGGTGGGTGGGGGGGGGAGATAGAAGAGGGGGGCTACAGGTGGGGGGGGAGATGGAAGAGGGGGGCTACAGGTGGGGTGGGGAGGAGATAGAAGAGGGGGGATTCAGTGGGGTGGGGGGGGGAGATAGAAGAGGAGGGATAAGGTCTGATCATGAGAGGGGGAACTTCACAACTGTTCACGGGATCCATTGACTGATAGATCAATCCCAAACCAGGGAAAATGACAGGGCTGGCAAGGGAACTGGGAACGTTCATGGAGCAGACAGGGCAGTGGATCCCTGGCGGTTCTTGCACCCAGATGAGAAGGAATTCTCGTTCTTCTCACCAGAACACAAGGTCTACACTCACATCGGCTTCTTTGTTGTGGGGAAATCGGTGCTTCCAGAAATAGTCAGAGTGGAATAATCCATGATTGTAATCTCAGACCACGCTCCACATTACATGGATGTGAGGTTGGAGACGGGACAAACCCAATGCCCCACATGGAGGTTGGACACGACCCTCTTGGCCGACGAGGTCTTCTGCCAGAAAACATCACCGGCCATCGGCAAGTCCATCACTAACAACCAGAACGGGGAAGTCTCACCTTCCACGTTCTGGGAGGCATTGAAGGCTGTGATTAGGTGATAAATAATCGCCAAAAGGCTCATAGAGACAGGGAAGAGAGAGCGGTGAGGCAGCAACTGATCAACTCCAGTCTGGAGGTTGACAGACGATACTCCGAGGCCCTGACCATAGAGCTTCTGCTGGAGAGGAAGAAGCTGCAAAAGAACTTTCACCTGCTCCCCACCAGGAAGGCAGTGACCAACTCCGCCAGGCACGAGGGACCTTTTATGAGCACGGAGAGGGCTCGCCGCCTGCTGGTTCACCAGTTGAGAAAGAAGGCAGCCACGAGGGAAATAGCCCAGGTAAAGGATAACAGAGGCAGACTGGTATAATAATAACCTTTATTATTGTCACATGTAGGCTTACATTAACACTTCAATGAAGTTATTGTGAAAATCCTCAAGTCGCCACACTCCGGCACCTGTTCAGGTACACGGAGGGAGAATTCAGAATGTCCAAATTACCTAACAGTATGCCTTTCGGGACTTGTGAGAGGAAACCGGAGCTCCCGGAGGGAACCCACGCAGACTTGGGGAGAACGTGTAGACTCCACATAGATAGTGACCCAAGCCGGGAATCGAACCTGGGACCCTGGCACTGTGAAGCAAAATTGCTGACCACTGTGTTACCCAACCATAGCCGTCCCGTAGCCCAACCAAAAAAGGTCAACCAAGCATCCGAGGCCTTCTACCGGCGACTGTACACCTCCGAGGAATCCCCGCCAGCACCAGTCCAGTGGTGGGAGCTACCCTGAGAACCTGGAACCAGATGTGGCAGCATTTCAGTCTGACCGATGTGTCCATCATGGCCCCCATCTGCGGCAACCATAGGTTTGCATCAGCCATTCTCGACGCCACCTTCAAGAGTAAGAGACGGGACAGGGGAACACTGATGGTCAGGGACTTTTACACGGGAAATAGACTTGCGATCTTAGAGGAGCTGACGGAGAGACTGGACCTGCCAAACAGGGATGAGCTCCAGGTCAAAAACTTTCTCTGCAAGGAGACACCAGCACACCCAGGAACCCTGAGAAGCACAATGCAAGAGGAATTACGGGACGCAGACAGTGTGGGGAAGGGAAACTGTGGGGACCTGTACGGACAACTCTTAATAAGGATGCGCTCCTTACTTGACGAAACCCAGGAAAAATGGGCGGAAGAGCGAGGGACGGAAATAGGGTGGGGACTCTGGATTGAAGCACTGAAAGGGACCAACTCCACCTTCTCCTACGCAAGGCTAAGATTCATGCAGCTGAATGTTGTGCACAGAGCACACCTGACAAGAACTCGAATGAGCAGGTTCTTCCTGGAGATGGAGGACAAATGTGAATGGTGCCAGCGGGGCCCGGCAAACCATGCCCACCTGTTCTGGGTATGTCCCAGACTTGTCGAATTCTGGACAGACTATTTATAGGCAATGTCCATGGTTATGAGGGTGGAGCCGTGCCCACAAATGGCAGTCTTCGGGGTATCGGACCAGCCAGAACTATTCATGGGGAAGAGGGTGGACGCCCTTGCCTTTGCTTCTCTAATCGGCCGCTGGAGAATCCTGCTCGGCTGGTGATCAGCAGCACCACCCACAGCTGCAGACTGGCTGGCAGACCTATCGGAATTTCTCCACCTGGAGAAGATCAAGTTCACCGTCCGAGGGTCAGAGGATGGTTCCCACAAAGTGTGGAGGCCATTCACCAACTTGTTCCAGGACCTGTTTGAAGCCAGCGGCCAATGGAACACTGGGGAGGGAGGTGGGCGTACGGGAGCCAACGGATCACAGGGAGCAGGCAGGAAAAGGGATGTGGGGAGGGTAGGGTGAGGCTACTGGGAAAAGGAGGGAGAGGCCAGAAACCAACTGACACAGAGACCAGAGAACGAAAACAGAAGAAGAGGAACCCCCCAAGGGAAGGTTTAAAACAGGACAGGGAGTGCGTGGGGCGGAAGGGGGGAGGCCCATCAATGGGGGGTAAGGGAGGACACCGTCCACTTGTAAATAACAGATAACTCCCATTGTACAGTGAAGGGCCCAGGAAAGTACCCAGAAACGACGAGTGAAGGGGCGGAGGGGAGGGACGGGAGATGGGGGGACCGGCACAAAGGAAATTGAACATGCACATTGTAATCGGCAGAGTTACCCTGACTGCTTGGATAGTGTATAATAAGCATTGCCACAACCCTGCGACTCAATGGAAAAGAGGTGAAAAAACTGCCCCAACCAATCCCGCCTCAATTTAAAGTGTTCCTCATAATCCAGATGGATTTCCTGTAATAAAGCTATGTCGACTTTCTCCTTAAGAAAGGGAGAGGATCTTTTTCCTTCTGATAGGGTGATGGATGCCCCGTACATTCCCTGAGAAAATTTGTAGATTAACTGCCGCCATTAGTTAGGCGACAGAGAGACAGGAACAGATTTTCACACCACAATCGGGCGTGCGCCATTACCCCCTCCTCCAACTCACTTTACACCAGAGGCACCAAAGTTTCCCCAAACTGCTCCTTTCACGGATAAAAGCCCCGTCTGTACCAGAGTAGGATAAAGTCAACAACACATAAACCCTCCCATAATAACAAAAATACAAAAGAATCACCACCACAATAGATCCAAGGAGACATTCCTCAATAGGACTGAGGACCCGGAGGATTAACCCCACGGCCAGACTGTCGTTACCCTCAGGATACCTTCTCCAAAATGAGGAGAAGAAAAATAACTTTTGTAAATTGTTTTTACAGGATATTAGAAGAGGAGGAATTACAGACCGAAATCTCAAACGTCACGTCTCAATCTGACTGAGTCCCTCAATTCCTTGTAACTGAATATCACCGGACTTTGAATCTAGAATGTTTGTCTTTTCTGTCTGCTTCAAAACATCAGTGTGACTGGAAAAGCCCCGAGACACACACACCCGAGTGAGAGTGTTCCAGAGCACTGACTGTGGAAAGAGCTTTAACCAGTTACACAGCCTGAAAAAACATCACACCATTCACAGCGGGGAAAGACCGTACACGTGTTGTGTGTGTGGACGAGGCTTCAACTGAGCGACAAACCTGGAGACACACAAGGACATCCCCACCCTGGAGAAACGGTGGAAATGTGGGGACTGTGGGAAGGGATTCAGGGCTCCATCTGTACTGGAAGCTCATCGGCACATTCACACCGGGGAGAGGCCGTTCATCTGCTCGGTGTGTGGGAAGGGATTCGGTCATTCATCCGGCCTGCGGATGCATCAGCAAATTCACACTGGGGAGAAGCCGTTCATCTGCTCGGTGTGTGGGAAGGGATTCAGTGATTCATCCAACCTGCGGATACATCAGCGAGTTCACACTGGGGAGAAGCCTTTCATCTGCTCTCAGTGTGAGAAGGGATTCACTCAGTTATCCAACCTGCGGAGACACCAGCGAGTTCACACTGGGGAGAGGCCGTTCACCTGCTCTGTGTGTGGGAAGGGATTCGGTCATTCAACTGACCTGCGGATACATGAGCGAATTCACACTGGGGAGAGGCCGTTCACCTGCACTCAGTGTGAGAAGGGATTCAGTCGGTTATCCGTCCTGCGGAGACACCAGCGAGTTCACACTGGGGAGAGGCCATTCATTTGCTCTGTGTGTGGGAAGGGATTCGGTGATCCATCCAACCTGTGGGTACACCAGCGAGTTCACACTGGGGAGAAGCCGTTCACCTGCTCTGTGTGTGGGAAGGGATTCGGTCATTCATCTGACCTGCGGATACATCAGCGGATTCACACTGGGGAGAGGCCGTTCACCTGCTCTCAGTGTGAGAAGGGATTCACTCAATCATCCAGCCTGCAGTCACACCAGCGAGTTCACACTGGGGAGAGGCCGTTCACCTGCTCTCAGTGTGAGAAGGGATTCACTACTTCATCGAACCTGCTGGCACACCAGCGAGTTCACACTGGGGAGAGACCGTTCACCTGCTCTCAGTGTGAGAAGGGATTCACTCAATCATCCCACCTGCAGACACACCAGCGAGTTCACACTGGGGAGAAGGCGTTAAGCTGCTCTGAGTGAGAGAAGGGATTCAGATATCCATACACCCTGCAGGAACACTAGCGCGTTCACACCTGGAAGAAGCCATTCACCTGCTCTGAGCAGGGGAGACATTCAATGATCCGTCGCAACGATGGAGACAGTAGCGAGTTAATTCTGGGGAGAGACCATTCATCTGCTCTCAATGTGGGGAGGGGGTTTTGTGATTCATCGCACCTGTTGTTACTCCAACAAGTTCACAAATTACAGATGTTTGCTCCGTTGTATTGTTTCTGCTCTCACTGACATCCAGGACTGCATTCTGTTCATTCTGACATCTGGTGAATGGTGATGATTGGAGGGTTTCTTTCTGCTGGACTGGCCGGTCTAACACCTCTGCCTCCGGTGGGCTGACCATATTTGAGGCTAGTTGCGATTACCTGGTTCCAAGTTTGACGAGGGGCACAGAATGAAAAGGTGTTTGCACGTTGGAAGATATTTAGTTCCCAAAGCAGCCATGTTGCCATGAAGATGGGCTATGGTGGTTACAGGGTTCTTTTGCCTAATTTATCTGGGTGTTTCTCGCAGAAGGAAACTGTCATGGTATGAGGGGCAAGTTGTCTGTGGTAGATTGGGAAATTACAATAAACATATCACTGAAAGTGGCAACGCAGGTGGATAAGGAGCTAAGAAGGCAGACGGCATGCTTGTCTTCATTGATCGGGGCATTGAGTATAAAAATTGGCAAGTTATGCTGCAGCTGTACAGAGCCTTAGTTAGGCCACACGTGGAATATTGCCTACAATTCTGGTCAGCACATTACCAAAAGGATGTGGAGGCTTTGGAGAGAGTACAGACGAGATTTACCAGGATGTTTCCTGGCCTGGAGGGTATTAGCTGTCAGGAGAGGTTGGATAAACTCGGATTGTATTCACGAGAGCGACGGAGTTGAGGGACGACCTGATAAAAGAGTGGATAGTCAGAAGCTTTTTCCCAGGTTGGAAAAGTCAATTACCAGGTGACATAGGTTTAAGGTGCGCGGGGCAAAGTTTAGAGGAGATGTGCGAGGGAAGTTTTTTTACACAGAGGGCGGTGAGTGCCTGGAACTCGCTGCCAGAGGAGGTGGTGGAAGCAGGTACGATAGTGACGTTTAAGAGGCATCTTGACGAATACATGATTCGGTTGGGAATAGACGGATACAGACCCTGGAAGCACAGAAGATTTTAGTTTATTTATTTTTAGATGTTTTTATTCTCCATTTTCACATTTTCCTTCAAAGTTTACACCCCACCCACAAACAGTAAACGGTAACAAATACGAAATCAATCCCTTTAACAATACCAACGATCCATTCCTCCCACCACCCCAAACAACAGCCCACCTGTCAATATATGCATCCAATGAAACAAATCCTCCCACGGTGGCAACAAAAAACAAAGGAGAAAAAGAAAAAGGAGTCCGGGACCGCCCAGGATCACCATTAACCTATAGAGTCGTCCCCCCTTACACTCAACGCCATCCAACCTCTGAAAGAGTACCGTACATGATACCCAAGAGTTGTAAACACCCCCCAGTCTCCAACTCCTCCCCAGTCTCCAACTCCTCCCGTCCACTGCCTCCTGTAAAACTCCTCCCCGCAACCTCGGTTCCTTCCCCCCAACTTTCCACCGCGGCGAGACCACTCGGACCCTGTTCTGCCAGGCTCCGATGGCCGCAGCCCCTCCCCCCACCTCACTCCCGTTCACTGGCCGGCTTAAACTGGCCAGCGTGGAGGCCCCCACCCGGGTCCCTTTCCCCCTTGCCCGGCCCTAGGAAAACCCAGAAATCCCCTTTTAGCACAGAAACCCCGCATATCCACCTACACCCCAAAGAACCCTCATTACGACTGAAAGTCCCATTTCTTCTCTTGTCCAAACATATACAACATTGGTTCCTTTAGCCCATACACCCGCACGCAGTGAAACAAAAAAGAAGAAAATACAGTCCTGAGGTTACATCGTCCCCTGGCCATTTCTCAATTTCTCAGTTCTGCCACAGTCCTTCTGCCTTCGCAAACTCCTCCGCTGCTTCCGCCGTTCCAAAATAAAAGTCCTTGAGCTTGTAAGTCACCCCAGCTTCGCTGGATTATACAATGCCACACTGCACCTTGCTAATGTACAGTGCCCTCTTCACCCGGTTGAAGGCAGCCCGCCTCCTCGCCAGCTCCACCGTAAAGTCCTGGTATACACGTATACCAGCCCACTGCACCACCCGCTTCTGCTTGGCCCAGTTCAGGACCTTCTCCTTCACACTGTACCTACGGAAGCACAGAGTCACTACCCTTGGCAGCTCACTCGCCTTTGGTACAGGCCTCCACGACCGATGAGCCCGATCCAGTTCATATCGGGAGGGATCCTCCCCCTCCCCCAATAGTTTCGCCAGCATCGCGGCAAAATACTCAGTTGGCCTCGGTCCTTCAACTCCTTCGGGCTGCCCCACAATCCTCAAATTCTGTCGCCTGGATCTGTTTTCCAGATCTTCCATTTTTCTTCGCAGATTCTTGTTCGTGTCCAACACCTTCCACATCTCCTTCCCCATCGAGGTAAGTTGATCACCGTGCTGCAATAATGTCTCCTCCACTTCCTTCAGCGCCTCCCCTTGCTCCCGCACCTCCGCCACTGTGCTCGCCATCGCCGTCGTCACCGGGGAAATCGCCTCCTCCACCAGCACACTCAAAACCTCTCTCATCTCCTTCCTCATTGTCTCCATGTATTTTGTAAACTGCCTTTCGAATTCCGCAGCCATCACCTTAGTTATTTCTTCAGCCGTAAGCAGTGCGGCCTCCCCTGGTGCTCCAGCCTCCATTTTCCTTGGTGACCCCGCGGTGACCTTTCCACTCCCTGACGGACCTTCAGCTGTTTTCTTTACGGCCGTTTCTTTGCTCCCCCTCGACATTGTTCTTCACTGTGCCTTCACTACCGCCTCTGTGCCTTCTCGCTGCTTTTGCCGCCTCCGTGGACCCTGGGACCGATCTTAAAGCCCCGAAAATGCTGTTCCCGAATGGGAGCCCTCCATTGTGCGGCTGCCTCCCGCCCGCCGTCACCGGAAGTCCAAGAAGGTTTTAGTTTAGACAGCTATCATGATCCGTGAAGGCTTGGTGGGTCGAAGGGCCTGTTCCTGTGCTGTACTGTCCTTTGTTCTTTGTATGACGACAGACAATAGACAGGCAACCACTCGCATTTTATTTACATAAAATATAGATTCCTTTAAGAAGCAAAAATTAAACAGCAAAAGTGAAGCTATCATAGCTAACAAGAAAAGTTAAAGATTCCATTAGATCAATGGAGGAGACTCAAAGTGGCCCAAATAGTAGTGAGTCTGAGGATTGGGAACTTGTTTTAGAATTCAGCAAAGGAGAACCAAGAAACTGATAAAGAGAAAATAGAATATGAGAGCAAACTGGGGAGAAACATAAAACACGACGTGAAAAGCTCCGAGAGGAATGTGAAAAGGAAAAGATTAGCAAAGACCAACGTGGGTCCATTCCAGGCAGAGACAGGAGAGTTTATAATGGGGAATAAGGAAATGGCAGAGAAACTAAACAATGTTTGTCTGTCTTCACGGAGGAAGACACAGAAATTGTCTCAAAAACACGAGAGAACCAAGGAACTATTGAGCACGAGGGACTGAAAGAGATAGTGGATGCATTGATTGTAATTTTCCAAAAATCCTTGGATTCTGGAGAACTACCAGAGCATTGGAAAACTGCCAATGTGACAACCCCCCGATTCAGAATGGGAGGGAGGCAAAAACGAGACACTATAGGATGATCAGCCTAACATTTATTGTTGCAAAAAGTGTGGGAATCAATTATTCGGAAGTAATAGCAGCACATTGAGAAAATCATAATCTAATCAAGCAGAGTCAGCATGGCTTTGTGAAAGGGAAACCGTGTCTGACTAATTTATCAGAGTGTTTCGAGGAGGTTTCAACCAGTGGATAGAGGGGGACCAGTAGATATAATTTCATAGAATTTACAGTGCAGAAGGAGGCCATTCGGCCCATCGAGTCTGCACCGGCTCTTGGAAAGAGCACCCTATCCAAGGTCCACACCTCCACCCTATCCCCACAACCCAACAACCCTACCGAACACTAAGGGCAATTTTGGACACTAAGGGCAATTTATCATGGCCAATCCACCCAACCTGCACATCTTTGGATTGTGGCCGAAACCAGAGCACCCGGAGGAAACCCACGCATACACGGGGAGGATGTGTAGACTCCGCACAGACAGTGACCCAAGCCGGAATCGAACCTGGGACCCTGAGCTGTGAAGCAATTGTGCTATCCACAATGCTACCATGCTGCCCCGGCTCTTGTGTTTTATTTAAACTTCCAGAAGGCCTTTGACAAGGTACCTCACAAAACGTTGTCATGAGATGAGAACCCATGGAGTTGGAGGTAGGATATTGACATGGATAGAGAATTGGCTAATGAGCAGGAAATAGCGAGTGGGGATAAGGGGTTCTTTTTCAGGTTGGTGACCTGTAACCAGTGGGGTTCCACAGGGGTCAGTCCTGGGACCGCAACTGTGTACAATTTATATTAATGACTTGGAGGAAGGAAGCGAACGTACTGTGCCCAAATTTGCAGGTGACACATAAATAGATGGAAAGGCTAGTTGCGAGGGGGATACAAACAGTTTGCAAATAGATATTGAGAGGTTAAGCAAGTGGACAAAAAGTTGCCACATGGAGCATAATGTGGGAAATTGTGAAGTTCATTTTGGAAGGGAGAACAAAAGAACAGTATTATTTAAATGGAGAAAAACTGCAGAAAGCTGCAACACAAAGGGACTTGGGGAACTTGTGCATGAAACACAGAAAGCTAGCAGACAGGTGCAGCAGGTAATCAGGAAGGCTAATGGAATGTTGGCCCTGATTCCAAGGGGGTTGGAGTATAAGAGTCGGGAAGTCTTGCTGCAGCTGTACAAGGTGCTGGTGAGACCACATCTGGAGAACTGAGAGCAGTTTTGGTCCCCTTATTTAAGGAAAGATATTTTATTGGAGGAGGTTCAGTGAAGGTTCACTAGGATGATCCCCATTATGGGGGGATTGTCTTTGGGGCAAAGGTTAAACAGGTTGGGACGCTACTCATTGGAATTTAGAAGAATGAGAGGTGATCTCATTGAAACATCCAGGATTCTTAAGGAGCTTCACAGGGTAAATGCGGAGAGGATGTTTCCCTCATGGGAGAGTTGACCAGAGGGCATAGTCTCAGAATAAAGAGATGTCAATTTAAGACTGAGATGAGGAGGAGTTTCTTCTGAGAGTCTTTGGAACTGAGAGAGTTGTGGGGACAGAGTCCTTGTGTATATTTAAGGCTGAGATAGATTCTTTTTTTTTTATTAATGTGAATTTAGAGTGCCCAATTCATTTTTTTCCAATTAAGGGGCAATTTAGCGTGGCCAATCCACCTACCCTGCACATCTTTGGGTTGTGGGGGCGAAACTCGTGCAAACAAGGGGAGAATGTGCAAACTCCACACGGACCGTGACCCAGAGCCGGGATTGAACCTGGAACCTTGGCGGCGTGAGGCAGCAGTGCTAACCACTGCACCACCGTGTTGCACAGCTGAGATAGATTCTTGATCAGTGAGGGAACCGAGGATTACGGGGAAAGGACAGGAAAGTGAACGTGAGGAATGTTGGTTTCAGCCATGATCCTATTGAAATGTGGAGCAGGCTGGAAGGGCCGAATGGCCTATTCCTATTCCTTATGGTCTTAGTGTGGTCTTATTCCCACCTACCCCGATAAACTTTCACCCCCTTGATTTTCAAGAATCTATACAGCTTTGCCTTAAAAATATTCAAAGACTCTGCTTCCACTGCCCTTTGAGGAAGAGAGTTCCAAAGACTCCCAACCCTCTGAGAGATAAAGTTCTCCTCTGCCTTAAATGGGCAAGTTATTACTTTTGAAGTGACTCCAATTTCTAGATTCTCCCACAAGAGGAAACATCCTTTCCACATCCGCCCTGTCAAGGTCCCTCAGCATCTTATACGGTTCAATCAAGTCACCTAAACTCCATCGGACACAAGCCCAACCTGTCCAATCATTCCTCATAAGACCAGCCTCCAATTCCAGGTATGAGTCCAGTAAACCTTCTCTGAACTGCTTCCAACACATTTACATCATTCCTTAAATGAGACTAATACTGTACACAGTGCTCCAGATGTGGTCTCGCCAATATAGTACATAGAATATATAGTGCAGAAGGAGGCCATTCAGCCCATCGAGTGCACCGACCCACTTGAGTGCTATCCCCGTAACCCAATAAGCCCTCCTAACCTTTTTGATCACTAAGGTCAATTTATCGTGGCCAATCCACCTGACCTGCACGCCTTTGGACTGAGAGGAAACCGGAGCACCTGGAGGAAACCCACGCAGAAACGGGGAAACGTGCAGACTCCACAGACAGTGATCCAGTGGGGAATCGATTCTCGGACCCTGGAGCTGTGAAGCCACAGTGGTATCCACTTGTGCTACTGTGTATAACTGAAGCATTACCTCCCTACTTTTGTATTCAATTCCCCTCACAATAAACAAGAACATTCTATTAGCTTTCCTAATAACTTGCTGTACCTGTATACTCGCCTTTTGTGATTCATGCTCTTGGACGCCCAGATCCCTCTGAATCTCAGATCTCTGCAACCTCTCACCATTTAGATAATAAGCTTTTTTATTCTTCTGGCCAATATTGACAATTACACATTTTCCCACATTATTCTCCATTTGGCAGATCTTATTTCACTCATTTAACATCTACCTTTTTAACCTCCTTATGTCCTCTTCACAATTTACTTTCCTGCTTATCTTTGTATCATTGGAACATAGGAGCAGGAGTTGGCCATTCAGCCCGTCGAGCCTGCTCCACCATTCAATACGATCATGGCTGATCATCCACTTCAATGCCTTTTCCCCCACACTATCCCCATATCCCTTTGTGTTATTGGTATTTAGAAATCTGGCAGTCTCTGTTTTAAACACAATCAATGACTGAGCTCCCACAGCCCTCATGGGTAGAGAATTCCAAAGATTCACAACTTGTAGATCTCTGTAGATCAAACCATTGCCCCGTCCTATTCCTGTATCCCTGTCAGTTTAATTCTCTTAAAAGCCCATCCAATTTCCTTTGGGAAACATTCCATCATCTCGGCTTCTACCTGCATCGTAGGAAGTGGCTTCCAGATATTTCCCACTTTCTTCAAATGCAAACGAGTCTCAGTGAGCACAGAAAGAGGCCATCCCGCCCATTGTTCCCATGCTAGCTCTTTGAATTAACTAATTAGTCCCATCACCCGGCAAGTTTCTTTTCCTACAGAATCTGTCCAGTTCCCTTGTGAAAGTTATTGTTGAATTTCCTTCCTGCACCTTTATTAGGCAGTGAATCCCAACAACTCGTTCTGTTTTAAATCTAATCATTTCACAATACGCTGTGTTTGGATTTTCACGGGATTTGAAATGGAGAGAAAGACATGGTTGTTGCACAAAATCAAGACTCAGTCTTTATGAATGATCTTAGTGAGTGGGCAGAGTGTGAAATACCCAGGTTTGCGGTGCCATGGCACCAGTCTGGCAGTGCCAAGATGCACACGTCCCAGGGGCTGTGCCGGGGGGCACCCTGCCCTATCCCTGACCATTCGGGGGCCTCCATGGCCCGGGAACCCCTTGGGTACCGTGATGCCTGGCCCATGTCTGTGTGGGCCAATACTCATCGGCGTCCATGTGACCGACTGGGGAGTCGCTTAAATCAAGCTTTGCCTTTAGATAGGGGGTCCTTCCCGTTAACGGGATGGAGATTGGCCTTAATCCGGCCAATGGGAATAGGCCAGTTAGATCGGAAACCGATTGGCGCTTGGTGCCCAATTTCGGACTCTCCTGCGATCTAACTGGCGCACTTGGATTCACGCCATGCGCATCATGGCCATTCGATCGTGCCCTGATTCTCATTTGCTGTAAAAATGGCAACGGTTAATTGCTGTGTATAAAGAAAGTGCAATGAGGATAAATGTACTGACAAGAGAGACCTTCAAACTCTGATTAGCCTCAACATTTGAAACTGTATGAATAAGGGATTGTATAGAATCAGATAAAGGGATAGTATGAAACAGTTCTATTGTATTCCTGTCTAAGATAATGAGAGAAGGTGGTGTCAGTAATTGGGGATCCAATTCAATTAATCTAGTGACCAAATATCATGTGACAACAGACCCAACTCTGACGTGAGATAATGGTCACTTTGGGGATAAAAGTAGAGGTTCTGAAGATCTTCCTTGCTGGCCAAGTACTGAAGACTCCCGAGGCCGGGTTCCAAAGAAATTACTGTGAAAGAAGGAGCCAGACTCCCAAGGCTGAATTCCACAAGAATTACTGTCAAAGAAGGAGCCAGAGAGGGTTACGCTTCTACAGACTGATCACCCACATGAAGTTGGAAAAGTCAATGTCTTAAAGTTGTTCAATAAACATTTTCATTTAATAAACTTATTTTCAAATTTACTATCCAGAGAATTCTGATTTTGTCTTAATTGGTTAAAGTCTTGTCTGAACCAAAGTGAATTTATTAAATCGCAAGTTGGGTGTGGCTCAAATCAATTAAGTTCCAGATAACAAGATCAGATAACATAAACCTTCAATTTAAAAACTTACATGTCTATAGCGCCTTTCACAATCACAGGATGTCCCAAAGTGCTTTACAGCCAATGACGTTCTTTTGAAGTATAGTCACTGTTGTAATGTAGGAAACGCGGCAGCCAATTTACACACAGCAAGATCCCACACACAGTAATGTGATAATGAGCAGATGATGTGTTTTTAGTGATGTTGACTGAGGGATAAATATTGTCCAGGACACCGGGATGACTCCCCTGCTCTTCTTCAAAATAGTGGCTGTGGGAACTTTTACATCCACCTGAGAGGGGCAGACAGGGCCTCTGTTTAACATCTTGTTTGAAAGACAGTGCAGCACTCCCTCCGTGCTGGGACCAGGAATGTTGGAACTGGTTTTTGTCCACAGGTCCCTAACTGGGTCTTAACCTTCTGATCCAGAGGTGATCGTGCTGCCCACTGACCTATGACTGACACTAGCTAGAAAGGAAAAGTTACGCATTAAAACCCTCCACCCTTTGCCTCCGATGCCTAAATCTAATAATTAAAACCCAGTATAAATAACATATATTTCTTTTATAATTCTTTTTTTTTTTAAATATGTTTTATTGAACATTTTTTCCCAAACAACAATTTTTCCCCTCTTACAAAGCAAACGCAACAATAACAATACAGAAATTTTTAACAATACACAAGTAACAAAACCCCATTATCTTTGACCTAAACTAAACTAAGCCCCCCCCCCCCCCTGGGTTGCTGCTGCTGGTCATCTGTCTTCCCTCGAACGTTCCCCTATGTAGTCGAGAAATGGCTGCCACCGCTTGGTGAACCCTTGAGCCGATCCTCTCAGGGCAATCTTTATCTGCTCCAGTTTAATGAACCCCGCCATATCATTTACCCAGGCCTCCAGTCCGGGGGGGTTTCGCCTCCTTCCACATGAGTAGGATCCTGCGCCGGGCTACTAGAGACGCAAAGGCCACAACATCGGGCTCTTTCGCCTCCTGCACTCCCGGCTCTTCCGCAACTCCAAATAGAGCTAACCCCCAGCCTGGTTTGACCCGGGCCTTCACCACCCGCGAAATCACTCCCGTCACTCCCTTCCAATACCCTTCCAGTGCCGGGCACGCCCAAAACATATGTGCGTGGTTTGCCGGGCTCCCGCCACACCTCCCACATTTGTCCTCCACTCCAAAGAACCTGCTCAATCTTGCTCCCGTTATGTGTGCTCTATGTAGCACCTTAAATTGAATCAGGCTAAGCCTGGCGCATGAGGAAGAGGAATTTACCCTGCTTAGGGCATCAGCCCACATACCCTCCTCTATCTCCTCCCCTAGTTCTTCTTCCCACTTTCCTTTTAGTTTGCCCACTGACTCCTCCCCCTCTTCCCTCATCTCTCGGTAAATCTCTGACACCTTGCCCTCTCCGACCCACACCCCTGAAAGCACCCTGTCCTGTATCCCCTGTGTCGGGAGCAACGGAAATTCCCTCACCTGTTGTCTAGTAAACGCCCTCACCTGCATATATCTCAAGAACTTTCCCCGGGGCAACTTATACTTTTCCTCCAATGCTCCCAAGCTCGCAAAAGTCCCATCTATAAATAAATCTCCCACCCTCCTAATTCCCAACTGGTACCAGCTCTGAAATCCTCCATCCATTCTTCCTGGGGTGAACCTATGGTTGTTCCTGATTGGGGACCCCACCAGGGCTCCCCGCACCCCTCTCTGTCACCTCCACTGTCCCCAGATATTCAATGTTGCCGCCACCACTGGGTTCGTGGTAAACCTTTTAGGTGAGATCGGTAGCGGCGCCGTCACCCGCACCCTTTCCCCTCCCCCTCCCCATTCTCCAACTATGTCCCGTCTTTCCCCCCTCACCGGCGCCCACATTTCCCCAATGTCTCCCCCCTTCCCAATTTACTTCTCAATTAACTTCAACCATAACATTAACAATAACATTTCCTGCAGCATCAGTCCCTCAGTTCCGATCCAATTTCTCTTCTTTGATGAAGGTCTTTGCTTCCTCCGCCGTCTCGAAATAATGGTGTCTCTCCTGATACGTGACCCATAGTCTTGCCGGCTGCAGCATCCCAAACTTCACCTTCCTTTTATGCAACACCTCTTTGGCTCGGTTGAAGCTCGCCCTCCTTTTCGCCACCTCCGCACTCCAATCATGGTATACCGTACCACTGCATTCTCCCATCTGCTACTCCGCACCTTTTTAGCCCATCTCAGGACCTCTTCTCTATCCTTAAGGCGGTAAAATCGCACGATTATCGCCCTGGGTGGTTCTCCCGCTTTTGGTCTTCTCGCCGGAATCCGATTTGCCCACTCCACCTCCAAGGGGCCCGTAGGGGCCTCAGCACCCATCAGTGAGCTCAGCATCGTACTTGCATACGCTCCACAGTCCACTCCTTCCACACCCTCAGGGAGACCCAGTATCCGAAGGTTCTTCCTTCACGCTCCGTTTTCTAGGGCCTCGATCCTTTCAGTACACTTTTTATGAAGTGCCTCGTGCGTCTGTGTCTTAACTGCCAGGCCCAGGATCTCGTCCTCGATATCTGTCACCTTCTGCTCCACCACGCGGAGCTCTGTCTCCTGGGTCTTTAGTGTCTCCTTGAGCCCCTAAATTGCCTGCAGCATCGGGGTCAGCACCTCCCTCTTCAGCAGCTCCACGCACCGTCTCACAATTTCATCCTGCTCAGGCCCCCATGTCGCCTGCGCTTTCTCCGCCGCCATCTTGTACTTCTCTCTTTCTGACCCTTTGGTCGACGATTCCTCGCGCTGCAGCCGCCGGTTTTTTCCTCCTTCATTTGGGGGGGGACTCCCTTCTCACACACCCCACACCGGGTTGCGTCGTCGAAAAATTCCCCGTTGGGGCTCTTAAAAGAGCCCGAAGGTCCGTCGGAGCTGGAGCCGCCGAAGCGTGCGGCTAGCTAGGCATCACCGCAGCCGGAAGTCCCTTCAGTGGCCTTGATGAGATCTTTTCACAGTTGTTCCCTCTGCTGCTAGAATTCACCTTTGATACAGGTCCTCAGATCAGCTTGCAGCTTTAAGCTTGCCCTTCCCCCGCCTGCATGCTGGAAGAGGCCCCGTTTATCCTGCAGTTGCAGCCAAATCTTTCACTGTTTCTGCCGTGTCTGGCAACCAAGAGACATACCCTTCCTGGGGGACACTGTCGGGGGAATGTTGCAGCCTTCTTCCCACACCGGGAAATGGCAAACAAATGCCGTGGGGGTCTTGTAACGAGCCCAAAAGTCCGTTCCAAGCAGGAGCTACCGAATATGCGACCTAGCTCTGCATAGCCGCACCCGGAAGTCCAATAACATATATTTCACTGACAAATGTTGAAGTGTTGATTTCGAGCCACAAGTTTTAACTTCTCACTTCCTCCTCTGCACCTTTCTGTCTCTGTCGCTTGTATCAATGACAGCCAGGAGACAGAGCTGAGGGCTGAGAATAACGGGGCCTGTGCCCCATTTGGGTAACTGCCATGGACGTCGCACTAATAGAGAGACAGGAAGGTGCTGGAGGACTGACTGGAAAATGGACCTCCAATCAATTGTTACATTGGTCACTATTCCGATCCCAGACCAGATCCCAACAGTGTCTAGGATACTGGACCAAATCCCCAATATTTCAGTTTATTTGTCAGACTGTGCGGAAAGAATGATTCGCTCCAGGAGTGATCACATGAAGAAATAAAACTTTATTATGATTACAATTTAAACTTTTTAACTTCACACCCAAAAACAACAGCTTACAATTACCCATTTAAACGTCACTACTCAATCTCCCATTAAACAACAGGAAAAGAAAGATACAGCTCTCGATCTGTCTTACTGTGGGAGAATTGTGGACCAAAGATTCAACTCCTCGCTCCAAATCTTTCTCCAAAAACTGCTTTCCAAAGATTTCTAAAATGCCTTTCTGCCTTCCTCGGTTCCACCCAGAAATGACCTCATCTCCCCAAGCTGGAAAACAAATGATATCTGCCGGCTGCAAAGTACAGTAATTCCACAAGTACTTTCCAGTCAAACCACAGTCCATTAGCCCAGACTGAAAAACACATTCCTTTGACAGTTTCACCTTCTGGCTACTAAAAACACCCAGGTCCTGCAATACAGGATCCTTCTTTAAAATAAAAACAGGACCACTGCAGTGAATCACACTTTAACCCCACGCTTTTAACCCTTAAATTGCCCAATACATTTATAATCAAATTTTCTTAAAATCTTCCAATCGTCACACCTCCCCCTTTAAAAAGATGAACCAGCGATGTACGCTGATAGCTTTATTTTCTAAAAACGTTTTGAATTTTAAACATTTCTTATGATTACATGAAATGAAAATTGCTTGTCACAATTAGGCTTCAAATGAAGTTACTGTGAAAAGCCGCTAGTCGCCACATTCCGGCGCCAGTTCGGGGAGGCTGGTACGGGAATTGAACAGTGCTGCTGGCCTGCTTTCAAAGCCATCGATTTAGCTCTGTGCTAAACCATGCTAAGCTCTGTGCTAAACTAAACATGCAACTTATACTCTGTAATATCGTTTTACATTTTTCAACAGGCAAACATACATGCGAGTGTAGTAAGTATAGTCCATTTTAGTCTCACATGTCACCATCGTGAGCATAAATGTATCCACTCCTAGATTTCCAAAGACCGGAGCGGCCTCCAAGATTACACAAGAAAAGCTTCAACAATTCACTGATATGTAGTTGCCTGGCTCTGACAGCAGAATTCTTCTCTTGATGGTAAGACAGGTTGCTATCGATGCTGCAGCATTCATCATCTATTCTTCACATTTATCAGCTGCTTTGTATTCTGTGTCTGTTGAGGATAGCCAAAAATAATTGGCAACAGATGCAGGTGAGATGTTTCCCCTGGTTGGGGATTCTAGAACCAGGGAACAGAATTTCAAAATAAGGGGGAAGTCACTTAGGATCGGTCTCGGAGGAGACATTTCTTTACTCAGAGGGTTGTGAATCTTTGGAATTCTCTACCCCAGAGGGCTGTGGGAGCTCAGTCATTGAGTGTGTTTAAAGCAGAGGCTGACAGATTTCTAAATACCAATAACATGAAATGAAAATCGCTTATTGTCACAAGTAGGCTTCAAATGAAGTTACTGTGAAAAGCCCCTAGTCACCACATTCCGGCGCCTGTTCGGGGAGGCTGGTATGGGAATTGAACCCTCATTGCTGGCCTTGTTCTGCTTTACGAGCCAGCTGTTTTAGCCCACTGTGCGAAACCAGCCCCTACACAAAGGAATATGGGGATAGTGTGGGGGAAAAGGCATTGAAGTGGATGATCAGCCATGATCGTACTGAATGGTGGAGCAGGCTCGACAGGCTTAATGGCCAATTCCTGCTCCTATGTTCCAATTATACAAAGATAGGAAGGAAAGTAAATTGTGAAGGGGACATAAGGAGACTAAAGTGATATAGGTAGGTTAAGTGAGTGGGAAAAAATCTGCCAAATGGAGAATCATGTGGGAAAAGGTGAAATTGTCCATCTGGGTAGAAGGAATAACAAAAGCTTAATATCTAAATGGTGAGAGATTGCAGAGCTCAGATTCAGAGGGATCTGGGTGTCCAAGAGCATGAATCACAGAAGGCGAGTATACAGGTACAGCAAGTAATTAGGAAAGCTAATAGAATGTTATTGTTTATTGTGAGGAGAGTTGAATACAATAATGTATCCACTATCTCTACAGCCGCCTCTTTCAACACTCTGGTATGTAGAGCTCAACCTTTGTGGGATTTATTAACTTTCAACCCACATTAATTTCTCCAGTACTACTTTGTTACTAATACGAATCTCTTTCAGTCCCTATTGCTCACTAGTTCCTTGGTTCCCTTGAGTTTTTGAAAGATTTTCTGTATCTTCCTCCATGAAGACAGACACACATTGTTTAATTTCTCTGCCATTTCCTTATTCCCCATTATAAACTCTCCTGTCTCTGCCTGGAATGGACCCACATTGGTCTTTGCTAATTGTTCCTTTTCACATTCCTATTGGAGCGTTTTTTATGTTTCTCGCCAGTTTGCTCTCATATTCTATTTTTTCTTTATTAGTTTCTTGGTCCTCCTTTGCTGAATTCCAAACAAGTTCCCAATCCTCAGGCTTACTACTGTTTTGGCCACTTCAAGAGCCTCTTCCTTCTAATGGGATCTTTAACTTTGATTTCTGTTCCTTAAAGGAATCTATATTTGTTGTATTCTGTAAAATGAAAGTCACCAAAGTCCCAAAGGACCATACGCTGCTCTCCCCTTTGAGAGAGAGAGAGCTTACTGATGATGGCTTAACTTGAGGGTCACCACACTTCAGGTGAGGGGCAATGTTGAGAAGGCTGGGCCTTCATGAATAACCTCTGTATTGGGAATTGAACCCATGCTGTTGGCGTCGCTCCGCATCATGAACCAGCCAACTGAGCTAACCGACCACCTGGTAAATATGTAATATTTTCTTTAATATTCCCTGTTTCCCATCAGTTTCCCAATCCACTTCAAACAACTGTGGGCAGCACGGTATCACAAGTGGATAGCACCGTGGCTTCACAGCTCCAGGGGCCCAGGTTCGATTCCCCACTGGGTCACTGTCTGTGCGGAGTCTGCATGTTCTCCCCGTGTCTGCGTGGGTTTCCTCCGGGTGCTCCGCTTTCCTCCTACGGTCCAAAGACATGCAGATTAGGTGGATTGGCTACGCTAAATTGCCCTTAGTGACCAAAAAGATTAGGAGGGGTTATTGGGTTGCAGGGATAGGGTGGAAATGAGGGCTTAAGTGGGTCGGTGCAGACTCGATGGGCTGAATGGCCTCCTTCTGCACTGCATGTTCTATATCTATATCTAACTTGCCCCTCATACCCTCAGTTTTCTTCTGAGAGGACCACCCAAACAAATTAAACATAAAAAAACATATAACCACTACAGCAAGGTGGCATGCTTTGGGAGTTCCAAACAGAAATGGGAACTAAATATCTTCAAACTTCAGCTATGCAACGTGAGGGTCCCCCAGCGCTGTATGGAGTGGACCAGGAGTGGGACAATCAAAAAAGCGGCTTTGGAGAAGAGAACGAGCGTGAAAAAGCAAGACGGCGGCTGGCGGGGATCAAGCAGCGTGGACCCTGTGGTCACGGGAGCAGCAGGAGTTTTTGAGAAGCTGTTTTGCGGAGTTAAAGGCGGAGATGCTGGCCCCTATGAAGGCGTTGATTGAGAGGTTGGTGGAGACCCAGAAGATGCAGGGGACGGCGATAAAGGAGGTGCAGCAGAAGGCCTCTGATAACGAGGATGAGATTTTGGGCCTGGCGGTTAGAGTGGAAGCGCACGAGGTGCTGCACAAAAGAAGGCAGGAGAAGCTGGAGGACCTGGAGAATAGGTCGAGGAGGCAGAACCTGCAGATTCTGGGTCTCCCTGAAGGCGTGGAGGGGTCGGATGCTGGGGCGTATGTGACCATGATGCTGGGAACGCTGATGGGCGCGGGGGATTTCCCGAGGCCCCTGCAGCTGGATGGGGCGCACAGAGTCCTGGCAAGGAGGCCTAGGGCGAACGAGCCGCCGAGAGCCAGGGTGGTAAAATTCCACCTCTTCACCGATAAGGAGTGTGTCCTGCGATGGGCGAAGATGGAGCGGAGCAGCAAGTGGGAGAACACCGAGATCCGTATCTATCAGGACTGGGGTGCAGAACTGGCCAAGAAGCGTGCGGGATTCAATGGGCCAAGGCGGTCCTCCACAGCAAAGGGGTGAAGTTCGGGCTGTTACAACAGGCGCCACTATTTCGACACGCCGGACGAGGCGTGGACTTTTATTAAGAATGAGAAGCTGGACTCGAGCAATGGACTGCAGTATGTTGTGGGGGTTGCTGGTGGGTTGCTGGGGGCTGGGGGGGGGGGGGGGGGTGGCAGTCTTATGTTGGGGTTTTCCCCGTGTTCTCTTGTGTTTTTGTTGCCCCCTTTGCCCTGGGCCCTTGAGGCTTTGGGCGAGGTCGCAGTTGGGAAGAGCTGCATCACAGGTGGTGGGGTCAGCCCAGACAGGGAGAGCGGTTTATCCGTGAAATGGTGGGGTCAGTATCCGAAGCTGGGGGTTTGAGAGTATTGTGCCTTGGTTTTTTTCTTCTTTCTCTGTACACACGGGGTGTAGGGGGGGGGGGGGGACGACTCTCTTAACCTCACTTAGGTGGGGGGGTGGAGACTTGTAAGAGGAGCCAACAGTGGGATTGGAGGTGGAGGTGGGAGCGGCCGGGGTCAGCATGAGTCAGCTGACTTGCGGGAGTGCTATTGGGGGTGGGGGGGGTAGGGGGGTTAAGCGGGTAAGAGGCCGGAAGCGGCCAAGGTCCTGAGGGGGTTCATGGACCAGATGAGGGGAGTGGACCCGTGGAGATTTGCCAGGCCAAGGGCGAGGGAGTTTTCTTTCTTCTCCCATGTGCACAAGGCGTACTCACGGATTGATTTTTTCGTGGTGAGTAGGGCGCCAATCCCGAGAATGGAGGGGGTGGAGTATTCGGCCATTGCGATCTTGGACCATGCCGTGCACTGGGTGGAGTTGGGGCTGGGGGAGGAGAGAGGCCAATGCCCTTTGTGGAGACTGGACGTAGGACTACTGGCGGATGAGGAGGTCTGTGGGCGGATTCAGCGGTCTATCCAAAGCTATGTGGAGACCAATGATATGGGGGAAGTTTCAGTGAGTGTGGTCTGGGAGGCGCTGAAGGCAGTTGTCAGAGGGGAGCTAATTTCAGTCAGGGCCCACAGGGAGAAGAGGGACAGGATGGAGAGGGAGATACTTCGGGTGGACAGGAGGTACGCGGAATCCCCCGAGGAGGGGTTGTTCAAGGAGCGCCGGAGTCTGGCCTGCTTACTACGGGGAAGGCTGAGGCTCAGTTGAGGAAGGTACAAGGAGCGGTGTATGACTATGGGGAGAAGGCAAACAGGATGGTGGCGCATCAACTGCGGAAGAGAGAGGCGGCCAGGGAGATTGGGGGAATTAGGGATGGGGGGGGTAACACGGTGCTGAGCACGGCAAGGATCAACGAGGTCTTCAAGGACTTTTATGGCAAATTGTATGAGTCAGAACCCCCGGAGGGTGGGGGGGGGGGGGGGGGGGGGGGGGGGGGTTGGGGGGTTGGGGGGATGAAGCAATTCTTCGACGAACTGAGGTTCCCCAAGGTGGAGGAGGGGCGGGTAGAGGGATTGGGGAACCCGATAGAGATGGAGGAATTGGTTAAGGAGTTGGAGGGTATGCAGTCGGGCAAGGCCCCGGGACCGGTTGGGTATCCCGTAGAATTTTACAGGAAATTCTCAGAGCTGTTGGGTCCGCTATTGTTGAGAACTTTTAACATGGCTAAGGAAAAGGGAACCCTTCCCCCGACGATGTCGCAGGCTCTAATCTCGCTCATCCTTAAGCGAGATAAGGACCCGTTGCAATGTGGCTCCTATAGGCCGATTTCACTCCTTAATGTAGATGCCAATCTGTTGGCCAAGATCTTGGCCACTAGGATTGAGGACTGTGTCCCGGGAGTGATCAATGAGGATCTGACGGGGTTTGTGAAGGGCAGGCAGATGAATACGAATGTGCGGAGGCTCCTGAATGTGATCATGATGCCCTCGGAAGGAGGGGATGCAGAAGTGGTGACGGCAATGGACGTGGAGAAAGCCTTCGATCGGGTGGAGTGGGAGTACCTGTGGGAAGTGTTAGGCAGATTTGGGTTTGGAGAGGAATTTATAGGGTGGGTTAAATTGTTGTATCAGACCCCGGTAGCGAGTGTGTCGACGAACCGGCTGCGGTTGGAGTACTTTAGGTTACATCGAGAGACGAGGCAGGGGTGCCCCCTGTCCCCCCTGCTGTTTGCCCGGGCAATCGAGCCGCTGGCCATGGCGTTGAGGGAGTCCAGAAACTGGATGGGGCTGGTTCGGGGGGGGTGGCATCGTGTTTCACTGTATGCGGATGACCTGCTCCTGTACATTGCGGATCCGGTGGAGGGGATGGGGGAGGTCATGCAGATCCTAGAGATTTCGGGGACCTTTCGGAGTATAAGCTGAATGTTGGGAAAAGCGAGCTTTTCCCGATACATGCAAGGGGCCAGGAAAAGAGACTGGGAGAGCTACCGCTTAAGATGGTGGAGAGGAGCTTTCGCTTCTTGGGCATTCAGGTGGCTAAGAGTTGGGATGCCCTGCACAAGCTCAATTTAGCGCGGCTGGTGGATCAGATGGAGGAGGACTTTAAGAGGTGGGACATACTGCCGCTTTCCCTGGCGGGAAGATGACGGTCCTCCCCAGGTTCTTGTTCGGCTTCCAGTGCCTTCCCATCCTCATCCCCAAGTCCTTTTTCAAGCGGGTAAACAGATTACGGGATTTGTATGGGCAAACAAGTGTTCAGAGATGGTTCTTAGAACGCAGTCAGGGTGGGGGTGGGCTGGCGCTGCTGAACATTTGCAGCTATTATTGGGTAGCGAATATATCCATGATTCGGAATTGGGTAGTAGAGGAAGGGGGGGCGGCATAGAACCAGTTGGAGGTGGCGTCTTGCAGGGATACTAGCCTTGGGGCATTGATAACGGCTCCGCTGTCACTCCCGCCGACACGGTACACCACGAGCCCGGTGGTGGCGACATTGGGGATCTGGGGTCAGTGGAGACGGCACAGGGGGGAGGCAAAGGCTTCAGTCTGGACCCCTATATGAAACAATCACAGGTTCGTTCCAGGTAGAATAGACGGAGGGTTCCAAAGCTGGCATAGAGTGGGTATCAAAAGGATGGGGGACTTGATTATTGATGGGACTGTTGCTAGTCTGAGGGCGCTGGAGGAGAAATTTGGGTTGTCCCCAGGAAATATCTTTAGATACTTGCAGGTTTGGGCGTTCGTGAAAAAGCAGCTGGAGGAATTCCCGCTGCTACCGGCCCGGGGGATACAGGACAGGCTGGTCTCGGCCGTGTGGGTAGGGGACGGCAAGGTATCGGACATATACCAGGAGTTGCAGGAGGCAGAGGAGGCCTCAGTGGAAGAGCTGAAGGGCAAGTGGGAGGAGGAGCTGGATGACGGCCTGTGGGCGGACGCCCTGGGCAGGGTCAATTCCTCCTCATCTTGTGCCCGGCTTAGCCTGATTCAGTTTAAGGTGGTGCACCGGGCACATATGACAGTTGCAATAATGAGCAAGTTCTTTGGGGTGGAGGACAGGTGTGTGAGGTGTCCAGGGAGCCCAGCAAACCATGTCCAGATGTTTTGGGCACGCGCGGCACTAAAAGAATTCTGGTGAGGCTTTGCAAAGGCTATGTCCAAGGTCTTGGACACTCGGGTAAAACCGGGCTGGGGGATAGCGATATTTGGGGTGTCAGACGATCCGGGAGTGCAGGAGTCGAAAGAGGCCGGAGTTCTGGCCTTTGCCTCCTTGGTAGCCCGGAGACGGCTCTTGTTAATGTGGAGGGACGCGAAATCCCCAAGTGTGGAGGCTTGGGACAGCGACATGGCGGGATTTCTCAAGCTGGAGAGGATAAAGTTTGCCTTGCGAGGGTCCTTGCAGGGGTACTCCAGGCGGTGGCAACCGTTCCTTGACTTTCTCGTGGAACGTTAAGTGGAGGTCAGCAGCAGCAGCAAACCAGAGGGGGGGGTGGGGATTGGGTGGTGGATAGATTTCACTTGCAAAGGATAGATATCCCACTTTGTTTTGTTAAATTGTTATCTTTATTATTACTATGCCTTTTGTTTTCTTTTTATAGTGGTTTGTAAAAATTATTGAAAAATTTTGAATAAAAACAAATTTTTTTAAAAAACCAATACAATGAAAGAATAACCCTTAACTGCTATCTTTATCTGCACTCAAAGAAACCCAACTCTGGTCAAAATCCATGTTTAAATAGTTAGCAAACCCAAGCATACTTGCTTAATGTTGGATAGAGATCTTTTGAAGAAAACAGAATAGTCAGAATAATGCTTCAGAAAATGTTTCTCAGCTCACTTTCCAGCCAAAAAACTAAAACTCTGACGGCCTGCTAGATACCCGATACCCTCACAGCTCCATTAGTTACATCACCCTTATGTCACTCGGATTTCAAGACCTGATTATTCAAGTTTAAACACAATTTATCCAATTATTTATTCACCAGAGAACCTTCTTTATATAAAAAAGTACATTTCCAAAGATTTTAATATGCCTTAATTGCACCTCTGTCTCAAACATACCGAGCTGCTTAACAAACCAGGATTTTTATAAACATAGACATAGGCATAGAACATAGTGTAGGAGGCCATTGGGCCCATCGAGTCTGCACTGACCCACTTAAGCCCTCACTTCCACCCTATCCCCGTAAACCAATAATCTCTCCTAACCTTTTATTAGTCACTAAGACCAATTTAACATGACCAATCCACCTAACCTGCACGTCTTTGGACTGTGGGAGGAAACCGGAGCACCCGGAGAAAACCCACGCAGACACGGGGAGGACGTGCAGACTCCGCACAGACAGTGACCCAGCAGGGAAGCGAACCTGGGACCCTGGCGCTGTGAAGCCACAGTACTATCCACTTGTGCTACCGTGCTGCCCCTAAACATAACTACAGCATTCACACACTAACCCAGGCTTTTAACCCTTTGTGCACCAAATATATACAACACAATATATCTGAAATTCCTACATTGATCACACAATTTGGAGCTTTTCTGTGCAGATCCATCGAGGCAATAATGCTAAATGATCCCTTATTTGGGAGCTCTGAACACGCCAAACTCTCTCCAACTGCCTAACTCTTTCTGGTTAGCCTCCCATATAGCTTTAAGCCTTAATTTGTCAGCAGCACCAAAACCCTCTCGGTCACGGGGATTTCAACATCGCCCCCAAACACATCCTTGGTGTAAAACCAACAACTCTCTGTCTGGAATGTTACAGTCATTGAAATTACATCGAATGGACGCCAAAGAAACAAACCAGAAACAGATCCCTGAGGTTCTGAGGAGTCCCCAGTAGTCAGTCAGACTGAACTAATCACGGGTGGTATAAAACAAACAATACTCACCCCGGTGTCTGCTGTCCACGGGGACTTTCCTTTAATCAGAGCCGTCAGTGGATCCTGTTCCTGACACCAGGTTGTTGTGGGACAAATGTCACTCGGAGTCCAGAGTTGGTTAAAGTTTGGGAATCATGGGCAGCACGGTGGCGCAGTGATTAGCACTGCTGCCTCACGGCGTCGAGGTCCCAGGTTCGATCTGGCTCTGGGTCACTGTCCGTGTGAAGTTTGCACATTCTCCCCGTGTTTGCGTGGGTTTCACCCCCACAACCCAAAGATGTGCAGGCTAGGTGGATTAGCCACGCTAAATTGCCCCTTAATTGGAAAACATGAATTGGGTACTCAATTTATTTTAAAGAAGTTTGGAAATCTTTATTACAAGCACGCAGCGGAATGCTTCAGCGAACCAAAATATCTGAAGGAGCAGTTACAATAACCCACATTTATACACAGTACAGTTGCAGCGGGCCAGGCTGTTTTGTCTGCAAGTTAGTGGGAAAGTACAGGACTTCCGGAAAACAAAATATAACTTGATAACAACTCATGCTTATCGGCTATAATGACTTCATCTCTCACAAGACACATCTAGGAAAACAATAGCCAGACTAGTAATCCAGAGACCCAGGGTAATGCAATAGGAATTCAGGTTCAGCAGATGGTGAAATTTGAAGTCACAACAAATCTGGAATTTAAGTCGATGACCATGAAAGCCTTGCCGATTGTTGTAAAAACCCATCTGGTTCACTGATGACCTTTAGAGAAGGAAATCTGCCATGCTGACCTGGTCTGGCCTACTTGAGACTTCAGACCCACAGCAATGTGGTTGACTCTGAGCTGCAGCCCCTCAGTTCAAGGGCAATTAGGGATGGGCAACAAAAGCGGCCCAGCCAGCGATGCCCACATCCCATGAATGGAATAAACAAATAGAAGGCGTGCAGGTCAATGATTCTGGTGGAAAATACAGTGAGATAGAGTCTATGAATATAACTCACTTTCCTTATCTGGATGGAGCGAGGAAGTATGTGGGGTTGATCACACACTTCATGGTCAGTGATGTGGCCAAATACTGCCAACGATGAATATAGTGCACCCTGGTGGAACCAGGCCGTCCCTGCACGATCAAAATGGAAAGTCAGCCCCGGCCCAAACGACCCTGGGAAAACCTGCAACTAGATTTTCCTGGACCCTTGCCTGGAATACAGGGTAAAACATATTGTCTGCTGGTTCTACGTCAATTCACCGGTGGGTGGAAGCATTCCTGTATAAGGACGCCACCGCTAGCATCATGGCTTTGATATTGGCTAACAAAATAATACCAAGGTGGGAGGGTGCCCCTCCAACTGGATTCTGACCAAGGGACCCACTTCACGGGAAAAGCCATGGAGGAGGCCTGTAAAGTTTTGGAAATCCAGCAGAGATTCTACATCCCAGACCATCCTCAGAGTTCGGGAATGGGAGAGCGGATGAACAGAAGCTTAAAAAACAGCCCAGCAAAAGCCATGCTGAAGGAAGGGAATAATTGGGTACCGGCCTTGCCCGCAATATCGTTGTGACAAAGAGCCACCCCAGCCCGGGGAACAGGATTAACCCCTTTTGAGTTAATGACAGGGAGAGCTCCCGGAGAAGGTGATAACCGGAGGGGTGGAACTTGAGATAAACACAGGAACTGTGCTCCAATGTATGAAAGATCTGGTAGACCGCCTGCTGGTCCTGAAAGGTCAGGTAATCACACAGCAACAGCATAGTGACTGGACCAAACTGACTGGAGAGGACACCCCTAAACTACCCATGCCAGGGGACAGGGTAATGGTCAAAAACATGATAGGTAAAAAGGGACTGGGGGTTCGATGGGAGGAAATCTATGAAGTAATAGTCACTGGACAAATGTGGCCTAATAGACGGAAAATCCACTGGACGCAGTTAAAATCATACCCCAATGAGTAGTCCCATAATCACAAACATTGAGAGACCCTCCGGAACTCAGGCTAACTGAGATGTTTGATAAAGCCCCATCTGCAACAACCACAGGGTCATGCTGGCGACCATGGACTCCTCCTTCAAAAGGTGGAGACAGGACGGGGAGACACTGACAGTTAAGGACTTTTACACCAACAACGGGCTAACAACGCTCGAAGAACTGACTGAAAGATTCCAGCTGACAGGTGGTAATGAACTTAGGTACCTCCAACTGAAAAACTTCCTATGAAGGGAAACATGGACGTATCCACGACCACCACGACAGTCACTGCTAGAGGACCTGCTGGACGCAGACAGCCTAGGGAAAGGGAACTGTGGTGACATATACATGCGACTGCTAAGGCGGGCCAACATCCAACTGGAAGAGACAGGGCACAAGTGGAAGGAGGACTTGGGGTTTGAAATAGGGTGGGGGACTCTGGAGCGAAGCACTGCACAGGGTCAACTCTACCTCCACATGCGCAAGACTAAGCCAAATGCAGCTAAAGGTTTTACACAGAGACCACTGAACCAGAACCCAAATGAGCAGCTTCTTCCCGGAGGTGGAGTATAGATGTGAACTGTGCCAAGGAGGTCCGGCCAACCACGGCCACATGTTCTGGTCTTGCCCCAGACTTGCTGGGTATTGGACAGCCTTCTTCGAGGCAATGTCCAAAGTGGTGGGGATGAGGGTGGAGCCATGTCCGAGAGTGGCAGTCTTCGGGGTATCAGACCAGCCAGGTCTATTCCTGGGGAGGAGGGCGGTCGCCCTTTCCTTTGCCTCTCCAATCGCTCGCCGGAGAATCCTGCTCGGCTAGCGGTCAGCAGCACCACCCAAAGCTGCAGACTGGCTGTCCGACCTATCGGAATCTCTCCAAATGTAAAAAATTAAGTTTGCCATCCGAGGTCGGAAGAGGGCTTCCACAAAACGTGGGAGCCATTCACCCGACTGTTCGGAGACCTGTTAGTAGCCAACTGCTCAGAAGACAAAGAACAGGAGAAGGCAGCCATGACACAGTAAGGAAGGGGGGGTTGGGATAGGGAATGAGAGGGGGGCAGGAGACATGGAACCCAACCACGCTCAACAAAAGAAGCATGAGAACAAGGTGGGGGGGGGGGGGGGCAGGAAAAGAGAAAAAGGGAGGGTGGGCCGGGGCAACAGCCGGAACAAAAATAAACAGTGGGGAACGAAAACCAGGAAACCACAACCACCACTGTGAATAATGCGAGAGAAAGAACAACCGTGTCTGTACGTACACACTGATCCTTCTTCTGTATACCACTAAAAACTCAATAGAGAGAGAGTCCCTGGTAAATATGTAATCATTCCTTAAATATTGGCTATTCTATGTCTCCCATCAGTTTCCCAGTCCACCTCAGACAACTTGCCCCTCATACCCTGATGGTGTTCTTCTGTGAGCAACACCCAGATAAATTAACCGAAAAAAAAAACTATGTAACCATCACGGCCCATCTTCATGGCAATGTGGCATTGTTTTGGGGGATCCAAACAGAAATGCAAATTGAATATCTTCTCTCTTCGAAACACCGCTTCACTCCGTGATCCTTGTGAAATTTGAACCAAGGTAGTCGCAACAAGGCTCAAAGAGCGTCAGCCGACGAGAGGAAATGTTGTGATACCGGCCAGTCCAGCAGAATGAAATCCTCCGACCCTCCCCATTGATGAACTGTCAGAATGAACAAAATGCAGTCCTGGGTGTAACTGAGAACAGAAACAATAACAGCAGAATCCAATCCCTGTAATCACTTGTGAACTTGTTGCTGTCTCAGCAGGCACAATGAATCACAAAATCCTTTCCCACACTGAGAACAGGTGAATGGTTTCTCCTCAGTGTGAACTCGCTGGTGGTTCCACAGGGTGGATGAATCACCGAATCCCTTCTCGCACTGAGAGCAGGTGAACGGCTTCTCCCCAGCGTGAAACCGCTGGTGTGTCTTCAGGTCAGACAACTGACTGAATCCTTTCTCACACTGAGAGCAAGTGAATGGCTTCTCCCCAGTGTGAACTCGCTGGTGTCCCCGCAGGTTCGATGGATCTCTGAATCCCCTCCCACACTGAGAGCAGGTGAACGGCCTCTCCCCAGTGTGAACTCGCTGGTGTGACTTCAGGCTGGATAAATGTCTGAATCCCTTCCCACACTGAGAGCAGGTGAATGGCTTCTCCCCAGTGTGAACTCGCTGGTGTCTCCGCAGGTTCGATGGATCTCTGAATCCCTTTCCACACTGAGAGCAGGTGAACGGCCTCTCCCCAGTGTGAACTCGCTGGTGGAACTTCAGACTGGATAAATGTCTAAATCTCTTCCCACACTGTAAGCAGATGAGCAGCTTCTCCCCAGTGTGAAGTTGCTGGTGTGACATCAGGCTGGAGATTTGAGGGAATCCCTTCCCACACTGAGTGCAGGTGAATGGCTTCTCCCCAGTGTGAACTTGGCGGTGTATCCGCAGGCTGGATAACTGACTGAATCCCTTCCCACACTGAGAGCAGGTGAAGGGCCTTTCCCCAGTGTGAACTCTCTGATGTGACTGCAGGTGGGATAACATACTGAATCCCTTCCCACACACAGAGCAGGTGAAGGGCCTCTCCCCAGTGTGACTGCGTCGATGAGTTTCCAGTGCAGATGGGACTCTGAATCCCTTCCCACAGTCTCCACATTTCCACGGTTTCTCCATGTTTTGGGTCTCTCCAGGTTGGATAATCAGTTGAAGCCTCGTCCACACACAGAACACGTGTACGGTTTGTCCCTGATGTGAATGTGTGATGTTTCTTCAGGCTGTGTAACTGGTTAAAGCTCTTTCCACAGCCAGTGCTCTGGAACACTCTCACTCGGGTGTGTGTGTCTCGGTGCTTTTCCAGTCACACTGATGTTTAAATGTTTTGATGGCGGGAAATTGGGTAAACATTAATTATTCTGGAATCAAAGTCCGATGATATTCAGATCGCAACGAATCAAGTGGCTCTTTCAGATCGAGACGTGACGTTTGAGATTTCTATCTGTAATTCCTCCTCTTGTAATATCCTGTAAAAGGGGTTTACAAAGTCAACTCAGTATAGGATAGAAATTCAGAACAAACAATTCTAGTTTCTGTATCACATTCTTTCCTCCCTCATTCCCCAATACCTCGTCTCCAATACCTCTTCCCCATACCTAGTCTCTAGGGAGGGATGGAGTATTGGAGCAGTAATTATGACAACCTTACCTCGGGATTCGCGGCCTAGTCTCCAGGGAACGGACTCGGAGGTGCGGAGTATCTGAACTAAGAGTATGAAACCTTATCTTGGGGATTCACGTCCGAGTCTTCAGGGAGCGGACTCGGAAGGACAGAGTACCGGAACTGTGAGTATAAAAACCTTACCCCGGGGATTTAGTATTGGAGCTGTGAGTATAAGAACCTCATCCCAGGGATTCGCAGCCGAGTCTCCAGGGAGCGGACTCGGAGGGGCAGGGTATAGGAGCAGTGACTGTAGGAAGGATGAGCTAGCTGACCACTGCACCCTGGTACAGGAGGCCATTCAAGCGGGGGGGAGGAAGTGGTAGTTGTCGGGGATTCTATAATTAGGGGAACTAATGACAACCTTTGGAAGCAGGACCGAGAGTCCCACATGGTGTGTTGCCTGCCCGGTGCCAGGGTGAGGGGCATCTCTAACCGGCTTGAAAGGATATTGGAGAGGGAGGGGGAGGATCCAGTTGTTGGGATCCACATTGGGACAAACAACATCAGCAAGACTCGGAAAGAGGACCTGTTTGGGAATATCAGGAACTAGGAACAAAATTAAAGAACAGGTCCTCAAGGGTTATAATCTCTGGATTATTCCCTGAGCCATGTGCAAATTAGCATAGGGATGAGAAAATTAGGGAAGTAAACACGTGGCTAAAGGAGTGGTGCCGGAAAAAGGGGTTCCATTTCATGGGGCACTGGCATCAGTTTTGGGACAGGGGGGATCTGTACCATTGGGACGGTCTCCACCTGAACCGATCTGGAACCAGTGTCCACGTGGAAAGGATAAACAGGGAGGTAGTCAGGAACCTAACGTCAGGAACTGCAGCTAATGACAAAATTACAAGTAGTATACTGGTTAAAGCAAAAGTGAAAAGTAACAAACAAGCAAATAACAAACAAGCAAATAACAAACAAGCAAATAACAAACAAGCAAATAACAAACAAGCAAATAACAAACAAGCAAATAACAAACAAGCAAATAACAAAGAAGCAGTGCTGAGGGAGCGGTCAGGGGGAACAGCCCGATTAAGAGTTCTATAGACAAATGCACAGAATGTAAGGAATAAGCTAGATGAGCTGCAGGCGCAAATGCAAGTTGAAGATTATGATGTTGTCGCTATTACAGAGACTTGGCTGGGACAGGACTGGGAACTAAATATACCGGTTATAAAGTTTACAGGGGGACAGAGAATATGGCAGAGGGGGTGGATCAGCCTTACTGATCAGAAATACTATCACCTCAATGGTGAGGGAGGAAACAGTGAGGGGAAAGCCAGTGGAGACCATAGGAGTGAAACTGAGGAAGAAAACAATCTAAAACTGTAATGGGTGTTGTGTATCGACTCCCCTGGTTGCAGTTCTGAGGCGCTAGATTGTATAAAGGCAGAAATTAAGCAAGTGTGTCGCAAAGGCAGAGTAGTATTAATGAGGGATTACAACTGGCACTAGATTGGGAGAGGCAGACAAGCACCTGTCAGAAAGGGAGTGAATTTCTGGAATTTGTCTGGGATAGTTTCCACCACTGCACCACCCTGCTGCCCCCTCTTCTGCCCATCTATATTGTCCTGTAATCTAAGGCCTTGTTCCTCACCATTTACCACACCACCAATTTTTGTGTCAGCTATGAACTTCCTAATCATACCTCCTACATTCACATCCAAATCATTAACGTGTACTACAAACAAACAACAAGTGACCCAGCACTGTTCCCTGCAGAACACCACTGGATACAGGCTTCTAGGAACAAAAACAACCTTCAAACATCACCCTCTGCCTCCTACCACTAAGATAGTTTTGGATCCAGTTTGCCAAAGTGCCCTGAATCCCCTGGGCTTTAACCTTCTGCATCAGTCTCCCATGAGGGAGTTTGTCAAAAGCCTTACTAAAGTCCATGTAGACTACATCAACCGCACTACCTACATCTACAACCTAGTCACTCCCTCAAAAAATTCTCCCTCATTTAATCCCTGCCTCTCCAAGTGGAGATTAATTCTGTCCCTCAGAATGTTTTCCAGTAGTTTCCCTGGCAGTGAAGTTAGACTCACTGGCTTGTAATTT